>NW_027555514.1:6970000-8205000 GCF_003287225.1 Phascolarctos cinereus | reverse complement strand
TATATTTAATAATGATGTTGAGGCCATTTTTTAAAAATCATGGCTGTCAGGTTATCCAATAATTTTTTATTTCTTTCTTCTCAATCTGTTTTCCAGGTCAGTTGCATTTCCAATGAAATATTCAAATTTCACCATTTTCTCTATTCCTTTGATTTTGTTTTATTGTTTCTTGGTGTTTTATAGAGTCATTAACTTCTACTTGACCAATTCTACTTTTTAAGGAATTATTTTCTTCAGTGAATTTTTGTTCCTTTTTTTTTTCTATTAGGCCAATTATAGTTTTTAAAAATATGTTATTTTCTTCAGTATTTTTTATTTGTGCCTCTTTTACCAAGCTATTTATCCCCTTTTTCATAATTTCCTTTTTTGTTTTTAAATTTATTTTATTAATTTATTTTGATTTGTCAACAATCACTTCCATATGCTTTTGAGTTTAAAATTTTTCTCCCCCTTCCTCCCCACCACCCTCCCCAAGATGGCACATAATCTGATATATACTATACATTTACATTCCTATTCAACATATTTTCCCATTAGTGAAGTTGTAAGTACAAATTCTCACTAGTGTTTTGCTTTTGACCACCGCCTCCCTAAGTCCCTCCCTCTCTTTCCCTTTTCTTCCCCTTTAGCCTTACTGAGTCTTCTCTCCCTTCTATTCCCCCCTCCCTTTTCTTTCCCCTTTTCCCTCCTACCACCTGTAGGGCAAGTTAGAGTTCTATACCTAATTGATTATGTTATTCCCTTCTTCAGTCAAATCTGATGAGAGTAAGGTTCAAACAATGCTTACCCCCTCCCTTCTTTCCCTCTGCTGTAATAGGATTTTCTGTCTTTTCCTGTAATGTAATTTACCCTTGTCTGCCTCCTCCTTTCTCAGTACATTTTCTAAGATCAGACTAATCCACTTACTTGGATCCATTTAACCCACTTGATTAGATTTTTTTTTATCATTACATCAAAGTCAACTAATATCCACCCCCTTTATGTATACTCCTTTAACATGGTGTAATAACAATACAGTTCTCAAGAGATGTGTCATCTTCCCTTGTAGGGATGTAAACAGTCCACCCTTATTAACAACATATTGTATCTTTCTGTCCCATTTACCTTTTCATGTCTTTCTTGAATCTTGTACTTGAAGATCAAATTTTT
This sequence comes from Phascolarctos cinereus, assembly GCF_003287225.1. Taxonomy (NCBI): domain Eukaryota; kingdom Metazoa; phylum Chordata; class Mammalia; order Diprotodontia; family Phascolarctidae; genus Phascolarctos; species Phascolarctos cinereus. Next base: position 8,203,851 of record NW_027555514.1, on the reverse strand, counting down.
TGTTGAGCTCTGGTCTTTTTATCAGGAAGGCTTGGAAGTCCCTATTTCATTGAATATCCATTTCCTCCCTTGAAAAATCATGCTCATTTTTGCAGGGTAGTTGATCCTTGGCTGTAATCCAAGCTCCTTTGCCTTATGGAATATCATGTTCCATGCCCTGAGGTCTTTTAATGTAGAAGCTGCAAGGTCCTGTGTAATCCTGACTGTGGTTCCATGATATTTAAATTGTTTCTTTCTGGCTGCTTGCAGCACCTTCTCTTTCATCTGGTAATTTTTGAATTTTGCTATTACATTTTTTGGCATTGTCAATTTGGGATCTCTTTGAGGTGGTGACTGGTATGTTCTTTCTATGGTTATTTTACCTTCTGGTTCTAGGACTTCAGGGCAGTTTTCCTTTATGATTTCCTGAAAGATACTGTCCAGGCTCTTTTTTTCATCATGATTTTCAGGTAGTCCAATAATTTTTAAATTGTCTCTCCTGGATCGATTTTCCAGGTTGGTTGTTTTACCGATGAGGTATTTTATGTTTTCATCTATTTTTTCATTTTTTTTTCTGTTTGACTGATTCTTGCTCTCTTATAGAGTCATTAGTTTCCATTTGTCCAATTCTAGTTTTTAACAGATTGTTTTCTTCTGTTAGTTTTTGTACTTCCTTCTCCAATTGGCCAATTGTATTTTTAAGGGATTTGTTTTCTTCAGTGTACTTTTTTTCCAGTTTGCCAATTGTGCTTTTTAGGGACTTGTTTTCTTCAGTGTACTTTTTTTCCAATTGGCCAATTGTATTTTTTAAGGACTCTTCTACCTCTCTCATTAGACTTTTAAAATCCTTCTTGAGCTCTTCTAAGAAGGCTTTTTGGGCTTCAGACCAGTTCATATTCCCTTTTGATGTTGCAGATGTGGGTTTGTTGACAATGTTGTCCTCTTCAGAATTTCTGTCTTGATCTTCACTCTTCTCATAATATGAATCTATGGTGCATTTCTTTTTACTCATGGCATTTCTTTATTCCCTGGCCTTTAAAGAGATTGAGCTCTCCTGCTGGGGAACAGAGGGCACTGACCCAAGCTTCTTGTGTTGGGAGCCTAGGTCTTGGTCACTGGCTTTGTGTGCTGGGGCCTCTTATGTTGGCAATTGGAGGCTGTAGAGTTCTGGCAGCTTACCTAATGTTGGGCTGGAATCAGCAAGGCTGGAACTTTCAGGCAATTCTAGGTTGCCTGCTTTTCCTTTCCTTTAGCTTTCTTCAGTTCCTTTTAGATGGGTGCTGCCAGGTGTTTATCTGCCTGGGGTCCCTTGCAGTGGTGTCTCCCTCCTTTCTGCTAATGCACTGGGAGATTCATTTGAGGTAGAGTGCTGAAGCTCCTGGTGGTTTTCTGAGCTCGATTCCACCTGTTCTTTCCACTCTCACTGAGGCACTGGGAGGTCCAGGTGTTGGTGTTTGCCTGCTCTACCACCTGGGCCTCAGGATCTCTTCCTGGTTGATAGTTGAAGGTTCTGACAGCTTACCTGGTATTGGGATGGAATCAGCAACGCTTGGACTTTAGGGAGACTTTAGGTTGATTTCTTCAGCTCCTTTCAAATGAATTCTGCAGGGTGCTTATCTGCCTGGGGCCCTTTGTAGTGCTGCTTCATTTATTTTTGCTGAGGCACTGGGAGACCTGTTTGCTGGGCTGCTGCACTGCTGTTCCCTTATTTCTTCTAGTTCAGCTGTTCCAAGGATTTTTTTTTTTCCTGGGGTGATATTTTCTGGGTTTTCAAAGGTTGATAGGGGGGTGAGAGTGACTACCTTTTTGCTCCACCATCTTGGCTACCAGAAGCAGAAGCCATCCTCTTTTCATAATTTTCTTGCATCACTCTCATTCCCCTCCCCCATTTTTTCCAGTGCCACTCTTCTCTTTCTTTGTCTCTTCAGGAAATTCTTTTTGGACTCGAGTAGAAATAGTATTTTCCATTGAGGCCTTTTTTTGGGGGGGGGTAGCTTTTTTATTTTTTACATTGTTGTCTTCTTCTGAGTTTATGTCTTGGTCTTCTCTACCACTGAAGAAACTTTTAAAGACAAATTGTTTTTGGTTGTGTGATCATGTTTTTCTAGCCTATTTCTTGATTTTGAATATTATGTTAAAGTTGGTCTATGCTGATCTGCGGATTGGGAGGCACTGTTCCACGCTTTAGGCTTTTTCATGCTGCTGTTTTAAGACCTGAGGGTCTGCAAGTTTTCAGTTCTTTCAAAGTGGTGTGATCCAGGGAAAGGTATAGTAACTGTCCAGGTCTGTGCTTTGGTCTTTACCCAGGAAAGGCCAATGATAGCCTGCAGCTTCAAGAACTAGCACTCCTCATAAGCCTGGAACTCAGGGCCCCTTCTCCACTGGGAGTGACCAAGAGTGTTCCTCTCTGCTCTGGAACTGTGACCCAGAACTATGTATAGACAATAGCATTGCCAATCAGTACTACCTATAGCCAGTGCCAGTTGTTTGACCCCCTTATCATCTCTGGGCTCCTGAAGCTGCTGCTGCATCCCATGAGTGCACTTTAAGCAAGCCTCCACCCTGTAGCTCTCCTGCAGATCTCCTAAGTTTTCTTAGGCCAAAAGAAGTTACACCCTGACTTTTTCTTGGCTCTACCACTCCAAAATTTGATTTGTGGTATTATTTTAAAGTTGTTCTGAGAGGAATGTTGATTGCTGCCTCTAATCTTGGCTTCCACCACCCCCACCCCCACCCCCATCTAGCTTTAAATACAAGTCACTGTTAAAAATGGAAGAAAACAGAAGCATGAGGCACCCCATCCCCCAGGTAAGGTTGCAGGTCATCACCTTCTCTGCAATTTACAGTACCTGTTATCCCTACCTCATGCACTGCTGTAAATGAGATAATGTAATGTATTTTACAAAACTTGAAGTGATGTATAATTGTTAGTTATCATTGCCACTTGAAATAACCTTTACTGCTTTCACACAGCTTTACTTCTTAGGAACCATTTGCTTATACTGACCTGAAAGCTAATTTTATCCTCTGGAGCTGAGGCAAACTAGTCTAATCATTTCTCCATCTCCCAGCCATTTCCCTATTTGAAAAAAGCTCTCCTGCCTGACCCTTTACTCACTCCTACCCACAAATCCTTTCTTTTCTTCAGGCACAACATCCCTACTTCAATTCAAGAATTATTGCTTGTGTACTACGTGTAAGACACTCCATTTCACCAAAAGTATTGGGAACATGAAGACAAAACCAAATAGGAATCATTGTCTGGTCTCAAGCTCTTTGTCCTCCCTGACTTCCCTCCTCTGGATGCTATTCAGTTTCTCAGGCCTTTGAGCAAATTCTGGCATGTAGTAGGCATTAAAAATTCTTACTGACTTGACCTGGTTTGTCAATGTTCTTCCTAAAATGTGATGCCCTGAATTGAACATAATAAATACTTCAGGTATGATTTGTTTAGGTCAGATTGGACAAAATTAACACCCTTCTTGGATACTATATCTCTCTCATTGGACCCAGAAATCAAATTGGCTTTTTTTTCTTTTGTCTGCCAAGACACTATTTACTGACATTTAACTCCTGAATTCTCAGAATTCCACTCCACCCTCTCCAAGATCTACTTCCTTGCTATATACTTCTTATCCTATATCTGGGAAATTATCTTATAAGTAGAACTGTTTTCCATCCACCTTGTTACATTATATGTCTTCTTTGGCCAGGCTTCTAGACAGTCAAACTCGTTGTCTCCTGCCTATCAGCCAGCCTCCTAACAATCCCTCCAACCTTTCATCTCCATGTTTGAGCCTGCCATCTATTTGGTAATGCAGGCCACTGATAAAAATGAAAGAGGATAGGAGTATGATTAGGGCCCAGGGGGCACCCTATTAGCAGTGCTTCTTCATGTTGTCAAGGATATGGAATGTAAGTCACTTGAGGGCAGGGATTCATTCCATCTTCATGTCCCTAGTACCTAGCATAGTGTCTAGCACAAAGGTATTTAATAAGTGCATATTGATTGATGCTTATTTGGGGGATGTAAGGAATTTGGTTTTCACTCCATTGCTAATGGGGAGCCATTTAAGAGTTTTGAGATGAAGAATAACAGGATAAGCTCTGGATATTGAGAATCTGACAGTGGTAGACATAATTAATTGTAGGCAGAAGGACGAGTCAGAAAATGGTTTGTGCTAGGGTTGTAGCAGTAGACAGGTCCTGCTAAAGCCACATTGTCTAGATTTTTTTTTTTAACATAGCAGATGCAGGACTGAGATGCAATGAAGCCTTGATGTTGACTTTGAAGCTTTACCAAGCACCTCGGCCCAGGTGATGCTGCTGAAGCTCAAGTACAGGCTTTATGTTCTTAGTGAAGTTGTTGTTTTATTTTATTTTATTTTATTTTATTTTATTTTATTTTATTTTATTTTATTTTATTTTATTTTATTTTATTTTATTTTATTTTATTTTATTTTATTTTATTTTATTTTATTTTTTTGTTATTGGCCAACAAAAGAGACAATACCACCAAACCCAGTGGTCACCGAAAACAGAGCCCAGGATTTGATAAAAGCTGATTGGCTAAGCCACTTTGGGTAGGCAGTCTATGAAAATGTCATGTGACACCCTGGTTAATAGAGATAGTGCCAGGGCTGAGATTGCATGCAGGCTTAAGGTTAAGAAGCCTGTTTAGAAAAAGCAATTTTCTTCCCCTGCCCCACCTCTGTTGAGCTCTCCTACACAAACTTATTTTAGTATTCTAGGATAACATTATTTAATGGAAATGAGTTAGTTCCAGCCCAGACTGGGAGAGGATTTCTGATTCAGTAAGTGTTTTCTTGTTCACATTCTGCTGGCCAGCCCTTTGCTAACCTTCCTCCCAAGCTTTATGAGTTGTGCTTCATTTAGGTCCAGCCCTTGGAGACCCAAACAGGAAGCGTCTGGATCTTCTCTCTCTGTAGCATGGGTGTGACAGCAACCACCCCAAGAAGCAAGGATGTAGTCACTCCTTAAGCAGGGTGGGTTGGAGCCAGGGTTCCATCCCAATGGACTGGGTTCACCTGTGGCTCTGGTTATTGCAACAATCTGCTCTATCTGGCCCCTCACAGCATACCCTTACAGTGATGGGCCAGAGTCTGAGGACATGGGTTATATCAGAAATATAATGAAAACTGTCCCTAAAAAGTTCACTCATGACAGACTCACCCCTTACCAGAAAACACTGACTCCCTTCCATGTGAGAATGATGCAGAGCAGTGCCACGTTACACCAGATCCTCGGGAAAGGTACACTTAGGAACATACTGGGAAAAGGCACAGAAAATCAGCTATGTCAAGAAAATTCCTTCTTAGGAAATTCAGGCCTTTCTTGAAGCTCAGCTCCTGCTGTAAATGCTTCCTTCACTTTGTAGGTATTTTGTCTGTATTTATACTTACCAACTTGTCTACAAAAGATCATACATTTAGAGGTGGAAGGAGCCTCAGACTATTTCATGCAATCCTCTTACTCTATGGATGAGTAAAATGAGGCCCCTCAAATCAGTAACATGACCAGTCAGACAGATAATAAGCATTAATGACAAGCTAGGAACCCAGGCCCTCAGATTCTAGAACCCATGGTCCTTCTACTGTGTAATGTGAATCTTCCCTTGTAAGCTCTTGGGTGGTAGGTACTTTGCTGGTTTTGTCTTTGTACCCATAGCACCTAACCAAGTGTATGGCACTTGTGAGGTACTTCATAAATGCTTGTAGAATGAAATCTAATTACATCCAGAAACTCTTCCTCCATTCACCTAAATCCATTTAATCCATAATTGAGATGTCCTAAAGGCACTAAGATAGCTTGGTCTCATCAAACATCTCAGTACTGGTAATGTTCCTTTCTCCTCCAGAAACATCCCACTACATTCCACTCTCATACATCCACGATGGCAGCATGATGTACATCTTGGGTGCTGTGGCCTGGCCTTGTCCCTTGCCATTGTGGGGGTACTGCTTACAATTCTTAATTTCCCTCCTGCTTCCTGGTGTAAAAAAGAAAATTTAAGATTCTGCAGGTGTGCAGAATCTGCAGCCTTCAGGTATGGGTGGGAATTCATGGCACTCATCTTGGGAAAGAGTATATCATAAGCAGTTTTGATGTATATATCAATATGATGACCTGTGCTGGGTAAAATCAGAGTCTGAGGGACTCAGCAAATCCCTGGGGAGACAGAAAGCAGGAAAGATACTTGAGATCACAAGTTCAAGGCTGGGGAAGTCAGCATGGAGTAAAGAATGGGGCATCACAAAGGGAGGAGTAGGCCTATCCAGGATACTGGTTTGGCTCACACAACTCCTCCATGAGGGACAAGGTTCTTTCGATCTGGCTGGTGAGACAGCCATGTTCCCTCCCTCTTCCATTACAGAGACAAGTTTAGGCTTAACACCAAGAAAACCTTCCTAATAGTTGCCCACAAATGGAATGGGCTGCCTTGGAGATTTCCAAGTAGTACCTGGATGATTGCTTCTTTGGGCTGTGGTTGAAGAGTTTCTTGGTCAGATACAGGTTGGAAGAGCTGTGCTCTGAGATCCAGACCAACAAGAAACTTTTGTGATTGTCCCTGGTGTTGCTGCCTACACATCAGTCATTTATACTCTCACAAAATTTTTAAGTCAATACGTTATTTCTTCCTGGGAATTTAACTGCACCAAGCTATTGAGAAGGAAGGATTTTTTGAGGTTAATAAATTCAAACCCATTGTTTTTACAGATAAAGAAACTGAGACCTGATAATGTAAAGTGATTTCCTCTACAATGTCTACATATTTTGCACTCACTCCCTCTTCTCTCATTCAAAGTTTCCTGCTCACTTGTCCCCATGCACCCCATCTCTACTCTCTCATTGTCCCACTACAGATGCACCCAACTGTTCCCTTCCATTGTTCCCTCTGGCATTACCTGCTCCATAATCACTGTATTTCCTTTAATCTTAAACTTCTTTCTTACTCCTTCCATCTTCTGCACTCAACAAAGACTTGTTCCCCTCCTGACAACACCACTTTCCGCACCAAGCTTTCCAGTACTGGCTATCCTTTCTATGATAACCATTACCCTCCCCCCCGCCCGCCCCCCCGAATAGGAACTATTCCTTCTCAACAATTACCGGTCATGATGAGAGAGTCAGAATGCTTCTTTGTTCCCCACTGTTACTACATATCTCTCTTAGAATTTCTTCTACCATCTTTACTTCGCAAGCTCTCCTCCTTTAGGGTATGTCCAATCCAAATTTATGAACCAGTTCAGATTCTTGTAGCTGATATCTAACTATCCCCCCCATCTCAGCCCCCAGGTTATTCACTTTTCTTACTCAAAGAGCTTAACACCTGGATCACAGTCTTTGCTCCCCAAGTCCTCCCCACCCTCATAGCAGTGGCTTTCAACAAACACATTGATGATCCCTCAAATATAATAATATCCTAGTTCCTCAATTACCTCAGTTCCTAAGACCTAGCCATAAAGAGCTGGGCCCTCTGATCCTGTTCTTTTTACATCATTCAGGCACATATTCCTCTATTGTCTTTCCCTTCATACCGGAATCAGGTGAAGAGAAGTGATCCTTCTCTTTGCCCAGGGAAATTAATCTATGTGCATTAATGATGTGGTCCCCTCCTGACGTCTCCTGCAAATTGTCCCCACTTTCATCTTCACTGTCTTATCCTAAGTCTCCCTATGCATATTGGTTCCTTCTCTGCTACTTATAAATAAACATGTTTCCTTTCCCATCCTCAAAAAAAGTACATTCCTTGATCCTACCACTCAATTAGCTATAGTTCTATATCCCTCTATACCACCAAACTCCTTGAAAAAAGCCATGTGTAATTAGTACTTTCCCTCTCTCTTTCTGCCTTCTCCCTTCCCCCATTTGTGTCCCTCTCCATGTGTTCTAAACTTTCTGCAATCTGGCTTTTTGTCTCATCAATCAACTGAAATTTCCTTCTCCAAAGTTACCAATAATTATTCATCTACAAAATCACTCATTCCTGATCCTCCTTGACTTCTCTGAAGCACTCATCACTGTTGATAAACCTCTTATTGTATGGCATCTCCTCATACTTAATGTTTCCTGGCTCTCTTGTGTGGCTGCCCACTTCTCAGCCTTCTTTGCTGGATTTTCATCTGTGTCAAGGTCATGAGCTATAGGGACTGCACCAAGGCTCTGTCCCGGAGTCCTTTCCCTTTGTCCTGTATTCTTGCTTGCTTATTATTCTCATCGGCTGTGATAAGTTCAATTACTAGTTTCATTATACCTGATTCCCAGAGCGATGTTCCAGATCCCAACCTCAGATTCTCTCCTTAAGGAGAATGGAGAAGTTTTGAGCATTTATTAGAGGAAGTCTTGACTTGTTGTTGGAAATGTGTTCCTGTCAGAAGGTACTTGCTACTCACCTGTCCCATCTTTGTTTCTATGTAGCTTCTGCCTTGACTTGCCTTAATCGATAATCATCACTCACAATAGTCTGAAGGCACCCTGGATAATTTTTTCTTCATCCTGACCATAAACCACAGCAAAAGCCATAATTACTTCAGCTCATGGTTAGCTTCCATGATGTAACCAGTCTGCACTGTAAAACACATAACCTTATGGGGATTGGTGAATTCATTCTAATGAACATTTGCCATCTTAGGAAATGTGTTTATTTCTCTCTCTTGATCATGCCTGTGTAACTTAGAGCTTATGATTTCATTTGTAATGAGAACATCACAGTTAACAAGATCAGTGCTTTCTAAAGGGCTTGTTGAATAGGGCACTTCCAACTAGAGAAAGTTCAATAATTAAGCTAATATTTCTGGATGGTTAAAAACTGTATTGGTCTGAGCACTGCCCATTTCTACCACTATGCTGTCATTACCACAGCAGAGTTCATCACTTGGCTGCCAATGATTCCATCAGTGATTGCTGGTCTACTGGACAAGCCTCTCTTCTAACTTTGACCTTCAGAAATTAGTATCCATTTCTGAGACTGTACACAAAGCCTTTCTAGCTTAGTAAGGCCAACCAGAGAATTCATCGAGCTAGCACAAACTTCCAAATCAAGCGCCACTGCCTTGCCCTGACAAGATATTAGTGATTTTAAGTACTGTCATTAAATCACCATAGAAAGGGATGGTCTGATTCTTTGCATAGGCAGATGTTTATGACAGTCTTTGTTTTCATACTCAAGAACTCAGCCTAGTTCCTCATTTCAATCTGAAGCTTATACTGTAAATTCGGTTTGCTTCATCAATCTTTTAATGGTCTTTGGCCAAAAACAATATGATCTAATCAAAGAAAATGAAGAGATTGATTTAATATTGTCGTGTTTCCATTTCCTAGTAATGAGGACTAATATAGCATTCAAAGATGGAGACTCCAAGGAGCTATATTAAAAATCTGTCTGGAGCGGATAGAAGTTAAACTCCATTTTTCTTCATACATGGTTCGATACAAGAGAGCAAATAGTGATTACTTTTTTAATATTACAGTGATATTGGAAATAACCAAGTCAGTCATGCAGAACTGAGTTTGTTCACTATACATTTCAACATTGTGAACTCTTTTGCCAAACATTTTGTTGCATAATCTTGCACAGGTGCACATGTGCCAGTAATAAGCTGGAGAAGAAGGAAGGAGGCTTTTAAACAAAATTACTTGAATTAAAAATTAATGTGAAGGGGAAATTTCTTCCCAATTGCTCCTTTAGGATGACTATATTGACTTGAAACAATGAGGTAATATTATGAGTCAGGAATAGAAAAAAAACTTAATTAAAATCAGCCTGTCTTGCTTTCTCGCGTTCATATTGAGAGATGATATTTCTGATAACATTCGTGGGGTGTGAGAATATCCTCTCTGTGAAAGCTATAGTCATGGCTTTTAGGGAAATCCCTTCCTCCTAAGGTTTACCTGGAGTCTTTGCTTCTCAACTGTTATCTATGTTTCTGATGGCTCTGGTCAGAGTATGAGGTTTCCCATAATGTGAAGCCTTCCATCCTGATGCTGCCAACTCATTTGAAGTTGGGCTTTTAGGTGCTCCTTGTGGTCTAATTGTCATTTTCTTTACATTTATATATTAAGATGATGCAAAATGCGGTAACAGACATAACCCCAAAAGGATGTGGAGTGACAGTGAGGATGTACCACAGGAGCAGTTTGAGTGCTGCCATAGCATATTAGAAGACAAGGCCATCAATGAATTGGGTAAATCCTTTTTGGAGGATTTATAGAGAGAATTGGACAGCAATGGGAAAGGATGTGCAGGTGTAGAGAAGTGATGTTCAGCATTGGTAAAGAGACTAAATGTGTGTAGAGCCACTGAGTCATTAAAATATATGTCATCCACATGAGATATTTTGAAGGCAAAGAGGCCAGCAGATTCTGGTGGGGGCCCTACAATGGTTATTATTATTGTGTTGTTAACATAATAGTAATCAGTCTAAGTGTATTGAAGCAGGGAACTGTGGGAGATGGAGAAGTCTAGGAATTTTCCATATATAGGTAAACTAAAGAAATAAGTAGAACTGGTGGGACAAAAATCAAAAGACTTTCAAAGCTAAATGGTACACCTGGCGTGCCCAGAACAGAACTCACTGTTTTTCCCCTCAAACTGTCACTGTTATCAACTTGCCTGTTACTATCGAAGGTCCCAAACACAGCATTGATGTTATTATAGACACTTTCTTACACTTACTCCACATATCTGTTGCCCAAATCTTGTTATTTCTACTTTCATAAGTCCTCTTCTCTCCACTCAGCTGCCACCACCTTGAGGCTGACAGTCATCGCCTCACATCTGGATCTTTGTGCTAGTTTATTGGTGGGCCAGTCTGACTCAGGCATCTCCCATTCTAGACTATTATCCATTCTCTGCCAAATGAATCAAATGAATGACCAGGCATAGATCTGATCATGTCACTCCTATATTCAATAAACTCCGGCAACTTTCTAGTACTTCCTGTATCAATCTATCTATAAACATTTATTAAGCACTTACTGTGTGCTAGGCATTATGCTAAGTGCTGGGGACACAGAAAGACCCAAAACACAGTCCCTTACCTCAAAGAGCTTACAATTTAATGAAGGAGACAACACGCAAACAAATATATAGAAAGCAAGCTATATACAGGATACATGGGATATAATTAACAGAGGGAAGGCATTGTAATGAAGATGGTTTGGGAAAGGCTTCCTGTTAGGACTTGAAGGAAACTCGGGAGTCAGTAGTTCAATCAGAGGAGGAAGAGCATTCTAGACATTGGGGACAGACAGCGAGAATGCCCAGAGCTGAGAGGTAGAGTGTCTTGTTGATGGGGGCCATTGTCACTGAATTGAAGAGCATATGTCAAGGACTAAAATGTGAGACTGGAACGGGAAGAAAGTTTGGTTATAAAGGACTTTGGATACCACCAAACAGATGGCTTTGTATTTGATCCTGGAGGTAATAGGGAGCTATTAGAGTTTACTAAATGTGTATATGGGGGGGTGGCAGTGGGGAAGGAGGGATCATGAGCAATCCTGCACTTTAGGAAAATCATTTGAGTGACTGAATGGAGGATGGATTGGAGTAGGAAGGGAGGCAGGCAAACCCACCAGCAGAGTGGGGGACAGTGTCAGAGGAGAGAGATGGGGAGGCATTTGAGAGCTGTTACAAAGGTGAAATTGACAGGCTTTGGGAACAGCTTAGATCCGGTGGGGTGAGAGGTAGTTAGGAATCTACGATAACTCCTAGGTTGTAGCTTGGGGGACTGGGAAGATAGTGGTAGTTAGTATAGCAATACGGAAGGTTGTTATTGTGTTCTTGTATTCGCCTTTCATTCTCAGAGAGGACCTTGACATCAGGGAGGTGATGACATGACTTGCAATCGCCTTGGATTTCAATGAGGGAGGGCTGTGCAAGGTCACTAGCCTTATTTTCTCCTCCACAGCCATCTGGGTCCAGTGGCCAGATATTCTTCAGGATGACTGGTGATGGCCCAGGATGCAATAGGAGACCTTGGCCTTTTCTGGTTAAGGTCTTTTCAGGTTCTCACTTTGAATGAGGCAACACCCAATCAGTGAATAGGCCTCTTTAAGAAGTGAGTCAAGGGATGGCCCCTTTAATAGAAAAAAAAAATGAAACTGGGAGGGGAAGACCCTCAGGGCTGCTGGCCAAAAGAGAAACAGTTATTATTTATATTCATTGTAAGCCAGAAGGGCCCAAAAAATAGCCATTAAGGGGTGCTTGGGCAGGGACCTATTTTTGTCCAGTCTATGAGCTCTAGAGTGAATTGGGTTTAAGGCTTCATCTTTGAGAAAGAAATTTAGCTAGTATACCCCATAGACAAGAGGAAGAAGGAGAGAGAGGGAAATAGGGAAGGTAGGGAGGGTTTAGGGGGAAAGATAATGAGTTCAGTTTTGGATACCTTGAGTTTAAGATATCTCATGGATATCCAGTTCAAAATGTCTAAAAGGCATTTGGAAATGCAAGAGTAGAGAGCAGAAAGGTGGGGACAGAACAGGTAGATCTAAGAATCATCAGCATGGAGATGGTCATTAAATCCATGGGAGCTGATGAGATCACTAAGTGAAATAATATAGAGGGAGAAGAGAAGAGGGCCGAAGTCAGAACCCAGAGGGACACCTATGGTTAGAAGGCGTGGTCTTGATGAGGACCAAACAAAGGAGACAGCAGAGGAGTGGTCAGAGAGGCAGAAAAAAGCACTAGGAGAGAGAGGTGTCCTTAAAACTTAGAAAGATAAGTGTGTCAAGGAGGAGACAGTGACCAACAGTGTCAAAAAGCTGCAGAGAGGTCAAGGACAATGAGGACTGAGAAAAGGCAGTGGCAGCGGCTTTGGCAACTAAAAGACCATTGGTCACCTTGGATCAAATATGAATCTTCTCTTTGACCTACAAAGTCCTTCATACTTGGCTCCTTCCCAATCGTCTCCCCCTTTACTCTGCTCCTCACCTTCTACAATCTACCTATAGTGACATTCTTGCTGTTACTTGCTCGTGATACTCTATGTCCAATGGTACCTTTCCCCTGGCAGTTGTCCATGACCGGAATGCTCTTGTTCCTCACCTCTGCCTCCTGGCTTATTTCAAATCTCAGCCCATATCCTACCTTCTGTAGGAAGCCTTTCCTGACTCCCTTCATGTCCAGGGCCTTTCCTCTAAAATGACATTCCATCTACTCTATGTATTTGGTATGTTGTCTCTGCCATCTGGATGTGAACTCCTTGGCAAGGAGTATGTCTTTGCCTTTTTTTGTATCCCTAGTGCTTAACACAGCATAAATACTCAATAAATGCTTGTTGGTTACCCAATAATATTCAGTCATGTGCCTCTATAATCTCATCCATGTGTGTCTTTTCTCCAATTACAGGGGTCAAAGTTCTTCCATGGCTGCCCAGGCCTTTGAACTTTTGCCTGTGTCCTCCCAGAAGTAGCCATCTCAAGATACACAGTATGCTCAGCTCCCTCCTCAATTTCTCTTGCCATACTGAGAACAGCTATGGAGCAGATAGGTCATCCACTGGTTTTCTCTCTCTTTGGCCATAGACCCAATCACTCCTTTTCCCTCATGGGTTTCTTTGATGATTTCCTTTATAGCTGAAAGTTTACAAAGAAATGGCAACTTTTTATCACTGCTCATGCAGGCCCTAAGCATTTCCATTGCCTTTTGAATAACTGTTACTTCTAATTCTTCTGGGATTATAGTATTACATGACTGTCACATGTCATTGCCAGAATTTTGGTATTAAAAGGATGGGGCATTTGTTTCAGATTTGAGCAACTTGGTCACTAAAAGTTCTAATTTTTCAAAAAAAAAAAACCAATTCTTTTTGTACAATTCTGGGCCCAAATGACTTTCCATTGCAAAGACTGTCCAAGATAAACTGACAGATGAGTCAATTTCAGTTATTCAATAAGCATTTTTCACCCTTCCTCTTTTTTGACCATATGTATAATTAGGTTGAACTCTTCAGAGTTGATTATGCATCTTATTTTGGAGGTCCTACAATGTACCGGGGCTTAATGCAACCAACTTCTTATATGCAACCACCTTCACCATCTGAAGAGCTCAGCTTCAATGTGAAATTCCTCTTCACCTTGGTCTGTGAGCTAGGTCTCTTCCATGACATCAGTAAACTCATCTTGGGTGAGTCTTAGGGTTTTAGGCCTTGTCTATTTTTTATAATTAGCAGATTATCATACAAATTAATCTCTGTCAGATATTTCAAGAAATCTTGCGTAATTATGACATGGGTACAGAAGACACTTTGTTGAAGGAGAGTCTTCAAGGCAGAATTTTTCTTTGCTGAACAAATACTTTTAAAAATAATTAACAATCATTTAGATCAGTGGGCTCTTATAACCTCTAAGGTCCTCTTCTCTGGAGTCTTCTAATAATAGACAGTTGATATATTGTTTCTGACTGAAAACAAATAAATAAGAAAAAAACCATCTCTAGAAAGTGTTGGACTTTTTATTTTTAATTTTTAAAAAAATTTTTAATGTCCATAAAATACAAGTCCATAAATACATGTCCAATTTAATGTCCATAAAGTATAGTTCATTGGTTTTGAATCAAAGAGTCACGAACACTCAGTATAAAGCAAAATGAATCTGTTTGCTTTTTGGCAGAATTAGTATTGCATCTTTCAATTAGTTGTGTAAAGGTAAAGGTATATTCACCTGTGGAATAATGCTTTCCAAATCTCAATATTCTCTCTTTATGCCTCCTTTGGGATGATAATGTCAGCAAAACATTTGCTATCTCCTCCTCCTTCGGCTAATTTGAGAATGAATTCCTCTGTGTTCATCCACTATTGCCATATTTGGCACAGTCCTCCTCTCTGGACACTTGTTTTAGTCCATTTCCTTTTCCCATGCCTATCTTTGATTATCATTTTTGCCTCCTCTCTCGTCTCATTCAATACTGTGCTGTTTGAATCAAAATGTCATGGCTCCATTGTACTTGATAGTCAAAAGAGCCTCTTATAGAGCCATCTTTCATCCAGTTTCTGTCCACTCCTTTTTATCTTTAAGTGTTCTTGTTATCACTCCCGGCTCTCTCACCAAACTTTCTTTAAATGAGTTTTTCTTCTCTCTGCATTTTTCATTGTTTCACAAGGCAATTCTTTTCATAATTGTTGACCATCCTTCTGACCTTGCCTGCTCCCTCTCTATTTTTTTTCTTTAGGCAAGTAAGTAGGAGTTAACTAAGGCCATTTGTAGATCCTTTTGGTCACTTCATTTGGACAATTGATTTACATTGAGTAGTCTTCTATAATACATTATTACTATAGCTGTCAATGTCTTCCTCCATTCATTTTATTACACTCCTTTTTTTCCCCTCACGGTAGAATACAATACTGTATTCATCATATGTCATGCTTCACCCCTTCCTGCTTTCTTATTTGTTGAGCCTTGTATTAATTTTGATCTTTAGTGAGTCTAGGTTCTTACTATACCGTGTAACCAAATAAAAAAATTACCCCTGCATCCCGTAGGGAGAATCAATTGCCTGTTAAAATACAATCAGATTTGTGGTAATAGCTGGTGCTTCCCACATCCAACATCTTTTAGCTACTTATAAAAGAAAAAATATAAAGATATATAAGTAAGCAGCTTTGATATTTTCTGCAAGTCTTTGTTCTCTCCTGGGATAATATTTTTAAATGTATCTTGCCATATTTACCTATTTCCATTTGAAATGAGTCATTGTTGTTATTCAGTCATTTCAGTTGTATCTGACTCTTTGTGACCCCACTTGGGGTTTTCTTGGTAACAATATTAGAATAGTTCGCCATTTACTTCTCCAGCTCATTTTATAGATGAGAAACTGAGGCAAACAGGGCTAAGTGACTTGACCAGAGTCACCCAGCTGGAAGTATCTGAGGCCAGATATGAATTCAGTTCTTGACTTCAGGCTTGGTTCTCTATATGCTGTGACACCTAGCCTCCCCTTAAAATCAATTAAGAGTATAAGTCAATGTTGTTTTCATTTGGAGGATCTTCATTAGTTCTTCAAAGAAATTCTCTATCTTTCCATTCTCTCTGAAAGATTTGAGGGGGAATGAATGGCAATGATTTTCAATGTTGTCTTTTTAAAAGTAAAATTTTATTTCATTTTTTGGTGTAAAATTTTATTAACATAGTTTATATCACCTAAATTTCTCACTTTATGCCCCTTTTCCTCACAGAGAGCTGTGTCTTATTATATTTTTTTAAGGTAAGGAAATAGTTCAAGAAAACTAACCAAAATATTTAATGTTTTGTTTTTATATGTAGGGTTTCATCCATCTGGACCTCTGTCTGTGCTCAGAAGCAGGGACAATATTGTCTTATATGTCTTCTCAAGGGATCAAGCTTGGCCATTATGAATTTGTAACCATTCAAGTGTGATTTTTGTTGTTATTTTTATCATCATAGTCATTGTGCATATTGTTTCTCTGGTTCTGCTAACTTCAATTTGCACCACTTCTAGTAGGTATTCCCATGCCTCTCTGTATCCATTATAATAAATTTCCATTATTTTCATGTATCAAGGAATCCCTTTCTTTCTTTCTTTCTTTCTTTCTTTCTTTCTTTCTTTCTTTCTTTCTTTCTTTCTCTTTCTTTCTCTTTCTTTCTTTCTTTCTTTCTTTCTCTTTCTTTCTCTTTCTTTCTCTTTCTTTCTTTCTTTCTCTTTCTTTCTCTTTCTTTCTCTTTCTTTCTCTTTCTTTCTTTCTTTCTTTCTTTCTTTCTTTCTTTCTTTCTTTCTTTCTTTCTTTCTTTCTTTCTTTCTTTCTTTCCTCCTTCCTTCCTTCCTTCCTTCCTTCCTTCCTTCCTTCCTTCCTTCCTTCCTTCCTTCCTTCCTTCCTTCTTTCTTTCTTTCTTTCTTTCTTTCTTTCTTTCTTTCTTTCTTTCTTTCTTTCTTTCTTTCTTTCTTTCTTTCTTTCTTTCTTTCTTTCTTTCTCTCTTTCTCTCTTTCTGCAATGTGAGGTGGCCTCATATTCTATGATGTAAAGTCAACTCCTTTCTTGGGTCCTATAAGGAGAACTCAAGAGCCATCATTCTACTTAGCTGTCTTTTCATTCTCTTTCCTGACTTCCTACAAGACATAATGTCCCTGATTATGTAGCTCGGATACTGCAACTGCATGGCCTCCCCTCAGAGTGGCTCAGACAAGGAGCTCTGAGTTAGTGTAGTAGCACCTGACGATGTTCAGAGATGAGCTGAAAGCTGTGATAGTCTGATCACGTGTGGCCCTCTTTTTCCAATATTTGATGCCATGATAAGTTCTGAAAAGGATGCTGGGAGCCACTGCCAGCATTTTACAGATCATTTTTACTGCCATTGTTGGAATTTCCAGAATTCCTGCCTCTGGCTCAGGTCAGGAGCACTGGAATTCACCTCCATGGACAAGTTTGCTTCTTCTCTCTTGGGGCAGAGTTAGGGCCATGCAAGGTGGCCCAGAGACCACCTCAGAAGCTCAGCCTGGGCCTCCTGGAGAAGGAAAGCAGCCACATGGCTCTGAGCAAAGTCTTGGCAGCCTTAACAACCAAGAAGCTCCAGGCCCGGGGCCAGGAGGAACCGAGACAGTGTGCATGGCCAAGATTCCAGGGAGCCAGGACTCCTGTGGGCAGCAGCAGCCAGTCACCCAAATGGCTTTGATGAAATCCAGAAGTCCCAGACTTTGGGGCCAGTAATATATTGGCAGCCCTACACTCTCAGCTTAGCAAATACTGACCTTTTAATGGAAAAAAGAATGAGCCAGTGAGAGAGAAAAAAGGTCCCCTTCCCCCACCCCCCACACAACAGCTTCTCTGTCCCTTTAGGATATGTGTCCTTGGGGGGAGGCTGGAGGACAAAGTCCTGAGTAGAACTGGTGAATGACAGGGAGAGATGACCAATCCTCAAGGGATCAGACACATTTGCTTCCACCCACATTTTCCCAGTGAACTTTCACCTGTGTTATCTTTCTCCACCCCCTGGCCAGCTTCTCTAGGGAAGTACAGAATTTCTGTTTCTCTTTGCAGACATCAGCAGCTACAGCTGCAGGGGAACTTCCTTGGTCTTCTGTAGAAAGACCCAGCTCAGCATTTGGTTTCCTTTATCACTCGTGGGACCTGCACTGTCTTCTTACCTGCCCTGGCCTCCCCTGCAGGGCTCACCAGCAATAATCTTTGGGTCATTGGCCATCATCCTCTCTCTACCTCGTGATCTGACCTGGGCTCAGATGGCAACCTCAGAGTCCCCCAAGGATGTTTCTTTCTCCCAGGGCATCCGAATGATGTTCTACGCCATGAAGCCCAATGAGACCTCCTTCCCAAACTTGGATGAGGTGCCTGACTATGTGAAACAGGTAAGATCTGGGAGCACAGAACAGGTTTTCCTCCTAGTGCAGAGAGACACAGAGAAGCACAGATTTACAGAGACAGAGGGAGGGAGGGAGGGAAGAAGGGAAAGAGAGAGAGAGAGAGAGAGAGAGAGAGAGAGAGAGAGAGAGAAGGAGAGAAGAGAGAGGAGAGAGAGAGAGAGAGGGAGAGAGAGAGAGAGAGAGAGAGAGAGAGAGAGAGAGAGAGAGAGAGATTGAATATGTAACAATTCACCTCCTGCCAGCACTAATGAGATATTTTTATTGTTAAATAACAGTAACATTATCATATGGCCACTGTAGTAATAGGTAGTAGACTTGTAGTTCCATTGGCAATGGGGACTCCTGGGTGAGGAAGTCCCTTTTACCAAGGCAGATTAGCCCTTTCTCTATAAATGGAGTTGTCGGGTATACTGAGAATTTCAGTGTCTTACCAGTATCACACAGCACTTGAACCCAGACACTTTGGAAGGAGCTCAAAATAGAGTAAGTAGAGAACCATCTTTGAATTTTGTCTCCAGCACTTACTGGCCATATGAACATGGGCAAGTGCCTTTGTTTCTCTGACCTCAGTTTCCCCCTTTTCAAAATGGCTTGTTCCTACTTCGCAGGGGTATTGTGAGATCAAAGGAGAGAATATAAAGTCTGGAAAGCAAACTTTAAAGTGCTCTGGGAATGTTGACTTTTATGGTCATTAAAGATTAACCAAACCAAAACCACTTTATTAAGTATCCTCTATGCACCAGGCACTTTTTTAGGCCCTAAAAGCTTGAGAACAGTAGTAAAACATGGCCTGCCCTTCAAGAACTTACATTCTATCAGGGGACACAAAATGCTCCTCTCTGGATGGAAAGCAAATAGGGATGAGGTGATTGTAGAGGGAGGTGCCCGTTGGTGATGGGGCAGCCCAAGAAAACTTCAGGGAGAAGGCAGGGATGAGGAGCAACAATATTCCTTCCAGCCCTGGGGGCCAGCTAGTGCAAAGACACAGGAATGGGGGGTGGGATGTTGTGGAACAGGAACAACAACAACAATAACAACCACAGGCATCCATCACTTTGAGGTTTGCTAAGCACTTTACAATTATTGTCCCATTTGATCCTCACAACTACCCTGGGAGGCTGGTGCTATTATTTCCTCCCATTTTACAGATGAGGAAAATGAGGTGAACCAAGATTAAATGGAATACCTGGGATGATAAAACTGGTAAATATCTAAAGGCAGGATTTGAATTCAGGTGTTTCTGATCTGTTTGAATTCTGGAGTCTCTGACTCCAGGCCCAGTACTCTATTGCTATGGGTGCCCCCTGCCTAGGAAAACCTGTTTGAGAGTAAGGATCTTGGACTTGGGAAATATCAGGCTTCAAATCCTGCCTGTGGTGATTATTAGCCATATGGCCATGGATAAGCATGAGCTTCAGAAACTTCATCTATAAAAGAGTGGTGGTGGAGGTGATAATACCTAAATTATTTCATAGAAGGCTCAAATATGAGAATTCAAAGTCTGCATTGGAAATTTTTGAAGGCCATATCAATTATAATCCTCATTACCTCCTTTTTTTTTTTTTGTTGGGCAATGCGGGTTAAGTGACTTGCCCAGGGTCACACAACTAGTAAGTGTTATGTGTCTGAGGCCAGATTTGAACTCAGGTCCTCCTGACTCCAGGGTTGGTGCTCTATTCACTGCTCCACCTAGCTGCCTCCTCATTACCTCCTTTTTCTGAGAAATATTTGGCAGATCTGTGATGACTCCAGCCTGTAGAATCCCAGGTTCCTCTATTATGTTTTAATTCTTTTTGTTGGTACTCCCAGATATGATAAAGTTTAAGAAACATCATAATCCCTGCTAGCTTTCATGCTTTGCCACTGTGAGGAGTGTGCAAAAGGACCCCAAATCCAGGGCACTTGGCTTTCAGTCTATGGGAGAGATCAATGGATATTTAATGGTCTGGAGAGATGCTCTACCCTCTTTTCCAGTGGAAGCTGGATGCCTGTACTATGAGCATGTCCACCAGTTGAATGTAGGTTGTTCTCTCCTAGGCTGACCTCAGAACAAGATTTCTCTGAACTTCCTCACTATGCAGAACCACCGTTCAATCCCAGGCTCTGGCAAAGAATAGAAGTGGAAACAACCAGAAGTAGAACCTAACATATCAAAGCCCCACACCCTCACTGAGCTGTTCTTGTGGCATTTACTAGCTCAGGCCAGAAATAGACAAAAACATGATGGGAGGGAGAATGTTCTTCAGAGGCGGGTTTGGAAAAGTTCAGAGCAGCTGTCCTGCTTCCAAGTGTTTGGATGCTTTGGAAAATGGAGCCTGAGCTTAAAACCTCTTTCTGGATTCCCTGCTGCCTAGTTTCTTTCTAATGTGAGAAAGGAAAAATTGAATTTTTTATTCAAACAAAAGCCTAGATCTGTTGATGATCATTCTCCAGAAACACTTTCTCTTAGTTCCAAGAAAATACCTCACATTCACATTCTATTTTGTCTCCAAATTGCTTTTCTCACAAGTCCCTATGAGATAGGTAGCACAAATGTTATCTCTTCCTACTCCTACTATTTCAAAAATGGGGAAACCAAGGGTCTAAGAGGCAAGATGACCCCCTCAAGTAGGAAATAGCTGTGGAAGATGTCACATCATGTCTTCTTATTCAAGTTCCAGGTCTCTCTCCCTTGACTGTTAACCACCGCTAAGATGGAACTTGATGGAATGAACCCTGGCCAAGGAAAGGCTACTTCAATAAAGACGTTTCTTTAAATATGACTTGCTGGAAAAGCTGCTAAAATGCATTTGTCATTTAATTCTAAAAGTTAATGATGGAAGTTACTCCACCCAATAATGACGAGACTTGCCCAGGGTCAAAATCTGCCAGCGGAGCCTCCTTCTTTGGGCTTGGTTGGCATCCTTGAGGTCACAATGTCTTAGAATAGGGACTCCACAGGCCATCTGGACTCACCTTTAACTCAGCAGGGACACCACCCTCTCCCTAATCCACTAGTGTCCAACCACTCCTAAATAATATGTTCTCTAATACCTTGATATGCTTGTCCACTTAGGCCCAACCAGAAATCTTCTGTTTTATAACCCTAATAAAACCTTGACTGGCAGCATGATGTAGTAGAGCCAGCCTTGGAGTCTGGAAGACCTGAGTTCAAATCTCACCTCTGACATCTCCTATATGTGTGACACTAGGCCAGCCTCCCAATCTCTCACTAGCTCAGGAAACCCAACAAGGCTAGAAGTTGCAAGAACAGATATTTTTCTATATTGGCAGAGAGGATATCCTAACCAGAAATGCCCTTCACTCAAGGAATGATAAGTACCATCTTCTCTTCGAACAAAGGGACTTCTTGCCTTTTTTTTCCCCCATGTGGATCTATTTTTCCATTAAACTTAACAGGACAATTTGGGCAGATCCCTACCCCATAACCCATGGCCTCCTTTTCTCCAATGAGTAGAAGAAGATTATCTTGATGAGATGAATAATTGGGAAGCTCAATTTCATGAGCATTGTTTGCTGTGCATAAATGTGCCTTCTGGGAATTTCCTTTGCAGGCGACACCATTTTTCATTTCCTTGATGCTGCTTGAGTTGGTCCTTGGCTGGATTCTCAAAGGGAAGCTAGCAGTACGAGTGGATGATGCTTTAACCTCCATCTCGGCAGGCATCCTGTCGCGGCTTCCAATGTGAGTGAGACCCTTGGGTTATAGGGAATGAAGGCACCTAAATACGCCCAAAACAGAAAAAAAGAAAGTGGTTTATCATATGTAGACAGTGTCTGTGTTACAGCTATTATGTGGAAAAGTCTTCTATGTCCTACTCCAGAAAATCCATCTGTCTGTGGTGAATTCAGTTAGACAGGTCACCTGAGGTGTTCAGAAACTCAGTCTGGTTATATTTTCCCCTTCCTTCCCCTAATCACTGCTCCCACACATGGAACCTTCCATTGGAATACAGGCAAAAGAAAGAGAGAGAGAGAGAGAGGAGAGAGAGAGAGAGAGAGAGAGAGAGAGAGAGAGAGAGAGAGAGAGAGAGAGAGAGAGAGAGAGAGAGAGAGAGAGAGAGAAGGGAAGAAGGGAAGAAGGAAAGAAAGAAAGAAAGAAAGAGAAAGAAAGAAAGAGGAAGGAAGGAAGGAAGGAAGGAAGGAAGGAAGGGGCAAAGCTAACCAAGCAGTTGACTACATCTGAGACAACATGTAGCATTCTGGGTCCATAGTCCCCCATTTGAAGCCTGAAGGTGGAGATTTGTTTGTCTTTCCTATTATCTGCTCTGTGGGGCCAAGGTTGGGAATTAGAATTAATTGCTTTGTCTTCATTTCAGTTGCATTTTCATTTCAGTTTTGTACCCCCTGGTTCTTCTTACTTTGTTCTCGCTGAGTACATTGGGTTCTTAAATATAGATTTGGAAGAGACCTCAGAAGACACCTAATCTAAATCCTCTCCTTTTATACAAAGCTTACAAAGTTTTTCTGAATTCTTCTT
The DNA here is from genome assembly GCF_003287225.1 of Phascolarctos cinereus. NCBI lineage: Eukaryota > Metazoa > Chordata > Mammalia > Diprotodontia > Phascolarctidae > Phascolarctos > Phascolarctos cinereus. The sequence goes on along the minus strand of NW_027555514.1, from coordinate 8,181,040 downwards.
ATTTGTTGTTTTTACTGCGAATTATGTTACATTACATTGTATCATATTGCGTTAGGCTATGCTACATTGTGTTGTGTTGTATCATGTCATGTCATATTATATGATATGTCATATAATATTATGTTATATTTATTACATGTTATTGCATTGTGTTATATCATATCACATTCAAATCGTGTGCCTGGTTGAGCTACTCCCCTCAATCAATAGGACCAAAATAGGCTGCTATTTGTTTTATTTTTCCCCTACTCTACAAAATACTTCTGTGAATATTCTGATTTATATGGTATGATGTGTGTGTGCACGTGTGTGTACGTGCATGTCCTCTTTGGGATATATGCCTAGGAGTGAGATCACTAGGGTAGCTAGATACTCTTGCTTTTGGAAAATATTGTTCAATTACAATAATTTATTAAACATTTATTATATGCAAAGCCCTATGCTAGGCATTGCAGTGGGGAGGGGTGTGCTAAAGGTAAAAACAAATCCCTGACTTCAAAGAACTTCCATATGTTGGAGGAAACAAGACATTCACAGAAAAGTAGATACAAAAAAGAATGCTGTAAATGTGAAAGGGTACTGCTGGGGTGTGGGGAAAGATTGGGTGATAATAAGAGGCTTCTGGAGAATGCTGTGTGTGAGCTGAGCCCTGAAATGAGACTCTGGTCCTGCACACAGTGGAGGGGAGGAAGGGATGTTCGAAGCTTGGGGGGGCAGTCTGTACAATTGTAGGCAATGGAAAACAATGTATGGGAACGGCAAACGGACCACTTGGGGTGGAATGTCAGGTGTACTGTTGTTGTGCAGTTGTGTCTGAGTCTCCAGGACTCCATTTGAAATTTTCTTGGCAAAGCTTCTGGGGTGGTTTGCCATTTCCTTCGGCAGCTCATTTTGCAGATGAGGAACTGAGATAAGCAGGGTTGAGTGACTTGCCCAGGGTCACTCAGTAAGTGTCTGAGGTCAGAAATATTAGCAGAAGAAATGTGAAATCAGACTAGAACGAAAGGTTTGAAAGGATATTGAAGGTCTTCAAAAGCAAACTATTTTCTCCTAGAGGCAATAACCATTGAAACTTCTTTGGTGGCACTGGACAGCAGGCCACAAGTGGATGCTCGTCAGTCAGTCCTTTGTACTTCAATAAAGGGAAATTTGTTTCAATTAGCACACTTCTTTCCAACATCATCATAAATACAAACAGATTTTTGTCCATTGTAAAGGATGGAGTTCACTGGCCTCTTGGTAGCTTCCTAATTTAACTAATTATTCTCACCAACTAAGTGTTAAGCTGTGTTTCCTTCCTATTTAAGGACTGCAGGTGATGTCAGTGTCTCCTGGGACAGAGCGCTGCAGCCACACCCTTGTTACAGTTCTGTGTGTGTGTGTGTGTGTGTGTGTGTGTGTGTGTGTGTGTGTGTGTGTGTATAAAACGAGGATGTGCAGAATGAGAGGGCTCCCTTGGGTATCAGAGTCCACACAGCAGAAAACACGGGTGAAGAGGTGTTGCTGAGGGGCTTGTGTTTTGTGTCTCAGGCTTCCCACCCAGTGTTTCTCACTGTGCTCTGAGGGCTTGTCTTTTTGCATTTCTCAGGGCTTTGGAATGTTTTTGTGATCCACCCACAAAAGAAGGGTGGATTCCTTTTTTTTTTTTTGCCTTTTATGAAATAGAAATTTGAGGGTTGTAGAAAAAAGTAAAATCTCAAACTACTCTAAATCAAAAAGGATGTGTGGCCAAGTTGGCCAAAGTGGCCAAAGCCTTGGATTTGGACTCAGGAGGCTTGATTTTGAGAACTCTGCCACTTACTGTTCTGTGGATTGAGTGGCTATACAAATGGTTGAAAGCCTCAGTTTTCTTGCCTGTTAAATGGAGAACACAATTCTTTTGCTACTGACTTCCTGAGTCATTCTGAGGAACAGGTGAGATGACATCTATAAAGCATTTTGCAAGCCAGAAAACCCAGAGTCTATAAATGTCAGCAATTAGTAGGTGTTGTTGAGAAAAGAAATCTTTTTAAAAAATAAAATAAAATGAAAAAATACTTTCTTCTCTAACTCATGTCCAAATGCTTGCCCCTGGCATTCAGAACCCAGGTGATTCAATCCCTCAGTAATGGACATGTTTGCTTTCAGCTGGCTCAGAATCTGACTCCCTCACGCTCTGGCGTCTGTTCTCCCTCATATCTCTCCCAAACAGAAGCATTCACCAAGTACCTCAGAAATCCTCATGAGGGGTATCAATTGAGTTATTAAAATCATTTGGTGGCCAGTTTCACTTCATTATTCTGAGGAAGTTAAGTGTATTCACTCAGCTCAATGAAGTCATTTCATCAAAATTAAGAACTGGATGGATGATGAAGATAATATCCAATGGAGAAAGATTCTAGAGTTATAGTTGTGGATTACGTTCTCTGTTCTTTGTGACTGAAATTAAAAATCAGGGTTAATAGCAATGATTTTTAAAAAATTCATGTATTTTGCTGATACTTTTTAATATTATAGTACTTTCTGAAAACACTGCCCATCCTTATCCTTGAAGTGAACCTTCCCTTGTGTCAAAGAGAAATAGTTAAGCTAATAAGCTGTACAGGCTGACCAAAAATCTCATAATGTTTGTACCATTCTGCCCCAGTGGTCCTCTTCCATTCTATTTAGAGGAGGTCTGTTTCATTACTTGCTTTCTAGAAGTGTTACTGTTCATTCACTCAAAGTTTGGCGTCATGTGATAATTTCTTTTACTTTTTATAGCCATTCTATAAATTATTCTTTGGGTTCTGCTTGTTTCAATCAGCATCCATTTATACTAGTCTCACATTTCTTAGAATTCTGCATGCCTCTATCTCTTACTAAACAATAATATCTTTTTTCATTGTCATGCCACACAACACAATTTTTTTTCTTTTTACTCATTGTGTAATCACAAGGAATGAAGTTTGTCTATATTTCTTTTGTAGGGAGGGACACTGTTCTGGCATTTCTTTCTTTTGAAGCCTTTGATGATTTACACCTATTTCATGTCACTCTTCAGGTACTCTGCCTTCTAGTCAAGCTGGCTTTCTTCTCCCCCCCCCCCAACATCTTTCATTCTACATTCTTTTCACAAGCTCTCCTCTATTCCTGGAATTTACTCCCTCCTTTCCTTAGTCTCTAAGAAGCCCCAGCTTCCTTCAGTAACAGTAGCTAGTATTTATAGAGCACTTAAAACTTTTGTAAGTCACTTTATAAATATGATCCCATTTGTTTCTCACAACAAGTCTATAAGTTATGTACAGTTATTATCCCCATTTTATTGATAAGAAAACTAAGGCTGAAAGGTTGGCTGATTTGCTGAATACAGTATGTAAGGCAGGGTTTGAAATAAGGTCTTCCTTACTCCAAGTCTAGAATGATACCCGCTGAACCACCTAGTTTCCTCAAGAGCCTACTCTTGGAAGTCTTTCCTGTTAACACTCTCTTTCCATCTCCAATGATGTTGTATTTACTTATCTGTAGATAGGGCAACATTTCATAATAGATAGAGGTCTGATTGCAAAATCCAAAAGACCTGACCTTGAGTTTTGCCTCTGACAAATACTAGTGGCATGATCACAGACAATACGTAGAACTTTTCAGGGACCCCTAATATTATAAGTTACAGAGGAGCTGTGGATAAAATTACAGATCTGAAACAAGAAAACAATGTTTGTAATGATAGCAATATCTGACATTTACATAACACCTGAAAGTGCGCAAAGTGTTGTACATATGTTAACTCATTTGATCCTCACAACAACCCTGAGAAGTAGGTGAGATTATCTCCATTTTACAGATGAGGAAGCTGAACCTGAGAGAAATTAAATGAATCTCTCACACAGCTAGTAAGTGTTTGAGGCAGGATTTGAACTCAAGACTTCCTGACTCCAAGTGCCTAATTCTATCTACTGTACCACATAGCTAACTGTCTCTTTATCTGTATAGATGTCTGTAGAGAAGAGGGCCTTAGAGAAATTTTTTTCATTTTATTTCATTGTATTTCATTTATTTCAGTATTTCATTTTATTTCATTTTATCCGTAGTACTTGGAACAGAGAAAAGGTTTATCATCTTGGTGGCCCCTGATCCCATTGGTGGTCTGTGTCTCCAGGATCAAGGACAGCACACAAGGAGCCTGGAGTCTGCCTTAACTTTGGAACATTCCATTGCATCCATCGTACTTTTCAATATTAAGTTAATGCTTAAGAATTACTTGTTGAGGGCAATTTTGTATATGTTTTATATTAATTCTCCTGTAAGAAGTTATTTTACCTTCAGGCAAATGTGAGCTCTGAGGTCAGCGACCAATTTGTTTCTTTCTTTATGTCCTTAGTACAGAGCTGGGCTTATAGTAGATGGCTTAATAAATGTTTGATGAATGATGAGTGAATAATACATAGCTAATTAGGGTGCCAAAGGTTAGGGTTGGGTTAATGCCAAGATATTTAGCATGAAGCTGCATGACATCTCTGGAATTTTATTTTATTCTAATTTTGTTATAATTTCTTTTTGGCTAGGCAACAGGGTTAAGTGACTTGCCCAGGGTCACACAGCTCTAGTAAGTGTTATGTGTCTGAGGCTGGTGCCTCAGGTCCTCCTGAATCCAGGGCTGGTGCTCTATCCACTGCACCACCTGGCTGCCCCCATCTCTGGAATTTTAAAGACCAAACATCTCTTTCTACAGAAAGGACAAGAGTAGCCCCAGAATCTTAGGCAACTGGAGGCAATAATGCCTGACATGTACCACCCACAGCTGACTGTGAACCAACCAATAAGTGGGCATTGATGAAACAGTCTCTAAATACCAGGCCATGTATTGGTTCTTCTAGGGTTACAACAATGGAAGTGAGTGTGTGTGTGTATACATATATGTATACATGTATACATATAGACTACATATATACTATATGCATGTCTATATGATCAGAAACAATATCTATAACTTTTTGGTGACCCCTAATATTATAAATTACAGAGGAGTTGTAGATAAAATTATGGATCTGAAACAAGAAAAAATGTTTGTAATAATAGCAATATCTAGCATTTAAATAACACTTTAAGGTTTGCAAAGTGTTGTGTGTATAGGAACACACACACGTGTTTGTATAAAATCATTCTGGAAAGATAGCTTGCAGTGAGCTTATGAAGTCAAATGTTCAAGGGGCAGGAAGATTGATTTTTTTTTTCACATAAGCAATCATAATAAATAGTATAGCAGTTGAAGCATTGCAGGTATTATCTCATTTTATCTAGTGGCAATTGGGAGCCCCTAAAGCTCCTTGAGCTGAGGATTCCACAGTCAGACCTGTGCTTTTGGGAGCATCGTAACATTCCCGTGGTTCACGATGAGCTCTCCGGCAAATCCGTTGTATGTGCATTTGAACATAAAGAGCTGATTTCCAGAATAGCCTTGGGAGCCAAACTTGTCCCTGCCTGTCCCTCCCGGAGCCGAACCCTTGGTGGTTTGTACAGCAGATCCCAAAAAGCGAAGGCTGGGAAAGCGGCTGCTCTTTTCCTGTAGTCTTCTGGTATGGGAAGCAGAGAGTCTCGAACCCCTAAGTTCACTGAACAGGTATCTTGAAAAACAAACGACATACAAACAAACGAGTCCTGACCGGGCTTCCTGGCTGCTGCTGCTGCTCAGGTTTCTCTTCCACCCAGTTCCCTTTCAACAAGAAAAGATCAGGGAAACTCGACAGAAACCGTTAAAACAATATTGCAGCCGAACCCGCAGCATCAGGGGAAATGGGAGTGCAAATCATTAACAGCTGAGGGTTAGATTAACACACCATGGATCGTATCCTCTCCCAGGGACTCATTTTCATTTTCTCCAGGAGCCACTGAGGCTGGCCATTTCCTTAAGGCCTCCAGTTCCTGTACGGAAAATGTGGCAGGAGGATGTAGCTGATCCTTCTTTTTTTGGGAAAAGGCGTTCCTTCCGTCCTCTGCATGGAGCTGGGTAGACTGAAGGGAAAGAAGTGGTGACCATCCGACTGAGTCTGGGGTCAGAATTTTCCCATTTCACAATTTCTGCATTGGAAAAGCTGCCGAGGGCGGACTGGAGGAAAAACCTACTGGACTTGGGGAGATCAGTTGCAATGTCAGGTCAAGGTCATAGGTTCCGAAATGGAGGTCAGCAGCTCTCAGGATAGAAGAGGACGTTTGAATCTTGTCAAGGGTCTGTCTTGTTTTCTAGCTCGTCTCTCTGACAGCAGTTTGTCAGAAAAAAAGTCCAGCTGCATCGCAGCCTGGATTCTGGGGGCAGGCAGGCAGGCAGGCAGGGAGACAGCTGCCGGCTTGTCCTAGCCGCTCTCCGTGGAGAACCGAGCCTTTGCTGTCTGTGCGGAAATTTCTGTTTGCTGGCGTTAAGCACAGCACATTATAGGCAGGTATTTTTGCAATCAATCGTTTCCTGTGCACACATGCTTACTGAACACTTAAGTTCCATAAAAAGTTACAGGGATAGGAGAAAAAAAGAAGTTAGGCGGCTCTGTTTTAGAATCAAACTATAATAATTACTAATAAAACCTTAAACAGTTGGTGAAATCGGGCTACCAATTTCAGAATGAACCAGGGAGAAATCATGACATCTTTTCCTTTGTATTAAAAGAACATCTTTCGGAGAGCCCTCTTCTAGATGCCTGGGCCCCTCTGTTGTGACTTCCTTCAAATGTTTCTTTTTTTGTAAACTTTCTTCTCCCTCGAGAAGTTTTATACCAGGCTGAAATATCTGCAGTTGATTCACGAATTCTTAGGCATTTACTATTCTTTTGAAATAACAGATTATAAATCAAACCAGAATAGAGTTCAGGTATGGTCTGAAGTGGAACATTTACAAAGGAGCTGGGATGCTGTGCCTCTTTTGTGAATGGGTGGTGGCTGAAATCTGCTGCCAAGACCCTCAGCTTAGCGTCCAGCTCTATGTCCTACCGGCCATGTTGGTGACAGGACTTCCCGTGTCTGAATAAGAGAATTCCCGTTTCTACAGGTTTTGGTTTGCTGGTTTGTTTTGGAGGTGAGGGGATAGAGCATAAGATGAAGAAATTAAATTCCTTAGAAAAGTTTTTGACCCCGACTCAAAACCAAACCAAAACAAAACAACAACAAGAAAATAAAACAAAAAAAAAAGAAAAGGAAACATGAGGACTGGAGTTTTAACGTTCTATATTTAGCATAGAAGTAGCAAGAAAGGCTGACAAGCATGATTCTCTAGTGAGGAGTACTCATCACTTGGAGTGACTGATTTAATAAGTGCATATTAATTTAACAAGAAGCAGTAAATATTTCATCTAATACAAAACCTGTTCTTTATTCCAGTAACCAAGAGATTACAATCAACTGGCTGGTAGGAGAAAGAAGTAAAGAAAAACTTCAATGTTCTTGATCATTGCATAGCAAAGAAAACCTCAGTCTACTTTGTTCCATCCTTACTTTTGCTATTTTGCAAATATTATTTTCATGATTAATAACTAATCAGTCTGGAAATTAATGTGATCCTTGCCTTTTAAAATAAATTGTAGAAAAAGTATCTAGCATGTTAAGTGTGAATATTGCTCAAAATGTCTGCATATTCTGTTTTTACAATAATTTTCCAGTTAAAAAGTTGAAGAATTTATTTTTTATATGCCTATTGCATTATACTTACAAAAAATATTTTTAAAAATCTATGTTCTTTTGGGAAATTAAGTGATTGAATGTTCTGCTTTTCCTAAATGTGATACCATCGTGGTTCTTATCTGCAGTGTCTTAAAGTGAGCCAAAAAAACCCTGGAAGGCTCGGGCATCGTTGTGTTCATATTAAGTAAAAATCAGTATTCCACTAGATGGAGCAAAGCAGCAGGAGTTTTTGCAGACGGGCATATCTGCTTTCAGTCAGCCTCCAGAGGTTTTTTGGATGAATATATACATATTTGTAATATATCATATATAAATATTATAAATATGTATGTATATGTATATATATATATATATATATGTGATTTTTTTTTCCTGGAGAAAAAGAACGAATAATGCAAAGCACCAGCCATTGCAGCATGGTACATTTTCGCTGGAGATATGGTTGGTTGGTTTTTATTTTCCAGTTTCTGACACAGATCATTACAAATGAAAATGAGTCTAACTCCCTCCTCCCCCTTCTTTTACATGGTCAGGTCTAATTAGTGTTTAGATAAGCAGACATTAATTGAAAGATCATTTATTTAATTTTGAGGTATGGCTTCCTTGATTCATGCTTCTCTTCACCCCAGCCTTCTCCCCTCCTCCAAACCGGCTCTCCCCACCCCCAAAAAAGAAAAACAAACAAAACAAAATAAGGCAAATAAACACAAAAATACATCTGGGTCTACACGCCAGTGGATTTCTACAATAATTTCCTCTGGATTGCAAGTGACTTAGACTGACTGGCTTTTCATGAAGTTCACTAGGAGAAGTTTTAGAAATCTTTCAATACTGGAATGGGCTTTGAAGACCAATTACTGTACTTCAAGCAGCAGTCTAACTAGGGCTAAGGGAGCAAGGCTAGGCTGTGGATACCAAAGTGAGAGGGCATGCAACAGAGCTTTCAATCCTTTATCACTTTTGAAACAACAGAGTTTAGCTGCTAGTCGGCAAGAATAATTAGTGAAAATAGGAAACTACCTGACTGATATCCTTCCTCCAACCTGACTTCTCTTCTTCACCCCACCTACACCCACATAAAAAGGAGGGAATGTTTGGTTTCATTGAGGTGGACACAATTTCTGGTCCTTGCCCCAGAAGCAGACTCTGACTTCAGTTTCACAGATGAAAGGACAAATGATAAAGTAACAATAATAATATTTATATTTCACTTTAGGGTTCCCAAAGTACTTTTCAGATATTTAATCTGATTCTCACAACAACCCTGACAAGTAGGTGCTGTTGATCTCCCCATTTTACAGAGGAGGAAACTGAGTCAGATAATGGTTATATGACTTGATGAGGATAATATAACTAGAATGTATCTGAGATTTGAACTCTAGGTCCAGTGCTCTATCCAAAGGATATCTAGCTGCTTCTAGTTACGTAATAAGGACACTGAAATCAAGTTGGCATTGCAATTTTCAATGTTAAAATTTTATTTTATTATCAATTTATCTTAAGACTGAATCTTTCTTGTCTTAAAAACTGGAAGACTGATAACGTGTTTTGAAAGTAACCCAGAGTACATGGTCAATTCCTCCCAGTAGCTGAGGATTCATTGACAGGTTTTCCTAGTATAAAGAAAAATAAATTTGTATTTATCTAAAGATCGTTATATTTTAAAAAGTTCCCTTGGTTGAAGAAGTAAGCCCTTGTTCCCTGACCCTGCTGCAGTTTCTTGGGGCATCTCATACTTGGGCTTTAAGCTTCTTGAAATCATGTGTGTTTTTTAATATTATTATTTTTTCATATCATCTGGTACATAGCAGGTAGTACCTAAGGAGTATGTGTTTGTTAGCTTAGATTGGGAACAAACGGGGCTGTCTGAGGGGGGCCTCTGTGTGTCTTGGTGGCTGACTTGACAGTATTTGCTTCTCCATATCCTTGGAACCCTGAGATTGCAAGCCCTTGGTCCTGTATTCATAGTTAATGACTAAACTGGGACTGGGATGGGGATTGGGGAATTAGCTCCCTAACTGCTCACGATAACCAGTAGGCATCGTCTCCCCCTAAGAATTTCAGCTCCATGTAGTTCAGCGATTGTTTCTGAGAGCTCTTCCCTCCCCCCAGGATGGGTTTTTCAGCATGGAAGTTGAAATTCCAGAAAGCAGAGTCATGTGGGGGTGGGAAGGTGTGGAGGGGAGAGGAAGGCGCTCCAGTTTAGGATTCAGGGTCTGGTGGGAACATTCTGGAAAATGTAGGTGCTATTTCCTGCAATCAAGGACTTGCCAGAGTTTGATAATCGTTTCCCAGCTGCGTCGTTCTGGTGAATTGTTTCTAGCCCTGGTGAATTCATGGCTGGGTTTGCATGTTAAAAAGGGGAGGAGACGAGCTCCATTTTGCTGATAGAATGCAGGGAATAGAGGTCCCCCAGTGCCTCCTTGCTGGCCGCCACCTTGAGGGAAGCTCGGCTTTGTGTGCATGTGTGAAAAAAAGCCTCCACTGGAGTATGTCAGGCATATTTCTGCTCGATTTGTGTCAACCCTAATAAGTCAGTTGACAGGTTAATAAATTGGGTGTCTGCTCCAGGCCTGGCACCTCTAAAGGAAACTTAGGGGGATTTCAATCACAGGCAGCTTCACTTTGTTTAGCAAATGAACTTTTCTCAGGAGCCTTCCCATTCTTTCTCCCATTCTCCTCCCCTCCCTCTTTCCCCTTCCCTCTCTCTTCTCTCCTCCCTCTCTCTCTTTTCTTCCTTCCTCTCTCTTCTCTCCTTCCTCCCTCTTCTCTCCTTCCTTTTCTCTTTTCCCCTTCTTTCTTCTCCCTTTCTTTTCTTCCTTCTTTCTTTTGTCTTCTTTCTCCTCATTTTCTCCCCACTTCTTCTCTCCCCTCTTTGTTCTACCCCTCCCTCACTCTCTTTCCTTTTCTCTTCGCCCCCTCCCTGTTCTCCCCAACTCTCTCTTTCTTCCTTTCCTTTGCTTTCTTTTCTCTCTCTCTTCTCCCCTCCCTCTCTTTTCTTCTTTTTCCTTCTCTTTTTTTGTCTTTTCCTTCTTTTCTCCCTACCTCTTCTTCCTTTCTTGCATTCTTCTCCCTCACTCTTTTCTCCCTTGCTCTTTCCTCATCCTCCCATTCTTTCTTCTCTCACCTTCTCTCTCTTCTCTCTCTCCCTCTTTTCTCCATTCCTCCCTTTTCTCTTTCTCTCTCTCCCTTTCTACCTTCTCTCTTCTTCCCTTTCCTCTCTCTTCTCTTCTTCTCTCTTTTTATTTCTTCCCTTTTTCTTTTCTCCTCATCTCTTGTGTCCCTCTCTTTTCTCTCCCTCCCCTCTCTTCCTTTTTATTTTTTCTTGCCATTTCTCTCTCTTTTCTCTCTACCTCCTTCCCCCATCACTTTCTTTTCATTCTCTTACTCTTTTATCTCTCCCTTCCTCACTTTTTTCCCTCTCTCCTCCCCTCCTCTCTTTTGCCCCTCCCTCCTTCTTCTCTTCCTTCCTTTCTCCCTCTCTTTTCTTTCCTCTCTCTTTTTTCCTCACTCCCTTCTCTCTTTTCCTCTCTCTTTTCTTTTCTGTCTTGTTTCATTTCTTCCCCCTTTTTTCTTTCTATCTCTTACCCCTCTCTTCTTTTCTTCACTTGCTCTCTTGTCCCCTTCCCTTGTTTTCTTCTCATCCTGCCTCTCTCCTTCCTCATCCTCTCACTATTTCTTCCCTTTACTCCCTCCCTCTCTCCCTTTTTTCCTCCTCCTCCCCTCTCTGTCTTTACTTCTGTCATTAAAATAATTACATGACAGTACTCACTCCACTTGCCACTAGAAATCCGTTTTCATCTGGAAAGAAAAGCATCAGCACTTTGGTGAAATAACAATAGCCATAACTCATACTTTTCATAGATATTCCAGGTTAGCATAACATTCCTGTTATGTGAGGGAATATACTATAACAATGGAAACCCCCATTTCATAGATGAGGAAACTGAAGATCACAGAGCTTAAGTGACTCACCCAAAGTCACACTTACGGAAAGCATCCAGGCTGGAGTTTGATGGAGTTTTTACCTCTTAGGTCCCTAGGACTAGGAAGTCACCATGGGGGAGGGACTGAGTTCAGTGGTAAGACCAGGGTCCAGTGTTATCAGTTAATTTATATTCAGGAGGAACCAGAAGTGATTCTGCCCCCTGAGACGGAGGCAATCCCAAAGACCAGGGGATGCTGAGGCTTTTTAAATGTGAAAGTCTTAATCAGGATCTGCCCACCCTCACTTCCACCTTCCAAATGACATTTCTTTGACATGTTTTGTATGGCTTGCTCTGTGTTTGCCTCCAGTGTCCATCTGTCTGTCTCTGTCTAGCTAATGAACCTTGTCCTCTTGTCAAAGAAACAAGTGTCTATACTCTTGCCAGAAGACAGTCGTTTGGAATACTTAGGTCTCGGGCTGGACTGACAAGTAGAATGTAAGCTCACTAGATATCAGCTTACCTCTTTGCCATATAAGGCCTTCATTTATGTCCAAGGGCCTTCCTTCCCTTCATGCACCCTGTGGTCCAACCAAACTGATACCTTTCTTGTTCTCCAAAAGTGATATTCTTTCCATGCCTTTGCATTATCTCCCTTATCCAGAATGCTCTGTGTCCTCATTTCTGCCTTTTATAATATCATGTTCCCTTCCAAACTCTGCTAAGCCTCAACTTTCACAAGGACTCCCTCTTCATATCCCTCCAGATACTGATATCCCCCACCATAACCTTTTATTTCTTTTATGTATTATTTAACATACGTTTATATTGTATACACTAGCTCTCTCTTTGCATTAATGTAAAAACCTTTGAGAACACGGACAGTTTTCTATTTTTGAATGCTCCTCACCTAGCACAGTGCCTGGTCTACCGTTGATGTGCAATGAATGCTTACTGATGTGAATAATTTTGGACATGAGTTATTCCAGCACATGGTCAAGTGTTTCCTATGCAGTGCCAATATTTGCATCTTTCTTCAAAGATAATTCTTTCTTTCCAAGGTGGGAAGAACCAACAAGGGGGAATTTATATTTTGGGAGGGATTGTTGGAGTAGGGCTGACCCAGCACAAGTGCTAGAGAAGGGATAGAAAGCCATGTCTCCATTCCCATGCATCTTAGATTTGGGGGACAGCAGACTTCATTGGGTTCAGAGGAAGGAGAGGTAGGATCTGCTGGTTGTTATTGGGGTACAGTCTGCTGCAGAATACAATGAGGTTATCTGGTCTTAAAGTGGCTGACTGAATTTGTCTCATTCTCTCAGTTGATTAATTCAGCTAAAACTAACCAATAACATATTCTTTCAATTTTGCTTTTTTTTGGTTGTTCAGGAGCCAGTGACCATATGAGGGCAACTGGGGACTTTGCAAATCATTTAGGCCATGTAGGAATCCTCTCTGCCCCTGTCCCCCACCCCCTGCCAGTTATTAATATTTTTAGGTGCCTTGTAACTTTATCAGGGGCTCGCTTCATACAAATTCCCTGCAGATGACCTTGTCCTCAGCATCTCTATAGGAGGAAAAAAGGTTTTTTTTTTCCTATATACTTTTTTTTTTCCTTGGGGGCATGAAGTCAGATTTCTGGGGGAAAAAAGCCAATGAATATCCTATCCCTTTAAGTTTTTCCCCATCTGTGGTCATTGGTAAGAGACTGAAGGCTTTGGAGTTGGACAGTGTGTTATTGACAAAAGCATTTGGCACCTGGTAGAGATCCAATGATGAATGAGATGAATACCTTGGAATCAGCTGGTATCCAAAGAAGTATCTCCAAAAAAGCAACAAAAATGGGCCTAAAAAATAAAGGTTTGTGTCATTTACCAAATGTGCTCTGAATTGAGAATTGTTTTCTCATCATATAAAATCTCCTAATCGGTCAGGGGATGGGAGGGAGGGAGGGAGGGAGAGAGAGAGAGAGAGAGAGAGAGAGAGAGAGAGAGAGAGAGAGAGAGAGAGAGAGAGAGAGAGAGAGAGAGAGAGGGAGAGAGAGAGAGAGAGAGAGAGAGAGAGAGAGAGAGAGAGAGAGAGAGAGAGAGTGAGTTAAATGGAATATGTAGGTAATTCTTAAGAGTGTAATTTTAAAAGACAAAATGACACATTTATATGTCTCTGCTGAAGCTGTGCCCATTTTTCCAGAATACTTTATACATAAACAATGCACCGATGAGTGAGAGCTCATGAGATAATGTGTTTAAATCACTTTGCAAATCTGAGTGCAAACATCAGCCATTTGCACACAAATTCCCATATCTCGACACATGCGCCTCATTGTTAAAGCAGCCTACACTAACAGAGTCCTTCCCTCCTCCTCCGTTTCAGGGCAGGACAGCTCTCCTGAGCCCTAGCCCAAGTGAAGCCCCAGGAGCTTTTCCCATTTGCTTGTGGCTCCCCTGGTAAATCTAATAATGGACTTTGAGAAGGAAGCTGCTCGATGGAAGGAATTTGAGAGTATTTTGAAGCACATCATCTCTAATTTAAACTTGTCTTAAGACGCGGGGAGGGGTAGTCTGGCTCAGGCCTGGGAGCGGTCCCCACTTTTTATGACTTATTCATCACAATGCCCGTGGGAGGTGGGCTAGGATTGTATTTAACAGATGAGAAAGCTCAAGACATCAAATAGATAAATTACTTTTTCTGGGTTTCTACAGGGAAATCAGAAGCACTGTTAAAGTTAATACTATTAAAGATCCAGGCACTTGTTTACCCCAATTCTGGCTCTGACATTTACTAATGATGTAACTAAAGTTACAGACAAGTCACTAACTTCGGAGCCTGTTTTCTTACCTGTAGGACATCACAAAAACTGTAACATGCATTTATTCAGTTGTTTTTCAGTTGTATCTGACCCTTTGTGACCCCATTTGGGATTTTCTTGGCTAATATAATGGAGTGGTTTGCCATTTCTTTCTATAGTTCATTTTACTGATGAGGAAATGGAGGTAAACAGGGTTAAGTGACTTGCCCAGGGTCACTAAGTGTCTGAGGCCAGATTTAAACTCATGAAAATAAGTCTTCCTGATTTCAGGCCACATACTCTACCCACTGTGCCACCTAGTTGCCTATGCAGCTAACAGGCACCTAGCAAGTTTGCTATGTATGTGATGATGCAAACTTTAAATCCCTACGTGAATGCCAATTATTTATTATCACTGGTCTGAAAGCAGTGGCTAGATGGTTTAATGGTTAGAGTGCTGACCTCAGAGTCAGGAGGACTTGAATTTCACACCTGCTTCTGAAACTCACTAGCTGAGTGAGCCTTTACAAGTAACCTCTTGGTCTCAATTTCCTTATCTGTAAAACAGGAATAATAACAGCACCTGGTGCCTCGTGTTGTTGTGAGTATCCAATGAGAATTTTGATAAAATGCTTCGTAAACTTTAAAAGACTAGTGGTGGTGGGGATGGTGAGGATGATTACAGCATTACTGGAGGAACTGAAGTTAATGGACTTACTCAGGCTTAATACAACTAGTATGCCTCAGACTTGACTTGAATATCCAGGGCTTTTAGGCTCCAAGGCTAGCCCTCTATTTGCTATGCCCCATTACCCTTATCATTTCTCCCAAGGCCTTTTTTTTTTTTTTTTGCAATGGAAAGATGAGTGACTCTTGGTGAGCCACAGTCATCAGCTGAAGACCTACTGAGTGTTCCCATTATTGACATCCAAGCAAAGGAGGCACACAGAAATAGACTGACTTGGAAGGAGAGAAATGTTCCAAAGAAATCCATATGTCTGGAATGTGACCTTAGCTCTGTTCTTCCATAACCATAAACAGACATGATGCAAAAGAAAATGTGGAAAATCATTATTTTTCAAAAGAAAGAAACAATCCATTTTCTGTATATGCCTTTCTGAGTAGGGGAAAGGCTTGACTGTGCAGAGATCTGGTGAGAGGTACCTGGAGGTATTTGAAAGGTTTAGTTTCAAAATATTCATATGGGGAGTTAGAAGCTACACCTTAACTTCTAAGTGAAATGACTTCTCATTGTTTCTGGGCAAGTGTCCAGAATGGGTCAGGGTCCCTAGAGACACTATTGGAGCTCTGTAGGAATACAGTATGTGCATTGTCTGGAAAGTATACTAACAGAGGCAGGACTAAGGTGAGGTGGATGGAGCTCTGTTCTAGATGGTAAAATTTAGAGGGTATTTATACTTACTTGAAATGATTCAGTGCCTTAGGAACAACTGTGTTTAACATCTTTTATAAAAAACAAAACAAAACAAAACAAAACAAAACAACTTTCTCTGCCATGAGGATTGTGCTGGCTCCTCCTCTGTCACCCAATTCCATCTGGGCAGCAATGGTCCAGCAGCAGCGTGATGATGTCATGAGGATTTCATGAAGAACAGCACGGGTCCACACATCCCAATGCATTTGTCTTCAGAAGTTGATCCTAGTGTCAATTTCACACCAAGGTCCTTGCGGGCAGGACACAGGATGTTTTAGTTTTAGTTTTAGTTTTGACCTTCCTTTGTGTCCAGTGTGCCTGCCAACAAGGAAGAGCTCAACAGATGCTTGTTGGTTAATTAATGGACTTCCATGCAACCAACTTGTCGTGAGGATACACACACGTACATGAGCGCGCACACACATACACACACACTGCTAATAGCATCTCTGCCTCACTGTGTGTGTGCATGTGTGAGTGAGAGGAGGAGAAGTCATCTTCAGTTAACATAAATGATATAAGAAAACAAGTAATGTATTGGAAACATGAGAAAAATTGCTATCAATGGATCCACCATCCTCCATTCCAAAAGCTCTCCTTGTGTTCTTGAGCCAGCTTGGGTCATCACCACAACACAGGAGGAGATACAGCTGGGGCATAATTTCACTTTGAGGACTCCTCGGAATGTGCCAGGATCTTTGTGGGATCTCACCTGATACATAGAGAGAGAAAACAGAAAGAAGATCCTTCTCCTTCAGTTGCTGAAAATGGAAGCCTGGCAGCTGTAATCGTGTTGGCTGTCATGCAAACAGACATGCCTGGCATCTTGGAGATGCATCTTGGAGATTGTTTGGATATGGGTTATATCCCACCTATGTGCTTGCATCCATGCCATAATCCTTCTCTCTCCCTGACCCAAGTAGAATGTCAGCTATTTGTGGGATAGAGTATTTCCTTTTTGTCTTTGGGGATTTATGCTGTCTGACACAGAATCCTTATTTTCCTCCAAGGATCAGCCCAGTTGCCGTGGCTTTTGTGAAGAAATGCCCTGATATGCTCTCTCTTTTGTAAAATGATCTTCTATCTACTAATCTGCCTGCATGAATGTTGTATTCTTCTGCGTCCCTCACTTTTAACTGCTTCCCAGTAGAAAGCCACCTGTACAACCTGGGACAAGGCATCAGATTGGAAGGGCAGGGACTGGCTTTTGTCTCTTTTTGTATCCTCAGCACTTAGCACAATGCATGACACATAGTAGGCACTTAATGAATGTTTGTTGAATTGAGTTGACTACCCCTCAGTTTCCTCATTTGCAACATGAAAGGGTTTGTTTTAAAGGCATTATGAGCACCTTTCAGCCCTGGTATGATGGTCTAATGAATACAAGACCTGTGAGGGCAAGAACTGGATTCTTTTCTGCCTCAGTGTCCCAAAGTACTTTGCACAATGTTTTAGACAAAGTAATTGCTTAATAAAGACTTACTGAGTTTACTAAATATGATTTTGCTCCTAGCGCACGAACCTGAGGCCTGCCTTTGTTTCCTTTACAGGCTCTTTTTCAGGAGTATTGAGTTTTCCACTTACATTTATGTCTGGGAGAAGTATAGACTCTTCAATCTGCCTTGGGATTCTCCATGGACGTGGCATTTGACCTTCCTGGGAGTTGACCTAGGTTACTATTGGTTCCACCGCATGGCCCATGGTAAGTTACAAGGAGACATCTCACTGATGATTTGTGTGTATGATGGTTGTGAAGTGCATTGAGATTGATTACAGGGATGCCTTTGAAATGTGAGTAGAAAAAATCTTGTCATTCTGAAGATGAGGAAGAAGACAAAGAAGGGAATCAGAGTAGATTTCTTAAGCCCCTCCCCCATCTCCTCCCCCCCCCCTTTCCCACATTCAGCACCGAAGGCTGGAGAATATTGGAAATTGTCTGAGTCTTCCACCCACTGTCTTCCATCCGTGTTTCATTGCTTCTGGTGATGTCATGCCAAGATAAGTGGAAAGACATTTGTAAACAGTGTGGCCTTCCCCATCAACCTAATTGACTGTGAATTTAGAAGGGAGTTGGAACAGCCTGCTGCCTAGGTAATGTGGGGCAATGCCAGGAATGTGTAAGCCTCATTCAACCTCTGGGCATCCCTTTCCCATTCCCAGGGAAAATGTAATCAGCTATGAACTCAGCAGACTGAGGCATTCCAGGGTTACCAGGCTTTGGGAGAAAAGGCCAACCTCACCTTTTCTATTGAACTCTTGCCAGACTGGATTGTGGTTTGCGCCCTTGAGAGGGAGAGGGTTCAAGGAGGCCTCCCTTCAGAGGGGTTTTGTGGAGCCAAGGAAATGCAGAGAAGGGGCACTATCCCTGAAGCCCTGTAGGGACTGTCTAGAGTCCAGAAGGGACTGCAGCTCTGGCAGGGAGGGGAAAATGAGGTCACAGCTGGAAAAGGCTGATGTTGGTGGCAGAAGATGGGCTTCTGGGATGAAATCAGGATGAGAGGGAAGTGTTCGCCTTGAAACAATACTGTGGAACGGAACTTAGCATTTTAGTGGGTGGGTGAACTGAGTGGGTGGGTAGGAAGGAAAAGGAGGAGACCTGGAATAATACCAAGAAGGAGGCTGGGAGGTCGGGTGGGGGAAGAGAGCTGGGAGTAGGGATGCACGAGTGCCTATGGGGGTGGGTAAGGGATGGGAGGGAGCATGATGGAATGTCCCTGGAGGCAATGACCTGTCCAGGCAACAGGAGAAGAAACATCCCACAGCCTGAGGTTGAAAAAGCTTTCCTTTTCCTGAGAACATCTTTATTTTTATTTTTTTCACTTTCTGATAAAATGGATTTTTATGTTAAAAGAAGCCCATGTTTTAACAAAATAAGTGTAAATGTTTAAAGGAGAAGAAATTTTGTTTGTCTTATGCTAGAAGCAGGTGGTATAGGCAGTGGTGAGAGAGCTGGGTTTGGACCTCAATGAGGTGAATTCAAATCTCAGCTCTGGCCTTGAGACTTTGGCCAGATCACTAGGTCTCTATGGGCATGAGCTTCCTCATCTACAAAATAACAGAACTGAACTAACTGATCTCTGGAGTTTTTTCTGGCTCATCATCTATCACCCTAGGACCTATTGTCTTCGAAACTATTAAAGAAATCATGTCTTACTGGAATGTGCTTGTCTCAAATCCCAAAGATGGAATTGATGGTGAGAGACTGCCAAATTGAGCAAAAATCATTTTTTCTAAATAAGGACTTATTCACAAACAGCATTTAATATGCTATATGTAACATGAATAAGTAAGGATTAGGACCCTTCTTTTCTTAGTGTAAAATTCATTGAATAATTTTGTCCTTTTATTCAGAAAGATAAATGAGAAAAGATTATCATCCCTGCCTTCTCTAGTTGGAATAAACTAGGCATGATTCATTTGAGGTGGGGCCCTTTCACTAGTGCCTGGGAGGAGGAAGATCAGGTCCTTGAAATATCTGTAGTGGTGTTGGTACAAGCATTGGCTCTACTCTCCTGTGCCTTAGGAACACGTCTTCACCAGCTGCTGAGGCCAGAAGTCCCTCATCTTGTGGGTACATCCCAGAGTGGGAAGGCTCTCCAAGTCCAGCCTAGCTAGTCCTCATGGTCATACCCACTGCTACCAGTCTTAGACTCCAAGGCTTTCTAGTTGGGTGACACCTGTAAGAGCATGGGCCAAACCTTCAAGAACCTAGGGACCTCTGAGTCCATGATGTATTCCTGGCATTGGTCTTGAGTGGAGAAGAAAGGTCATAGGGATAAATGGATGGTCCTACTGGATCAGTAGAGGAGAGGAACCATATGGCTAGACCACAGCTTAGGAGCTGGATGGGGTGGTGGAGTCTAAAGGTTTTTGTCAACTGTACTTATGGGGCTGAGTGAGCATCATAGCTGTCAGACAGGGACCTTCAAGGTCATTGATTTTAACTCTCCCATTTTTGAGATGAGGAACTTGTGCCCATGGTCACAGAGCTAGGAAGGGTTGGAGGCAGGATCTGAACCCAGACCCTCCTGAGTCCAATGGCAGGGCTCTATTACACCATATTGCTTGTCAGAGGACTTGGACAGAATGCTGCTCACCCTGCTGCCACCACCACCACCACCACTACCACCAGATACAAATTCCTGTTTCTGGGGGAAATTCCTTAAGACCCAATTATTTGCCCATACCTTGTTATATTTTCTCCAAAGTGCTTACTCAGTTGCCTTGTGCCTACAACCCTCTAACCCCCTTCCCAGAGGCCTTGAAGGCTCTCCCTACAATTGTTTCATGTCTCTTGTCTACCCACCCCTCTGGGCTTGTTGGTACTAGTGAACTTCTGGGCTTCACAGCCTCCCTCTAGACCTCTGAGATGTGCCAGCTCAGTAGCAGGCAGTAGCGCAACATGATGGCCAGCAAGTGGATGTGTTTGAGGCCACAGAATGAAAGCCCTAGTGTCCAGGACTAGGCAGTGATATTTGTGCTGTTCTCTGCTGTGGTCAGGCTGCAAATGGTCACCAAGTTTAGGAGAAACATTAGAAACTCTCCTCATATAAGCTGAAGTGTGTCCAGAGGTGAGGAACCAGGAGGGTGAAAGACCCCAAACAAGGCCATGCAAAAATTGTTTGAAGCCTCCAGGTATATTTATCATGAAAAAGAGAAGGTAGAAGATGGAAGGGCATCCCTACTTTAAAATGCTTGAAGCCTTGTTGCATCAAAGAGGAATTTGTCCTCATCTCCTCCAATGTCAAGGGCAGGAATTGCCACAGGGGATGGAATCTATGAAGGAAGAAAGCCAATTATTGTGTAACTAAGGTAGGACATTGTGACTACTTCTGCCATCCCAAAGAAAATGGGATGCCTTGGTTGGTCCTTCATTGATAGAGGGCTTCTGGTGGAGACTTCAGGGACACTATTCAGGAATGTGGTGGAGGATATCCAAACTTCAGAACTCATGTGGGTTCAATGATCTCTGAAATTTCTTCCAATAGGGAGATTCAAGGACTTATTGATACTTATATGGCAGAACAAGGAGAAATCCTCAGGTTTTATGACAATGAACCTCACACTCCTTTTTGACCCCTTGAGTAAATTTTATTAAGTGGCCTGTGATAAAAACACAGACCATGTATATATATATATATATATATATATATATATATATATATATATATATATATATAATATGTATTTTTTTTTGGTAATTGGGGTTAAGAGACTATGACAGAAAGAAATTATGTTGCTACTACTTGTTCATTTTGGCAGATGAGGAAACTGAGATGAGTGACTCCCTCAAATCCTCTTGTAAAATAAGTTTCTATTAATGTCTTTTTTTCTTACATCATAGTGATTCCTAGTAGCCTGCTATCTACCCCTTCCAGAGAGGCATCCTATATGACAGTTAATTATTTCATAAAAAGGGAAAAAAAGTCAGCTCAACAGATTAACATGTTGAAAAAGTTGGGAACCATATGCAATGGGTAACCTCTGCAGACCTCCCGCCTTCCCAAAAGGTGTGACTTAAGGCTATCTTCTCCTCTCTTCATTTGAATCCTGCTTGATTTTTGTAATTGTGTTACAGCCACTTTTAACATTTCGGTAGGTCATTTTTCTTTTTGGTAACTTAGTGGTAGTTACTACATACATTGTTTTCTTGATTCTCCTGACTAGTCTGTATCAGTTCCTAGAAATCTTTTCATGCTTCTTTGTAATCCATCACATTAATAATTTCTCCTATGTGCTTGTCACATAAGACATTTAATAAATGTTGATTGACTGACTAGCATAGTAATAGCCCATTATACTCGTGTACCACCATTTGTTTGGCTACTCCTCAGTTGTTGGGCACCTATTTGTTTGTATTTCTTGGCCGTCACAAAAAGTATTTTGAAATATTTGGAGACTTTCTATTGATATGGTCTTCCAAGTCTCAGAGTTGAGAGGAAGGCACATGAGTGTGAAGTGAAATTGGTTTTCAGGTTAACATTTCCCTTTTGGCTCATTGGGATGTTATTATCAGTCAGGCAAAGGGACTTCTGTTTTCTTTGTTGTTTTTGCCTGCCCTTTGGGTTAAATATTCAAGAAGGAAGCTGAGGCTTTTAACAAGACAGCAAAGTGAGGGGAGTGGCCTCAACATTCCCCAAGCCCTGCCAGCATTTCACAGACTATGAAACCAATTCACGAAGAAACTGTTGTGTTGGTGCTAGTATAGGTGCCGTAAGACAGACACCAATGGAATTTCCCCTAGAAGATTCACTTTCTTCAAAGAAATTGAAATGTTTTCTTTGGAGAAGAAGAATATGGTATGGCACATACCAGGAGGACCAGCCTTGGAGCCCAGCAAACCTGGATCTAACACATTAAAGCTGGGTAACCAGGGCTGTCCTACTGGTCTAAATGAATGATCTAAATCACTAATAATAAGACAAATCCAGAGCGAAATGGCGCTTCACCCCTTGGTGTCCTCAGGAAGGTCTCTGAGGCTATAGACTGCAAATGAGTTGGATCTAGGTAATGGTGGAGAGAATTTCCATTCAGGGAATCCAATCAGATGACAAATTTACACCTTAAGGAAAACACTGTAGGACAATTACTTAGGTTTTGAGAAGAAGGTATGAAAAGGAAGGAATTGGTCCATCACCTTTCAGATTTCCCCCCTTTGATGAAGGGAATCTTCCTCTGTGTACATGTTCTCACTTTCACACCTGTAGGCTAACCAGGTGTCTGATAAAGGAGATCTGGAATAGATTCACTGAATGTGATTTTCCCTATGCTTTCAGGAAGACTCAGATCCTTATCCTCCTTTAACTTCTTAGTTTATTTTGTTTTTTTCCCCTTTATCTCCTATAGTCTCTTTCTTCAGTAGGCTATTTAAAAAAAAAAATCCTGAAAGCCAATATATTAAGAAGGGATTGTGAAATTGGCCCCAGCAGAAAGTTAGATGGGCTGGAGAAAGCTGTTCCCACAGAAAAGCTGAGAGAGATTTATGGGTGATTTCATTCATTCATCAATTAAAATGGGTAAAGTGGTGTGTGGTTGAGAGTTTGGTCAGATAAGAACTTTTCGCTTTCTGTGAGAAGCCCAGAGCAGCCCTCACTTGGCTTCCTGACACGTTTGTGCTTGGAAGGACAACTGCTGGGGACTTTGTGGTCAGAATTATGCATTCAGGGTTGGAAAAATGAGCCTGCCCTAATGGTTGACTGTGTGATGCCCTCTGGTCAGGAGCTCAGAGCAGGCTTGTATTATTGTGAGCAGCCCAGGCACTCTGAAATTTGGGTTAGCTGACTTCCAGTTATGCTATCCATTCTCATTCTCTCCCTCTCTCTCCATACACGATATAGATATAGACTACACACACATGAACATGCATATACGTACGCACACATGTACACATGCATATACATAGACATATATTATGCAACCTTGTATACACATATACATGCAACACTCTTACATATACATATATATGCATATATACATATGCACAATATATATATGCATCGAAATACACATATATGTGCATACAAGTTGGAAGTCACATAACCCTTTTTGCCTCAGTTTCCTCATCTGTAGAATGAGTTGGAGAAGGAAATGGCAAAACACTCCAGGATCTTTGCGAAGAAAACCCAAAGTGGGGTCATGAAGAGTCAGACGTGACTGAAATGACGGAGCAACAACGATAGTTTTTGAACATATGTTCAAACAGGACATCACTACTTAACAAAGAAATTGGAAGGAGCTCATATTCATTTGTGTTAGTGCTGATAAGTCCCCATATAGGAATTACAATGAGGAATGACTTAGGGAAAGTCATTCCTGATTTGGCCTCAGTTTCTTTATTTGTAAAATCAAGGGTTTGTAGCAACAATACCTCTGACTATATGGGCGATATTCATATACAACTCCTTCTGCACTTGGGGTTTGTGCCTAGAAAAAAGAACATACACACACACAGACACAGACAGACAGACACACACACACACACACACAGACACTGACACTACTATCATTCCTACCTCCTTTGTGCAAAAGGAAGGCAAAGTCAAGAGAACCTGGGTTTAAGTGTTCCACCTCTGACATGCACTAACTGTGACCTTGAGGAAGTCAATTCATTTTTTAGCGCTCTTAACTACTCTCTATATTACAAAGAAGGTGCCCAGCTCTGTTTGTATAGGGATTTTCCTCATCCAAGAGTTCCCAAATTCAGTGAAATCACAAACCCAGTCTGGCTCTTTCTCTCCAATAATACATTACATTTATATAATGTGCTTAAAAAAAATCAAGTGCGTTTGGCACATTGAGCTGATGAGGTAGTTAATACAGGTGTTCTCCTCCTTAGCATGGGAGGATACTGGCTCTCAGAGGGAGGGGCATGCCTATGGTTATGTAGCTATTACATGTTAGAGCAGGCATTTCAAGCACCAGTTCCATGTCCATTCCCTCATAACATCTGCTTCAATACATAGCAGCCGAGTGCCACAGACCAAATTCTGTGCTTGCACCCTGAAGATGCAACAGCAAAAGCCCACATGTCACAATGAAAGTAATGCAATTAGCTGTGTGCTCACCACTGCCTTTTAGAAAGACTGAAAAATAACTTTACTTTTCATTCTGCAGCTGAGGTGAGTGGAAGCTCCCTCAGAGGTGATCTAGGGAAAAACCAAAGAATTTTCAGAAGGAGAAAGCAGAAAGTGCCAGGAATCCCTGTTTGGTCCTAAACTGGTTAACACTGTAGTCACTGGCTTGGATAAAGACATAGATGACATCCTTCCAACTGGCGTGTGATAGAAAGCTGAGAGGGAGAGCTGGAAATCTGAGGGTGGCAGAATCTCAGAAAGATCTGCCTGGAGAGACTTTGGGCCAGATTGAAAGAGATGGCAATGGTTGAGAATGAGTGACTGGTGAACGTTGATAAGCTGGGCTTATCCAGGCAGGGCAGCTGGTGGATGAAGGGTCTGATTTTCATTCAATTCAACAAGCATTTATCAAATTGACATCATGTGAGAATCAGGGGATATTGAAACTGGAGAAGAAAGACTTGGGAAAGAGGATCACTCTTCAAGTATTTGAAGGGATGTTGTGTGGAAGAGAGATTAGACAGGTTCAGTTTGGTACCAGAGGGTGCCAGTTGGGGCAGGGGTGCAAAATGCAAAGAAACTATATTGCAAGTCAGGGGGCTTGGCTTGTCTCAGGATGGAATGGCTTTCCTGTCACTGAAGGTCTTCAAACAAAGGCTGGAGGACCAGCATTGAATATGATGTGGAGATGATTCTTTTCCACACATGGGTGGGACCGGGTGGCTGCTAAGGTAGATTCCCACTCTGAGGTTCTGGGAAACTGAGGCACAGAGAGGGAGTAACTTACCTAATGTCACAACCCTAGAAAGTGGAAAATCCAGGGTGGTCCACCATTATGACTCTAAGGACAATCCTTCAAAGTAGCTAACAAATGTTAGGAATCCTGTGCTGGGCTTTTTTTGTTTTTTAATAAAGAATGTGGCTTACTCAAGAGCCAAGGGACGCATCGACATCCAGTGTGCCCTACCAGGGAACAGCTAATTTCACGTTTTTGTTGGCAAGGTTATGGATTTCTAGGAGTAGTTCAGAATGTATCAATAAATGGATTTTTTTTTGTCAATATAAAACCAGAAAAAAAATAAAACAAAACATTGCAATTATTCCCTGTGTGAAGGATACCCTCGTTTACTAAGGAAGAAACCACAGTTTTGTTCAAAAGCAGTCATACAATTGGAAAACTTCACTTTGAAGGGATTAAGTAACATTGTATGCCCACCTCTACTCCTTTGGGCCAGACTTTTCCTAAATGCCCCCTTGTTAAAATAAAGCGTGCTACAGGAGCCTTACTTTTGATAATCTCTATTATTCATCTTGAAATATCTTGCCTCAAACCCCATATTCTTTCAAATTAAGAGGAAACAGGCAAATTACAGAAGTCTCTTCCAGTCACTCATACAGTGAAAGAGAGCAGTCCTAAATCTCCTGCATCTTTGCATTTGGTACAGAGTTCTTTCTCAGTCTTCCTGCCCACTTCCTGGCTTCCCTTGTCTATTTTTCTTCTCCCCTGCAGGGACTTGAGAGAAAAGACAGATGCACACAGTGGAAGATTGCGGTGCACACCAAGCCCTCGGCTTTCCTTCATCATTCCACTTCTTATTGCTGTAGTTTGTAATTGAGGTGATTTCCCTGGGACAGGAATGAGAAAAAAACAATAGTTTCACAAGGCCCTCCATGCTCTCTGGGAGTTCTCTTCTTGTGTAAATGCATCCACTATGTCAATTAACAAACTCACCCAAACCTCGGTAGGATCTATTTGAATCCAGAGGGTCAAAGGTTTGAATCTGTCAAAGGCCTTTGAGTTGAAGCTTTTAATGTGGGGGAGGGGGAGAAGGATGTCTACCTTGGCTTGAATTAGATGGTATCTCGCAGAGCTTTAGGCAGCTTTCTTTAAAATGTGGATTTGGCAAAATCACATTTCAAAGATCCAGTGTATCCTGTGAGCTCATCAGCAGGAGGATTAGCCTTTGTTTCTTCTTTGTGGCTTTTCTGTTTTTTAGATTCAAGATAATTTGGGACCAGAAAAATCACTGGGTTCTATGAGGCTGGAGACACAGCTTTTCGTTTCCATATGCTCCTTCTATTTATGTGTGTCTGTATGTGTGTTTATAATTTTTTTTTTTAATGATTCTCATGGTCTTGCCCCATCTGAAAGTACAGTGGCCACTCACAGGCCCAACCCCACTGTTTCTGAGCATCCAAGATCTGTTGTTTGGGACCCAGGCTAGTTCACCCCTCCTTAGGCAGCCTGGTGACCTCTGTACTCGGGACTAACAACATCAGGGCTGACCTTAGCACGTATAGCTGATGGGCTTTAGACTGACTGCAGCTCAGCTGATCCATCACCCTTGGTCTCTCATGGTAGCAGAGATTACCAACGTATACCACCATGCCAGGCCTGGTTTTATAGTTGAACAAAATGCTTAAACCCTATATGCCTCAGTTTCTTTATTTACAAAAATGAGAGTGGCTCAGATAAGATGGCATCTAACATTTATTCTTCCAGTTCTCCAATGAGCCTCTGGCTCTGTGAGCAGTTCAGATGGCTGCCAAATTTTGGATTGTAATAGGTCATTGGCAACTCTACCTCAGGTTTAGGGTGAAAGACCAGAATGGAATGGTTCCTTCTTTAGAAACAAAAATGCACGAAGGAAATCTACTATAACTCACTGCTTTTCCTTTCTCCATTTGTAGCATTGGACAAAGAATCAGGATGGGTTTTCCCTACCATTCTTTCCTGTGCCTTTTTATGTGTATGGGGAGGGGTGGGGTGCAGATGTGGCACTGTTGGGCACCAGTCTCTAAAGTACCTGTGATCTCCCTGAAGTAGATATTTTCTCCCATGATGCAGATCTCCCATCCTCCACAGTAGGCAACGATTGTGCATTTCTAATTGCTTCTGAACCTCTATCTGCTTTCTTAAGCTTTCTGGTAATATAAGATCCAGAACTGAATCTAGATCTAGTTTCCTTATTTTATGAACCCAGAAGGAGAAAGGGACTTGCCACAGGTCTCACAACTAGATAATAATCACATCTTCAGTTAGTTTGATGGTTTAGGATTTTCTATGTAAAGTATTTTACTAAAGTTAAAGGACTCTATAAGTGGCAGCTATTCCTTAATGCCATGAGGTCCAGGGGAGAGAATGCTGGCCTCCCCAAGGCATACCGTGAGTTCTACCTCTCTCTGATACACACAACATGTATGGTGTCTAGAGTGCCTGGAGTAAGGAAGACCTGAGTTCAAATCCAGCCTCAGATACTTATCGCTTTGTGACAGCGGGCAAGTCAATTCACTTCTGTTTGCCTGAATTTTCTCAACTATAAAATGGAGTTAACAACAGCACCTACCTTCCAGGGTTATTGTGAAGATTAGCTGAGATAATATTTTTAAAGGACCTTGCATAATGCCTGGCACATAGTAGACACTATATAAATACTTATTCCCTTCCTCCCATGCCCTCCAAAAAAACCCAAGACAAACAACAAAAACCACAATCTCAACCACAACAGCCACAGAGCCTCTCCAAAACTAGAACTTGCAGAGCAGATGTTGGTCTGGACACATAGAAGTTTCTTCACCATCATCCTATCCTATGTTATATTGCATTATATCATGTTGTGTTATATGGCCTCATCTATACAATGGTGATGATAATGCTATACTTACATAGTTATTGTATTAGATGAAGTGACTCTATACATATGTAAATATATATGTTGGCAGCTAGGTGGCACAGTGGATAGAGCACTGGGACTGGAGTCAGGAAAACCTGAGTTCAAATTGTGCCTCAGATGCCTCCTAGCAAGTCATTTAACCCTATTTGCCTCAGTTTCCTCATCTAAAAAAATGAACTGGAGAAGGAAATGGCAAACTATTCCAACATCTCTGCCAAGAAAACTCCAAATGGGGTCACAAAGAGTGGGACACAAGTGAAATGACACAACAGATATATGTATGTGTGCCTATATGTATGCAGGTGTAGTCAGTTCACTTGATCAATATAATAACCATGTGAAGTGGAGGTATGATCACCATTCTACATGTAAGGAAACTAAGGCTGGGAAAGAGGAAGTCCTGATTTCTTCCCTCTCTCTGCCCTCCTCCTCTGTCTTACTCCAAGACCTGATTTGTGTACACCTTCTCCGTGGTTGTTCTTTGTCTACATGACTTATGGGCTTGTGTATGACCAAGCAATGAGAGAGTATTGAATCTGGGGGCTTGTTATTTTTTTCCCCTTAAATTGGTAGACTTTTAATTCTGCTGAAGCAAATTCAGTGAAAGCAACAGGCTTTGCCCTCGGCAGGCACTTAATTCTCAACTGGTGAATGGAATGATTATGTTTGATGAAAGTAGACTTATGTCAATATGCTTTGTGCTGGTTTCTATGACTACTAGGAGGATAGGAGGCTACAAGGACCCTGGGGGAGGTTATTAGAGAAAGCATCACTTTATGAAAACACCAAAAAGAGACTACAAATGGCTTTCAACACTTAGGGAAATGTGTATTTTAAAGTGAATTCTCAAGTTGGCTATGGATGGTGGTCCCTCCCTGCCCCCTTCACAACACTGAGTGCCCTGCAGCCTTATTAACTCCCAAGGTCATTTCTAATGGATGAAGTAGTTGGGATCCCGTGCTTATTTCTCACATTATTTCTGTAAAAACAATGGAGTGAAGCTACTGGAGTTTCTTAAGTGACCTCCTGGCTGGTCTTTCTTCTGTAATTCCCAACACTGGTAGTCCATTTAGACAAAATGACTGAGCAGCTCCCACCGAGGTCCAATCACAGGGGAGAGCTTTTTTTTTTCTTTTTGAGGGGGGAGAGGTAGCCATGGAGAACTGTCTTTATGCAGGAGAAAAGATCTTTCAGCTTCAGGTTTTGCAATTCACCTTTTGCCTATTCTTTTCACCAAAAGTCTACTGTGAGAGTCAGCAAGGATTTATTAAGCACTTATTCTGTGCCAGACAATATGCTAATGGATAGTGATACAAAGAAAAGCCAATTTGTCCTTGCCCTGGAGAAGTTTGCATTGCTAATGGGATAGAGAACATATGAGATACTAGATATATGTAAGCGTATTCTTACCAGGGAATGTGCATTTTCCTTCTGATGTAATGAAAGCACACATAGATGTGTCTCATATCCCTTTTACAGATGGCCAGAGTCCTATAATCATAGATTTAGTGTGGGAAGTTCTAGCCCAGAGATTGTCAGTCTTGTGAAAATGTGGAAACTGAGTCGCAGAGAAGTCAAGCGACTTGCTTAAGGGTAGGCAGGTAGAAGGAAGTCTTATGGTTTGGATTTCACTCCACATGCTTTCTCCCCTTGCCACACTGGCTCTCCAAGGACATTACATTAACTCTCTATAGGTCCTTGCTGGTGAGAAAGAAGGGGAACATTCTGTCTATCTACTAGTGTCTCTGAGTTAAGAGATTCTTTTCATTTTATTTTTATATTCCCAATACTTAAACAATGTTTGATATATAGTATATGCCCAATAAATGCTTGCCAAATTGAATGGAATGGATTTTCATTTAATTTCATTGGGGCCATCTTTGTACCACAAAAGTACACAAAGAGAATTTCAAGATGATCCCTCATAATCCAGTAACATAGGGGCTGGAAAAACCAGGTTTTGGTTTTGAGTCAGAAGGAATAGTAATAAGCATCCCTAACTCTTAGCAGTCAGAATAATCTGCTTTCTTTTTGAAAGGGATTCCATCCTCCATATTTCATTTCTAAAGCTGAAATGTCTGTGAGTGGGTCACTCTTGCTCATAGTATGTCTCTTCTGTCTGCTCCATTTTGAATGTTAAATTATTTACAGAGATGTTTTGAGCTCAAGGATGAAACTCAATATTTTCATTTTGGCTGTACTTTTGTGTCCCTTCTCTTATTTCTGGTGTGGCCTGCTCACCTTAATTAAACATAGTTTAACCTTCCCAAAAATTCCTTTCTAGCTTGGAAATGGTGATCTTTTCCCCAGAAGCTGGTAGATGGAACAGGAAAATGACTGAAACAGATTCTCTTCCCCACCCCCACCCATGCCTTTCTTTTCTGGGACTGGATAAGATTCACAGTGTATTACAATACAAAATTTTACCTTTCCTTCCTTCCTTCCTTTTCTCTTTCTTCTTTCTTCTTTCTTCTTTCTTCTTTCTTCTTTCTTCTTTCTTCTTTTTCTCCTTTTCTTTCTTTCTTTCTTTCTTTCTTTCTTTCTTTCTTTCTTTCTTTCTTTCTTTCTTTCTTTCTTTCTTTCTTTCTTTCTTATTTTTCAGTCTTCCTCTGCCTCTCCCTCCTCTCCTTCTATCCCCTCTCCCTCCTATCCTTTTCCCCATTCTTCCCTCCTCCTTCCCTCTCTTCCTCTCCTTCACTCTTTCTTTCTTTTCTTTATTTTTCTCCTTCCCTCTCTGTCTCTCTCCCTTGCTCTTCTATCTTATTTCTCAATCTTTTTCTTTCTCTGTCTTCCCCTCCTTTCCTTCCATGCCACTCCCTTCCTTCCTTCCATCCCTCCTTCCCTCCCTCCCTCCCTCCTTCCTTCCTTCCTTCCTTCCTTCCTTCCTTCCTTCCTTCCTTCCTTCCTTCCTTCCTTCCTTCCTTCCTTCCTTCCTTCCTTCCTTCTTTCCTTCCTTCCTTCCTTCCTTCCTTCCTTCCTTCCTTCCTTCCTTCCTTCCTTCCTTCCTTCCTTCCTTCCTTCCTTCCTTCCTTCCTTCCTTCCTTCCTTCCTTCCTTCCTTCATTTTTCTCTTTCTCTCTAAGTTTATACTACTGGCTAGTCATTGGATCTTCCCTCTACAGCTGGAAAAGATCTCCAAAGATGTCTAATCCAACGCCATCACTTTCTGAATGGGGAAGCTGAGGCCCAGGTTGGGGAAACAATCTGGGATCATAGCTTTAGAGCTGGACAGGACCTTTGCAGGCCAGCCCTCTCACTTTACAGATGATGAAACTGAAGGCCAAGGAGGTCAAGTAATTTGTCCAAGGTCAAGACAAAATGTTTAATTGTCTAAACTCTCAATTCACTATAGTACAAAAGAGTTGTACATTAGCATGATTCTAGTTCACCTTGCACTATGTTATTTATTGTTGGTTCAGTGATGGCCTTGACCTTGTAGCTCCATGAAACCTTTGGGAAGACATAATCTCTACTCAAAGTGCTCATTTTCTGACTTAATCGAGCAAGAGTTCCTGAATTACAGCAGATGTCCAGGTGGTAGTTAAATCAAGGAGGGATCTGACTTCACATAGATCAGGTTTCAGAAGTGGTGAGAGTTTGTTTTTAATGAATATTATGGAAAAAAGTTTATAACTAAAAGGAATTAGACAAATCCTATTTGGAAGCGGGAAGGGTTTAAGGTGAAAGAGAGAAGGATAGTGTAGGGCAGTTGTATTCAAATAGAATTGGGGATGGGGCCAGGCTTGAAGTCAGAGAGACTGGGTTTGGGTCCTGCCTTCTGCAATTACTAGCTTTGTTGTTGAGCATAGACAGCTAAACCACCTAACCTCTCTGACTCACTTTCCTCATATATAAATTGGAGAATATCAGACATCTATCTCATTGTTCTGAGGTTCAAATGCAACATCACACACAAAGCACTGATGTATATTTTACCTGCAATTATTTATCATCAATAAGTCTCAAAGTAGGCACAAAGCAAATGATATTGAGAAAAGAGTATTTTTCAGATTAGACAAAGGGCTTAAAAGGTGATTGTGTAACACTGAGATGTGTGGGCTAAAGCACAAAAAAAGACTATGATCTGGCCATGGGAATATTCAAATGAAAAGAAACAGTAATGATCAACTTTGCTCCAGCTTTTCCTCTCATTTTCATTAGCTACATAGCAATGCTTCGAAAGATCCAAGCTCACATTTACACGGTGCTTTAAAGTTTCAAAAAAGAAATTTGGGAAAACACACACACACACACACACGCGCGCGCACACACACACACACATGCACACACACACACACGCACGCACACACGCACACACGCACATGCACACACGCA
Source organism: Phascolarctos cinereus (assembly GCF_003287225.1). NCBI lineage: Eukaryota > Metazoa > Chordata > Mammalia > Diprotodontia > Phascolarctidae > Phascolarctos > Phascolarctos cinereus. The sequence continues at coordinate 8,148,687 of NW_027555514.1, read as the reverse complement.
CACACACACACACACACACACACACACACACACACACACACACACACCATAAAGGCATGTGGAAGCTCAAGGCCAGGCCAGGAGACCAGAGATAAGATTTTAGCAGTTCAGTGGAGAGATTTATGAGTTTTTCATGGGGGCAGGAGATAAAAGTGGAGGATTTCATTACAGAGAAGTAAATTCTGAGAATGATGGGTACTTCTTAGAATGGAAGACAAATCAGTCACCTCTTGAAGACTCTTTACTTAGAGGCTTGCAAGGATCACTTCTCCAAGCTGCGCTTGGGAGCAGGACTTTAATTTCTGAAGGGTTTATGAGGGTTTTCCTTCAGAGGGTTTTAGCAGAAGCCCCCAGGGCAGGAAAAGACAAGGAAATCACTTTCCCTCTCTCCCAGTGGTTGCAGAACTTGTGAGGGGGAACATCTCCCACGTCCCCTCTGTGTCCAAATATCTCTGAATTTGTAATTATGCTCTCAGAGCAGCAGAACCAGACTCAAGGGAGATAACCTGCACTTTTCTGTGATAGGAATGGCACCATCTGGTAGAACGAGTTCTGGACTTGGAACCAGCAGAGATCTGAGTTCAAATCTTTTTCTGTCTGCTGTGTGCTAGGTGATGGTGGACCAGCCCCTTAAAGCTCTCAGTTTTAACTTTCCTATGTACCTCACAGGGCTCTTGAGAGAATTCAATTCCACCACAATACTCAATGACATGCCACCTCTTGTGTCTATATAGCCACATAGATTGTACCCAGAGTCTGTTATACACTCCCTCCTGGCCGCTGAGAAGCTCTCCTTTCCTTTCCTTTGAGACCCAGCTCAGCCACTGGGGGCTGTATGAAGCCTCTCCTGATCCCCTCTAGCCCTCCAGGAGCCCTCCAGCCAAAGTGACCTGTATCGTCTCCTGTCTCCCTCATTAAGATAGGAGCTGCTCAAGGGCAAGAACTGATTTGTTTCTTCTTCTGTCCTGAGCGCTTGGATCAGAACGTAATAAAGCCTACTAAATGTTTCATCCCTTTCTGATCAGGCCCTATAGTCCAAATCCACCTCATAGCTATACGTCCAGGTTACACATTCATTCATTCATTCATTCATTCATTCATTCATTCATCATTCATTTGGCATCTATTTTACAAATACTTAAATGGTTGTTCCTTTAAATAGATTATAAACTCCTTGAGGGCTGAATTATTTTCTTTGTTTTCCTCTAAATTCCAACACCCTGTTATAGTGTCTGGCACATGCAATGTGCTTAATCCAGGATATGTGACCAAAGAATCCTGGAAACAAGCATTTATTAAGTGCCTGCCATGTTCCAGGCTCTCTAGAATCCAAAGTGGAGGTATGTGAAATGTTTGTAGACCATTAAGAACTGAAATACTATGAGCATCCTCACCAAACTCACTCCATCACATTCTCTTAGCATATCGCCATGGACAGGATCAGTGCTACAAATTAGTGTTGACAGAAATAAAGGCAGGGCTAAACAATAAGAAAGGTTTCAAGTCAAGGATACTTTGATACTTTTTCTATACATCATTTATGTCAAATTCCCAGTGACACAGTACTCTTTCATGAAGATGGTATTGATTCATGTGCTCCAAAGTATTTTTAAAGTTAATTTTAAAAGAAATACTAAAATCTGTCATTGTCTCAGAGAAGTCTAGGTTCCAAAAGGTGGGACAGTTATATTGCTTGGAGAAATTCTGAATGTTTTTGATTTTGTCTTGGGGTCCAGCAAAATGCCCAGCACATAGTAGGTACTTAATAAATGTTGGTTTGTTGCCAGGACAGGCACACTGCTCTGGTTAATTCTCCTTGTCTATGAAGTCTTGATTATAATATCAGCTATTTAGAATGAGATGGGATCTTACAGGCCACACTGTAAGGTACAGAGCCAGTGCTCAGAAGGTAGGCTTAGGCTGCCAGTGAAGTGACTTGTCCTAAGTCACACAGATAGTAGGTGGAAGTGTCAGAATTTGAGCCCAGTTAAGATGATTCTGGGCTTTTTGCCTTTCCTCATATTACTATCTACTTGCAGCTACAAATTAGTGTTGACAGAAATAAAGGCAGGGCTAAACAATAAGAAAAAAATAATTGTTGATGGATGAGACAAATCAATAAAATTAAATAGGCCTACCTAAATGAATTTATTTAATGCCTATAACTGGTCAAATTCCCAAAGGATTACTTTGTAGAGCTAGAGAAGTAATAATCACATCCTGATGGAAGCAGAAAAGATCAGGAATCTCAAGTGAAACAATGAAAAGTGATGAAAACAAAGCAGCCTTTGGGGCAGGGCCACATCTCTACCAATGAAATATTCCAAAGTATTATTATTATTATTATTATTATTATTATTATTGTTATTGTTATTATTAAGCATAGCATATATGGCAGACATTCAATATTGTCATGGCCAAGATGGAAGGAGGGAAGGAGTAGCATTTATTAAGCATAAACTCTCTGCCAGGCATAGAGGCAGCTAGGTGACTCAGTGAATACAGTGTTGGACCTAAGGTCAGGAAGACTTGAGTTCAAATCAGGCTTCAAGAACTTACTAGCTATGTGACCCATGGCAAGTCCCTTCACCTCTGTCTGCCTTAATCCACTGGAGAAGGAAATGACCAACCACTCTAGTGTCTTTGCCAAGAAAATACTATGGGTAGTATTGGTGTGCTTTAGCCCATGGGGTCATGAAGAGTCATACACTACTGAGTGACTGAACAGCCACAAAACATGAGCCAGGCATGGTGTGTTAAATGCTTTATAAATATTGTCTCATTGGATCCTGACAACAGCTCTGGCAAATATGTCCTGTTGTTTTCCATTTTATAGTTAGAGAAACTGAGCTAAAGAACCCCCTCAGTGCCTTTAAGTGTGGAGCAGTGAAGAGACACCCAGGCCAGTCCTCTGACAGGAAGCTCAGGCTGTCACGTAGGCTCTTTGGATGTCTGTACAACCTGGTGGAACTGGCAGTGCTTGTGTTGGTCCAGGCTTGCAGACCCCAGGGGGACCATTGTACGAGAAGGAGCATTGGAGGAAGACTTTGGTAGGGAAGATCTTCCTCAAAAGATGAGGGTGTGGGGAGGAGGAAGAGAATAAAAAGTGTAAAGCTCAGTGACAAAAGTTCTTTCTTCAGAAAGAAATGCCCCCAAATACTCCCCCTAAAATTTTCTTCTCAAATCCTATAACTTATGGCCAGAATCCCTTGTTGCCTCTGCTACATTCTAACTCTAGCCTAGCTGGACCACAATATGCTGCCTAGGGCCACATGTCAAAGGCACTGGTTGAAAATCATTCATCATTATGTTAAATGTCACTCACAAACACAGACATTGTAAGCGGTGCTTTCAGATCTTCCTCTTTTGGAAGTCTTGCTTTTTTTCTGTCCTGCTATTCTAAGCCTCTCTCTTCCTCTGGTACACCTATCCTTGTGGGTGGTTAATCAAAAAAAATCAATTTTCATTCTCCACTAGACATTCATGAAGTGTTCCTATATTGATCAGAGTCTAGATTCTATACAGAAGTATATATTCCCAGGCCAAAATCCCATAGACTGAGGGAATTCAGGTTTTTTTTAATTTGTTTTAATTTTCATGCTTCCTGCTATTCTATGGGAAAAGGTAAGGGGCAACTTTGAACCTGGACCAAAAACAGAGGTAGCATTTGCTTCTCCCTTGGGCTGTCTCATAGCTGAAAGAGATGGTGGACTTTGATCTGGCAGAAGAATGATGACTGAGGCTAAATGGCCAGTGTCTTGAGGTTATGTTTTGGGAGACAAAGATGCCATACCTGCCCAGAGGAAACCCAGAGCAAATAGTCAATACTCCAACCCTTTAGCGATTGTTAAAATTATTCTCCCAACAAAAACGGGAAATATTTGCAAGCATTCCTTAATTTTATTCTCACTTTTCCTTTATGCCTCCACTTCTCTAGGGGTCCCTTTTCCCCTGGTTTCCAAAGGGACTTGCAGATTGCTGCATACTCTGGCACAAGAGCTGCTTTGAGTGATAAAAATAATTGTGGTTTGGGGAGCCTAGATATAGAGGTAAGCTTAGAGATCATGTAACACAGCCCCTGCCTTTTATAGACAAGAAAACTGAGGCCAAGAGAGGTCTTGACTTCCTCCATTGCACATGAACATGGACTCACTGCTCCAAAGCTGAACTCACTGTCAATACCTGCCGATGATGTTTGCTCCCTTTAAGGAAGTTCTTTCTAGTCCATCAATTGCTTTCCATGCTGGGTGTCCCTTGAGGTCTCTTACTCTAGATCATGGCTCCAACATTGTTCCCTACTGAGAACATTTTTGCTCGGTTACAGACATAGGATCAGAGTCCAGGAAGCTCAGTCTTGGATTCTTTTGGCAAGAAGCTGACGGCACAATGTTGAAATGACATCATTTGGAACAAAATATATTGTAATGGGTAAATAACTCGAGTTGGTGTTAGCAAGCCCTTGGTTCAAACTCCTCTTCTGACAATTACCAGGTGTGTAACTATAGGCATCACCGTCATTTGTCTCTTAGCTTTCCTTCACTCATAGAGCTGTTCTAAAGATGAAATGCGGTAACAGAAGGCATTCAAAGCTTTTATACTCTCTCAGCGGTATCTAGTGGGAGTCCAGGTGACAATATTTTTTTACCTTGTTTGAAACTTCCCAATTCTTTAAGTGCTCACCTATTTCTCCTTCTGTGGTAACCATTCCTTGTGTGCTTCTCCTAAGCAAAAATGCAGATCCATGGGAATGACACCAAAGCTCTCCAAAGCCCAAGAATAATTCCCCAATGGCTCTGGGTCCTGATGTTGACACATCCTCGGCTGAATGCCAGTATGCAGCTGAACCACAGAAATAGAAAGACACCCTCGGGCTGTGTGTTTCCCAAACTACATGCAGTTGAGTAGAAAAAGAAGAAAAAGAAAATGAGAATAAATCAATTGCTTTTGATAACTGGAAGCCACTTTTTAATTTTTCAAACAGAACCTTTACTAAGAGCAAAAGTTGAGGTAGGGAGAAACCTGGAACATCTTCAGGGGACCCTTAACAGGTTAAAAGAGTCTAGAGAACAATTCTGTTTTTATCAAGAAAATAATCTGGAAAAAAAATCACATCATTTTCTCTTCCTCCTTCAGAAATGTACCCAGAGGGGCAAGGATTCTCTTGAGTTTTTAGCCCTCCTGTGGCTACTGGGCAGGTACTGGGAGGAAGGTGTAGGTGGAGGAAGCACAGGAAAAAGTACAAAATTCTGGAAGAGTAGTTGTGGGAATTATAGAGTCTATTGCCAGGCTTTCCCCCTCCCACAGAAGCAGCTACAGTATCCAGCCAAGCTCCAGTTTCCTGCCCTTCCCTAATTGTGTGTGTGTGTGTGTGTGTGTGTGTGTGTGTGTGTATGTATGCACACAGGGCGTGCACTCATGTATTTTTTTGTCTTTGTGATATTTTGTGCAAGATGTTAACCTGCCTTATGAAAAGTTCCCACCATATGCATATGTAAAAGACCACAGTGAACTTAACTGAATTGAAATTACTCTGGTTCTGAATGCGAAATGTTATGGGTACATCTTTGAGTGAAGCACTGTTACTGTTGGTAAAACTCATGACATAGCATGCCCAGGCTCTGGGCTAATACAGGCGAGATTTGCTCTTGAAGGCTACCTCTCAAATCATTCTCTCTTCTTTTGCCTTGTCCTGATTTTCCAGTGGGAAATCTCGGAATAAGTTCAAATACAGAGAATGGATGTATGTCAAAGGAATATCCAGATCCTGTATGAGCCCTCAAGGCAACAAGATATATGTTGGATATAGGACTGTCTTTATTCTGCCCCACAGAAAATGTAGAAAATATATAATGGATTCCCAAAAGCCTATCAACAAGGGATACATATGTATTCCCCTTAAGGGATTCCCGCCTTCCCCCAAGGCAGGAGGGTCCTCCAGATTCTGAGCATAACATTGTATCCAGAGCTTCATTCCAGAGGAAAGCAACCTTGTTCTCTAAACTAGGCCGACAGAGAGGACTTTGCTCAGGACATCAACTGCAAAGATGTGGTCCACATGTTCCATCTGATTTATTTTCTGGCTTTTAGTTCCATGGTAGCAAGACAAATATTCTTGGAGCAGGGCTTCCTTGTCTACAGTTGTCCGAAATTTTCTGGCATGCCTTTGAGAAAAATCATTAGTGTCTTTCTTTTCCAGGGCTAAAATCACTGCTAATCACTTCTTTATCCACAACAGCCAGCTCATAGCATATTCTGATGAGTCACAAGTCTTTCTTAAGACACCAGAGTCCCCAGAGCCAATCCCAACATTACTCACAGAAAAAGTATTGCAAATAAATGAACTCTTTTGGAGAGAAGAAGAAAGGCTGGAAAGATCTTACCCAGGGTCTTTGTTGAGTGATGAGATGTAGAAACATGAGCCTATCAGCCAACCATCGATAATTCACTGGACACGAGAACACTTTCTTACGGCATTCATCTCTCCACATCCATTATGATATCATGCTACCTATTACCTCTAAGGAAAAAAAAAGAGGTAAAAACTCCTCATATGGACTTTTAATGTACTCCATGATCTGGCACCAACCTACCTCTTCAGTCTTAAGACAAGTGATGAACTTAAATAAGATTGACCTGCTTGCTGCCCCTGGAGCCCAGCATTCCATTGCTGCCTGTGTTCATGCCTTTGTCTCACAGTTTTGTTATTTTAAACCAGATTTGTGATAACTGACAATTTCAACACCATAAGGCAGACAGTGAGGTCTTTGGTGAAGATTATGGAGAATGTTTGTGAAACTTTCTGAGATCATTGAGGACAAGGAGCTGCATGTGTGATAGATGGGATGTGGGAAACTTGATTTTCATCATTCTGGTTCCATAAACAATAATGTTGGCATGAACAGAAAATTTAGCTTCAGAAATAATACTAATGATGATAGTAGTAGTAGTAGCATTTATATGGTGATTTAAAGTCTGCAGAATGCTTTAGAAATACCTCATTTGATATAGCTACCCTCTGAAGCAAATGCAATTATTATCCCCATTTAGCAGTTGAGGAAACTGAGGCAGTCAGAAGTTAAGGGGTTTGTCAAAGGTCATAGAAATAGTAAAGATTTGAGGCAGAATTTGAACTTAGGTCTTCCTGACTCCCAGTCCAACACTCTATCCTTTCTGTCACCACATAGTGGGAGATGAGGTCATTCATTGACTCTCCTGGGGGGTGGGGTGGGGAGTAAATTAGTGGCAGGAGGGCAAATGGAAACTACAGACATTGTTTTAGGAATTTCAGTTGTGCACATTCACTCTATATTTGGAATGTCAGACTCCGTGTGTGTGTGTGTGTGTGTGTGTGTGTGTGTGTGTGTGTGTGTGTGTGTGTGTGTGCCTCTGTGTGCATGCACGTATAAGTGACATCCATGCCTATCTAAGGTCACTCCATGGAACTTTAGGATGTTGGTGTTGCCAGATCAATCTGGATTGCAATGAGCAGTATCCAATCTCCAGGCTATTTTCTCTGGAGTTTTTGGCTGAACTGGGCTGGGTTGGAGTCATGCTTTTGGCCATTTTCCATATTTGTAGGCGGATCCTTGATTTTTAAATATGGAAGTGGAGAACACATCGAAACTATCAAACTGTTTAAAAAAGGCATTAGCCATCGAGCTGCCAATGGTTCTCATTTGGCTTTTCTTCCTCAATGATTTTAATGGGCAGCACTTGAGTGTCTTTGACTTCCTCTCTTATGGGGCTATTCATAATTTTACCAGTAAAAAAGAAAAGATTCCTTAAGATCATCAAAAAGAGGGGGTGACCTTGGAGAGTGAAGAGAACACAAAGGACTCATTCAAACACCCACCAAATTCCTCAATGACCTCTTCTCCCTGAGAAGGGCTCCCTCCTACAATATGAAAGCCAAGACACAAATCAGTCCATTGAGTTCCATAGTACAGTGTTTACCGAAGATTGAAGGAGTGAAGCCACTGTTCTACGCATGTATTCTAAGTTCAGCACTGACATATTGAAAAGAAGCAAGGTGTCATGGGTACACTACTGGGACCCAGAATCAAGATAGGCCTTGATTTCCACCTTGGTCACCTATGAGCTCTGTGATCATGGTGGAGCCATGTGACTTCTCTGAAATCCATTTCCTCATCTGTAAAATGAGGATATAACACCTATAGTCATGGATATCAGGCATTTTCTTCTCAAGCTTAATGTACTTTATAAATGTTCCTTTAAAAAGTGGAAACAGAATTCTAAGGGATTTTTAAATAGAAGTAGATACTCAGATTCTTTCCAGACCAAATCCCACGCCAGGAACAAGCAGGCAGCTTTGAGTGTCTGTTTTGAAGACAAAACTAAATGGAGGTTACTCTCTAGAATCTGGGGTGATTCCACTGGGGAAGCTTGAGTTCTATGTCCTGACTTAAGTCAGTTTGAAGCCTGGGTTACAGCACTTGCAAAGTTAGCTCTAGCCAAACTACCACCACCACCACCAACAGCAGCAACAACGATGAATTAATAAGCATTTAGTAAATAACAGCCCGTGTTGTGACGGCAAAATGAAAATCGAGGGGAAACCCAGTAATTGGGAAATGGCTAAAAAAAAGCTGCGGTATATGAATGCAGTGGAATAATATTGTACAATAAGAAATGATGAACAGGCAGATTTCAGGAAAAAAGAAAACCTGGAAAGAATTGTATGAACTGATGCAAAGTGAAATGAGAAGAACCAAGAAAACAATATACACAGTATCAGCAATGTTGTGTGAAGATAAACTATGAATGACTCAGTTGTTTTCAGCAACACAATGATCCAAGACAAGTACAAAGGACTCACAAAGGAAAATGCTATCCATATCCAGATAAAGAACCAATGGACTCTGAATGTACATTGAAGCTTATTTTTATTTTTTATTTTTGCTTTTTGGTAAGGCAATTGGGGTTAAGTGATTTGCCCAGGGTCACACATCTAGTAAGTGTCAAGTGTCTGAGGCTGGATTTGAACTCAGTTCCTCCTGACTCCAAGGCCTGATCTCTATCTACTGCACCACTTAGCTACCTTGAGAAGCATATTTTTTAATTTACTTTATTTTTCTCATTTTTTCCTTTCCATCTGTTTCTTCTTTCACAACCATGACTAACATGCACATATTTTTACATGATAACACATGTCTAAACTATATTAAACTGCTTCCCATTTTTAGAAGAGGTGGGGGGGGTAAGGATAGAGGGAGAAGAATTTGGAACTCAAAATCTTGTAAAAGTGAATGCTGAAAATTTTCTTGTCATGTAACTGGGGAGAAATAAAATACTGTTCAAAACAAAACAAAAACAAAATAAAAGAGCAAAAAAAGCATTTAGTAAGCATCTATGTGGTGCCTATGCTAGGCACCAGGGAGACAAATTCAAAGGTTACCAATTCCATCACAAAAGAACTTGCATTCTTTCAGGTGAGGAATGTTTATATAGAGGCATATGCAAGCAACATTTCAAGTAATTTTGAGAAGGGAGACACTAGGAGCTGAGGAAATGGTCTCCTATATACAAAATATTGTGCATGAGCTGAGTTTGGAAGAAACCTTGAGATTCTAAGAGGCAGACAGTTTTAGCCATTGTGATACCGTTATATCCCAAGAGTTGGCAGTGGTCAACAGCTGTCCTACAGTGGCATAGATGGACTCAGGCAATAATAGATCCCCATCCTCAGAGATCTTTAAGCAGACACTGGAGGATCACTAAATAGGTACATACCAAAAGAGATCTTTGTTTATTCATCCATGGTGCTCAATGGCCACTGATGTCACATCAGCAACAGAACTCTGTGATCTCATGCTTCTCTTTTGGTTTGATAAAATGAGATAGTAGAGAAAGCTGTGCCTACTTTTTGATGTTATATTCTGGGTAGTGGCATGACTCATGTGAGAATTCTTTATATTTCTTTCTTTCTATAACATCCCCTCATTTCAGACAATATTTTCATAGATCCATCCCTTGACATGGATCCATTTTTTCCATGTCACTGGAACAAGATTTTTCTTGTAAATTGTTCAGCTGTTTTTCAGTTGTGCCAACTCCTTGTGACCCCTTATTGGGTTTTCTTGCCAAAGATTCTGCAGTGGTTTGCCATTGCTTCTCCAGCTCATTTTACAGGTAAGGAAGTTAAGGCAAACAGTGTTAAGTAACTTGTCAAGGATCACACAGTGTCTGAGGCCTGATTTGAACTTAGAAAGATGAGTCTTCCTGCTTTTGGGCCTGGTACTCTATCCACTTTCCACCTAGCTGTCCCTGCTGGAGCAAGGAATCACCATCAATTTCTGCACCAAAGACAGCTGACCAGGGAGGGATCTATAGAACTATCCCTCTACATTTTCTATACTGGGGCATAGTACCAATTTCCCAGACCTGCTGATTGTTGATACGGTTAGCATGCAGTATCAGAACGCATTACATATATATCTACCAGGGAGATGGTCAATATTCAATCTTGAATCACTTTCTAACAACTGAGGATGTGGCAGGAATGAAGAGCCTAGAAAGAGACCTAGCAGAAATCTGGGTGTGTCTGTGCATTCATCAGTTTTGAAGGAAACCTCCACCATAACAAATGTTTCCCAACTCTGATTTATTCGATAAGTCCTAAGGTATAAGAGAGATTAATGCAAGATTGGAACCCAGGTCAGTCTGACACAAAGACCAGCTCTCTAATAAGCAAATTATCAGGCTGATTCTTTTTTTTTTTTAATTATCTTTTTGTACATTAGAAAATTATTACATCTCCAGTTACCAAGTTGGGAATATCCTTTTGGGACCAATGACAAAGAGGATGTTTTCTTTTAACCTCATTAAAAGGAAAAAAAAATCTAGAAAAGAAAAACAAAACAAAACTTTTTTTTTCTTTGGCCAGAAAGCAGTTTTCCTGTCTGGGTAATAAACTTGTATCTAAGAATGTAGTTGTTAGAAAGTACTGTTATCTATTTAGAGCTTACGGAAACACTTAATGTTTAAAGCCACATTAAGGGAGAGTGAATTATGGAGTTGCTCCTCCGGAAGGGCCTGTCAGAGACATGTTTCTGCCAAATAAATCGCCAGCAATTCTCCGTGTGATGGTGCATAGGAAAAGCACTTAAAATAATCTGGAATTGGAGGATCCATTTCCCAAGTTTGTTAGAACACGTTGCTTGGGATCTGTTATCGAACTGTGATGAATTCTGAAGCAAAAATTCAGCTTTCTGGCTTAGACACTTTACCCTGTAACACACAACACTCTCAGTCCCATCTAAGCAGTCAATCAGACAAATGAAACATTCTTCCTTGGTGGCTTGTGGTCATCATTTTCTTTCCTTGTAATTAATTGTCTCTGTCATAGAGATGATGCTTGTTTAAATGTTAAAGTTAAATGTTGTTGTTATAGTCAGTAGGGGAAAGAACATTCCTTCCATTCCACCTGCTCTTGGAAATGATTTTATGGGAGCAGTGCAATACTGCTTTGGCGTCAAGGTCTTGAGTTTGAATTCTGCCTTTCCCAGATACTGCCTTAGTAACGTTGGGAAATGACTTCATCTCTGTAGACCCCTGATTGCTCATGTGTAAAAGGAGGCCAAAGGATGAGATTACTTCTAAGGTCCATCTCTGATGGAGTTAAGTGAAGCAGTGCATAGAGTACTGGGTCTGAGTCAAATCCTTCCTCAGACACTTACTAGCTGACTGACTATGGGTAAGTCATAACCTCTGTCTACCTCAGTTTCCTTAACTGTAAAATGAGGATCATAAAACTACTTTGCTGGGTCTTTGTGATTATCAACTCAGAGCCTATTTGTAAAGTGCTTAGCATAGTGCCTGGCAGATAGCAGGTGCTTAATAAATATTTCTCCCCTCCCCTTCCAAGGCCCCTTTCAGTTTGAGATCCAATTCACTATTTTTTTCTTCCTCTATTTTCCTGATTTACCACATGCAGGGATACTTTGTCTGTGGCATCTGGCTTTGGGTCCACTGCATCTCAGAGACATGACTTGGATAAGTTGCTTCCTGATCCTGTCCCTTTCTTCTGCAGGAATTTGGGCTGGAGATGCTCTAAGCCCTCCCTCAGTTCTAACATCCAATGAGCCAACTTAGCTGCGTTGTGTAGGGAGTGGACTTCCCTGAGAAGGTATATGCTCAAGTTTTACTCCTCTTAGTGGATAATTTATTCAGTTACTCAACATTTATTAAGTGCCTACTATGTGTGAAGCACTGTGCTAAGGCTTGGAGATACAAGAAAGAAAGGCAGAAGACACCCCCTGTCCCTAAGGAGATTACAATCTAATGGGGAGACAACATGCACACAAATCTATGCAAAGTATGCTATCTACAGAAGAAGTGGGGAGAGATAACAGAGAGAAGGTACTGAAGTTAGGAGGGGTTGGAGAATGTGAGATTTTAGTTGGGACTGAAAAAAAGGCAGGAAGGTCAGTAGGTGGAGCAGAAGTGGGAGAGCATTCCAGACATGGGGGATAGCTAGAACTGAGAGTGGAGGGTCTTGTTTGTGGAATAGCCAGGAGGCCAGGATCAATAGATCAAAGATGCGGGAAGACTGAGAATGTAGTCGGGGGCTAGGTCATGAAGGGCTTTGAATGTGAAATAGAGTATTTTGTATTTCATCTGGAGGCAATAGGGAGTCAATGGAGTTTACTGAGTAAGAGAGTGACATGGTCAGACCTGTTCTTTAGGAAAATCCCTTTAGCAGTTGAATGGACGATGAACTGGAGTGGGGAGAGACTTGAGGCGGGAGGACTCACCAGTAGCTATTGCATCACCAGGCATGAGTTGATAAGGACCTGCATTACAGTTGGGACAGCATCAATCAATTTATAGACCTTAAAATACCATGTAGAGCTTCTAGGGCTGTATCCTAAAGAGATCATACAGAAGGGAAAAGGACCCACATGTACAAAACTATTTATGGCAGCTTTTTTTGTGGTGGCCAAGAATTGGAAATTGAGAGGATGCCCATCAATTGGGGAATGGCTGAACAAGTTATGGTATATGAATGTAATGGAATATTATTGTGCTATAAGAAATGATGAGCAGGCAGACTTCAGAAAAACCTAAAAGACTTGCCTGGACTGATGCTGAGTGAAGTGAGCAGAACCAGGAGAACGTTGTGCACAGTAACAGCCATGTTGTGTGATGACCAACTTTGATATACTTAGTTCTTCTCAGCAATGCAAGGATCTAAGACATCTCCAAAGGCCTCGTGATGGAAAATGCTATCCACATTCTCAGAAAGAACTATGTAGTCTGAATGTAGAATGAAGCATACTATTTGCTATTTTTTTTACTTCTGTAGTGTTTTTTTTTTCTTCTTTCTGGTGGTTCCTCCTATTGGCTCTAATTTTTACTTACAACATGACTAATATGAAAATATATTTAATAGGAATGTGTACGTATAGCCTATATCAGATCACGTGCCATCTTGGGAAGGGAGGTGGGGAGGGAGGGAGAGAAAAAATTAAAACTCAAAAGCTTATGGAAGTGATTGTTGATAAAACAAAATAAATTAATAACATTTTTAAAAAAGTCACAAGAATGGAAAAAAAGTGCTATGTAAAATGAAATTCATTGATTTTTTCAAGTCGTCAACAAGCATTTATTAAGCACCTACTATGTACTAACTACTATATTGGGTGTTAGGGATTCAAAGAGAAGAAAAGATAATCCCTGTGCTCCACGAACTTATGTTGTATTTGAAGACCACCGTAGGCATCTGTATAAAGAGGAAGTGTGTCAGTGGCTCAATGGACACAGTAGACATCACTCTTCTGGAGGGTGGGGTCCAAGAGAGAGGCATCAGAGAAGGTACTAGGGAGATTGATGTGATAAGCTTGAGGTTTTGTGAAAATGAAAAGAATTTGAAAGAATTTTTCTTTTGCGGTCATGTTCCCCCCATTCACCTTTATCTTACTGGCTAGTGTTTTGGATGCTTTCATAAATGCAAGGCAAAAGAGATAGGTTATTATGCCATGAGAAGTTTATGTGTATATGTGTACATATGTGTATATAAATATATCATATACTTATACACATACATGTATATGTGTGTATGTATGTTTACACAAATATCTGTATCACACTGTTTCTACACACACACACACACACACACACACACACACATACATACACACACACACACACACACATACGTACACACACACACACATTTAGAGTTCTATTCCCCAATACTAATTGTTCATTGCATATTTCAAACTGGATATCCTAGAGAGATGTGAGGAGAAGCCTTACCAGTAGTGGAGCCAAAAAAAAAAGTCATTGAAACCTTTATTTTTTAAATGCACACAAGAAAACAAGAAAATTCAGAAAGAAACTTGCAATCTGGACATTTTGAAAGTAACATCTATCATTTATCATATATTTTTATTTTAATAAGCAAGTGGTATGAAATATAGATTTGTGGTTTCATATATAGTCTTTAGATTCTATGTATTTGGCAATATTGTTTTTCAATGTTTAAGTACAAAATAAAAATAAAATAAAAATTTAATTGAAAGCATATTAGCTTCTTACAAATAGGGATTGTTTCTTTGTACTTATATCATTAGAGCCTGGTATATATAGTTCTTGGCACACAGTAGACATGCTTTTAATATTTGTTGACTTGATTACACAATTGATCAATTATATGCATACAAGTTGCCTTCTCTGCTAAAATGTAAGCCTTTTGAGGGGAGGGACTGTATTCCCAGTGTTTAGCATAGTCACTGGCACACTGTGGGTACTCAACAAATGTTTATTGAAATGAGTTGAACTGATTTCTGATGGAGTCTTTTTCTTCTCCATTAGAAAGAATCTTGGGATTTCATGGTGCCCATACACTTTCATTTGCAAACATTTGGATCATCCAGTGTCTCTTCTTCTTTGGGGGACAAGAGGACTTTGATTTTAATTTTATCCCCATGTGTTTAGTTAGAAAAGAACATTCTTGCCTATATTTTAAACCTGGCTACAGAATATTCTGAAATTCATAAACACTGCTATACAAATATACAATCGATGTCTCTAGAAATGCCAGCTCTTGCTGCTCCTCATTTATGTTCTGAAACTACAAAGAAACAAGAACCAGACTCCCTTTCCATTTTCATGCCTCTGATTAAATAGGACACTTGTGGTAAATCAACATGTATTTTCTAAATGAGGAACTAAGAAACCAAATTGTTGTTTGGGCGGGAGGTTTTCTAGGGCAAAAAAGCACATTGTTTTGATTTAGTCGGAGTATCGGTAAGTTCCATTTTCCAATTGACTAGAGAGATGCTGTAATACCTTGTACAAACATGAGTTGTAACCTTCTAACCTCCCCTCTTCTGAGGCACAGAATGAAATTATTTTTCATCTTTAACAAACTGCAGAAACATATGCACACCAAAGACTTTTCTTGTTCACTCTATGGCCACAGTGGATGTAAGCAGTAGAAATAAGGATGGTATAGTCTCAAAACACACTCATCAGTTTGCAAAGGGGAAAAGATCAGAATTAAAACAGTGAAAATCACATTAGTTATTCTGAGGAGTGATCTACTAAACCTTTTGGTTCATAAAAATCCTTGGGAGTTAGTGTGGTCTATAATTGGAAAGACTGCTGGATTTGGAGTCAGAGGAACTTGTGTAACCTTAAGAAAGCTGTGACACCTCTATGAGCCTCAATTTCTGCACCTAGAAGATTGGTGGAGGGGGAAGACATTGGACTAGATGATTTCTCAGGTCCCTCGAACTCTAATCCTTGATCCTTGGATGACGTGTATCAAGGCCATGAAAGAGGATGCTGGATCCAGCCCTGTCGCATAGTAGTACACAATGGTACTTAGTTATATGCAGAGACTTCATTTCTTCTGTACTAACAATGACAAAAATGGAGCAGAAGCGACTCAGAGTGACCCAATTTGGAGACTAGTGCCTCTAATCCGATAAGCTTTTAGTAGCCATTTACTTTTTTTCAAGCTGGAGATACAGAGACAAAAAGACAAAAAGAAAAGAAAGGTCCAATGTTCCTGGCCTAAAAGAGCTTAGACTCTCCTGGTTGGATACACCGGAGAAGGATAAGTCAGTACCAGGTGTCATGGTGGGCAGGCATCAACAAATAGGGATGGACATAAGGAAAAAGAAGGTCACACTCAGGCTGAGATTCAAAGATATATAAGGCTTCTGAGAGCTAGAAATGATACTAGCATGCTGTCTAAGGAAGGGGAAGAGATGACAGAGGTATATGAGTTTGGGCAACAGCTAACTCAAATGTTTGAAGGAGAACAATGTGAAACAGGTCTGGAAAAGTGGTTTAGAGACAGATTAAGAAGGATTTTAAATGTTAGAATAATAAGTTTAATTAGGGGACTGACATTGAAGAGTCTATGCCCTATAAAGATTATCTTAGAAGCTCAGAGAGGAATGATTTGGAGGGGGAGAGACCAAAAGAGAGGGGATCAAATAAGAGGATCTTGCAATAACCCAAAAAAGAAGTGATAAAGATCTCAGCTAGAGTAGTGACTGTGTGAGGGAGGAGAAGGGAGCCAATATGAAAGGAATTGCAGAGGCAGAGTGCATGTTATTTGACTAGTGAAAGTCATGAGGTAGAGGGGTTAGTCAAGCATGTCGTTGAACTCTGAGCTAGACAACACAAGGGAGTGTCAATTTATGTATTAAAGCACCCAATATGACGTTCAAGAGAAAGACTGTAAACTGGGTACTAAACTCTCTTAGAAAGAAAGAAAAATGACATTTGGGACAGTAGATTCTAATAATAAAGAGATTGTATATGTGCTGATATAGATAGATGGAGTGAACCACAAAGTTGATGAAGTTCTTTTCTCCTTCCAGATAGGGGTTGTTTCGTTCTTTCTATTTCTATTTCTACTGTCATGAACATAGGAGATGCATAATAAATGCTTGATTAATTGAATGAAGAGTGATAGCAGCTGATTGAGGTTTGGAAGTGAAGATAGGGACCAAGGGGTAGATCATTCCTCATCCTGGCCCACTGTGTCAGTGAGTATAGAGGGACAAGAAAGAATTAGGCAGCTTTGGAGAGGTTGACTATGGCCTGGGATTTGGGGTCATCCACAGAGCTAGGCTTCCATTGCCTGAAGAAGATGGAAAGATGGGAAGAATAGAGCCTGAAGAGATCAGATGAAGAAAAGCTTTTGAACAGTAGGACAAGATTCCCAAGACAAGGGGATGGATGGCAGAGCCAAGGTGCAAGGAGTAGGGGTAAAGCTACTCAGTAGAAAATGAGAAATCTTAATGTGGTAGCTCTAAATATTTGTCCATTAGCCTAAAGGTTTATATAGAAAGCTTAAGCACTCTCCTTGAGGAGGTGAATGAAGAAATGTGTGTTATTGGCTTCTCTGTGAATGTGGAGGCAACAGGATAGATTATTTCCCAGGTGACTCTTGGTCATCTCATCTCATTGGGGCCATGGTGAGTGTAAACAAACAGATCACCACGGAGATCATGGCAACTTATATACCAACATCAGCTGCAGATGATGAAATGGAGAAATGTTAGGATGCCTTGCCAAGGTCTAGCAAATCAAAGCACCAGCTACCTTGGCAATTGGCAAATTGCAGACAGAGGAAAAGAATTAAAGTGGCATGGAAAATATGATTTGGAATTTATAAAGGCTGGTGGACAAGGTGGACAAGTTCTTACTTTTCTAAGAACCCTCATTCATACGTCATAGATGTAGAGTTGAAAGAAACCACCAAGGTCAGCTAGTCCAGGGATTCTTAATCTGGGGTCTGTGACCTTTTTTTTTCTTAATTTGGATAAATACTTTATTAAAATGCATTTTCTTTGTAATCTTATATATTTCTTTTTTATGCATTTAAAATACTCATTCTGAAAAAAGGGTCCATAGTTTTAGAGCCCTTTGAACTGCTAAAACATCTATCATGCTCATACATGAAAAATTTCTGGTCTAGTTCAACCTATTTATTTTACAGGTGACAAAATGGAGGTTTATATGTACAGACAGTGTCAGAGTCAATATTTGATTGCAGATACTCTAATATTAGGGTCAATGATGTTTGTTTTTATATACGATGAATAATTTTGTGAGGAAAATTAGATGATGCATATGAGAAATGATGTAAACATACCAAGAAATGAAATTGATCGCAATGGGTGTCATCTCTAGATCAGTTGTTGGTATGGAGTCCCACCATCTATGGGTTAGAGCAAAGCTTAATAAAGGACACCAAGTTAGAAGAAAGTATGAGGATGCTTTCCCTAAAGATGAAACTATGTACAATTACAACAGTTCCAACCCAGCATATTCAACATGCTGTTGAATCTGGAAAATGGAGATACAAGATCAAAGTGAAGAAGGCATTGATCTTGACAATCAACATTTCAGAAAAAAACATTTGCCAAGAGAAAACAGTGGTCACAAGGGGGGAAGGGGTAAAGGAGCTCTGAAACTATCAAAGACATGCACAATTCAGTGTCTTTACAAAGCAATGAGACTACCTGGCAAAAGGCGACATCAGTTTAGAGCACAAGTTCATTTGATAAACACTTGGTAGTATTTGTATTGACACCTGCCAAATTAGTGAAGAGCGGTGGAAGAACCACTACAGGTTGAAGAAGAACTAGGTAGAAAGATGGGTCTAAGACTGGCTGGGACTGCTTATGGATGCAAGAACTTACATGAAAGCACAGGTGCCCATGCATGGATGCAGTAAAAAGTTACTAACACCTGTTTTTGACATGTATTGTTTCTAGAACTGGCATGACATTTGGCTAGACATTTTTTGTTGTTTGTTTTGTTTTAGTTGACATGTTTTTATTTTCTTCTTATTCAACAAAAGGTATTTTAAGATAATGTTTGAAACCAGTATTTTCCATGGCATTGCAAGAAACAGAGGTGGACTGGAGTCTGTCCACACAGGATAAGGTCCCCCTTTCCAATAATATCTTCTTAAAAATTGAGCTAGGGAACTTACAATCCTTCCATTGGAGGTCAGATGGAATAGTGCTTAGAGATCTGACATCAGAGCTAGGAATACTTGGGTTCTAGTCCTTCCTCTGATGCGTAGGTGACAAGTGATACACCTCTTAGTGACTTTCTATGACTCTAAGACTCAGTCAGAGAAGGTGACTGTCTTCGTTAACAGAAGGAGAATCTTGGTCCTTGCATTCTCTGCACCAGTGAAATTCCAGGACCATGTCCTGACCTCAAATTGGTACTGGATGTGGGAGGTCACTGAGGTAGTGAGACACAAGGAAGCTTCCTTGAGCGATTGGCACTGTATTTTCCCAAAAAACTTCATGCCTTTGGTTCTCCCATTCGAGATGCTTTCCATAGGGTAAAATCACTGGGATCTTCAGCAGTCACTGGCAATGTCCATGGGCCAACAATAGCAATAGGCAGTGTGAGCCTCTTCACTGAGTCTTCCACTATAATCTAAATACTCCAAGAAACAGTAGAAGATTGCCCTGGTCTCAACCATTCTGGCCTTACCAGAGGCAAAGTTGTGAAACAGGAGGCAGTTGGCTTTGCTTGTGTGATTTCTCTGTGTCTTCCATGGGCACACAGTACATTCAGTCCTTTCCTAATGTCTGCTCTGTGAAAAATCTGGAAAAATGAAACAAAAAACCACTGAAGGGTGTATGTGTGTGTGTGTGTGTGTGTGTGTGTGTGTGTGTGTGTGTGTGTGTGTGTGTGTGTATGCTTGCATGCAGGTGTATGCAAATGTGTGTGACAAAGGGGGCTTTTTATGTTTCAACTTTGGTGGCATTTTAACAGAGGAGGTGAAGACAAGGGGAAGAAAACTCTCTAATTGGGGAATTTCAGACTCTAAGAGCAGGAAAAGGAGGCATTTTGTGGTCAAATCTGTCTACCCCCTTGTAGGAACTGGTTTTGCAGATTCCTTGGGTCAGTGATAGCTGGCTGAAGTTGGGCAGTATTAACACTCAGTACCAGGAAGCTTGGGAGCTCTGGAGACAGCAGAAAGGAGGAAGGCTGTAAGCATTTAGTAAATGCCTACTATGTGCCAAGTACTATGCTAAATGATTTACAAATATTGTCTTATTTGATCCTCACAAGAACCTGGAGAGGTAGGGGCTATTATTATCCCCATTTTGTGTATAAGAAAACTGAGGAAAATGAGGTCGATGGCTTGCCCAGGATCACACAGCAATAAATATCTGAGGTAGGTTTTAAATTCAGGTCTTCCTGAATCTAGGTCCCACTCCACCTACCCCAGCTCCCTCTCTTTGCTGTGGGGATGGGGGGCTCTAGGTAGGTAAACCCTACAGGACCTTTGGATATGTGAAGACTATTATGTGAGTTAGAAAGATCTGATAAAAAGAAATGCCAGCCTAGTCTTATTTTGTTTCTAGGTTAATCAATCAATGTACATTTATTAGGTACCAACTATATACCAGGACCCAGGAATACAAAGAGAAAAGTGAAACAATCTATCCTTTTCACAAGCCGATAGTCTAAGGGGGGAGACAGCATGCATGTTTATACTGGTATACTGCCTCTAGGCAGCTCAGGAGAGGGCAGGGTAAAGTGCTGGACTGGACCCCTGGAAATTCTGACCTCAGACGTCGTGGTGTGAGACCCTGGGTAAGTCACATAAACTTTATGTGCCCTAATTTCCTCAACAGAGGTCATGATAGCTCTGGTTTCATAGAATGTAGTGAGGATCAAATGAAACAATGTGTGCATGTTCCATAGAAATGGTGGCAATGGTAACTGTTACTGTTACATACAACACACGTCACCCAGAACCTGGGAGGAGAGGGGAAGCCTCGTCTGCAGCAGGGTGCATGTGTGTGGTGCCCACACTTCCTTCTCCACATGGGGAGTCTGTGGCTTGTCTCTGGAAGAATGAAACATCGAAAGGAAGAGGAAGGTTTTGTCATGAGCTCCAATGTGTCTGAAGGTTTCTGCAAAATTGAATGAATGTGTTCAGCTCCACTTACTGGAGTCAGCCATACTTAGGAAGCCACGTGGGGGCGGGCATTTTATGATGCCATCACAAACTTGACTCCAGGAAGACTGGGTTCTAAGTCTCATATCCAACACTTGGGAACTAGGGGATTTTGAGTAAGCTGCTTCACTTGTCTGAGTCTTATTTTCCCTGTGTGTAGAGTCCCCCTCAGTGACCTCCTCACAGGCCTGTTGTGAGTGCCTCAGGAGATTGTAGATACAAAGGGCTTTGCTTCTATATATATATATATATATATATATATATATTATATTATATATATACATATACATATACATATATACATATATATGTATGTGTATATATGCATGTATATATGCATATATATACATTCATATATAGATACACGCGTATGATATGTAATTTAATGCTTAGTGATGCCTTTAGTTTTTACCTCATATTCATTTTAATATATCTCTCCCCCTCTTTTACCTAGCAAGCCATCCTTTGTAATATTTAAAAAGGAAGAATAAAAGCTCTTAGGTAAAACTAATGAAGAACTATCAAGCATTTTCCCCTCCAATTTTTTCCTCTTTTCTCCCCTATCCACTGGAGTGGGAAGAGAGAGAGAGAGAGAGAGAGAGAGAGAGGGAGAGAGAGAAAGAGGAACAGAGAGAGAGAGAGAGAGAGAGAAAGGGAGACAGAGAGAGAGAGAGAGAGAGAGAGAGAGAGAGAGAGAGAGGGAGAGAGAGAAAGAGGAACAGAGAGAGAGAGAGAGAGAGACAGAGAGACAGAGAGAGAGAGAGAGAGAGAGAGAGAGAGAGAGAGAGACAGAGAGAGAGAGAGAGAGACAGAGAGACAGAGAGAGAGAGAGAGAGAGAGAGAGAGAGAGAGGGAGAGAGGGAGAGAGAGAGAGAGACAGAGAGACAGAGAGAGAGAGAGAGAGAGAGAGAGAGAGAGAGAGAGAGAGAGAGAGAGAGGGAGAGAGAGAGAGAGAGAGGGAGAGAGAGAGGGAGAGAGAGAGAGAGAGAGAGAGAGAGAGAGAGAGAGAGAGAGAGAAAGAGAGAGAGAATACCTTTTTATCACCCAAGTATAGTCAAGCATAACAAATTCCCTCATTTGTCATGCTCAAAAATGCACCTCTTATTCTGCCTTTTACACCATCATCTCTATGTCACAAAGCCAGCAGCATTCTTCATCAGGGCTTTGGAATCACGGTTGATTGCTTAGTTTTTGAGAGTTCTTGAGTCTTTCAAAATTGTACATTTTCATTATAATGATATCAGAGTACAAATTGTTCTCTTTCTCCTGCTCACCTCACTCTGCATCATTTCATACATAGCTTTCCAAGTCTCTGAAATCATTTATTTCCTTGTTTCTTACAGCCCCATATTATTTCATCACCTTCGCGTGCTACAATTTGTTCCACCATTCCCCAATTGATAGACATCTCCCTCCTCACAGTTGCGGGTTTTTTTTTTCCATTTTTCTCTGTCTCTTCATTGGTCATGAACTCTTCCCTTTTCCATAGATTAGATGGGCAATTTCTTCATTGTTTCTCTAAAATTAGAGAATTTAGAATTCTCTAAAATGTGTTCATAATGTAACCTTTTATATCTGGGTCATCCATCCATTCAGAGCTCATCTCGGCCTGAGATGTGAAGCATTGTGCTAAAGCGAGATGTTTGTGTGAAATGCTTTATAATTTCTAAAACTCTTGGCTTCCCCACCGTGACCCCTCCGTTCTTTCCTCAAGTCCTTTCCTCTGTCCTTAGTCATCTTCGCTTCACTACTATCAGTTTTTTTCCTTTCAGATAATGTCTTCCCTCCTTAGAATGTAAGCTCCTCCAGGGCAGTGTCTCTTTCTTTTTGCTTGTATTTATAGCCTCAGTGCTTAGTAGAGTGGCTGGCATGTAGTAAACACTTAATAAATGTTTATTGATTTAATTTGACTAAAGTGATGAATTAATGCCACTTCTTCATGTTTAGACATCATCTATGGTAACTCATTTCTCTTCAATTTCTACTCTTTCAGAAAGGGTACAATTCTCTTTACCTCACAGAGAATTGACAAGAATAGGCTCCCAAAATACTGTTAACATTTTTCAGAGTTCTGTAGTTTTGTCTGAAACTATAGATCCTAAGAGCTTTGACCATTAGGAGTTTTAAGTTAAAAATCACCTCTTCCTGAGTTTGTCTTGTAAGGCTAGCAAAGTTTGTGGTGGAATTTTGAAGGGGCCATGACTGGTACAATTTCTTGGCCATTCACTAAGTCCAAGAAAGCAATATTTTGATGACTTCAGGGTAAATGAATCAGAAACATATGGATTAAATTACCTCCAAAATGCATAAGAGCTTAGAAATTAAGAGGAGGGGGGATTGTTTGGCAGATGGTCAAATCCTTTTGGGCATTGCCAAACTGAGAAAATTACAAAGGGGAGCAAAAGGATGAGCCCATCTGCAAACAGGAAGTAAGGGAAGGGGAATCTAAGACAGGGCCTCAGAGCTGAGCAGAGGATAGGATCACACCCTCCATGCCGTAGGAGAAAATGCATCAGAAGGATGAAGTATTCTGTTCTTTGAAAGGTAATTAAGAGGTTTGGGCTTTTTTTTTTTAATGAAGGCCACAAAACAAAATAACAGCAGGTTAAGCAAATCTCTGAATCTGCTGCTGCCAGAAAGCCCTCCTTCTCAGTAACCCAACAGGCACAAAGTAGCATTTAAGACAATATTTAATTACAAACAAGCTATGCAATCTCCCACCTCCATGCCTTGCACGGGCTGTCCTCCATGTCTAAAATGCTTTCTTTTTTCACCTTTAGCTCCTACAATCCTCAGCTTCCTTCAAGGCTCAGTTCCAATGCCACCTGTTCAAGATCTTTTTCTGTCGTCAGTATTCCTGCCCCTTCCACCCCCCATCTCTGAAATAATTTTGTATTTTTTTATTTATTTCTATATGCATATGTGTCTCCCCAAAGTAAAATGTGTTTCCCTGAGGGCAAGAACTAGTTTGTTTCTGTTTTTATTCCCAGAGCTGGCAGGTATTTAATTAAAGCTTACTGAGATGGATTCTTAAATATCTGATCATTGTTGTAGGGGAGGCCACAGACCCTGGGAGCAGGGTAGAATGGAGCCTGCTCTGCTAACATGTTTGCCCATTTTCAGGACACCACCACTTGTGAAATGGAGGCCAATAGAACACAAGTTATTTGAAGAAAGAACCAGTATTATATTTTGTCTTCATGTCCCTAGTACTAAACACAATCCTTTGAACACACTAGGCATTTAATCAGTGCTCTTTAAATGGAATTACATGAAATTGGGACACTGTTTCCATGACTGTTGATCTCAGAGATCACAAACTCAAGGTGTGTCCCACGAAAAGTGTTTTGCTGTATATTTCTAAAATTGGCCACTATACAATTGTACCATATAATAGCAAAGTAAAACATAAACAGTGTATAAGATAACAAAGTAAAACATATAACATTAAAGTAAAATGAAGACTGTCAGACTGTCCTAGACCTAACCCAGCTCATTTGTGAGGAGGCTGCACATCTGTTCCTTCAGGCCCATTATCCATAACCACGCTGAAGGTGATCTAGGTCTCAGCCAGTTTTTTCGAGGGCTCTTTATGGATTCACCAAGGTTGGCTCGTCAGAGGTATTAACAATCAGAATCAACATCATTCAATATGTTTACAATAACGTCGTCGTTCTAATTTTGGCCATTAGGTGCAATGACAGTGTATTAATTTTAAAATGATGTCATAGCATACTTATACCATAGCTATAATTAGCCTGAGTCCGTGAGGTTTAGAAGGAAATTTATTTTTATAAGAATGCCACAGCCCTTGTATGTTAGTGATGAGGCTGTTCCTTCTCAGAGATACAGACTTGAGTCAAAACCCCTTTATAAACCAATGAAAGTCACCTTGACTTTGTTTTGACCTAAGGAAATCAAGGAAGTGTTATCATTGTCCTTTGCATCCCAAGTGTTTGTTTGGGATAAGAAGACTCACATTCCTCAGTGGCCATCTAGTTCCACTTGTACATGAAAACCTTTTCAAATTGATGAGTTTGGCTATTACTTCTATGCTAATATTTGACTGATGGATTTGACCATAAAATACATTTTTGGAGGGTGGTCATGGAGGGTGGGGTAGAATCAATTTGTATTCATATATTGATGAAACCCATAAATACCAAAGAGACCAAGAAAACGCAAAAGTGTAAATAAGTGTCAGAGACGAGCAACTTTCATTCCCTGGGAAACTGATATTCCTAATGATACAAAGATGGATTCTGCAAAAGAATTTAATGTTATGTCTTTTTTTGACCACGATCAAAAATTCATCACCTAGTGGCCAGATATCTGGGGATGAGGTAGGGTGGTAAAACCCAGAAATAGTGCCCCCTAACTGTGGCTCCCTATTACACCTAGGGTAAAGTAAGAGTTAAACTAAGTGTGATTCTGATGGGTGAGATTGTAAAGGGTTTGGAATATCAGTCTTCGGAATGGGTTTTTATGCTATAGGCAAGGAAGAACCTCTGAACAGTTTAGAGATGGGTAGAGGGGTAAAATTAGCATTTAAAACCTATTAGTTAAATTAATAGGGTAACAAGGATAGGGTAAGAGAATAAGCCTGAAGAGAGGAAGACCATAATTTTGTTTTGTTTTTTAATAGAGATCATTACTGATTTTTAAAATAGATGAATATTACAGAATAATAAAATAGTAGGTCTACAAGCCACTTTAAGGAATAATTTGTTTGAGCTCCTTTCTGGGCCATAAATGCAACTTCTATATTTATCCTTTTTTCTGCTTTACCATCCTAAACTCTTCTAATGCTCTCCCATTTTCCTCCTCTTGGAGGACACTACCCATTATTATTTTTAGCCATTTTATGCCAATTAGTTCATAATATCATGGAATTTTAGAGCTGAAAAAAGTTAGTAGCCATCTAGTCTACCCAGAAAAATGATTCCTTGTACAGTGATTCAAAAAGTGGTTTGGATTCTGCTCTTGGATTTATTGCCCAAGCCCATTTTCTTGGGGATGGGTCTAATTGTACGGAAGCTTTTCTTGACCTCCAGACTCAATTTGCCTTCAGTTTTTCCAATCCCCAGTTCTGTCCCCTGGGGCCAAGCAGACCAAATCTAATCTTTCTTCCCAGAGTCAACCCTACCAATGCTTGGAACCATCTGACATATGATCTGTATCTACCTCTTCACCAGACAAACATTCCCAAGTCCTTAAATAGACCTTCATCTGGAAGAACTCAAGGTCCCTTTATCATCATGGTTGCCCTCCTCTGGGTGCTCCAGCTCATCAAAATCCTTTTTTCAAATGTATCACCTGTAACAGCAAATTGTATTTAATGAATATCTTAAAAATGACTTCCGCCCACTTTACATGAATTAAGATGAGAAGGTATTTCATCTCTTTTTTATGGTGAATGAAAGGCTTTTCAGTGACTTCAACATCAGCACTTGGATGAGGTTTTCCCAGGGTACTATTTATTAATTGTGTATTCATTCAACAAACATTATTGGGGAATCTAATTTCCTAACACCTTTTACCCGAACAACTGTTAAAACCCTCCTAATTGGTCTTATATCTCCCACTCTCTCCTTTCTTCAGTCTGCCCTCCACACAGCTTCCCAAATATTCTCACTATATTGCTCTCCTGCTCAACAATCTTCAGTGACTCCCCATTACCTCCAGGATAAAATGTCAGCTGTTCAGTCTGACACATACCTCTCCACTATCTGGTTCAAGCTTACCTTTCTAGCTTTGTGCAATACCATTCCACTTCACCCATTCTCTAACACACACGCCAGACTACTGATTATTCCCTTAACTTGGTATTCCATCTCCTGTCTCCTTGATTTGCACAAGCTTCCCTTCAAACCTAGAAAATATACCCTTCTCAACTATCCCTCTCAGAAGCTTTATCTTCCAAAAAAATTCATTTCCTCTGTGATGACTTCCCCATTCCCTCAGTTATTAATCTTTTCTTCTTCTTCAAAAGGCCTTTATAATCACTTTTTGTTTCTTCCTTCCCTTCCCATTCTATCCTCAGTAGATAATAATCTGCTTGTGGGAAATTTTATTCCTTGCCTTTGTATTCTTAGCACCCAGAACAGTGTTTGGCACATACTAGGTGGTAAATAAGTGTTTATTGAATTGAATTAATTGCTCAACATTTGCAATGCACTGGGGGAAATACAACAGTATTCACTCACTGTCCCTGCCTTCTACAAGCGTACAGTCTTTCAGTGAGTATGGTATGTCCCAGTTACAGAGGGCAAATCAAGGGTATTAGGCCATCCTATCCATCCCCTTCTACCCCAAACTTGCTGGTATAACATATAATTGATGGGGTGACCTTAGAGATTAGGATGTCAGTATACTGAGTATACTGAGGATTTGGCACATCTCAAACTATGATGAAATCACTGCTCTTGGCACTAGGGTACAAAGACAAGCAACATGCAGAGAGGTCATATGATAACATAGAAGGAGAGAGCCTTGGCAATCAAGGGCATTGGGAAAAGTTACCCCTAAGAGGTGCCCTTGAGCGCAGCCTTACATAGAGCTAGGGATGCTAAGAGACAGAACTGTCTCCTGAGGCTCAGAAACATGATGTGACCTACCCAGTCAGTCAGTACCAGAACCAGGATTCAAACCCAGAGCCTCTGATTCCAAGTCCAGTGACTCCTTCTCCTATGCCTCTGTGGCAGGGCGGTAATGTTACCGAAGAGGAATCGCCTACCATGCTCAGAATCGCTAGCTATATGTTCAATGTGGCAACCAGTCCACGGAACTGACTACCTCACCTGAGACCAGCTTCCATCTCCCATACCTCAGCTTCCCTATCTGGAAAACACAGTTGGACTCAAGCTCAAAGATCCTTCACAATTCTTAGTCAATGATCCAGTGTTGTAATTGACGTGATTTCTTTATTGCACAACGTTTTCTTAATGGGGTCAGGAGGAGTGACAGATGACTCTAGGTCTTCATTTCTTTCTCTCCTAAAACTTTTGGCAGCAAGCACTTGGTGGTGTTTATATTTTCTTTTATTGAGTCCCCTCCTGCCTTGATCTAAATTCCTTCTGCTGGTTTCTCTTGGAGTCACCCATTACTAGAACACTCCTTACAGATTGCTCAGCTTAGAGGGCAGAATGTGACTTTTTTTTATTGGTAATTGCACTACAGATCATTATATGAAAAAAGATCCATTCTTTTCATGAGGCATAAAACCAAGTTCCTGTCTGGGTTGCGGATGTGAAAAATCCCCAGACACTTAAGGAAGAAGAGTGAGAGTATTAACTCTCAAGGAGCCTTGGCCAAATCCCATGAAAAGCTTCTCTCATCTCTACTGTGGGGACTGTGGCTGCTCTCCGTGAACGGACCACTTTGTGCAATTACAATAAAGTATCAGGAAATTTCTCTTGGGTTTCATCTGTGACATTTGCCAATGCAAAATTGAAAAGCAATTTGTATGAGGGGAGCCTTTACAACAGCTAGGAAGATGAATGAATACTTTAACTCAATTAGCAGAAGTGATAGGAAAAATAATTGAATGGACCTTTACAAAGGAGTTCAGGGACAAAAAAAAAAGATGAGTTCTCCATTTTTAAAAGTATATTTTATGAGGAATGTGGTTTTTTCCTCCCAAGGCATCAACATTAAGTAAAATATTCAATCAAATGGAGAAATTGAAAGCATGGAAAAACACACATGAAATACCTTTTTTTAACTTGGTGTATTACAGAGTTTTCCTTTCTTTCCATCTCCCGAGTCGCAGACCTCAGCACCATCCCAGGCTTCTTCCTTTCCCTCACCCTACAGAGACAACCATTTGCCAAATCATGTCACATTCCCCCATCACAGCACTTCTTTCTTCTCACAGAGTTCCCACCTTAGCTCAGACCCTCATCATCTCTCACCTCAATTATTACAGCATCCTCCTCACTGGGCTCCCTGCCTTGGGTCCCTCCCCACTCCAGTTCATCCTCCACACAGCTGCCAGAGCCATTCTCCTTAAGCCCAAATCTGACCATACCCTTGCCCTAATCAGTGAACACCAGTCACTGCCTATTATTACCTGTAAGAAATAAAATAAAAATAAAATAGAGACTCCTCTGCTTAGCTTTTCATTCCCTTCACAACTTTGCCCATTTTTTCTTTCTAGCCTCATTCTATATACCTCCCTTTTTTGCATCATCAAACTTACTGGCCTTATCTCTGTTAATTGGACCCAGTGCTCCATCTCCCATCTTTGCACCCGGCCATCTCGCAGCCCTGGAATACAATCTCTCCTCATTCTAACTTCATTGAATCCTGTCTTCTAGTCTTAGTGCAAGAACAGCCTTCTCTGTGAAGCCTTTCTGGATGGCTCTGCCTCCCAAGGTCCAATAGTATTCTCTTAATTCTCTTAATATTTCTTCTTTATATATTCGTGTCCTCCATTAGAATCTAAGATCTTTCAGAGTGGAGATTATTTCATCCTTTATGTTTATCCCCAAGGCCAGCAGAGTACCTGGTGCATCATGGGTGCTTCATACATGTTTGTTGATTATAACATGTATAAACATACATGAATAAATATTCATATCCATACGCGTGTATTAAATAGGGCAGCTAGGTGGCACCACAGTGCATAGAGCTTTGGGCCTGAAGTCAGGGAGACCTAAGTTCAAATCTGACCTCAGACATTTACTAACTATGTGATCCTAGGCAAGTTACTTAACCCTATTTGTCTCAGTTTCATTATCTGTAAAATAAACTGGAGAAGGAAGTGGCAAACTCACTCAACATCCTTGCCAAGAAAACCTCAAATGAGGTCATTGAGAGTTGGAGACAACTGAAAATGACTGAACAGCCATCACCACCTCCATACTAACTAGAAATGCATATATAGACACACATGTATGTGTTTACATAGATTACCTATATTATGTACGTGTATATTACCTAAGTGCGTTTATATGTGTATGCATATTTAGTATTTGCCTGTATGTATGACAGCTGTGTACCCCAGTAGACTGTAAGCTCCTTGAGGGTAGTAGCTATTTCTTTTTTTGTCTCTGAATACCCAGGATCTAGTACAGTGTTTTGCATTTAGTGGGTGCCTGGTATATCTAATTGAACAATTACTCAGTCTATCCAACCAAGGTGTTTAAAAATTTTCAGTGCCAAGGGTGCCATGTCAAAAAAGCCTTCATTACCACCATGTAAGGTGTTTTAACTGCTTCCTGTTGGGTTTTCACTTTGTTTAGTCTAGTTCTCTTGAAACTAAATTTACCTAAGATTCTTCCCCAAGCCTGAATACATTTCAGTTTCGCTTTCACACATCCCCTCAATATGGGCCAGTTCATCTTTTGGAAGTCTCTGGCGAGTGACATAGCCTGACTCTGCCATTAGCTCCGATGATATAGAATTGATAGGTAGTAGAAATTGGGGCTTCTATGCCTAGAAGAACTGGTGAACACTATCTCTGGAGCCAGAGGCTTGGCTTCTACATAGGTTTTTAAAGTAAACAGAAAGCCCTGGTGCCAAGAGAGTCCACCAACCAAGCAGGGGATGGGAAGGCTATTATTTTTACAACAACATCTTCTGTTGATAAAAAACAAGGTGGACCCCCTTAGTGGGAGCTTCATAAATCTTTCCCAACTGAAGGATCCTGGCCGTGTAGATTGGAAAGTGGACAAATGAATCCAAAGAGCCAGGATGTGAATTCTCTACACTGTACATGTGAGGAGTGCCTCAGGGACTCTGCAAAAATACATCCTTGGCCAGACTGGCCAGGCCCAGCTCTCCTTCCCTGGCTGCTTTCAACTGCTTGTAATAACAGCTTTAATTTGGGAGACTTCCTTCTCCCTGGTGCTTGAAAATATTCTGAAAGTCACATGTCCTTTTTTTTTCCCCTCCAAGGACCATTTTCTTTTGTCTAATTTGTAAAGAGAAGATTTTCAATTTTTCAATAATCCCAAACTTTTAAAAAAAAGTGCTGAAGGGGTAAATGCCTTTTTTCTTTTCAAATGAGGACTTTGCTCTATATTTCCAAAAAATGAATAAAAGGCCTCATATCAGCAGATTTCTCATTGTGTGTATGGTAATTTTTTACAACTCAGCACTTTCAAGTCGCAAAATTAAAAAAAAAATAAAAGATTTTTTTCCTTAATAGGAAAGTCCAAAACAGCTAATTTTTGGTAAACAGTTGGTTGCAATCTCCATGCTACAAGAGGAATTTGGTACAAATTGAGGGGATTGATACTTCATTGCCATAGGCCTTTCTGATGGTATCCAATTCAGAGCATATGCTGAGATTTATGCTAAACATCGATTCTATAAATGTTATTTTGTTCAATTCAACAAATATGCATAGGCTACCTCCTGTCTGCAAGCTCTGCTCATAGAGAATCACATTCATGTTACTAATGATGATGTCATTTCTATAACACTTTAAGGTCTAGGAAGTATCTTACATGTGGAATCTCATGTAAGCCTTCCAGTAGCAGTCTGAAGTAGTTCCTGTGAGTGCATTAACACTTATATTCTGCAGAAGAGGAAACTGAATCTCAGGGAGATTAAGTAACTTGGTCGCGGTCACACAGCCAGCCAGGCTAAGCAGCAGGATTTGAATGGAGGTATTTTTTCCCCCTTACTAGTATTTTTTTTCCCCCAATTACATGTAAAGATAGTTTTCAACATTCACTTCTATAAGATTTTGAGTTCCAAACTTTTTTCTCCCTCCCTCCCCATTCCCTTCTCTAAGACAATCTAATATAGGCTCTACATGCACAATCATATTGAACATATCTCCACATTAGTCACATTGTGAAAGAAGAATCAGAACAAAAGGGAAAACCATAAGAAAGAAAAAAAAGAGCAAATAGTATGCTTCAATCTGTATTCAGACTCCATAGTTCTTTCTCTGGATGTGGTTAGCATTTTCCAACATGAGCCTTTTGAAATTGTCTTAGATCAGTGCATTGCAGAGAAGAGCTAAGTCTATCATAGTTAATTATCACACAGTCTTGCTGTTACTATGTTCATTGTTATCCTGGCTGTGCTCACTTCACTCAGCATCAGCTCATACAAGTCTTTCCAGGTTTTTTTTTGAGATTTGTCTGCTCACCATTTCTTAAAGCACAACAGTATTCCATTACATTCATATACCACAACTTGTTTAGCCGTTCCCCAATTGCTGAGCATTCTCTCAATTTTCAATTGTTTGTCACCATGGAAAAAGCTGCTACAAATATTTTTGTACATGCGGGTCCTTTTCCCTGTTTTATGATCTCTTTAGGATACAGATCTAGAAGTGGTATTACTGGATCAAAGGGTATGCGTAGTGTTATAGCCTTTTGGGCATAGTTCCAAACTGATCTCGAGAATAGTTGGGTCAGTTCACAATTCCACCAACAATGCATTAGTGTTGAATGTAGATCTTTCTGATTGAAGGTGTTTTTCAATTCCAGGATCTTTATTGAATGATATTATTATCAGTCATTCTGATTTAGAATTAAAAATAACAAGGAGAAAAATGTGATGCACATGGATTGCATCTCCCCTTTTGGCTCTTAGGTCCATGAATGTAATAGAATGTTTCCTAGGAGACAGAAAATACAATCTTATTTTGTCCTGCCAATAACATCACTGAGAACAGATACTCTGTGATCTCTTTGCGATCTTGGACATTGGAGACTCTTTATTAAGGGAGAGAATTTTTGTCAGCTTCATCTCTAAAGGTATGCTGGAGATTTCATTTTAGAAATGTCACAGGGTCACGGGATTAAAGAATCAGATCATCTCTAAGTTATACCTGGCATTTCTAGGGCTTTATTTATTTACAGGACTCCCCTTTAATGGGAACATTATCTCCTTTGATCCTTACAACAGCTCTGGGAGGGAGGTGCTAAGATTGTCTCCACGTTACAGATTGAGAAACTGAGGTTGAGAGCAGTTAAGTGACTTGTCCAAGGTCACATGTGTAAGAAGTAACAGAGGTGAGATTTGAACACAGGCCCTCTGACTCTGATGCTAGGGCTCTTTCCAATGATCCACACTTATTTTTCCTCCTGTGGCTACTCAGAGGGATTTCTTCTGTGATCCTCTTTGAATTGCAAATAAAAATAAAAATCATCAGAAACTCCTTTCCAAGACCATCTTGTGTATGGCCTAACCAATGGGGCCAGAAGGTAATTGAGCCTATTTGATCAAATCCTGGTTACTTGCATTCACTAGAAATCAGCATCTCTTTCTGGAGAATATTCCACACCACACTCCCCTCATCATTGAGGATAGCAGAGTGCATTTAAAGAAGAATGTGAGACTTAAGGTCAGAGTAGAGGGTAAAAATTTGATGGAGTGAGGCAACTTTAACAATACATGCTATGTGTGTATATATAATATATATAATCACATAGTGTACATACATATTCACACATGTGTTATGTATTTATGTGAATAACATGCTCATATGTACGGGCACATGTGTGTACACATGTGCGTGCATATATATGATTATAGAGATATAGTTATACGTATCAAAATCTAGAGCTCTATCTATATACTAAAACCTATTAATTTAGCTACTTCATAGCTACATTTTTTTGAGAATCTTCATTGCACAGCAATAATTTATAAATTAGAAGGAACATGGATAGTATAATAAGCAATAGTAGGTAATATAAATTAAGAAGAACAATTTTTCAATATCACAGCTCCTTTTGAATGTGTCTAATATTGAGTAGAAATCTATA
Organism: Phascolarctos cinereus; assembly: GCF_003287225.1. Lineage (NCBI taxonomy): Eukaryota > Metazoa > Chordata > Mammalia > Diprotodontia > Phascolarctidae > Phascolarctos > Phascolarctos cinereus. The sequence continues at coordinate 8,114,970 of NW_027555514.1, read as the reverse complement.
TTTATACTAAATATTGGTTTCACTGATGCTATTTGCTTTACTTGTATAAGCTTTGTGTATGTGTGTATATAAATACACACAGATCATAAGGAATAGATTATTTGGATAATTGTTTCTCATGACTTACTGGTGTACATTATAAATACATTCATGTGTTTGTATATGTATGTGCATGCATATATATATATATACAACATACATATGGTATACAGTATGTATATATGTGTGTGTTTACGTATATATGTTTCTGTGTGTTATGAGATCACATCCCCATTACTTCTGCTTAATCATCTTCCAATTACCTTATCATCTACTGTAACAAAATAGTCATCTCCAAAGGCTAGCTATTATTAGCACTAATACTAAAGTACTAGGTTGGGGTTCTCAGCTTGCTTGTGTCATAGATCCCTCTGGCAATCAGTCTGAAATAGTCAACAGACCCTCTTAAAAATCATGTTTTTCAATGCACATAATAAAATACAAAAAAATTATTAAAATGAAACACTATTATTATTATCATTTTCAATATACACACATAATTACTCAGATCTGGGGTAAGGACTTTGGCACTAAATTGATAATGCTGTTCAGTATTGAAAAGTGCTGAGCTCATTCGATATTCACAATGACTTGTGGGTACAGATAGTACAATTGATATCCCCACTTTACTTTTTTAAAAATTATTTTATTTTTACTTTTCAATATTTACTTCCATAAGCTTTTCTTTTATTAATTTATTTTAATTTATCAACAATCACTTCCATAAGCTTTTGAGTTTTAAATTTTTTCCCCCTCTTCCCTCACCTCCTTCCCCAATACAGTGCACAAGCTGATTTAGGTTCTACATATACATTTCTGTTAAACATATTTTCACATTAGTCATGTTGTAAAGAGGAATTAGAACCATTAGGGAAAACCACAAGAAAGAAGAAACAACAAAAAAAAAAGAAAAAGAAGAAAAAAAGAGCACATAGTCTGCTTTGATCTGCATTCAGACTTCATAGTTCTTTTCTGGATGTGCACAGCATATTTTTTATCATGAGGTTTTTGAAGATTTCTTAGATACATGCATTGCTGAGAAGAGTTAAGTCTATTGAAATTAATTATCGCACAATGTAGCTGTTACTGTGTACAACGTTCTCCTGGTTCTGCTCACTTCACTCAGCATCAGTCCATACTAGTCTTTCCAGGTTTTTCTGAAGTCTGCCTGCTCATCATTTCTTAGAGCACAGTAGTATTCCATTACATTTATATACCACAACTTGCTCAGCCATTCCCCAACTGATGGGCATCCCCTCAATTACCAATTCTTTGTCACCACAGAAAGAGCTGCTATAAATATTTTTGTACATGTGGGTCCTTTTCCAATTTTTAGGATCTCTTTGGGATATAGCCCTAGTACTGCCATTGCTGGGTCAAAGGGTATGCACATTTTTATGGTCCTTTGGACATAGTTCCTAATTGTTCTCCAGAACGGTTGGATCATTTCAAAACTTCACTAACAATGCATTAGTGTTCCAATTATCTCACGTCTTCTTCAACTTTTATCATTGTCCTGTTTTGTTAAGTTAGCCACTCTGATTGGTGTGATGTGGTGCTTTAGAGTTGTTTTGACTTGTGTTTCTCTAATCAATAGTGATTTAGAGCATCTTTTTTTCATATAAGTATGGATAGCTTTAATTTTTTCATCTGAAAACTGTGTGTTCATATTCTTTGACCATTTATCAATTGGGGAATGACTTGTATTCTTATAAATTTGACATATTTCTTTATATATTTTAGAATTGAGGCCTTTATCAGAGACACTGGTTACAAAAATTCTTTCCCAGTTTTCTACTTTCCTCCTAATCTTAGTTGTATCAGCTTTGTGCAAAACCTTTTCAATTTCATGTAATCAAAATTGCATTCCATAATGTTCTCTACCTCTTGTTTGGTCATAAATTCTTCTATTCTGCATAAATCTGACAGGTAAACTATTCCTTGCTCTCCAAGTTTGCTTTTAGTATCAGCTTTTATATCTAAATCATGTCCCCATTTTGACTTTTTGTTGGTGTATGGTGTAAGATGTTGGTCTATGCCTAGTTTCTGCCATACTCTTTTCCAGTTTTCCCAGCAGTTTTTGTCAGTGAGTTCTTATCCTAGAAGCTCAGGTTTTTGGGTTTATCAAGTAGTAGATTACTGTAGTCATTGACTACTGTGCTTTGTGACTACCTGTTTCACTGATCCACCACTCTATTTCTTAGCCAGTACAAGTAGTTTTGATGGTTGCTGTTTTATGATACAATTTAACATCTGGAATGGCTAGACCATCTTCCCAACCATTTCTTTTCATTAGTTGTCTTGATATTCTGTGCCTTTTGTTCTTCCAGATGAATCTTTTTATTATTTTTTTCTACTTCTATAAAATAATTTTTGGTAGTTTGATTGCAATGGCACTGAGTAAGTAAATTAATTTAGTTAGTATCCCCAATTTACTGATGAAGAAGATTTGTCCTCAGTGAAGGAAGCTGCTCCCCCATTAGCAGAGGGGCTCATTTGCCACACCCAGATTTCTGAGTGCCATTTCACTGCTCTTTTGAGGATGGCACATTCACTGCCCCTTAGTAGGCACCACTTTAGAGGTCTATAGTTCTGAAAGTACATATTCTTCCTGTACCCATGCAGGCCATTTATATCTGTATTTTTATGGATGGAAAAAACTTATCTGTATGAATTCCTCCATGATGATGGGAAATACCTTTGGTGAACACATAGCTTTCTGCTACAGGCCTCTCTTGAGATTGGTAATCAGAGCAAAATTGAAGTTATTGTCATATCTCTATAGGATTACCATATAATTCTCACATATTGGTGGGGGACTCCTTGTTGGAGGAAAAGATCTGAGACATTTGTTAAACTGCATAAATGTTTCTTTGTTAATAGTCAACAATCACTAAATTTAGAGAGATTTTAAATTTTCTACACATTCCAAGCAACTGGGTGACTCCAAAGGTGTGATCTGCTGTTAATGAAACCTTTCCTGTCCCTGTTTCATACCTACAAAAAAGAGGTCTTTGATACATTTGAAGATTTTCACAGAGAGTTTTTTCTTTTCTATTTTTTTCTTCTTTCTTTTCTTTCTTTCTTTTCTTTTCTTTTTTTCAGAGAAGGGAAAGTAGATCTATGGATCAACAGTTACTGATATTTTGTTAGAAACTCAGCAAATTAGAAATTCTTACTCATTTAACTTGATAAATGAGTAACTGTGTGGGAGAAATACACAAAGATTGACAATAATAAATAGAAACAAAAACCACAGCAACAAAGATGAGCTGGTCAGGTTGTGATATTGAGGGAAGACCAACAGCCAGCCTTTGGTCTCCAGCAATATTCACTCAATGTTAAGAGAACTAGGAGAAGGCATCAGATGAGGATTTTAGTGGGAAACAAATAAAATAAATATGTTCAGTAATGTCTTTTAAACCTGAGTTCATTCCTTAAAATAGGAGTTTTTTTTAAATTTTATTTTAGTGTAGGTAATGGGGTTAAGTGACTTGCCCAGGGTCAAATAGCTAGTAAGTACTATGTGTCTGAGCCTGGATTTGAACTCAGGTTCTCCGGAATCCAAGGCTGATACTCTATCTACTGCGCCACCTAGCTGCCCCAAAATAGGAGTTTTTAACCTCAAATTTGTGAACTTCTAAAATTATATTTTCATAAGTATTTCAATATAATTGACATCCTTTTATAATCCTACACTGTTCTGTACATTTAATGCCATTCTTCTGAGATGATGTCCAAAGACTTTATCAGGCAGACTGCCAGAGAGGACCATGGCACAAAGGATGAGAGCCTCTGGTCTAGGGCACAGTCTACTCACAATCCTCGTTCTCTATAGAGCTCAACACTGAAAGTTCTGCTCCAACATAGCCCAGAGCTTTTACCTCAATCCGTGTAAAAGGTTCTCATCAGTACTCTGGGAAATGTTATTCTTTGTTTGAAGAGCAGTAAGTAAAAAATAGGTAAAACAGAAAAGTAAAGCTTAATTAATCATCGGTGTCAAAATCAGTTTATGTTACTAGCTAGTGTACTTTCTAGTGTCACACATCAGAGGATGACAATTTTACATCACCCCAACTGCTGGTATCATGAACCAAGATCAGTCTTTACCCAGGCTTTCTCCCAAACTCCAGTCCTATTTTCTCTCTGTGAGAGCGATATATCTGTACAAGTTTAGAGAAGGGAACTTATATGAGAGAGCTTGTGAAATGATTTGACAACAGATTGCTTATCTGCCATTTTCCAGTATCCCTTTTCTTGAGCCCACCTTTGCAACAAAGACAAACAATCAATCAAAGGTTCCATACTAAATGACTGTCTGACTATGCAGGCACCATTTTGCTCTCATAATACCTGATGTATGATTGGCTTTGCCACCAAATATTTCCTCCTCCTCTTTCCTTTATGTTTTTGTATGTCAATATCATTCACCTTGTCTTCCACATTTGAAACTGAAGTGTGGCTTGGAAACAGTAAGTATAGAGTAGGGGAAAGAGTTTGGAACCTGGAGCTAAGAGATGCTTGGCTTTAATGGGGAGGGAAAGAAGCAAAGGAAAGAAATTTACAGGATAATTTAATTATATATTTAAAAGGAATAGCAAGTTGTACATAATAAATTTGCAGTTTCATTCAACTATGTTATGGAAATGCTTGTTTTTTTCCATAAAATAAAAATGAATAAAAAATTAAAAAAGAGCTGAACCACTCTGATCCTGTTTTCTCATCTATAAAATGGGGTAGACCCTGTAACATTGGTGTAAGGATCACATTAAAGTGTTTATTTAAAGAGTTCTGTAATCTTCAAAACACTGTAGAATGGTCAGCTCTGATTACCTTTTATTTACTTAATTGCTAATTTATCTCATTATTTATTTACTTATTGCCTTTATTTCTCTCTCACATCCAACCAATTTGTAAGTCATTTGGCTTCCGTGTACCAAAGCTCTCTCATGCATACCCTCCTCTCTATCCTCATCTCTACTTCCTGTCTGAACAAGTGCCACATGCAGAGATCAAAGCTGCTCTTTGCCAATGTCTGCCCCCTCCAGTCTGCATGGCACACTGTGGTCACATACCAGAGCCTGCCCCTCATCTAGTAGATCTCCCTCATGGGCTGCTCCATCTCCAAGACTTTCTTTAGATTGGACCCTCCCTACCTCACTATGAGGAGAGGTTGTTTATAATATGATTTGGGGGGGTGGAGCCAATATGGCGGAGTGAAAGCAGCAACTTGCTTGAGCTCTCCCCCAAATCCATCCAAATACATGTAAAAATGGTTCTAAACAAATTATAAGGCAGCAGAACTCAAAAAAAAAAGACAGAGTGAAACAAATTTCCAGCCCAAGACAATCTGGATGATTGATCATAAAGGCATATTGTGCCAGGCTGGGAGCAGAGCACAGCGTGACATGGACCCTGAAGCCACAGAGAACCTGGAGCAGGTCTCAGAGGACTGAATTGCCAGCAGCTGTGACGGTTTCCAGACTCCTCAATCCTCGAATGCCAAAGACAACTTAGAAGGTCAGTGGGAAAAGTCTGTTTCTGCAGTGCTGAGAGAGGAAGGTGGGGTCTCAGATCCAGTTCCCTGAGAATGCGGCCCTGGGGTGGGCAGCTGCTTCCCAAGCTTCCAGCCAACAGACTGAGGGGGAATTGAGTTCCTGATCAGAAGGGGATTGCAGGGATCTCTCTGCTGGTGCTGAGGCAGTAATCTCTTGCTTTGCCCATGCTTGGATCTACATCACAATTCTGGGTGGTGGTCCTGGGGTGAGGAGGACTGCTGGCCTGGTGGAGCTTGTAGTGACTGTGGACAGGAAACCTTCCTCACAGTCCCAGGATAGAAAGGAGTGCTTGTGGGCACTAATAGACCACAGCACAGGCCAGGAAAGGAGTAAACACCTTGCCCCTTATCATACCACCTTGCAAGAACTGAAAATTTACAGGTCCCTAAAAGTATCTGTGAAAGCAGCTGTACAAACCCCTGAAGCTTGGGACACTACATTCTCCACACTGGAAGCAGACTCTTACCTTAACAAAGAGTTCAAAACTCAGTTAATTGGTTGGGATCATGAACAAACAGTGCAAAAAGAGTCATACTATATTATCTTACTTTGGTGAAAAAGAAGATCAAAATATACAACCAGAAGAAGACAACAAAGTCAGAGCTCCTACATCCAAAGCCTCCAAGAAAAATATAAATCAGTCCCAGGCCTTGGAAGAGCTCAAAAGGGATTTTGAGAAGCAAGTAAGAGAAGTAGAGGAAAAACTGGTTAAGAGCAACGAGAGTGCTGCAAGAAAATCACGAAAACAAGTCAACAACTTGCTAAAGGAGACCCAAAAAAATACTGAAGAAAATAACACCTTAAAAAATAGCCTATCCCAAATGGAAAAAAAAGGTCCAAAAAGCCAATGAGGAGAAGAATGCCCTAAAAAGAAAAATCGGCCAAATGGAAAAGGAAGCCCAAAAGATTACTGAAGAAAATACTTCCTTAAAGATGAGAATAGAGCAATTGGAAGCTAGTGACTTCATGGGAACTGAAGACACTGTAAAACAAACCCAAAAGAATGAAAAAATAGAAGAGAATGTGAAATATCTCATTGGAAAAACAACTGACCTGGAAAATAGATCCAGGAGAGAGAATTTAAAATTTATTGGACTATCTGAAAGCCATGATCAAAAAAAGAGCCTAGACATCATCTTTCAAGAAATTATCAAGGAAAACTGCCCTGATATAGTAGAACCAGAAGGCAAAATAGAAATTGAAAGAATCCACTGATCTTCTCTGCAAAGAGATCCCCAAAAGAAAACTCCTAGGAATATTGTAGCCAAATTCCAGAGTTCCCAGGTGAAGGAGAAAATATTACAAGCTACCAGAAAGAAACAATTCAAGTACTGTGATAACACAATCAGGATAACACAAGATTTAGCAGCTTCTACATTAACGGACTGCAGGGCATAAAATATAATATTCCAGAGGGCAAAGGAGATAGGATTAAAACCAAGAATCACCTACCCAGCAAAAGTGAGTATAATCCTTCAGGGGAAAAAATGGTCATTCAGTGAAATAGAGGACTTTCAAGTATTCTTGATGAAAAGACCAGAGCTGAATAGAAAATTTGACTTTCAAATACAGTACTCAAGTGGAACATGAAGAGGTAAACCGGAAAGAGAAACCATAAGAGACTTATCAAGGTTGAACTGTTTACATTCCTGCATGGAAAGATGATATTTATAACTCATGAGACCTTTGTCAGTATTAGGGTAGTTGGAGGAAAAAAAACTATATGTATGTATAGGTAGATAGATAGATAGATAGATAGATAGATAGATAGATAGATAGATAGGTAGATAGATAGATAGAGGGCACAGGGTGAGTTGAAGATTAAGGGGTCATATCTGGAGAATAAAATTAAGGGATGAGAGAGGAGTATACTGGGAGAAGAAGAAAGGGAGAGGTAGAATGGGTAAATTATCTCAGAAAAAAAAACAGAAAAGAAAAGTCTCTTACAGTGGAGGGGAAATGGGGGAAGGTTAAAGGGAATGAGTGAATCTTATTCTCATAGGATTTGGCTTAAGGAGGGAATAACATACACATTCAATTGGGTAGCAGGGGGATGATAGAAAGGAGGGCAGATTGGGAAAGGGGGTAATCAGAAGCAAATACTTCTGAGGAGGGACAGGGTCAAAAGAAAGAATAGAATAAATGGGATGGCAGGATAGGATTAAGGGAAACAGAGTTAGTTTTTCACAACTTGTCTATGGAAGTGTTTTGCATAAGGGACATGTATAACCTATATTAAGTTGCTTGCCTTTTCAGTGAGGGTGGGTGGGGATGGAGGGAGGGAGAAGATTTGAAACCTAAAGTTTTAAAAACATATGTTTAAAAAAATGTTTTCACATGCAACTGGGAAATAAGAAATACAGGAAATGGGGTACAGAATTCTATCCTGCCCTACAGGAAAATGGAAGGGGAAGGGGATAAGAGAAGGGGGGGGAGAGATAGAAGAGAGGGCAGACTAGGGGAAGGGATATTCAGAATGCATGCCATCTTGGGGTGGGGGGAGGGGTGACATGGGGTGAAAATTTGGAACTCAAAATCTTGTGGAAGTAAATATTGAAAACTGAAAACAAATAAATTTATTAAAAAAAATAAGACTTGGGACAGCGTATAAGAGAATGCCAAGGCAAAACCTGACATTGTAGCTTATGCCATAATTGAATAGGAGTAGACCACTTGCCCATGGCCCAGATGCTGTAAGTGGGGGAGAGTCTTAGCCTTAGAAAATCTCTCCGAGTGGTCTTAGCCTCATCATTGGCCCTCATCAGATCCCATATAGAACCTTGTCTTCAGTTCTTATGCCACCATTTAGGAAGGATGTTGGGGAGCTGGAGAGCATTTGGAGAAGGGCCTTCAGGATGCTGGAGATTCCTGGATGTATGTTGTATGAGGAAGGATTTGGGAATGTTTAGCCTGGAGTACAGAAGACTAGGAGAACATAAGTGGTGAATTCCAGCCTTTAAAAGGTTTTCTTGTGAAGAAGAGATTAGACTTGTTCTTGGTGGCCCAAGGAGGTAGAATTAAGAGCAATGAGTGGAAGCTGGAGGGAGGGAGGCTGAGGTTTGAGACTTAGCTTGAAAGTAAAAAGAAACCCACAAGCACCAGTTTCCTACCAAGGGGTCATGAGCGAGCATAGGAGGAGGTCAGTTCCCATTCATTGTTGGTCTTCCAGTGAATAATGGATGATGACCTGCTGGTGTCTCTTGTATCAGAGATAATATTTTCTATTGCAAGTTGGACTTGAAGGCCCCTAAGGGGCTCTACAACTCCCCAATTCAATGACTCATCTGGCAAAGTTAAGATAAAGTTGGTTTGTTTTTGTTATCAATTAATCGATCAATCATTTATTAAGAATAATTCTGCTATATTCAGGGGAAACACAAACAAAGATACAATAAGTCCTCCCCTCAGGAACCTACATTTAAATGGGGGAGCCACCACGCACCCTTACCAGTATGTACAGTATAAGCACAAGGTAGTGTTGGAGGAGGAGGGATTCTTTCTTGGCTCTGATACATAGGTCTAGGGCTGGAGGAACCTCAGACACTATGGAGCCTGATTCTTATTTTACACAGGAAGTTTATACAGTGAAGTGCTCAGGATCACACAAGTAGTAAATGTCAGAGGTGAGGTTTGAACTCTAGAGTCAATACTCTTTCTAGGGCACTAGGAAAGGCCTCAAGAAGAAGCTGGTGTTAGAGCCAGGGTCTTGTAAGCCAAGGACCCCAAGAGGCACAGGTGAGACAGGAGATCATCCAGCCTTGGGAAAAAAACATGGAGGCTGGACATGGGGTAGCTTGTGTAAGGAATAGAAGTCAGCCAGTATGAGTGGATCACAGAGTTTAGAAGGGGCATTCAGTGGAAAGAAGACTGGCAAGGCAAGTTGGGGCCAATGGATGGAGATTTTTAAATGACAGAGTACTTATATTTAACCTTGGAGATAATAGGGAGTGGTGTTTATTGAGTAGGGTGGGGACATAGTCAGACCTCTACTTTAGACAAGTCACTTGGGCACAGAGTAGAGGATGAACTGCAGTGATGAAGTAACTAGAGGGAGAGAGACCAACTGGGAAATGATTGCAATAGTCCAGGTGAGAAGTGAAAAAGACCTGAACTAGGGTAGTAGCCAAGTGAATGAAAAGAAGGAAGCATACATGAAAGATGTTGTTAAGGTAGAAACAATGAGGTTTGGAAACAGAATGGATAGTAATGTTGACTGACAGTAAAGGGTCAGGAATGATCCTATGGATGCAAGCCTAATTGACTGGGACAGTGGTGATTCCCTGAACCATAATAAGGGAGCTGGGAAGAAAGTAGTGATTGTATTCTCTAGTATAGTGCATTGGCACATAGTAGGTATCTAATAAAGGCTTGTGGATTAATTTATTTTGTTGTCTTGAAGATATGCATATATATGTATATATATTATATAGATTCACATACACACATATATGCACATATATATGTATTTAAATGTCATTACTATTTAGCTTAGGGAGAGGAAATTAAAAACAAAAATTAAAAAAAACAACAACTATGAACGTCATCTTGAATAACTCAGAATGATGGCTCACAATTTGAACAGATCTGAAATGCCTCTATATCCTTTACATTCCTGTCTGAACAATAATGACAAAAAATGAAATGGAAGGAAATGAAGCCGAAGATCACAGCGTTTGGCTGTCCTGGGAATGAGAAAGACACAACTGATGATGACAGCCAGGGATGTTCCCAGGTCAGAGGATCTGGCAACTGTTTGGGTTGTCCAGCTCTGCCCCCCCCCCGAAAAATCTCCAAGTTTTGGCACCCCATTGCCTCTGCTGGTGACAAGATCTTATGTCAGCCATAACCCAGAACCTCATCAATTCTCCAGCAGACTTCCTGTTTGTACCGGACTCTCTTGTTTTTTGTAAGATTTATTACCGGCTTTTGTTTATGGAGAGGAATGTTCTTATAAGCTGATCTGAAGGGAAGTAGGCACAGACCAAGCGTGAAACTTTGTTCTTAGACTGGGATGTGTTTTCAGTAGTTATATTGAGAATAGTCATTGAAAAAGGCAGGATGCTTCAGAGGAAAGAACCTTGCTGGACAGCAATTGGTTACTCTGCTCTCAAATGTTGGCTTTGCCTTTGTGTGACTCTGAGGGATATATGTATATATACATATATGTAGGCATATATGTATATCTGTACATACACATATATATATACATACATACGCAATACACATATATTTATATATACATACACAATATACATGTAAACACATACATGCACACATACACACATGTGTATACACATACACCAAACACAAAGTAATTTCAGGGGGATAGCACTAGCAGTGTCAGGGTGGGTAGGTCAGCAGAGGCTTCAGGTATAAGGTTATGCTGGAACTGAACTGTGAAGGAAACTAGGGATTCAATGTTCTTGTTCTTGCTGTTCAGTCAGTTTTCAGTCTTGCCCCACTCTGTGTGATCCCATTTGGGGGTTTCTTGGCAGAGGTACTGCAGCAGTTTGCCATTTCTTCCTCCAGCTCATTTTACTGGTGAGGGAACTGAGGCAAACTTGGGTAAGTGGCTTACCCAGGGCCACACAGCTAGTAAATGTCTGAGGCTGGATTTGAACTCAGGTAGGGGAGTCTTCCTGACTCCAGGTCTAGGGTTCCATGTGCTATTGCACCATTTATCTGCCCTAGCAATACTAAAGACCAATAAAGAGAAGTAGTTCGTTTCAGGCATGGAATGCCAGTGCAAAGCCATGGAGATGGAAGATAGAGTGAGACACACACACACACACACACACACACACACACACACACACACAAGCTCACATTTATGGAAGAGCAACAAAGCCATTGGTTCTTTTACTCTTAGTTTATAGTTTTTTTTGTGATCTTGAGGACTATTTGACCTCTATCATCATCTATGATAAAAAATTGACCATCCTTATCAAAACTTAGCCAAGGCTTCTTATGCTGCCAGGTACATCAGTACTGAATTCTCAAAGGGTAGAAAGAATGTTGTAGAAAGGAAAGATAGCGCCGGCAGTAAAAATTTGAGAGAAAAAATAGTGCCCAAAAGGGGACTCCTAGGTGACCCCAAGCCATGCTAGTGACAGTGACTGTGACATTGGGCTGTTTGGCTTCATGCAGACTAACAATGCAGTAAACCTGTTTGCCTCATTTTACAAAAAGAGCTTATGAATATACTATGGCATTTGCAACTACCGTGGAAAGGCATAGATGTAATCATTAGATTATAAGCTCCTTGAGGGTAGGGACTGTCTTTTCCCTCTTTATTTATCCCCTTCAGTTAGCACGGTGCCTGGCACATAGTAGGTACCTAATGAATGTTTATGTATGCATGCATGTATGTATGTATGTATGTATGTATGTATGTATACACACATGTATATACACACACACATATATATACATGTATATATATACACATATGTGTGTATATATATGTGTGTGTGTATATATATATATATATATATATATATAATATATATATATATATATATATATATATATATATATATATATATATATATGTATGTATGTATATATATGCATGCACGCATGTATATAAATGTGCCTCTGTCATCAGAGGACAAGCCTGGATAGGTGTTCTCAAGTTTAGCACCAGCTTGAGCAGAAGATAACATTCTTTTTTTCATTATAATGAGTTTCCATGAGGATATCTCAAGTCTTAGAAGGGTTCTGATCTGCTTCCATGAAGGATCCCGGTGGGTTCTCAAAGTAGGTTGAATTATTGAGTAAGGGACAAGGCGAAGTTTGAGGGATACAGCGATGGCCTCATTGAGCTTCCAGTCTAATAAGGAATTTAAAGCCTGGTGAGCATGAAAACATTAGAGGCCACCTAAGTCAAATGAAGAAGTGAACAATCGATTATGAAGTCCTTACTGTGTTCTAGGCACTGCACAAAGTACTGATCCAAAAAAAAAAAAAGCTGATACTGTCCCTGCTTTCAAAGGGCTCACAATCCAATGGGAAAGACAAATTGCAAATCACAAGGTCCCAGTGAGAAATCAAGCTGTATTGGAGGGAATCTCAGAGAAGAAGCACTAGTGAGAAGGGAGACTGGGAAAGGCCCCTGGCAGAATGTAGCATCTCAGATGAGACTGAAAGAAGTTACGGGAAGCCAAGAGATGGAGAGGAGGGGAGAGCATGGTGGAATTTGGAAAGTTTTCCCCAAGGAGACAGGAATGCTTTGAAGTTCAAAGTATCCAAATCTGTTGCTGAGTTGCCTTAATTGTAAGGATACTTTCATGAATGGGAAACAATTTTAAGTTGGAGCTTTTAAAAATGTATCATCATTAATATAAAATTGAAAATATATTTAACAATAAACAAAATATATTAAAAATGAATAAACAGCATATTAAGTCTTTAATAGTCACTTGGAAAAATGTTTAACCCAACTAATAATCAAAGCTATTTGAAGTTAAACAACTTAAGACACCATCTCATGCCCATTAAATTGTCAAATTAAAAAAAAAGGCAAAAACCCAAAAACCTTAGTATTAGTGGGCTTGTGAAGAATCGGGTATACCCATTGTTGGTAGAACTGCTGTTTTTGGTGAGCAATATGGAGTATGCAGCAAGTATTGCATAAACTGTGCTACATTAATGTGGTAGAATTCTCTAGAACACACCAGGAGCTAACATTTATATGGAGCTTTACCTATATGGTCTTATTTTATTTTCACAAGCACCTTGTGAGGTAGGTTCTATTGCTATATCTGCTTTACAGATGAGGAAACTGAGGCTCAGAGAGGTTAAATGACTTGACCAGGATTGGTCACACAGCTAACAATGTAGCAGGATTAGAACTCAAGTTTTCTTGACCCAAGTCTATAATTCAATTCAGTAAACTACCTACTTCCTCACTTTGCAATTAAGATAGACAAGTATCAGAGAGATAAATAAGCTTGGAAAGTCCATTGTGAAATAATACAAAACGAAAATAGGGTGGCTAGATGGCATAGTGGAGAGATCACCAGCCCTCCAGCTAGGAAGACCTAAACTAAAATCTGGCCTCAGACACTTACTAGCTCTGTGATCCTGAGCAAATCATTTAACCCTATTTGCCTCAGTTTCCTAATCTATAAAATAAGATGGAGAAAAAAAAATGGCAAGTCATTACTGTATTTTTGCCAAGAAAACCGTACACGGAGTCACAGAGAGTTGGAAATGACTGAAAAAATGGCTGAACAGCAACAGCAAAAATAAAAACAAAACAAACTAAAAAGGGAGAATGGGGTAGACACTACCATAATATGATGAAAAGTGAATGAGAATTCTGATGATTGATGCCTTGAAATTAATCATTTTAACTGTAAATAATTACTAAGCCAGTATAGTTGTTTGTATTATTATATCCACTAAAACATTTAATTTGAAAAATATGGAATGAGTCTTAAAATAAAATCCAGTTTTAATAGATTTAGTAGAAAATGGAGAAGGAGGCTGTCCCATGGAAAGGCATTTTCTTCCACTGTGAAGTGAGTACCTGTAGTACTCATGGGTCCAATTCAAGTTTTCGAAGTTGTTAAAAAAAAAAAGGCACCATGTTTGACACCTGTAATACCTCTGTCTCAGCACCTGAATGGCCTGGGGGGATTCTCTGCATTTAGTTAGGAACTGAACCCTACAAGCATTCAGGGGTACAGAGACCTGGCCATATTTTTCCCTGGAAAGTTTATCAATATGGAGGCCTTTCTTTACTCATTTCCAGAAAAAAAAAACGTATGCCCCTCCCTGTGGATTTCCCCCTCCTCCCCTTGGTGCAATGATTCTATCATTTCCATTCATCATGGTTTGAGACGCTGCTCTTCGTCAAACCTCATAACGTGTAACGGGCTTGAATATTTGACTCAGCAGAATGAGGAGGGATGTAATGAGTATTCTCTGGACAGCATCAAAATGTGCACCCTCATCCATGCAGTCGGTAATGCAGAACAGCAGCCCTTATCCTGGCCTGCCTGAGTTCCTCAGACTTTACTGGAAGGTCCCCCTTCCTTCTTTGTTCGTGTGTGATTCTAAGCACACTATTCTTTCCGTATGACGATCAGACTCCCTGGCCTCTGAGGTCCCTCCCAGTTCTAAATATGTAATCCTAGTACTCTTACCTTCAGCGGAGCTCTTACAACTTATCTAGTGTTGGGATTTATCATGCTTTTCTCTTCTTCAGTGAAAAACCCTACAGAAACAATAACCTCTGTAGTTCACCAAAATCTGAATACTATAATCCTCAGGTGACTTTGGGATCTCATCTATACTGGGGTGGGGAGTGAGGGCCTCTAGTATCTGCCCTCCCATAATCCACCACAGGAGGGCCCCCAACCTATTGGGGGGCTTCTTTTAGTTCTCTAGAAATTGTGGGGACACTCATGGAGAGCATACAAGGCTTTCCTGTGTTCAAGTAGGAATTACCATGCCTGCAAGTTTATTTCAAATAATTTGTCAATCCCATTAGAAACTATGATTTCCCTGCTAACTCAGATCTCAGACCCCTGATTACTTTATAAATAGTATTGAGAACTTAATAAACTCTTAAGAGTTATTACTCACCTCCCTAAGGGGCAGCTAGGTAGTACAGTGGATAAAGTTCCAGGCCTGGAGTCAGGAAGACTCTTCTTCCTAAGTTCAAATCCAGCTTCAGATGCTTACTACCTGTGTGACCCTGGGCAAGTCACTTAATCCTATTTGCCTCAGTTTCCTCATCTATAAAATAAGCTAGAGAAGGAAATGGAAACTGCTTCAGAATCTCTGCAAATAAACCTCAAATAGGGTCACAAAGCTGTGGACACAACTGAAATAACTCAGCAACAAAAGTACCACCCCATCCCCACCATACAGAGCCAGTAATGGGGCTTTCTAGGCATTCTGAGGTTGGTGCTAGGTGCACTGCCTCTAGCAGAGGTGGGTGACCTGCCCCTGGACCGTGGCTTGCTTCAAAGTCTTTCAGCTTTTTTCCGTTTGAACCTTTGCTCAGTGACCAGCATTGACCGTAACGCTCGGCGTATCAGTAAGTGCTTGGTCGACGCTTCTTGACTGACTGACTGAGTGTTCTCCTAGAGGATCCTTCTCGAAGCCTGAGTCACGTACTCGAAGGTAACAGTGAAGCACCAGAAAACAGCAAGCTGTGATGAGCCGTCAGTGAGCTGGGGATGGCGTTTAAACAATGGATCCAAGCTTGCTTCTGAAGACTAATTGCTTCTCATCATTTTTTTTTTCTGAAGAGCAATGCTCTTTGATATGACCAATCACCATGAAATGTTGATACAAAGATAAAGATCACTGAAATTAAACAGGGTCCAGCTGGGTGAGGAAGCTTCTCCTACTCGTATGTAACATCCTCCTTTCAGATTGCTTAGTGAATGAAACTTTCAGCTACAATTGGATTCCTGAATGTCATTTCACATCAGTTCAACCTCATGCAGGGAAACAGAGCGAG
The DNA here is from genome assembly GCF_003287225.1 of Phascolarctos cinereus. Classification (NCBI taxonomy): domain Eukaryota; kingdom Metazoa; phylum Chordata; class Mammalia; order Diprotodontia; family Phascolarctidae; genus Phascolarctos; species Phascolarctos cinereus. The sequence continues at coordinate 8,098,893 of NW_027555514.1, read as the reverse complement.
AAAAGGAAATGGCACAGTTGACTTTCATATTTGACATTTTTAGTTACTTTTTCCCCCTTTCCTCATGTTGCTGAGGCATTCTGGATCAGGTCAGCCTGCACGCTGTATCCAGTTACACTTATTTACAAGCAAATTATAATGTATCCATGCTTCACTATCTGGACCATTAAGAGTTATGCTATCTCCATAGAGTCTGAGGTGAGTTGAACAGAGATAGCATGTACAATTACACCCCCCCACACACTGCCTTGCCAGCTACCTCTCCACAGTTCCTGAGCTCCTGCCTATTTATCAGCAAAGAAATTTCTTGAGAGTTTGAAGAGAGATTCAGGTTAGATTTTTGTGAAAGGTTCACCAAAGAGCCATGATCATTCTGCATGGTTTATCAATCATATATTCAGCATGGAATGTGATCTTCATAATGTAGAAGTGACCTTTGGTTCATGAAGAGCCACACCAACAGTGGCTTAGCAGAGATAGGACTGAATAGACCAAACTGGTTAGTCTTTGATTATTGGCCTTATGACAAGGTGTGCATCGACTACTCAAGGATCAGTCTCAATATGATCTACCTTGCTGGCTTGTTTTGAGGATCAAATGAGAAAGCATGTGTAAAATACTCTGTAAAATGAGAAGTTCTATAGAAATTGCAGTTATTATTTATTGTAAGTTTTGATCCCTTATGTGCTCATTGCAGAATGAATGAATGAATGAATGAGTGAATAATAGTTTTTTGTGGTCATTTCCTGTAGTGCGTAGGACTGAGTTTCTTTAAGGTTTTCCAGGTATAGTGGAATCAACCTCTGAGATACGAGAGAAGTAATTATGGAGCTGGAGTGTTCCCCTTAATGTTTCCTATGCCCTAACATAGTCCTTGTTTCAAAAGTCTCCCTGCACGCTCCTGGTACATGCTAGACACACAGGCTATACCGGTTGGTAAGATATCAACTCTTCCTGGCATGTGAGAGATGCTGCAGCCAGGAAAGGTAAGAGAAAGGTAATTGACCTGATTTGGAACTAAAAGAGAGGGTTCTGTCATTCCTGCCACAAGAGAGATACCAACAAAGATAAAGCCAGAAGTCCCCTCCCCTACTCCAGAGAAAGACTTCTAGAAGCAGTGGAGCCTCAATTGATGGGATTTTTTTTTGGCCCTGATTTTCTTGTGGATTTTGCTGCTCTCCTGGGTCAGGAAGCATTCCAAGAGCACCATCAGATTTTTGTGTGCATGTCTGTGACTACAGAAAGTGCTGAGAATCAGGGTGCTTTGGGGGGAGCTTCTTCCCTTTCCTCCCTTCTTTATCACCCTCCAGAGCTGGCTTAATGAGCTGCTTAATGTGAATCATCGGACCATTTTAGATTCTTTTAGCTCTGACAAGACTCCAAGGATTTCACCTTGTCGTGTTTACATTTCTTCCCACGGTAAAGATTTAATTTCCATAGAGTTTCCATTTAGGGAGAAGCTAAATTATGCAAGGTTTAAAAGAACCTTCCCTCAGCTTTGGCTGCTTTAAATCTAAAAACACACGGACATTCATGGTGGGTGACAGGGGCAGTATGTTATTAGGGATCTGAGGCCAGTCTTAATGTCAGGAAGCTCTGAGGCCTCTGACACACATGAGCAGTGTGACTGTATCTTAATCACTGAATCTATCAATGTCCCAGGAAAATCTCTAAGACCATAACATAAACTTTGGAGCAGCTGCTCATTGGCAAGGAAGGAATCCCTCTAATGGGCCTTCCTGAGAAAATCACAAGTCTAGACAAAAAAAGAAAATAAATATACATATGTGTGAATATATAATATATATGATACAAAATATACACTCTATGTATCTATGTATCGATCTAATCTTACAGTTATAAAGTGCTTTCTAGTATACTGAGAGTACTGACGCGTACCTATTTGGAATTATTTCTTTTTTTCAGACAATTTTAATTTAATGAACAAGTAAATGAAAGTAATTTGTTTAGAATTGAAATGTCATCAACAGTTTTCCAAATCAGAATGATTTTGCTTGTTTTTTTTGTTTGTTTCTTTTCTGGTTTTTGATAGTTTGATGAATATAAAATTTATTTTCTATTTATTTGTATAGATATTATACATTATTTTTCAGAATTTCCACCTTATCATGGATTCTTAATTTATCCAAAGCTTTGAGAATAAAAAAGTTCAGAGCATTTTTTTTTAATGGGCCAGCATATTTCCTTTTGGAGCAAATACTTTTCTGCAAATAAACGTATTGTTTGTGATATAGAAGGCCTGTTCTCCAGTAAGCATTATTCAGAGTTTCTGTTTCAAATGGAACTTCAAGGTTTGTTGATACAAGTCTTGATAATCATACAGATCCTTCTGCATTAATCTTTTTCTCCAATATATTTTAATTTTTTCATTAAATATTTCTCAATTATGCCTAAAATTAACATTTTAAAAAATAAAGTTCCAAATTCTTTTCCTCCTCTTCCTCTTCCTGAGAAGGCAAACAATTTGCTATGCATTATACATGTACAGTAATGCAAAATACATTTTATATTAGCTATGTTGCAAAAAAAAAAAGACCAAAAAAAAAACCCTCAAGGAAAATAAAGTTAAAATAGTATGTTTTCATCCGTATTCAGATTCTATAAGTTCTTTCTCTGGATATGGACAACATTTTTCCACGTGAGTCCTTTGGGACTGTCTTAGCTCATTGTATTGGTGAGAAGAGGTAAATCATTCACGTTTGATCATCGTACGGTATTATTGTTACCGCGTACAGTATTCCTCTGGTTCTGCTCTCTTTGCCTTTTTTTGTTCATATAAATCTTCATTTTTTTCCCTAAAATCAACTTGCTCATCATTTCTTATGGCACAGTATTCAATGATAATCATATACCACAACTTCTTCAGCTATTCCCCAACTGATGGGCTTCCTCTCCATTTCCAAATCTTTACCACCACCACAACAGTTGCTATAAATATCTTTGTACGTGTATGTCCTTTTTGTTTGATTACTTCAGGATACAGATCTTATTTTTTGTTATTTTGAAACTCTTGTTCTCAAACCCCAAAGTCTCATTACTTCTTAAATGATACATACGTGTGTTTGTATATGTACACAGAATACATAGACACACATAAAAATATACACATGTGATTAAACATATGTGTACATGTGAACTAGTGCTGCCAATATGTGCTAGAGACCTGCATACATCTGTGTATAGTTATTAATCTATTTGTTCATTTGTGCATGGGATCATAGAATTAGAGCCAAAATGGGCTTTAATGTTTGTCTTGTCCAATCTGATTTAACTTTTGAGGAAATGGATCCCAGAGAGGTTAAGAGATTTTCCTAAGGTTGGAGAGGCAGTAAGTGACCGAGATGGCCTGGGAAGCAGCATAGTCTACCTCCCAGCTCTGTCATCTCCAATGCATGATACACCTGCCATCTGGTTCTCCTTCTTCTCCTTCCATTACAGCTTGGTCTCCCACCTCTGAGATGCCTACCTAGGCTCAGATACAAGGTTTTCCATTTATTTTACCTAGAACCAGGCTGCCTTGGACCACTTGTTGGTCAGCTCCCAACCATGAAGCTTCAGGCAGCCATTGCTGACGATTCCCATCTTTGCTTTCCAGCTGCAGTTCTCTGATTTGTATTGTCTTCTATAAACCTGGTAAGAAATTGTTTTTTGGTTTGTTTTGTTTTGGCTGTCCTCATCCTATAATGGGTGGTTCTTCACTCTTTTTGTGTAATCAACCCCTTCAACAGCCTGGTTGAAGTATATAGATTCCTCCTCAAAATTATGTTTTTTAAATGAATGAAATAAAATGCACAAGCTTACAAAGGAAACCAAACATAATATGATAGTTATCTCTATATCTATCTATCTATCTATCTATCTATCTATCTATCTATCTATCTATCTATCTATCTAAAATGTGATAGACTCCAGGCTGAGAACCCCAGAGCAGACTTGAGCTGTCCTATGAGCACTTCATGAGGTGTTACTATCTTGAGAGGTTTGCCTAGGTGCTGTCCCTACACTTCAGGACCTTAAATGCTCTGGAATGTGTGAAAGGCCAGCATATCTTTTTTTCCTAAATCATTCAGCACGTTTCTTCCTGATCTCCAATTCTGAGTAACTTTTCCTTTCTGATCAGCCCTACAGTTGGAGGATAATCTTCAAAATTCTGTGTCTCTATTTGGGGCCTCCAGGCTCTTTGCTTTCTTGGCAAGATGTAAAAACTAGCAATTAGCTGGGACTTTCAAGCCTGCAGAGCTGAATTCCTACTCTTCCAGCTTAGGGAAATGCTGCCCCATTTGTATCTGAACTCTCAGAAAGGAAAGCCTTGCTCCACATTATAGCCCTCCCTTCTGGAAGTCCTAGGGAGAGAATTCTCAGTCAAGCTCCACGACTCTCACAGGTGAAACCCTATCCAGTCATCTTGTCATTAATCTTGACAGTTTGGGCTATGACTAGAGTATAGCAAGGGTTCTGGAACTGATTGGTAAGCAGTCATATGTTCCTCATCCATCACCTCATTAATCACATGGGGGAGTATTGTTTCAGAAAACAATGCAGCTTTATTGTGTGGTAATCACCATTTACTGTTGTAGCTACTAATAACAATCTCTGAGGGGTTCAGACTCTGCCCCAATCCCCACCCCACCCCCAGCTTGCCAAGAAGTGCAGTTAAGAAATTACAGTCATGATGCTATTTATTGATAATTAAAACAGAAAGAAGGAACTCATAGAGTGATCTCATCCTGACAGTCGTTAGGGACTGATTTGGCTTGAAGAAGGTTTGGGGGAGAAGTGTAAACCTTGTCCTGGCTGCATGAGGTGAATCTGGACTGTGATCCTGAGGAAAGAAGCATCCACCCAGAAAGATCAAAAGGGCCACTTTTCTTGGAGGATTCCTGAAGCTACTTCTGGCCACAGAACAGACTCATGGGCTTAGTCCAAGGTGGGGCTTCATGTCACATAAGGAGGAATTCACACTCCCCGTGAGCCATCACTTAATAAGTGCCCAGTGAGTGTCATGCACCGTATCAGGCACTAGGAATACAAAGGCAAAAGTGCAACAGGACCAGTCTTCAAGAAACTTACATTCTCACAAGGGAGAACATCTGCATACAATACACACCTAAGCAAACAAATGCATGCAGGCACATGCATGGTGCATATTTCCATACATACATGATGTGCATAAATGCATTTACTGTTGAGTTGTCTCAGCTGTGTCCAACTCTTCATGGCTTCATTAAGGGGTTTCTTGGCAGATACTAGAGTGGCTTGCTGTTTCCTTCTGCAGCCCATTTTACAAATGAGGAACTGAGGCAAACAGGGTTGAGTCACTTTGAACTCATGAAAATGAGACTTCCTAACTCCAAGCTCAGTGCACTGTGACCTAGCTGCCCCATATATCTCATGTAGAGGTCAGAAGAAGCACTGCAAGGACACTCTCAAGGTTTCTCTGAAGAACTTTCAAATCAATTGGAAGACATGAGAGACACTAGCACAAGAACACCCAGCATGGTGTGCCCACATCAGAGAATAATCTGGGAAGAGGCAGAGCCAAGATGGCGGAGTGAAAGCAGTGACTTGCTTGAGCTGTCCCCCACATCCCTCCAAATACCTACAAAAATGGCTCTAAACAAATTCTGCAGTGGCAGAACCTAGTGAAACAAATGTCTAGCCAAAGACAACCCGGACGGTTGACTGGAAAGGTCTATTGCACCTGGCTGGGAGAGGAGTGTAATTCAGTGCAGGCAAAGACGAGGCCTCAGCAAACTTGAAGCAGGCCTCAGAGGACTGAATCATGGGCAGCTGTGGAAGTTTCCAGAATTCTCAACCCCCCATATGCCAAAGACAACTTAGAAGGTCAGTAGGAAAAGTATGTGACCACAGTGAGAGTGAAGCTAGGTCCCAGCTCCAGTCCTGATGCAGCCCTGGGGCAGTGGCTGCTTCCAGAGCTCTTAGTCCACAGACAGAGGGGGAATCGAGTGGCTGATCAGAGGGGAATTGCAAGGATCTTTTTGATGATGCTGAGGCAGGAATCTCTTGCTTTGCCTGTGCTTTGATCTGGGTCACAGTTCTGGGTGGCATTCCTAGGGTGAGGAGGAGCACTAGCATTGTGGACCTTGTAGTGACAGTGAAGAGAGAATCCTCCTCACAATTCCAAGGTAGAAAAGAGTGCTTGTGGTCACTCATAGACCAGACCACAGTCCAGAAAAGGAGTAAACACCTCACCCTTGACCATACCACCTTGGAAGAACTGAAAATTTACAGGTCCCTAGAAGCATCTCTGAAAATATCTGCACAAAACCCCAGAAGCTTGGGACTGTACATTCTCCACACTGGAAGCAGAACCCTACTTTAACTCAAGTAATTGGCTGGGAACATGTGAAAACTGCACAAAAAAGTCAGACCATGGAATCTTTCTTTGGTGGCAAAGATCAAAACATACAACCAGAAGAAGACAACAAAATCAAAGCTCCTGCATCCAAAGCCTCCAAGAAAAAATATGAATTGGTCTCAGGCCATGGAAGAGCTCAAAAAGGTTTCTGAGAAGCAAATAAGAGAAGTAGAGGAAAAATTGGGAAGAGAAATGATAGTGATGCAAGAAAGTCATGAAAAACAAGTCAACAGCTTGCTAAAGGAGACCTCCAAAAAATACTGAATAAAATAACATCTTAAAAAATAGCCTAACCCAAATGGCAAAGGAGGTCCAAAAAGCCAATGAGAAGAAGAATGCCTTAAAAAGCAGAATTGGCCAAATGGAAAAGGAAGTACAGAAGCTTACTGAAAAAAATATGTCCTTGGTTCAGATTCTTAAAATCTAGACAATACAAGGGTCACAAATGTTCAGATTCCGTAAGACTCTGGCCAACATGGCAAATCTTTAATAAACCTTGTCTTTGGCTGAAAAACAAAACAAAACAAAATATATCCTTAAAAATGGAAATGGAAGCTAGTGGCTTTATGAGAAATTAAGACATTGTAAAACAAAAGCAAAATAGTGAAGAAAAAAAGACAATATTAAATATCTCATTGAAGAAACATCTGACCTGGAAAATAAATCCAGGAGAGATTCTTTAAAAATTTTTTTGACTATCTGAAAGTCATGATCAAAAAAAAAGCCTAGACATCATCTTTCACGAAATTATCAAGGAAAACTGCCCTGATATACAGAACCAGAAGGTAAAATGGAAATTGAAAGAATCTACTAATCACCTCCTAAAAGAGATCCTCAAAGGAAAACTCCTAGGAATATTGTAGCCAAATTCCAGAGTTCCCACGTCAAGGACAAAATATTGCAAGTAGCCAGAAAGAAACACTTCAAATATTGTGGAAACACAATCAGAATAAAACAAGATTTAGCAGCTTCTACATTAAGGGATCAGAGGGCTTAGAATATAATATTCTGGTGGTCAAAGGAGATAGGATTACAGCCAAAAATAACATACCCAGAAAAAGCTGAGTATTAATCCTTCAGAGGAAACATGGACATTCAGTGAAATAGAGGATTTTCAAGCATTCTTGATGAAAAGACCAGAGCTGAATAGGAAATATGGCTTTCAAATACTAGACTCAACAGAAGCATGAAGAGGTAAACAGGAAAGAAAAACCATGAGGGACTTATTAAAGTTGAACTGTTTACATTCCTGCATGGAAATATGATATTTGTAACTCATGAGACTTTTGTTAGTGTGAGGGTAGTTGGAGGAAAATATACATATACATATACATATGTGTGTGTGTGTGTAGATAGATAGATAAATAGATGGCCCAGGATGAGTTGAAGATGAAGGGGTGATATCTGGAGAATAAAACTAAGGGTTGAGAGAAGATCATCCTAGAAGGAGAAAGGGAGAGGTAGAATGGGGTAAATTATCTCACATAAGACAGACAAGAAAAGGCTTTTATAGTGGAGGGGAAGTGGGGGAAGGTACAAGGGAATGAGTGAATCTTATTGCCATAGGATTTGGCTTAAGGAGGACATAACATGCATACTCAATTGGGCATGAAAATCTATCTTACCCTACAGGAAAATAGGGGGGAAGGGGATAAGAGAGCAGGATCATGACAAAGGGGAGGGCAGATTGGGGGAGGGGGTAATCAGAAGCAAGCACTTCTGAGGAGGGACAGGGTCAAAAGAGAGAATAGAATAAATGGGGGGGTGGGATAGGATGAAGGGAAATATACTTAGTTTTTCACAACATGACTGCACATGTATAACCTATGTCAAGTTACTTGTCATATATATGTATATACATATACATATACATATATATGTATAAATAAAGTATATGTGCTCTGTGTATGGGTACATATGCATATGTATATTTGTATGTGTATGTATATGTGTTTTAAATGGCCTGTTGTAGTCATATTAGCTGTTGTACAAGTATTAGCTGAGTTATTATTCTATACATATTATACATTTGCCTGCATGCATGTACATATGTACATATCCACATCTATGGTGAAAGAGAGGGGAGAGATGTAGTTCAAATCTGACTTTGTGCACTTTCTAGTTGTGTGACTGGGCAAGTTAGTTAACCTGCTTCCCTCCCTCCCATTCTTGGAAAATGGAGGTAATAATAGCACTTAAGTCCTAGAGTAGTTGTGAGGGTCAAGTGAGATAGTATTTGTAAAGCACTTTGGGAGTGGTAAAGTGCTGTATAAAAACTAACTTGGTGGTTGTTGTTAGAGCACAGATGAAATGTCTGTGGCACACAGACACTTACTAAATGCTAATTGTTCCACTGACTAATAGGGAGCCACTGGAACTCCATGAGCAGTGGAGTTGACATGGTCAGACTTGTGCTTTGGAAAATTAGGTTAGGGCCAGGTGGAGGATAAATCATTGAAAACAATGAAGTTAACAATTACAAATTATGTTAGCCCCTGCCCCACACACCCCCCAGCTTGGGCATCCCAGAAGGGACGTTCAGTGACTTTAGAGAAGGCTCCAGGGAGCACAAAGGGGTGAGAGTGAAGGGCATGCTGGGAGTGGGGAAAGCAGAAACTTGTCAAAATTGAGTGGACAATAAGGTGGAAGTAGAGGATTCATGCTAAATGTGTAGGTGGAAAGAATGTTCGGCACCTAATTATGGAAAGAATCAATTGCAGGGCAAATAAAAGAATGTGCTCAGGTAGTTCCCAGCATTCCCTAGTCTTTGAGCTCTCAGGCTCGGGTGCCGATTGTGGAGACTTCTGATGCTCATTTACCTACCATAGATCATTTGCTCTACACCATTAAGGAGGAAGGGAAGCAAAACCCTGGGATATTTAAAGTTTATTCTGGTCTGAGTGGTTCAGTCTATTACCACGTGAGTGGAACCAAAGACGAAATGTCATAAAAGAAGAACACATTCACTTAGGATTAAATGAAGGGTAAGGCAGCAAAGCAGTATTGCTCCATATTGCCTTGGCTGCTCAGTGGTGTCCTTCCTTCTCCGCCAGGAGTCATTTGGGGCTTCAGACTCTTCCAGTCTCCTGATTCTAGAACGGACTAGAACCAGGGGCTCAGACTCTCACTGGCTGTAGCTCGCAAGTCTTCATGAAAATTCTTGCTTGAGGACTATCTCTCAAAGGGCTCTCTTTAGTTTATGCAGGTTCAGGGGAAGCAATTCTCTAGGAAGCCATTGAGTAAAGATGGGTGCCAACCCTAGGGCAGTACTGTAAGCCAGGAATATTTTAGATAACCAGAGAAGCACAGTTGCCTTGTCTGTTTATGGGCCTGAGGGGGAGATTTCTTTTTAAGATGCATGTGCTGCCTGGGGTGGGACAGGGGGACAGTGATGTTAAATTGAACACATTATTAGCTCTAGTACTTGTTTGAGTACTAGGTTGTGGTGAGGGAGTTCCGTTTCTGGAGTAAGAAGTGAATTATTCTTTCCCTCTTGTATTAACCTCTGAAAGCCCAGAAAATATTGCCCCAGGAAAAACCATGAAACAGCTGAATCAGAAGAAAATTGGTGTGCAGTGGTCCGGGAGCCCAGGTAGTTTGAGGGATTAGTGGGAAAGGCCTCCCTTGCCCTGGGAGAAGGGGAATAGTACAGAACAGGAGGCGTCCCAGCAAACTAGCGGAAAGCCCCTCTTTAGTACACCAGGAGGAGATCCTGAAACCCAGGTTTTGGAGCAGGCAAACACCAACACCAGGACCCCCGAGTGCCTCAGTGACGGCAGGGGAACTGGTGGAAACCAGCTCAGAAAATCACTATGTGCCTCAGCATTCTGCAGCAACTGGGTCTCCCAGTGGCTCGAGTACTGGGTAGTGATCTAAACAAAAGCTGTATTCTGATGTCCCCAGGTGTGTGGGTCCCAAAGAAACCAAATAATATAATTTCTGTGCTCCTTTTTCTCCTACAAATTCTTGATACTTTTTACTTCTGTGACTTTGAGCAAGTCTCTTTACTGTTCTGAGCCTCAGTTTACCTATCTGTAAAATAAAAGGTTTGATATGTGGGCTTCTGAGGTCCGTCCCAGGTCTAGTTCTAGGACTCTATGATCCAACTAGGACTTTGTAAACCCAAAGCTCTAGCTGTGTAATTATGTATCTTTATGTTCATGTTACAGCCTCTAGTTATTAAAATATGTACTACTTGAGGGTAGGCACTGTTCTGCTTTTGCCTTTGAACCCTCAGTAATGGTAGAGTATCCTGAACTTATGAGGAACCTAAGGTACCTGAGGTTTTTATCTAATTAATTTGAAGTATCAGGAAAAGGTTTTTGATTTGATTTGATTTGAATTATCAGGAAAAGATTTTCCTGCCCTCATCCATAAGCAGTGAGCCTTTCCTGTCTTTCCTTTGGGTGTTCCCCACCCCCAGGGATGAGCTGATAACTATACAAATAAGTATGCCTTTTAACTAGAACCATAAATAGCTAGGGACTCTAGTATCTGGGGCTAAGACCTATTCAGAGAGGGTGGAAGGGGCTAAGCTTTGATCATTCCTGGTCGTGGCTGAGGGACACTGGGAACAGGGTTCATGGCACTTGGAAAGAGTGAGTGGAAGACCAAGGGGGTAGGAGGGGTAAGAGGTAAATTAGGGAAGATTTCTTTGAGCCAAAGACTGAACTTCTTAGTGTGATGAGAGACTGACCTCAGGTGATGTAGGCAGAATCTATCTGGACAAGATAGAGTGAAATTTGACACAAAAGCAGTGGTTGCTGAAAGACAATGTCATGGAGAAAGTCTGAATGGGGGAAGGGAGCAAAGTGCTGCCAACTTTTCTCCTGGCGCTATGTGCCAGGGAGTGGGAGAATAGCAAGCCAGCCTGGGAGAGGGAGTGACAAGGGAAAAGCTTGTTTTCAGTGAACACTGGAATGTGGAAGCAATGTGAAGCAAAGAATATAGGAGGAAAGGAGTTTGTTGACAGAGGAAAAGTCCAAAGGGTACCATGGGAAGGGAAGACTAAGGAAAAGAAGGATTAAGAGGACTATGGTTGAGGTCAGGATGCGCAGGGGGCTATCTCTATTTTCTTTTCACATGTCTATTAAATCTTCCCTGCTGTTTACCAGGCACCTTCTCATAGGGCATTGAAGAAAGTCTTTCCCCTTGGAAATTTGGACCCCAGGAGAGGATCATAATAGCTACTAATACATACCAGGGTGAGTAAGAGTGTCCAAGGCTGGGATCCATTGCCAGCATTCCTCCAAAGCTGGTTCAAGGGGGAGCAGATGCAGCCCCCAGGGAGAGACGGTGTGCCCTGCCCTATGTCAGCACTTGTGCCAATGTCCAGGCACCTCACGTTAGTCCCATCTGCTTTCCAAGAAAGAGAAACATTTTCCTCTCATTTTTAAGTTTCCCTCCATCAAATAAAATATATGGAGTCCTCTTTGAAAAGGATCATTCATCTTGCTTGACTAAGGAAGTTGGAAGGGCAAGATGGCTTTCTTTTTTTTTTAATATAAATTTATTTATTTTTAGTTTTCAATATTCACTTCCACAAGTTTTTGAGTTCCAAATTTCTCACCCCTCCCCCCACCCCAAGATGGCATGCATTCTGAATACCCCTTCCCCTGGTCTGCCTTCTCTTCTATCTCTCCCCCCTCCCTTCTCTTATCCCCTTGCCCTTCTATTTTCCTGTAGAGCACAAGATGGCTTTCTTAAGGGAGAGTAAGGGGAGAATTATAAGATAAGCATGTGATTCGACTCAAAAGTGCCTCCTGACTCTACTCCTACACATGCTACTGGCCAGACTTTGAGGGAAAAAGCAAGACTAACATGTTGAGTGACAACATGGTGTGTGACTTACAGGCAGTTAGGTGGCACCATAGGGGAAAAAGTGCTGCACCTGCGGTCAGGAAGACCCGAGTTCAAATCACACCATAGACACTTACTAGTTGGATGCCCCTTAGGATGTCCCTTAGCCTCTCTCTGCCTCAGTTTACCCATCTGTAAAACAGAGATAACAATAGCACCTACTTTATATGGTTTTTGTGAGCATGAAATAAAATAATATTTGTACACTTTTTTTATAAGCCTTAAACCATAGAAATGCTACCTATATAATCATCATTATTATCATTTACAACATGATTTCATGACAAAGGGTGCTATGTAGGTCACAAGTAAATACTCTTTTGTTCATACTTAAATATATATATATGTACATAGACATATGCATATATTGTGCATATATATATATTTATATATTATGCATCCATATTTATTTAAGCATGAACAAATGGATATGTGGGTATGTATATGTGTATATGTGTATATATGCATATATATACACAAGTAACCTTTCTTTTATTCTTGTTTATATATATGTGTGTGTGTGTGTGTGTGTGTTCAAGTTATATAAGTATTTGAATATATACATGTAATATGCATATATAGACACATCACATGGACATGTATGTATAATACACATACATGTGCAATATATGTATGTATATGTATTTATGCATGAACAAAGAAGCTATTTACGTTTATGTAATTTATATATATGATCCACATGTATGCACATGTATCTTCTATCTATCTGTCCTGAATGTAGTGCTATGATCTGTAAAAATAGCATCCTGATCCATTAAAGTTCTAAGTACAGAAATCCATAGTTTTACAATATTAGAAATCATCAGCTATATTATTGTGTTTGGTTTCTGGCTGAAAATGAGGCCTTGATACAATAATATAACTATTCTTAGTGCAGGAAGAGCACAAAGGTGATACACTACTCAGTGTGAAAGGGATCAGTTGTTAAGATATCATTAATGCAGAACTCAGTAATTAGCATATATGGTCATTCAAATGAGACCTCTTCAGTATAAAATCAGGATGATTGGGAGGATGGTTTTGTCTAGGGGTCCTCTAATCCACTTTAGAAAGCCCATGATTTTCTCCTCCTTTGGTATCACCCTGACTGAGTGGAAGGTTTTCTTTCTTTGCTTGGGCTGCCTGGAGCCCTACTTGTCAATGCTTGTTGTGAGCTGGTTGGACTTGTAGGTGAGGAAGCGGCATTTCTTTAGTTCGTGCCCATCCCTGACTTAGTTGGCCAGGGATAATTCACTTTATAGCTTGTTTCTTGTGCACGGCACTCTGCCTCCTAACTGAGCATTTTCCCTGGCTGGAATGCTCTCCCTTCCTTGTCTCTACCTTTCGGCTTTCTTCACGTCCTCCGAGGCTCAAATAAAATCGCACATTCCTCAGGAAACCTTTCCCAGTCTTCCTTATTCTCCATGCCTTCCATGCTGACACTGTCCCCAAATTACCCCATGTGCACCTTTTTGCACACACTTGTTGGCCTGTTGTCTCCTCTTTAAATTGTGAGCTCCTGGAGAACAGGGACTGACAGGTTTGTGGTTTTTTTTTTTGTTATTCTTTGTATCCTTGGCACTTAGCATAGTGCCCAGCACCCCTGAAGTGCATGGAAATCTAAAGTAGGCATTACCCTCCTCACCCTACATATCAGGGAGAAGGAGGGTCCCTGGTAAGCTAACTCTGTAGGGCTATATTGGAAAGCCCATGAAGTTAGCAGGAGGAAGGGGGAGGAATGAATAATAGATGGTCATTTCCGCTGAGGCTAAAGGGGAGCTGAATTGTGAAGAAGTCACTGGGGGTTCAGTGGGAGACATGGAGATCAGAGATGGGAAAAGCCATACATTCAGTCAATAAACATTTGTTAAGCACCTACTGTGTTCCAGACACTGTGCCAAATGTCTGGAAATACAAAAACAGATAGACAGTTTCTACCTTCAGGGAGCTCATAATCTAATCCAGACAGAAACACAGATGCATACCACAAGGCACAAGGGCCAGCCTCTCTATCAATGCACCCTGTAACTTTGTCTGGGCAAATGTGAAATGACACTTAGTACAAGTGAGCATTTATGTCTACTGCTGTATTGATCTTAAATGGGGATAGTGCAAATGCACCCCAGATTTAATATTTCTAACCTGAGATGTGATCATTGATCTGAAAAACTGCTTTAAAGTGATTTCCACATCATAAAAAACAAACAAAAAGTACTAACACCCTTGCCTTCATACATTGCAAGTAGCTTGTGTCAAAATTAAGGGGTTGATAGTTGCCTGGAAGTGATATCACCACAACCATGGTGAGGCTGTATGTATGTTCAGAAATTCAGACAATTAAATGTTCACACGCTACTATGAAACATGCCCCTAATGTTATACATATTTAGAGTTGGCTTTAAGTAGATTTGGAGGAAGGATGAGTTGAGTAATTCACATGCCTGAAACAGACTTCATGTAGCAGAGTGAAAGTCCCAACAAGCTCAGAAAATAGTGGTGTTCCATTTTGGGGATGAAAATTGTAGCTGACAATCCTGGCCTTCATTTGATGTGAATTAGAGCTGGTATGTCAGCCCGCATTTCCATCCCCACAACTGAATTTCCTTGCCCTTAGACCTTTCACATTACATAAATGTACCTTTTAGTTGCTCAATATATTCCACATGTCTGCATGAAACTGTGGTAATGGTGGTTAATTCTGCAGCACATGCTAGGTCTGAAGGACCTGCCTCCTCCATTGTCCCCCAGATTGTGTTGACATGGAAAAGACCTGGGGAATCTGATCCTGAGAAAGGGGCACCTCCCTTACCATTTTAGAATAAAAAAATATGAGCAGCACCACGTGTCTACATCATCACATACCCGCACACCCACGTGGGATAACCCTGAAAAAAAAAAGACAAAAATGCATTTTAGATTAAAAATGTAGCCTTTGTCCTAATTCCATGTAGAAATTATAGACATCTCCTGTGTAGCTGTTTTCATCTCATTGCTTTTCACCAGTGAGTGAAATAATAGATTTACTTATAATGAATTTATTTATTCATACTTTCATTCACTTAATAACTATATGTTAAGCATCTATGAGAACATGAAATTCAAATTCAATTATATATATTATACAATATACATATATAATACATATATTATACATATATACATATATATGTAATATTCATATAATATAATTCTTTCTATCTATCTATCTATCTATCTATCTATCTATCTATCTATCTATCTATCTATCTATCTATAACATCCCTCACCCTCAAGCAGCTTCCAAACTAGGGAGGAGAAGCCTGGTATACACAGGTAAGTCAATACAAAATATGTAAATAAATACAGTGTAATTTTTCAGTAGAGGGGAGGAGAGCACTAGCCACTGGGAGGAACAGGAAAGATGTCTGGGAGGTAGAACCTTGAAGGAAACAACATATTCTCAAAATCAATAATATAAAGGGAGTGTATTCCAGGCATGAGGATGCAGCATGTGTAGAAAGTATATTCTACATCATAGATGTCCACAAACATCCCTTTTCAAATGAAAATAAGTAAATGGAGACAAAATAGATTTGAAAGAAAAATTCAATTTACTGTTTGACTTTTAAAGAAGTTGAAACAAACGTAGTAAATATATATTATATGTGTGTGAGTATATATATATGTATGTATATATATATATATATATATATATATATATATATATATATATATATATATATATATATGCATGTATGTATGTATACATGTATTTTAATTTAATTGACTAGGAGATTTCCTCACTCCCAGATTTTGTGTCAAAACTCTGGTACCTTAGACAATAGCTTAACCTGATTGGCAACATATGGTAGTATTTGTTCACTAACAATCACTTCCTGGAATTCAATGCAGAAAGTAGCTGATTGGATATTTTGTCCACACTGTTACGGCACTCTCCCCCTGACCATAGCTTGGCATGAATCTCAGTCTGAGGCTCACAGCCTTCTTGCACATTCTATCCATTCCCAGCCTCAGGAGTCTTAGGGTCCTTTACTCCCTCTTGGATGTCTCGAGTGATCTTTGATTTCATCCATGAGTGCTCCTCTTCCAATGTTTCAAATCTTGATCACTCTTTAACTATTTCTTCTATATGATTTTTATCCCTGTCTCTCCATAAACTTCCCATAAATCAGCCACCTAATACACTGTCCCAAACTGGATAGTTTTTTTTTTAATGGGTTAAGAGTTAATGCTGATCTCGTTTTGCAGTATGATCACCCTCATACTGCTTTGGACATGTGACTACCATGTCCTTTGCTTCTCCTCATTTCACAATGGTCATTATTTGTAACAGGCTCATGTCTTTCTATTGTCTTTTAGGTGACTTGTGAATTTTTATTCTTCTGACATCACAGTGTTCCATGTGGGGTGGTTGTCTACCACCTTTAGAATACTGTTATTAAAGATATACCTTGTGTTTTCTGGGACTTTGGGGTTTTAGATGATGTGGTAGTTTCTCAAATACAATCCTGATAAAGAGATAGAAAAAAAAACATTGTGTAAATAAAATAATAATAGCTAATATTTATGATACTTTAAGGTTTCCAAAGTATTGTGTACATAGTATTTCATCCTTACAATAATTCTATGAAGTAGGTACTATTATTATAATGCATAATTATATAATAGAAAGGCATTATTATTATATATTTAAGAGATTAAATATCTTGTCCAGAACATGTGCACATCTAGTACATGGAATTTGAACTCAGATCTTCCTGAATCCAACTTCAGTCCTATATCCACTGTGTAAGATATTTCTCCTCATATTACATACTTTACAATATGATGGCTTCTAGATTCTAGAATTTCATTGGTGTAAGCTATGTGCCCACTCATATGAAGTAGAAATTCTTCATAAATTTAGTAGTTGGTCATGGAGGATGGTCATGGCTGAAAAAGTTGTCACCTTGGGACCAGCCTGGGGATGAGCTCAAAACCTTCTGAGGCTGATCCTTTACTGATTCACAACATATAATTATGTTTTTTTTCCTCAATTTGTCATATGGATATGTTTCATGATTGGTCCACTGAAACCAGAAGTGATCTTGTTTTAAAATCAATATTCCTAAGATTTTCATAGCTATTTGCCTCCACAGTGTTTTATTTTTCCCTCTATAAATCGTCTTCCTGGTTCAGCTCATTGCATTTATCACTTTATAAAAAATCTTCAAAATTATTCATTTTCATAGTATCAGTGTCGTGGTAAAAATGGTTCCTCTAAATCTGTTCACTTTACTCTGCCTCAGTTCATACACTTTGCAATCATTCATTTCCTCATTTCTTATAGTCCATCTCTAATCCTAATTCCATCATGCCACAACTCAGCTATTTTTCAGTTAATGGCCATCTTTGTAGTTTCCAGTACTTTATCACCATAAAAAGCTGCAACAAATATTTTTGTATATATATGACTTTTTTCTCCTTTACCTCTTTTAGGCATAAGAACAGTAGAATAGATGTGTCAAAGGACATGAGCTATTTAGTAACTTTATTATTCCAAATTGCCTTCCAGAATGGTTGGACCCATCCACGAGTCTATCAACATTGAATCAATGTGCCTGTTTTCCCACAGCCCCTCCAGCATAAATACTTTTCCCTTCCTGCCATCTGGGTCAATCTTAGTGTGAAGTGAAATCTAAGAAATTCTTTAATAACCATTCTTTAGTATTGACTGGCAATTTTTATTTTACTATAAAAAGCCTGGATTTCTTTCCCTGAGATATGCCTATTCATGTCCTTAGGCCATTTATCAATTGGATAATGTCTGTAATTCTTATAATTTTTAATCAGTTCTTCATATATCTAGGAAATGGCTCATTTATCAGAGAAATTTATGGCAAAAATGTTCTTCTAGTCATTTCCCTTTTAATCTCAGGCTTATTAGATTTAATTGAGGAAATAAAAATGTTTTAAATATTGTTTTAAAAATTATCCATCATATTTTTTTGATCCTTCCTATTGCTTATTTGGTCAGAAATTTTTCTATCTATACATCAGAGAGATGTTGCTGTTGTTCCCGTGATTCTCTAATTTGTTTGTGATGTGACCTTTTATATATCTATGTCACATACCAGTTCAGTTCTGAGATATTGGTCTAAGTCTGTCTCCTTCTCTATTTCCAAGCAGTACTACTTTTTTAAAAAATCAAATTCTGAGTTTTTATACCCATAGCTGAGATGTTTGTGTTTACTAAATTCTAGGCTAAAAGTGTTTAACATTTGCTTCTGTATGCCTAATGTGTTCCATGAATCAATCTTTTTTAATTAGTACTAACCTATTTTGCTACTTTCTGCTTTCCAGTACAGTTTGAGATATGTCTGGCTAATGTTAGGCCTCCCCCATTCCCATTTCTTTTCATTATTTCTCCTGAGATTGTTGACCTTATTTTCCCTCAACACAGGATATTTATTATTTTAATTCACACAGTTTTGTGGGATTTTTCATGTAGTTAATACCATATTAGAACTAATTATTCCTTAAATGTGACAGAATTCACTCATGAATTCACCTGATCCTGGAGATTTTTATTCTTTGGAAGTTTTTTTATTGCTAAATTTCTTCCTAAAAATTGGAGTTTAGAGTCTTTACCCTTGAATTGCTTATTTGTAAATTTTATTTTTTTTTAAATAAACATTTCTTTAATTCCCTTAAGTTCTCAGTTTTATTGGAACACACTTGAGTAAAATTACTTCTAATAGTAGCCCACATTTCTTCTTTATTCCCTATGTCTACTCATTTTCCATTTTAAATATTATTTGATATTTTTTCTTCCTTTTTAATTCAAATTAGCTAATATATTATATTGGTTTTTGATAGAGTTCCCAATTTTATTTATTAATTTACTTTTTTTTTGCTTTCAACTTTGTAATTTTTTCTTCAGTTTTCAAGATTTATATGTTTGAGTTTAATTTGAGTTTTAAAATATGATCATTGTTCTATTAGTTTTAGTTGCATTCCCAATTCATCAATCTGTTATTTGTATATATTTTTAATAAATATATTTAGAGATATAACTTTTCCCTTAAGGGCTGCTTTTGCCACATTCCCCAAATATTGGAAAGTTATCTCATTGGTGCCATTTTCAATAATGAATTTATTTATAGTTTCTGAGATTTGTTTTGTGACCCAAAAATTCCTTATTATTTAGCATAAAGTTGATTTTTAATATTTTAGTGAACCTTTAGTAAAAATTCTATGATATTGGGATTATTAAAGCACGTGTGTAATATTTTTTTCATTTGTTTGTGATGATTTTTTTTTAATATCCTAAGATCTGCTAATTTTTGTAGAGGTACCATTTGCAGCTCAGAAATATGTGTGCTCCTTTCTTTTTCCTTTCAGTAATAATGAATGTTAGTTGAAAATATTTTTTTCATATCTTCGTCATTAACAGGAAGTTCTTTATTTAGATTTTATGCAGAATATCTTCTATGATATTAAAATCATAGAAATGTAAATTGACTGTCAATTCCTCTATTTACTCATCTATAAAATGTGGATTATAATATTGTAGGAGTGATTTTTTTTTTATAATGGGATATAACACACTCAAACACATATACAAATAAATATAATAGACAAAACAGGAGGTGGAGGGCCGTTATAACTATCGTAATCAGGGAAAGATTTCCTGGAAGATCTGGCATTTGAGTTGGGATTTATAGGCAGATATTCAGTGAATAGTATTGTGCTAGGCATTCAGGATACAAAACCAAAAAGGAGAGTACTTACCCTCAAGGGCAACTAGGTGGTGCAGTGAATAGCATGCCAGGCCTGAAGTTAGAAAGACCCATCTTCCTGAGTTCAAATATGACCTCACTTACTGACTGTGTGACCCTGGGCAAGTCACTTCACACTGTTTGCATTAGTTTCCTCATCTGTAAAATGAGCTGCAGAAGGAAATGGAAAACTACTCCAGTGTCTCTGCCAAAAAAAAAAAAAAAGAGAAAACAAAACAAAACAACAAAAAAACCCAAATGGGATTCCAAAGAATTAGACGTGACTGAAATGACAGAACAACAACCACAACCTGCCCTCAAGAAGTTTGCATTCTAATAGACAATAGATACCATGTAAATATCACTTTAAAATTTATAAAGCCCTTGAAACATTATATCATTCATTTCTGATAACAGTCGGTGCTAATATCACTCTCATTTTGCACATGAGGGAATTGAGAGGTCAAATGAATTACCAAAGGACACCTAGCTAGTAAATGTCTTGTC
Organism: Phascolarctos cinereus; assembly: GCF_003287225.1. Lineage (NCBI taxonomy): Eukaryota > Metazoa > Chordata > Mammalia > Diprotodontia > Phascolarctidae > Phascolarctos > Phascolarctos cinereus. Next base: position 8,078,367 of record NW_027555514.1, on the reverse strand, counting down.
TTCCTGACTCCAGCCTGAGCACTCTGACTACTATACCACCTAGATGCCCACTGAGGGGGAAATAATGAATGCATTGAAAATATATACAAATATATACCAGGTAAATGTAGAGTGATGGGTATACTAACAAAGTGGTGGATGACAGAAGGCCTTATAAAGGTGTATTTTGAGCTGTCATGTTGGGGAGCCAATGTATCCAATAATAGAATTGAACTGAAGGTAATTTGAGAAGGAAGAAAAGAATTAAGAACTAGGGGGACTGAGAAAGACTTTGCTCACAAGGAAGGTAACTCCAAATTTGGTACTTAAAGGGTACTTAAGATTGTAAGGAGAAAATGAAGAGAGTGAGCATTCCAGGAAGAAGGAGGGTTGGCCTTTAGGACAAGAAATCAGAAGTGGGAAGTCAAGTTTAAGCAGTAGCAATCCCACTCTGAAAAATAGTGGGAATGAATGGGAATATTAAGGAATAAGCCTAGAAAGATAAGCAGCAGCCAGAAGAATGAGAGCGTTAAATGCCAAAGGAAAGGTTTTTATTTTGTCCCAGAAGCAATTAGGAGGTGAGAAAGATCTTTGTGTAGGAGAAGCCAATGGTCACACCTGTGTTTTAAGAATATTTAATCTGGGTGAACTTCGAGCCCGCTCACATTTTCAACATCACTTCTAAAAGTGATCCTAGTGCCTCTCCCAGATTGTTCCAGTCTAGTACTCACATCATGAAAACACAAGAGAATCTCACACCTTTCTGTAGGGTGATTGTACTTGGGCTAAGGAATGTCTTTCAAGCCTTCATCAGGGGACCTGTGGTTACTTTCAGGATGATTAAGAACTGTTTGAACACTTAAAGCTCAGAAGAAAAGGAGGGGTCACATTTCACTTCTTTCAGCATTCACATCTGCCTTAGCCAATCATCTCCTTGATCTCTGGCGTGGCTGCCAATGCCAACCACAGAACAGTGTCCTCATATCTAAGGGGTATTAGGAATAGCCCCCTGATCCTGCAGACAAATATGTGGCATTCTGTGAGCTTGGCAGCCACTTTACACTGGAAAAGTTAAAAAGCCTCTGGTTTTCCTATATTGGCAAGAGAGATGAATTCTCAAGTCCTGAATCATTTATTGAGAAGGGTCTGCCTTGCATCCCCTGGAGGACCCATGAACAAAGTGCCAAAAGGCGTGCTCTGAATGGGGAGCTGGGCGGTGCTCAACAATTTCTGTCTTTCCTCAGAAGGACATCAGGATAGATGTGAAAACCTTGCTAGCACCGATATAGATAGGTTATAGCCCTACTTTAATGTGACCCTGCAGGCCATCCTCTAAAATAAGTAGATGGCCAGGATCACGCAGTCCACATACATTGGAGGCAGAATTTAAATGAAGTTCTTTCTGATTCAAAAAGTGGCCTTCAATCCATTCTCATATTTTCTCTCTTTTATTATTGTTTTCATTATCTTCATCATTCTCATTGTCCTCATCAGCATCATTGTCTTTGCTATCATCATTATTACATTTCAGTAAGCATTTATTGTCTTCTAGGTAGGCAACATACTCATCACTTAAAGAACTGGGTCATATGGATGCAAAATTAGAAATCATACAAAATTGGCTCCCAAGGAATGCTTAATCAGATAGTTGGAAGAAGATGTACTTTCCAACTGCAAACACAGATGGTGATGTCAATAAAGATGTTCTCTTTCCACAAATGTTAGAAGACCTGGGTGTGAATCTTGCCTCAGAAACTTATGAATTGTGTGTGACCCTAGCTTCTCTGGGGATCAGTGTTCTCATCTGTAAAATGAGTTTGTTTCATATAAGGTCCTGTCCTGCTCTAAATCTATGATCCTATTCATATACCAAATTCCCTAAATCACAGGAGATACTTTTTGTGAACTTCTCAGGATGAGAAATGTATCAACATTCTGGAAATATGCTGCTGAGCTCTTCAAACTTAGCTGGGATGGTCCTCAAAAGACAGATACTTGAAACTAAAACCGATCTAGTTAGGTCAGACCTGTAAATGCTTGTATCCTCCTGCCAGAGGCTCTAAGAGTTCCAAGGCATTCTGGGTCATGTTGGGGAACCAGGGGAGGAATTTAGAGAAGGGGACTCTTTGGGAAAGTCATATTGACTTAGGGTCCTAGTTATATAAGGAAAATATATGCAATAAGGAGGTCTAGAAAAAGTGTTAGGAAAAATCTGAAGAAGGACAGATGGCTTTCAGCTTCACAGAGTGGATGATAGAGAAGTGATTAGGAGAGAACTGGAAATAGTCTCCTGGAATCAAGGTAATATCCACATTGAACACTGAAGGAAGAAAGGGAATTTTAATTGGGGAGAGAAGGAGAAAATTCTAGGTATGAGGGATGACATATGAAAATTCCATGTGATGAGAGTGACTAGAAGGAGAATAGGAGAAAGGAAACAAATTAGATCGTAATGGAGAATAAATTGAAGGAAAAAACGGTGAGGTAAGCCTTGAAAGTATGTTGGAGCCATATTGAGGACAACATTAAATTCCAGGATCAGGCATTTATATTTTATTTCTAGGTAATAGGGAACCACTCAAAGTTTACGAGCAGAGAAGTGATATGATGTCATTGGTGTGAGCACTAAAAAAGAAGTGAGGAAAACCTGAGTGTAAATATTGCCTCAGTCACTTATAGGTTGTACGACCCTGAGCAAGAGATGAAATATATGTAAGAATAATTATAGGATCTTTCTTCTAAAGTTAATGTAAGGGTGAAATGAGATGGACTTAGGTAAAATACTTTACAAAGTGACGATATTTAAATGCTGGAAGAAAACATTAGCAAGAAGTTCACTTTCTTTGTGAAGTATACTAAGGGATGAATTAGGAAAAAAAACATTTCTGAGTCAAGGGTCTGGGGAAGGGATAGAAGAAAGTCAAGAAGACCAGTGTTCTTAGGCAGAAATAGCAAGGTCCTACACCAGAAGAGTAGTTGCAGTGAGAATAGACATATGGAGCCCAAATATTCTCATAGATTTAGGACCTCCTTGAAGTGGACATTCCCTTCAATGATGCAGATGGTAGTTAGCCTATTCTTGCCACTCTTGTCCTTTTCATTCCATTTTCATCTCAGGGGGTTAATCTACCTGGCTAGATGTCTCCCTAGCTTTCTATGAAGGCAGCTGGAGGTGCCACAGTGCACAGAGCTCTGGGCCTAGAGTCAAGAAGACTTGAGTTCAAATCCAGCCTCAGATACTTCCTAGCTGTGTGAATGAGCAAATCACTTAACCTGTTTGCCTCTGTTTCCTCATCTGTGAAATGGGGAAGATAATTGCACCTCTTCCCAGGGCTGTTGTGTGATCATATTTATAAAGTGTTTTGCATACCTCAAGGTGATGTGTAGATGCTTGCTGTTATTATTCTGCTGACCCAAGGAAATCAGTGACTTTTTGCACTTCTGTCTTTCTACCAGCCCGCCTGCATGACTGATGTCTCTCCCTATAGGGCTGTGTGTAGAGGCCAGAGAAATAACTCAGCAGGAGGCAGCAGCAAGATGCCAATAGGGAGTCAGGAAGTCATCCACCTCATTTCTGGCCAGAGATTTCTCAGAAAGACTTTCCCACAATATTCCATGAATCAGCAATTAATCAGTGTTAATATATTTGTCTTTTCAAATGTCAATATTTCTTCTGGAGGTATTGTTCTTCAGCTACTTAGAAGTCCTTCAATCAGCTAGTCAATTTACTTGAAACCTGAGAATGTCAGAGAGATGGACCATCTTGGTGACTGGGGGGTGCATCATGAGACCTGCACAATAGACCTGGTTCTATTGCTGTAGGCGTTAGGTGTAACTTGCCTTTTTGGGCCACTGTTTCATTGTTTCTATTAAGAAAGACTACTGAGGCAGCATGGTATTCTGGAGAGAGTACTAGCTCTGAAATCAAAGGACTTGGTCAAATTACACTTCTGATGCTTATTGTTTGTACAATATGAATATTTAAAAAGAATAAATGAAAAGACATTCAGAGTTAAGTTGCATATATAACTCCATGAGGAGTCCCAAAGCACCAGAGACATCATTGGCCTTGATGGCATGTTCCCTCCATGCATGCCCGACTACCATTTTATTCTGTGTTTGTGCTTACACTTCCCACAGACAATGTGTGCATTTGTGGGAGAGTTTCCTCCAGTTCCATGGGGGAAAAGTTAGGTTATTTTAGTAAATGCCATGACTTTGAGTTAATTGGATAAGCTAGGAGGTGTAGTGCTGGAGTGTTGTCCTTAGAATCAGGAAGATGAGTCCAGATCCTTACTCAGGTGCTAACTGTGCATGACTCTGGGTAAGTCATGTAATTTCTGTCAGATTCAATGGCCTCATTTGTAAAATGAGGATAACAAGAGCATTTACCTCATAGCGCTGCTGTGAAGCTGGAATTAGATGAGATGTGCATAAAGCTCTGCAAATCTCAAACTGCTATAGAAATGACAGCTATCATCAACATCATTGTCATCATCATCATCATCATTGTTGTTGTTGCTATGACTCCTGGATTGTTATTCACCAGTGGGGGCTTCTTGATAGCATTCTACACTTTTATTTCATGATTGCATAAGGTGTCATGAGAGAGCAACACAATGCAGAGTTGGTTGTGGAGATAGAGGACCTTGATTCCAACTCTTATCTTGCTACTTGCTACATAGTGGCCTTGGGCAAATTATTTAATCATTATGGACCTCAGTTTTCTCATCTGTAAATTAAACATGTACAAGTAGTTGCCACTTGCAATTTGCTCTAATTCTAAATCTGTGATCTTTTAGGTTCCTCCTAAATTAACACTCAAATGATGCCACAAATAGGTGTTTGGTTTTGTTTTTGAGATTGGTCATCAGTTGTATGTGGTGTAGAAAGAGACTGGATAGAAAGAAAAGTGAGAAGGGGCAGGCATGGCAAAGAGGATGCTGGCTGCAGAGTGAGTTGAAACATGGGTCACAATTTACAAAGCACACATACGTGAATCCTTGTAACTTGAACCTGGGTAACTGTGAATCCCATTCTAACCAGAAGAACATTTATCATCCATCTGGCCAATCCCTGAAATAACTCAGATTCTTGGGAACCTCATTACATTGATCTCCACACCCTTATTTTTCTCTCCAATTTAAATTCAGGATCATATGCAAATGTGTAGCTTTTGTTTTCCACAACCTCTTCCAAAACTTTTATAAATATTATGAACAGAAAACTTAAGACTGACCTCTGGGGTAATGTGATTATCAAAAAATAATGACTTGGAAACCAAGTGTGTTAAAATAAAAAAAAAAGTCAAACCATTTAATCAAAGTGAAACACGACTTATTTTGAGATTCCCCCCCTCCAAAAAAAAAAAAACGTTCATTCCAAGATCCTTTATCTATGACTCCCTGGGGAAAGAGCAGGAAATGAGGGAGTTCTGAGGATGGCTGCTCTTCTCCTTTGCTGAGAATACTCCCCAGCTCAGCCTGCAAACACCTTTTGTTTGCCAAGTCTCTTGAGGGAAGCTGGGACCTGTGCTGACCCCAGTGCTAGGGATGAACTTGACCCCACATTTCAGTAATAAACAAGGGGTTTGGTCAATCAAACTGGTTGTTTGTGACTCATGTAAGCCAGTTGAAACAGTCAGATTAGCTTGTATGTGTAGATACACACAGCCTTAGGGGGATGATTGAATGGTTCAAATGCAAAAGAGATTTCTATATGTCCTATGGTGTATTGTAAAAACACTTTCTGAATTAGTGGTGCCAGAACCTGCCAGGGATGACCACAGGTCCCCTGGGTGTTGGAGATCGAACTAGGAAGAATGTCCTGCTGGAAGTTGAGGCCTTGAAGGTCATGACTTCATCAAGAACAAGTTAGTCATATCAGGATGATCTCGTTATCTTCTCTAACAAGATTCCTGAATGGATAGATGAAAGGAATGGTCTAGACACAGATTACCTAGATTTAAGTATTCTGTGTGAAGTGTCTCATACACCTTGATGTGGAGAATATGGAGAGATAGATGAAATAGATGCTAATTGCATGTTAATCTCCATGCTAATGCGTGTAGAACTCTTGGCCACTCAAAAAATGATTATTAGAGATTCAATGTGTCATGGCGGGAGATCTCCACTGGAGTAACTTAGGTGTCTAAGCTTGGTATTGTACTATTTAACATGGATATCAATGATTTGAATATCGACATACATGACATGTCAATCAAATCTGGAGATGACACCAAGTTGAGAGGGAGAACTAAAAATTGGAATGACAGAGTCAGCATCCAACAAACTAGAGCATTGGGCTAAGTGGAATCAGATGAAATTCAGGAGGAATAAATGTAAAGTCTTACATTTGAGTACCAGAAACTTCACAAGGATGACAGAGGAGAGGCTTGGTAGTTTATTTGAAATACGATCTTGAAGTTTTAATTGTCTAGAAAGTTAATGTGGGTAAAATCTTCATTGTGGTAGCCAAGAAAGTGAATTGGGAATTCAGGCTGTACTGACAGACATGGGTTCCAGGCATAAGGAGGTTGAGAGTGCCATTGTTCACTGATGTAGTCAGACCTCAGTGAGAGTCATGTTCACTTCTGGGCAGCACAGTTTAAGAAGGACATTGATCAACTCAAATGCCTAGATGTGGACTTCTGGGATGATGGAGGGTCTTAAGTCTATGTCACATGAGGAGACATTGAAGGAAGTATGAATGTTTAGCCTTGGGGAAGAAAATATTCAGATGAGACTTGGTAGCTGTCTTCAAGGATTTGGGGAGTATTTGGAGAAAGGTATAGACTTTCTCTGCTTGGCTCTAGAGGGAAGACTGAGGACTAATGGGCGATTTGGGGAGGATAGTAAAGAGGGTAATTTAGACTTTTTTTTTTCAAAAACAATCAGAACTACTAAAAACAATGGAGTCAGCTGCCTGGAAAGCAGCAGATTTCCCTTCCTTGGAGGTTTTTGAGCAGAGGCTGGATGGTCATTAGTTTGGTATGTTATGGAGGCCATTCTTGTGGGGCATGAGTTGTATGAGATGCCTACCGAGATCTCATTAAACCTCAAATTCAATTATTTGATTTTTAAAATAATAACAATACCACTCACAAAAGACTTGAGTCATGTGGATCTGATTACAGAAACAGATACAGTGATTAGGATAGCAGTGAAGAAACAGGTCAGTGACACCAGATCTTATAGAGAGATGATACCTTAAGTAGCGTAGAATCGTTCAACACCCTGCCATGAATGGTGCATTCGAAATTTACTCTGGAGCATAGTCACATAGAGACTAAGAAAAAAAAATCCCTGCATCGTATTTTGCCCCCATAATCCCATCCTTGATAATTCACCTGAGAATTGAATCAGAGAATTATCACTGGCAAAAAATTTTCCCATAAGTTTTCCATGAATGGCATTGATTCATACAGATTGAAGGATAATATTTTACTAGATGCGGCCATAGCTGGTACTCACACAAGAACCCATCTTCAAAGAAAGGAAAAAAAAAGAACCTTTAAATGTGAATGATCCAATGTAAGAAATCGTGACATGTGGGAATGGGAAGCTTAGCTCATCTGTGTCATCCTGGCTTCTCTTGGCATTGTCCCCAAGGGTGCTCTCAGACATCCTCCGTTCCATTACTTTTATTCCTCCATGAAACAACAGCTGTTTGGTCCACCTGGGCAAGAGTCTGCAGAATATTAAATATGAAAAAGTCAGAGCAGAAGAACTACTTGGTGCAGAATTCTCTCTACCTGAACTCTGGCAAACATGATGTAAAGAAGGAGGAGAAAATAAAGATCATAATACCAACACAACAGCAATCACAACTAACATTTATAGGGAAGAGTGAGGAGCCAATCGCAGTAACCGCAATGATATCTGACGTTTATGGAGAACTTTCAAGTCTGTAGAACAACTCTGATGTTGGCTTATTGGAGCCACACAATGACCCCACGAGGGAGGTCCTAAAGGTGTTATTATCCCCATTTTGCAGATGGAGAAACTGAGACTTGGAGAGTAGGGAAAGGAGAAAGTATTTACCAAGTACTTTGAAAATGTTATCTCATTTAGGAAATCTTGCCAAACTGAAAGATGTAAAGGACTTCACACCCACCAATGTAAATCCTAACAATTTCCTGGCTCAGTTCTTATTACATATTTGAGAGTCGTCATGGCTGAATTATTTATCACCCCTTTGGCCAAGCTGATGTTGGACCCTTTGAGTTAATTACTTAGTCAATTAATATACCTTTGTTACTATGTGGCAGGCCTTGCACTAAATACTGGACGTAGGAATAAAGGCAAGAACAGTCTGTGTTCTTGAGGAGCTCCCAGTTTATTGGTGGAGACAACATGAAAGCTAGAGATTGTTGATACAAAGGTTTGTTTTTTTCCCAGCTGATCACATTGCTTTTTATCCTAGTTGCATTACTTTTGTTCCTGATGAAACTTTTAATTTTCATGTAATCACAATCATGTATTTTATCATCATCCCTAGCCCTTGTTACCCTCCCCCACCCTTCCAGCCACAGTTAGGGAACGTACCTGGTCTAGTTTTCCTCTCCTCAATATTATGTGTCTCTTTCCACCTCTCCTCTCTAACCACACTCTTCCTCCTTTCCTTCTCTTTCTTCCTCTCCCTCTTTTTTCCTTTTTTGTTTCTTTATCTCTCTTAATGATACAATTCATATGATGATTGAGGTCATATTTGCACTTTGATATTAGTGTAGTATGTGGTAAAAGATGTTGGTGGATATCTCATTTCTGCCAGATTGCTTTCCAGTTTCCCAAACAATTTCAGTGAAATAGGTAGTTACTTTTCAGTTAACTCACGTTTTTGGCCTATCATGCACTCAGTCAGTAACTGAGTCATTTATTTTCATTTATTTCTTATCTTGTCTGTTTTATTGATCTACTTTAACATTTCAAACCAGTACCGAATAACTTTGATAAGTGCCATTTTATAACATAATCAGTGAAGTTTGACTGTACTCTCACCACTTTTTTTTCATTATTTTCTTTGATAGAGTACTGAATGTAAAGTAAGGTAGACCTGAATTTAAATCCTGCATCAGACTCTTACAAGTTGTGTGGCCCTGGGCAAGTCACTTAACCTCTCTTAGACTCAATTTCCTCATCTGTAAAAAGGGTATAATAATATCACCTACCTCATAGGTTCATTGTGAGGAACCAATGAGATATATTATGAAAAGCACTTTGCAAAACTTAAAATATCCTATAAATGCTATTATGATTATTTTTTTCTATTAATACTATTATATTGTTCAGTCATTTTCTGTTGTATCTGACTCTTTGTGATTCCATTTAGGGTTTCCTTGGCAGAAATATTGAAGTGGCTTGCCATTTCCTTCTCCAGTTCATTTTACAGATGAGTAAACTGAGACAAGAGGATTAATTAAGTGACTTGCCCAAGGTTACACAGCTAGTAAGTATCTGAGACCAGATTTGAACTTAGGAAGATGAGTCTTCTTGACTCCAGGCCCACACTCTTATCCACTGTACCACCTAGCTGCACCAATGTTATTTTTACTGTAATAACAATTTTCATATTTTAGCTCTTTCATCTCAGTGAAGAATGTTTAACTCAACATTATATCATTACTTTCAATGTATTCAGGTAGAATATTTTTTTTCTATTATGTGAGAATCATTATATAGCAATTTATCTGAAAAAGATCACTGGGTTTTGGTTAACTGTAAATTCAGTAAAAAGTCAACAACTTGATACAACTGGATATGGTTACCAATGCTAATGGGACCTTAGGCAGCAGTCAGTCCATTAGATTGTAAGCTCTTTGATGGAAGGAATAATCTTTTTCTTCTTTTTATACCTCTAGCATGTAGCATAATGCCTGCCACATAGTAGACACTTAGTAAATGTTTATTTATTGATGGAGACTGTCATTGATTGATATCTAGTTCTGACTAAACGTGATATGGTTACTGTTCCCTCCCATTTTGGAATACTATATTCACTTCTGTGCAATACATTTTAAGGTGGATATTGACAAACTGCAGAGCTTCCTAGGGTAAGTCAATCAGTAGTGGTGTAGGGCCTGGAAAGTAGGGCATAGTGCTTATTGACAAGTATTTGAAGAGTTATTGAGTGGGAAAGTGATTAGACTTCTTCTCTTTGGCTACTATAGAGGGCTGGGCCAGGAACAATTAACAGAAGTTGGAAAGAAGCCAATTAGGCTCTCCATCAGGAAAAGTTTTTTAGTAATTAAAATGATCCAAAAAAGGGAGTGGGATTCCTTGATAACTGTTGGGATTCCCCTTCACCAATATCTGAAGGCTAGGTGAGCATTGATTTGGTATGTGGTGGGAAGGGGAGGGGAGGGAGGGAAGAGTAGAGAGGGTTCTATCCTAGGTACGCTTTGGACTCATTGACCTTTGAGGTCTCTTCCAACTCAAAAATGATCTGATTCTATGAGTCTACTGTCTTCAATAGTAATTTGCAAAATTAGAAAAGGAAGTTAAGTTTTCTGTTGGAGAATAACTATCATAAATCCAATCCAATCATAAAATGAAAAATGTGAAACATTTTACCACTTGTTTTTCAGCCAGACATCCCGTGTGCATTTTGCAGTTGAGGTTCCTGCCAATAGAATTCCCAATGTAGACCATTCCTTTCCTGCGAGAGCAACTGAGTCAGACCAATCCCATGCTATTGGAACACAGACAAAAATATCCCTACACCTCAAGGATTTTGACTCGCCTCCTGAAAACTTGAATGCCATTTGTCCTAAGTCTCTCAATGCCTCTGACAGATACTCACACCCAAGTTTTTATCATCCTTGGATTTTGCTATAGGTCAAAATTCCTTGCAAATATTTGTTCTAGTTTTTCCTTTGGAATTATGGGAGGAGGTTGTTGGCCGAGGAAGGCAATACAGGATGTCTTTTGGGGCCTGGAGTTATATTTGGCATGAGCCACTGTAGGAGAGACACTGCTCTTAAAAGCAAATCTATTTGGTTAGGAGTTAAATGCTGTCGTTTACTACTTTTCTGAATGAAGTGATGCCTTCTGTTAGGAAATGGGCCATCCGTCTAGAGAGTCTAAAAATTTAAATGAGTTCCTTCATGTCTCCACACTTCCTGAATAAATGGTTTTGAACGTCATGCTGGCTCCATTGAACTTGCTTATTTAGTATACTGAGTCTTAACATGTTGGGAGTTAGATTTTTATAACATATAGGAAAGGCTAAAGTGCCTAAAAGAGCACAGTGTGAGCTTTTTTCTTCCATTTCTATTTTTTTTTTAAATTTTCTGCAAAATTGAATGTTGTCATTTATGAAGATCCTGGTTTTAATGGCTCTATCTCCCCATCCCAATTTGTTAAGAATAGTCGCTGATTTTAGGGCTGAGTTTTAGAGCTCTTACATAAACCTACCCTTTCCAAATTCTCATCAACTAAATTCTAAGACGAGGGATGATATTAGTAGTTAAAAGTAGGTCATTTAGTATTTCTACTTCTAGCGACTCAGAATATTGTCTAAGACTTTATTAGATATTAATTAAACAAGCAATTGAGGGGACAACTTACTACCCTAAATGTTATTATTTAGGGAAATACAGTTCTAGGGAATGGGTATTTCAAATACTTTTAAAAAAATGTTACACCATTGATCTCAAATCTGCATCCTGGTGCCATGTTGTTGGGAGTCATGGACTCCTTTCATCATTATTGACTTCCTCCTTTACTTCTTACTTAGGTATTTCCATACAACATTGCATTTGGTGATGAAAGACAAAGATATGAGATCTATGCTTGAGGAGCTGTCACTCCAAGACTTACACACTGACTTCCAGGGCAGAATTTAATTTCTTTCAATTCAACTTGACAAATGAAATGTCTCCACTACATTCAAAGCACTGTGCTGGATACTGTTGGACATGAAGATGGCAATAGTATGGTCTTTTCTCTAAAGGAGCTCATGGAAGGGGTAAGGTATGCTAACTGATAGGTAAATACAAAGTAATATGAAGAGGGAAGAGAGCACCAATACCTGAAAACTTTGGGAAGGAGGCAGCACATGAGATCGGCTTTGAAGAAAGATAGAGATTCCTTGTGTAGAGATGAAGAGTGCATTCTATACCACATAAGAATAATGACCTTTGAAAAGGCATCAGGATGGGGGGCTGGGGAGTGGGAGATTGAGGCCATTTTGCTCATAGCCTAGTGTACCTGGATCATAGAATACATGAAAGGGAGTAATATGAAATAAGTCTAAAGGCATTCTTCAAAAGCCAAGCTAAGACCTGTATTTTATACTAAAGATAATATGTAGCCACTACAGGTCCTTAAGCGTAGAAGTGACATGGTTTGACCCAGAACATAGGAAACTCCTTTTAGTACTTATATAAAGGATTGATTTGAGAGAAAAAATATATTCAAATAATGGTAATCAGTTGGAGGTCTATTATAGTAGTCTAGGCAAGGTATGATGAAGATCCAGTCCAAGGCGGCAGTTTTGTGAATGGAGAAAAGAGGATACATCCAAGAGATATGGAGGGAAGTTTGCAAGACTTATCAAGTGTTTGGCACTTGGGCATGAGGAAGAGGAGTGAGGTAAATATGACCATGAGGATGGAAATCTAAGTGACGGGGAGGGTAGTGATACCTTCAATTGAAACAGAAGGTTAAAGAACAATAGATACAATAAATACTGGGATGATTATAGAGAGGTTGAGATTAAGCAAGCATTTAACAAAAGTGGGGAAGGAGAAAGATAAGTGTTTGGATGAAAGGGCCATGATGTAAGTTCTGTAGCCAGACTGGGCAGGATGACTTGGTTACAATAAGAGATGAGAAATATCACATCACCATCAAGAAAGGCATGGAGGTTAATGCATGATATGAGATGGACTTGGGGGAGATATGCGACTCCACTTCAAGTGAGGGGATGACTGATACCAGGAACAGTTGTGCTGAAGGTGATCTAAAAGTTATTGTAGAGCAAGAAGTGGTGGGATTTGGTAATCGATGCATGTGTGGAATGAGGTTCGAGACTGAGCCAGTGTTTACCCTGAAGCTCCTAATTTGTAAGATCAGAGATGATGGTACTGCCCTCTGGTGGAACGATCAAGAATGGGGCAGGTTATGGAGAGAAAATTAGAAGCTTTAGGCACCATAAATGAACACGTATTTTTAAAGCATTTTATATACTTGTTGTGTGTTAAGCACTAGAAATACTTTTTAAGTCCCTGAATAAAAAACCTTACATTCTAATAGGGGAAGCAAACACATAAAGAAGAGTGATCCAGATTGTGTGTATGGGGTCCTTGGGGAGTAGACTGACTCACCTTATTTAGGTAGAGTTTATTTGATTGTCGTACTCAAACTGGAGTGAGGAAAGATAGTAGAAAGAGTTTGCAGGTGGGAGCCAGGTTGTTATCAAGGCTATCTGTCAAGAAGATTGTAGGAGAATAGGGAGTAAAATGAAACATGATGTTGGGGAGGGGGAGCTTCCTGATGTAGTAGGCTCCTAAAGGTAGTCACCAATCAGAACAGTGAGGCCTGAATTTTACAAGTTACTGTTGTAAGATAATACCCTCACAGAATCATATGTTTGAGGTTGTCAGGTGACACAGCATTGTATAAATACTAATTACTACTACTACTAATACCACTACCACCACCACCATTACTACTACTGGTTGGTCCCTTGTCCTTCATGATTGAAGAGGACCAAAATGACATAACAATATTGGAGTCAAGGTACAGTGTGTCTGACTATGGCTAATCAGACCAATATGAATTTGGAATCTTCTACCACAGGTTGGGCACAAATAGTCCATATGAACATCTGGATTGGAGATGGCTCTAAATTTGTGCATCTCATGTTACTTTTGAACTACTGCAATTCTGCTTTGCTCCTAGAGCACAATGCCTTCTTTGATGCAGACATGTCAAGCCAGGCAGAGTCTCCCACGGGCACCATTGATTCCAAAGTTCTTCAGAGACACCTTGAGAGTGTCCTTGTATCACTTCTTCTGACCCCCAAGTGAGTGCTAGCCTTCTATGAGTTCTCCATGAAATATTCTTGAAGGTAAACATATTGCACTCTCTGCAATAGAGTTTGAATGCTTGGCAGTTCAGCTCAAGAGAGGACCTCAGTGTCTGGTACCTTATTTTGCTAGGTGATCTTCAGAATCTTCCGAAGACAATTCACATGGAAGCAATTCAGTTTCCTGGCATGGTGCTGGTATAATGTCCAAGTTTCACAGGCATACAGCAATGAGGTCAGCACAATAGCTCCATAGAACTTCAGTTTGGTGGACAGCCTAATAACTCTTCTGTCCCACACTTTCCTTTAGAGTTTCCCGAACACTCAGTTAGCTCTGGCAATGCATGTGTCAACCTCATTATCTATGAGTACATCCCTGGAAAGTAATATTGCCAAGATAAGTGAAATTATCTATTGCATCCAAAATTACTTCGTTTGCTGTACCCTATGGTTTCATGTATGGCTGGTGTGGTGCTGGCTGGTGGAACACCTGTGTTTTCCTGGTGTTAATTGTTAGGCCAAAATTAGCACAAGTGCTAAAGAATTTGTGTATATGTTGCTGCATCTCAGCTTCAGAGGCTGCACTGACTGCATAGTTATCTCCTAACAAGAAAATCCTGAATCAATTTTCCCTCCATTTTAGTCTTGGCTTGTAGACTTTCCGAATTAAATAATTTACCGACTGTGTGGTAGCTGCCCTTGACACCATTATCGTCCTCATTGAAGGTATCTAGCAACGTCACTGCAAACACCACTCTCAAAAGCATGGGAGCACAGTCTTGCCTTACTCCATTGGTGACTGGGAAAGCATGAGAGCATTGTCCATCATCCCACACCCATACAATCATGCCATCATGAAACTGATGTGCAAAGTGCTGAACTTCTCTTGCTTACCAAATTTTGCCGTGATTTTCCATAGGCCCTCATGACTGACAGTATCAAAGGCCTTGGTTAGATTGATGAACATTGTGTACAGACCTCTCCTGCTCCTGGCATTTCTACCACCACTACTACCACCACCACCACCACCACTATTACTACTACTAGTACTATTACTAGTGTTACTACTACTGCTACTGCTGCTGCTACTACTAACTGGAGTACACAGAATTTTCAGGGATCACTAGCACCTCTGATACGAGGGCTCATCAAATACTTTTCTGGGCTGCTTATCCACCTTTGGTGTCTACCTGTCACCCAAGTACTCAGAATCAGTCATCAAGTAAGTGTCAGAGGCAGGATAGAAACTCCAACCTTTCTGACCCAGGCCTTTCTGACTCGAGTCTATCCCTGACAAGCCTAGTCATGTGCAGGAGCCTTCATCACTAGCTTAATCCCAAGGGGATGAGTTTTTGAGATACAGAAACTCCTGGAAAAAACACATGATCTATTAAGTCCTATAGAGGTTCCAGTCTGTGCAGATAGAGCCTGCGTGCTCAAGCTGAGGAAATCACAAATTCTTTATGTGCTTTGTAGTTATGGCCATGGTCTTGGTAAGTGTGCCATGCTTGGAAAAAGAAACCCAGAAGATGAAATTACCCAGAGTTCCTCATTTTTCAGTCATATTGGAATAAGAACTCATACTTAGAAATTACTCAAATGTGTATAAAGCATTTTATTTAGCAGAGGGGGACAGAAAGGGAAAATGGCAAACGAAATGTCCATCCAGTTTAGCTGGAGGAAAAAGGGTAGGGTGGCCTTAGGTAAACTATACAATTCTTTTAAGGATCTCCAACTTTTCCCTGAACCAAAGCCCCAACTCTTTGGTACTCACCTTTTATCACATCTGACAGTCACGAAATACTCCGAAGAATTAAAAATCAATGTCACTCAAAGAAAAAAAAAAGCAGTAGGACATGCCAAGTGTGACAGATTAAAAATAAGGAGCCACAGGGAAGAACCAATTTATGGGGCAACAAAGATGTGGACAATTAAAAGGCAGGTGGACAGCTACTGTCTCAGAGGGAGGCAACCCTCTGCACAGATGCCCATGTGTTACTCTGGTAGGCAGCCTCAGGTTGCGATGAAGTGAAGCCGTGAGGAAGGCCCTTCACGTGTTAGGTGGCCTCCCCTTGGAGAACTTCCTTGAACAGGAATGAATGGGCTATTATCTACATGTCCCTGGAGGGCACATCCATTACACCTGGATGACAGATCCTTTGAAAAAGTCCAGTTTTCCTCCCAACAAGTCCATAAAGTGTATAGAACAAAGGTTATTATACCTGGTTTCCTGACAAGTCAAGTGAGGCCTAGGAAGGAAAGGTTAGTCAAAGTTGAGACCTTACATCTCGGATGTCTCAGAGTTACAATTCCAACCCGTGGTCTGTTGCTTTCAAGGGTGTCCATATTTTTACTCTCTGAGGCTGCCTCTCCTGTTTGAAATCACTTTCCTTCAGCTCTTGATTTACTATGTGACAGCAGATGAGTTATTTCACATAGTTTGGCCCTATTTCTTGCTGACTTGTAAAGTCCTTTGGAGATGCTTAGATGAAAGGCATTTCCTATCTTTGAAGAAGACATGCTCTTTCTTCTTTTGTAGGCCTTTGGATTGTATGTTTATTCCTCCCCCCCACCCCTTTCTGCAGTGATCAAGAATGCTTAAAGGAGAATTTTTCTCCAAATTCCACATTTCTTTAATCTTTCACCAGCCATCTCGTACCATCTGATTCCCCAAATATCTCCACATCCATGCAGATCCAGATTAGAAAGGAAGATTTGTCCTTTGGACTTGGTCCCATCTGATGCTGAGTGCAATGTAAAGCAGACAAGGGGATTTGTGGTTTCAATGAGGCTGAAAGGAAGTTTGTATGCTAATGATGACAGCCAGAACCTCCTTTTTTATGGCAGGAAAGATGCAGAAGGTGGCAGCTGGATTCATGACTGATAAAACCCACTGCAGCATGGGTGGCGTCAGCTTAGAGTCAAGATGAACACCGCTATGGAGCTAACTAATGACTCCAGCACACACGTGTTTTTTGTTTAGGGTGGGTTTTCTTTGAGGGGAGAGAGAGTATGGAGGATAATATAGAGTTTCTTTCATACCTTTTGCTTTGGAAAAAGAATCTTCTGAGAGACTTGCAAGATGCTAGCAGAACTATTTTGAGGGTGACTTGGTATTTCTGTAGTAAATTTGGTCAATGGACTTCCTTTCACACTGGGGTTCAAAAAGTTAAATTCCTGTGGTTTTGCCAAGGACTGGCCCAAAGTGTCCCATTTGTGACACTCCACTGATGGCTCTGACAAACATTAGGATTAAGTTGGGAAGGGATTTGAGACACGTAAAAGTATAATTAATTTAAAATCGGGCAGAAAAATGCTTCTTTCTTAGAATGACTTTTTTTTTTCTAAAATTTGAGGAAATGAATTCTTGAAGGAATGAAAAAGCATTTATTAAATGATTACTGTGTACTTTCTAAACACTATGTTAAATGCTGAGGATACAAGCAGAAAACCAAGACAGCTCCTGATAATAATAATAATAAAAATTATAACAATAATAATAGCTAGTTTGCAGAACATTTTGTTTTGCAGCATGCTTTACAAATATCATCCCAAATATTATAGAATATTAATATGTGATCCTCACAGCTACCCTGCAGCCAGGTGTCATTATTACCTCCGTTTTACAGATGAGAATGTTGCAAATGACACAGGTTAAGTGAGTTTCTGAAATTCCCAGAGGCAATCTTCAAGTTCAAGTCTTCCTGACTCCAAATTCAGCTCAAAGTCTATTTAGGGAAGAGGAAACATGGAGGAGGAAGCGGCAGTGGGGAGAAAGGAAAGGCCTTTGGTTGCAGCTAAAAGGGCAGATGAATCCCTTCCCCACACAGAGTTCTACCAAGACAGACAAATTCTATTTATTGCACTTGGTGCAATGAAGGTATTTTTTTCAAAAGTGAAATGCAGTTGTAAACATGAAACAAGTCTGTTAGGCAGATATTTATTAAGCATTTAATATAAGAATAGGCCCTAGGGAAACAGGCAAAAGTGAAATACTTTCTGTCCACACAAAGCTTTCTTTCTAGTAGGGACAGAACATGTACAGAAATGAAGAGATACAACTCTACTTGCAAAGTGATAGAAGTAGTTTCAAGAGAGGGAATGTGCTAATAACTTGGGGTGTTAGGAAATCCTCATGTGGCAGCTGGAGATTGAATTGGGTTTTGGATGGAGTTAGGGATCCTACAGGGCTGCTGGTGAGGAGGAAGTGTATTGCAGGTACAGGGGATTACTTGGGCAGTGAGGGGAGGGGTCTGATGTCAAGCAGAGGAGACAGAAGGTGGCAGGACAGTCTGACACGACAGAGGGTGGCACATTTGGGGGAGTCATCCAAAATAAAACTGGAAAGGGAAGCTGGAGCCAGGGCTGGTGAAGGCTATGATGGTGAGGCTGAGGATATGGGATTTTAACCTGGGCCAAGAAGGAAGAGGCAGTTGGGAAGAAGTGAAGCCCTCTGCCCTGTGACCCTGGTTCAGGCATGAATGCTGTCGCCTTTTGGCTAAAGGTCAATACTCCCATTCGTCCAGGGTCTCCATGCTGCTCCATCATCATGGCTGTGCTCTGAATTTTGAATGTTGTGGGAAAAAGGTTTCCCTGGCATCCCTCCTGCTGTTAAAGCCCTTCCCTTCTGTCTGAATACCATTTGCCAAAATATGTGGGGTCCTGCCGAGAAAGAGGGAGGAGACCACAGGCTGCTAGGAAGCTGGGCCCTGTGTGTTTCCTTATGGGGACCGTAAGCATCAATCTTTCTGCAAGACAGCCTAGAATGCAGGGGAAGAGAGACCCTTTAAATAAAGAACAAAAGGAGAATTCTCTAAAATCTGAGCACATACACAGACTCTCTCCCTCCCCTCCTTCCTCCCTCCCCCCTTTTCCCCTTATTCCTCTCTCTCTCTCTCTCTCTCTCTCTCTCTCTCTCTCTCTCTCTCTCTCTCTCTCTCTCATACACACACACACACACACACACACACTCTCACATACACACACACACTCTTACATACACACATGCACACACACACACACACACATACACACACAGAGTTTGCCCCCCAGCTCCTCCAGGACAACTGAGTTCTCAGATGGTCCAAACCTGCCATTTTGGGGAGTTTAACATAAGAAAAATCTCCAAGAGGTTGAGGTTTACGAGGCTTGAATGATCCAGGGCTTGGCTTTTCAAAACCATCTAATTGAGCCTTGGAGTCTGTGTGTGCTTCATGTCAGACATCTGCATATCAGCTGGCTGCCCAGAAACATGCTAATTTGCTCACAGCTAATCAGTTTCACATGTGCTGCAGCATCAGAAATGACATCATCAGAGGAGCCACCAGCATGCAAGCTCCCCCTCCACCTCTCCCTGCTCAGGACAGTCGGCTCTTCCACAGGGTTCCAATCCTTGACACTTAGGGCAAGGGAGGACATTAGAGTAGCAGGCTTCAGGGTTATTGATCCACTGGGTTATTGATGGAGAACTGGGCTCCTGCTGAGGCCAGTCGTCCAGCACTGTGTCTGGCTTTGGCTAGGTCCAGACGGCCACCACTGAGTGTCAGAGGATGTGAATTTGCTCCTTATTCACAACACTGCTCGGACTCGACTCCTGCTTCAAACTTCTTTATTAAAGGCTCTTTGGATACAGGAGCACTTTTAGGTTTGCTCTCTATAGAACCAGGGATTTAGTCAAAGACTGTTTTGTTGAGGTCCCCATTTATATAATAATTATTGAGGCAGCCACATGGTGCAATGGATAGAACACTGGGCTGGGCCTGGAGTCAGTGAAAACCTGAATTCAATATCCTGCCTCAGAAAGCAGTGTGACTCTGGACAAGTCACTTAACCTTTATCTTCCTCAGCTTCCTCCTCAGGAAAATAAGAATAATAACATCTACCTTCTGGGGTTGTTGTGAGATAATAATCATAAAGTGTTTAGCACAGTGCCTGGAAGTATTAGTATTATGGTAATTATTATATAGTAATAGTGAGCATTATATAAATATGGGTTGTTATAATAATTATCATAGACTGTTATTGTCTAGGATAGAAAATAGTGATTTAATGAGATCACACAGTAAGTGAAGGTGTGAGGCAGGGACCAGGCTCTAGACTTCTTGATGCCGGGGCTGAGGTTCTACCAATGACGATGATGTACCATGCTGGCTCCCTCTCCAAAGTCAGTGGTGAGTTATGAACATAAGTCCATTGATTTTTGCCCATCCTTCCTTAAAATTCAGTGGTCTTGAAGAGCCACCTGAGTCTTAGGATATTTCAGAGACTATTAGGGTTGGGAGGCTGCACAGAGGTCATCCTGTTCCCCACCCCCACCCCTGCCTTATTTTATAGATGAGGAAACTAAGACCCAGATACTAACCCCAAGTGACTTTCTCAAGGTCACACATATCAAGTGGCAGAGATAAGGCTTGAATCTGGGCCATCCCATTCTGCTTTCCTTCCATGCATTCCGTTGACCATGTAAACGTACAAAATAATCTACTCATCAATTGCAGTGTAGACTCATACATATATTCACTTCATCAAAGAGTAGAAAGTGATGTTAGCAATTCTGAGTCCATTTACTTCACTTGACAGCAGAGGAAACTGAGGCCTGGGGACGTTTAATGACAGGCCCGGGGCCACACTTTTTCTTTAGTGATAGGAAAACAATATCAAAATATTCACCTGTGAAATATTCATTTTCCAGTGATGGTTTTATGGAATCATAAAGCCATTGATTTAGATCTGGACGTGACCTCAGGGAGATGGTCTTGTGTCTCATGCCTGAGTCAGGATTTGAGCCAAAGTCTGTCTGATTTCAAGTCAAGCAATCTATCCACTATTCTGTGATGTCTTTTTAAAATATTTTGTTTTTCCCCAATTACATTTGAAAACATTTTTTAACATTTTTTAAAGATTTGAGTTCCAAATTCTATCCCTCCCTCTCTCCACTCCTTCTTCCCTAAGATGGTAAACAATCTGATATAAATTATACATGCTGCAATGTGTCTTTATGAAATCTTTTTATTAGGAGAGCAAAATCTTATTAGTGTTTGTTTAAAAAATTCTCTCCCTAGCTTATGTGACTTTCCTTTGGTTATAATATTAGGCAAACATCATCCAGACAAATTGAATAATTTGTGTGGCAGTCCAGCAGCCCCAGCTGCTGAGAAGCCTGAGAACAGAATCTCAGGAGTCGGCTGCCCATCCGATTTGCTAACCCACAGACTGCAGCAATAATGCTTCACTCTAAGATAATGTTTAATGTACTTTTGTAACAAGCACTTCAGGAAGTTTGGGGCAAACATCCAGCACTGAAATCCCTGCTCATTCTTGGAGCACTTGAATGTGGCGTGCTTCTCAGGTTTCTTTCTGCATATTACAAGTTGGAAATCAACCTTGAAAGCTGGCTTATCATTTTAAAGTTACTTACAAAAACCAAAGTACAATAGACTGACATTCACTGTCACATGAGACTTTAAGGTTCATGTATCCCATCCATACTAGAAGGACTGGAAGCACCAAGCCATGCCAATTGACACAGCGCATTTTTACACACTAAAATAATAGAATGAAAAGCATTATTTTCAAAATAAAATGAGAATATCCTCTTATAGTTATTTGTATTTAAAATGCATTTGTACAGATAAATTACAGTAAAATTATGATGTATTACTGAAAAAGATATTTAATCATCTGACACAATGCCCGGTTCTTGTCCCCCTTTGGAGGACGTAACTAAAGGACTCTTACGCCCATTTTGCAGATGAGGAACATCGACAGTATTTTCATGTGTTCGCTTGTTCACACGTAAGGTTTCCTCTCAGAGATTCGCCTTTAGCTGTCAGTGATGTAACCAGGCAGGTAAGCAGGGATCCAGAGGAGAGAAGGTGCCCTATCAATCAGCATGCATTAATGGGAGATCCATCATTGGGAAGCAGGGATCTAGAGGAGAGAAGGTGCCCTATCAATCAGCATGCATTAACGGGAGATCCATCATTGGGAAGCAGGGATCTAGAGGAGAGAAGGTGCCCTATCAGCATGCATTAATGGGAGATCCATCATTGGGAAGCAGGGATCTAGAGGAGAGAAGGTGCCCTATCAGCATGCATTAACGGGAGATCCATCATTGGAGATGAGTCACATGCATGTGGTGCTGCTTCTTAAAGTAGTGTTGATTTCTGTAGCAAATGAAGTGACTCTTACAGGATG
The DNA here is from genome assembly GCF_003287225.1 of Phascolarctos cinereus. Classification (NCBI taxonomy): domain Eukaryota; kingdom Metazoa; phylum Chordata; class Mammalia; order Diprotodontia; family Phascolarctidae; genus Phascolarctos; species Phascolarctos cinereus. The sequence continues at coordinate 8,056,161 of NW_027555514.1, read as the reverse complement.
GCTTTGTATCGTTTATAAAACATGATCTCATCTGAGAGCCTTCATATCTGTAGAAGGAAATGTGGAAACAAGTCACCCAATGATGCATGACTTGTTCAAAAAATATTAGACACTGTATAAACCATTCATAGCATTAGAATATATGCTCAGTGAGGGCAGAGGCTGTTGGGTGTTTGTTGTATTACAGTACTTTGTATACATGTTTAATTCATACCTGTTGAATTGAATTCCAGCCATTAGCCCATCTGAAAGATAGTTGAATAAACAAACTCTCTCTCTCTCTCTCATATATATATATATATATATATATATATATATATATATAGATAGATAGATAGATAGATAGATAGATAGATATCTATATATATCTATATCTATATCTATATATATATATCTATACTGAAAAAGTGACTGAACAATAACTATACCTATATATGTGAGTATGTGTATTATGGTATATGTGTGCATGGAAATATATATATATGTGTGTGTGTGTGTATGTGTATATATTATTTAGTAGTACTATGTGCCAGGTGTTGTGATAACTGCTGGGGAAAGAAATGTGAGCACTTAGCCCCTGGATTCAAGGAGCTTCCATTATACTAAGTGAAGATAACAAAACACACTGGGGAGTCATGGCCGATTGAGCCACAGAGTTGATGCATGTTCCCAGGGAACAGTAGATTGGCTTTGATGATCATTCTCAGAGCTGGAGTGGGTGGCAAGAGTGACCAGCATGGTGGCATAGAGATTGTGGAAAGAATCTTGGAGGACTTGACAGTTCCCCTAAGTCCAAAGTAGAGCTAAGTCTGGGGTAGGCTTCAAGCTCAGGAAATGTGATCTGTGAGACTTAGCCTGGCAGATAATCACCCACTGCCTTAGTCTCAATGTGCCAAAGATTGGGGAGGTGTAGGAAGGTTCTTCACTTTTCCTAGAATTGTAGTTACAGGCTCCCCACCTAATGGGCACAATTCTTAATTCTTCTCTCTTCAGAAGCAGCACATTGCAAAGCAGAAGAAGGGGTTGGGAGAATTGAATTGGAAATTTAGAAATGGATAATTTTGGAAATAAATAATGAGGATCTAAACCCAAAATTCTTCAAAGCACCCAAAGAAATATCATAAGCAAAGCCACTGCTAGGGCAGAGAAATCAGAGCTTTCCTCCAGAGCGGGACATATATGATATGCAGAGATTAGCATTTGGGGACACTCCATCCATCTCAGCTCCTCTTCTTCCTTCTCGTTATTTGCTGGCTGAAAAATTCATTAGGGACTGAAAACACTTGACGTGAACCTTAGACTCTTTGGCTAGGAAGCAAGAAAGCTTGTTTTCTAAGTACAGGGTCAAGTGGTAAGGCCATCCTTAAGTTGTCATTGTCTTTCAGGAAGCTATAAATGAACTGAAGTCCAGGCTACATCCTAGGAAGTTCTGTTTGTTATTTACAGGATAAATGGACTCCACTCAACTGGGTTCCATAAGGGAAGAATAAAGACAGGCAGACAGCCACCATCTTGTTCGTGGCCGTTGTCATGGTGGTTTCTGTTGTCCCCCCTCCCTCTGATCATTTCCTCATTGTTCTGCTTGCCTGTGGATTTCCTTCTGTGGATCCCTTCTCATCCTTAGGAAGCTATTTGTTCTTGGCTTTTGTAAGTGAGGAAGACAAATGAACTGAACCCTTGTTCCAAACACAACACGGCAGAAGTTCCTGCTGTCTCCCCACAAGTTTGCTTCACAGATATCATAGGAGAGCCTGCCAATCAATGCAAGTCTTCTTGGCATAGAGGCCACTCGTGTCCCAAAGGCTCTTCCTCCTGCTTGTGAGAGTCAGATCCCTCTGCTTGTTACTCATGTCCATTTTGGAAACAAAGGGAATGGATTTTTTCTTGTTTGTAATCTACATGCATTGTAGAAGCTGTGAGGTTAGTAAAGCACAGATCATAGACTTTGAGTAGAAAGACTCTGAGAAAGCTGGAAGCCCATTCTCATCCTTGTAAAGTGGAAGAAACAGAGGCCCGAGTTTTTTCAGTCAAGGTACCTAAGGTTATGTGGGTACCTGGTAAGCACCAGTGGCAGGCTTTGGCCCTGTTACTAGGGCTCCCAGGTCAGTGTGCTTTCCACTCTGCTTCCACAAAGGTGGGACTCACAGACTGTGAGTCAGGAGACCTGGGTTCTAGTCCCGGCTCTGCCAAAGACTAGAGTCTGAGAGAGATGCTGTAACAGCGATGACTGAGAGACTCGGTTTCCTTACTTGCAGTGGGTAGAGCTTGCATGAAATAATTCCTGCATTCCCTTCTTGTTCTGATACTCTAGACATTTGTACTGGGTACAGGAAAAAACACAGTGCAATGAATGCACTGTTGCAGATGGTAAGCTCCTTGGAGGAAGGGACTGGCTTTTGCCTTTTTGGTATCCTCAGCATTTAGTATACAGCCTGGCACATGGCAGGTACTTAATAAATGTTTATTTATTGATTGTTGACCTTGGAGTCAAGAAAATGTGGGTTCAAAATGTACTTCAAGTGTGAGCATACTCCAGCACTGACCAGCCTCAGTTTACTCCTTTGTAAAATATCTTGAAGATCTCTAGTAACAGCCTCCAGGTTTGTTCTGAGAATCAAATGAGCAAACAGACATAAGGGGAAACCTTGCCATGCTACCAGAATGCTGGCCATACTAATATTTAATATCTGCTCTGAGCATCTCTACAATCTTGAGACTGGCATTATTTTAAATTAATAAAAGCTGTCAGTGCCCAAAATGCCACGATGCAGTCATTCATCTTCATTAGAGGACAGGGATCCTCAGCAAACAGTCACTCACCAAGGAGTCCTCAAGTGCTCCCTTTATCCCATTTTTACACATGAGGAAACCGAGATATAGAAAAATGCCATTTCTTGCCCAAAGTCTTAGTCCTGGAAGTGTAAGAGAAACCAAGGTGTGCGTGTGCAAGGGAAGGGGATAGGGAGTTCAGGGAGCTAATCCCCCGGATGATAAAGGCAGGATTCAAAAAGACTTTGGCCAGCCCACAGTTTTGGCCTGAATTGGGTGAGATGAAATTTTATGGGGATAAACATAAAGTCTTCCCCATGGGTTTAAAAAAATACTTTCCAAAGTTTATGATTGGGGCAGGCTAGCCAGCACTTTTTCTGAAAAAAAAAATTTTTAAAGCAGACTACAAGTTTAGTGGGAATCAACAGGGTGGTAGGGAAAGCCAGTCAAACCCATATGACTTCCAGTTAGATGTAGAGAAGTAGGTCTTCTCATTATCTCCATTTTACAGATAAGGAAACAGAGGCAAACAGAAATGAAGTGACTTGCCCAGGATCACACAGCTAGTAAGTGTCTAAGGCTGGATTTGAACTCTGGTCTTCCCTAAACCAAGCCCAGTACTCTATCCACTGAACTACCTAGCTGCCAATGATCCTCACAACAACAGTGAGAAGTAGGTGCTATTATTACGGCCATTTTACAGATAAGGAAACAGAATGAGGGAGGTTATGACTTGCCCGGGGTCACACAGTTAGTAAATATTTGAGTCCAGATTTGAATTCATGTCTTTCTGACTCCAGTGTTCTGGGCACTGTGGCACCCCTGTATGGAAAAGTAGACAGTTGCTATTCTGAAGGTGCTCCCACTCTGACGAAGATCCCACGTAAAAGAGGGCACAGCTGCAGAGCAGACTGTAAGATGTGTGTTGTGTCCCAAGGCTGGGGACACAGAGAACATTCTGTGAATGATGTTGACACGTGGGCACCATGGCGCCAGGACCACCGGTCTTGATTACAGTGACTATAGTACCCAGTTAATACCCACGTGGCTATCATTTCTGGCTAGATGAAGAGCGTACACGAGGTGAACTCTGAGGTCCCTTTGAACTAGTTATCCTCCAGTATTCTCCAGCAGCAGTATTTATGCCAATGGAGCTCAGTAAGTTAACACAATGACTCCTAAACATTGCCTATCAATTCCCAGGGTAGACATTTCATTTAACTAGCACTTGTTAGGTACCAGCCGTATTCCAGGTATTGTGCTTGGCCCTGGAGACACAAAGACAAGAGTGAGATAGACTTTGCCCTCAAAAAGCTTCTGTTATAGTGGGGAGATCCAACACATATGGGGAAGTAGTGCCCACAGAAGAGAGTTATGACCTTAAAAGTCCCAAGGGGGTATGAGCGGAGCCATAGGCAAATGCACTGTCTCATTCTTTCCAGTAGAAAATGCTAATGTTGATTTCAAGGTCAAGAGTAAGTGATGCAAGCCATGGTGAGTATCTGCATTACAGCTTGGGCAGATGGTGAGGTACCAGCTCCGGGCAAGCATTGGCATCATGGCAGATCCCGGATGTGTTGTCATGACCCTACGCCATGGCTCAGGATCATCCCTACAATGCCCAAAGAATGGAAACTCCCAAACATTATCAAGGGATATACATACAGGGGTGTGTGTGTGTGTGTGTGTGTGTGTGTGTGTGTGTGTGTGTGTGTGTATATGTATATATGTATTCACACACACATGTATGTATACTTATACATATATGTACATATACACACATATACATACACATACATATATATTTGTCTTTGTACCCTTGCTGTTGAACATGGTATCTGATACATAGTAGCTGCTTAATAAAAGCTTTTAAGCAGCTAGGTAGCCCAGTTGATGGAGCATTAGACTTGTAGTCAAGAAAACCTGAGTTTGAATCCTGCCTTGCACATTTATAAGCTGTGTGATCCTGGCTAAATCACTTAACTTCTGTGCCTCAGTTTCCTCATCTATAAAAAGAGCTGATAAATAATAACAACTACCTGCCAGGGTTGTTGTGACAATCAAGTGAGATAATGAACATCAAAGGCTTTGCAAACCTCAAAGTGCTATAGGAATGTCATCAATGTGGCAGCTACTGCTGCTGAAAATGATAATGGTGATGGTGATGCCAGGCCACTAAACAGAATTTCTCAGGTGTGAAACCATGCTTGGCCTTCCTCCTCCTATTTAGAAAGGGGCCTCTGGAAAAAAAAATGGGAAAACGATAAGTTATGCAGAAGATGTGGGAAAATTGGAACACCAATGCGTTGTTGGTGGAGTTGTGAAATGATCCAACTGTTTTGGAGAACAAATTGGAACAATGCCCAAAGGACTATGCAAATGTGCATACACTGTGACCCAGCAATAGCACTTCTAGCACTATATCTCAAAGAGATCATAAGAATGGGAGAAGGACCCATGTGTACAAAAATATTTATAGCAGCTCTTTCTGTGATGTCAAAGAATTGGAAATTGAGAGTATGCCCATCAATAAGGGAAGGGCTGAACAAGTTGTGGTATATGAATGTAATGGAATACTATCGTGCTATAAGAAATGATGAACAGGCTGACTTCAGAAAAACCTGGAAAGACTTGTATGGACTGATGCTGAATGAAGTGAGCAAAAGCAGGAAAATGTTGTGCACAGTAACAGCCACCTTGCATGATCACTAACATTGATAAACTTAGCCCTTCTCAGCAACACAAGAATGTAAGACATCTCTAAAAGTCCCATGATGGAAAATGCTGTCCACATCCAGAGAAAGAACTATGGAGCTTGAATGCAGATCAAAGTAGACTATTTGCTCTTTTTTTCCTTCTGTTTTGTTTCTTCTTTCTTTTTGTTCCTCCTCTTGTTTGTAGTTCTTCCTTACAACATGACTAATGTGAAAATATGTTTAATAGGAATGTGTACATAGAGCCTATATCAGATTGCACTCCTTCTTGGGGAGGGAGGGGAGGAGGGAGGGGGAGAACAATTTAAAACTCAAAAGCATATGGAAGTGATTGTTGAAAACTAAAAATAAATTAATTAAAAAAAAATTTAAATCACCTTGGCAAAAAAGGAGGGCGAGGCCTGAATGTCTTAGAGCATATGTCCAGAGTTGTCTCTGCTGCCCAAGTTAAAAAGTTGTGTTTTGGGGTCTACATCTCCAGAAGCAATTCTCACAGTCAGAGGGGAGATGGTTGGGGAGTCAAGAGAGCTCAAGGAGGGTGGAGACATGTTTTAGTTTGCTTCTCTGGAGAGTTGATTTAGTGTTTGCTTGTCACCAAACATGGAGATGAAAAGGAGAAAATGTGGTGAACTTTTCAGATGATTGATCCCCCACCCCAGTGTCTGTTGCTGGAATTGTTTGTGAAATGTGTTGAGCACAAGTCTTCTGGCTTGGCCAAAGTACTGACTTTTTTTCTGGAGGAATTGGCATCATTCAGAGGTTGTCAGGGATAGGTGTTGGAAGCTCTAAGTAGACAGGTAGAAGAGCAAAGGAGCTGGAGGTGCCATCTCTGGGCAAATGTTCCAGGAAGGTTCTGATATGGTGATGCTGATATTGATGACATGGCTAATTCATTCAATGAGCAGAGAACAGGCAAAGGAATGAGGACATATCTATTGTCATCCACAAAGGACAGAATGGTCCAATTAGGCAGCTTTTTGATAGCTTGTGTCTGTTACTAATCTTAGTCTGTTCAGTTCAGCTCCATTAATTTCCCTGGCTCACTTACTAGTCATGCATGACTAAGCTGGGGGATTTTTTGAGTTTCTCATGTCATTGGCACCTCCCACCTCAATAAGTGCCAAGAATTTCCATCATTCTGTGCGTGCACGTGCAGGACATCACAGGACTCTGTCTCTTGCATGATAGAATGGAGATATGGAGGGAGAACAGCCATATTGAGATGGGGAAGTCCATGTCATCAGTAGCTAGCTCTCCCTTTGCTCATCCTTCAGAAAAAGGAAGATGCCAGGAGAGACCAACCCACTCATCCAGATCCTGGGCAGAACTGGGTTTTTGATGTTCCAGATGGTTCAATTTCTCTTCAAGCTGACTGTAAAGGCACCGCTCAGCTTCCTCACTCTGACTTGTAGCGCCCAAAGTATTTTGGAGCACCTGCCTTTAGTGGGGTCCACTTTGGGATCCAGGACAATCAAGAGCCTCAGAACATCACAGTGGGTGTGAGGAAGTATCCATCATATAGATTGGTAGAGAATTCTTCCATAGCAAGCACATCTGCCAGCAGGGTAAGGTCTCCAGTAAACAGGTGAAGGGATAAATTGTTGAAGGCCAAGTCTTTGAATGTGTTCATTAACCCAAGCAGATATCAGAGAAAGGTAGAGTCATGGATATGGGACCAGCAAGCAAGCAACTGAGGTCTCTGTTTAATTCAACATGTCCAAAACACAGCTCATTATCTTTTCCCCTAAACCCTCCCTACCTCCTACCTTCTCTGTTACTGTCAAGGGTACCACCATCCTTCCAGTTTCCCAGGCTCACAACCTAAGGGTTATGCTGAACTCCTAACTTTCTCTTACACCTCACGCCTCCCCCTCCCATCCAAGATAGTGTTCAGGCCTGTCCATTGCACCTTTGCAACATCTTGCACATATGCCCACTTCTCTCTTCTGACATAGTCCCTACCCTGGTAGCTGCTGGTGGGTCTGCCTGCCACAAGACACTCCCCACTCCAATCTATCCTCCATTAAGCCACTAAAGTAATTTACCTAAAATGCAGGTCTGATTATGTCAATAAATATTCAGTGTTTATTGAATAGATATGCAATAAACTCTATTAGCTCTGTATTGCCTCCAACAGGAAAATGCTCTTTTTTGGCATTAAAAGCCCTTCATGACCTGGCCCCCTCCTACCTTCCCAGTCTTCTTATAGCTCATTCCCCATCCCCAACAAGTAGTCTTCAATTTCCTGACTTTGGCATTCTGGGTATTTAATGAACCTGACACTCCATCTCTCTGCTCTGGGCATTAAAAAAAAAATAATTAATTTACTTTTAGTTTTCAATGAACACTTTCATAAGCTTTTCAATTTTAAATTTTCTCTACCTCCCTCCCCACCTCCCTCTCCAAGATGGTGTGAAATCTGATATAGGTAGGCTCTACATACACATTCCTATTAAACATATTTTCACATTAGTCATGTTCTAAAAAATTAGAACCTATAGGAGGAACCATGAGAAAGAAGAAACAAAGCAAAACAGAAGAAGAAGGAAAAAAAAAGAGCAAATAGTATGCTTCGATCTGCCTTCAAAGTCCATAGTTCTTTCTTTGGATTTGATGGCATTTTCCATTGTGAGACTTTTGGAGATATCTTAGATTCTTGTATTACTGAGAAGGGCTAAGTCCATCAGTGTTAGTGATCACACAAGGTGGCTGTTACTGTGTACAACGTTCTCCTGGTTTTGCTCACTTCATTCAGCATCAGTCCATACAAGTCTTTCTGGGTTTTTCTGAACTCCACTTGCTCATCCGGGCATTTTTTTCCCAGCGATTTCCTATGGCTGGAAGGCTTTCCCTTCCCTGCTCTGACTACTCTTTCCTGGCTTCCATTGTCTCAGCTAACATCCCACCTTCTACAAGAAACCTTCCCCATTTCTTCTCAATTCCCTGGCTTCCCTCTCTTCATTATTTCCTATTTAACTTGTATATAGTTTCCTTTGTGTTTATTTGTTTGCATGTTATCTCCTCCACTGGATTGTAAGCGCCTTGAAGGCAGTGACTGTCTTGCTTCTTTTGTATTTGCTGTGCTTAGCACAGTGCCTGGCACATAGTAGGGCTTAATAAATGTTGATTGGCTGAAGAGAAGAGCCCACCATAATGTTAGCAGGGCCAATTAGTGTTCTTCAGAGGTAGGTGAGCAGTACAACAGGTGAAGCATTGGCTCTGGGATTAGGAAGGCTTGTGTTCAAATCTAGCCTCAGATATTAATAACCGGGAGACCCTGGAAAAGGCATTTGGACTTTTTCCGGCCTCAGTTTCCTCAACTATAGAATAGGGGTACAATTATCCTCCAATTTCCAGGACTGTTGTGAGGATCAGATAACATGATATCTGTAAAGCTCTTAGCACAGTGCGAGACATGGAGGAGGTGCTTCATAAATGCTTGCTTCCTTACTTCCTTCTTCTTTCCTTGTGTTTTGTTCATTCCCCAATCAGCTACAGGGCTTAGAATGACTGTGGTTTCTAAAGTTCCTTCCACTCAAACACTTTGTGATTCTATTACCATCTCAAAGATCTAGATGAGAAAAGAGTCATTGGCAGATCTTCCTCATCTGGTTCCCCTCTGGCAATGATACAGAGAGGGGTTCTAAGCCATGTAGCTGATTGGGGAATGATTCTGTTTTTTTTTTCTTAAATCTTTTTTTTTTTAATACATAGAATTTCTTTCTTAGAGTGATATTAGTCCTTTCATCTCTTCCATATTGTTCCCATTGTGGCTTCAACAATCCAAGCCAGGCAGCCCTTGGAGAAATGTGGTACATTCTTGGGAGCAGCCTAGCTTCTCCTGATTGTATTCATGAAGGATCCTCAGGAGTCTACCATTCACCATTAAAATATATCTTTGGTGATTCTCTCTGAAAACCATCTTACTCTCCCTAATATGAACACAGATTGTAAAAAACAAAAAACAAAAAACAAACAAAAAAAAACAGGGTCCTGCTTGAACCTTTCCCAATACTGAAAAAAAAAAAATGACCGAGGTGCAGTTAGATCCAGTTACGGTCCCCTGTTTGCACAGCTGGGCTTCATTGGGTGAGGGCTTGTGTTACACACAGTTTGTGATCGGAAGTAAATGCTTTTAAAACAACCAAAGAGACAGGTTTTTAACCTCCACCTCTTCAGATTCTTTGTTCACTCACTGAGCTTCTGTGGAGGTCATGAGGAAGTTGGGTACCCATAGGTCATTAGCCTGCGATTGAAACTCACCTGAACAACCCATCCCCTAGTGAGCGCATTAGCTTGGCTGCATTAAAATAGCATTAACAAATAAATAAATCCCAAAGGGCTTCATATTTTTCAAAGGCTTCTATTTGTAATGTCAAGGAAAGGGGGTAGTATGATGAAGGGTCTAGAACTCGAGGAGGAGGAGGGAAGGGTACTTATTGGAAGAGGTTAATGACCCTACACTACAGGAAGTTTGAAAAGCCAAAGAAAAAAAAAAGCCCCAAGACCAGCCATAGTTAATCTCAGAGAATTTTCTGAGTTTCAGCAGAGAAGTTCACATTTTGAAAGGGGTCTCAGAGGCCACTGAGTTCAACCCAGATTCCTCCACATCTTGACCAAGAAGTGTCCACCCGGCTTTGCTTAGATTGAAGACTTCTACCTCCTGACTGACTGACTAATGACCTTTTCACTTATAGAAAGCCTAGCTTTCCTCTTTCCAGCTTCCATCTTCAGACTTTTGCCCTGTGGGCCAACCAGCACAGAACTAACGCTGCTTCTTTGGGATAGCCATTCAGATTCATGAGGACAGCTTTCATCTCTCCCCCCTTCTGCTCCCCAGTCTTCTCTCGGCCAGGATAAACATTCCCAGTTACTTTAACTAATCCTCTTATATCTTGAACATAAGGCCCTTCCACATGCTGGTTTCTCTCCCCTGGACTTCCTCTGGCTAATTGAGATTCTTCCTAAAAGGGATACCCCAGCACAGAACACAGTGCCCAAAGAGGATATCACCAGATCTTGGTGCCACACACTCTCTCAGTGCAGACAGAGTCTTGGTTTTCTTGACTCACATACCTCACTGCCAAAGTATCTTTTCCTTCCCGAGTTGAAATTGTGAGGCATCCGAATCTTTCCAGAATGACTGCACATCATTTCCCTTCTATGATACAGACTCGTCTACCAGCTGTTCTCCAAATCTAACATCTTGAAGCCAGTGTCCTGTAGGCTTCTCAAAGTCCTGAACATTCTGAACAGAATTCGTTATGTGCCAGCCCCTCCTCAGACTCACCTCTTTCCAATTTCCTTGTTACTGTGGAGAGCAGCACCATTTTGCTAATCTAATTCTGTAAACTTTATGTCAACTTCAATTCCTCTTACTTACTCCATATAGCAAATCATTCGCTAAATCTTGGCAATTTTACCTTTACAACATCTTTTGCACATATCATTTTGGCTTTGTTCACAGGGGTCAGTCTGAGTGAAGGTCTTTATCACCTTTGATCTGGACTGTTTCAATAGCCTTTGAGTAGGCCTTCCTGCCTCAAATGTCTCCCCATTCCAATCTGCCTTCCACACTGATGCCAATGTTCCCCTTTTACCAAAGGCAAGACCTAATTGATAAACTCCAATACCTCCTTATTATCTCTAGGATCTGACATAAATGACTCTGTTTGGCATTTAAATCCATAAAATCTCTCTTCCACCTCACCTTCCGATGGAGTCCTCATGCTGCTAGTGTCTTCCCTTCCTTCAGTCGGTGCATGCCAGGCATGCTCACTTCTAACCTGCCTCAGATCCTACCCTTTGGACTATCTTTTCAACTCATTTTTTTAATGTGTTCTCTTTTCCCATTGGGATGTGAGTTCCTTGAGGGTGGGAACTGTCTTTTTGTTTACATTGATATTCACAGAAGACCAGTGTTACAGTAAGCATTCAGTCAGTGCTTTCTCAGATCTAACCTAATCTCCAGGCCTTTGTATTGATTGTTCCCCATATATGGAAAATTTTTTCTCCCTACCCATCCCTCTTAGAATCCTTAGCTTCCATCTAGGCACTGTAGCTATTGCTCAGTGGTTTTAATCATGACCAACTCTTTATGACCCCATCTGGGGTTTTCTTGATGAAGATACTGGAGTGATTTGCCATTTCTTTGTCCAGCTCATTATACAGATGAGGAAACTGAGGCAAACAGAGTAGGGTGACTTGCCCAGAGTCACACATCGAATTGGTATTTGGGATCAGATTTGAATTTAGGAAGTTGAGTCTTCCTGACTTCAGGCCTGGCGCTCTGTGCACTCTGGTGCCACCCAGCTGCCCCACTGAACGGCGCGTTAGGTCATGCTTTTTAAGTTTCCATTTTTCCCCCTCTCTACTGATAATTCCCACCATTTCTAAGGTTTCGTTTCCAGGCTAAGTCAGAAATGATGATCAATGCAGGGAGACTGAGGTCGCCTCTCATTTGTGTGTGAACAATTACTGTTCTCTTTTACTCAAACACCTGCTGTGGCTGGAGAGGGCTGCATTATCTACCAAGTACTGGGCACCCCAGTTACCACAAGTAAGTGAAGACTTTGTGTCTGTATTGTCCCCTTACCCAAACAAAGCACAGGTAACATTGAACTTGAATGTGAGCACAGTCTTCTGGGTCTTCATCAGCTACTTCCTCTACATTGTCAGATAACTAAACCCTTCCTCACGGACCCTAGCTGTGCTTCATGCAGTGCATAGAGCAACAGGAAGATTCATCCTTCTGAGTTCAAATCCAGCCTCAGACACTTAATAGCTGTGTGACCCTGGAGAAGTCACTTAACTTTGTTTGCTTCAGTTTCCTCATCTGTAAAATGAGCTGGACAAGGAAATGGCAAACCGTTCTAGTATCTTTGCCAAGAAAACCCCAAGCTGGGTCACAGAGAGTCAGACATGACTGAATAACAATTGACCTATGCATTTCCACTTGACAGCCTCCTACCTAGAGAACTCCCCTCACCCCCACCCCCACCCAATTGAGGGAAGAGAAAGCCACCTTGGTTTGTGGAATATGAAGTGGGTCATGGTTTGCACAGAAATGTGTAACAAATCACAATGCCCTGCTGTGGCAGCGGGGTCCCTGTATTCCCTAGCTCCGAAGACCACCCAGCCTTTTACTTGCTCGCAGTGCCAAATCTCCCTTTCTGAGCAGTCATGCCTAAATGATTGGCTCTTTGCTGGCATAGAAACAATCACCATCTCCATGCGGCTTTTTTTTTTCTTCATCTTTCTGGATTTTGAACAAAAGGACCTTAAACACCACTCTGTGACACCTAGAGCTGGGAGTAGGGGGTGGGGCTTTGGTCTTCCTTCATGGCGAGGAGGAAAGAATCCTCAGCATGCAGAATGTGGATGTGTTCTCCTTTGTGCAACTTCCATTGAAAATGTTTTCCTGGCAGATGTAATGGGTTTTAAGAAGGGGACTCCACCCTCTGGAGCTTTGTTTGAAAACCTCAAATGGAATGAAAACTCCACTTCATAACCTTCTGATGAAAATGAAAGAATGTCCATGCTTCTTCCTATGTTTGAAGGGAAAAAAAGTGGTGTGAAGGGATGTGGGTGGAGGATGGATGGCATTTGCACTGCTTTAATATTTTGGTAAGCTGTGGGGAATGTGTGTGTGTATGTGTCTACATATAGTATATATATGTGTGTATGTGTATATATATATGTATATATAGACATATGTGTATGTTTATAGACACATATATAAACACGTGTATATGTGTGTGTGTGTGTGTGTGTGTGTACGCATATTTATATCCTTAGTTATAGTTTCTTAAAGAAAGTATCATTTAAAGTCTTTGCTCTCGTACGACTTGGGAGCTCAGCTAGTAGAATTCTGCATTTGCCCCTGAAAGAATCTCCACGATTCATCAGTTCCCTGAGTAGAGTGTCATTGCATCATCTGTAAATCTCAATGTGTGAGCAACCCAAGAGGCACCAGACAGGAAGCTTCCAACTCAGTTCAACCCAACAAGCATTTAAATGTCTATCATGTACTAGGCATTGTGCAGGAAGCTGGAGTACAAGTATGGACAAAAATGCAAGTGTCCTTTCCTCCAAGGAGTCCATGAACATCTAGAGAGGGTGATTCAAACGGGCTAGGGCTAACCCCTGCGTATCCCTGGATAAGCGCTGGTACCCTGACAGTACAACTGATGTCGTGTGCTCCATATAGCAGACACTTAGATCAGATTCTCTGCCTGGAGCCTGCTCTCTGTGGGTGCTCCTTTGCGCCTTTGCCTTGGATTCCTCATCTGCAAAACGAATGTGTACATCACCCAGCTTCTCTGAATCTCTGATCCTATGATCCTAGGACTATACTCAAAGAAGACTACTGCTTGTAGTATTATTGCTACTACCACTCCTCCTCCTCCTCCTTCCATGCCTCTACTTCTATGAGTGCTACTCCTAGTATTATTATTACTACTACTCCTAATACCAGTGCTACCACTAATAGTGCCACTTCTACCACCACTACTACTACCCCCTACCATGGGTACTACTGGTATTATTATTACTATTGTTTCTACTACTAGTACACCACCACTACCACCACCACCAGCACCACCACTACTGCCACTACTATTACTACTACAACTATGACTACTTCTACTACTACTACTACTACTACTACTACTACTACTACTACTACTACTACTACTGCTACTACTACTACCACCACCACTACTACTATAGGAAAACAGTCCCTGCCCTTTGGGAGCTCAAAACCATTCATGGAGAGTTATTAAAACTAAGGCAGGGAGCAACCCTCCAGGGTCCTGGAATGAACTCGTTTCCTTTTTCTTCTTTTCCTCCTCCTCCTCTTCCTCTTTGCATACCACATGTGCTTTATTTGTTTGACTGAATAATCCTCCCATCAACTTAATTTGGCACAGACCTTTAGGGTTTTTCTACCTTCCTCATGAATGCTGGGCATGCACAGTGGGAATGGCAGGGACTTCTTTCCTTCCCCTGTGTTCTTCTCATGGCTCTCCTACCTTGTGTGTCTCACAGAGGTCAACATCATGTGGGCAGCACACCAGACACACCACAGCTCTGAGGCCTACAACTTATCCACTGCATTGAGACAATCTGCCCTCCAAGTTTATACGTCCTGGGTAAGTCACATTGAATGAGCAAGAGTGATAATATGCTTCTCTCATTTGAAAAAGCAGGCACACATCATTCTCTTTTCTCCTCTAAATAAATGGCTTAGTAGCATCCCCTACATGTGCTTCCTCCTTTTCCCTGTGACCACGTTCCCATCAAGACAGCGTTTTCTGATGGGTCTTGATCCAGAGGCCTCAAACAGTCCCTCCAACCAATCCAAGTGTTGTTCTCTGGAGAGCTAGAGCATGTGTCAAAGAAAAGGAGGCAGGGCAGTGGGAGGATGGCCTATTCCCTTCAGTCTGCCCTCACGAGGTGAGTGAAGGAGATCACACGAAGACAATTTGGGTTCAGATTTGAGAACTGATGCTTATCCCGTCTGACTCTGTAACTTCCAGTTCAGCTGTGTTCTTGTTATGTCAGGATGGCCACAAAACAGGATTGCAGTTTCCATTTCTGTCCCAGTCTTCTTCCCGACCACTGGGACAAGCGCTCACCATCGCTTTCCAGGACGGCACCATCAGCCTCCTAATTGAGTTCCTGGCTCGTAATGTCTTTTTGCTCCGGCCCATCTTGAACACAGCCTGGGAGGATTTTTCAGATTCTTTGTATTTCTGTTTCCAATACTGAGCAGAATGACTCACTCGGTCACTAACTATTTAAGGCCATGTCTTGGGCTTGATGTACATAGTAAGTACCTTATAGATGATGAATAATTGTTGCTATTGATACCCATCCAGAAAACACTCCTAAAACACGGGTCCTAGCATGTCACTGCCAAGCTCGAGAATCCTGACCAGCTTTCTATTGCCTCTGGGATCAAATATACATAAAATAAATACAGATTCACAATAATATGTTTCTAACAATAGCATATAGACAAAATAAACCTTTTAACTTGGCATTTAAAGTTTCCCGCAATTTGCTTCAAAGTATCTTCCCTAAATTCTTTCACAATATTCCTCTTGCCACACTCACTCTGCAGGCTAGAATGCACTACTACCTGTTCCCTGCTTTGTTATCCCACCTCTGGACCTTTGTCCTTGGAATGTGCTCCCTCCTTTCTTGGCCTTATATAATTAATGGCAGTTTGGCTTCAATAAGGAGCCATTCCTACAGGAAGTCTTCCCTGATCTTCCTCCCTGTTCATCCTCTCAGTGGGCTCAAAGGATCTTGTATCATCTTATATTCCCCAGTCCGTTACACCTTCCTTTAGGCCAGAGAATACCTTTTGTACGTCTTTGTTTTGTGCAGCGCCAGCTGGGGTTGAAGTCCCTTGTGCTAGGAGGAAAGAATGGAGGACGCGGCTTTCTCCTATGACCCCCTGTAGCAGGCCTTGGGCGCTAGTGCTGGTCTCTTCCTGCCAGCCCACAAACTGAAGCCTCCCTGCTCAGCAGAACAGGCCCAACCAAGGCCATGCAGTGAAAGGCAGAGACCAGGCTGGAACCCCCACCTGCCAGATTAATTGGTTACGTGACCATATTGCTTACTGTATTGGGTGATTGTCAAAGAAGGCAAGCACATTCTCCACCATGTAGCCTTCCTTTGCTTCCTGGATTTTCTCATATGAATATATTATCATAGTAGATAATGCTACTCCCAATCTCTGCTCAGCTTTAGACCACATACCTTGAGTCTATGCCGTCCGAATTGGGGAGTGAGTCCCTGACAACTGACCTTATTCAGGCCGTGCCAGGCCACAGAGCTGGCCTTCACATGTCATCCAGCCATATACTCCAAGCTTTTATTATGGGAATAGGAAAAAATCAAAACTCTGGCTGCTTGTGGAAAGGGCCTGGGAATCAACTCTATTCTGGCTCTTGTCACCACTTCTGTGACTGCCCAGATCAAGCCATCTGTTCTTGGCCACTACTGCCCATGACAATTGTCTGCCCCTGGCAGAATGCAAGTCCTCTGAGGGCAAGATGTTGCTCTGACGTCCCCAGTTCTTAATGCATAGTGAATACATAATAAATGCTCTGCATCCATTCATTCACTTGGTCATTTTTTGTATTCTCAGGGCCTTACACATAAGAATCATTTGTTAAAAAGCTTGTTCAATTGACCTGCATTGAATTTAGTGAAACATAGCCAGCCAATCAACATGCGTTAAGTGCTATTTGTTATACGCCAGGCACTCTGCTGAGTGTGGGAGTGCAAGGCCAGATGGGAAATAGGCCCAGACCTCGAGGACCTGGCATTCTATCTAGGCTGCAGTAAGGGATACTGGCACTTCGAGACTTGCTTTCCCCACTGCTGCCTCAGGTGTAAGCTTGACTTGATGTATTAGCCTCTCTGCATTGTAATGACCCTGACCCAGCTTGGCTTTTCTCATTGTCCAAACGCTGGACATGGGGGTAAATTTGAAACTGGACACAGCAATTTTAATAATAATATTGACGAGCATTTATGTAACATTTTAAGGTTGGCTAAGCACTTTATGACTGCATCCTCATCACCACCCTGAGAGATAGATGTTTCTTCTCTCCATTTTACAGATGAAGAAACTGAGGCATGGAGAGTTAATGACTTGCCCATGGTCATACACTAGCAAGTGTTTGATGTAGGATTTGAACTTAGATCTTACTGAGGTCCAGCATTCTAAATACTGTACCATATAGATGTCTAACTCTTAGATCCCTCACTTCTACAGAGGCGAATTGAGGTTATCAAAGGGGTTTTTTGCTTTAGAAATGTATATTTGTATATGTGAACAATTATGTATACACATATATATGCATACACATAAATTATGAATAGCTAGGTGGTACAGTGGAAAGAGCCCTGGTTCTAGAGTCAGGAAGACATCTTCCTGGCTTCAGACACTTACTAGCTGTGTGCCTCTGGGTAAGTCACTTAACCTTGTGTTTGACTCAGTTTCCCCATGTATAAAATGAGCTGGAGAAGGAAGTGGTAAACCACCCCAGGATCTCTGCCAAGATAACCCCAAATAGGGTCACAAAGAGTTGGACATGCCTGAAAAATGACTAAATAATAATATAAATTTAGGTATATACATATATTTGTACATGTGCTTATACACATTTATGTGTGTAAATAACTACATGGATTTATAAAACAACATTTCATTAAAATAACAACAGCCCTCACATTTGTATAGCACCATCTGGTTTATATCATCATTTGCTGCCACAAATCTTGTCAATAGTAAATATATTATTTTCCCCTATTTTACAGATGAGAGGAATGACTCAGAAGAGTCAGTGATTTTCCCAAAGTCACACAGCTAGTACATCCTTGAAGGAGGAATTCTATTCCTTACTGAGGCTCCTAGAATAGAAATGATGGGACAGAGGGCTCTGGTTTGGTCAGTCAATAATATTTATTAAGGCAAGGAACAATGCTGAGCTTTGGGGATACAAAGAAAGGCAAAAGACTGTCCCAGCCTTGAGAAGCCCCCAGTTTAATGGTTCGAGCACAGCGAAACCTGCCCAGGCATTGCTTCACCCCTCGGAGGTGGCTTTCCCCTGTTCCATCCTTGGCTCAAGCAGATCACACCCCCTTTTTACTCTGCCAACTTCAGATTGAGTGGGCTGATCAAAGAAAGAGCTGGCCCATCTCCCGGGGAGGAGTGGAACCACAGAGAGGCAGTCCAGCCACATGGATAGAGTGCTAACATCAGGCCAGTCACTAGCTACATAGCTTGAGGAAAGTCACCTCTCTTCTGGTCATCAGTCTCCTCATTTGTGAAATGGAAGGGTTTAAACTCAATGACCTCCAGGGTCTCCTACAGCTCAGAATCCATGTTCTCCATTATTCAAGGGCAAAGGCATCAAAGCCTGTCTTGGTTGGTGAATGAGTGGATGAGCCTGTGTGTTTCAAGTATTCCTATTTAGTGACAGCAAGTTGTCCTGTTTCTTCAAAATCTATTTACAATTTTATTGAATAAGTAGAATCCACCTTGTGATAGCTCTCTGGTGGGTTTGATCTGAATCTCCCTGGAGACCAAAAACAGACAGAGTGACCTTTCAGAGGTTCTTGTTTCCTCCTCATCCTTTCAAGCTCTCTTTGCATGGAATGATAAACAAGTCATGGGACTTGGAAGTTGCTAAGGCAACAATGCACCTTGGAATAGATGATTAATTGGCTATGTCTTCAAAGGGAAAATGCAACTATCAAAGAAAAAAGTAATTTATGCTCAGAAAACTCTTCTTCTCCCTTGTGATGGCTGGCACACCAGAGGGAAACTTTTTTGGTTTAAACTACTGTTAAATTAAGTTGATAATCTAATATAAAAAAAATAATAATAATAGTTGATGTTAAAAGCCTGATGTTAACTAGATACACTAAACCAAAGTGTGAGTGTTCTGCAAGTTGGATTCAACAAAGGTTGCCCATTTAATGTGGCTTTCAAATATTCTCCAAATGCTAATTCCCCCTCCCTAGTTACCTTATAATTTTATGTTTATTCCATCTAAACCTATGCATTATTATAACTATCTATCTATCTATCTATCTATCTATCTATCTATCTATCTATCTATCTGTCTATCTGTCTAATCTACATATGTTCCTCATTAGAAAACAAATTCTTTATTAGGATAGATATGTTCCTTTCCATTTCATATACATTTCTGTATGTAATAATTAATTCACCAATTTAACAGTTAACAGATATATCCAGGAGGCCCATTACCCCCCCATTTCAAATAAGAAAATTGGCAGGTAAATAGATGCAAAAAAAGTAAGTACAGAGCCACGTCAGCACCCAAGTGTGTGTAAAGTGAGAACAATTGTGGCACCTGTTTCCTAGGGTTGTAGTTAGGAATAAATGAGCTAGCATACGCAAATCACTTTTCAAACCTTAAAGGGCCCGGGCTGTTAGCACTTATGCCTGGACAGGACTACAGCAAGTGTCAACTTGGAGCTTGTATCAAAGGAGGTCCTGCATGGGCTGAAAAGCTCTGAGGGTTAGTGAGCATGAGTTCTGGGAAGTAGAGTACTGCCCTAGGGGTGGCTGCTTTCCAGGGCATGTTCTCTCTTAGGAGACATTGGCTTTTAAATCTCAAATTAGCATCATTAAGCCCTGGAATTGAAGAAGGGAAACTGAGGAGAACATCTGCACTCTGTAGATCTGACAGCCTTGAATCCCAGGTGGAAAGTCCCAAGATAAGCAGGAGATATCTGTTTCAGACACTGAGGATGTTTTTGGCTCAGAAGCGTTATACTAGAAACATAAGCAAAAGATGTAGACACAAAAGGAGACGGAGTAAGAAGAATCTGAATGAGTCAGGCACAGAAAAAAATAGAAATAATTATTATGTTAAAAAGAATGACAATAAAAATGAAAAATGTATGGAAAATAGACAAATAATTTTCAGATACTAACATCGAAATACATATGGAAACCAAAACTGAGAATTCAGAGAAAATAAATGGTCAAGTATAGACAATTTTTTAAAATTGAGAACTTAACCCTATTTCCAAGAGAGATGCAGCAAGCAAAATAAATTATCAAAAGGAGGAAAGAAACCCTCAATCCAGATGAATTCCAAAGTGAATTCTATGAAATGTTTAAAGAACAATTAATATCTGTTCTACACTGCCTTGCCACCTCAATATACAAACACATGTAATATTAACAGTAATTAAGAAAAATGGAGTCTACCAAACTGCTGATTGGTCCTAGGGGGGCAAAGAGAGTTCAATATAAGGAAAACAGCATAAATAATCCTATAATCCAGAAAACTAATATTATGAAATGAAAATTATAGTACTCATTTAAAAAAAACCTGAAAAGTAGATTCTTGGAAATGCTTTTAAAAATAAAATATTTTCTATACTTACATGTAATTTATCTTTATCTATATCAATTGTTGAGGGGGAAAAAGCAAAAAACAAAAACAAAAACATGAGCTAATAACCATAGGGATACATGACAGCTGCCCCTCTCCTACAGTATTATTTCAATTAGTACTAAAATTGTGAATCATATCAATAAAATAAGAGAGAAAAATTTTAATGTCTTACTGCTGGGCACCAGGAGACAAAATTATTCCTATTTGCAGATGACTTGATGATTCACTTAGTAAATCAGAAAAGAAATGAATTAGATGACTAGTAACTTCTTTCCTTCCATCATGACCTCTAGAGCCAAAGACTTCTGTGTGGATAACAGACTGTCCCCATCCTTTTTTGAAACACTATCGTTTCAGGAATCAGTTATGTTAAATTAACTTCTGAGCGCACTCAACCTGTGTCTATTGACTCCTCAATCATAGTATGACTTCCCTACATCTCACTTTCCCCTTTGATGTATTTTCATGTCATTCCATCCCTTCCCCCAAAGTCCTGTCCCGTTTCTGGGTCTCTGTGTATATGGTCCCCCATAACACAATCACGGTTAATGCTGTCTTCTTACTCCCTGGCTATACTCATTCTTCTAGCAAAATGTTCTTAAGGCCAGATCTGACCATGACCCTTTCCAACACTGTCTGCCCTCCCCCCACCAAACCACCCCCATCATAAATGGCTTATCAAGTATAAAATGAGGTCTGTGACATGTGGGCTAGACCCCCTTAATGGTTCTTGAGCCTTTAGACAATGCCATGCTGTCCAAAAGTATTGGTTTTAACACCCATTGTTTTCCTGCCATTGGTGTTGCTTTACTCCTTCCTCTTCCCCTTTTACAAACATTGGAGAAGCTACAGGACTCCAGTCAACACACTTCTCTCTACAATTTAGTACATTGTGATTGTTCCATGAGAACATAGAGATTTGGGGCAGACAAAAGTTTCAAAGCAAATCTCACTTTGTTACTTCAGTGTTACTGGGAGTGAAGGTTCTATTGCTCATCCTTGGGGCTTAAAGGACTTATAGCCTGGTGGATAAATAAACCTGTAGCTAAATTCACGTTGCTTATAGTACTTAAGAATAGACATGTCTGGACAAAAGAAGTCCCTATAGACCCCGGTGCATGATCACGCCTTTAAATCTTTAGCAATTCCACCCTCATATTTAAAGATTGCCATATTTAAAAAAGGAAAAAGAAAAAAAAATAACAAAACCTCTGTGGATCCTTTGGGAGTAGAAGGAGGAGCTAGACTATTTTCATGGACTATGGTGAGAATCTTTAAAGCATTTGCCCCCCATCTTGACAGATAAAAAGACTAAGCCATTGACTGGCAATTAAACTGCACACCATGCTTGCCTTCTAGCTGCAGAGGCAGTAGCTGGCACAGTGGATACAGTTCTGGGCCTGGAGTCACAAAGATCTTAGTTCCAATGCAGTATCAAATATGTACTAGCTGTGTGGTTTGCCTCAGTTTCCTCTACTGTAAAATGGAGGTAATAACAGCACCTACCTCTGTGGGTTGTGAGGATAAAATGAGATGATATTTATAAAATGCTTAGCACAGTGCCTGAACATAATAGGTGCTACACAAATATTCATTCTCATTTCTCTAATCAATAGGGATTTAGAGCATTTTTTTTCATATGACTATAGATGGCTTTAATTTCTTCATCTGAGAACTGCCTGTTCATATCCTTTGGCCATTTCTCAATTGGGGAATGACTTGTATTCTTATAAATTTTACTTAATTCTCTACATATTTTAGAAATGAGGCCCTTATCAGAGAGACTGGTTGTAAAAATTCTTTCCCAATTTTTTGCTTTCCTTCTAATCTTAGTTGCATTGGCTTTGTTTGTGCAAAAACCTTTTCAATTTAATGTAATCAAAGTTATTCATTTTGCATTTCATAATGTTCTCTATGTCCTGTTTGGTCATCAGTTTTTCTGTTCTCCATAAATCTGATGTGTAAAGTATTCCTTGTTCTCCCAGTTTGCTTACAGTATCAGCCTTTATATTAAATCATGAACCCATTTTGACTTCATTTGAGGTACCATATCACATCTATGAGATTGGTCAACATGATAAAACAGGAAAATTGTAAATGTTGGAGAAGATGCGGGAAAATTAGAACACTAATGCATTATTGGTGGAGTTGTAAAATGATCCAACCATTTTGGAGAACAATTTGGAACTATTCCCAAAGGGCTATAAAAATGTGCATACCCTTTGATCCAGCAATAGCACTTCTAGGGCTATATCCCAAAGAGATCATACACATGGGAAAAGGAACTACATGTACAAAAATATTTATAGCAGCTCTGTCTGTGGTGGCAAAGAATTAGAAATTGAGAGGATGTCCATCAATTGGGGAATGGCTGAGCAAGTTGTGGTATATGAATGTAATGGAATACTATGGGGCTATAAGAAATGATGAGCAGGCAGACTAGAAAAATCTGGAAAGGCTTATATGGACTGATGCTGAGTGAAGTGAGCAGAACCAGGAGAACACTGTACACAGTAATAGCCATGTTGTACAATGATTCATATTGATAGATTTAACTCTTCTCAGCAATAGAAGGATCTAAGACATCTCCAAAGGCCTCATGATGGAAAATGCTATCCACATCCACAGAAAGAACTATGGAGTTTGAATGCAGATCACAGCACACTATTTGCTATTTTTCTTTTGTGGTTTTTTTTTTTTTTTGCTTCCTCTTTCTGGGGGTTCCTCCTGTTGGTTCTAGTTCTTCCTTACAACATCACTAATATGAAAATATGTTTAATAGGAATGTATGTGTATAGCCTATATCAGACTGTGCTCTGTCTTGGGGAGGGAAGGGGAGAAAAATTTAAAACTCAAAAGCTTATGGAAATTATTGTTGATAAATCAAAATAAATTAATAAAGTTAAAAAAAGAAAAAAATGTTCATTCTCTTCTCTTCTTTCTGTGCTTCAGTCACCATAAAGTTTTAAATGAGTTACATTCTACCACAGACTACACAAGTGATATCCACAGACTACATTAGAGTGAGCCTCTGAGATCTGGCAAAGAAACAAACTGAGGCAGATTTTAAATTCCCTGATAGGCTGCTTGGTGGCTCAATGGAGAGGGCACTGGACCTGGAGTCAGGAAGATCTGAGTTGAAATGTAGCTTCAGACACTTACTAGCTGAGTGACTGTGGTCAAGTCACTCAATGCCTATTTGCCTCAGTTCCTCATCTGGAAAATGGGGGTACACTGAAGAAGGAAATGACAAACCACTCTAGTATCTTCTCCAAGAAAACCCTATAGACTGTCCATAGGGTCATATAGAGTCAGACATGACTGAATGACTGAACAAAACAATAGGCAAATAAATACAGGAGGCATCATGGCTCTAGGAAAAAGTCTGGCATTTGTAATCAGAAGACCTGGGTTTAAATTTTGGCTCCTCCACTTACTATTTATGTGATAATAAATGACTTCATCTCTCTGGGCCTCAGTTTCCTTAATTATAAAATAAGAACATTGGGCCTTATGAGCTCCAAGACCTCTTATAAGTCTTAATTAACAATCCTTTGCCTATGTCTAGTATCCACAATGTAGAGGAAATCGTAATGAGTAAACTGTGCCATATGAAAAGAATTGCTTGCCATTATTCTTGTTCTATTGCAATCCCTTCAGAGATCCTTGATTGGATCCTTATGAAGGCACCACCTATCACTGTAGTAGATGGAGCCTCTATATCTTAATGGACAGACGTTCTCAGTTTTTGAGCCTCCACAACAACAACAACAAAAATCTGTCACTTGGCCTCCAAGCTCCTGGTAATGAGCTTCTCTTAATGTAGCTAGGACAATTTTCCAAACTGAGGACTCCCAATACATTTCCAAAAGGAACTCTAGGTCATTCCAGCTATGGAGAACTTGACAAATGCTCTGACCATCTAGAAGAGCCAGGGTTCTTTCTGCACTATGATGAGCCATCTAAGTATGATCTTATCAGAAGCCCTTCTCTAATCCTGAGCTCAGTGATTATGTCCCCAACTTTGCCGGGCTTTATGTTGGGACAGCATAAAAAGAATGCTATTTCTCTTTAAAAGTATAAATGCAGATAGGGATTTTAAAATATCATTCAAGAGAGAAAAGACTTTGTTGAATGACAAAGTGGATAGTGGACAGTGCTCAGCCTTGGTATCTTCAGAATTGCTTTGGCATTTAGAAAGATGTTAGACTCTTTAAGACTCCCACACCATGTTCATGCACTTCACCATCCATTAGTTCTCTTCACTGTGAGTGAAATTAAGGATTTGGACCTCATGTTTGACAAGATTTTGTGAAAGTGAAGGATTTTAGCTCTCACATTAGCCAAGTTAATTAATTAGTTTAGTCTATTTTAAATGTAGTGTAAATGGACCCAAAGGGGAGTCCAAAAGAAGGATTTCACTGTCATAGACTGAGGAACTGAAGCAGTTATTTAAACTTGAGACATTTTCCACCTTTTCTTTTTCTCCTGATGGCATCTCACTTTAGCAATATTAGTCAATCCAATTGTCTCTGGAGATGCTATTTGCTCTTCAATAATATATTCAGGAAGGGATCAAATCATCTAAGGACTTCCCATATTTATTGTGTCTTAATGGAAACTACATAAAATGATTGGGCCAAACGTCCTTTGGGGTGGCCACAGGCCAAAGAAATGACTTGACTTTTTTTTATATAATGATGTAAGGAATACAATAAATACAAAGTAAGCTGACAACATTTAGAAAGTTTTCTCCTGTGCTCCATGTCCTCTGCTCAGAGCCAAGGGAGATATAAAGTTTGTATAAGAAATGGTCTCTGCCTTCGTGGAATTCTTGAGGTCATCAATGAACATGGAAAAAAGAAAAGAGTCATATAAATCAGCCTATTCTTATGCAAAAAATAGAGAATTACAGGAAATCCTTGAGATGACATTTTGCCTAATTGCAGACAAATAGCTTTAAACAAGTTCAAAGGTATTTATTTCTCCAAGGCAGAAGTAACCTCAAAGATCAGTTTTGCGACTTTCTGGCTTTTCTGAATTAGGAACACTGGGTTACATTCAAACGTGGAAAGTGGAAGTCATGCTGTTTCTTCCTCTCCTGTGCCTATGGAGTTTTTCATTTAATAAAATATTTCCTGCCAACACACAGTAATTCTAGAAGGATCAAAGCAATTAGAAGAAAACATTAGCTTCTGTTTACTTGTGGATGCAAACCAGCCCTGTGGTCAGAGCAGAAGTTGTTTTCCTAAAGGCAGAAGCGTTTCCGTCTGTTAGAAAATACAGCCCGAGAAGATTTTGCTTCCACCAGCCTGCCATGATTCTTGACCCTCTCTTATGATTGTTTGTTGTTGTCATATTGTTTGCTTTTCCCCTGGTGGTTTTTATAGATGATGGTTGTTGCTTTAGAAGATGATCAATGACATCATAGGTGGTACCAATGAGTGATGGTAACCTATATCTAGTTATTCTCTTCAAGAAGTCATTGAAATAGTAAAATCTGTTCCCTTTCCCTTCAGATTCATCAGCTCCTATTCATATGTCATAGATTCAGAGCTGGAAGGGATCTTAGATCTCATCTAATCCAACTCCCCCATTTCATGGGTAAGAAACCTTAACCCTAAGAAGGGAGAGTGACTTATATGACTAGCAATGCTGAGATTTGAACCCAGGTTTTTTGAATCCAAATCCTGTCCTCTTCCCTTCTCTCTCTTTCCATAAGCATGTGTATTTACAAGCACCCTCATTTATGGTATACATCCACATGCAAAGTTGAGGGATACAGGGAGCAAAGAATGGGGTTGGGGATTGGAGGGGGAGAGAGAGAGAGAGAGAGAGAGAGAGAGAGAGAGAGAGAGAGAGAACCCTTTTCTAGAATTTGAAGTTAAACTCTGTGACTCACTTGAACAAAATAGAATAAGATAGAATGAATGAAATTTAACTTTTATTAATGTGGATCTGGCTTGGGAGTGAGAGGAGCTGAGTTCAAATCCAAGCTCAGCCACAAACTGCCTGTGTCACCTTCTGGGCTCTTCAGGTCACAATCTGTAAATGAGGGATTTGTGTGGTTTGCTGGATCTCCATCAGGTCTCAACCAGTCAATCAACAAGTAATTATTAAGCAGTTTACTAGGAGATTCCCTTCATCTCTCTAGTTTTGCTAACTATCTATCCATCGACCTGCCTTTGAGGGAAAAGAGCATCTCGAGAAAATTTCCCTCTGGAAAAGAATCATGTTCTCAGCTTCCCAAGGTTAACAGGCTAACACAGGGAGTGTGCTATGTCAACACACAGGATTCAATTCTTTAAAAGACTGTCAGCAGACTGAGTTTTCCGCATAGCTTTAACCTCATTACAGAATGGAAAACAAATGTCATGAAGTCCAAATGGCTAAGAAATGTATAAGATTTTTTTTTAACTATACATGCCTGAAACATACACTCAGGCTGTGGAGTCACTGATTTTTATTCATGTTTATTTCCACTTGAGAGTTCACTCTCTCAGTTTTTTTTTGACTGTCTTTTTGCTTTTTCTCTGTCAGATCTTTTACTGTCCCCTGGCACTCATCATCCCTCCTCCGGTGTATGCTGTACATCTCCAGTTCAATCTTCTCTACCAGTTTTGGATACACACTGAGGTAAATACTGTTTTAAAACCTCTACCTAAACAGCTGGCCTGAGGCAATGTCCTGGAAATCTGCTAGCAACTGATTTATTGTGTAAGAAAAATCTTTGTCTGCTTTCTTTAAGGAAAAACAGCTGTTCATTTTTATTTCTCTTGCAGAATATATATTGCTAAGTTTATAAGAAGCAATGAGGCCAGTTGGTCCCAATTAAATAAAACCATTTTTGAACTATAAAGTATCAAAAACATTTTAATACCAGATTTTAATATGAGTGTGTGTTGTATTGTAGCTTATTGAGTATGGTAAGAGGAAGGATACTGAAATTCCTTTAGTCCTAGAAATAGAAATTCCAATTAGAAATATCTTTTTATCCACAATGAAACCTTTAATCAGAAGTATCAGAATATTTCGAGGAAATGGTAAGCAGAAAATTGGAATCATACCGATTGTGGTATTGTGAAGATTTTCGAATTGTCTATTTGTGTTGTTCATAAACAGTATTCCAACTTATTGGGGGGCATCATAAAAACATTATATGCATCAGAAGAGTGACTTCTGGGCTAACATATATGAAAATAAAACTGTAATCCTAAGCCTTTACCTTGGGATGAGTTGGTAAGGTTTTACAGTCACTAATGCTTGGTATAAAAGTGAAAAATCTCCTGCACCAGAGTCATTAAAATGACAAATAAAATGACTACAGTCTGAAAGCTGCAAACTTTTGCCTTTTACACACAGGCACCTTTTCACACTTTTGTTATTTATTAGAAAAAGAGTTGGTGATTCATTGAGAATTCCTCTGACAGGTATACAGATTTTCTTTGACAACGTGGGTTCAGACAAAATGGTCTCCATGGTGTCTGTAAGCTCTCGCACTCTTGAGTCCCTGCTCCTATCAGCACAGGTGGAAATGCGATTGTGACAAAAAAAAAAACCTGACGAGAGTACTGATTGTTGTTGTTCTTCGGTCATTTTCGTTGTGTCTGGCTCTTTGGGACCCTATGGGGGGTTTTCTTGGTAAAGATAATGGATTGGTTTGCCATTCTCTTCTCCAGTTCATTTTACAGATATGGAAACTGAGACAAAAAGGGTGAAGTGATTTGCCCAGGGTCAAGAACTAGTGAGTTTCATGGACCAAATTTGAAGTTGGGTCTTCCTGACTCCAGATCCAGTGCTCTATCCACTGCATCACCTAGCTGCCCTGCATATGAATAGATAAGATTTTGTCCTGAATGACCTCTTGACTTTGTTTTCTTCACGTTATTCCCACCCCCCCCCCCGAAATCAGGCTACAATAAAAATCACCTTGAGGAGGGAATCTTAATGATGGCTGACACTGATGTAGCACTTAACATTTAGAATGGGATTTATGTCTGATTTTGTCCTCATAATAGCCCTGTGATTATTATTATCCTCATCCCCATGAGGAAATGGAGCATCAGAGAGGCAACATGACTTATTCTTAGCCACACAGCAAATAGGTGACCTGGAGAGGATTTGAACCCATATCTTCTTGACTTCCAATCCTGAATTCTATTTATGTGCTGGAATCTTTATCCTCTTTCCTCATCTGCTCTATTTTTAGGACCCTAAAAAGTTCACTTGATTCTTTTCTTGTTTAGTGATCTTTAATTAGCATAGATATCTTTCATTTCGCTTCATTTTCTTCCTGAAATTCCAAAGGCCTTTGGATCACATTCTGTGATATTCTCCTTACAATCTTAATTCCTTCAATAAAAAAAGTGAACTATGCTCATAACCAACCCACCAGATGCCTACTTTGTGAGGTATTCAATTCTGTAGCTGTAGCCATGACTAGATGGTGACGGGGCACTCAAAAATTACCATTTGAATTCTTCCATGTCAGTCAGTACTTACTGGGAAATCCCTTGTTGCTGGGGTTGTTTCTAGTTTATTTGACTTAATTTTGCTAATTGAAGAGGATGTCCAAGTAGTCATCTCAATATTTCATGATCTGGTGAGCATTTGGAGTTGAGAAAGTGCTGATGGAGGTGACAAAGATTTCTGCCTAATATGACCAGAAGAAATATTTAGAGTCAAGATACTGCTCTAAATTAGTCCACCTGGGATATTTCCAGATGAACAAATAGTAATTGAAGACCTTATGGATCATCAAAGATATATGCACTTCCCTTCTCTCCTCATTCCCTTCTACATAGGGCAGTGGGGCTGCTATGCCCAGAAATCTCCAATCATAGGCATTGATTGGAGGGCAACTTTCTTGCTTCAGCTTGTTAATTTCTTGTCCACTAACATCTTTCTCCCTATGATGACCAGTTTAATTGGGCCATCTCCAGTTTTCCCAATCTTTATCTTGCCACTGGACCCAGATAGCTCTGGAGGAGAAAGTGAGGTTGGTGACATGCACAGCCCTCCCTCACTTAATCACTTGAAAGTCATGATATCACCTCCGTGATGTCCTAGTCCTCTTTGAGAAGGGAGGACAAACAATAACAACAACACCATCACTGCCACCACCACCAACAATCCATTCAGGGCAGCTGGATTTCAGGGGACTTAATAGGGCAGGCTTTATTGCTTCTCTGATCCTGGAGAACTATCTAGGAACATCTCTTCTATACTCCAATGCAAAGGAAAACGGGTGTGATTTTTCTCACACTCCCAGGATCCTTGGAATATAGAGCTAGAGTTGTAGGGGATTTTAGGGGTTATTAGGTCCAATCCCTTCATTTTACAGGTAAGGTGACTGAGGCCCAGAGAGATAAAAGCAAACAAACAACACTTTGAGGAAGCAAGGATCTCTTCCCAATTTGGGGAGAGTTGTAATGGAATTTGGAATAGTTCAAAATATCCATTTTCCTTCTAGCTCCTTTTTTCTAGGGCTCTATTCCCTGCCTTTTATTTTTCTTTTCACTGTTTCCAGCTTTAGGACATAAAATACAACTTCTCAAGGTTCCGCAGGCTGTGGCCTGGAGGAGAAATCCAAGAGCTGCAGAAAGCTAGCAAAAAAGTGGTTTGGTCCATAGTCATGCTACTTGGAATATTTTCTCCAGGATTAAGGGTTTTTTGTCTCAGCAGCAGATAACTTATGGGCTAAAATGAATAGCAAGAGAAAAGGGCAGAGAAGTGACAATGCAGCTAAGAATGGGACTTTGAGGAGAGGATTGGGTGCCTATAACCAGCTCTTCCCTCCAGGGAAGCCCAAGCCCACTAAAAAGAAAAAGAATGAAAGAAAGGAAACCAACCCTAAAAGCTATGTGATACCCATAGCAATTAAATCCAACTGATAGATGATCATGAGTCATTGTACTTCTAGACCAAGGGAGCGTGTAGAACATAAGTCCAGGGAAGCTTTCTATGATTTTTTATGTGGCCATCATCCTCTCCCCATATTTTAATGACCCATAGAGACATCTAGGCATTGCAGTTTTGTCTCTCTCAAGAAGTAAAATGCCTGGGCTTTTTGAGAGCCAGTCTACTTTTGGCAGCTTCTAGATCTTTTTCATTGGTTTCACAACACCCAGTATGTTCCAGGTGGTTTCAGTTGCTGGGATTCTGTCTACTCAATAAGTGGACTTGAGCTATAATCACAATCAATTGTCATGTAACATATATCACATGGATGTGAATCTATATTTTTTTGGGGGGAAGGTCTCCAAATCTAGGAGTTCATTTATAAAGAGAAGTACCCCTTAATGGAAATATATCTCTCTATATCTATATCTGTATCTATATCTATATCTATATATCTGTATCATCTATACCTATCTATGTCTATGTCTATATCTCTGTCTGTCTATCTATCTATCTATCTATCTATCTATCTATCTATCTATCTATCTATCTATCTAAACAATTCCAAAGTAACTTAATCTTAGGGAGTTACTGGAGCCCTGAGAGCTTAAAGGATTTCTTTCCATTTAGTCATTATGGGTCAAAAGCAAGACTGAATCCAGCTCTTGTGACTATGAAGCTCACGAAAGATGCTTGGCATATAGTAGATACTTGAGAACTGTTTATGAACTGATTATTGACTGAAGGACAGCTTTTTATATCTACTGTACCATGCTGCCTCTCCAGTGGATATGTATGTGAGGCTTTGGTAGGGAATAGAAAATCCATATAAAAATAATGCAAGATAGTAATAATAATAATAATTCATATGACATGCAGAAGGAGTTTAAATTTTGTAAAGTGCTTTAAATAGATTATCTCGTTTGATCCTCAAAATATCCTTGTGAAGTAGTTATTATTTCCCACCCTTTACCAATGGAGTAGTTGAGGTTTAGAAAGCTGAAGTGCCTTGGTCAGTTTCATATAACTAGTAAGTATCTGAGACGAGTTACAAAGAAAAAAAAAAGAAAAAAGAAAACACATCTTCGTGACTCAAATTTCAATTCTTTATCTACTATGTGACAATATAATGACCCTTTCAATGCCCTACTCACCCATCTTCACAGAAATTCATGAGTTCTTTAGTGAAGTAGCAAGATACAAACTAAATACACCTGACAACCACAGCATTTTTTTGAAAGAGAAATTCAATTCAAAATAAACACAAAATGCATAAAAGTTTTGGTAATCCATCTGTCTATCTGTCTCTGTCTGTCTGACTCTCTCTTCCTCTATGTGTGTGTCTCTCTCTATATTATATATGTGTGTGTGTGTATATATGTATACACACATACATATATGTATGTGTGTGTATATATGTATACACACATATACATATATGTATGTGTATAAATAATTACAAAACATTTAGAAGAAATAAATGAAGATAGTTTTGGAGGGGTATTCAATATTCATGGCTAGGTTGTACCAGCAGACATTAATTATAAAAATATGAAAGTTACAAGTACATATTTCTGCTGGTTTAGTTCAGAAATAAACTTTAAGTTGAAAAAATGATAATTCTGCCTAAATTAATTTACCTTTAGTACTACATCAATCAATAAGATATTATATAACTAGATTACTTAATAACAAAATTTACTTGGAGGAGGTAAAAGGGCATGACCTACTAAGGGAAATGATAGAATAAGTAGGAAATGAGAGTGAAAGAAGAATAATACTTCCATACTTCCATACTTCTTACTATAGTAGGTCATAGCTTTCTATTACCTGATATTACCTGACAAACAATATCTTTTGCAGGGAAAAATAATGTAGCAATATTTTGCCTGTCCTGTTGCTATACATGGCTATTAAATAGATATATAAACAAACATGTTTGAATTTCTGCCTATAGTTAAAAGGCTTGTTGCTATGACGTTTTCCATATCATTGATTTTCCATGTCGTACATTGGAGAAGGTCCATGTCCAGATCACATTCAGTCCTAGAGCTACTGGGGTCCAGGGAAAGTTCTGGAGAAGAAGCTTGCTTCTTTTTATTTTATTAAATTTTAAACTTTGATTTGCATTTACATCACCTCCATTTCCCAGTGGATACAGAGAACCATCCCTTTTAAGAGTAAAAAGTGAAAAAAATCAGGAACAAATCCGAGACAACAAATGGAAAAATCTGCATCATGTGTGAAGTTCCAAAGCTATAGCCACCCCTATCCCCCAACTCTGGAAAACCCCAGAGAGAGGTCATCCCTTCTTTGGGACTAAGCAGTCCTCCAGTCTTCTGTTCTAATTGTCTTGCTGTTCTTTGGGATTGCAGGGTTGTGCTCATTGTGAATATTATTTTCCAAGATCTACTTCCTTCACTTTTCATTGGTTCTTATGCTTCCCCAGTTTTCCTGCAGCCTTTGTATTCTTCATATTCATTGGTTGTTATAACCCATAAAATTCCATTGCATTTTACTCCTTTTTAATCCAATGTATTTCAACAAACACGTCTTAAACACCTAGTATATGCCAGGCATTGTACTTGGGTGATAATTGGAGTTACAAAGAGAAAAAGAAAAGAAAAAAGAAAACAAAACAGTCCCTGACTCCAAAGAGCTTACATGACCGGGTGTTGGGATGCACAGAGATCAATAAATGTTAAATAAATTCAGAATAAGGATAAAGTAAATATCAGCCAATCAGCAAGCTCCTGGCGCTAAATACAAAGAAAGAACACAAGGGAGAGACCCCACCCTCTTGGAGCTCACAGTCTACTGTATCATACAACAATGGAAATTACTATGGCAAGGGATACAGAAGCTGAGTCCTGAATGAAGGTAGGGAGGTGAGGGAGGAATATTCCAGGAATACAACCTATGCACAGGCCTAGAGGGGAGAGTTGGAATAATTTCTTTTTTTTTTCCTTTTCTTTTTTCAATTTATTTATTTTTAGTTTTCAACATTCATTTCCACAAGACCCTGGATTCCAAAATTTCTCTCCATCTCTCCCCGCCCATGACAGTGTGCATTCTGATTACCCCTTCACAGAATCTGCCATCTCTTCTATCACTGCCCCCCCCGCTTCTGATACTACCTTCCATTGCTACTTTCCTGTAGGGTAAGATAGATTTCTATACTCCATTGCTTGTGTATCTTATTTCCCAGTTGCATATAAAAATAAATTTTAACCTTTGTTTTTAAAACTTTGAGCTCCAAATTCTCTTCCTTCCTCCCTTCCTGCCTATCCTCATTGAGAAGCCAAGCAATTCAATTCAGGTTTTATATGTGTAGTCATGCAAAGCACTTCCATAATAGTCATGTTGTGAAAGACTAACTATATTTCCCTCCTTCCTATCCTGCCCTTTGTTTTTTTGTACGTTCTCCTTTGACCCTGTCCCTCCTCAAAAGTGTTTGCTTCTGATTACCCCTACCCCAATCTGTGCTCCCTTCTATAACCCCTCCCTCTTTTGTTTCCTTCCCACCCACTTTCCTATAGGGTAAGAAAGATTTCTATACCCAATTGAGTGTATATGTTATTCCCTCCTTACACCAAATCTGATGAGAGTAAAGTTCATTTATTCCCTCTTACCTCCCCCCGCCTACCCCACCAGTGTAAAAGCTTTTTCTTGCCTCTTTTATGTGAGATGTTTTACCCCATTCTGCCTCTCCCTTTCTCCTTCTCCCTGTGCATTCCTCTCTCATCCCTTAATTTTATTTTTGATATTTTTTCATATCCAATTCACCTTGAGTTCTCTGTCTGTATATAATTCCTCCAACTGCCCTCTTAATGAGAAAGGTCTCATGAGTTATGAATATCAGCTTTCCATGTAGGAATGTAAATAGTTCAACTTCAAAAAGTCTCTTATGATTTTTCTTTCCTGTTTACCTTTTCATGCTTCTCTTGACTCGTGTATTTGAAAGTCAGTTTTTCTATTTAGCTCTGGCTTTTCAAAAATGCATTAAATTCCTCTCATTGAATGGAAATTTTTCCCCTCATAAATTGTACTCGGTTTTGCTGGGTAGGTGATTCATGGTTTTAATCCTAGCTCCTTTGACCTCTGGAATGTTATATCCCATACCCTCTGATCCCTTAATGTAGAAGCAGCTAAATCTTATGTTATTCTGATTGTGTTTCCACAATACTTGATTTTTTTTTTCTTTCTGTCTGCTTGCAATATTTTCTCCTTGACCTGGGAACTCTAGAATTTGGCTATAACATTCTTGGGAGTTTTCCTTTTGTGATCTCTTTCAGCAGGTGATTAGTGGATTCTTTCAGTTTCTATTTTATGCTCTGATTCTAGAATATCAGGGCTGTTTTCCTTCATAATTTCTTGAAAGATGATGTCAATATTTTCAGGTAGTCCAATAATTTTTACATTATTTCTCCTGGATATGTTTTCCAGGTCATTTGTTTTTCCAGTGAGATATTTCATGTTATCTTCTATTTTTTTTATTCTTTTGGTTTTGTTTTATAATTTCTTGATTTTTCATAGAGTCATTAGCTTCCATTTGCTCCCTTCTTCTTCTTCTTCTTCTTCTTCTTCTTCTTCTTCTTCTTCTTCTTCTTCTTCTTCTTCTTATTATTATTATTATTATTATTATTATTATTATTAGGCTAGGCAATGGGGTTAAGTGACTTGCCCAAGGTCACACAGCTAGTAAGTGTTATGTGTCTGAGGCGGGATTTGAACTCAGGTCCTCCTGACTCCAGGGCCAGTCCTCTATCCACCGCACCACCTAGCTGTCCCTCCATTCTGATTTTTAAAGAATGATTTTCTTCAGCGTGCTTTTGCACCTCTTTACCATTTCTTCTATTCCACTTTTTAAAGGCATTCTTCTCTTCATTGGCTCCTCATTCAACCTCTTTTGCCATTTGGTCTAGTCTGTTTTTTAAGGTGTTATTTTCTTCAGTATTTATTTTTGGATCTCCTTTAGTAATTTGTTGACTCACTTTTCATGATTTTCTTGCATCGCTCTCATTTCTCTTCCCAATTTTTCCTCTATTTCTCTTATTTGATTTTCAAAATCCTTTTTGAGCTTTTCCATGCACTGAGACCAATTCACATTTTTCTTGGAGGCTTTGGATGTAGGAGCTTTGACTTTGGGATCTTCTGATTGCATGTTTTTATCTTCCTTGTCACTAAAGTAATATTCTATAGTATGAATTTTTCTGCTGTTTACTCATGTTCTCAGCCAATTATTTGACTTTTTGTTTGGGTAGGTCTCTGCCTCCACTGTGGAGAGGGTACTGTCACAAGCTTCATGGATTTTGTGCAGCTGTTTTTAGAGATATTTCTAGGGACCTGTAATTTTTCAGTTCTTCCAAGGTAGTGTGATCTAAGGAGGGGTGTTTACTCCACTCCTGCTCTGGTCTGTGAGTGACTATAGTACTCTTTTCTGCCCTGGAACTATAAGGAGGATTCTCTCTCCATTGCTGCCACAAGCTCTGCTATGCTCCTCCTCACTCAAGACTGCCACTCAGGACTGCCACCCAGATCGAAGCATGGTCTAAGCAATAGAATGTTGCCTCAATGCCAGCAGAGAGACTCCTGTAATCTCCTTCTGATCAGTTGTTCAGTCTTCTTACGGTCTGTGGGCTGAGAGCTCCAGAAACTGCACGGAACTCCTCTCTTATCAACGTCCAAAAGACCTTTCCCACTGACCTTGTTAGTTGTCTTGCATGTTTGTGGGTTGGGCAGTCTGGAAAATGCCACAGCTGTTTGTGATTCAGTCCCCTGAGGTCTGCTCTGGGTTTTCTGGGGCCTGGTCTGTGCTGGCACCACCCACACTTCACTGCACTCCTCTCCCAGTCCAGCATAATAGACCTTTTCTATAGACCATCCCAGATTGTCTTGGGCTAGAAATTATTTTCATTCTGTCTTTTTGTGGGTTCTGCTGCTCTAGAATTTCTTTAGAGTAAATTTTTACAGGTATTTGGAGGACTTTGGGGGAGAGATCAAGCAAGTCACTGCTTTGCCCCACCATCTTGGTTCCACCCCCAGAATAATTTCTAATAACAACACCAAGAATAACAAGTAGCTCACAGTTTTATAGCACTTTAAGGTTCATAAGACACATTACATATGTTGTCCCATTCAATCCTCACAACTCAATAGGTAGGTGCTATTATTATCTTCCTTTTACATATGAGAAAATTGAAGCTGAAAGGGTTTGAACAACTTATTCAAGGTTACACA
The DNA here is from genome assembly GCF_003287225.1 of Phascolarctos cinereus. Classification (NCBI taxonomy): domain Eukaryota; kingdom Metazoa; phylum Chordata; class Mammalia; order Diprotodontia; family Phascolarctidae; genus Phascolarctos; species Phascolarctos cinereus. Next base: position 8,019,578 of record NW_027555514.1, on the reverse strand, counting down.
GCTAGTACGTATTTGAGGCAGGGTTTGAATTCAATTATTCCTCACTACTCTATTTCCTGACTTCTCCTAAATCCACTGCTTTAAAAACTTCACCATTTTTCTACCCAGAGTGGTGTTTTAAAGGAAAATTGTTTAAAAGAAATAACTAGCAGGACATTTAAGCAACAGCTATGGGTACTAAGTGCTGGAGACAGATGGAAGAAAAGGAAACATACCCCCTGCCCTGAAGGAGTTTATAATCTAATAGGGGAAGATAATACACAAAAGGAAGCTAACACAGGAAAGGACATAGGCTACTCATGTAGATGCATGATGATGATGATGATGATGATGAAGCAGAAACCAAGTAGAGCAACTTGTGGCAAATGAAAATATAATTGGCATTTTTAAACATTCTCTCCAATATGTTTTTGTTTATTTAATTAAATATTTCTCAATTATATGCCAAAATAACATTTATTTTTATAAAATTCTGTATTCCAAATTTTATCCTTCTTTACCTTCCTCACCCCTTGAGATGGCATAGCAATTTCATATAGGTTATACATGTGAAGTCATGCAAAACATATTTCCATATTACTCATATTATAAAGGAAAACACTATTCAATGAAAAAAAAGAGTAATAAAAAACCAAACAAACTATATTTTGATCGGCATTCAGACTCCAGGAGTTCTTTCTCTGAAGGTTGATAATATTTTACATAAATTCTTGGCCACCAAAAAAAGAGTGGATACAAATATATTTCTATATACAAGTACTTTTCCTTTTTCTTTGATCTCTTTGGGATACAGATCTAGAAGTGATATTGCTGCATCAAGGGATATGTACAGTTTTATAGCCTTTTGGGTACAGTTCTAAATTCCTCCCCACAATGGTTGGATCAGTTCATAACTCCATCAACAATGCATTAGTGTCCCAATTTTTCCATGTCCCCTCCAACATTTGTCACTTTCCTTCTCTGTCATATTAGTCAATCTGATAGGTGAGAGTGAGGTGCTATTTCAGAGTTTCAATTTGCATTTCTCTAATCAATAGTGATGTAGAACATTTTTTCATACGATTGTAGAGAGCTTTGGTTTCTTATTCTGAAAACTACCTGTTCATATATTTGTACATTTATCAGTTGGGGAATTATTAATATTCTTGCATATTTGATTTGGTTCTTTATATATTTGAGAATTAAAGCCTTTATCAGAGAAACTTGCTGTAGATTTTTTTCTTCCAGTTTCCTCCTTTCCTTCTAATTTTTGCTGCATTGGGTTTTTTTTGTGCAAATTTAAAAAAAATAATGTAATAATTTTTTTTTTTATTTTATATCCCATAACTCTCTATCTTTAGCTTGGCCATACATGTTTCCCTTATTCATAGATCTGACAGGTAAGATATTCCATGTTCCCATAATTTGCTTATGATACCCCATTTATATCTAAATCATGTACTTATTTTGACCTTATCTTGGTATACATTGTGAGATGTTGGTCTATACTTAGTTTCTGTCAAATTGCTTTCCAGTTTTCCCAGCATTTTTTTTGTCAAATAATGAACTCTTGCCTCCAAAGCTTAGATCTTTGAGTTTATCAAACACTTGAGGTTCTGGGGTCCTTGCTTAAATATCCTTGGTATCACAAGAATCCCTGTAGCTCATGAGGGATGTTTTCCCTGACTCTCAATGAGGCAACAATGAGAGACCCAGAGGGGAAGAGCATTCCAACTTTAACCCTAATTCTGCCTCTGACTCTATATTGCAAAAGAGCCCTTGGGCTTAATATAATGAGGTGTCTATATGATACCTAATAGGTAATTTTTGTGTAATGGATCATATTTTAATGTAATTACTTTTATAAATTACATTTCATAGATTTTATTTCAGTTTAAGCTTGAGGCAATTCCAGAAGACTCCTATTATTAATATTCATGCCTCTTAATATGTTACAAAGGACTCTAAGGACATTGATGTGCTTAATCTTCATCTCCCTGTGAGGTGGTTGCTATAGGCATGATAAACCTCCTTTTACATATTACATTTAACAACCACTTATTAAACATCAATTGAGTCCTGGCTAGTTGCAAGGCATTGGGAGACAGAGGAGCTTAATAACTGTCATGGATCACTGGCTGTTCTAAAAGTCTCAGAGACATGATTCAAACCCAGGTCTTTTTTTGCTAGAAGGAGCTGCATTATTCTCACTCTAAATTACTGGCTCTTCTGCCATTAAGCAAACTTGGTAGTTTTAAAGTGACTCTGCTTCTCTTGTTTTTCCTCTTCTCTCCTTTACTCCTTGTCTTCCTCTTGTACCTATTGTGAAATTCTAAAAACTTCTCTCCTTACTTCTCCTCTTGGCTCCCTCAATCTTCTCTCTCACATTGATCTAATTTCATCCAGTGGCTGTCAGCATCACCTTGATGCCAAATCATTCCCAAAACTCTATGTCCCACCTTAACTTTTTTCCCAAGCTCCAGAAACACATTGCTAATGGTGTGGTGGGCTCAGTGTGACATAGTTTATGGATGGAGGATACCACCTGACATGTAAGGACTGTATGATGTTGAGTAAGTTGTTTAACATCTCAGTGCCCCCAGGAAAGTCTCCACTATTACATGTAATCTTGAATTACCAATCTTCATCAGTAAACAGAGCTTCTATATCTTGCATTCATTATGATAATAATAGCATGAATTTGTACAAAAGAACCAAACAGTGCATTTCACTAGAAATGTAGAAAGAAGTGAGAGATTTCATGGCTCCTTGAAAGCTCAGATTCAGTAACTACTTATGTTCTTTTTTTAAAGACAAGTCTCATCTCTTGTTTAGAAGTAGAAACTGGCATATATTCAATTAAAATCACAGCTAGATCTCCCTCTTGATCCCCTCATTGACAGTTATTGCAGCTAGAAATGGTGAAGACGGGGCTTCAATATGATATATGACTAACACAGTTCCTCCCTTCCTTTGTTTAATGTATAAGCATTCTCTAGCCCCATTCTCTATTTAAGCTAGGCTTCCCCTCCTGAGTCCTGTAGTAGGGATTCATCAGAACAAGGCTCCCTATGACCCTCTTTATGATCCCAACAGACTGATCCCTCCAGATTGTTTTGTTTTCAAATTATAAATATTGTTTTTTCACTCTGTAGTGAGGAAATTTGGCTACCTCCACATTAGATGCCTACTGAAGTAGAAAACTGCCTAATCAGATAAGAAAACATTTGGTGGTGAATAAATCAGCCTTCATGGAGGATTTCAAAGTGCGAAACTCTACAGATGAGGGCCTATTCAAGGAGGTCTGCTTTGCCCTGCTGCCCCATAGAGTAATCAGATGGTCAATATGGCTGCAGTAGCCATCTGTAAAAACACTGGGACATGTTGTCATGAATTAACTCGGCAGCTCTGGTGGGGAATGTAATTAAGATTTTATTTTTACATTTCCTTACCAGATGGCCCAAAAGATAAATTCATCTTCAAATGTCCACATTGATTAAGATTTGGGAAAGGAAACTGTTTGTTATTTTAGGGTCAACCAATTCTGAAAATGAACTCAAATTAGTTTTCTGTACTTATGGTGTCCGTGGACTTCATCACAATCTTCAAACAATTAAATAAGGAAAATTATATATTTAAAACAACAGGAAAGGTATATTCTCTAACAATCCTGCTACCATCTGGATGGTTTTCATTTCATTCATTTCATTCCATTCTATCATAGAAAGCATGTAAAGGCCTCTTTAAGCTGAGGGTTCATTCTTTGGTAGTGACAAAAGTTGCTTCTGAATATTTAGCATTTACATTGAACTTTGTAGTCCTATTTATTCTGATTATGTAAAGAAAAAGGATATTGTGTTGGTGTAGATATCAGTAGATAAAACTTCCCCCTAATGTTAACAGACTTGTAGAGCATAAGATGAGTGCTTGTGATGACAGGCTATCAAAGAAGCTGAAGTTGAAGACATTCTTGAACCAAGGCTTGGCATTGGAGCTTTTAGGAACACCTTCTCTTATTCCAGTAATTTTCTACATACCAAGTGAAGATGCAGGGTTCTGTAGTAATTGATGATGCAGCGGTGTGCTGGCAAGTGGATAACAACCAGTTCTCTGTCTCATTTTCCCCTCTCCTTCTCCAACCCCATAGGAAAATATGTTTTACTGTCTATCCTCCAAATCCAGGGATAGTCATTTAAATTAATCTGAGTTCAAGCACAATTAATTTTTAAAATATCATGATTCCTGTATTTATTACTCTCTTATTTGACTTCGCATCAATTTGTACAAGTCTTAGAGTGTTTTTGTGAATTTGTAGTATTCCTTACACTAATAATCCATTCATCCATATATCATAATTTGAGCTATTCTTAAAAAAGAACATTAACCCAGCAATAGCACTTGTAGGACTGTATCTCAAAGGGATCGTACAAATGGGAAAAAAGACCCACATGCACAAAAATATTTATAGCAGCTCTTCTTGTGGTGGCAAAGAATTAGAAATTGAGAGGATGCCCATCAATTGGGGAATGGCTGAGCAAGTTGTGATATATGGATGTAATAGAATACTATTGTGCTGTAAGAAATAATGAGCAGGCAGGGAAAGACTTAAATAGACTGATGTTGAGTGAAGTGAGCAGAACCAGGAGAACGCTGTACACAGTAACAGCCATGTTGCGTGATTACTAATATTGATAGACTTAGCCCTTCTCAGCAATGCAAGGATCTAAGACATCTCCAAAGGTCTCATGATGGAAAATGTCATCACATCCAAAGAAAGAACTATGGAGTTTGAATGAAGATTGAAACATACTATTTGCTATTTTTTTTCTTCTGTTGTGTTTTGTTTCCTCTTTCTGGTGGTTCCTCCTATTGGTTCTAATTCTTACAACATGACTAATGTGAAAATGACTAACATGAAAATATGTTTAATAACAATATGTGTGTGTGTGTGTGTGTGTGTGTGTGTGTGTGTGTGTGTGTGTATATATATATATATATATATATATATATATATATATATATATATATATATATATATATAGACTATATCAGATTGCATGCCATCTTGGGCAGGGAGGTGGGGAAGAGGGAGAGAAAAATTTAAAACTCAAAAGCTTATGGAAGTGATTGTTGATAAATCAAAATAAATTAATTAAAAAAGAACAATAGACATGCATTTTTGAAAGTGGAGTAGAAACCTATAAGGAATTCCATTGGTGAGTTCCTTTTTTTTTTAATGTAAATTTATTTATTTTTAGTTTTGAACATTCACTTCCACAAGTTTTTGAGTTTCAAATTTTCACCCCATCTTCCCCCTCCCCCCAACCCAAGATGGCATGCATTCTGAATATCCCTTCCCCTAGTCTGTCCTCTCTTCTATTTCTCTTCCCTTTTCTTATCCCCTTCCCCTTCTATTTTCCTGTAGGGCGGGATAGACTTCTGTACCCCATTTCCTGTATTTCTTATTTCCCAGTAGCATGTGAAAACATTTTTATTAAACATATGTTTTTTTTTAAAACTTTAGATTTCAAATTTTCTCTCTTCTTCCCTCCCCACTCACCCTCATTGAAAAGGCAAGCAACTCAGTACAGGTTGTACATGTGCAGTTATGCAAAACACTCCATAGTAGACATGTTGTGAAAAACTAACTCTATTTCCCTTAATCCTATCCTGCCCTCCCATTTATTCTATTCTTTCTTTTGACCCTGTCCCTCCTCAGAAGTATTTCCTTCTGATTGCCCCTTTCCCAATCTGCCCTCCTCTCTCATCCCTGCTCTCTTGTCCCCTTCTCCCCTATTTTCCTGTAGGGTAAGACAGATTTCCATACCCAATTGAATGTGTATGTTATTCCTCCTTAAGCCAAATCCTATGAGAATAAGATTCACTCATTCCCTCTCACCTTCCCCGTTTCCCCTCCACTGTAAGAGACTTTTCTTTTCTGTTTTTTTTGTGAGATAATTTACCCCATTCTACCTCTCCCTTTCTTCTTCACCAGTATATCCTCTCATCCCTTAATTTTATTCTCCAGATATGACCCTTAATCTTCAACTCACCCTGTGCCCTCTATCTATCTATCATATCATACTCATATAATTTTTTTCCTCCAACTACCCTAATACTGACAAAGTCTCATGAGTTATAAATATCATCTTTCCATGCAGGAATGTAAACAGTTCAATCTTAATAAGTCTCTTATGATTTCTCTTTCCTGTTTACCTCTTCATGTTCCACTTGAGTCCTGTATTTGAAAGTCAAATTTTCTATTCAGCTCTGGTCTTTTCATCAGAATGCTTGAAAGTCCTCTATTTCACTGAATGACCATTTTTTCCCCTGAAGGATTATACTCAGTTTTGCTGGGTAGGTGATTCTTGGTTGTAATCCTATCTCCTTTGCCCTCCGGAATATTATATTCCATGCCCTGTGGTCCTTTAATGTAGAAGCTGCTAAATCTTGTGTTATCCTGATTGTGTTTCCACAGTACTTGAATTGTTTCCTTCTGGCAGCTTGTAATATTTTCTGACCTGGGAACTCTGGAATTTGGCTATAATATTCCTAGGAGTTTTCCTTTGGGGATCTCTTTCAGGAGGAGATCTGTGGATTCTTTCAATTTCTATTTTGCCCTCTGGTTCTACTATATCAGGGCAGTTTTCCTTGATAATTTCTTGAAAGATGATGTCTAGGCTCTTTTTTTGATCATGGCTTTCAGATAGTCCAATAATTTTTAAATTCTCTCTCCTGGATCTATTTTCCAGGTCAGTTGTTTTTCCAATGAGATATTTCACATTGTTTTCTAATTTTTCATTCTTTTGGATTTGTTTACTGTGTCTGATTTCTCATAAAGTCACTATCTTCCAATTGCTCTATTCTAATTTTTAAGGAAGTATTTTCTTCAGTAAGCTTTTGGACTTCCTTTTCCATTTGGCCAATTTTTCTTTTTAGGGCATTTTTCTCCTCATTGGCTTTTTGGACCTCTTTTGCCATTTGGGTTAGGCTATTTTTTAAGGTGTTATTTTCTTCAGTATTTTTTTGGGTCTCCTTTAGCAAGCTGTTGACTTGTTTTTCATGATTTTCTTGCATCACTCTCAGTTTTTCCTCTACTTCCCTTACTTGCTTCTCAAGATCCCTTTTGAGCTCTTCCAAGGCCTGGGACTCATTCATGTTTTTCTTGGAGGCTTTGGATGTAGGAGCTTTGACTTTGTTGTCTTCTTCTGGTTGTATATTTTGATCTTCTTTTTCACTAAAGTAAGATAATATAGTCTGACTCTTTTTGCACTGCTTGCTCATGATCCCGGACAGTTACCTGAGTTTTAAACTCTTTGTTAAGGTAAGAGTCTTCTTCCAATGTGGAGAATGTACTGTCCCAAGCTTCAGGGCTTTGTACAGCTGTTTTCAGAGATACTTGTAGGGACTTGTAAATTTTCAGTTCTTCCAAGTTGGTATGATAAGGGGTGAGGTGTTTACTCCTTTCTTGGCCTGTGATTACAAGTACTCCTTTCTGTACTGTAACTGTGAGGAGGGGTTTTCTCTCCACAGCCACTACATGCTCCTCCACGCCAGGTGCTCCTCCTCACCCCAGCACCACTGCCCAGAACTGTGACCCAGATCCAAACATGGGCAAAGCAAGAGATTCCTTCCTCAGCACTGGCAAAGAGATCCCTGCAATCCCTTTCTGATCAGCCACTGGATTCCCCCTCAGGCTGTGGGCCGGAAGTTTGGGAGCAGCTGCCCACCCCCCCTCAGGGCCACGCTCTTGGGGAATGGAGCTGAAACCCCGCCTTCCTCTCTCAGCACAGACAGAAACAGACTTTTCCCACTGACCTTCTAAGTTGTCTTTGGCATTGGTGGATTGAGGAGTCTGGAAATCACCACAGCTGCCAGCGATTCAGTCCTCTGAGGCCTGCTCCAGGTTTGCTGCAGCCTGCGTGCCCATGCCGTGCTGCACTCCCAGCCCAGCATGATACACCTTTCTGATCAACCATCCAGGTTGTCTTGGGCTGGAAATTTGTTTCACTCTGTCTTTTTGTGGGTTCTGCTGCTTCAGAATTTGTTTAGAGCCATTCTTTATGAGTATTTGGAGGGGTTTGGGGGAGAGCTCAAGCAAGGCACTGCTTTCACTCCGTCATCTTGGCTCCGCCTCCCATTGGTGAGTTCAAGAGTGGGAAGTCAGGTACGCTTGAGGAGTGATGTGGCTGCTTGATTGATGTAACGATGTAAGCATCATTTGTGGAATAGAAAATGAAATCTTCTTGATGCAGCTAGGAATCAGAAACACAGGAATTAGCACTGTGCTTTTCTGCTCTCTGCCCCATTCCGTTTCAACGCTGTGGCCCACTTGAGGGCATGTCTAGAGCCCTTGTCTTGGTTTTATTGGGGGTGGGAAGAGAAGAGAACCAAGGAAACTCTTTGTGGCTTTTCTCTTATCCCAGAAGCAGAATAGAATATTCTATTCTAATATGTCATTTTATTAATACAAGTCAGATCTTTAGAATCAAAAGTGAAGAGAGATTTTCTATTTCTAACTATATTAAATCAACTTTTAGGTAAAATGAGGCAGAGTGTTGGTTATCTGGGAGCAAGCATAGGAACATCACACAACTGATATTAGAGTGAGAACCCCTTGCAAGCCCCGGGGCTTAGCATAAGGTACCTGGCATAGTCTAAGTGGTTAAGAAACATATATTGACGAACTGACTGAAAGTGGGGTTTCAGTCATTCTTTGGATTTATATCCCCAGCACTTAGCACAGGGCTCAGCATATGCCAGGCATTTAGTAAATGATGATTGACAGATTCAATTCAATTCATTTCAGTTCAGTAGATATATAATAAGCACATACTATGTGCCCAGCACTAAGTGCTGGATTGACTGAATATTAGAGGAACTCATAGATATGGAGTAGATATTCAGTTAGTCTTTCAGACCTCTAGTTATCATACGCCATTAGAACTTTTCAAGGGGGCTGTGGAAAAGTTTCAGAGCCAAGAACGGTTTGGAAATAAGGACTCCAAAGAGTCTTGGTGCTGACTCAAGTGGATCAGTCGATCAGGTCATGAAGGAAATGGCATCACAATGCGGTCCTGAAGGATGGGTGCTATTCCTGTGAAATGAAAGAAGGGTGGGGGCATTCTAGGCAAAAACAACTGGATGAGCAACATAACACAGCCCATTATTAACTCTTCAGAAAACAGCTCAGCAGCATTTTCTGTTTCTGGATTAGCACAAGTAAAATAGAAGAGTAGGAGATAGAGATAGATCAGGACAAATTTAGGAAGGACCTTGGATGCCAACAGATGGAGTTTGGGCTTTCTTCTTTGGGCCATCATTTCTAGAACCAATGGAGCTGCTTTATGGGGGGACATAAGATGAGGCCATGGAAGGTTTGAGGACCACCAACTTGGGGGAGCTACTATTTCTCTGGGCATTTTATCATTCACTGTTTTCTTCCCCTGTGGAACCCATGAGGGATGCATGGAGAAATGAGGATGTTGCTTGAGTTTGGGACTTTACCAGCAAAGACCAGAGAGCTCACTGGGGAACAATCAGTAAACAAGAGGAAGGGGTGTGAGTGTGTGTGTGTGTGTGTGTGTGTGTGTGTGTGTGTGTGTATGTGTGTGTGTAAAACTAAAAATATATCTTTGACCTTTGCCCCTTTTAGCAATAGGTACTCTCTCTCTCTCTCTCCCTCTTTCTCTCTCCTCTCTCTCTCTCTCTCTCTCTCTCTCTCTCTCTCTCTCTTCTCTCTCTCTCTCTCTCTCTCTCTCTCTCTCTCTCTCTCTCTCTCTCTCTCTCTCTCTCTCCTCTCTCTCTCTCTCTCTCTCCTCTCTCCTCTCCTCTCTCTCTCTCTCTCTGTCTCAGATCTTTTAAGCCACATATAGAGACTTAGTAAGACTGTGGGATTGGAAGAATTCCTAGGGTTTAGAGGTGGAGGAATCTTAGAAGGTATAACTTCAGGGGTCTGTATCTTGAAGTCTATAGACTTTTGTGAGTGTGTTTAATACTTTTATTACTATATTTTGATACAATTCCCTTCCTTTGTAATGCTATGAATTTTATTTTATGCATTTAAAAATAGAATTCATCAGACTGTCAAGGGCGCATGACACAATAAAAGGTTAAGAATCCATTGTTCTAGAGATAGAGAACTGACCCCTTCATTCTACAGAAAAGGAAACTGAAGTTTGGGGAGTTCAAGCGATTTGTCCAATGGTACATAGACTGTGCCTGCAATGCGAATCTAAGTCTTCTGATTCCAAACTTCACATTCTTAGCACTGTACCCCCTTGTCTCAATAACCTCCCCCACAGGCATATGTAGATAACCAGGGTGATTTCCACAGGAGTCATGTAAATATTCATTTTCTGGAAAGATATCTAAGAAGTGTCTAAAGGCTAGGTGTGGTTCCTAGCCAAATCGCTACCTTTACCAAGGCACCCTTCAATTTCCTCTTTAAAATTCCATTGTGTTAATTTAGCATCTATATCTCACCTTCAAAGAAGACAGATTTTGTGCTTGAGGGACCCCTAATGTGAGAGGCTTGGGTGCTGACTCATTGTATCCATCCCCCACAGGGTCTCTGAGACTTGAAGATGCAGGAACACTTGACCAGGAAATTAGAGTGTGGAGCTCTATGTTATATTTGGCCCTGGAAGGCCTCTAGGTCTGGTATCACCAGTGTTTAATCCTTCATGAGTGTAAAGTTTTTTTGAGTTAAAGAAAGCTTAAGATGTTTAAAAAACACTACAGAGCCCAGCCTCCAGTCATCTGAATGTACTTGCCTCCAGCACTGTTTTCATTGCGACTGCAGCACACCCACCCTTTCTCGTCATCTGAAATACATCTGGGTGGAAGAAGCCTTTGGCTAGCTCCCTCCATCCACCCTCTCCTCCTTTGTTGTTTGTTTTGGTAACACATGTTGGACCGGGGAGGGGCAAACAAGGAGAAAATCATTTTCTTTTTGCCCATCTGAACCTTTGCCAGAGATCCATTGGTTTAGTAAAGATTCATATATAATACTTCAATGTAATGGTTGGCGAAAGGTGCCCACCATCTAGCCATTCATCCATCTCTTCTTCCTCTTCATCAAATATTTGTTAATGAATTGAAAGGCTGTGTGGTGCTATGGAAGTTCACTGGGAACAGGTGTTGTGTCTCTACTGCTCTTTGTTTCCCAAGCAGCCGTCGTAGCACCTCATACATAGCTGGTGCTCAATAAGTTTCTATTGACTGTTGATCGTTAGAAAATGAGGTTCGCTCTGTATCTCCCAATGACTTCTTCCAATCATTTCCTGTTCTGTTGGTGAGGGGCTCTCTTTATAACTTCAGAATGTGAGGTGAAATTCAGTAAGGCTCAATGAGGCAGATGTTACCGTATGTTGGGAATAGACCTGCCTAGTTTTCAAAACACTTCTGTGGTGATTTTCTCAGTTGAGCTTTTCAATATTCAGTAGCAATCTACTCTTGGGGGCAGAAAGTAATTTTTTGTTGTTTAACCCTGGGGTAACCTCTGACAGGGCCACACAAGATATAAAGATTTCAAGTGCGAGCCTGGGAATGGGCTGCATGCTTGTCGTACAAGGACTAGCCTAGTCTGTTTATCAAAGGTTCACCATCAGTGAGGTTGGTCACAACAAAATAAGTCTTGTGGCCACACCAACTCTTGAAGACAGCCCATCAAATTACTGACATATGTGATTGCTAAATCATTGCCCATTATATTTGAAAGACCGTGCAGAATAAAAGGGGGATCAAACATGTCTAAATCACTTTATCTGGCAAGCCCCTAGACTATGCTTCACATCTCAGCTAGCCATCCCTTCCCAACCCAGTTACTTTGCTCTACCTTGCGTATGATCTCCTTCTACTCTTTTGCTTTGGACTCATTAGTAAAATAAATACTAATTTTCCTTCTAGAAAAAGTATAGAAGTTGAAAATCTTATGCATCAAACTAATCTTTTCTGTGACTTCTAGAACCAGACTTCCTTCTCTGACAATTACTTTTGTCCCTACCTATAAGAATATAAGCTGGGGTTGCTAGGTAGCACAGTGGAGAGAGCTCCAGCCTTGGAGTCAGGAGGACCTGAGTTCAAATCTGGCCTCAGACACTTGACACTTACTATGTGACATAGGCAAGTCTCTGAACCCTGATTGCTTCACCAAAAGGCAAAAGAAAAAAAATAACTCCTTGTTGACAGTGATTGTTCATTATTGGAGGGATCACACATGTCAACACATTCACAGATCCTTTAGGCACAGAAGAACTCATCATTTCAGTAACCCTGACAATACCTATCATTAACCCATGCCTGAGAAAAAGGCATGGCAAGAAGTAAAGAAGGTATGTACTAGAGTGGGGAAAACACTGGGCTAGGAATCAAGAGATCTGTATTCAAGTGTTGCCAAGTGTGGCCACTGGAAGCCATACAAAAATATCTTAGCCTCTCTGTGTATCTCCATTTTACAAATGAAGGCTAAGCAAGACAGCCCACAGCTTACAAATCTCAGTCTTGTACTGAGCTTGCAAGAATGTTTGCTGCCAGTGGTGGTGATGAACCAATCAGCAAGCAGTCACTGAGCACATACAGTGTGCCAGCCTTGTGCTAGGTGCTGGAAAAGCAAACAATAACCCCTGAAGTAAAGGAGCTTCTGTTCTGTGATGATTGCATTGCTGACAATAATGAAGCTAGAGTCTTTGGAGTAATGTTCATGCCTTACCAGAATGCTTTAGCCCAAATTCTCAAAATGGAAATGAACATTTTCCCTTCACAATATATCACCAACTTTCTTTTTAAAATGGCATTTATTTAGTATTTTATTTTCTCCAGTTCCAAGTAAAACAATTTTAACATTCATTTTCAAAACTTTGAGTTCCAAATTTTCTCCCTCTCCCCCCCCTTGAGAAGGCATGCAATTCAATGTAGTTTACACGTGTGTAGTCATGTGAAACATTTCCATAATAATCATGTTGCATCACCAACCTTCTATCAAGTGAATCAGAGAGGGTGATTAGCAAGAAAATTAGGGGTTTGATGTAATGCATGAAAAACATAATGGACTTGCAAGTTCAACAGAATCGAAGGCAAGGGACTTTTTGTCTGACTTAAAACATCATAGGTCAAATGCTACAATGAGGGTAAAAATGTAAATTTTGTCATTAATTTATATAAGAAAAAATTCTGATGTATGAACAGAGTGAGGGGTTCATGCAGGAAGCAATTTTCATAGGATAATCCTGTTCAATTCTTATATGGAACATGTCAATATTGACCTGCAAAATCTGAGGCTATCAGAATGGGAGGGACCTCAATGTCACCTAGCCCAGCCTGTCCTGGGTTAAGAATCTTCTTCACATGCCACCACAGAAAGTAGGCAGCAGGATGGTGAAGGGAGGGGGCATACAGTGGACTCAGTCATTGCTGGCTGTGTGACCCTGGCAAGTCACATAACCTCTCCGAGGCTCAGTTTCCTCATCTATGAAATGAAAGTAATACTAGCAATTTCTTCATTATGTTGTTGTGAATATAGAATGAGCTAATCTTCATTAAAGGTTTTGTGAAACTTAGAGAGTTATATAAACTCTGGTTATTATCAACACCATTGTTATTGTTTCTATTACATCATCATGTGCTTTTCCTTGAACACCCACAGGAAAGATGAGCCCTCTTCTCCTCCCCCAAGGCTGTCCATTCAACTTTGGGATAATTCTAAGTGGAGAAAGATTTTCTATGCATAAAGCCCAATTTTGCCTTTTTCCATCTGTCAGCCAATGCTCCATCTTCTTCCCTTGGGGATCGAGCAAACAAATATAATCTTTCTTTCATGTGATGGCTCTAGCAAAGATGTGAATATTTCCTCCTCATTGTATGTGTAGCCAGGTTTGAAGTCATGCTAAATCCTGTGGGTTTTCATAAATGACATCCTTATTTACATGTGTACAGTTATACTTTTGAGTGCTTTTCCAATTTCTCTGCATGTCATAACACTTTGCTTTCAAACAGGTCATTGAAAACCTTGGACCTTTGGAACTTATTCTCAACACCCCAAGCCATCATCGGGTTCACCATGGTGAGTGAGCATGGAATCTATGTGTTATTGTTGTTTAAACTTGGACACATGCTTTTATTGCTAATCCTTTGTGGAATTTTATTGGAATTCAGCTATCAAATCAGATCATTATGTTAAGAAGCCCAGTCCTGACTTGTGTGCCTGGCTTGACCTTATCATCAAGGCATGTAAGGAGAGAGTCTATTTACCTTCTCTTCCTTGGCACCCCACCAGCCTAAGTGAACAGGAAAATGGATTAAGTAGCCCTGAGAATGATTCTCCTAGTGGCATGCAATGGCCCAAAGCCTTGGCACAGAACCTTTTGGTGCTCTGCTCACACATGGATGGGAGCATGTCCTGGGCAGTCTGGTTCCAGCATGCTCTTCACCACATTAGAGCACTCCTCTCCCCATCAGGCAGTTCCATTTAGGCCATGTGTGAACATGTGAGATGGCTCCTATGATTAACAGTTTCACTTATTCAGTTGTAGAGCAGCTTTCTTGGACTTCTTCTGTGCTACAAAAACTATCTAGACACTTCAATATTAAGGGAGATTTCTTATCCTGAGGCAACAAATGGAGAAAACTTATAGGAACATGACCCTTCTCAAGTCTCAGTGGATAATAGATTTAGAACTGGCAGAGACTTTATAAAGCATGTAGCCTAAACCTCACCCCTATCCCCTAATTTAATATATGATGAAATTGAGCCTCAAAAGGTTAACTTGTCTAATATCCCACAGGTCTTATGATACCAAATCCTATATTCTTTCCATAGCAACTTTCTGCATCATAAGATTCTATACATTTTTTTCAAAATAGACAATTTCAGTTTCTTCATCTATTAAAGTGGAATGATATTGGGAGTCTCTGAGAGCTCTTATGATTATCAAATGAGATAGCATTTGCAAAGCACTTTGCAAACCTTCAATTTCTATAAGTATTTGTTCCTATTATGGTTATTGTTACTATTGCTAATATAAACAGTTCAATATTAACTTTAAAACAAATTTGTTGTTGTTGAGTTGTTTCAGTTGTGTCTGATTCTTTGTGACCCTATTTGGGATTTTCTTGGCAAAGATACTGGAGTGGTTTGCTATTTCTTTCTCCAGCTCATTTTACAGATGAGGAAACTGAGACCAACAGGATCAAGTGACTTTCCCAGGGTCACACAGATAATGTGTCAGAAGCTAGTTTTGAACTCAGGAAGATGAGTTTTCATGACTTAAGGTCTGGTGTTACTGCCCCACCTAGCTGCCCTCTTTAATCTAATCACTTAACCTCTCCCAGCTAAAGATTCACATTCAACAGTAACAGTGGCCCCAAGGCAAGACTAGTACCAGAAGACTTAGTGTCAACAGATTAGAGTGCTTTTCTGAATGAGGACAGTTTGTTGCTAACTTCATAGGGAAAGCTGAGACAACATATAGTTGGCAACAGAGTGGAGTAGAAACTGAATAGGCAGCTTTCAGAGAGACATTTCATGTACATCATTGTATTCACTCATTTGAGGCAAAACTCAGAAACATCAATATTGATTTGACAAAAATGATGGAGAAATTTAGAAGCTGCTCAATGAAAAATGAGAACTTCACAGGGTTTACAGCAGAATATTCCATCTCTCTCTAAGAAGGCAGCATTTAACTCCATCAAAATTAAAGTGCAGGTGAAGGTTAAAGAAAAGGTTTGGTAAGAAGGCAGATAAAAT
Organism: Phascolarctos cinereus; assembly: GCF_003287225.1. Lineage (NCBI taxonomy): Eukaryota > Metazoa > Chordata > Mammalia > Diprotodontia > Phascolarctidae > Phascolarctos > Phascolarctos cinereus. Next base: position 8,003,851 of record NW_027555514.1, on the reverse strand, counting down.
TCAGTTTTATGCTTGATAGTAACAATCCAAAGCACTTTTACAAGCCCTGAAGGATATTTATAGGCCAAAGATCTATGTTGCCTCTCAACTATCCAGAGCTGATGGAACTACGATGATTAGTGACAAAGACATGAACCTGGAGAGATGGGCTGAAAACTCCCATAGTATTCTCAATAGACCTGTTGAGACCCCTCAACAATGCTGAAGTCATTGACTATATACATCAGGTTGAAGTCAATCTTTCACTAGCTGAACTTCCAACTGAAGAAGAGGTTTAGAATGCCATCATATTACATTTGTGTGGCAAAGCATCTGGTGCTGATTTTATTCCAGCTGAGATTTATAAGGCACGGTGTCCACTACTCATCCAAAATCTAACTGAAATCTTTTGGATTTTATGGCAAGATGAGGTTATCCTCTGGGAGCTCAAGGATGACTCTATTGTCCATTTATATAAACAAAAAGGGAATAGGTTGTCCTCTGACAATCATGGGAAGGGGTCATCTCTCTTAGGCATTGCTGGTAATATTATTTTTGTTGTTGTTGGGGATGAAATGATTTTTTTTCCCAATTACATATTAAGAAAACCTTTTGGCATTCAGTTTTATGTGATTTTGAGTTCCTAATTTTCTCACTCCCACCCTCCCCTCCCCTCTTCTGAAAATGTAGGCAGTTTGATACATGTGCTATCATGTAAAACATATTCCCATATTCATCACAATTGTGGAAGAAGAAACAGATCAAAAGAAAATAAAACCATGAGAAAGAATTCTGGCAAGATTCTTGACAGAATCCTCCTGAAGACATTGATACTTTGCCTGGAAAATGGTCGTCTACCAAAGAGCCAATGTGGCTTCAGAAAAGGCTGAGGAACAGCCCATACAGTGTTTGCTGCCCCAACAACTCCAGGAGAAATGCCAGGAGCAGAACAGAGGTCTGTGCAAAACATTCATCAATCTGACCAGGAGTTTGAGACTGTCAATTGTGAGGGCTTGTGGAAGATAATGGCAAAATCTTGTTTCCGAGAGAATTTCACTAGTATTGTACACCAGTTCCATGATGGCATTCTTGCATGGGTTCTGCATAATGGAAAATGCTTTTGTGCTTTCCCAGGCAATGGAGAGGTAAAACAAGACTGTGTGCTTGCTTCCATGCCTTTTAGAATGATATTTTCAGTGATGGTGTCAGATACCTTCAGGAACGATAAAAAAAAGGCATCAAAGTCAGCTACTGAACTGATAGTAATTACTTAACTTGAAAGGACTATTAGCCAAGACTAAAGGGAAGGGAGAGTTGGTGTATGACTTTTTGTTTGCAGATGATTATGCACTCAGTGCAGCCTCTGAGGCTGAGGATCGATTCTCTACCACTTGTGCTAATTTTGGCCTGACAATTTATACCGAGAATAAAGAGGTCCTCCACTAGCTAGCACTGTACCATCCATGTGTGGAACCATCAGTTACAGCTAATGGAGAAATGTCAAATGCTGTGCATAAGTTCAGTTATCTAGGCAGCATACTTTCCAGTGGTGTATACACAGTCATGATGAAGTTGAAACATGCATTGCTAGCTCTAGCTCAGTGTTTGGGAGGCTCCAAAGGAAAGTGTGGGAGAAAAGAGGTATTGGGCTGGCTACCAAACTGAACGGCTGTAGAACTATTGTTCTGACCTCATTGCATGCCTGTGAAACTTGTACATTATGTCAGCAGCATGCCAGGAAATGGAATCAGTTTTATATGAATTGTCTTAGGAAGATTCTGAAGATCACCTGGCAAGATAAGGTACTGGACATTGAGGTCCTTTCTTGAGATGAGTTTCCAAATATTCAAACTCAATTGCAGAGAGGAAACTACAGTGGGCTGGCCATGATGTTCAAATGTCTACATTTGTCTACAAGGTTATTTTCCCAGAGAAGTCACACAAGGCAAATGCTCACACGGAGGTTAAAAGAAGTAAAACACAAAGAAATTATACAAACAAAAAGGAAAAGTACCCATATGTACAAAAAATATTTATAGCAGCTCTTTCTGTGATGGCAAAGAATTGCGACTTGAAGGGATTCCCATCAACTGGGGAATGCCTAAATGAATTGTGGTATGTGAATGTAATGGAACACTGTTGTGGCATAAGAAATGATAAACAGGTGGACTTCAGAAAAACCTGGAAAGACTTGTATGGACTGATACTGAGTGAAGTGAGCAGAACCAGGAGGACATTGTACACAGTAAGAGCAACAGTGTGTGATGACCACCTTTGATAGACTTAACTCTTCACAGCAATGAAATGATCTAAGACATTCCAAAAGGCTCATGACGGAAAATGCTATCCACAGCCAGAGAAAGTACTATGGAATCTGAATGCATATGGAAGCATACTGCATACTATTTTCTTTTGTTGTTGTTTTTTCTTTTCTTTATTGTGGTTTTCCCCCTTTTGTTTTGATTCTTCTTTTACAACATGACTAATGTGGAAATATGTTTAATATGACTATACATGTACAGCCTATGTCAGATTGCATGCCTTCTTGGGGAGGGGAGAGGAGAAGGAGGGGGAAATTTAGAACTTGAAATCTTATGAAAGTGAATGTTGAAAACCAAAAATAAGTAAATTAATAAAAGACAACTAGTTAACATTTAATAAGAAAATATACATACATACAAACATGCATATATGTTTAAATGAAACAATAAAAAGCAAGCAATAACAAAAGAAGCAATACAAGGACATTCTCAAGGTCTCTCTAAAGAACTTTGGAGTCAATGGTGAAACATGGGAGACACTGGCATAGATCACCCACATCAAAGAAAGCCCAGTGCTCCATGAACAAAGCAGAATTGCAGTGACTCAAAAGAAATACGAGTTGTGCATATTTAGAAACATCTCCACTACAAATGTTTACATGGACTATTTGCGCCCAACCTGTGTAAAGCCTTCCCAGCTCATGGTGGTCTGAATCAACTACAGTCATGCACAGCACTTCCACCCCAACAGAGTGGTCACTTTACTCCTCTTCAAGCATGAAGGACAAAAACTAAGAGTGCTTTGTCTTATTTCCAAATCATATGCCAATAAATGTGAACTTCTACTTTTAAAAAAATCCTTAGGTATTTAAATAATTGTGGAAAAAAATTCCAAGATTGATTATTGTTCATGGTCTAAGACAAAAAGCTTGAAAATTACAGAAACAAATGATGTGTAATAATATCATTAGACTTAAGTGGAAAAAAAATAGAGATAAGAAATCATGACTCAATATATTTTGAATAGAAATTCAGTGTAGTGTGCTGAAATTGGTTGTGAATTGAAAGGCCTGAGGCTGACATTTATCAGTTGTGTGACCCTGGGCAAGTCATAACTTTTCTGAGTCTCAGTCTCCTGAACTCAGCTCTGTGATGAAGATGTTGTTTGCATTAGGAATTCTTACTGTGTTATTGTGGAAAAAAACACTTCATAAGCACAATAGCCAGAAATGGAATTATATTAAGCATTTGTCTTCAGTACATTGCTGTTAGTGAAGCAACAACCCCAGAAGAAAAAAAAAAACATGGTATTTCTGAAGTCTTGATATTACATACGTATTTAACAGGGCCAGGCTAGCAGCTGTTTCAATATTTTAATTTCATTCTCAGTCTCTGGTGGTAATTTTTAAATTTTTGTCTCTTAGGCAGAAACCGTTATTGCATAGACAAAAATTTTGCTGGCACCCTTATTATTTGGGATAGAATTTTTGGTAAGTAATATTAATGGAAATCAGGCAAGCAAATTTACATTCTTATTAGCATAAATGAAGTGAATGGTTTCTCAAGTTTCACTCTTTAAATATCTCTTCCAGGAACATTTGAAGCAGAAAATGAAAAGGTTTCATATGGCCTCACCCACCCCATTAACACCTTTGAACCACTCAAAGTACAGGTATGACTAATTTCTTTCATTCTTGGGGAATGGTTCAAATACAGCCAAATCAACTCAAACAAGCATTTATTAATTATTGCCTCCTCTCTGAAAGTGAGCTAGAGACAGAAACAGAGACAGACACAGAGAGAGATAGAGAGATGATCAGAGGGAGGGAGGAGGTTACATGACTTTCTCATGGTCAAACAGGAGGGCCAGTATGCAGCACAGTCAGTATGTGAATCCAGTGCTTCCATACTCTGAGGATGGCTCCCTTTACAAAAATGGCTGCCTCAAATATAAAAATCAAGAGGGTCATCAGGTGATACAACCTTCATTCATTAGAAAATAGACGTAGTGCCCCATATTTATAAAAATCTATCCTGCATGGTTCCCTACATCCTGGTATACCTTGAACTAATCAAGGAGTTTAATCAAATAACAGGCTTTTATTAAGCCCTTATTATATGTCAGGTGGGACAACTAGGGGGCACCATAGTGCACAGAATGCTGGGCCTGAAGTCAGGAAGACTTATCTTCCTGAGTTCAAATTTAACCTCAGGCACTTACTAACTGCATGACCTTGGGCAAGTCACTCAATGCCATTTGCCTTAGTTTCCTCTTCTGTAAAATGAACTGGAGAAGGAAATGACAAACTACTCCAGGATCTTTGCCAAGAAAACCCCAACTGGGGTCACAGAGAGTGGGATGTGAGTAAGGCACAACAGAATAATAATGTGTCAGGCACTGTTCTGGATTCTGGGGATGGAAAAGATGATTTATGAACCAATTCCTAATTGATAGAAGCATATATGTTACCTTAAGAAAGCTAGTGGGGCCGGTAACCACATCTACTTAAGGCCAAATGTCAGAAATAATTACAGCTGGAAGAGGGTTTAGATAAGAATGTGACTCTTAGATGACTTGGAATTCCATCTATCAGCTGCGTGGGATTGGCTGTGTCAGTTACCTTTTCAGTGGTCACATGAGAAAAGGTAAGGGCTAGCAGCTTTAAGTTATTTTCTGAGTGCCTGTAAAGGGTTACTTGAATTCCACAAGTGTATCTACTAACCTGCCACTGGGACTTTCTGTGCTTGGCTTTTTACTGGCCAGCATTTCCAAAACTGTGTTGCCTATATAGTGTAACATTGGTAAAAAAACAAACAAACAAACAAATTTTGGCAAATAATGTTTAAAAAGGTGGATTGTCTATCGTTCAGTTATTCAGTTGTGTTCAAGTCTTTGTGACCCCATTTGAGGTTTTCTTGGCAAAGATAGTGCAATGGTTTATCATTTCTTTCTCCAGTTTATTTTGCAGATGAAGAAACTGATGCAAACAGTGTTAAGTGACTCAATAAGAGTTGCACAGCTAGAAACTGTCTGAGGTCAGATTTGAACTCAGGAGATACCTGACTTCAGGCCCAGCGCTCAGCCCACTTTTCTACTTTACTGCCCCATAACCACCACCACTCATTTACAACATTCACATAGACAAGAACACAAAAATTTTATTTTGTCATTAGAAATGGAAACCCAGAGTGCAAACTGTTATCTGATACTTCTAGAAGGTGTATCTCTTAAAAAGATTTTCCACTGCAATGGTTTCTTAAATAATTTCTCTGCCCTTTCAATATAATCAGGGAAATATTTTTGAGTTAGAGAAACATTGTGGAGAATACAATTGGGATTTATTAAAAATGCTTTTCCCAGCATGCACATTGTTTCATTCAAAAAGCTTCCCCTTCTGAGGCACTTGGTGTTCAACTGCTGAATTTATTGGTGTGGTCAAAAGGCTTTAAGAGAAAGAAACATTCACCCCAAATTCCATGTAATCGTGAAAGGAAATAGAATGCTTTGGTTACATATTTATTTAAACTTTTCCTCACCTAAGGGGGGAAAAGTGGCTATATTTCCTCTTCCTCCACAGTTTCATCACATGCATTATATTTGGACCACATTTTGGATCACACCTGGGTTGTGGAACAAGTTGTCTGTCATATTCAAAGGACCAGGATGGAGTCCTGGCAAACCTAGGCTTGGTCTTCTTGAGGAAATCCCTGAGGTAAGGAGAATTCCCACATCCTGATTTACTATCTCAGAGCAATTTTCTACTCTATAGGAGCCATTTACTGCAAATTAGAAAGAAGTAAGCAACATGGAGACTTTGAAAATTGGGGAATTGAGAAAGGAGAGGTGAATTTAAATTTCTGCTTGCCCCCCCAACAAGAAGACTTTTCAAAATCTCAAGCATTTTTTCTGAATGTTATGATTGCTTTTTTGAATAAAGAAAATTAAGGGTAATATAAAACAAAGCAATTCTGATGGGGAGCTCCCTTGCAATTCCAGTCTAGTTCTATCTGTTGTAAGAAATAAGAATTGTTTAAGATGTAAGTGCCATTTAATAAACCAGAATTTCTTAATCTGGCTGCTATGCTTGCTAGACACTGAGGCTATGAAGGTGACAATAAATGAGTCCCTGCCCTGAAGGAGCTAGCATTTACTTTTTGTAAATAAAACTAGGAAAGACACATTCAGTGTAAGTCAAAGTTCCCCATTTCAGCTCTTGCGCCATGAAAAGAGATTAATAATTGCTATGTTGCTCAGTAGCGTAGATAACAATTAGATAATTCAGGTAAAGTGAATTCAACATAAGGCCTGGTTCATCTAGAATGGTTGACTACTCAGTCCCAATTAACTGTCTAGTTTGATAATTGTCTACCTTCCAGCCTCTGGTAGGGTCAAGGTTGGAGAATAACAAGGTTGGGAGCTGAATAAGATCTGTGGGTCTAGTTAGCATCAACTTAATTTGGGGAGAGAAGACAGGCCTAAGTAGAGGGGGGAGAGTTGTCCCTGCATAGGTGAGGATTAAAGGAATGGAGTAGCCATGTTTAGTCATGAAATGGAGAGATAATCTGCTGCAGTGGATAGAAGAGAGAGGAAGAAGGAAAGGGGATGCTTCTGTATTGGCAAAAGGGTTAAAGACCCGGAAGTAGTCACATCAAAGGCCAAGATGGGACTAATGTAAAGCAAGGCTTACACCATTTAGTCCATAAGACTTGGTGTCCTGGTCAAGCTGTAGCATTGTTTTAAAAACCTGGACATAAATTCAATATTACATGACTGGTCGCGTTTGCAGGCTTTTGTGCCTGCCCAAATGCAGCTGGCCCAGTTGCTTTCTTCAGCTGGAGAGAACTTGCCTCTGCTGCCTTCACTCATCTCCTCTTTTAGTAGCTGCTTATCCCACCTTCCCCTTGTCCGATGCTAGAATTCACTGCGATGTTAATATTGATAGGTGGGGAAAGAGGCCAACTGGCCATGGCCATCCACTGCTCAGTCATTTTCATGATCAGGATGAGATACTGCTCTGTTCTTTGGTGATTTTTATTATTTTAAGATGAAATTCATCAGTGACTGACCTGGTAGAGCTGAACAGCACTGGCCAGGTCAGCTAAGATACAGCCCTAACATTTTACGACTATGGAGACTGAGACACTTGGCAGTGGTTGCTAACCAGGACTTCTTGTGAGCAGAACACTTTAGTTTGAGGAGAGGGATAGAATAACCTGCCCTCGTTAAGTGAAGTCATACTGGGAGAATGATGAGACTGCTCCTGAGAGCTCAAATCTAGCTGTTGTGGAACTGCTAACTTTGACCTCTAATTCCTTAGAAAAGTAGGGGAGAGGGATAGCAGACAGGGGCCTGCAGAAGGTAGAGGTCTGCCTGATAAGTTCAGAGATGTCAATAGTTTGAAGCAGAGACCCAGTGGCCCCACATTTGTTGTGGTTGTGTTCAAATTAGAACTAGAACTTCTAACAATTAAATATCATTCCAACTAGGAATTGCTATTTTCGTTTTTTTTTTTTTTGAAAAAAGAAGTGGTCATTCCCACAATGTCCCTGCCTTGTTTGATGAGGACCTATACAACATAGATTTATTACCAAAGATGGGCTTAGCTGATGAGAAGGACATTTCTCTCCTTGCTGTAGGTCACAGGAAAAGAAGTCCCTTATGCCACCCATGTGTCTGGCTCACTCCAGCTGTATGCCCTTGTGCAGTTTGCTCTGATGCTTGGTTTTTATGAGGACACATTTGCTGACAAAGACGTAAGTAATTCTCCCACATCTAGCTAACTAGAGGGTGAATGATCTAGTCCCTTGTTTTCCAGCTCACTCATTATAACTCTGATTTAATTCATCCCAGGAAGGGTCTAAGTCAATCTTGGAAAAAAAATCATGTTAAGGGATTTGAATTCAATTCACACAGAACCCCTAAAACACTGATTAGGATATGTCATTAAGGGTAGTTGTTGGAAAGGGCCCATGTCCAATGGTGTCTTAGGAAGTTTTATAAATTAGTAAACCTAGGCGTAACTAATGACTGGAAAATGCCTTTGGGATTGGGCAGAATCAAGTTCCAAACTAGGGAATAAAATATTTTTGCAGAAGCACACTTTTATTTTCCTTTCTTTCTTTGTACCTTCATTCAAAGAGTAGAGTCATATATTCCCATCAAGACATATTTACAGAAAGGTTCACTATCATCGTGTCCTAGCCTTAGATCCTTGGATTTTGTGGTAGCTATGAGGAAGGCTATGGGAAGGACTCATGGATAACTTACAAATTCATCAAGGAGACAAGTCATGGCTACAAACAATTACAACACCAATTTCATATAGAAAAAAAACAATAAGAGAAACACAATAAATTTAGAGGAGAAATAAATCATTTCTGGCTGTGAGTCATCAGGAAGGTGCCACAGAGAAGATGACATTTGGCTCAGTGCATAGTTTGTGGGACATGAAATTTGGAAGGCTTATGTTCAAATCCTGATTCTCTACACTTACTTGCTGTGTGATACTAGACTTAACCTCTTTGAGTGTCAATTTCCTCTCTTGCCAAATGAAGGAGTTGGACTAGATGGTCTCTAAAGTCCCATGAAAAGGGGATAAGCATTAGGTTAGCAGAGTTGGGAAGGCATTCCACCTTAGGATGAAAATAAGAGGTAAGAAAACACGCCACGATTGAGTGTGCGCCATTTTGATCTCATGGGAACAATGGGTCTAGAAAAGTAAGTTTGACTCAAGTGGCAGAGGTCTTCAACCCTAAACAAAGGAGTCTGGATTTCTATAAATATTGGAGAACTTTGACATTTTAAATCAGAGACATGACAACAAGAGAGTGATTCTTTTAGAAGGTTCCTCTGGCAACAGGATGTAGTGCCAAATGGAACGGAGGAAGAAGGAGTGAAAGTAAGATTCAAAGACACAAATGCACCAATCCAGGCAAGAGATGGTGGTGATGCCTTAGCTAGAACAGTGAGCCTGAAGGGGGAGGGCTTGAAGCAGAGTTATGTTGAAAAAGAGTTCATAGGATATAAAAAAAATAATTGGATGGGTGCTGGGAAGAGAAGGATGAGTCAAAAATTAATCCAAGGTTGATTAACAGAGAATGGATTCACCATTAAGAATAAAAGAAAGGAAGAGGATGGATTTGGTTGAGAACTGATGAGATTAACATGTCAGTAGAACATTGAGTCAAGAGGTCTAGCACATAGCTGAAAATTGAAACAAACAAAGCAAAGCAAAACAAACAAACAAAAAAACCCTGGGTCTCAGGCAAATAGTTGGGCCCAGAAATATAGATATGTGTCGTTCTTAGACATACAATATTCGATGTGGTGAACATTGGTAAGCTAACAAAAGAAGGAAGTATGAAGGAAAAAAAGAAATATTCTTGTATGACATTCACCATTCAGAGCTGACATTCTTAACTTAGATCTCATAGACCTTCTTGGTGGCAGTCTGGCAAGGCTGATGGAACTTCTCTCTGCAACGAAAAGAAGTACAAAGGAAATCAATTATATTGAGTTATAGTTATTAAAATATTGGGAAAAACACACATTCATAGATGATGAGTTAAGAGCCCTTGATTTGGAGAATTATGAACCTCGGGCCTTCCTGACTCCTTGACTCCAAGTCTGGGGTTGTAGCTACTATGGATTTGATATGAATCTTCATGAAGCCATGAGGAATCTTCATACTCAAAGAAAGGAGTATTTTAATTTTGTTCTCAAAATAAATATGTGAACAGAGAAAAACTTATTTTTTTTGGGGGGGGGAGGCAACTGGGGCTAAGTGATTCACCCAGAGTCACACAGCTAGGAAGTACTATGTATTTGAGATCGGATTTGAACTCAGGTCCTCCGGACTCCAGAGCCAGTGCTATATCCACTGCACCACCTAACTGCCCCTGAAAAACATTTTTTTTTTAATGAATAAACTATCTGCCCAAATACAGTAAATTGTCTTACCTGCTGTGATCATGAAACAAGGAATCCTGGTTGATTACATATTCTGAATAGTGGGAAGATTCCCTAGAGTTTTCTGATGATGGGATGATGTAGAGACCCATTTTTGCTTCAATGCTGTTTGGCAAAATCTATGTATGCACATTTACATGTTGTCAATTAAAAAACATTTGACTGTGGGTACAATAGCAATACCTTTTTTGCTGTTTTATTTTGCTTTTACTCCAAACTTAAATAAAACCCTTGTGTTCACACTCTCTTCACATCTGCTAGAAAGCCTCCTTTGGATATATTTGAAGAAATGCTGAGTCATAGGAGAAAATGGCCACTCTACCTCCCACTTAGTGGAATGGAAAAGTGCCCTAGCTATTCTATTCCACATTGAAAAAAATAATCTTAAGATTATACTACATGGAAAGTTACTTTTTTATAAGGATCTTTCCTGTGATAAAGCCAGTTTTCTTCTTATTTCAGTCATCTTTCTGATATTTTAATGTCTATAATGACTTTAATAAGTCCATGATATTATCAATGCAGCTACTCCTCAAATGGTGCAAAGCTAACCCTCTCCCCCTATCCCAACTGATCCTGGGTGATGTTCATCCATGTCCCTCCAACCCATTGCACAAAGTCTTCTTTTCTGAGTCTTTTATTGTTTTGTAGGTAACCTCTTGGTTGTCTATCTGTCATCTCTAATTCTGAGAGATTTCATTAGTATAAAGAACTCCCTACAAATGGTAGTTTATTTATAATGATGAGCTTTAGATAGCTGCCTAGAGCACTAGGAAATGAAGGGAATTACTTGTCCAGGAACATATAGCTAGTTCTTGGATCCAGGTCTTTCTGACACCACAGCCATGCTGCCTTTCTCACATCACTTTTTTTTTTCTTTTTTCTTTTTAATTTTTTTAGGCAATTGGGGTTAAGTGACTTGCCCAGGTCACACAGCTAGTAAGTGTCAAGGGTTTGATCTGAGGCCATATTTGAACTCAGGTCCTCCTGACTTCAGGGCCAGTGCTCTATCCACTGCACCACCTAGCTTCCCCTCTCACATCACTCTTACTGACACTCCAATAGTTCTACAATCTCATCTATTTGTCCATTCCTTTTTAGCACTGAAAATTGTGACCCATCCATGGCTATCTCGTCCATGAGAGTCTCTTCCATGTCTTCACATAATATTGCTGCAGGGGCTCTAGCTGTGTTTCTGCAGGTCATTCTCATATTCTTTTTTTTTCATTAAAATTGTATCTTGCTCTGTTCCCCCTAACCACCTCCTCAGCTTTTAGTCAGTATAGTAAATTTATAAGAAACCACCATAAAGGGGCAATAACAGGAAATAAGATCGCTAAGGGGAATCTGGCAGTTCGGTACAAACCATCCCAAAGATGAAAGCAGCACAATTTACATACTAACTGTATTATGTATTAACTCATATTCACATCCTAATGACATTCACATCCTGCTAAATGAGCAGAAGCCACCTAGGTGCTGCTATCAGTGTTCTACTCCTATGCCATGTAAATTCCACACAAATTCTAGACCTCTACAATTTCAGACTGGTAGAACATCAAAAAATGCTGAATACTTTGAGATGATTTGGATATGTTAATGAACTTAACCCCAAGGTGGCACAGATAGGAGTTGGTCTGCTTTTCCCTAAAATCCTATAAAAATGAGACCTCAAAGTCCTGCCCCTAAGCCTTCTTCCATCTCCATTGGCTTTATGCTGCCTAGTGCTTCCAGCTCTAATCTGTGGCTACTTATCTTTGTGCCTTACTAAAGTGGCCTTGCAGCCTTATTTCCTACTGTCAATCGTGGTTGTTCTTGAGTACCCAATGAACTGGGTGTGCCTTCCCCCATTTCATAATTTGAGGAATGAATTATCAATTCATTTTCCAATTGATGTGGATGCCAATGGATCAGACAATGTATTTCTTCCTCTCACGTGACCAATTTTTTTTTCCTCCTGGTTACACATGCATGTTATAACATTCTTTATATCGATTATCTTGTGCAATTCTGCAGTGTATTGCAGCCTGCACACTCCCACAGTGCATCTGTGCATTGCCCTCTGTATGTTCTCTTGATTCATTTCTTCAGAGCTTCCTTCCCCACTCCAGATGTATGATTCCCTAACACAGAGACACGCAGTGTCACTGGAAGAAGATTGGTATAAAAAAGATGAGCCTTTATTTTCAGGGTTATTAAGAGAATATTGCTATTACTCAAAGGCTTCTTACTTCTCCTTTCATTCAGTGCTGGCTCTGACTAATTTTCCATTTTCAGTGTTTGTGCTACTGACTCTTAGATAAGCCTCATTGAGTGTCTATTCAAATGCTTTTCCTGGTCTGGACAAAAGGCATTCTACATCCATTTGTTTTGAAGTTTGTTTTGTTTTGTTTTTGTTTTGTTTTATTTTTCCTGTGTGGATAAGCAGGGTGAACTCCTTGAAGTAGTTAAGGATCCCATTTAGGAAGGTACCTTATGCTTATGAAAGTTATAATTTTTTGAATGCTTGAGATGATTGTCAAGAAAAATTTCCACAGGATTTCTGTAAGATAGTGTCAAGCTTTACATATGTAACCTGTCATTTATTTACTATACAGCCGATGGAATTTGAATCCAAGAAGGCTTTTCACCACAGCCAGGACTTTCCCAACAATGACATCTCTCTGAACAATACAGGATGCTGCTTAGTCCAGTAGAATAAGTATTGGCTGTGGAGTCTGAGCTTCAAACCCCTTTTCCAGTATTGGGTGACTTTTGGAAAAGTATTCCATTCCTCTGGGCATCAGTTTCCTTATCCGCAAGAGTGAGGGGGTTGAACAAGATGATCTGTAAAGTCTTTTCCAGGTCTAAATCTCTGAATCTCTCATTCCATGATTACAGGATGTACTGGCCAACCCATTAGTCATCCTGGCTGTAGAATGAGGCCTGACACCAAATGCTCTGAGTGGGGCATCATTAGCACAACCTCTATTACCATTCACTTTAAAAAGCTCATGATAATCTGTTCCCTCAAAATCTCAGCAGATGAGAATGCCCAAGCATTAGCAGTTGGGATATTTGGCTAGAGCTGAAAGAGGAGCTAGGGCAAATGGTTCTGATTGTCAGGCCTTGAGGCACCCACCCCCTCGGTGCCATTAAAGGACCCTGGCATGGTGTGCAGATGAGTGTGGTAGCAAGTTCTCCCAGATGTTCTAAATAAGAGTCCCTGAGTCAGACACACACACACACACACACACACACACACACACACACACACATACATGCAACCAGAGTGGAAATTCCTGTCCTTGGCTCTGGTTGATGCTTTTTTTCCCCCCTACCCTCCTTTAAAGAGTTGAACATGTCAATAGATTTAATTGAGGGTTTATGGGTACATTTTAGGTATGAACAAGACACATACATTATACTTATGCAAAATATATTCAACTTAAGATCATCCCCCCTCCTCCCCAGGGTTCACATTGCCACAAAGGATGCCATAAAAAAAGCCAAGTGACTAGATGGACGGAGAGAAATGCTAAGTGCTGATGTGCTTTGAGGACATAGAAGTTGAGTGGGGCACCCTCTCATTCCCAATGCAAAATCGTTGCAAAGAAGAACTTGAGTCTCGGATTTGGTTTTGCTTTTGGTTTTGTCTGTTTGGTTTTTTTGGTGAATTTATTTTGTACCCTGAAGCTAGTTAGCAGCAGCAGCAGCAGCAGCAGCAGCAGCACCACCACCGATTTTCTAGAGGTTGTTTTGTTTTTCTTTAAATTACAGCTATATGTCATCTGCATATAGGAATAATGTGGTGTCCTATTTGCTGTTTACATATTTGACTTTGTTTTCCTCTCATTATTAGGATTATCATTCTAGTATTATGTCTGAAAATAGTGTGAAGTACTTTTACCAGTGTTTGTAATAGGGAAGATTATTTTCTTTCTGAATTGAAAATAATACTATTTCTTCATTTTAGATACGTGCAAGTAATCACGCAAAAGAAACAATCTTTCCTTCTCACACATTTTAGAATTCTAAAAATAATGAAATGATTGCTTTTTGAAAAGCCTTTTTCTTAATCCACTCAATCATGTATTTTTGTTTTCATAATTCATTATGTTAATTGTTTTCCCAGTATTGAACCCCACTTATTTAATTGTCATAAATCAAAGTTCCCAAAGCGTATTTTAAGGTTATTGCTATAGTGTGTGAAGATGGAATTATTCAAAGTTTTAAATCAGTGTTAATATGTAAGGTTACTCTGTTATTTTTTCCTTATTTATACTTGATTCGGTTAAGTGGACCATATTTATATAAAATTTTAAAAAGTAAGCACAGTGTCAGATATATATATATGTATATGTATATAATATATGTGTGTATACACACACACACACACACGTGTAATTTACTCGTAAAATTTTTTTAAAAATGAGTTCCAAATAATCTTCCTCCCTCCATTGCCTCTATACTCCTTGAAAAGACAAGGTATTTGTTATTGATTATACACGTGCAGTTATAGAAAACATATTTCCATATTAGTCTTGTTGCAAAAGAAAACCAACAAAAAATAAGAAAAAATAAAAGTATGCTTTTCTTTGCATTCAGACTCTATCAGTTCTGTCTCTGGAAGTGGATAGCATTTTTCTTCATAAGTCCTTTGGAATTGTCTTAGATCATGCATTTCTACTGTTTAATTATGTTTGTGTTTTCTTTTGCAACATGGCTAAAATGGAAATATGTTTTACATGAATTAACATATAACTTTATTTTTATTGTTTTATTTTGTTTGTGTTTTGTTTGGATCGTGTATTTCCAAGAATAGCTAAATTGTTCACAGTTGATGATCATAAAATACTGCTGGTCCTGTGTACCATGTTCTCCTGGTTCTGCTCACTTTATTTTGCATTAGTTCATATAAGTCTTCCTAGGTTTTTCTGAAACCATGCTACTTGTCATTTCTTATAACACGATAGTATTCCATCCTGACCATATACCACAACTTATTCATCCATTCTCCAATTGAAGGACATCCCTTCAATTTCCAGTTCTCTGCTACCACAAAATAACTGCTATAAATATAACATAATATATATACATATATATATATACATAATATATTTAACTATATGTGTATATATATAATACACATATAACTATATGTGTGTGTGTATATATCTATATATCTATATCTATCTATCTATCTATCTATCCACACACACACACACACACACACGCACACACACACACACACACACATGAAATAGTGGTATTTTGGAGTCAAAGGATATAAAGAGTTTTATAGTCTTTTGGGAAAAATTCCAAATTTCTCTCTAGAATGGTTAGATTAGTTCATAACTGTACCATCTATCCATCAATGTCCCAATTTTTCCACATCCCTTCCATTATGTGTCATTTTTCTTTTCTGTCATATTAGCCAATCTGATAGGTGGAATGTGGTACCTTACAATTGTTTTAAGGTGAAATTCTCTAATCAATAGTGACTTGGATCATTTTTTTTTCTTATGTCTATAGATAGCTTTGATTTTTTCTTCTGAAATCTACCTGTTCAGATCCCTTGACAATTTCTCATTAATAGATGAGTCATCTTAAAAATTTTATTCAGTTTTCTATATATTTGAGAAAAGAAGACATTATCAGAGAAACTTACTGTAATTTCCCCCCCAGTATCCTGAGGATGCTTTTTTGTGTAATTTTTGTGTGATTTTAAAAAGTCTTAATATAAGCTAAATTATCCATTCTACATCCCATAATAATTTCTCTCACTTGTTTGGTCACAAATTCTTCCTTTATCCATAGATATGAGGCAAAATAAATCCTCCCCTAATTTTCTTATGTTATCAGCTTTTATGTATAAATCAGATGCCCATTTTGACCTTGTCTTGGCATACATCGTGACATATTGGTCTAGACCTAGTTTCTGCCAAACTTCTTTCTAGTTATTCAAGCAATTTTTTGTCAAATGCTGAGTTCTTGCCACAGAAGCTCAGGTATTTGAGTTTATCAAACAAGAGATCTCTATGATCCTTTACTGCTGTGTGTTACATAACTAATCTATTCCACTGATCCTGCCCTTTGTTTCTTAGCCAGTTCCAGATCCTTTTGGTGATTACCTCTTTTTAGTATATTTTAAGATCTGGTGTTGGTAGGTCACGTTCTTTCACCTTTATTTTCTTTAATTCCCTTGATGTTATTGACCTTTTGTTCTTTGGATGAATTTCGTTATTTTTTTTTTTCAGGTTGTATAAAGTAACTTTTGCTAACTTGGCCTGGCACTGAATAAGTACATTGACTTAGGTGGAATTATAATTTTATTATATTGTCTTGCCTATCAATGAGCAATTAATGTTTCTCCCATTATTTAGATCTGACTTTATGTGAAAAGTGCTTTGTAATGGTGTTCATATAATTCCTGGGTTTGTCGTGGCAGTTAGGCTCCCAATACTTTCTATTGTCTATAGTTATTTTAATGAAATTTCATTTTCTTTCTCCTCCTTCTCGACTTTGTTGTTTACATATGGGAATGCTGATGATTTATGTAGGTTTATTATAAATTCTGCAACTTTGTTAAATTATTAATTATTTCAATTAGTTTTTATTTTTAGTTGCTTCTCTAGGATTCTCTAAGTATACTATCATGTCATCTGCAAAGAGCGATTTTTTTTCATTGTCTATTCTAATTCCTTTAATTTGTTTTTATTCTCTTATTGATATAGGTAATATTCCAAGTAGAATAATAACTAATAGTGGTGATATTGAGCATCTTTGCTTTACTTCTGATATTGGGAAGGCTGCTCCATTCCATTTTATATTGCTATATCCATTACAGATAACAATTGCTGATGGTTTTAGATAGATATTACTTCTCATTTAAAAAGAGGTTCCATTTATTCCTATGCTTTCTAGTGCTTTTAATAGGAATATGTGTTGTATTTTGTGAAAAGCTTTTTCTGCATCTGTTAATATAACTATGTGATTTTTATTGTTATTGATATTAATATAATTAATTATGCCCATAGTTTTCCTAACATTGAACAAGCCCTGCATTCCTGGTATAAATTCTACCTGGTCACAGTGTATGATCTTTGTAATATGTAATCTACTTGCTAGCATTTTATTTAAACTTTTGCATTGATATTTTAGAAAAATTGGTCTACAGTTTTCTTCAGCTGTTTTTGCTCTTGCTGGTCTAGTTATCAGCACCATATTTTTGTGGCAAAATTAATTTGATAAGATTCCTTATTTTTTATCAAAAGATCATATGATTACATATGACTGGAATTCATTGTTATTTAAATATTTAATAGTATTTCCTTGTAAATCCATCTGGTCTTAGGTTTTTTTTTTCCTAAAGTTTCTCATTTATGGCTTATTTTAAATCATCTCATCATAGTCAATTCATACCTCTGCCCTCTGCCTATGTATACCTCTTCTAATTGCCATAATCATTATAAAATTCTTGGCAGTTACAAGTTTCATTTTTCCATTCAGGACTGTTATTAGTTTAACCTTATTGAAACCCTTATGATTTCTCTTTCATGTTTAACTTTTTATGCTTCTCTTGAGCCTTGTGTTTGAATGTAAAATTTTCTATTTAAATTTGGTCTTTTCATCAAGAATGCTTAAAAGTCCTTTATTTCATTACATATCCATTTTTACCCAAAAGGATTATACTCAATTGTACTGAGTAGGTTATTTTTATTGTAATTCCAGCTTTTTGTAATTCCAGTCTTTTATCTTTATTTTTATTTTGTTTTTACTGTTCAATATTTTTATTCTCAAAAAAAAAAAGAGCAAAATATAAATTCTCCTTCAGATTCTAGGTTTTTTTTTTTTTGGATTCTTATTAGGTATTTCATTTTTTCCCCAGTTGCATGTAAAAACAATTTTTAACATTCATTTTTAAAACTCTGAGTTCAAAATTCTGTTCTTTCCTCCCTCCCTTCCCCCACCTCCCATTAAAAAGGCAAACAATTTGATACAGCTTATACATGTGTAGTTATGCAAAACACTTCCATAATAGCCATGTTGTGAAAAATTAATTATATTTCCCTTCATCCTATCCTGACTCCCCTGTATTATATTGTATCCTTTGACCCTGTCCTTTCTCAGAAGTGTTTGCTTCTTATTACTCCCTACCCCAATCTGCCCTCCCTTCTATCAGCCCCCTTCTCTTATTCTTTTCCTCCTTACTTTTCTGTAGGGTAAGATAGAATTCCATACCCAACTGAGTATGTATGTTATTCTCTCTTTAAGCCAATTTTGACGAGAGTAAGGTTCATTCATTCCAATGTGGAAGGCAAACTGTCCCAAGCTCCAGGGGTTTTGTGTAACTATTTTCAGATATACTTTTAGGGACCTGCAAATTTTCAGTTCTTCCAGGGTTGTATGATCAAAGGAAAGGTGTTCACTTTTCTCTTCACCTGTGTTCTGGTCTGTGAGTGACCACAAGCACTCTTTTCTGCCCTGGAACTGTGACGAGGGTTCGCTCTTCACTGCTGCCATAAGCTCTGCTATGCTAGTGATCCTCCTCACCCCAGGGCTGCCATCAGATCCAACTATGAGCAAAGCAACAGAGTACTGCCTCAGTGCTGGCAAAGAGACCCTTGTAATCTCCCTCTGATCAGTTGTTCAATCCCCTTACCAGTTGTGGGCTGAGAGCTCCAGAAGCAGCTACTGCCCTGCCCCTGCCACTGCCGATTCCGTCACTCCCAAGGCCTGCTCCTGGCTTTACTGGGGATGGGCCTGTGCTGAGCCTGAGGCTGTATTGGCATCATCTGTGCTGGACCACACTCCTCTCTTACCAGATCTGACAGACCTTTCCTGCTGACCTTTTAAGTTGTCTTTGGTGTCTGTGGGCTGAGGAGTCTGGAAACCTCCACTGCTGCCAGTGATTCAGTCCCCTGAGGTCTGCTCCAGGTTTGCTGGGACCCAGTCTGCGCTGGAGTGGCCTACACTGGACTGCGCTCATCGCTCAGTTTGGTACAACAGACCTTTCCTCTTGACCTTCTTGGTTGTCTTGGGCTGGAAATTGGTTTCACTCTGTGTTTTTGTGGGTTTTGCTGCTCTACAAATTGTTTAGAGTCATTTTTAAAGGTATTTGGAGGGTTTGGGGGAAAGCTCAAGCAAGTCCTGGCCTTTACTTCTCCATCTTGGTTCCACCCTTTTTTTGGTCTTTTATAATATAAAATATAAGTCTCAAGCCTTCTGCACTTTCAATAGTGTAGCTGCTAAATCTTAGGTTATCCGGACGGCTGCTGTTCATTCTGGCTGCTTGCAATGTTTTCTATGACCAGTTCACTGTGACCAGCACCCCTTCTCTCCTGTGGTGTCAAGTTCTATTGCTCCATTTGGCCTTGGGACTGAGACAGGGCCCCTGCTCCCTTGTGAGCAACTATAAATACTCCTCTCTGTACTGGAAGTATGGCCAGAGTCACTGCTCTTGTGTAGCCACACGTTCTGGTGTGCTGGTATTCTTCTGTGTCCTGAGACTGCAACCTTAATCTGTGTCTGGGCGATACAATAGAGTCCTACACCCAGTGCCGATAAAGCGTCCTCTGTAATCTTCTTCTGACCTTTTTCTGCTCCCCTTACCATCTGTGGTTGAGAAGCTATTACTGCTACTGATGTAGCCACGTTTAATGCCTGCTATTAATTTTGCCGTGGGGCAGCCTGTACTACTCTATACCCCAAGCCAAATCACCACCCAGTGAAACAGACCTTTCCTACCAACCTCCTAGGGCTAGAAAATTGTTTCTCCCTGACCTTTTAAGGATTCTGTTTCTCTGGGATTTGACTTGAGCCATCATTTTAAAGCTGTTTGGAGGGGAATTTGGGAGAGTTCAGGTGAGGTTCTGCCTTTATTCTGCCATTTTGACTTGTCTTGAGCCTGCTTTTGTACATTTTCCCCCTCATTCTCATCATGCCATGTGCTGATGAAGAATGACTGCTTATTTGCAGGATTCCACAGAGCCTTTTTGGACCTGGGGCCTCTGATAAACCTTACAAAAGCATGGGAATCCAACAGCAATATTTTTTTCCTGTTTCATTGCAGCCAATAACCACATTGGGAAAGCTGTGGTGGGGTTGTCACTGGGGGTCCTGCTGTGGTTCTACAGACTTCTCTGTTTATGCATAGACTGCAGTGTAGAAACACTCATTTATTTTATGTGGTTGCAGGTTGCATATGTAGAATTTCTTTGGAAGGAAGAAAGAGGATGCAACAGGGCACACAAAGTGTGAAAGGCGCATTCCTTCCTTCATGCCACTTGCAGAATGTCTATTTAAATACGTGATGCTTAGCTAGTGATATAACCCACTGGCTTTCTGTTGATCTTGGGACAGCCAGGCTTGAGAAATCATTGCTTAGCTTCCAGGGTCCACTTCATGGGGTGATACTGGGAACTGGTGTTGGAAATGAAAATACCTTTGGCATTCGTCTGCACCCCAACTTAAAACAGCTAAGGCATTTGTCTTTTTAAATGATAGGAGAGCACACATTGCAACTGCTGGGCTGAAAAATACCCTGATTGTTAGAGTGTGAAGTCCAGCAGCTGCAGATAAGTCATGACACAGATCACTCAGGCTATTCCCTCCCCATTAAAGAGGCAACTGAGGCTTTCCAATACAAACACGGAACCACACTTTTACAGTCTTTAAATCCGCTGAACGTCACACTCATTCACCATTTACTGTAAAATGCCCTATACACACAGTTCTCTTACTGAGGTCTTCTTCTTAGCATGTGTTAACATCACTTCTGAAAAACTAATATACTGTAGTCCTCAGCACTCATACTAGAAAGTATGAACTAGGTCAAAGTCCCAGATATTAAAATAACCCCTCGAGTCCATCTGCTGTATATTCACTTTTCTTCAAGTGTGCCCCATTGGGAATGGTTTCTTCTTAATTTCCTCCACTTTCTAGGTGATTATTAATGAAATATGTTCAGAGAAATCTGAGGCAGAATGATCATCTATCTAGCCTGCCTGTGGGTAGTGAGCAAATAAAATAAATATGCTGAAAAGTCAGGATGTCATCTCCCAATCCCCACTTAATACATAGAGATTTGGGAACCTTGGAAGAGTGAAGGTTGGTTAGTAATGAATAGTGAAGTATGGGTGCTAATTCTCTGTTGACAGATATTATGGGTAAAAACTAAAAGGGAACAATTTACTTTCTAAAATTTTGATTTAATAAAATAATGACCACTTCAATTGTGGAATCAGATGTATCTTATCATTATTTTCACTATGTCATCAAGGAAATTGTCCCAAGTTATTCCTATGGGTTTTAAGAGCATCTCACGGTGTAGTCAAAATCAATTAACTCTTTAAGAAATTATTGTGGAATGAATAAGCAAAGACAAAAACATTTCTTAGGTGAGTTGGACCAGAGGATTTCCTTCATTAGATTAAACACTTTTTTTTAAGCTAGTCACATGATTTCTTTGGAAAAGGGAATTCCCATATGAAGCAACTCCTTTCCTAATTCAGGTCAGAATTTTCATTGAAATGTATCATCATAAATAGTTGCCTAGGTCATCAAGTGGTTCTTTAACATATTAAAATTCACACAACCAGTACGTATCAGAGATGGGAACTTGAATCCATGTCTGACTGATTCCAAGGTCAGCTCTTTACCCCCTTGACACAATGCCTCCAAGTGAATGCCTATAAAAACCAAACTGAAATTGCAACTTAGATGATACTGATGTGATGTCCTTGACTATCCAGTCCAAGTTAAACCCAAAGGGCATTCTCACTATCATTTACTTGACAACAAGAGCTATCACTGTGCTAGAGTGGGTGCTCCCTCCTACAAATGGAAAGCAGCAAGTCTGAAAATACTGAATGTCTGAGAGATCATATTTGAAGGTTTTCTCCTGGTGAAAAGTAGAAATCTAAGAAATCTTTAGTACTTAAAAAATCTGTGATTTTCTTAGTATGGCCACTCCTTGCTCAAATACATATTGACACCCCACTATTTTTCTTGTTGTTCAGTTGTTTCATTTGCTTCCAACTCTTTGTGATGCTATTAGGAGTTTTCTTGCAACAAAACTGGATTGGTTTGCCATTTCCTTCTCCAGCTCCTTTTGCAGATGAGTTAACTGAGGCAGAAAGGTTTAAGTGACTTGCCCAGGATCACACAGTTAATAAGTGTATGAGACTAGATTTGAACTCAGATCTTTTTGACTCCAGGCCTGGTACCATATCTACTGTACCACCTAGTCCCCCAATTCTGTCATTAATGTGATTGTTTTCTTTGATTTTTTTTGTCGTGACTATAAAACATCGCCAAAATCCCCATTGATTGTATGATTACCAGATCTTCAAGAGACATATAACTAATAAGGAGAGTAAACACTGTAGGTGATGAGTCAAGATGAAAAAAATGATCACAAGAGGCCATTGCATGAAAAAAAAGAAAGGGATAAATGTGAAGTTTTACATGGATTCAGTCCATCAAAAGCGTTAGTTCTAGAATACAAGAGGTATAGCTAAATCATCTGGAAAAGAACGGGGGCCTTCAGTGGCCTGCAGGGAAAATCATTATGATACGGTGGCCAGAAATCCAAAGAGCTCTTGGTATTCATGAAGAGAAGCGTAAGATGAGAGCGATGAGGAGTCTGCTGTACTCTCACTTTGGAAGTCCAAATCTGAAGTTTTCACTTCGTTGTTGGCTGCAATGTTTTGTGAAGGGCATTGCGTCAAAGCAGAATGTGCAAGAAAGTAGACCAAATGCAAATGATGCCATAAAAGGCAATTTAAAATGGGGGTAGATGGTCCCACTTGGGAAGAGGAAGGGGCAAGGACATATATTTGAGGGGCTGTTTTGTAGAAGAGAGGATACACTTATTCTTTTGAGGGCTACCTGGACTGCAGAACCAAGACAGAGGCTGCAAGGAAACAAATTCAGGGTAGAGACAAGGACAAAAATCACTGGCAATTTGAGCTACACTGAAGTTGAATGGGCTGCAGAAGGGGGTGTACCCACTCTCCCCTCTAAGTTCCGGGAGGTTCTCAGAGACACTGCTTGGGTATATTGTCTGGGAATTCATGTCAGTTGGAGTCCATGGCCTTGGAGGTCTCTTCCAAATCTGACTGTCTCAATCACAATCCTGTGCTCATTACACAGGCCTTTTAAACTCAGAGGTTGCATTTTTCACAGGTTCATTTTATTTCATTTGTAACTTGCTTCATAGCAGGCACTCAGTCTCCATGCACCTGGGCTTGCAGGAGTTATCACTGTGCTAGGATGGGTGCTCCCTCCTCCAAGTGGAAAGCAGCAGGATCTTGCAAAGGAGCAAAACTGAACAACGTTCCAGCCTGTGATCAAAATGTTAATGAGCTTCTTTGGCTTACATGATTTTGGTCTTCGGATTCAGACAAATCCCATTCTTAGAGGCTCTGCCAGCAGAGCTTGGGTCCCACCTAATCTTCCCAAGCTGGAACAAGACTTTGAGTCCCGGCCCAGGAATAGACTCCAAGATTTATCACTGAGAACCTGGTCACTGGCAATGATCCAATTCACTAACCATCATCTAAGTCCTGATGAGGCTTCAATCTACATTGGTAGGGAGAATGGTCCATAGATAGAAATAGAGATCCTTGAAGAATTGAAGATAAAAATAATGGGTTAATTTAGCACAACATGGAGCATAAATTATCTTAGGTCCCTAAGAGGAAGCTAGTACAATTATGATACCCATTTTACAAATGACTGTAAGGAAGGAATGTGACTGCTTTAAGGTCACATAGCTAGTCAATGGGACAGCTGGGACTTGACCCTAGGATTTTTTTGTTTTTTGTTTGTGTGTGTGTGTGTGTGTGTGTGTGTGTGTGTGTGTGTGTGTGTGTGTGTGTTTTGCCCTCAGGCCTAATGCTTTGTTCATCTGATTATCTGTGTCTGAATTCCATATTAGGCAATCAATGCCTTGTGAACCTGGGCAAACCATTTAACTTATCAATGCCTCAGTCTCCCTATTAATCAAGTAATACCATGCTGAATTAATTAGCTCATCATTATCATCACCATGATCATCCCCCCTAGAATTTATGTTACAATGATGCTTATAACAAATTTTACATGCATTGTCTCAGCTGGACTTGATCACCTCTAAAATCATAGGTACCCCACGAAGTTGATTCTACTATTATCCTCATTTTATACGCGTTGACAATGAGGTTAAGATAGATGAAGTCATTTTCCATTGTTGCATAACTATTCAATATCAGAGGCATGATCTGAACTCCCATCTTCCTCATTCCAAGTTCATCACTGTTTTCCCCTCTGAGATACTTTTCCTCTCTCAAAATAGGGCCCCTCCTGCCATCATAGGTTGCATCCTCCTTGTTGTAGGGCTGCTAAATCTGGTGCCAAAAGAAGAATCAAGGTGGGGATAGTGGAAACTGTGTCTCAGAGGGCATATTTGTGTCCATGGAGAAGACTGCAGCCCCTACATTTGTTGCCTTCAGGGTCAAAGTGAGGTCACTGAGCCGAGAAAAAAAGGAAAAACTCAGTGACTTCATGTCTTCCTGGAGTTTGTTGAAGTGATTATTTGCCAAGCCAAAAGCAACTGAAGCTTTGGCCCTCCTGAGGGAGCATTGGTGGAGATTTTTATTAGGTACCTTTTTGTGAGAGTAACGGAATCCGGAGATTTTTAGTTCCACACCCTTATAATTAGGACTCTGGGAAATACTGTCAGAGCCTCCATAGAGTCACAGAGCATGAAAAATGTAGACCGGCAGAAATGGTCTCATCTACAGAGAGGCCATAGGAAGGATATCAGTGTGGCTGAGCAAAGCTGCATTGTCTGGAAGCTAGATGTTCAGGAGAGTGTGTGAATGGACTGCTGCCCCAGCCCTCAGCCCTGAAGAGTCGGTGACCAGAACTCTCTAGAATTCTTTCTCAAAATGTCCATTCTCCAAACATGCTCACTGAAGAGCTATTACATCAATGATCCATGTGAAAATTTCAAAATCCAAAGGCATTCTTTCAGTTAATTTTCTTTGGAGAGGTAGAAAAAAAGAAGCTATATAAGCAAGGTTAAAGATTGGGATTCTCCGATATTTCACTCAGGTAGATGGTAGCCACAAGATAAATCAAAATAGAGGATTTAGGGCTACCTACCCAGGCTTATTTTGAATATGAAGGATTATTTGGGAAGGTGAAAAAGTGGATCTGCCTTGAATGAAATAACATAGGTGCATGCCATTCTCCATCTGCCAGCTGGAGTCCATTGCTTCTAAAGACTAACTGGGAAGGGTTCAATTGGGCTCAGGGGACTGTTGGTCTGTTTCATACTGGACTGGGAGAGCCAGTTGGGAATGTTTTCAATTTTCTGTTTCCATTTTAAGTTTTGTTGTTGTTCACTTGTTTCAGTCATGTCATTCCCACAGTCAAGCCTATGGTAAAGGTTTGGGTTTCTGTTAAAGGATGGACAGCCTTTAAATCCTTAGCCAAAGGTAACGAGTGGAGACACAATGATATTTATGCATCTTCATTAGCCTGAGAATGTGGTTTATGGCATTTCAGAGGCTGCTATATAGAAAAGAAGGATGATAAAAATAGTAATAACCATTTCAATAACATTGTAAAGTCTGCAATGTGTTTTGCACATATCATATTATTGAAGTCTCCTAAAAACCCTAGGAGTTAGCTCTTGTTATCACCATTTTACAGTTTAGAAAATTGAGGCTGAAAGAGATTAAATGTCTTCCTCAAGGTCACACAGTAAGAGAGACAACAGTCCAATTCAGATCTCCCCAACTCCAAGATCAGTTCTCTCAGACTTCTCAGGTAACACACAGACACACACACACACATACACACACACACACACACACACACACACACAGAGTTTCTTAAGGATATTTGCATACCTCCATCCTTTTTTCCCCCATTTTGGACTACTCATTCATAGTCACATATATAAGCATTTATTAAGCACCTACATTTGCAAGCCACTGTAATAAGTACCAGGGGTAGAAAGAAAGAAGGAAAGAAAGAAAGAAAGAAAGGAAGGAAGGAAGGAAGGAAGGAAGGAAGGAAGGAAGGAAGGAAGGAAGGAAGGAAGAAAGCATCTCTAGCAACCATATAATAAACTTAAATCTGGTCAGGTTTATCTTCCCCAGATGTCTACCTTATAGGCACTTATATTCCTTCCTTCCTTCCTTCCTTCCTTCCTTCCTTCCTTCCTTCCTTCCTTCCTTCCTTCCTTCCTTCCTTCCTTCCTTCCTTTTGTGGTTTCTCCCATTAGTTCTAATTTTCTTTACATCATGACTAATGGGACAATATGCTTGAGATGAATGTATAAGAAGAGCCTATATCAGATTGCATGCCATTGGGGGAAGAGGGAGCAGAAAATTAAAAACTTAAAATCTTATGGAAGTGAATGTTGAAAACTAAAACTAAATAAATTGAAATGAAGCAACAAAACAAAAGAAAAAAGGAAAAGGAGAGCAAATAGTATGCTTCCTTCTGCATTCAGACTCCATAGTTCTTTCTCTGGGTGTGGATAGCAATTTGCATCATGAGTCTTTTAAAGTTGTCTTAGATTCTTGCATTGCTATGAAGAGACAAGTCTATAAAAATCAGTCATCCCAAAACATGGCTATTACTGTGTACAATGTTTTCTTGGTTCTGCTCCTTTCACTCTGCATCAGTTCATGTAAGTCTTTCCAGGTTTTTCTGAAGTCAGCCTGCTCATCATTTCTTATAACATAATAGCATTCCATTACATTCATACACCACAACTTGTTCAGCCATTCCCCAATTGATGGGCATCTCCTCAATTTCCAACTCTTTGCCACCACAAAAATAGCTGCTATAAATATTTTTGTATATGTGGGTCCTTTTCCTGTTTGTTTTTTTTTTTTGTATGATCTCTTTGGGATACAGACCTAGAAGTGGCATTTCTGGGTCAAAGGGTATGCATAATTTTATAGCCCTTTGGGTATACTTTTAAATTGCTCTCCAAAATGGTTGGAACAAGGGGCAGCTAGGTGGCACAGTGGATAGAGCACTGGCCCTGGAGTCAGGAGGACATGAGTTCAAATCCAGCCTGAGACACATAACACTTCACTAGCTGTGTGACTCTGGGCAACTCAGTTAACCCCAATTGTCCACCCACACAAAGTAAATAAATAAAAAACAAAATGGTTGGAACATTTCACAACTCCACCAACAATGCATTAGTGTTCCAATTATCCCACATTTTCTGCAGCATTTATCATTGTCCTGTTTTGTCATGTTAGCCAATCTGAGAGGTGTGATGTGTTACCTCAGAGTTGTTTTGATTTGCATTTCGCTAATCAATAGTGATTTAGAACTTTTTTCATATGACTGTAGATAGCTTTAATTTCTTCATCTGAAAACTATCTGTTCATATTCTTTGACCATTTATCAACTGGGGGATTACTTGTATTCTCATAAATTTGATTTAGTTCTCTATATATTTTAGAAATGAGGCCCTTATCAGAGACACTGGTTGTGAAAATTCTTTCCCAGTTTTCTGTTTCTATCCTAACCTTGCTTGCATTGGCTTTGTTTGTGCAAAACCTTTTCAATTTAACATAATCAAAATTATCCATTTTTTCACTTGATAATATTCTCTATCTCTTGTTTGGTCATAAATTCTTCCCTTCTCTATAGATCTGAAAGGTAAACTATTCCTTGCTCTCCTGGTTTACTTATATTATCAGTCTTTTTATCTAAATCCTGTACCTATTTTAACTTTATCTTGGTATAGGGTGTAAAATGTTGGTCTATGCCAAGTTTCTGCCATGCATTTTTCCAGTTTTTGCCAGCAATTTCTGGTTAAATAGTGATTTCTTATCCCAGAAGTGAGAGTCTTTAGATTTATCAAACAATAGATTAGTATAGTCATTGACTATTGTGTCTTGCATACCTAATCTGTTCCATTGATCTACCACTCTATTTCTTAGCCAGTACCAAGTAGCTTTAATGATGAAC
The DNA here is from genome assembly GCF_003287225.1 of Phascolarctos cinereus. NCBI lineage: Eukaryota > Metazoa > Chordata > Mammalia > Diprotodontia > Phascolarctidae > Phascolarctos > Phascolarctos cinereus. Next base: position 7,975,666 of record NW_027555514.1, on the reverse strand, counting down.
GCTTTATAATACAATTTAAGATCTGGTACAGCTAGACCAGCTTCTCTTCCATTTTTTCATTAGTTCCCTTCATATTCTGGACTTTTTTGTTCTTTCAAATTAATTTTGTAATTATTTTTCCTAGCTCTCTAAAATATTTTGGTAGTTTGATTGGTATCATACTGAAAAAGGTAAAGGGTCACCCTTTCAAGAGGCCTTCCTGGATCTCTCTATCCCTACAAATCAATATACTATATAGACACATATAGACACATACACACATACTCACATACATACACACGTGTGTATATGTTTATTTTTCATATCTTTGTACATTTTGCTTGTCCCATTGTGACTGGAAACTCCATAAGAGAAAAGGCTGTTTCATTAATTCTCAAATGTCTCAGTTGATACTGATTTGGGTGGAGTTACTAACCTGGTAGATTGGAAGATGCTAGAGTTATCATTGGGTAGCTAACTGGTGCAGTGGATAGAACACTGAGCCTGGAGTCAGGAAGACTCATCTATCTGAGTTTAAATCTGGCCCTAGACATTTGCTAGCTGTGACACTGGGCAAGTCATCTAACTCTATTTATCTCAGCTTCCTTATTTGTAAAAATGAGAGAAGAAAGTGGCAAATCCCTCCAGTATCTTTGCCAAGAAAATCCCGAGTGGGGTCATGAGGAATCAGACATGCCTGAAAAATGACTGAAGAAAAACAAATAGGCAAATAGATACCTACATTTTATGCATATCTTGGAAAAATATTTGACTAAAACTCCCTTGCGTCTTCCTGTCTTGAGGACCAGATGCTGAGATGGAATCTGAAAAATACTGTAAGGGAGTGCTGGTGTTAGAATTGGGTAAAAAGTGGTGCTAAAAAGTAGACATTAATAGTTCCATAAAAATTTGGAAAGATGTTTCCAGCTAAGTCTCCCCATAATCAAATGCTTGGACATGAGCTGTTTTACAGTTTGATCAATGATTGGATAAAAACACAGATGACATACTTCCAAAATTTGTAGATGATACACGGTTGGAAGGAAAATCTATTTCATGAAATTACAGGGAAAGTATCCATAAGATTTTGAGGAACTCAAACATTCAGCCTAAACAAATAAGATAAAATAAAAAAGATGAAGAAGATCATGGAGTGGGACTTCCATCTAGATTCAGAATTCCAGCTTTCCATGCCCTAAAGGAGGGAGGGATAGCTGGACGGGTACAGGAGATTCATTTGGAAAGAATCTGGGGAGTGGACCCACAGGCTCCAAAAGAGGTAACAGCATGACATGGCACCCCCTATTGTAAATTCCACCTCAGATTCCATTGGGAGAAACCTATATAGTCTCAGAAATGATCATCCCACCATCTTTTGCTCTGGTCAGGCCACACCTGGAGTCTTCTGTTCAATTCTGGGCACCAGATTAGGAAGGACACTGATCACTGGTGAGGGTCCAGAGAAGGGCCACTAAGATGGTGAAAGGTCCAGAGACAGTGTCTTCTAGGAATTAGTTGAAGGAATAGGGGATGGTTAATCTAGAAAAGAGAAGATTTCAAAGATGAGTGGTGGGGAGAGATATAATAATTGTCTTTAAGATTTGGAAGGGTACTTCTGTGGAATCCATCAATGAGTCTTCATCAGACCATGTACCAGGCAATGCCAGTTAAGGGGATAAAAGTACAATGAATTAAGCAAATACATAAACAAATAACTGTAGCACAAATAGAAAATAAGTATAAATCTATGCATGTGATAGGAATTCAATACCAGGGAAACAAAGATCAAAGCTGTTCTACTTAGCCCCAGGGGTGGAACCAGGAGGTGTGTGCTGTAGCTGCAGGAAGGCAAGTTCAGGCTTGGCTTCAGGGACAAAAACCTAAAGTTGGAGCTGTAGGAAAGTGGGCTGGGCTACCTAAGGAGGTACTAGGAGGTCTTCCAGCAAAGGCTGACTAGCCACTTGTGAAGTCTGGTCTAGATAATTCATACTTTTGATTGATTGGATTCATCAGTTTATAAAAGGACTCTGTCCTATCGAGAATGAATTTCAATCATCTGTGTTTTTATCCAATCATTGATCAATTCCAATTATAAGCCTCTGAGATTCATTAAGATGATTACAATATGTAGCTTTAAAAAAAAAATCACCCTACACTCTAGTAATGTTAGAGGTCATTAGTTACATTTCTGCTTGTCTAATTCTTCTCCTCAAAGTCCTTAAGACTGTCATTGCTGAAGGTGCCTGGGGTTGACAACAGAGTTAGCGATATTCAGAATCAGAGCTGGAATGTGGTATTTATTTATAGAAATTCTAGCTATTCCCCCTAGGTAGGGGCACACACATGGTTCAAAGACCAGTGGAATGAGAAGCCTTGGGGGGGGGGGGTTAGAGAAGCAGAAACATTTTAAACATTATTTAATTTGAAAAATGATTTCAGAAAAGTCTGATCCCCAAAATGTCCAACAAGGAAACAGAATGATATTAGGGAAAATGCTCAACTACTGGAATGGCCCAAATGTAATGATGGATCAGACTACTACAAAAACATGTCATGGCTAATGGTGTAACATAGAGGGAGGCTTCAGACTAAAATATTTCTTCAGAGAATTCTCCTAAATGAGCAATTTGTCTGCTTGTTGGTTTAACAGGCATTATCACAGGCCACCCTCCTCCTGAGATCAGGCTATATCATCCTGACGCTGACCTCCATTGGATTCCTCATGGAGCAAAGGTAGGATGGGGGACGTTTGCATTTTCTTTCACTTAATGTAACATTCCCTAGAAAGTGGTCAAATATCTTTAGGATCAGACTCAAGATGTGTCCTGTAGGCCTAATGAACTGCTCACTGAGTAACGGGAAGTGTTGTGGCCTTGGAAACACTGGCTAAAACGCTGAACCTGGATTTAGCTGTGTTTAAGAGCGCACAGGAGCAGAAGTGGATATGAGGACGCATGGATTCTGTGGAGAGAGGGAGGGATGGAGGAGAAAATAAAGGAGAGAAGGAAGAAGACAGAGTAACAGAGAGACAGACAGAGACAGAGAGACAGAGACAGAGAGAGAACAAACACCTCCCCCCCTCAACTCTGGACACATCTTTGTTGTCTCAAAGAAAAACAGTTAAGCAAAAGCAACCCATATGTTCCTTTCTTCTGACATCATTTGCCACATTTGGCACCCATAACCCTCTGTTTCTCTACAGAACAGTAATCATGTGCCATCACTTGTCCTTAAGTTTCAGTATTGATTGTTGCCTTTAATTATTCAATTGTTTCCTACAGAATAAGCAATAAATCTTATTTTCCTGGAGGTCCATGGATGGCATCACAGTCACTTTGATGCCCCCTAATACTATCCCATTGTTATCCACGTACCAAAGAATCCTTGATATATCTCTGGCTTGTCAAGGAGTACATAGAGATACACAACTTGGCTAGGAGAGCAATGTGTCAGAGGTCAAGCATATTGCCAGGGATTAAATAATTTCATTTATCCTGGGTTGTCTATATATTCTCCAACCACATATATGTTCCTCTTCTTTGGATACTATGAAGATTTTTGTTTTATTGTTATCTTAAAAAGTAGTACTATTGGGGCAGCTAGGTGGTGCAGTGGATGGAGCTCTAGCCTTGGAGTCAGGAGGACCTGAGTTTAAATACGGCCTCAGACACTTGACATTTACTATCTGTGTGACCCTGGGCAAGTCACTTAACCCTGATTGCCTCACCACAAAGAAAAAGAAAAGTACTACTTTCCCCATATTCTTCTGTGTTTCTGTGCCCTACTTACATTTCATCCCAAATCAGTAAGTGAGCCAAGATGACCCCAGGGCCAGATCTTAAAGGGCTTCACCCCAGAGATTCTACAAGCCTTTAAACAAGGTATGTGCAAATGGTATCTCAGTGTCATTAAAATTTCAGTCTATTTCAGTTATGAAGATAAACTTTGTCAGTGAACAAATGGTTATATCCTTCAGCTGGTGCCTTAGCTGATCATTTAACTCAATGTCTTTGGTCTTCATTGGGTAGAAGCATTTCCTTGTAGTTTGTCTTGTCCTGGCCATATCTAGACTTTTGGATGGAGACATAAGTTTTACAGCCAGAGGCCAATCCAGGGGGACCAGGGCACAAAACAGCGATGTTCCTCAAGGTCAGGGTTCAGGCCATTTTCGCAAGTGACTGAATTTGTCAACTGAAGAGAAAATATAAATGTCTGTATGTGTCCTGCCTTGGCGGCTGTGTTTTCCCTGCCTGTTTATACACCAAGCTTCCCACAATTACAAAGGTCTAAAATCGAACTTCCAAAAGTAATTAGTGACCATTTTCCTCCTCCCCTAAAGAAATACAGAACTAACAAGTGTAAATTACTAAGGAGGCTAATAAATCAAGGGGCATGTAGAAATATGGGGACTGTCTAGCAACATTTTTGTTGTGAGATCTTTGAAAAATACCCCAGCACTGACATTTCAGAGCCCTTCTATAGGTTTATTTATTTTGGTGCTATTTTGGTTTTCTGATATTTGAAAATATTTTACCTGAAAATTCAATTCAGCCACAGGTTTTCAGAAAACAAGTCTGATGAATTCATTTGTAAGCAAACACAAGCATGATTTGTCTAGGGCTGCTTTTAACTTGGTGTATTTAAGGTTTTGGAGAAATGTGCTTGCTTTGATATCCTATAAAATTTGTTAGTCCCCCTGCTGGAAAATCTAAGTGATTAATTGCCCCAGAAAGGAATCTTTGAAGTCCAGCAAAAACATTTTCTCCTGGAACTCTGCATTCTGAGCTGGCTTCGAAGCACAACCTTAGCTTTACAGCCAAATGAATGAGAGAAGGTAATGAGCTGTCTGTCTACTGGGATCACCATATCTATTTCTCTCCTCTGTAAGTGATTTAATAATTGAAAGGAAAAGCATGATGAAAATCCAATAGACCTTAATCTTTACCGCTTAAATAGTTGTTCATCACTGTCATTGTAAAACGATTAATTAAGGGCCAATCTGCACATAGTCCTAGATTAGGTTTCATTCAAAGCAAATTAAACAGACACAGTCCCTGCTTTTTAGGACTGTTTACAATGTAAGACAAAATGTGGACAGCAAACATTAATCATAAATTCAATAAATTAACAAAGGGCTGCATTTCCATTGGCTATACTGTTTGATTTGGAGCACACATGTTTTATATTCTAAATATTTCAGAATACAAGGCCTCCATTTCAGGATATTCAACAAGAAATGTCTCTTAAAAGGTATCTTTAAAGACATTGGTCATGAGACTGTGTAAGTCAGATTGTCTTTGACTTCTATGACTCTCATTTTCTGCCCTGGCTTCCACATTCTCTATTGGCTGCAGCCTCCATTATTTGTTTCCTTCCCAAAGCCCTGGAGCACCCGATCAGCATAAACCGCATAAGGGTAGTGCTGGAAGCTTAAATGTCCCTGCACAGAGAGGCCATCCTCCTGCCTTGGTAGTGCCAGAGCTAGAGTGTCATGGAGTATCAGGCTAATTGCGATTTCTCTTCAGTTCCCTTGTGACCCCTGACTAGGTTCCCTTTTCTGTTTCCCCAGAATTCTACAATCAATGGGTGACCCATGCTGTTCTCTGCCCTGCTTCTCTCCGACTCTGCTTGAACAACCCTTTCCTACACAGAAAGTAGTGGAGAATTAGCCACAGATGAGAAACCTTGAGAAAATTAAGGGAGCACGGGTGAAGTTGAACCTCAATGTTAGCTCTCAAAAAGATGTTAGCATCATCGTGCGGAGCCAGTCCAACAGAAAATAACATTTACTTCTCTTTGCTTTACAGTTTACAAATCACTTTCTTCACAGGAAACATAGGAGATACTATACCCACTTTAGAGATGAGGAAACTGAGGCACAGAGAAATGAAGGGTTTTGGTCACACTCACATAGCAATCCAATTACAATCGATGAGAACTCACACCTTTCCAACTCCATGTCTAGTACTGTATCGTGCTGCCTGTTTGGACATCAGATTCTTCAGCTCTTGCCTAAGCTGAGACCACCTTTGCACATTTTGCTTTTTGGATCACAACATTGCCACATTGTCTGGGCATACTCTTGCCTTGGGGCCCCCTGCTACCTCATACCTCCACTTTACATGCTGCGCTCTGCCTTTCTTCTCTGTGATCTTACCAGCACCCTGGTCCCTTTTTGCTGTCACACTCAAGCTGTGGCTTTCTATAGAGCTGTCTGGATCCACTGTTTGGTCAATGCTTATTTTGGACCTTGGCCAGTCAGTCTAGCTTTCTTAGACTTTCTTGTGGGTCGGTAATGACCTCCCCATCTCCATCAGGGAAAAGTTTACCCAAGCTACCCAGCTCCAGTGTTTCCTTCTCCATGAAGCCTTCCCAGATAATAGTGGTCTCCTCCACCTAGGGCACCATGTGGTTTGTACATTTCTTATGAACTAAATAGCTTCCAAACTACATAAGAGTTTTTGGTGGGAGCACCATGTCCCTCCATGATACTAGACTCTCAGCTTGAGGCTGAGGACTGTAGGTGAGTTATTTTTGCCTGTTCCAAAGCCCTGAACTTATAACTTTGTACTTTTTTATTTCTTATTTTGGGGGTCTCTGATCTGTGCTTTCATTGTGGGAAATTCCCAGGGCATTCATTCTCTCTCCCAATGCAGATTAGCAAGTATTCTCTAACTTAAATCCTTTTCAGTGCTGCCTAGGCACTTTCTACAGGATTTGTCTGCAGTCACATAACCAGGGTGCATAAGAGGCAGTGCTAGGACCCCAGTCTTCCAGAGGCCAGGGCTGATACTGTTCTCTGAGCAGCACTATCTCTCACCTTGAACAGAGTAGGCATCTAAAAATATTTGCTGATTTGGAGTTTTGACACATAGACGTTTTGTGAATCTACTCATCATAGTGTTGAAACATGAAATAATTCCATTTAAGGTACAATATAATAGAAAGATTTTTGGATATGAAGTCAGATAATTTGGATTCAAATCTTATTTCCCTAATTTCTAGCGATATCACCTGGCCCTGGACCTCATTTACTTCATTTGAAAAATGAAGGTTGAACTATGTGACTTCTTCAGACCTAGTTGTAGGATCCTACATTAATTGCATGTAACTTAACTTTTCATTGCAGGCCCCAGGCAGCCATTTTGGAAACCTTCCGATGCTCAGTGTTTTTAATGCTATATTGGTTGAATTACTTGAAGCCTTTCATCCCTTCATGGACACATACTTTTGAGGTAAGATTTAGAATGCACATGACTTCCACCTATTGGGACTGCTGAATCCTTTGGTTAATTCCAGGTCCACATAGATATTTCACCAATAGTCTCTTGCTGCATTAAAGGATTGATTAGTTGCTAAATACAATTCCCTTTCTAATGGCAAAAGTTCAGTGAACATTTTATTGACATGTTATTTTGCAGTCAATGTTTTTTTAACTTGGCCACATTCTTTATGACAAGGAGCAAAAAAGAAAAAAAAAGTATTTTCCTAAAAAAATAGATTAATATTCCAAAGCCTTTTCATGGTTCCTTAAATAAATTGAATCCTTCCATGCAATGGATGATGACCCCATTCTACTTGATGGTGCACTCTTTAGTTGTATCTAGTGGGATTGCTGATCATTATGTTCAAGAGATCATTGGCAAGCATGGTGTCCAAGAGATCTTTGTGCAGGCTTAGTTAGCACTAACTGGTCCCTGGAGGCCCGGCTTGGTCAGACATTCAGCAGGTTAGTAACACTGGGCTTTCTTTTGCTGCTTTTCTTTTTATTCTCAATTTTATCAGTCAGGAGGCTTGTTCAGATGCCAATATTTTTATTATATTAGGAAAATCGTAAGGCTTTCGAGTCTCACTGGGACACTCCTAGACCCCTATGAGAAATCACTAGCTTCATAGATGGCAAGACAATGTGCTAAGCAAGGTACGACATTTGGCAATGGCCCTGTGGACTAGAGGGTGTGTTCTGCTGTTTGTTCTGCTATTTGGCTCCTTTGCCCTGGTGGGCCCCTGAATACCAGCCAAATAGCCAAGGAATATTCCAGAGATGGTAAAACGCTTCTTGTCATTTTGGTTGCTGAATAAAAGAGATGTGGCATGTCCAGAAAAGATTCAATGTGTATTTTACAAAGAGTTCAATTTATCAAACCTTTTAAAGCACCTAGTCTATGTCTGGCCCTGGGCTAGGCACTGCAAATACAAAACACAAAGTATAGTTCCTGGCACCATTAAGGTAATCAGGAAATATTCATCACATGAATTGAATGAATGAAAATACTGGGCCATGCTACCATACCTAGCTTTGTTGGGTCTGTAGCCTGACTCACTAAAATGAAAATTATATTTGCAAACTTACCTCAGAAGAGCGGGGTGAGGAACAAATGAGAGAACATATGGAAACCTGAAAGCTTTGTGCAAATACAATCAGAAGTGGATGCAAGGAGCTTTCTACCATGGCAAGAACCTTCTGTGTGCTGTGGATGAAAGGGCTTACCTTAGAATCAGTCCAAACTAGGCTAAATCCCTCCCTGGAACACATTCATCACTTAATCCCTCAGAGATCAATTGGCCATCTGCACCAAGGGAAGGGATTTCTACATCCAGAAGTGCCCTGCACTGACAACATCACAGTGTGAAGGAAGGTTTTGAAAGTTGTGGAGTGCCATTTATGAAAGCCATGCCCTTTTTTCCTGGGCACATTCTTTGGCAAATGTGAACCAGCTGTTCATGGATAGGACTCAAGGAGATCGGGTCACACACTGATCTAATGGGTTGTGGGGATTTCCTCCCCTACCACATCCTTACATGGCCATTTACTAATCTTTTCAGATATTTATTCTATCTCCCTTTCCAAAACATAAACATGAAAGACAAACAAAAGAAGACAAAGACAGCACCCCCCTCAAAAAAATGTTGGAAGATAATAAGAAAGTGTGGTAAAGAATAAAATGCAGTGGGATAAGGGCTTTGGAAAAATTCTTCAATTTCCTACAAAAAGTAATGATGTTGTGGGGGGAAGATTGGATTATGATGTTGGTTTATTTTTTTGCTCATACTGGACCAAATGAGAATATTGATGTTTATGTAAATTAAACCATTGAACTAACGAGAAAATTGAGATCTGGGTCCTATTCTTTACAGTGGAACTCTTCTCTTCTGCCTAATCAATCAATCTAGAAACATTTATGACATCCAGTATTGCAAGATCACGAGACAAAAGGAGATATAATCCTTCCTTAGGGAACTTTCATTCTAATAGGGCACCACAAGGAAACAATGGTTAGTATTTTTCTGGAAATGGATACATTTAACTTTTAAGGGTTAAAAAGTTTGAAAAACAATTGTTCACATTACTAAAGTTCTTCCCCCTCCTATCACCCCCTGCTGTGAGGTTGGTGATAGTGGGGTTATTTTTCTCATTTTATAGATCAAGAAACTGACTCAGAGAACCATAATCAGGATCATATTTGTGAATTTCAAACGTGTGGTCAGAATCATACACACACACACACACACACACATATGTATATCTACATATCTATATTTATCTATCTATCTATCTATCTATCTATCTATCTATCTATCTATCTATCTATATTTTTCCTTTCTTAGCATTCCATCTACCCTGGATGGATGAGGTCTTCCAAATCTACCCTTCTCCTGTAGTCTTCATTGTGAAATCTCTACTTTGCTAGTGTTGTGTGAATAAAACTATGATAGATAGGCTTAAGGGTCCCATTCAATCTTAATCAGTGCCGGCTGGTTGAAAACCCTTCTACTGCCAGGACACTATCTTCTCATCATTTGTCTTTAAAACAATTACAGGAAAATTAGTGTTCTCTAAACAGTTTGCAGAGAAACTGCTTGTACATCGTCAATGTTCCTTCCCAAATAAATGAAGTATTTTCTATAAAATCTACTTTTAGCAGTAGATTTTAACAGGTTCATTTTAACCCATATGAATTCAACATAATATTCCAGTCTTTCTGTTAGGTAGGAATTTGCATATAATGATAGAGGTGACTGTGGGGCACCATGGGCAGAGTGATGGACCTGAAGTCAAGAAGACATATTTGAATCCTGCTACATACCCTCACTGTATGATCTTAAGTGAGTCACTTAACTCTCTGTGCCACATTGTCCTTATCTACAAAGATACTGATAATAATAGCACCTTCCTGCAATGCTATAAAGGGAATGAAGGAGTCATATCTGTATATCACTTTTTAAATCTTAAAATGCTATATAAATGCTGGCAGCTACCACTACTATTACTGTTATTATAAATATAACTAAGAAAGTCTCTACCCTCAAGGAGCTCACATTTCACTGAAAGTAACCGGCAGAAGCATAGACAGGGAAAATAAAAATATATGCAAAACATACATTGTACCTTGGGATAAGGAAAAGAGGGGACATCCTAACAGCTGGAGAGATAATGGTGCCTAGAGAATACCTTGCATTGCTTAGTGGTGAGCTTGGAAAGTATTTCAGATTTCCAGAGGGTTTAGAATTTTCATTGACATGATTTTATTCCCTGAAGTCAATTCCTCCATTGATTGGCAATGGTACCTCCATTCCTGGGCCCTTTACCATTTGGTGAGCCCATCTCCTGATGATTACTTGTGTAGCCTACCTCCCTAAAATGGACAAAGGACCACACAAGTATGTCATATTGCCTTGGAAGCAGCAGTTCTCAGGTGGTTACAATTTGGGATAAAATATGAAGGCTTGTGAATGTGATCCCATGAGAAATCACGAAAAGTTTTCGATCTCTTACCTTAGCTTGCTTAGAATAGTAATTGGGTCATGGTAGGGTGCTGTTTCTAATCAGGGCTAGTCACTTCTGCAAATTCACATGATGTACTGAAGCCCAAATACACATCTACCTAGAAAGGTGTGGGAATGTTTATGCCAGGCCCTTCCCCCTCTCTATCCAGGTGTGTCCCTGTAATTTTCTTGAATGTTAAGTCAAATAATCTCCCATTGCTTCTCTCCTACCTATTATTATTCAAATACATGTGACCAAAAAGCAAAATTACTCCTTTTTCATCTCTTTTCTTTCCAACTCTTTCCCCCATTCACACATAATATATTTTTTTCCCTGAAATACACCTGTGCATCTGTTGGTCATTTAGCTTTTCCTCCATCAGTGGCTTTAGAAATGTTTAACCTGGTGAGTATTTACACCAAACAAAGAGAAGAACAGTCAAGGGTGAGTAGCTATTTATGTGGTAGAATAGCATCTAGGAAATGGAATCAACAGAAATTCACTAGGGTTGTGTTTTTATGGTAACATTTGTGTTTCGTTCTATGTGCATATGAAATAAAATGAATGGGAATGTAAATGAAATCACAAGCACAGCAAAGATCAATGAATATGAAGGCTAAGATCCTCTAGTGGCCTCCATTGAAGATCCATGCCCATACTGACTTTTCAAAAGATCTACAATTGGTGGATTAAGACTTTATTAAAAAAAACTGCTTTACATTTTTTATTATGACATATAAATGTTAATTCATTGTATGTCTACTACTGATAACAAAATAAATACTATTTCTAAAATGTCAAGATTTTTTAAAAGCTCCAACCTCCCCATGACAACCCTCCTGATTATTCTCCCATGTTTTAGGTGAATAAACTGAAGTTCATCAAAGTTAAAAGACTTGCCCAAGGCCCCATATCAAGAATGGTGTCAGTCCTAAAGCTCAAAACAAGGTCATCTGAATCTGGATCAATGAATGGCATTGGAACTGTATTGGCACACAGCCTTAGAGGAAGACTCCAATGATTAGGTTAACTGGGGTAGTTGGAGAGAGGGTGGTAGGAAGGAATCAATAAAAGATAGGAATGATCTGCTCTTTTGTGAATGGGCAAACCAGGGTAATTGGAGGAGGTAGTTCACTTGGGGAGCACCATGAATAAAACTGGAAAAATAAGAGCCATTTTTAGAATGGGCCATTTTGACATCTGCTAATTATAGCACTGCTTTCTCCTTTTTGAGTCTTTCCCTGGAGATGCCACTGTGGCTTCATTTGCTCATATATAATCAACATGGGATGTTCATCTTTCCTAAAACTTGCAGGTTGCATTAGCAACAGATAGATACTCCAAAGTATTTCTCCATTGTGACAACTCTTGTGAGCAGAAATCCCAGCATCCTCTTGGCTCCACTGGATGGGGAAGACACACTGATTACTGTTAATTATGTAAAATGCAGATGCAAGAGAAAATCCACATTGGTCGCTTTCACTTAAATTTCATTGGCTCCCTATAATTGGATCTAATACAGAGCTATCTGAGTCAGTCTTGCCAGTGAAGGTTCCCTGATGAGTAGAGACAAATAACTATGATCTTAACACTGCCTCTTACTAGCTATGGGAACTTATGCAAGTTATTGACCTTATGGGCCTTGGTACCATCATCTGTGAAATGAACTGGTTAGACTAGGTGACTTCATTATCCCCTTATGACTTTCCCATTCTGGGATTTTGAGTCTACCCCATCATAGCTATGTATCATTTGCTGTTTCTCCTTTTGTTATGATCTGGGCTGAATGGCCACTGCTGCTGTGACATAATATGAACGGCATCAGTGGTAATAGATTGATCTCATTAGGAGTCATTCAATGCAGCCCCCCAAATATGCAAAAACTGTTTAGTAAACACAAATCCTGGTCACTGCACATGGCTGATTGTGGAGGACCAGGCAAAGATATGGATGAGTGAGTGGAGCATGTGACCACTTCTGGCATAAAATCAAAAGCATGTGTCCTCCATATGCTTGGAAGCATTATATTGATTTTACAGTAATAAAAACAACAAGAATGCTAATATTTCAAGGAGTCTTCTTTTCATCAGGGTGGGTCTATCTTCCACTGGTGGAGGTTCCAATTATCCTGCGCTTTATTATTGGATGGTGCTCAGGAGACACACCATGATGGAGTGGTGACCTTGATTGAGGGAGCTGAGTTCAAGGCTGACCTGTGCAACATCCTGGCTCCCTCCCCCGGGTCAGGTCACTTAATGCCTTTAAAGGCACTTATTAGTTTGCATTGGTAGAGAGTTGCCTTTTCAGAATCCTTTACTGTGATGAAAACACAGGTCCAGTTCCCATATCATCCTATTCATGAGTAGCCATGATTAAAAAAAAAAAAATCACCACCAGCTTAGTGGCCAGCCACCAGGTCCTAGATGTTTGGTTGGTTGTGGCCAACCTTCTTCATATGAAGAAAACCAAAATATTGGGATCAAGGTAGAGAGTGTCTGAGTACAGGTGATCAGACCTATCTGAGCTTGGAAGGCTCTGCTCCAAGTTGGACAGATCCTTCACCCTGAAGATGGTCATCTACCTGAGAACTAGTGCGGCTTCAGAAAAGGCTGAAGAATGATTGCTATGGTATTTGTTGCCAAACATCTCAAGGATAAATGTCAGGAGCACAACAGAGTTCTGTACACAATGTTCTTCAATCTGACCAAGGCCCCTGATACTGTCAGTTGTGAGGGCCTGTGGAAGACCATGACAAAATTTGGTTGCCTGGAGAAATTTACCAGCATTGTATGCCAGTTTCCTGACAGCATGTTTGCATGGGTTTTGGATAATGGATGATGCTTTTGCACTTTCCCAGTCTCCAGTGGAATGAAACAGGGTTGGGTGCTTGCTCTCATGTTTTTTAGCATGATGATTTCAGTGATGTTGTTGGATGCCTTCAATGAGGAAGAAAATGACATCAAGGTCACTTACTGCACTGGTGGTACCTTATGTAACCTGACAAGGCTATAAGCCAAGACTAATGTGGAGGAAATGGTTCTAGACATGCTTCTCTGATCTGAGCTAAGCTGGCTCTTGGAAAATGATCCCACTGCATTCAAAGTCTTTACCATTTGGTAAGACTTTACAAAGGTTGTGTTCCATCATTTTTATTTAATGTGCCTTAAGAGTCCAAGGTCAGAGGTGAGTCAACTGTGTTTTATTTTCTTTTTTATCCTCATCTTATGATTTTATCAGTGTAGGGAACTCCCATTGTGGAAACTCTCATCTTCACTGAAAATTGTCAACTTATTTGTAACATATTCTTAGCTGTCTAGAGGCACTTAGAGTTTATGGGACTTATGCCACACAACTAGTGTATATTGGAAGCAAGCCTTGAACTCCAGCCTTCTTTGTTTTAAGGGCGGTCCTCCATCCATTAGGCCTCACTGCTTCTGCTTCTTATAGATTAACACTAATTCTGATCCACTTCCTAGCCATAGACTGAACCCCTCCTGCTGCCCACATGTCATATTGAATGTGTGCCTTCATCTCTGTGCTCAGTGAATATCACTTAGGACCTTTGCTCTCTAAGCTGCCTTCCTGACTCTGTAGACATCCTTTACTGTGCATGCCACAAAAACCTCTTTACCCTGGTAATTCACTTGATCCCTCTACTTCTTACACTGGAAGTACCTACTTTCTACCTTCTGTGGGCTCTTTCTTTAATTTACTGGTTCCTCCAGAACCTCCATTTTATGGAGGTTGACAAGGACAGATATAACCTTATTCCACTCCAGGCCATACTTTTGGCTCTTAGGACTTTCTCTTCCATTCCTCTACACAAGTAACCCTCTTCTACTCTGTCCTTGAACTTATTTTATATGTTGTATTTCCCCATTAAAATGTAAGTTCCTTGAGGGCAGGGTTTTTTTTTTTCTTTCTTTCTCTTTACATTCCCAGTGCTTAGCACAGTACTTGGAACAATGTAAGCACTTGACAAATGCTTGGCGACTTGACTTGACTTAGGAACATGCTTGTACTAAGGAGAATGTGAACAAAATACCTGGATATCAGGTCTTTTTCCACATAGAGTAATTACCATGAAATTTATTTTCCTCAGTCAACACCAACCTAAGATTCAGTTGGCCCATTTTACGTTTTCGAAGCTCTAACATTTGCCTTCTCTGTCTCACCTAGATCCATCTTCCCAACTTCACATCACGTATCATTAGCCACTCCCTTACAACAATAACCACGTGTTTCACTCACAGTTTCCATCCCTAAAACTTTATTTAAAAACAAAACAAAACAAAACTTTACAGATGACAGAAGTTCTATACCAGATGTACACAGCACTTGTGGCTACAAGACTTCTTTTAAGTCATCCTGTGGGAAGGAAATGAATACTAATTGAAAAAAAGTAGTCTTTGATGGAAGATGTGCATTGTTCTTACATCATTTCTGTTGGTCCCCTTCATATGTTTCTTTTATAGAGAACAATGTGATTTCTGTGGATTATAAGTCGTATTGTTAAACATAAAATTATGGTAGGTTGTTGCTATTGAAGATAACTAGGAGAAGAACATGGGGCTAGGAGAGAAACTAGGTTACATTGAACATGGAGGTCTATGAGATGTCTGGAAAATTTCTTATCATTACTTGACACCTTGATAGGAATTTTTAACATGAAAATTACTTGTAGCACCATGATGTCGGACAAGTGGGATAAGATTTTATACCAGATTTTTTTTCATTAATGTTATTAAAAAAAGAGAATGCAATGCAGCTAAGTGTTTTCTCCTCCATCTCATTCTTATTTGTGCCCATATGCATTGCTTACCATGTCTAGCCAATCCCACACCACATTATGCTTCAAATCCCATTGAGACAGCTTCCTTGGCCAACTTCTTGCCTTCTACCCTTCCTACCTTCCCTTCACTTCCTTTTCTTCCCCTTTATTATTTTCCTCTCCCCTCCCTAATATAGGTGTTGTGGTATAGGTTCTGAGAATCCTCATCCCATCTCACCCTAACACTCATATTGATGTGTCAGGTCCCTCAGAAAAAAATCTCCATCTTCCTCACAAGTTTCTTGGAGGGGAGAAGGGTGATATGTGCTGGTAAATGTATGGGGTAAATAGTTAGCAACTGACTCTTTGAAAAGGATGTAACCCAACATGATTTTCAGTTCTAGCTGCATTATTAACATTTTTCTCCATCATATTCTCAAGTCTAGAAGATCAAACATATCAATAAATGAAGCCTTAACTTCTTGTGTTTGCTGATTTCCAAGATATAAATGTTCACAATGAAAATTTAACATTGGATTCTGCTGAGCCTGTCAGAGCTGGCTCCAGCTCATCCCTGGGTATCCCTCTAATATTATAGCTTTAAACTCCTATTCTAATATGTTCTCCCCAATTTTAAAAGCCAATTATTAGCACCTCAATTTCATTTAAGCAATTCACATCTGTTAGCTTTTACAAAATATATTTATAGCAAAAGTACAATACAAATAGAAATTACAAAGCACCCCACCCACCCTCACCCTGTAGGAGCTCACTCTCCCCTCTAGCACCTTGGCTCTTGAGGAGAAACTTAGGCAGTTTTTACAAAGCATTTGACCCACCAAGTTCACTTCCAAATCAAGTAGAGCTGATGGATGTTCTCTGCAGCTGTCTCTCAGGTGCGTTTGACCGCTTCTGGGTCAAACAGATCACTTGGGCTTCCTCCTCACCATCTTGGGGCTTCCTCCTCACCATCTTGGGGCTTCCTCCTCACTATCTTGGGCCTGCCTCCTCACCACCTTGGGGATTCCTCCTCACCATCTTGGGGCTTCCTCCTCACCATCTTGGGGCTTCATCCTTACCATCTTGGCTGACCTCTCTGTGTAGCATAATAAACAGAGTCAGGAAGGCCTGTGTTCAAATGTGACTTCAGACACTTACTGAGTATATGACCCCAAGCAAGTCATTTAACCTCTTTTTGCCTCAGTTCCTCCATCAGTTAAATGCAAATAATACTAGGATATACCTCCCAGGGTTGTTGTGAGGATAAAATGAGATAATGTCTACAAAGTGCTTTGCAAACATTTTAAGTGCTATACAGGGTGTCCCAAAACTCTTAGTGCCATTTTAAGCTTTATCGACTCAAAACTACATGAACAGTTTGGCAGGGCAGCTAGGTGGTACAATGGATAGACAGATAGATGCAAGTCTATCATTCAGGCTCTAGTTATGCATGTGTGCATGAACACTGGGGACTTTCAAATGCTCTTGGACTCTTCCAACTATTTGGCATGTATTAGAAGTTCAAGGAGATAAGGGTTAACAAATACTTTTTTCCTTGAATTTCTATACTATGTACATTCTGAAGAACATGTAATCCATATGTTTAAATTCATTTATACTTAAGTCACCAAAATGTTATATTTTTTAAGTATAGTTTCACATCCAAAAAACTTTTGAGTCTTTTTAATATTCAGGTACTGTTTTGTTTTGCCTTTTTGGGAAATGAACTCAAAGAGCCAACAGACTTACGCATTAGCTCAAAATGGCCCACCCGAGGAATGTTGAGTGGGTTCTCAAATGAAGGCAAATCTCAATTAATGAGAGTGTTTGGATAAGGATAGAAGGCTAGAAGACCCCTCTCTCCCAGAGTCCATTTGTCACAGCTGGGGCCATCTCGAGCCTGCTGATTTCCATCACCTCACATTTTGCATTGCCTCACACTTACCTATCATGTTTGCTGCTACAATCCACCAATGTCAATGTAGTGAATTATGATCATCAGTTTAAAGTAAACATCATTTGCTCATAAGAAATTATTTCCACATCAAACTCTGTTTTGTGCTGTGGTCAGCTTTCAGCCCTTCCCCTCATTACAGTCATTCCTCCCCCTCCCCAATCTGAAATAGCCATGTGTCCCAGATTGCATTTCCTCCTGGCTGAGTATGCCACACTCAGGGCTATGATTTATGACCTTAGCATTTACACAATCTCTGGGCACTAACAAGATAGTCTGGTGGATTTGAAACTTATACAAAAAATGAAAGCAAACATAGTCTCATGATAGAAAGCCTTGTCAGCAGGCAGGGGTTCAATGAATGCCATTTAAGCTTGAATTTCTCCTGGAGCTTTTTCTTGAATGGATGGCCACATTCAGTTGGAGTCACTGGGTGAACAAAGGCTCCAATAGCAAGAGAAGATTTCCTCTAGTGAAAGGCCCAGTGGTATCTGTCTGGAAACAGACATGCTGCCCACCCTGCTCCCAAGATGGCCCAGTTAGCCACTGCTGGTTTTCTTTGGCCAGTGGGCTGGTTTCACAACCATCCACAATGAGGCTAAGATGTATGGTTGCTTCCAGATGCTCCAGCCAATTGACCGTAAAATTGCTACATATTTCTGGCAAAGCAACCAAGTCAAAGCTTTGAAAAGCTCCCCTCCCCCTCGTTTTCCCTCTGAAAAGCTCCTCATTATTCTTCTTTTGCCCCCTGATCTTAGCAAAAGGAATACTTCTGGAATCAATTAGAAATGTCTGCCCTTGATGAGATCTGCACGTGAGTTTGGAATTGTGAGGCTTTGATAGTGTCAGCCAACAGCTGCATTTTCAGGTGGTAAAATCCAAGAAAGAATTTTCCAGGGTTTATTTACAATCATAAATTTTTTTTTTTAACTGAACCCACTCAGGACAAGTTGGAGGCCATCTTATATGCCATTGAAATGTAGCTTAAAGGGGATTATGTATTTATTTTGTCCCAGATGAGTAAACCAGTCCCTTTTTTATCAGGAACTTTTCAATTACTTTTCAGCACTGTGGAAAGTGGCTGGAATGAGCTTGAAACCCAGACCTCCCTGCTCTAAGGTGCTTTAAGAGAAGCATCTGTAATTCCTCTGGTCACTTTAATACTTTGACTAGTGAGAGATAAGTTAGCATTCATCAGAATTGAAGGGTCCCCATTGATTAAGAACTCACTGGATGCCAAATGAGGAGTTAATAACTGAGCCTATGAAGACACAAAAAGAGAAAAAGCCTCTATCTGTGGATAACCCATTTAATTTCCAACAGTAATGTACACATATCAATAACTTCAAGGGAAATGCAAAGGAATGGGGAGAACGATATTAGCAACAAGAAGAGGTAACCAGAGAGTCCTCCCTGGAGGAGACAGCCTTTGAACTGAGTCTTGAAGGCTGCTGGATTGTAGGTGTCCATGGGGAGCAGGGAATGTCTTTGGTGCTCAGGATTCAGCCTGGGCAAAGCCATGGAGAGAAAAGATGTAAGACTGTGTACTCACTGTGAGCAGCAAATAAGGCAGTGCATTGTTGGTCGGTTTGGTTTTTAATGGGATCCGTGTCTTTGGGGTTTCACTCATCTTTGCATTCAAAGACTTTTTTGGCTAATTATTTAAAATAGTATATTCCTAGAAATGGCTCTGAGCATCTGGTGTGTGTGTGTGTGGTGTGTGTGTGTGTGTGTGTGTGTGTGTGTGTGTGTGTGTGTTTCACATTTGAAAAGAAAAGAAACCAGAAATTGGTATTGCTTGTTTCAAAGGTGTCAATTTGGGTCATTTTCATCGAATACCATCTGGAGTACATAATGACTTGACCTGCAATCCAGTTTCTTTCTGAGGGCCAACACCTGGCAACACATTCTTTGTATCAAAGTGTCCAAATGAAATACAGTTGACATTGTACAGTGAACTGGAAAGATGTAATTGTTCTAAACAGGAATTGATAGCTACATACTGGCTATGCAAAACTGGAGTGAATTCAGTTCTATTAGCAGTAGACACCTACTAAGTGCTAGGTGCTGGGGATATATATTAAAAAAAAACAAAGTAAAACAAAAACACCCCTGCCTTCATGGAGTTTACATTCTGCTGGGGGAGGGGTACTGTATCAAAGAAATACAAAGGAAATTCCCAAGCTTATAACATAGGGGATCTGGGTGGGGGAGGCAGCCCTTGGGCTGTGCTGAGGCACAAAGTAAGTGTTGAAATAAGTTCAACTCCACACCCCAGCTCTTGAAACTGAGGTGATTTGTAATCTGTAGCAGAAGGAAGGAAGGAAGGAAAGAAGGAAGGAAGGAAGGAAGGAAGGAAGGAAGGAAGGAAGGAAGGAAGGAAGGAAGGAAGGAAGGAAGGAAGGAAGGAAGGAAGAAAGGAAGGGAAATAATTTATTAAATACCTCTCATGCACCGGTTGGCAAGTCCTTTACACATATTATCTCCTGAATCTATCTAAGAAATATTATCTTCCTGACATTGAAGTCTTGCCAAAAATTCTTGTAATTTCTTGTGTAACCAAAGCTCATTTCTGGAGCTCTTGCCATTTCTTACCCAGGCCTTCCAATTTCCCCCTTGGTTCACTTGTGGGGGGTGATTTAATCTGATCTTTTTTGGTTCAGTTACAGAGTTTCCATGATCTGAGATGAGTTCACTTTGTGACCCTCACTGGGAATGATTCTGGGAGCAACTGGATGCTTGGTAAAGTGACATGTTTCTAGAAATCCAAACCTTAAATCTTCATCACTAATGAATGTATTCACCCAAGTGCCTGGAGTCAATTCCCTGGAGGCTGGGGTGCGGGGGCAGGAACAAATCCTCTTAATAAAAGGATTTGTTTTGTGAAGTTTAGATTCAGTCAAAGGGTCACACTTGAGGACCTAGAGGCCTCAAGGTCATAGGATCCTTATTCCTGGTAGAATGTGTCAACATGAATGTGCAAGAAGATTGTAAAGGTAGGGAAGGGTCCAGGCTCCATGAAGAGCTTTAAATTGCAAATGAAATTTAAATTTAACCCTTGAGATAACACAGCCATTAGACTTTTTTTTTTTGGCAGGGGTGACACATTAGAAATATTACTTTGTCAACCCTGTTAAAGTGGATTGGAGTGGGGAGAGACGTGGTTGTATTTTTCTTTCAAAACCTATCTAAAATCCCAAGTCTAGCCACAGTGGCTGTCAGGTGGCCTGGAGAGGTTCACATATTCTACCCAGCCCAGTTCATCCTTCCAAGTGAATGGCAGCCTTATTTTGATCCTTGGACTCTGACCATGGGGAAGCTTTCTCTTTAGTTCTCATCATCCCCCCCCATCTGATCTGAAGCCAGCTACTCATTTATTTGAGACTAAATGACTCTACAGCTGACAGTGGCAGTGAGAACAATATGTGAGTATTTTGTTTCAACCTATTGCTGACCACAATAAGTAACATGCACTGGGCCCTGTACAGGCTTGAGGAGAGTAATGTGACCATGATGTGGCATACAACAGAGATGCAGTGGGCAAACTCTCTGGTCCTGACAATTACTGAAAAGTAAGATTCTAAGAAAAGAGCCGCAGAACTTTAAAGATAAGAAGAGCCACAGACATCATCTTTCATTGTACCAGTTATCAAGATTTTCTTTATTAAGGACTTACATGTTCCAGGTACCATTAATAGCTTTTTCCCTTTAGGATCTTACAATCCAATTGAACATCTAGTTTTAGAAGTCCTTCACTGGAGAGGAAATTACTTCCCCAGGTCACATGGCTAATTGCTGTCAAACTAGGACTGAGACCCAGGTCTCCAGCTTCTTTCCATGACATCCCACAGTGTGCATATAAACTGATGGGAAGACTGCCGAGAATTCCTTTAGTTCATGTTAGCAATTGTGCTTAGATGGGAACACGGGAAAACATAAACAAACTCAAAAAGTCAGCATGGAGAAACATTGGAATTGAGAACATGTATCTGAAAAGACTTTTATTCACTAAAGAGTTACAGGAAAAATGCAGATACCGTAAGAAGCATGCAATCTCAGATTCTGCCTGTATCAAGGACAGGAACCAACCATCATTTCAAAGTCCATTATTCATCTAAACAAAGGGTTATTGACTACCTACTTGGTTCTGGGTCCTGGGCCAGGTGAAGGAGAGAAAACCAAACTAAACTAAACAAATGAGCAAAAGGCCTGTCCCAGCAAATAAGGATATTACTTTCTGTGGGGAGCTAACAGCCCATACCCAGACAAGTAAATCAAGATCTTCTAGAGACAAAATAAATCTATAGTTAAGGGAATGTGGTGGTCACTATCAACTGAGGGAATTAGGAGAGACTCTTTGGAGCAGGTGATGGTTGAAATGAATCTAGAAAATTTCAAGAGAGAGACTGTGGAAGACTTTCAGGTACTGAGAACTGGCTAGGCAAAGTCATGGAGTCAGGAGATGAAATGCCTTGAATAGACATAGTTTCTACAAGGTGCTAAGGTAAAAGAACATCTTTCATGTTCCATCTCATTAGCTGCATTTTTTCACTGATTTCTAATGTGTGTGTGTGTGTGTGTGTGTGTGTGTGTGTGTGTGTAAAATGAGGAATAACTTTCCATGTTCACATTCACTGTACTGTTGGACTATATCATCATCATCATTATTATCGTTAGCCTTGTTATTCATCACTTGCCCTTTTTTTTTGGGGGGGGTCCCCTTTATAAATCTGTTGGAAGCCAAGCTTGAGGTCTCTGAATATAAAGTGGCTAGCAAGAAATGCTATATTTACTTTATCATTTAGGTGTTATGCAAGAACCAAGTCTTTTAAATAACATTTTTCCTTCAACTGCCAAAAAAAAAATGGCCTGCTGAAGGAAGATTACCAAATGCCCTATTGTAGCCTCGAGCTCTGAGCCCAGAACACTGAACCACTTTGTCATGTTTAGAAGTTGGAAATAGGTGTTATGAAGAGATGAATATACAAAAACCCTGGTTATTTACTAAATACAGCACTTGAGACTTAGACAAAATAATGCTGTTACCTCCTTCCTGATGGAATTTGAGTGATTACATCTGGCTGGACAAAGGCAGTTTGGTTTATCTTAATGTAGGGCCATGTAATGCTTATATTCTGTTGTTTACTTTGCTGATTGAAAGCTAATGTACAGTATATGCCATGCCTTTTGTGATTCCTGGTTCTAGTTTTAACAGTACAGATTTCTAGAGTAAGGGGAGAGGGTGTGGAGTTGGGTTAGACTGTTACCTGAATTTGTTCCATGATTGGATGCTTCTTTCTGCATTCAACATTTTCTCCTCTGTTAGTGAGAGAATCACATGTGGGTGTGTTTTCCCAATGGGCATATATCTCTTATGAAGTTGGCAAATTTGTAGACCAAAGATTCTTTCTTTTTTTTTTTTTTTTGGTGAGGCAATTGGGGTTAAGTTACTTGCCCAGAGTCACACAGCTAGTGAGTGTTATGTGTCTGAGGCTGGATTTGAACTCAGGTCCTCCTGACTCCTGGGCTGGTGCTCTATCCACTGCGCCACCTAACTGCCCCTATATCAGAAATTCTTAACCTTTTTTGTGGACCCCTTTGACACTCTGGTGAAACCTACAGATTTCTCAAAATAATCACTTATTTTAAATTTGAATTTGTAATTGAAGGGAATGGTAAATTTCAGGTAGGAAAGAAGATGCATTTTTCCCCATCCTAATTCAGAGAACCCTGAATTCTGTTCACAAAGGGGTACTTGGAGCCCCGGTTAAGCACCATTATTGTAGAGACAGTGAGAGCAGTAGAATCCAGGGCATTGTTGCATTTCTTGACTCTCTGATTTCATGGCACCCATTCCTTCCCCTCTGTCTGGAATGAACTCCCTCCTCATCACCACCTCGTCATGCTAGTTCCCTTCAAAGGATAGTTTGGATACTAACTGAGTACTCTAACTAACTAAGGAGAATTTAGATAAACTGGCCTTCTTGCTGTTCCTCAGACACTAAACTTTGCACAGGCTGTCTGCCATGCTGAGATGGCAGTCATTCCTCACTTCTGCCACTTAGATTGCTTGATTTTCTTTCAAATATTCCTTTCCTGGCTTCCCCAGCTGATAGTATTCTGTCCCCACCCATTTTACAAAATATTTATGTTGTGTGTTTTCCTACCTATTCATGTACATGTTGATTCTCTAACAGACTGTGAGTTCCCAGGGCAGGACCTGTGCCATTTCTATCTTTGTATCTCTAGTATCTAGCCCAGTGTATGGTACAATATTTAGTAAATGCTGATTGATCAATTCATCGATTAGTACAATTTCAACTACATTTGAACCCAAATCCCCTGCAATTTCCTACTCTGCTTATACAAGGAGCAAGGAGGTGATCCATAGGCTGTAGTACTTGACATCAAATTCTAATTGGTATTCTCCAGACAGAAAGACTTTGAATGCAACCCCTCCTTTTAATGGGCGGAGTATCCTTTGTTCATTTAACAGGTTACATTCTCATGATACTAACTTCAGTAATGAATTATATGGTGTTACATTAGAGTTCTAATTTTATATCTTCACTGTGTATGAAGATCACTGTTTTGCAAGGCCCTCTTGGCTTCTGAGAGCCAAGGCAGCCCCAGTGTCCTCCCCTTTATTATTTAAAACAGAAAGATTCCTTCTGTCCATGGTACCTTGATTACTTTTTCACTCCATCATATGATTCTTAAAGAGGGTTTTCCACGTCATTGAAGCCATTACTGACCATATCATTTCACAATTTTATACTAGTTTCTCATACACATTAATCCTCACACCAGCACTCTTCCCAGGGATGCCGTTCCAACTCTGGGCTATAAGCAGATTTAGGTTGTGTGTGTGTGGGGGGGAGGGGTGACTCAAAATGGAAAGCCACAGAATCTTTAGTGAATCCAGCTTTTCTTTTTGGCATTAATGATACCATTGTCTTTCAGGACTCATTAGCATCAAGTAAGAAAATTAAATCCAAAGCCTTGAAAACCAGAAATAACAACAAAAACAAAACCTTCTCACTTCATCCCACCTCTCATCAGCTGGTTTTCCTCACCTCACTTTTGTTTTAATCTGATCCCTATCTGACTGGAGATGACATAAGCTCGGTGGTTTCATCTTACACTCAGCTGTAATTCTGACCACAAAATCTCTGCAAAAGTGTTATTCGGTCTTAATGGATCACCTTCCCAAGTGAGTGTGACTCATGAAAGGGAGAGGATTGATGCAGTCATCACTCAGGGCTGAAATAAGCTATTCTTCAGGTAACCTATCATACATAGGCGTAGCTTTAAATTTAGACTTTGGGTTTATTTCTCCTCCTGTGAGAAGAAGAATTACAAAACAATGGCCCCCTTCCCCTTGGCTCCTACATTTAATACTTGAGGAGGGAAAATTGTACTTATTTTCCACTTATAAATAGTGGAAGAAAAAGAAATAATTATTGGGTCAGCCATTATCAATCCTAACTCAGGAGATAGCAAGTTCTAATTCCATATGATTAGTTAATGACAGTCAATGAACCTTTTTTAAGTGCCTATTATGTTCCAGATACTTTTTTAAATAATGACAATACAATATGAAAAAAGGAAGTCAATCCTTATCCTCAAGCATCTTTCAGTATAATGAGAGAAGACAATACATCAATGGTAGTGGAGGAGGCATAAGGGGGAGGAAGATATGTGGCATAGGTGCATGGCAGAGAAGTCCAAAAGTAACGTAGTCAGGTGAGAAATGGGACAGCTCAGCTCAGCTCCCTTCTTAAATGGAGGTTTCCAAATTTTGTGATTATGGTCTACAGAATATTTTGTTTCATTTGAGTTATATTTATGAAGAACCTTCAAAAGTATTTCCTAAGTAATAAAAATCAATATATCAATACATACTTATTAGCACCTGCTATGTATCAGGCCCTGTGCAAAATGCTGGACATTATGAATATTTGTGCAAAAAAAAATGTCCCGGCAGATCCATTGTCTTCTTTAGAGAAATTATTATTCATTATTTTGAATCTTGAAAATGATCATTCATAAGATTATTTTCTACCCTATGGGTTTTTGGATGGAGAGTGTATAATTCCCAGACTGAAACATGTGGTTGGAGGGACAGCAGCCACAGCAGGTGCCTTAATATACAGACCCTGCACAGACTCTCAGTGTCAAGTCGAGGGAGCACAATGCCTTTGAGAAACTGAGTAGTTCTCTGAGGGATCCCACTATTGCCCTAATATCAACGTCTCATCTTTCCAATGCCAAGAATCATCTAATGACTCTTTGGGACTAAGAGTCACAGAGTGCCACCATTTCCAGTGATTTGAAATGTGGATCACTAAAAGAGACAATGGAAGAGTTCAAACATTTTGGCATGTGTCTTCATCACCACTGGCTTAGGGCAAGTCCCACTCCCATCACGACACTATTACTTTGTAGGATCTAGTAATAATGAAATTAATCAGGATTTCATTAGAGTATAAAGGCTACCAGTGTGTGGTTCTGTGGGTTTAAAGGAAAGAATGAAATCCTTAGAGCCTTAGAGTAAGGACCTTTGGACCATAAATTTAAAGGTAGAAATGGTCTTATAGGTCATCATGTCCAATTGCCTCATTTTTACAATTAAGGAAAATGAGGTCTAGTTAGGTGAAGTGACTTGCCCATGATCATACAGGTAATATGTGGCAACTATTTTTTTTTCTTATTGTACCACATGGCCTCAGCCTAGTCATGTTCACTGATGACACTGAATGTCTCTCTCTTTTTTTCAAACTTATTTATTTTTGGTTTTCAATATTCACTCCCACAAGTTTTTGAGTTCCAAATTTTCACCCCATCTTACCCCTCCCCTCACCCCAAGATGACATGCAGTCTGAATACCCCTTCCCCTAGTCTGCCTTCCCTTTTATCTCTCCCCCCCTTCTCTTATCCCCTTCCTCTTCTATTTTCCTGTAGGGCAGGATCGATTTCTATACTCCATTTCCTATATTTCTTATTTCCCAGTGGCATGTGAAAACTGTTTTTTAAACATGTGTTTTTAAAAGCTTTAGTTCCAAATTTTCTCCCTTCCTCCCTCCCCACCCACTCTCATTGAAAAGGCAAGCAACTCAATACATGTTATACATGTGCAGTTATGCAAAATACTTCCATAGTAATCATGGTGAAAAACTAACTCTATTTCCTTAATCCTATTCTGCCCTCCCATTTATTCTATTCTTTCTTTTGACCCTATCCTTCCTCAGAAGTGTTTGCTTCTGATTACCCACTCTCCCAATCTGCCCTCCCCTCTATCACCCCCCCGCTGTCTTGTCCCCTTCTCCCCCTATTTTCCTGTAGGGTAAGACAGATTTCCATACCCAGTTGAGTGTGTATGTTATTCCCTCCTTAATCCAAATCTAATGAGAACAAGATTCACTCATTCCCTCTCACTTTCCCATGTTTCCCCCTCTACTGTAAGAGCCTTTTCTGATTTTTTTTGTGAGATAATTTATCCCATTCTACCTCTCCCTTTCTCCTAGTATAATACTCTCTTGCCACTTAATTTTATTCTCCAGATATCACCCCTTCATCTTCAACTCACCCTGTGCCCTCTATCTATCTATCCATCCATCTATCTATCTACATACATATAATTTTTTTCCCCTCTATTACTCTAATACTGACAAAGAACTCCGGAGTTACAAATATTACCTTTCCACGCAGAATGTAAAGAGTTTAACCTTAATAGGTTCCTTCTGATTTCTCTTTCCTGTTTACCTCTTCATGTTTCTCTTGAGTCTTATATCTGATAGTCAAATTTTCTATTCAGCTCTGGTCTTTTCATTAAGAATGCTTAAAAGTTCTCTATTTCACTGAATGTCTATTTTTTCTCCTGAAGGATTATATTTAGTTTTGCTGGGTAGGTGATTCTTAGTTGTAATACTATCTCCTTTGACCTCTGTAATATTATATTCCATGCCCTGTAGTCCCTTAATGTAGAAGCTGCTAAATCTTGTTTTATTCTGATTGTGTTTCCACAATACTTGAATTGTTTCTTTCTGGTTGCTTGAAATATTTTCTCCTTGACCTGGGAACTCTGGAATTTGGCTACAATATTCCTAGGAGTTATCCTTTGGGGCTCTTTTTCAGGAGGAGATTGGTGGATTCTTTCAATTTCTATTTTGCCCTCTGGTTCTACTATATCAGGGCAGTTTTCCTTGATAATTTCTTGAAAGATGATATCTAGGCTCTTTTTGTGATCATGGCTTTCAGATAATCAAATAATTTTAAAATTCTCTCTCCTGGACCTATTTTCCAGGTCAGTTATTTTTCCAATGAGACATTTCACTTTGTTTTTAATTTTTTATTCCTTTGGATTTGTTTTATAGTATCTTGATTTCTCATAAACTCGCTAGCTTCCAATTGCTCTATTCTAATTTTTAAGGATATATTTTCTTCAGTAATCTTTTGAACTTCCTTTTCCATTTGGCCAATTTTGATTTTTAGAGCATTCTTCTCATCATTGGCTTTTTGGACCTCTTTTGCCATTTGGGTTAGGTTATTTTTTAAGGTGTTATTTTCTTCAGTATTTTTTTGGGTCTCTTTTAGCAAGCTGTTGACTTGTTTTTCATGATTTTCTTGCATCAATCTCATTTCTTTTCCTAGTTTTTCCTCTACTCTTACTTGCTTCTCAAAATCCCTTTTGAGCTCTTCCAAGGCCTGGGACTGATTGATATTTTTATTGGAGGCTTTGAATGTAGGAGCTTCGACTTTGTTGTCTTCTTCTGGTTGTGTGTTTTGATCTTCTTTGTTACCAAAAAAAGATTTACGGTCTGACTCTTTTTGTGAGGTTTGGCCATGATCCTAGCCAATTACTAGAGATATCAATTCTTTTTTTACAGTAGAGGTCTGCTTCCAATGTGGAGAGTGTACTGTCCCAAGCTTCAGGGCTTTGTACAGCTGTTTTCAGAGATACTTGTAGGGACCTGTAAATTTTCAGTTCTTGCAAGGTGGTATGATAAGGGGCGAGGTGTTTACTCCTTTCCTGGCCTGTGCTCTGGTCTATGAGTGACCACAAACACTCTTTCTGTCTTGGAACAGTGAGGAGGATTATCTCTTCACAGCCACTACAAGCTCCACTATGCCAGTACTCCTCCTTGCTCCAGGACCACCCCTCAGAACTGTGACCCAGATCCAAGCCCAGGAAAAGGAAGAGACTCCTGCCTTAGCACCAGCAAAGAGATCTCTGCAATCTCTCTCTGATCAGCAGCTTGATTCCCCCTCTGTCTGTGGGCCAGCAACTCAGGAGGCAACTGCCAACCCAGGGCTGCTGAGGAACTGGGGATGAGCCACAGAAACAGACTTTTCCCATTGACCTTCTAAGTTGTCTTTGGAGTTTGTGGTTTGAGAAGTCTGGAAACTACCACAGCTGCCTGTGATTCAATCCTGTGAGGCCTTCTCCAGGTTCACTGCGGCCTGTGTGCCCACACCAAACTGCACTCCTCTATCAGCCTTTTGCAATACACCTTTCTGATCAACCATCCAGGTTATCTTGGGCTGGAAATTTGTTTCACTCTGTATTTTTGTGGGTTCTGCTGCTTTAGAATTTGTTTAGAGCCATTTTTTATAGGTATTTGGAAGGGTTTGGGGTTTGCTCAAGCAAGTCACTACTTTCACTCAGTCATCTTGGCTCTGCCCTCCTGAATGCCTCTTATTAGGGGATTTGACTAACTAGCTAGTTCTCTTCAAACAGACGAGAGTTATGATCAGAACTTATCAGGGTCTCAGCCCCTCTTCTCACCCTTCATCTCTTTGGAGGTGAATCCCCCAACTCCCTTTTGGGGAAGTAGGAGTTGCTTTTTATCCATACCTAAACTACTTTTTTTGCCATTTAATATGGTCCATATTAGTGAGAGCTACTTAAAATCAATGAAAATGGAACTATCTTCTTTAATCAAAGTAAATGACACAGGGGCCATGGTTCTTTGGGATTCAGGATAAGAGCAGGTGCCTGGTATAACCTTAGGAAAGTCACTTACAGTCCTCAGTTTTCTAATCTATAAAAATGATGGTATTAGTTCTGTGGTCCTGCAGCTCTTTCCACATCTTTATCAATTATTCTTTAAGGAGGTTAAAGCAATGTTGAATTTTAAGTCAGAACACCTGGGTTCTAATACTGGCTCTGCTACTTATGACCTGTGTGATCTTGGGATAAACATTTCATCTCTTTGTGCCTCATTTTCCCGGTATGCAAAATTATGAGCTTGGACTTGACCTCTTAGGACCCTTCTAGACTTAGAACTAAGATCTGATGCTCTTTTCAGTGAAAGGACTAAGAAATGTTTCCCTTCATCAAAAAACAGAAGCATTATAGGTCTTGAATGTGGTCTGTGACCAGAAGTGTGAAATCGGGCAAGAGGGCCTCCCTCTTCCCATCACCCTCATGTTCCTGGCCTCCTTCTCCTCTCCAATCCAGGCTGGTTGCCTCGGCTGAGGAAGGCTGCCCTGCCTACAAATATTAGTGCCCACTTTACAAGCCTATCCACATTCATGCAAAATAAAAACATGCAAAATTCATAACAAGATGAATGACTTTGACCTCCCAGATGCAGAGCTATGACCTGAGTCAATTAGGTCTCAAGGATTTTGACTTACACTCCAGTCAAACTGGCTTCCTTACAATTCACCATATGGGACATTCTGTCTCCTGCTCCTTTGCCTTGGCACAGGCTGGCTGGCCCTCATACTTGGAATGTACTCCCCCTTACTTCCACTTTAGAGAATCTCCAACTTCCTTTAAAGCTCAATCCAAGCATAGACTACCCCTACCTGAGGTCTTTCCTGATCCCTCCAGTTGTTAGTGAGCCCCCTCCCCTATTCCTCTATATGAACTTTGATTTTTTTTTTTAGGGTCACATGCCATAGTATATAGAAACCTTGCCTTTGAGTGAGAAGGAATTTCCCTTAGAATGAAATCACAAGCCTGAAAGAAACAAACAAAAATCAAGTCGTGAGCTATCATGAGCCATGAACCTGAGGCAGAAGAGCCCACAGTGAAGAAACCCTGGTGCCAAGAACCTTAAAAGTAAAAACAAATGAGTGTGTTAGGGAGATTTTATTGGCCCTGGAAAAGATGAAAAATGCAGTCTGCAACTTACGTAGCCACTAATTGAGAAGAGTTGGCAGAAGAGGATATAGCCTATTACAGTAAGTAGAGAGGGGAGTGCTTAGAGTCAGGAAGACCTGGGTTCAAATCCTGAGATGTGTGATGATGGCTAAGACATTTAAGCTGTAAGTATATCAGGCCACTCATTCCTAAGAAATTAGCTACAAAGTCACAGATTGCTTGTATTCTGTTGATGTATTGGTTATATTATCAAATGAAGTTCTCACACCTGGAATCCCCTAAACTGACCAAATCATTGATTACATAATTGTGGAAAATAGGAAATACACTAAAACCAAAACAAAATATGTTGATGTTCACATAATTGTGTGGTATAAAAAGACACTGTGATTGGGGGTCCCAGACTTTGAGTTATCCTTGATTCTGCAATCTCCCTCATCCCCCATACACAAACCTTGGCCAATTGTTTTTGCCCCTGTTTCCCAGACATTTGCTGGACCAGTTTGCTCCTCTGCACTCCCTCATAGGATCCACTCTGTGCCAGGCCCTCCCTGTGTCACATGAACCTTTGCGATAGACTCCTCATTGGTCTCTATCTCTTCCTTCTTCAACAAAGCCTTAATACAACTGATAAATTCAGATTGCTAGAGCATAGATCATTCCTCTCATCAGAATCCAGAGTCACCTCCTATTGACTTGAAGAGAGAATACCAAGAGAGAAACCAGGTACAGGGGGAAGAGTGCTAGTTTTGGAAACTGAAGACCAGGATACAAGTCCCTGTCCTGATACTGCCTATGTGATATTAGGCTTGTAATTGATGGCCTCAGTTTCCTCATCTGTAACATGAGAAGGTGGAACTCCTTTCCAATTCTAAGCCCTTCTCTGATTCACATTTAAAACTCTCAGCAGTCTGACTCCATTCAATGAATTTCTGGCTTATTTTGAATTATTTACCTTCCCACACTCGATGTTCCAGGTAAATCTCCTTGCCATTTGCCCACCTCTATGTTCCATCTTCCATCTTTGTACCTTTGAATAGATTGTTCCTCTTATCTCCCATGCCCTCCATCCTCATCTCAGCTCCCTGGCATCCCTAGTTTTCTGTATGGCTCAGCTCAGGATTAGCTGCTTTCTGAAGGCTTCTCTGATCTGCCCTGGTAATTAGTGCCAGCTGCTGCTTCCATTTTCCTCATATCATAGGTTTCTGTTTGCGTGATGTATCTCCTCAGTAGAATCAATACTCCTTGAGGGAAGGGGCTATTTCATTTTTGTCTTTGATCTCCAGTGCTTGGCATAGGACCTGGGTCACCATAGATACTTGGTTGAGTTTAATTGAATGTGATGGGAGAAAAAAAAAGCATGTAAAAAGGAAAGAATGATGTTTCTGGGTGAGGCTGGTCATACTCATAGGGCAAGGGGACAGAATCACAGCTACTTTGGAGAATCATCATTTTCACTTATAAAATGATCCATTTCTTAAAACATAAAGAATGTCATAAAAGTGGTGACTAATTTTTCCAAGTCTGAATTGTGCCAAATGAAAATAACCTTTAAATCCCTATCTGACGGTGTGGTACCAACATTCTCTGAAGAATAACACTGTGGCCCAAAGGGAAATGCTTGGACACAGACCAGGAAAACCGGAAAAAAGAACTTGCAAGAATGTGGAGGTTCTGGATGTCCATAGTCTTCATACCAGGAGGTCTTTTTTTTTTTTTTTCCATTGGCTGGACCAATTTCAGAGGAAGGAAAGGTGTCATTTGGGGGAAATTGTGGATAGGGCCAAATTGAAAGAAAACAAACACAGCTTAAAATGGCATCTCTGCTTTGATTCATTTGGCTAAGAGTTACATTAAGTAAAGGAAAGAACTGGGTGAATATACATTTTTATTTTTCAGTTTGGAAAGGTGTGGTAACCTTTTCTGCTCTCCCAACATGGGATGTATAAGCTGCTTTTCACAGGACTCCAAATATGAACAAAGTTTTCCTTGGCAGATTTAGCCTGGAGCAGAAGAGTATTGATTCAGTAGATAGGTGAGAGTGACATGGTGCCCACAAAGGAGTTGGAACCCTGGGATCACACTACCATTTCCTGGTATGTATTTTCCTGCCTTGTGGACATGTTAGGTGACATTTTTTTTCCCCTTCTGTGGATTGTGAAAAGTATTTTAGAAAGCTTTGCTTTTGGACAACAATCTCTTTTCAGTCTGATGAGGAAGGCCATTCAGTTAGAAGAAGTTTGAATGTTGTGATTGGCTGATGCCAACAGACCTGCAGACAGGTACTGGATGGACAGTCCATCACTTGCTACTGTACAACTCAAGTTGCGGTTGTGAGAGCTAAAATAATATTTGACTACATGCGTGGTAATTAATCTTACTGGTAACTGGTACGCAGGGAGTGTTTCAAAGGCACTGCTGGCCAGACACTAGTTATTTGGCAGGGGCCTGGCCTAGTATATATTTGCAGGCCTGTCTGCACAAAGATGCTGGCTACCCGACCAGCCATGATTTCTATTCCAGGTGATGGATTTCTATCCAAGCAAACGAGTGACCACATATTTTCCGGTGGAATCTGGGCACCATAAAATCAGTGGAGCTGAATTAAAAAAAGAAGTCTACAGAACTTTTCTAAAAGTAATTAGGATAACCTTCACATACCAGTGTGATAATGAAAATATTTCCATTTCTATGGCAGCACTCTGAAAAATCAAATTCAGTTAAATTGTGTGTGTATGTGTGTGTGTGTGTGTGTACGTGCGTTTGTGGGTATGTGTGTGAATGTTCATCTATGTGCATTTTCCTGGTCTTGTGTGTGCTGGTGTTCTTTCTTCTAAGCAGTGATTTGGTAGAGAATTGTGTGGCCCCTTCTGATGCTTTCGCCTTCAGTAAATTTCCAGGAACCATCCATCAGTACTCCCCAGTGAAGGCAGGCCTAGTATATTCATTCGTCCTAAAGAAAGGAAAACCAGTCTGAGTCAAATGAAAGCCATCATTACTTCAGCTGCCCTTTTTCTATACAAAACCAATTATAACGTGGAAGACTTTCCATGTGTTTATTTGTGTTTCTCTAAGCAATTACTTAGGGCTAGGATTTCCCAAGCTACCCAAATGTGGAGTCTCCCCTTGTGACAGGTTGTTTAAATTTACAACAGAAAGCTAACATTTCCATCTCCAATAAAGGTCAAACAGACATTCAATTTCAGTGCATGCCATTTCTGACTCAAACAATGCCAGTGGTGCCTGTCACCTTGTACTCATTGCTTGTGGATCTGAACAAATTGGGGGTCTGTGGATTTATGGCCAGCTTTTGCTGGGCTATTGTTGAGCCCAAGACACATGGAAAACATGCCATGGGTGTATTGGAAGTCAGATTTAATGATGTAACACTTGGTTCTAGCCGATTGTTTGGAGGGCGGTGAGACGCCCGGCTTTACAACTTCAGACATGCATGGGACCTCGCAGTTACAGCCGGCTCCCAATAACGGTTGTTGGCGGGATAGCAGCAAGTGAAGTCATTGTAATTTTGAAAGGGAGAGCTAATAAAAATACACCTGCTTCGGAGTGGAAAACGAGCCTTTAATATCTCAGCTTTGAAGTTGGGCGAAGCCCATGGTATTAACTAACAGATATTAGGATTGAGTAATAATCAGCAGGCCCCAGGGAGGCCCAGGGATTGAAGAATGAAAAGCCTCTGATTTTTAGTCACAGGTTTTTAAGTCACTTTGATATCATGAAGGGAGAATGGAAATAATGAGGCAATAATAAAATCTGCCCAGAGATGGGGACATGGGAAAAGCAACTGGCACATGTTACCAAAAATGCTACTAGAGATATAAGAGAGCTATGTATAAGGAATCCATTACTGCTTTTTATTTAAAAAGTTAAAAAAAAATAAAATTTTTTTGAGCAAAGGATGAGAATGAGCCAAGAAACTTAAGAGATATATATATATATATATATATATATATATATATATATATATATATAAATGTGTGTATACATATACATAAATATATATAATATACATACATATATACACATATATAATATGCATTTTAATGAATGATATAAAGTTTCATTAATTTTATCTCCATATTCAAACATTAATAAATGAAATACTGTGTTTTCAAACTTAAGTCTATTAGGTCTCAAAATGAACGAAATGTGCATTGAACGTGTCTGTTATGAACATCAAGGGCAGTTAGGGGTAGTAGATGGAGAGCCTGACTCAAGGCCAGAGAGGCCCGTGGCTTGGGTCTTGCCCAAGACACCCATTAACTGGCCACTTAATCTCTCCATGTTGTGGACAATTCTGTAAGATTTTAACTGCAGAGGAGATGCAACCTGCTTTGGTAGAGGGAATTTCCTCACTCTGGAGTTCCTCGTATCAAAGGATGGCAGGGCAAGGATTCTTCATATTCATCTTTGCAAACAGAAGTTGGAGACGTTAAGCTGGCAGCTCAGTTGGTCCACAAGCCTTTATTCAGTGCCCACTATGTGCCATCCACTGGGCTATTCACAGATAAAAGTCCCTTCTGCCTTCAAGGAGCTCCCAATTCACAACATGGAAACATCAATTTGTAAACAAATGGACTTTCATGGTCACCTGATTCAATCTGTTAATTTTATAGTTGAGTAAACTGAGGCCTGCAAATGTTGAGTGGGTTGTCTACAGTTACACAGACAGGAAGTGGCAAAGTCAGGATTTGAAGCCAGGTCCATTTGTTTCAGATGTAGCCCTTTTCATTCTTAGTGCCGCCTCTCTGTTCTTTCCCCCCTCTCTCAAATACTGAAATGTAACCATTTAATTTTATCTGTCTTTGTATTACCTCAGTTTCTAACCACGTCCTCCCCCCGCCAATCCTCTGTATAACAAACCATCTGTCATCACAAACACTGAGAGAAAACAAAAACAAGAAAGTTTAGCCAAAAAGCCAACGCTTGCACCTCGGCTGGTGGTTATTCACCATTCCAGACACGTAGTCATCCGCCTTTTCAAAGAGGAGAGGGAGGCGTCCAGGTTCCACTCTTCCTGCAGCTGACCTCAGTCATTATGATCAGCCAGGGCTGAGTTTTGTGATCTGCTGCTCTTTGTGAACAGAGTTTGTCATCCCTGGGTATGTACCGTTTACCTGGTCCTGCTTGCTTCATCGCATCAGTTCATTGGAGTTTCCCATGTTTCTCAATTCTTTATAATGGTCAATTCTTATTTTTCCAACTACATGACATTTTTCCTGTAAAGCTGATTTTCCTTTGCAGGACTCCCCCTGAACGCGCTTCTAACCTCGGCTATTTAAAAATAGGAAAATCACTTACTACGCTAAAGCAGAAGAAGGGAAGTCATATATTTGTTTTATTTTGTGCCTAATCTGTATCTTGGTGCTCTGGTATGGCCCTGTCCAAGGGATACAGAGATGAGGAAGTCTACATGGAAATGAGGTCCTTTGGGCCTTCAGAAAAAATCCCTTCTGTTGGGTAACCCCTCTATCGGGGCCACTGGATGCTAGCACAAAGCTCTTCCCCCCTTACATACTCTAGGTAAGTCATTTTTGTTGGAAATATTGTATAAATCTTTGTAACTGGAAAAAATGTCCATGGATAATTTTGTGTTCTGATGTAATTATATTAATACAGAGTTGAAGTATGCATATGTAAATGCATATATGCACACATAGGTACATACACATACATGTGTATGGGGACATATGCATATGTATATGTTGTTATGGCTGTAGAAGTGTGGATTCAAATCTCACTTCTGAAGTTTATTACCTATGTGTTCTTGAGTTAGTCACCTTAGGCCTCAATTTCACTATCTGTAAAATAAGGGATTGGACTGGAGGCTCCTCAAAGAATTCAAAATGCTAACCCAGCCATTTCTTCCTTCCTTGTCCCATTATGGTCTGCATTCTCTCATAAATCTACCATGATACCACCACTATCACCACTAAGGTGTGGTGACTAGCTTCTTGAGGGTTATACCAGCAGAGCACAAACACAGTTTAGCAGGTCATACCGATGTGGTAGCAAAGGCTTCTATTTGGGACCCATGATGGACTCTATGGCTGTTTCCTGAAAGCCAACATGATTAAGTAAAGAAAGCTGATTTCCAGGTCAGCTGCATGGGAGAGCTGATGCCAAATGTCAGGCCTGTCTTCAATTTTTTTTCCCCTGATACCTAAGCAAGGGCAGCAAATCAGTGAGAGGCCTGTACTGAAAGTCCCCTTTAAACATTGAACGTTGCACATTAAATGCCTTCTTCTATGATCTTGCCACTTCAATGGGAACTGAATGCCATTATGATGTCCAGATCAACACCTTAAGGCTATTTCAAAAGGTTCTTTCTGCCAAGAAGTTTGCAATGGATGGGGACAAAGGTGCTTTTTACCCTAATTGTGTACTCGAAGAAGGTAGGACAGATAGCTGTATGGAGCTCCAGGCCTGGAGCTAGGAAACCCTGAGTTCAAATTTGGCCTCAGATACTTACTAGCTGGATGACCCTGGGAAAGTCACTTAACTCGGTTTGCCTCAAGTTTCCTCATCTGTAAAATGACCTGGAGGGGGAAATAGCAAACCACCCCAGTGTCTTTGCCATAAAAAGCCCCAATGATATCATGGAGAGCCAGACCCGACTGACCAACACAATGACAAAAAGAAGGGCATGAGTGGGGAAGGGGAAAGCATCTATAAAGCAGCTACGATGTGGTAGGCACCATGCTTGTAAATATCATCTTATGAGAAATGTTCCATCTCCAAGCTGAAGCCAAACAATAAAGCACCTTCCTGTACATCATGAATTCCTTTATATCACCAAATAAGCTTGATCTGGTAATATGGAACCTCACCAGGAAACCTATTGAGAATCTCTCTATAGATACATGCAATCTCTCTCTTTCTCTTTGTCTCTCTGTCTCTCTCTCTCTCTCTGTCTCTGTGTGTGTGTGTGTCTCTCTCCCTCTCTCTCCCTCTCTCTTTCCCTTCTCTCTGTCTCTCCCCCTCCCTCTCTTTTATTTGTTTTTGCTCTCTGTTACAAGGGATAGCTCTTTATATGAGAGAGAAAGAGGGGTATAAATTATTTAATGAAGTGAAATACTCAAGAGAGTGACATTTGCTTGGTAAAAGTATTTGCCATTATATGGAAAATATCCAGAGCCCAAATAGAAGAGGGATTGCCTGTAACTTACATCTACTTGCTTGGCATCCCTAAGGAATTTTTTTTTTGTTTGACATTATATTGATTACATTCAGCTCAAGAATATTGCACAACCTCCAAAACATGATCATTGTCACTCAAAATGTTTCATCTAGCCATCTACACAGAAACATCTAAGTGGATGAAGAGTGCCTATTGTCTAGATTTTGGTTTACAATGGGATAAACAATCAATAGAACTAGTTCAGTCAATAAGCATTTATTAAGCACCTAGTATGTTCTAGGCACTGTGTTAACTGTTGGAGATATAAAAAAGGCAAAAAATCAGTCTCTGCTTTCAAGAAATGCACAATCTAGTTGGAGGTAAAGGTCCATAGATAGCATATCTTAAGCGCAGAGTACAAATGGACAACAAGCAAGTTCCAGAATTAAATAGATGAGTCATAACTCAACTTAAATTTGGGATATTGTGCATTGTCTTTAATGGTTTTAGCCTTCTCACTGAAATGAAAATCTACATTTCCATCATCTCTATTATTTCAGTCATTCCATGTGGCTCTGATCGAGGGAGTACTATGTTTTGCCAAGAGTTAAAGTTAAAGAATACTCAAATGACAATGGAGAAACACATAATGACCATGAGTAAATTACAGCAGATTTCAGTCAGTCAGTCATTCAACAACCATTTCTTCCTATGTGCAAAGAAGAAGAGAAGAAAAATGAGAAATAAGCGGAAGTGAAGGAGAAAAAAATACTCTTGGAATATAGGAAAAAGGCATATATCATGAGAAATATATATGGTACCCATATCATGAGAGGGATGGTGATCATATTTAACATGCACATTTCCCATTGTAGTCATGCTTTATCATTTAAGGGAATCCCTTGACGTTTAGGGCAGGACATACCCTGAGAACAGCACAGGTGAAGTAGGCATCTAAGGGCAGCCATCTCTAAGATGGAGAGGAAGAAAGAATAAAAGAAATTCACATGATAAATTTATCATATATTTATAAAAATAGTTTTACACAATAGATTGGCAGTTTCATTTGCAATTATCTTTTTTTAAATTATCCTATATTTTGGCAATGTTTGTTTTATTCCATAA
This sequence comes from Phascolarctos cinereus, assembly GCF_003287225.1. NCBI lineage: Eukaryota > Metazoa > Chordata > Mammalia > Diprotodontia > Phascolarctidae > Phascolarctos > Phascolarctos cinereus. The sequence goes on along the minus strand of NW_027555514.1, from coordinate 7,936,817 downwards.
ATTAATTTTTTAAAAATTTTATTGGTTTATTTTTATTTGCCAACAAGCACTTCCATATGCTTTTGAGTTTAACATTTTTCTCCCCCTTCCTCCCCACCACCCTCCCCAAGATGGCACACGATCTGATATAGGCTATACATTTACATTCCTATTAAATGTATTTTCACATTAGTGAAGTTGTAAGTAAAAATTAAAACCCATAGGAGGAACCATCAGAAAGAGGAAAGAAAACTCAACAGAAGAGAAAAAAATTCTTTGCCATCACAAAAAGAGCTGCTATGAATATTTTTGTACATGTGGGTCCCTTTCCCATTTGTATGATCTCTTTGGGATGTAGCCCTAGAAGTGCTATTGCTGGATCAAAGGGTATGTACATTTTTATAGCCATTTGGACATTGTTTAAAATTGTTCTCCAAAATGGTTAGATCATTTCACAACTCCACCAACAATGCATTAGTTTTCCAATTTTCCCACATCTTCTCCAACATTTATCATTTTCCTGTTTTGTCATGTTGGCCATTTTGATAGATGTGATGTGGTACAGCAGAGTTGTTTTGATTTGCATTTCTCTAGTCAGTAATGATTTAGAGCATTTTTTCATATGACTATAGATGGTGTTAATTTCTTCATCTGAGAACTGTCTGTTCACACCCTTTGACCATTTATAAATTTGGGGAATGGATTGTATTCTTATAAATTTGTCTTAATTTTCTACATATTTTAGAAATGGGGCCCTTATCAGAGAGACTGGTTGTAAAAATTCTTTCCCAATTTTCTACCTTCCTTCTAATCTTACTTGCATTGGCTTTGTGCAAAAAATTTTCAATTTAATGTAATCAAAATTATCCATTTTGCTTTCATAATGTTCTCTATCTCCTGTTTGGTCATGAATTTGTGTGTTCTCCATAGATCTGATAGGTACACTATTCCTTGTTCCTAGTATCAGCCTTTATGTCTAAGTCATGAACCCATTTTGACTTTATTTTGGTATGTGGTGTGAGATTTGGGTCTATGCCTATTTCTGCCATACTCTTTTCCAGTTTTCCCAGCACCTTTTTTCAAAGAGTAGGTTCTTATCCCAGAAGCTGGGGTCTTTGGGTTTATCAAATAGTAGATTATTATAGTCATTGAATACTGTGTCTTGCATATTTAACCTATTCCACTGATCCACCACTCTATTTCTTAGCCAATGCCAAGCAGTTTTCATGATTGCTGCTTTATAATACAATTTAAGATCTGGAATGGCTAGGCCACCTTTCCGTGTATTTCTTTTCATTAATTCCTTTGATATTCTGGACCTTTTATTCTTCCAAATAAATCTTGTTATTATATTTTCTAACTCTATAAAATATTTTTTTTGTAGTTTGATTGGTATGGCACTGAATAAGTAAATTAGCTTAGGTAGGGTTATCATTTTTATTATATTAGCTTGGCCTACCCATGAACGACTGATGTTTTTCCAAATACTTAGATCTGATTTAATTTGTGTGAAAAGTGTTTTGTAATTGTGTTCATAGAGTTGCTGGGTTTCTTTCGGGAGGTAGACTCCTAAATATTTTATAATGTCTACAGTTAAGTTTAAATGGAATTTCTCTTTCTATCTCTTGCTGTTGGGCCTTGTTGGTATAACATAGAAATGCTGATGATTTATGTGGGTTTATTTTATAGCCTGCAACTTTGCTAAAGTTGTTTGCTCTTTCAAGTAGTTTTTTACTTGATTCTCTAAGTATATCATCATGTCATGTGCAAAGAGTGATAGCTTTGTTCTTTGCCTATTCTAATACCTTCAATTTCTTTTTTTTTTCTCTTATTGCTAAAGCTGAGGTTTCCAGTACAATATTGAATAACAGTGGTGATAATGGACATCCTTGTTTCACCCCTGATCTTATTGGAAATGCTTCTAGCCTGTCCCCATTACATATAATGCTTGCTGAAGGTTTAGATAGATGCTATTTATTACTTCAAGGAAGACTCCATTTTTACCTATGCTTTCTGATGTTTTTAATAGGAATGGGTGTTGTATTTTGTCAAAAGCTTTTTCTGCATTTAAAAAAATATGCATATTTTTAGTAGAAGGCATGGATGAGTAGTGATCACCAACAAAACATAACATTCTTCTGTTCAGAGAGAAATTTTCTCCTGGTTTGTCTCTCTTTCCCACCAGCTTACCTTCACTCCCTCATAACAAGATCCCCTCCCCCTTTTTTAGACAGTCAGAAATCATTCCACGATGGAAATTTCAGCCCCTCCAAGTTTATTCAAGGCTCTTGTGATGTTTTCTTAAGGTAAACTGCACATATTAGTTTTTATAGCAACAACAATAGCAACAAACAACTTTTTTACTTACAATTGCCTTGCTTTCAGCCTAGGCTATATAAATGGATTTGCCTGTGGATATATTTCTGTCGTGGTGAAATTATTTTACTTAAGTTGAAAGGAACTTTTAGTAGTCACAATTATAATGCTATTTGTAATAAACTATTTCTTAAAGGAAAATCTACCAGTTCAATTTTTATCCTTTAAATACTGGAAATATTTTCTCATTGCAGGAATCATTAAAGAAAAAAAAAACATTTCAGAGTAATATAAGCAGTCTCTTCTTTTACAGTATGGATTGAGTTTTTTTTTTTCTGCAAGAATTCTTCAGCCTTACTAACATGCCCCTAATTTTCCTAACAGTGTAGCCAATGCTCTAAAAAGGCCAGTAGAAGTACTTTCTCACCTCCCAATATTCTATTTTGAAGTGGTCTGTTCTGCTAATTTGTATCTTGGTGACTCATTTTTCTTATCTTTCTTGTATAATATTTCCATATGACAAAATAGGTGAGAAAATAAATGCTTTGAGTTAATGGTCTTTCAGCTGGGGGAACATTTAAATTAAGGTCTTGACTGCAAGGACTTGAGAAAGTAATATAGCCTACTGCCGATTTCCTAGTTATGGTTCATTAGGTGTTTAAATAAATCTCTTGTGTAATTTTGGCAGCAGGGAAGTAAATTGTCATCTTAAATAAAAGTCAGAACAAACAGACTAGAAAACTTTAGATTCTGAAACTAGTCCATAGAGTTGCCATTTTAAGAGAAGTAGATATAAAACCAGAGCACATTTAAAAATCTCTCTGGTCACTAGAATTCTAAATAAATCAAACACTAAGATTTCTTGTCTTCCTGTTTCTCTATTTTCCCCTTTAAAATCCTAATATTGTGGAAAACCAGTAGGGAAATGAGGAAAAAGAAACTACCTTTGCTGAAACTGGTAATGAAAATTCTGCTGCTTCAGCTCTTAAGAGAATTTTCATTTCTAAAGCATTGACCTGTTATGGAGGTTAAAGAAGAGAAAAAAGAAAAAAACAGAGCAAGTCCAACTAGTGGATGTGCTTGGCTGCTGGAGGAATAACAAATCTTTCCATATTTCTAGGAATCACATTGAATCTAAGTTAGAAAAAGACCAGAGGGACCTTTTTTTCCCCTCATTCTGCTATCAGAGATGGAGGTTTTGTGTTTTTTTTAAACATCTGTAGGCAGATGTTACTTTTGCACTTCTTTGCCTGTCTTTTAAAAAAATACTGAGATTCTTCTGAGAAAAAAAGTGAGTCTTATACCCTGAATGTGAAAATTTTTATCAGTGAACTCATTCAGGGAAAATGAGATTCTGTTATTAACCCCAATCACAAAAGCCCACATTCTCAAAGCTCATTATTTTGTATATGTCTGGACTTGAAGGGAATGTAAAGACATTTTCTACACTCAATCTCTATAATCTCTGCTCTGTCATCATTTTAAAAGCACTACAGAATGACAGGTGGTTTTCCTTTCTGGATGCCCCATTATCATATCAAATATTACATTTACAATGCTGGACTCATTATCCATCCCCTTTTGCACCCTCTTTCTCATTTCCTAGTTTTGATTTGAGAACAAAATCTTACTTCCAGTCTCATGCATTATCCATAGAGTCATCCTCAATGTTTCTCTCTCCTTCTGCCATGAAATAAAATGGATTTCTTTCCTCATTGATGCTACTCTTAGAACATTTTAATACATTTTAAAATCTGTTCCCACCCTTCCACTCCAAGGACACCAACCTAATTCAGACACTCATCCATGAATATCTGGACCTATCTCATAGCCTCCTAATTGGTCTCTATACTTCCACTCTCTCTCTTCTTCATCCTGTCCTGTGCACTGCTATCGGGCTACTTTTCTTAAAGTACTGGACTGATCATCTCCCTCCCTTCTGGAGAAGCTTTAGTGTTACTTCAGCACTTAACATGGTTCCTATCACAAAGTAGGTGCTCAAGTAATATTGATTGATTGAATGGTTCACTGTTGTTTACTGGAGGAAATACAAGCTTCTTTGCTTGCCAATTAATACATGTTTGATTCTAGTTTACCTTTTCTAATTTACTTTGCATTGTTCTCTGATTCATTTTGCTGCCCAGTAAAATTCATCTGTTAGCTATTCACAAAACTCTTCATTCCATCTCTTGTCTTTGTCCCATTCTACCTGATGGATGCCCCATCATCCCCCAAGTGCTCGTGCTCACTCCCATCTCAAATTATATATTCTCTACTAATTTGTGTAGATTGTATTTCTTTGCTCTAGACAATAGTCAATAAATATTTATTAAGGACCTACTATGTGCAAGGAACTGTATTAAATCTTAGGGATACAAGTAAAACTATAAACAAAAACACTCCTGCTCTCAAGGAGTTTACAATCTAATGGAGAAAATGCACAAAATGAAGCTGCAAAGTGGGGATGCATAATGTATGCTGGGTACCTTGTACATAGGGATATGATGAGGACTTTCAAAGAAGTCAAAAAGCAGTGGAGCTGGTAGAAAATGGGGAAAAGACTGAAGGGATCCCTGTTTTTAATTCAAGGCTCTGGATCCTATGACGTTGGACTCCAATCAGGGGGCCCATCAAAGGGGCAGAGGGGACTGAGGCAATGTGAGTACTGGAAGATGATGTTGTTTCCCAGTAATGAGTTTCCTGGGGAAGGAACTGATTGTTCAGTTGTTTCAGTTCTGTCAAACTCTTCTTGACCCCATTTTTGGATGTTGCAGTTTCTTGGAAAAGAGGGTGGGGTGGTTTGCCATTTCCTTCTCCAGTTCATTTTACAGATTGGGGAACTGAGGCAAACAGGGTTAAGTGATCTCCCCAAGGTCACACAGAAAGTATGTGCCTGAGGCCAGATTTGAATTCTGATCTTCCTAACTCCAGGGCTTGTTCTCTATCCACTGTGCCACATAGCTGCCTGAAGGTATGATAGAGTGCTCCAAAGAAGTTCAAAAGCAGTGGAGCTGGTGGGCAATACAAATTTTTCACGGAGAGCAACTGCAGTCTATTTCTCCCCTGTGTCCTCATTTTGGAGCAAAAAGACTGGTTCATTGTAGGGAATTATGAAGTGCTTCTAGAGTTCAGTTAAATATAATACTGATGAGATTGAGACAAAGTCACCCACTATATTTCAATTTTAGAAGATTTATTCAGGGTAAGCATTCTCCTAATTTAGAGATGAATCTTTCTGCAGTTGAGTAGAGGATTTTCATGAATTGTCACTAACAATATCATTAACTGTTGGTTAACCCACTGGGAATGAGACCTGCACATTTGATTAGACTAGTTTGCATGTGACATGTGCTTTTGTTGTGGATCCTCTTTTCAAAGTGTTTTTGGCCTGGTGCAAAGCTTGAGCTATCTGCTCCTAGGCTTTGAAAATCTATGGGATACCCCATGCAATGATGAGGCATCCAAATTGATTTCAGTGGCTGATACCTTATCGAGCTTATAGTTCAGAAGCATATTTATTTCTCATGAGTAATGAGGATGATACATCATCTGAACTTCATATCCCACACCCTCGGGGTTTTACAAAGTATGCTATGACCAGCTTAATAAAGTAGATGAGAAAGAAGGAATTTCATTTTTCTCTTGCCTTTCCTTGTATGACCAACACTTAGTACAGTGTGTGGCACATTGTAGGTTCTTAACAAACATTTAAATTAGAAAATAAATGTAATATTTCCCATTAAATAAGAATGACAAAACATCTCCAGTACTCTGAACAATACCAATGAATACTAGTGCAAAAAATGTTCATGGAAGGAGAGTAGCACAAATTTATAGATAAATAGCACTAAAGAATATAAATAGAAAGACCCAGGTACTTGTGGCTGTGGCCTGCAGGCCTTGATGCCCATGATTTCTTTTGGCAATGGTCTGCCCAACATATGACTTACTCCTTTTCTGAGCCTCTCTACTCACCTGCTGCACAAAACAGCTTCACTGTTATTCTCAGGTTACTGAAGCAGTATTAAGATATTTTAGCTGGAGCCTGCAGAATTCCCCAGATCTATACAAATGGCCAGACCCTGAGGCAGTTACATTCTTTTAGTTAACTGTAAGAAAGTTCCTTTTGATCCTAGGATTGCCAATGCTCCTCAGATTTTGCTCTATACAGGAATGTAAGTGCTTTATATTTCCTTCCTTTCAAGGCATAGCGCTCAGTAAAGGGAAATGTAGATAAGTCTTTGAGGGGTTTCCTTTTTCTCAAGCTGCATATGGTGCTGGAGAAGCAGGCAACCTTCCCTAGTCAAATTTTCACTCATAGAAGAAGATTCTCATGTCCTTCAAACAACTTTTTCAGAAAGCTGAGATTTCCTCCAATCAGATCAGTTCCCTTCATACAATAACATAGCTTCTAATCAGCCAGTCTGGTTAGCTTCTGACAGCATCTCAGTACCTATGATTTCTTTCTTTTTTAAAATTAAATTGTGTCTTTCAATTGTCAATTATTCATTTGCTTTTCTCTTTTCTTTCCTCCATTTTACTTTTTCTCCCCACCAAGATTATTTGTATTTGTTGTATGTATTTCACTTATCTTACTGATTATGGTTATTTTGATTAGAATGCAAGCTCACTGAGGGCACAGACTATTTCATTTTTTTCTTAGTATTCTCAATTCTATCACAGTGCCTGGTGCGTAGTAGAAGCTTGGTAAATTTGTGTTTATTGTCTGAATGATGAGCTGAAGGAGCCCATTGCACTTTCAGAGGACTCCAGTTGTCAGCTTCCATCTTACTGTTTGCACTGGATACTTGTTGTAACCAGTTCTGTCTTTTGGGATCAAACTCATTTTTGTCAGATATGAGAGCCCTCCAAATATTTGAACACAGACATCACCTTCCACCTAAGCTTTTCCCTCTCCAGGCAAGATGATCCCAGACATCAGAGCTAGAAGGGACCTCAAGGATCATAATCCAACCTATTTCTAAATGAGATTCTTCTTTTCCACGTAGCTATAGAGTTGTCATCCCAGCTTTGATCAACACTATTGAATTAAGATGTCACTGACTGAGATAAGGATGATTCAATTTCTTATAAAATTTTTGCAGTTGGAAGATAAAAACAATGGACCTCTATTAACACAGAATTATACCATCCACTTCACTACATCATGCTTATGGTCAGCTTGATCTTAGCGTTCTTGAAAAGAAGGATTTTAAGGATTTGGGAAGCATAACCATTAATGATAAAAGTAGGAAGCCATACATTTAGACTTGGAGGGAACCTCAGACATCACTGTTTCCAAAACCCCTCTTTTCCAGATAAAGAAACAGGAACAGAAAGGTGAAATCACTTGCTCTTGGTCACATTGCTAGGAAGTATTATACAATACACACATATTTATGTATATTATATATGGATACATATATATATATATATATATATATATATGAACTATATGTGCATATATGAATGCATATATATAATTTATTTCATTAAATATTTCCCAATTACATGAAAAAAATTATCATTCATTATAAAAAAAATAGAACTCAAAATTCTCTGCCTCCTTTCAACCCGTACCCCTCCTTGAGAAGGCAAATTGTTTTATATTGATTATATGTGAAGTCATGCAAAACATATTTCTATATTAGCCATGTTGCAAAAGAGAGCCAAGACAGGAGAACAATATTTTTCATCTTGAGTCCTTTGGAATTTCGTTGATCATTACCTTGATCAGAAAAACTAAGTGTTTCACAGTTTATCATCCTTTAAATATTGCACTTTCTATATATTGTATTCTCTTGGTTCTGCTCATTTCAGTTTACATGATTTCATATGTCTTTCCAGGTTTTCTGGAAACAATACTTCTCATCATTTCTTATAGCAAAATAATATTCCATTACAATTATATGCCATGAGTAAAATGACAAATGTGGGAGGGTATGTGGAAAAAATGGGACCCTAATTCATTGTTGGTGGAATTGTGCACTGTTCCAACCATTTTGGAGAGAAATCTAGAATTATGCCCAGACAGTTATCAAACTACCAAACCCTTTGTCCCAGCAATACCACTATTTAATCTATTTCTGAAGATAATTATTGAGAAAGCAAAATAACCTATATGTTCTAAAACATTTATAGTAACTCTCTTTGTGGTGGCAAAGAACTGGAAATTGCAGAGATGCCCATAAATTGGGGAATGGCTGAATAAGTTGTGGTATATAATTACGATGAAATACTACTGTACTATAAGAAATGGTGATCTCATTGCTTTTAGAAAAAACATGGAAGGACTTGCATGAAATACTGAAGAGTGAAATGAGCAGAACCAAGAAAATTTTGCATGCAGTAACACCAATATTGTTTTAAGAATGACTTTGAGCAAATAAGTTGCTTTGACTATTATAAACACTCAAGTTAGCTATAAAGGACATATGGAGAAAAATGCTATCTGTATCCAGAGTACGAACTGAGAAATAGAAGTATGTATAGAATAATTTTACATATATACATATATGTCTGTGTGTGTGTGTGTGTGTGTGTGTGTGTGTGTGTGTATACCTATTTTGGACTGATATCTATCTCTAGTGCAGGGGGGGTGGAAAAAATAAGAAATTTACATGATAATTTTGTTGTATATTCAAAAGGAATAGCAAGTTGTGCATAATAGATTTGTAGCTTCATGTGCAGTCATCTTTATTGTTCTATTTATGTAAATGTTTGTTTTATTCCATAAATTAAAAATAAAATTAAAAAAAACAACAATCACATACCACAACTTTTTCAGCCATGCCCTATTTAATGGGTAATCCCTTGAATTCCAATTCTTTGCCACCACACACACACACACACACACACACACACAAAACTATAAATATTTTTGTACAAATAGTTCCTTCTACATTTATTTTGATCTCTTTGGGATTCAGACCTAATAATGGTATTACTGGGTAAAAGTATATATACAGTTTTATTGCTCTTTAGGTATAATTCCAAATTTTTCTCCTGAATTGTTAGACAAATTCAGAACTCAACTAGTACTGCATTAGTGTCCCATTTGTTACACACTCCCTCCAGCATTTGTTATTTTCTTTTTTCCATCATGTTAGCCAATTTAAAAGATGTGATGTGGTGTCTCAGTGTTGTTTCAATTTTCATTTCTCTAGTAATGATTGACAGCATTTTTATGTGACTATTGATATTTTTGATTTCTTCTGAAAATTGTGTATTCATATCCTTTGTCCATTTCTCAACTGCAGAATGGCTCTTTTTAAAAATTCATTCATCTAGTTTTCATATATATATATTTGAGAAATGAGGCTTTTATTAAAGAAGTTTGCCAGAATATTTTTCCTCCAGTTTCCTGTTTTCCTTCTAATTTTAGTTGCATTGATTTCATTTGTGCATTTTTTTTTTAATTTCATGGAATCAAAATTATCCTTTTTAGTTCCCATGACCATCTCTATTTCATGTTTGGTCATAAACTCTCCCATTCTCCATATATATGGCAGGCACATTTTCCCATGTTGCCATAATTTACTTATAGCATTATCTTTTATGTCCAAATCATTTATGCATTTTTACCTTCCCTTAGTATATGGTATAAAATGTTGATCTATATGTAGTTTCTACCACACAGTTTTCCAGTTTTCCCAGCCCTGCGTTAATGCCAGATCAGTGAGCGGCCTTGGGGTCTTTAAGAGACCAGTCTTTTGTCTAAACTGCATGGACTCCATCAACAAAATAGCAGAGGACCATGAAGTAAAATCATGCTTATTTGAATTCATATATCTATATCTATATCTATATCTATATCTATATCTATATCTATATCTATATCTATATCTATATCTATCTATATCTATATCTCCATATATCCATACATATGCACACGTACAAACATTGAGGGACTAAAGTCTTAGTTCATAATCCATTGGAGAATTAGTTTAAGCTGAATTTCCTGGCATAGTAGAAGAACAAAATTATTATAAAGTCCCAGAAAAGTTTTACAAAGTAGTATTTTTTTTTACATAGGAGACTTAAGATGAAAGTGGTGAACTATACGCAAAGGTTAATTCTTAAGTTTCCTGATCTTGTGACATTATATATATACATGCACACACATACATATACATATACATATTTATATATATGTATATATGAATATATATACACATCTATATGTATGTGTATATATATATATATATATATGTATATATATATAAAATATTAACTCTGGATTGCAGGGTCAGCAAGCTGTTGTCAATTTTTTGGGAGAGTTTTTCAAAAACATTATGTTTAACCCAGAATTAATTACATTCAGATGTAAAGCATGTATCCATTTGTCTGTAGTAAACCCATTATGTTTAGTAGTGTAAGTTAAGGAGTTCCCTTGATGGCTATCAGTAGAGAGTGAGTAAATTGAAGAGGCAATGTCTGTAGGCAAGACTTGGCACTTGTACAGTACTTTCAGATTTGAAAAGCACTTTATGTATGTGATTTCATTTGAGCGCTCATGGGTACTTGCCACATTTATTATGATCCTTTCTTTACAGATGTGGAAAGTGAGTCTCAGAGATGTTAAGTGCTTTTCCCATGTTCTTATAGTTATTAAGTGTTAGAGCAAGGATTTTAACTCAGGTTTTCCTGACTTCAGATGCCCTGCTCTAGCCACTGCCCCACGCTGGCAGCAATGCTGACCTCTTATAAATGTTCTTCCTAGGACTGCAGGGTCTAATAGAAGACCAGCTAGCTTGACCCACACATATCAGATGAAATGGCTGTTCCTCATTTACAAATCACTCTCTTTCTAATGACCCCTTCAGTCAGGTAGCAGACCCAGGTGTATTACCATCCTTCAGATGAGGACACTGAGAGCAGAACATGTGCTCAGGTCATAGTAGATAGCTGTCACAGCCAGAATCGGGGTCTTCATTCCAAGTCCATCCAAATTTAGACCATCAGAGCACTCTACCTAATGTCTGGATGATAGAGACTTCACTGGATCCTCACTGTCATCTAGCATGGTGGCTCTCCTTCCCCACTTTATGCCATAGACAAATTGAACAATCATGTATACCTTTTGTTCTTTCCTAGCAAATAGCAGATAATTATTACTTGTTAATTGAGTGATTGATCCCAATCAAGATAAAAGCAATGACTAGCACATGGCTAAGGATAGACTACTCAGGCATGCTACTAGAGGTGCCCCTCCAAATTAACCTTGGTCCATTAATAACTCTTCTTCAGGCCATACCCTTGAACCAGTTTTAAATCTGAATGTTTAACCAAACATAAACAAATGCATATTGAACACATAAATTGTTTGACATATTCACCAGAACTCAAAATGTTCCTACTTTGTTGCCTTGACTGTTTATTGTACAGGTGGCATGGCCCTGACCATTTGCCTAAAAGTTTTTGGAGAAGGATAACCAAAATTTTCCCAGCACACAATGCTTAGAAACTACTATATTGTCCTCCTCTTCATTTAGTCAGGCAACAAAGACATGGCATGACTTCCTTATGAGGCAGGGTTAGAAACTTTTTGAGTCATGGATATTATATGGAGCTCCCTTATTAGAAAGTTCAAGGGAAAATGTATATAAGTCACATCCTGTGGCTTGTAAGTGGATCTAAGGAGATTATAAATGCATGATAGAGATACAAGGCTTGATGACAATGACAACCAAGTTTTACCTTCTCTTTGCATGGATCCGTACTGAAATATACCATTGCCACCTGGCAGGCATTAAAGATGGTTAGAGACAGGCTGTGCACATCCTTACTGCAGAACTTCGCCTGGGATTTGCAGAAAGCTGGATGAATCCTTAATGAAGGTTAGACATAAGTAACCACTTTAATTGTAGACCTTTGATTTTAAAGCATGTGGAACAAAAGAAGTGATTATTTAACTTAATTCAATAAGTATTTATGACGAATTTATCATGTTTTCACTATGTCAGGCACTGGAGATTCCAAGACAAATGCAGTACCATCCTCACCCTCAAGGGGCTCGTGTTCTATTAAGGGGGTATAACACGTATTTAGCTAAATAAATCATTTCCTTACTTTTATTGATAGATGATTTGCATCAAATACCAGAGTGTGGGAGGCAAAGTGAACACTCTCATGATCTACCGAAGCCAAGTTCTTTTTTAGTAGAAAGTCAGATTCAAGCACTCCTAGCTTCTATGTGGGAGGTACAGTCTATGGCTGAAAGTCTTGGGTACTATGTTAATTTATTATTACAAAGCCTTCAATGACATCATGTTCTCTCCAGTCAGACCTGGGAAGTAGTAACCCCTTGGCTTACAGTAATTAGGTTGCTTCTTCCTGGCAGACAGGAGAGGGCTATTATAAAATGAGATAGCACACAATAGATTCAGTGGCCTTTGGTCAGATACCTGGCCCTACTCCTCATCTTATGAATGGAATAGGATGACTCTGGGGTGATTTATTTTCATTTACCCTGATTTTTATACCCCTTCTCTAAATGCAAGCACATGGTCCCATCTACACAGCTGTCAACAGTTGGGCTAACACTGACTTCAGCAGCATATACAGTATCTTAGGTATTATGGACAAGAATCCTTTTCACAATAGAGAATTCATTCCTGATGTAGTATCAATGTTAGGAATTCAGTAAATCTGTGTTTTCTGTTAGAATACAATACAGAAAACTGGCTGAGGGTTCAAGGCCAGATTGCCAATCAGTGAGTCAGAGCACTATGAAATCTTGGTGGTAGCCAAGAATACAGGAGAATTTAATTTATCCAATTAGTAACTGGCTAAAAAGTGTCCCAGGGACCTGGAAGAGTTAATATGACTTTTATGGGTGTCTTATTTATTGACAGGCAGGGATTAAACTGGCCACAAGAAGAAACCATGTTATGTGAATAATAGAAAAATATTTTAGAATAATTCTTCAAACATTTATTAAAAACTGTCATTGTGCCAGGGATACATGGACAAAAAATAAACAAAAAATAAAGTCCTTGAGAAACTTACATTCCTTGGGGGGGGGGTACAGTTAAATAGGTGGATGAGTATATACTAAGTATATTCAATGGAATAAAAAGTTAGTTCAAAAGGCAATTTATACTAAACATTGGAATCTGAAGGGTCCTTTTGAGGAGGCAATAACTCAGCTTTCCTTGGGAGAAAACTTGAAATTCCATGAAGTTCACATCAGGAGGTGGTACATTCCAGATATGGGAACCTATGTGTGCAAAGAACTGATGGCAGGTGATGGATTGACAAATGTTATGTACAGGAGACAGAGACCATTTGAACCAGGATGAAGTATGTCAGAGAAAGAGTAAAAGGAAGTGAAGTCTGGAAAAGGTATGTTGGTTCCACGTGACAGAGGGCTTTGAAAGCCAAGTTGAGTAGCTTATATTTTCTCCTAGAGACAATAGTGAGCCATTGAAGATTTTTGAGTGGGTGCTATAAGCATGGCCATGACTGTGCTTTAGGAAGATCATTCTGGCAGCTGTGTGGAAGATGGATAAAGACAGGGGAAAGATGGATGTTGCTTGACTATAGTCACGGGAGTCAGAGAACACCAAATCCAAATATATTTCCTGCCACTTCATAATGAATCCGCCATGTTCCTCTCTCAGCAACAAAGGTGTCAGCCTCATCACTAACACCCGTGCCAGAGAGTTTTATTATATTTATTTTCAGATAAAGCGACTAAGTAAAAATCCAGGTTATGTCTATAGTCTGAAAGTGGGGGAAGTGCAAATGCGGCCCCTAATCTTCTGATTGGCAGTTGTTCATCGTGTGTCTTAGGTGAAAGCGTCTGGTAATCTCATAAGTAAAAGTTCTTAGTTGTTGAAGACACAATGATGTCCTGTAAAGTGAAAAGACTCATGTTTGTTACTATTTCTTCACTGCAATAATCCAGTGCTTAGCACTATGCCTGGCACATAGTAGGTGCTTAATAAATGCTGCTGGACACTTGGCTACAATTTCCCTAGGGCTTAGCCTGATCCCTAGTATGAAGCAAGTATTTCATGGGTACATGTTGATGGATTGAATGTGAATATGTGAATGGCATGGTAGCAGAGCTGTCCGGGAGATTCTTAAAACTGATTTTACACTAATTTCTAACATATCTCCATTTTTGATCATAGGATCATAGGAAAGATCATAGATTTCAACCATGAAGGATGCTTAAAGGTCAGCTGTCATCTGGAAGGTGGATTAGCCTTTTCCCCTTTAGATCTAGAGGACTGTACAAAAAGAAGTGGGGAGAATTGGCCAAAAGACAATTTTTGCCCTGAGGTCAAGTAAAACTTCCTAACAATAAGAGCTGTGAAAAATTGAATGAGTTTCCTAAAGAGATGGAGAGCTCTCCATTCTTGGAGATGATCACGCAACACTCGGAATGTAACAGGGTTGTCAGCCACGCGTGGGTTGGACTAGATGCCTGCTGCTATCTCTTCCAGTCCTTCCCTTTTTTGAGTTTGTTATCTAGTCTCACCCATCCATTTCAGAGATGAAATTCTCTTTGACAGCAAAATTCAGCTGACTTGCAAAAAATCACTTAGGTAGTATCTGAGATAGGGTTTTAACCCAGGTCTAGGGCTCTTTGTACTCTACCACGGTAAACAAACAATCTGTGTTGGTGTTCAGTTGTTTCACTCATGTCTGCTTCTTTGTGATCCCGTTGGAGTTTTCTTGGCAAAGATACTGGAGTCACTTGTCATTTCCTTATCCAGATCATTTTACAGATGAGGAAAGTGAGGCAAACACTTTACAGTGACTTGGCCAGATTTGAATTCACAGAGATAAGTCTCCCTGATTCCAGGCCCAGTACTTTATCCACTGTGTCATCTAAATGCCTCCCAAAAATTATCTGTAGCCCCTTCCTAAAGCCTTCCTGTAGTGACCGGGCCCCTCACTATCAAATTGAGCTGGAAGGATGCTGAGGATAAGCAAGAGAAGTCTATGTGCATGTGGGTGTGTACTCACGCATGCCTGGTCCTGCATGTCTGTGCCTGAGTGTGTGTGAACAGCTTGGATTTAACACTTACTCCATGTAAAGTGCTCTGCATTCCAAAATGAAATAAAAAGGTTTTTAGATTGCTTATTCTTTTGATCCCTCGTGGCCCTGATCTCTTCCATTAGCAGGCATAATTGAAAAATAACTATGTGCATATTGTATGGCATTTTAATGATGATTTCTTAAAGCAATGTCAATTAATGCACATTAACCAAGGGACAAATACCCTCATGATGTATTTTAGGAGTTATCTCTGGAGGAAAGCTTATTCATCATCTCATATTAACTTTGTAAACTAAAAATAACTTTCATTGTTGACTTAGGAGTCATAAGGATGAAAAATTTCACGTAAATCCAAAGGAAGGGATTTTTCTGACCCATTAGACAAATTTCTTGGAAATCTGCATTACTGAGCCACATAGAACAACCACATTGGGCCAATGTGATCTCCCAATATGTCCAGGCTGTTTTCTCCATTTTCCAGGGTGGAGATGTGCACACAAACATAGCCCCACTGGGATCCTCTGGTCCAGGCTCACACACCAAGCCAACAGTGGCCACTCATAACAGCCTGGAAAGCACAAGTCTTTGGATGCTTGGTTTTACCTTTGTGAAGTGTTGCCTTTTCTTCTCTTAGACAGAAATGGGGATAAGGCTCTTCTATTCTAATAATAATTAGCCCAGATTATGCTGGGGCTCCCTAAAGCGGCTGCACCCTCACCATGTGAAGCAGGATGCTTAGTGGGAATGTCCCATCACCCATTTCTTGCTCTCAGTCTCTCTGCTTTGTGCCTAAAAGGTCTTAGGTTAGATATTGAAGCTCATCCTTTCCTTTGGCACCCTGAACCCTCAGGGGAAGGAAGATCTACCACATGCAAACATTTTTCCATTTCGTTCCCTTTCTCTCTTCCAGAAAGTCCTGTCCAAGTCAGATCTGAGGATGTCACTTCTGTGCTCAAAGTATCTCGGTGGGTCCTTATGTCTCTAGGATGACATACAAACTCCACATCTTGTCATTTCAAGGCCTCTGGCTGACCTTCCCAGGGAGATTACTCATGACCCAGCTCCATGTGCTTTACACTGCAGTTGATATGCACAACTTGCTATTCATTTCAATGTAATTCGCTGAGCATTAACTAATCACTTACCTTGTACAAAGCATAAGCAAGTCACCAAGCACTGATTTACAACCCACCATGGGCCAGACTCTAGGCCAAGCCCTGGAGACACAAAGAAAGACAAAACTGGCCTGTGCTCTCAAGGAACCCACAATCTGAACAAAGGAAAGCTTAAGAGGCCCGTGTCTCTGGGTGGGAGAGGACCTGGAGGAGAAGAACGAATAAGACAGGGAGGGGCCAAGTGATGAATAGCTTCAAAAGCCAAAGGAAGGGTTTCCTGTACAATCTTGGAGGTGATTGGGAGCCATTTGAGTTTATTGAACTCTGTGTGTGTGTGTGTGTGTGTGTGTGTATGTGTGTTTGTATTTGTGCATATTTGGGGGGTGTTAATATAGTCACATCAGTGCTTTATATGGCATTGTGCCAGGGTTTGGGAATACCAAGATAAAAATGAAAAATAGTCCCTGTCCTCAAACAGCTAATTATCTGCTGAAACATAGAATATTGAAAGAGATATGAGAATAAGCTGTGATTAGAGGAAGGAGCAAACACTAAATACTCGGGGTCCATTTTCTCTTTCCCCCAAACTCAGCATGCCACTTGCCATCTCTGTGATTTTACACACACGCTCTGCCCTCTGCCTGTGCTGCACTCCTTTCTCACCTCCATCACTGAGAATTTGTACTGTATCCTTTAAGGATCTACCCAGGGGTCATCTCTTCTGAGAAGGATGCATTGATCTCATTTACTTAGCAGTCTGTCCCTCCTTCACCTAGCTGATCTTACACTTCTTTGTGCATATATTGCATCCCAAGCTAAGGTAAGTGCCGAGAGGGTGGGGGAGTTTTTGTTCTTGTCTCTAGATCCCCAGCCACTAATGTAGTGGCTTGCACACAGTAGGTGCTTAATTACTAGTTGTTGAATTGCATAGATGAGCCATACTTGTCATAGTAAATAGAAGAATTTCAGAATCAAGATGAGGTGCATATGACCACCTTAAAAAAGAGTCTTCCATGTAGGGATAGGGAAGTGACTTCTGATCTCACTGGTAAAAGGAATTATCAGACGGTAAAAAACCTCTGTCTACCCATCCAGGTTGGCACTTTCTTGTGCATTTTATCAAGGTACAAAGTTCCTAGAGCACTGGAAGATTTGGTGCCTTGCCCAGAGTCAGACAGAAATAATACATGTTAGAAGTGAGATTGGAAGCCAGATCTTCCTTACTTTAGGACTAGGTCTCAGTCCACTAGCCTAGGATGCCACAGAGAGAGACAATGTCCTAAATAAGGCTGGCCACATTTTGTAGCCCTTCTTCAAGTTATTATGGAGACACAAACCAGATCTCGGGGCCTAGATGGTCTATTGGAAATGGGCCTGGATCTGGGCTCTGTCAGACCTGGGTTCAAGTTTCATCTTTGCTATTTAATGGCCAATATAGGCAATCATGGCTCTTCTCAAACCTTACTGTCTTCTTTGAAAATGGAAAGGATGCTGGCTATATTATCTACTTAATAGGGTTATCATAAGGTTTAAAAGAAATTGTGTATGTATAGGGCTTTGTCAAGCTTGTGGCATTATATAATGGGTAGTTCTTATCTCTTAATGGCTTTTGAGAGATGTCTAAATGGAGGAAGTTGGTCATTGGGTACCATTATGAAAAAAAAGCATGCATTTTGAATAGAGTAGGATTCGAACCAGTTTAGATCGACGAGTTTCAGGGTTGATTTGCTTAATTATTTCAACGTTGACAGGCACTGACCAATTAAATTTCTGAACCTTCCAATCACAATTTATTTGATGCTGTCATTTTTGTTTTTCTGGGTTCCCATGTAAATTCTGCTTGGAGGTTGTGAACTAACATTTAGAAAATAGAAGATGATTGGAACATGTCAGTGATGAGGATTTACAAAAACTGTGTGGGAGAGATTGTTGGGTTTAGAGAACCTGGGTTTCTATGTACTTATTGCCACTTACTTGGGTATGTTGTTTCAACTCTCAGGTCCTTGGCTTCAGACATAAAATGAGGAGTTTGGAAAGAATAGCTTGTTAGCTTCCTTTTGGCTCCATAATTACAATCCTATGCACTTTTGTTTTAATAAAAAAAAAAAAACCTTTCATCAATCATGCATATTTCAGATTATAGCAAGCCATTTCCTTCCCTCCTCCCCCACCAGACATGCTACCACTTCCTAGACTTTGAACAACATGCTTGGAAGCTTGTTTTAGAGATACACTCATCATGCCGTAAGAATCAGCACGGATTATACTAGAAGGTAAAAATTAGTATTTTCCTGATCATAAAAGTTGAAAAGCTGAGCTCCAGAAAACATTAGCAACTCATAATGCTGCCATCAGTCACATTTTTTGCTAGCATTGTAACAAAGCCACTTGCTACACTTTTTATAATAACTCTTTCAAAAGTCAGGTTTGGTTACTGGGAAATGAGGGCCCTAAGCTAGGTAGGGCGTTGTCATTTTTTTTTATGGTTGTAAGGACTGTCTCCCAGTTTGAAAGCTCCCCAAAGTGGATCAGTTCCAGAAGAGTATGTTTCCCATTACTCAAATCACTACCAAGCTTTCCCTTGTAGCTCTAAAAGAATATCGAATTGGGAAGAATCCCCATTAGGCCTTTGAAGAAAGTACAATAGATTACTTCAGGGTCAGATAGATGTACTTGGCCTTGGATTTGCTAAATTAGAACTGGAAGCCCACCTATTTGTCAACGTGACATAGAGAGGACCCTCTGAAATGGCGAGCAGTGACCTATTATTGGACTCCTCATGAGGATATTTGAGGCACTTTGATTGAATTTAGACAGAAGCCTGAGCTGTGTGAATATGGAAGGAGACAGAGAACAGGAGAGCAGAGGGGAAAGATTCTATGAAATGCAGTCAAATACCACAGGCAGAATTCACTCAGAGGTTAAAAGCTCTGTCTCCAGAGGCAACTAGAAGGCACAATAGAAGACTGAGCCTGGAGTTCAGAAAACCTTAATTGAAATCTAGCCTCAGACAATTAATGGCTGTGTAAGCCTGGGTGAGTTTCTCTGTCTCAGTTTTCTCACCTGTGAAATGGGGGTAATAGAACCTACCTCACAAATTTTTCAAAATTATTAAAATGAATAATATTTTAAGGTATTTCATACAATGCTCAGTACATAGAAGGCTCTTAATAAATGTTTATTTTCTTTCTTCCTCCTTACCTTCCTTTCTCACCTCTATTTTATATAGTGCCCACTTTTGGGGACTGCATTTCTCATCAAAGAAGCTAATGTTAAAGATGATAAACAACTATTTGGAAGAAAAAAGAAGAGAAATTTGAAAAATTTTTCTTGCCTCTTAAATGTTTGAGGTTTTCTAGATGATTGAATAATGACTATAGATTCACAGGTTTCAGAGCTGAAAAGGAAAAAAGATTCTGTAGCCCAACCACCACATTATATAGAGGAGAAGGCAGTTCCAGAAGAGCAATCTGGCTTTCTTCCATAGTATGTCTACTAATGTCCCTACAAAATCACAGAATTTGAAAGTTGGAATAAGCTGAGTGGCCATCTGGTCTAACATATGTGGATCCCTTACTAACCTGCCTGACCAGGTATCATCCAGCTTCTGCTTGAAGACCTCCTGAGAGAGTCCATACCACTTCTTAAGGGAGGACATCCCACTTTGAGACAACTCACATTGTTAGGAAGCTCTTCCTGAAATCCAGCCTGAATTGATCTCTTTTTATATGCAGTCCAGTATTTCCAATTCTGCTCCATGGGGCTGCACAGAATTAGACTAATCCTTCCGCTTCATGATAGCCAGTCAGAGACTTGAATACATCTACCATGTTTTCCCTGACCCCTCTTTTCCTCAACTTAAACATGCCCAGTTCTTCGGATTGGTGGAAGACTCATCATGGAGTAGAGGTGCCATGTTGTCTCTAAAGTTTTATCAATGGGGTGTATACTCTAGTAAAACTGTCTTAACTGAAAAGTCTTCAACTGTTGGGCAGAGACGGATTATGTGCCTATCATCCAATGAGCAGCCCAGCTACATCCAGAAGCTCCTGATCAGATTGTCCTGAGGGACTGGATTTTGTTTTATCCACATGAAGTATTTGGGGACTCTCTATTCAGTCACCTGCAATCTGTGTCAGTGGAGAGAGTACCCAATCTAAGACCAGAGCATAGGTTGAAGAATTGGGGATAGTTTTCCTGAAAAAGAGCCAACTTGAGGAGTGGATGGGAGGTATAAAAGCCATCTTTGTGTATTTGAATATCTGGTATGCAGACAAGGATTTTGAAGTGTTCTGTTTAGCTACAAAGGTCGGATGTTATCAAGAGATACATTTTGACTTGATGTAAGAAAGAGTTTCTCAATTTGAGAATTATGGTACCACCACAGGTGGTATGGGCTGCCTTAGAATAAAAGATTTCCTTTTGTAAAAGTTTTTAAATTTTATGTAAAAACAATTTTAATATTCGTTTTAAATGATTTTAGAGTTCCCAATGTCCTTCCTTTCTCCTTCCCCTAACCCTTCCTTGAGAAGATAAGAACTTTAACACTGCTGATATATGAGCAATCACGCAGACCGTCTTGGCCATGTTGCAAATGACAACACAGACAAAAGAAAATTAAAAAAAAGAAAAACACATTTTTTTTTTAAAGTGTGCTTAAATCTGCATTCAGATTCTCTCCGTTCTTTCTCTGGAGGCAAATAGAATTTTTCATCACAAGTCCTTCAGAATTTCCTTGGATTATTATATTGCTGAGAATAGCTAACTCATTTACAATTGATCGTCATGCAAGATGGATAATCCTGTGGATGACGTTCTCACGGTTCTGCTCATTTCCCTTCGCATCAGTTCATATAAGTCTTCAGTACTGGGAAATTTCACCCCTCCCTTGAGTTCTTCCAGCTGAGGACGGATGACCACTCGCTGAATGTATTCTTTAAGCGTGGGTTCAACTAGCTGATATTTGGTCACCTTTATCATTCGAATTCTGGATTTCTGGAAGTTACTAGAACATCTACAGATTTTAGAATTCAGGTTTTTCTTCCTTAATCCCAGGTTAGTAATTAAATCATAAAGCTACTCTTTTTTTTTAAATACCCTATTTTAAAAACCATGATTTAACTTGGGCTAAATTGAAAAAAAAATCACTGCTATCATTATTTATGGTCCTTATTTTGCTTATCTGACTTCCTTATGGTAACAATGGAGTGACAAATTTTCAAATTGAGAATCATTACTTCTTTTTCTGTTGCTGAGGAGATTAGATTCATGCAGTTAATTACTGTTCAAGTCCACTGACCTCACATTGTGGAACACTTGACTGAGAATGTTTGGCCCAAATTGTCACATATTACAACTTATCTTCACTTATAAATCTAAATTATTAAAGGAACTGTAACTTTTATCAAGTTGGGCAAATGCAAGTGTGGAAACTCCTTCCATCACTGCAGACTGCAACCTCTCTGTGGCTTCTCTTTGAAGACTGGTTTGAGGAGTTTAGCATATTTAGCCTGGAGCAGGAAAGAGTGGTGAGGAGGGTTCTTGAGGGTTGTCTTTAAATATACAAAGGACTGTCATGTGAAAACAAGATTTGACGATTCTGTTTGGCTCTAGAGAACAGCACCAGGATGAAGAGGGTCAAATTGCAAAGAAGCTTTATACCAAGAAAAAAAATCTAACAATTAGAGATGGCTAAAATTATAATGGGCAACACTGGGAAGTAGTGAGGTCCTTGGGATAGGATGTGTTCAAGCAGAGGATTAATGGCCACTTGCTAGATAGATAGATAGATACTTTGGTAGGGGCAGGACTAGATGGTAACTGATTCACCTTCCATCTCTTGGATATTGTGAGTGAGAACTCAGTCTCAGAGTGATACCTGAGCCACTCACCCAGTTCACACAGGTAACATGCCAGAGGTGAACTTTGGTAATTAGGATTTTGAGTCCTGTGCTCTACCCATTATGCCACACTGCCTCTTTTCCACATAACAGATAGAAATAGGAGCAAGAATATAGAGTTCACAGATAATCTCCAAATCTTATTTTAGCTTGTGATTTCATTTCCTGTCCCGCCCAACTCATTCTTAACAGATTCTTTGCAAAGGCATTTGAGTTTCCTTTACTCTCCCTTGCCCAGGCCTGCCCCCTTGTGGAACTTCTCATTAACAGCTAAATGTCCATGAGGAGAACAGCAGAAGATAAAACAGGATGGAAATCATGGGAAATCCACAAAGTAGATAATCAGCCACTGAGTAATCAGGCCACGGCCCAAGATGAATAGATGTTGGTATTATCTTCCAATTATGATTTTCTCTGGTACAAGTCAGCTACAAGGGTATCTTCTTCTTTATACTCTATCATGAGTGACCGTCAGAAGCTTATTCTCCTTGAGGCCTGTGGGAGGAGGAAATGACTCTCCTGTGGGCTTTCCAGGGCTCAGTTCCATCCTTGGCTAGACTTGCCTTTCTTATGAAACATTAGGCCTTTGTGCTCACTGCAAGGGAAACCAGGCCTTCCATTTCCAGGTGGATATTGGTGGGTTGGGGGTGGGGAAGACTTATCGCTTCCCAGGGCTGTTTAAACAACTTGATGAATTGTTTCATTGGAGCTCCTGCAGGCAGCATCCTGGAAAACACAAGTCTGTGTTTCAATGGACTATTAAAAACCATGACCCTGGAAACGTCCAATCATGGACTCAATTTCATAGATAAACACAAATCACAGTTTGTGACCAATAACTGGATAAATAAGACTTTTGGTGGAGAAAATGGCCAGGGACAAACACTCAGAGCATTAAAAAAAAAGTCTTTCTTTTAAGTAGGTTCATGTTGTCTTTCAATAATTTCACTCAGGATTATATAGCTAGTTCCAAATTGTTACTATTCAGAGAGAATAACAAAGAAATCCTCAAAACTTTTGAAATTCTCTGACTTTGAATAGGGCATTTGGGATTTGTAAATGCTACCTAATAACAACAATAACGACAAAGGCATTGACCACATTTTAATCATTTATGCAGGAGTGTATAGCATACTGAATGTGAAAAATACCAAGGTAGAGACTCCACCCAAGGCCATGTCTTTCAGATAATTATCAATAAGGATCAGGAAGAGACAATGATAATAACAATAATAGCATATGCACCAAAAATTGAACACATATGCATTGTTCTTTGATACTGTTAGGTTAACAAAGCATTTTCCCTACATTATCTAAAAGGTAGTCTAGTTCTGTCTTACAATGTTTCCATTCAACTGTTCTCCTTCACAGTTGTTTCCTTGGAGCCTCCTCATGCAGATAGCAGAACATTGCCATCTACTATGGAGCCTAGAGAGCAGAGAAACTAAAGGCCATGGAAATAAAGGAATATAATAACAACTGGCCTTCAACTTAACATAAAAGCTTTAAATACATTATCCTATATAGAGTTCCATGTCAACTCTTGGAGGCAGGAACTACAGTTATCATGATCCTTATTTTACAAGTGATGAAACTGGGACAAAACCAAGGGGAAATGACTTGCCCAAGTTCACACATGTAGTTTCAGAGGCTAAATTTGAATTCAAGTCTTCCTAATTCAGAGAAACTAGGAGGCGCAGCTCATTGAGGGCTGGGCCTTAAGTTAGAAAGACTTATCTTCCTGAGTTCAAATCTGGCCTCAAACACTTATTAGCTGTGTGACCCTGGGCCAGTCACTTACCTTACATTACTTTACCTTACATTACCTTACGTTACATTGTGTTGCGTTTTTCTGTGTTGTGTTGTGCTATGTTATATTAACTTCCAATAGATTGTTAGCTCCTTGAAGGCCAGGATTTTTTTTTTCTCACTTTGTTTCCCCAGGATTTTATATAGCACCTGGCACATAGTAGACATTAAATGAATGTTTTCATATCATATTACATCATATCTTATTGTATTATAATTTGTTGTACAGCATTCAATAGTTAGATTCAAGCATCGTCTGAGAAAATTCCATCAGCGTTTATTAAATATCTTCCAGGTCCCTGTGTCTTTACTAGCATACTATTTAGGGATACAAATACAGGAAATGAACAATGCCTACTTATAAAGAGCTTGAATGCCAATGGAAAGATAACAAACACATATATGAATATGTAGAATATAAATCTAAATTGGATAAAATAGTTATGTAAATAAGGCAACAAGCATTTCTTAAGTATCAACCATGGGCTGTTTTAAGTCTTGGGAAAACAAATACAACCCCAAATAATGACAGTTCTTACCCTCAAGGAGCTTACAGTTTAATGGGGAACCATAGGACAAACCAATGGAGCTGGAAAGAGGAGGGACAAGGAGAACAGAATTGAAGGTACCAGCATGAGGACATGGTATTGAAAGCCCAAAAGCCAGAAATACAAGTGGAAGGGCAATGAAAGATGGGTGGCTGCTCCTCTCTCTAAAATGGAGACACCAAGAGAAGCCCTCTGGTGGAAGAAGAGCCTGACATGTTGAAAGCTCTAGGAAATGGAGGTCTCAGCCACTTGAAGGTAGTTCTAGTGACTGTAGTTAAAGCATGGTGTAGAAATTCAGAAAGTCAGGAGTGTAGCTGACAAGGGAATGGAGATTAAAATACAAGATCTTTGGGGCAAGAAGATACTAGAAGGTAGAGGGATCAGGAAAGGCTTCATGCAGAAGATAGTGTTTGAGTGATATCCTAAAAGAAGAGAAGGATGATATAAAGCAGATGTAAAAAGAGAGACCATTCCATTCATGGGGCCTCAACAGTGCAAAGGCATGGACATAAGAATTGTTTCATGCTTGAGGAACAGATAGAAGGCCACCTTGATGTCACTGTAGAGTGTAGGGAAAAGCAACATCCAGGGAGGCCAGATTGTGAATGGTTTAAAATGCTAAATTGCGGAAGTTACATTTGATACTAGAGGTAATAGGGGAACACTGGAGTTGACTGAGTAGGGAAGTCATAGGTAGATTTATGTTCAAGAAAAATCATTATGTTAATTGAATATAGGATGGATGGAAAATTGAGAGACTTGATTTAGGGAGACAAAGTAGGAAATTGTTGCCATAGTCCAGGCATGAAGGAATGAGGGTCTTAACTTAGGTGGTGGCTCTGTTAGAAGAGCTAAGGGGTCAGATGCGAGAGATATAGGGGAGGTTGAAATCAGATGATTAGCAGTTAATGAGATGTGTGTGGTGAGGAGACTGAGAAGTCAAAGAAGTCACCAAAGTTGCAGACCAAGGAGATTATAGTGAGGGTGCTAACTTCAACAGAAATTCACAATAGAAGAGGGAGTAAAGATGCATTATGGGCAGCTAAGCAATGCAGTGGATAGAGAACCAGGCCTGGAGTCAGGAAGACTCATCTTCCTGAGTTCAAATATGGCCTCAGATATTTACTAGCTGTGTTGCCCTGGGCAAGTCATTTGCCCAGTTTACCTCATTTGCCTCAGTTTCCTCATCTGTAAAATGATCTGGAGAAGGAAAAGGCAAACAACTCCAGTATCTATGCTAAGAAAAACCTAAATGGGGTCATGATGAGTTGGACAAAACTGAATAATTAGTTCTGCATTACACTTGGGTTTCATATGTCTTTAGGACATCCGCCTAAAATATTCTAGGATCCAATGAAGATCTGTTTATTTTTGCTTATTTATTAGGATGGGAAATAGATGTGTATTTTTAGAAGGGAGGAAGGAAGTCATAGAAAAGGAAAGAGAGAGGATAATGAGAAACAGAGAGATAATTGAGGATGAAAATCTACTGGAGAAGACCATTTGGGATGGTCCTGGAAAGGAGAAAGGCTATTTCATTGTCAGAGATGGAAACATGAGAAAGTGTCATGTCTAGTGAAGGGTTTTGGGATGAAATGACTTAAAGAAGAACTGGCTCATACAAAATGGCCTTAATTTCTTTAGAATGGTCAGATGCAGGGCCTTCAGCTGATGGGGTGGTGAGATGGGACACATGAAGGTATGGGAGGCTTGAGGGAGGAAGAGGAGGTTTGGCATAGTTTTTAGGTGAAAGAAGATAAGAGATCAATTCAAAGGGAATAAAAGAATCATCATGCTGAAGGAAGGGACCTGTTCAAGTTATATAATATAAATTTATAATATGCCCAAACAGCATAGTTGTGTGACTTCTGTCAACTCCCTATAGTGGCCTGGGAAACAGAGAGGAGGAGGTAAATGATGGGAATAATCCAGGGCTAAGAACTGGCCCAGAGTTGAGCAGTACAGGAAATACAGATGGGGGACTTAAGAGAAGAGGGCAGTGTGAATGTGAGAAGAGGAAAGTGAAATGGCTAGTTAAAGGGTCATGGTGTGAAAAGGAGGAAAGTAAAGTCTGAGTAGCACTGATGACCTGAATAATCATTGAGAGGTGGATCCACTGGGGGTCTTGATGAAAGAAATGAAGAGATTTAAGTGGGGTAAGACATAGAGTGAGATGGAGTGATAAAGAGTAATGATCAGATAGAGGAAATTCAAAGTTTCTAATTAAAGAAGCAGAATACTTGTAGGTAATTAGGTAAGGTGCTAGAGTGACAAAGACAATGTTATTCACAGTCCCTGTCTTCAAAGAGGTTAAGCACAAACCTAAGCCCATAGGTGATGATTTCGGATTGAAGAGAATGCACTAACAATTCAGGAAGTAAGAGAAGTCTTTCTTTATAAGTGGCACCTGAGTTAAACATTGAAGTGCTAGGCATTGTGTGAGGCAATAAAGAGGAGGAAGAGAATTCGAGGCATGGAGGCAGCCAAGGGCCAGCTTGTGGGGCAGTTCACCTGGCCATCAAGAGCTATAAGACATATTCCATTAGATTTAATTATGTGATATCATGTCTATGTTAATAGAAGGAAGTGATAACCAAAAAGTTGATCTGGCCTCAATTTAAGTTAATTGAGGAAAACCACCTTTCTTCTTTGGTGCACAAACTTCCCCCAACGGGCAGGCCCTCTAATTTCTCCTTTTCCCATTGCAAACATTGGTTTCCCTAGGTTCCCTATCACTGCCTGGCTTTTAAGCATCACTACTATACCTCACATTCTTTACTGGCAGGGCACATCTAACCCTCCCCTTTTCCTAACCAGAACCACACGCTGGGAGGAAGCCTCAGAGGTCACCACCATGCTCACGTCATAGGCCAAGCCATATCAGTTACATTTTTTCGAGGGTCATTTCTCACTGGGTGGGATGTAACCTTTTCCCTGACTGGATAAAGGAAAGCAGCCCATATGTTCTCCACCTCTCTCAGACGCTCTCAGAGTCTCTTCCTTACTCCTTGCCAAGTTCACATTCATATCAGCCCAGCATTCATCTTCCAAGTTATCTTCTCCTCTTTTGACAGAAGATTGAGTTTTACTTCCACCTATGCACTTGCAAAATAAAAACAACTGACATGTGGAATAAATTACAGGTTAGGGATGCCTATTTTTCATCCGCGAGCACAATTCTGGAAATCCATTGCTGTTTGCAGCATATTATAATGCCATTATTAACACAGTCTATCCACTCAGTCTGGATAGCTCTATTAGCAACCATGTCCCTTCCTGCTCTCATATGTCAATCATACTCTGTAACATATGGAATATCACCTTAGACTTTCTTGTAAAAACCTTTCTCCCAGTTAGATGGCAATGTCCTTATAGCTATCTAAAACCTGCAAAACATTTCCCAAGGTCACAAAGAGTTGGAAGGGGTCTCAGAGGCCACATTTTCCAAACCATTCCTGACCAGAAATCTCTTCTATTGCTTATTTTCCAAGTGATCTTCCAGCTAATGTTTGTGAGGGGTAATCCATTACGTCCTGATGGAGCCCATTACATTTGGGTAGAGCCCTAATTGTTTGGAAGATTGCTCCATACATTAAGGCTCAATCTGTCTCTTTGGAACTCCCAGCTATTGCTTCTCATTCTGCCCTTTGTAGATGAGCAGAAAAAGCCTGATCACTCTTGCACATGGCAGCCCTTCAAATTTCCAAAGACAGCCACCAACGCTTTATGCCCCAATCATCTCTTTTCTTTGAAAAACATTCCCAGTTTCTATTTTTTCTGTATTTTTTTGTTTTGTTTAGTCATTCCACTTTCTTTAGAGGATTCTCATGTGCCATGAGTGCACCCTTCAGTAAGTTACCTGAATATTCTTGGTCTTCTTTAGCTGTTTGGTATCCTTATTAAAATGCAATGTCAACCCACAGTGCTGTCCCTCTGAATAAGAGAAGAGCAGACCTACCATCTTCTGCCTTCTGGTCACTTTGCTTCTCATAATATAAGGAGGAGATCACATTAGTTTTCTTGGCTATGTATGGGTGGGATACCCCACTTATCCCTGGTTGATACATTTTTTTCAGACAAGAGCACATCTCAATTATTTACTAGGAATGAACAAGGTTAATATACCTATGTTCTTGTGATAGGAAGTCTGTAATAGGAAATTGAGGGACTACCCATTAATTGGGGAAGGGCTGAGAAAGTTGCAGTATATTATTTTGGTGAAATACTATTGTGATATAAGAAATGATGAAGATTTCAGAAAAACCTGAAAAGACTTAGATAAACTCATGCAAAGTAAGGTGACCAGCATCAAGACAGCATTATGTACAGCAATAGCAGTATTTTAAAGATAACCAACTAAAAAATTTAACTCCTGTGATCAAAATAATAATCTAAGACAGTTCTAAAGAACCCACGTTGAAAAATGCTATTTACCTCCAGAGCAAGAAATGATGACTGGGTATATATTGAGGCCTACTATTTCTGTAATATTATTATTATTTTTTGTGTCTTCTTTTGCAACATGATTAACATTTAAATGTTTGTCTGACCTCACATTTATAACCAAAATCAAAGTGTTTGCCTTCTCAAGGACAGGGAAGGGCAAGAGGGAGGAGAGAATTTAGAACTCAAAAGTTTAAAATGATGGTTAAATTTTTTAACAGGTAATTGGGAAATATTTAATGAAATGAATTCAATTTTTAAAGGAAGTCTTTCCTTTGCTCTGGACGTTGTTCATGTCCTTTGAAAATTGTATAAAACCATCAGTTTAGTTTAGATAAGAAATTTGGGGATTTGTTCCAGATGGGGGATAGATTAGGTTAATTAGAGATGTAGAAAGTCAGAGAGACATAGAAAGAGACTACTTTAAATAAATCATGAGGAGTAGGAGGGGCATGCCTTGACCTGAGTCTTGATCTCCTCTGCACTGCCATTGACAAGAGTAGGGCGTTATGATTGGGGCTTCCCATCTCCCCATAAGCATTTTAGCATAGTCTTTGGATTAGCTAATTGAAAAATCTGCCTTAGGAGTCAAGAAATGACTGGGGAAAGGAAAGAAATCAGATTCAAGGTTCTACAAGGAGCTCAAAGGAAAAGTTACACCAAAACTAATGGCACTAACAATCTTGAACCCTTCAATAAAAGGTCTTTCAAAGCCTGTGTTACTCTTTTCTGATGTGCATGCTCTAAACTTGAGCCCCCTCTCCCCTTACCTCTCTGTGCTGACAAAAGAGGGAATCACAGACTTTTAGGGTGAATAGGTAGAGAGTTTGAACCAACTGGGCCTCCTATGATACCTTAATAAATATCTCTTTCTAAAAGCTGGTTGTCTAACTAAGCTTTGTATTACATAACATACCCCGGAGCACTAGCCCCAATGCTGTCTGCATGTACGGTGTGTACTCTAGAGATATGGATTGCTTAATGACTCACTCAAATGATTTAACTGAAGAGTCTCCCCATCCTACCTCAGCTAAGACTGGATGCAATATTGAAAGCCAATTTCTTTACTTTCAGCAACTACTGACTAGTGATATCCCAGTTCCCAGTATTTATGTGGATTAAATACTACTCTTAAGCTACAGGCAGCTACTTGGATGGTACAGTGGATGGAGCCTTGGATATAGATAGAGTCAGGAAGACTTGAGTTCAAATCTAGCCTCAGATACTTATTAGCTATGACCCTGGATAAGTCACTTAACCACCGTGTGCCTTAGTTTCCTCCTCTGTAAAATGAGGATAATAATAGTAGCTACCTCACAGAGTTGGTGTGAGGATCACATCAGATAAAATGAGATATTTGTAAAGTACTATGCAAAACTCAGGTGCTATATCAATGTAAGTTTTATTATTCTTAATACTGTTATTGTTATTATTAATTCCTGGATTTTTCTGATGCTTATTAACTTGAAAAATAAGATTTTAATTTTCTTCTTTGAATTTATTATGTTCTCCTGATGAGGAGTGGGAATTAGACAAAATAGTAATAATAATATTTTATTTTTTTCTGCTGATAAAATAAACAGACATTTACTTCCTCCGTAACAAATTTATTAGATGAAAACATGCCAAAAAATCTATAACTGAACCGATTTCAAAAAGAAAAATTAAAAGAAAACATATTAAAAACAATTCTGCAAATTAAAATCACAGTTCTCTTGGAGGCAAAAAAAAAATGCCCTTACAAATAAATTTGATTCAGTCTAGTACAGAAAATTTTACTAAAAAGAAATTCATGACCTGAGCAAATTCAGAACATTTTACCCTAAAATGTTTAACAGTGCAAAAGAACAAAAGAAAAATAAATCTATTCAAAGAACTGATTCTTGAAATACTTCTTCTTTCCATTTTGTTTCGAACACAGAACCAGACAATTAACCTTTTTGCATACTTGAAAATGAATAGTGTATTTCTTATTTATAGCATTTCCATCTTCCTTATGGGCATTGTGTTGTGATAAAAGCAATGATACCTGAATAGTTGTGTTCAAATCTTCTTTTGATATTCCCCAATCTGCTTATCACCCTTTTAGGGTCTTGATGTCGTCCACTTTAGTGTGGGGATCATACCACCTCCTCTGCCCTTCTCAGAGATTAGTCAGGCAAAAGGATTTATTAAAGGGCAATAATTGCAGGCTGGGCACTTTGATAAGCATTGGGGAAAACGAAGCCAGAAGAGACCTACGATTTGTCTAACTTCTTGGTACTACAAAGGAGGAAGGCAAGAAGCAGAAGAGGTTGAGTGACTTCTCCCAAGTTAGACATGTAGGAGGGAGGAGAGCCCCAAATTCGGTCAAAGTCTTCAGATTTCAAATCTAGGACTCTTTCCCTGTGGCCAGAGGCTTTGGACAGCTGATTTGTGGCCAGGTACTTTGTAAGCAGCACAAGGCTTTGGAGACAGGTAGACCCATTGGTCTTGGGCTACCATCCACCCTGACGGCTTGAAGTTGTTACTGTTCTCTCATAATCCATGACCACAGGATAGAAACAGACCTATTAGATACTTAAAGAACTTCAGAAAAGTCTTGACAATTTTTTTGTGACATCCCATTTTAGTTTCATGGAATTTACTTCTAGAGAGTGTCTCCTGGGTCCTCTAGGAGTTCATGTGAGGTTGTATTTTTTTAATTTAATTAAATAAAATAAATACATCAAACTACAGCCCTCAGTAGACTGGTTCTGTACAGGCTCATTGTCTTCCAACAGTGACCCTTTTGGAGACCAGTCCCTAGGCAGTGGTTGTTTTCCATGGAAAGAACTTTGCTGCTGTTTGGCCAGAGTGTCCCCAGCCATACATAACATGTGCCAGGAATGTTACAGAACATCACCCACACCTTCTAGATTCGCTAATTTCCTTCAGGAATAGTTTTCTGTAAGCAGTGCCAGTTAGCAGGACAGAAAATAGCAGCTCCCATTCATCTGACGAGGCAACAGTCCGTCCGGAGCCACATTGAATTGGGGGATGAATGTGTTATTGAAGCAAACCAGGGTGGAATTGTGTGTGTGTATGTGTGTGTGTGTGTGTGCACATGCGCGTGTGTGTGCACGTGTGTGTGAGCGTGTGTGTGAGTGTGTGTGTGCGTGTGTGTGTATGTGCATGTGAGTGTGTGTGTGCGTGTGTGTGTATGTGCATGTGAGTGTGTGTGTGTGTATGTGAGTGTGTGCGTGTGTGTGTATGTGCATGTGAGTGTGTGTGTGCATGTGTGTGTATGTGCATGTGAGTGTGTGTGTGTGTATGTGAGTGTGTGTGTGTGTGTGTGTATGCGCGTGTGCGTGAGCATGTGTACAAATAGCTTCATCTGTGTCCTTACGCTAGTAGAATCTGAAGGTGTCTGCAACAGCTCCTTCTGGCCTAATGACTTCTGTCTCTGTTGGAATCCCCCTATAGCACACGGATTAGAAGGTATCTCTCAGTTTTAAAGCCTTGCTCTATTTCCTGTTGTGTTTCAGGGACATGAAGGGAATGGGTGACCCATTCAGTCACATCTGAGAACAAGGCACAGGGTAAAAATCCATTTAGGGTTTCCCTTCCCTATAACCCCAGAACTTAGCACAGTTCTTGGCACAAAATAATCACTTAATTAATGCCTGTTGACTGACTGACTTTTAAATTCCATTCATAGAATGATAGAAAACATCTCTCAAGGCAGCTGGATGGCACAATGGATAGAGCTCTGACACGGAAGTCAAGAAGTCCTGAGTTCAAATGCAGCCTCAGACCCTCCCTAGCATTGGGAAAGACATTTAACCTCTATTTGACTCAGTACCCTAATTTGAAAAATGGGGATAATAAATAGTACCTACTTCCTAAGGTCACTGAGAGGGTCAAAGGATCATAGATCTGGAGTTGGAAGGTACCTTACATACCATCTTATCCAACCCCTTCATTATGCAGATGAGGAAACTGAGGCCTCTTTAGATAATCTATGCACTTTGTAAAACTAAATGCATTGTAGACATGTTGACTGCTATCAATGTGATCTACTTTATTAATATTTTGTACCATATTATAATACGTCATATCATATTATACATTGTATAATACTTTGAGGGTAACTGTCAAGCCTCAAACCCATCGGTGAATTAGGGGAATGTCTACCCCAAGCATGTGAAGACTGCCGGGAGGAATAGGTACATGAGAACAATATGTTCCAATGGCCATGAAGGCGGCTGAGGCAGGGGCTGGGGGGTGCTTAGAGCCTGGTCAGACATCCAAGATGACAAGGTCATCCTATGCATGGGCCATTGCCGGTTGTCTTGACTTTGGTCCTGTTACTGGCCTTTGATGACTCTGGAAGAGAGAGTGAGTCTGTCAACTTTGTGCAACTCTGCCTTAATTAAATCCAGTTTATATTCAAGTCAAGACATCACCCACTGATGTCATTGGTCCTCTTAAAATGAAGGACAAAAAACAAACAATTTTATCCCAATAGCAGAAATTTCTTTAAGTCTTTTAAGGGTCATAAAGTGCTTTCCTGATCTTGTATCATTTCATGCTCCTAAGCAGCTCATTATTATTGGTGTCACTGTCTCCATTTCAGAAAAGGGAGAGGTTGAGTTTATCCAGGCTCACAAACTATCTCAGCTACCATCTGCCCAATGCGTTGCTGCCTCCAAGTTCAATGTTTTAAGCCCTGCACCATGTTGCCTCTTAGAGTCTCTTTAAAATCTCATTTTATATTTTAAACATGCTAATTCTTCTCTGTGTATATATGATTAACTTCTTGTTGAAATCTAGTTGTTATATCACACTCATTTCTGAATATATACCTCTGGCGTCTCTTTGCCAGGGAACCATGATTTAGAGGCAGAGGGATTGGACCTGTGATTTCTTTGAATGGGGGATTCTTTTCAGCCAATATGAGGCAGCACCTTTTCTATGAGTTATCAGCTTTGAAAGTTATATAGAGCACAGTGTGCAAGCAGCTTTCCAGAGAAGGCAGAACTTGAACTTGGGTCTTTCTATCCCTGAGGTAAGATCCCTATTTCCAAGTCAAGCTGCCTTGTAAAAAAAAAGCAAAGAAAAAATAGCTTATTAAAACTTACCAAGATGGCCACAGTGTCTTCCGAACCAATAGTTCTGACATCACAATTGTTCAGACTCATCAACTTCCCTCTTGGCACCTTGGACCCTGACAGATGTACTTTCACCTTATCTTGCCTGGAAACAGACATTCCCACCTTTGTTTGGTCAGCTCCCTTTTATGTGACATCTTCCTCCATAAGAAAGTGAGTTCCCAGAAGGTTCTTTAGTTTCTCAACTCTCTCTCTGTCTCTCTGTCTTTTTCTGTGTTTCTCCGTCTCTGTCTCTTTATCTCTCTCTCTGTCTCTCTCTCTGTCTCTGTCTCGCTGTCTCTGTCTCTTTCTCTCATTAGGGGTTTTGGAGGGTAGAGTGCCTAGGGTCGTTATATTTACTATTCATTGCTAATTAAGTGCATATTTCAGGAAGCAGTTTGATGTAGTTAAAAGAGAGGTGGATTTTGAGTCTAAGGACTCAGTTACAAGACCTAGTTCCACTGTGTACAACCTCTCTGACCTTGGGCTGATGGTGCAAATTCTCTGAGGCTTGGTTTCTTCATCTGTAAAACAGAGGAACTGGACTAAATGGTATCCAAGATCCCTTCTAGCTTTAACTATGTGCTTCCTTAATCCAGTGGTTCCACATAAAACATTGTCTTCACTTCAGACATTCTTCTATACTGAACTACATATAAAAAGCAAACAGGAGTCCTGTCGTCTGGTATACGATTTCTGCCTCCCCCAAAGAACCCACCAGACTAACATTTTCTATCCCCCAAAGATGGTTTCTGTTGACTCTGTTGGTTCCCAGACATTTTTTGGCTAGGAAACAAAGCTAATTAAACCAAACAAAGTGAGCATCCTTTGTTTCCATATACACAGAGAAAGGTGAGCTATGCCTCTTCCCTTCTGGTTTGTGCAACAATTTAAATGTTTGTAAACTATGGGATTTTTGCAGCTATTGTGGGCCTTCTGGAGGCCATTAGGAGAGCAGCATGCCTCCTGCTGTCAACCCTCAATCTGACCACCTCGGCATTTAGGCCAGCCAGCTCTCTGCTGCTTCTTTGACAATGAGGATTGGTTCACTTTAATACGTCCAAGTTGCTGTTCAGGTGGAAATTGATGGGCTTAAGCAGGGAAATAGACATGACTTCTGAGATGTGATTCTAGGCAATGGACCTCCTTAAACCATGGCATTGATTGGATGTCAGTGGAACTTAAATGAACTGATGGAAAAATTCAACATAGCAAAATCCAAAACATTCATTTACCTAAGGGAAGAAACATGTTAAAGTAAGTGATGAGTGACTTTTAAAATGTTGGTTTCAAAAATATAATTAAAATATATTTAAGTAATAAATAAGTTATTAATTTTAAAGTAATTAAGTAATGCATATAATTAAGTAATTTTGCCTTGTTCCAAGCCTTGCATGCCTGATATATGATTGTATCTAAAATACACCAAACCCATCCGGGTACAAGGGAAAATCAGTGCTTCATCAGACAAGTTCCTCTCATTGCACTTGAAAATAAAAGACAATAAAACCATAATTGATGATCTGCCTAATTGTTCTTTAATGTGTTTCCTTCCTTCCTTCCTTCCTTCCTTCCTTCCTTCCTTCCTTCCTTCCTTCCTTCCTTCCTTCCTTCCTTCCTTCCTTCCTTCTTTCCTTCCTTCCTTCCTTCCTTCCTCCCCTCCTTCTCCTCCTCTTCCTGTTCCTCCTACTTCTGTTCCTCCTCCTCCTCCTCCTCCTCTTCTTCTTCTTCTTCTTCTTCTTCTTCTTCTTCTTCTTCTTCTTCTTCTTCTTCTTCTTCTTCTTCTTCTTCTTCTTCTTCTGAAATAATCAACAACCAGATTTTTTGGGAAAAAGAATTAGCCACCACAATACAGGCACATATAATGGATAAAGACATTTATGATGATCTCTCTTATCTACCATTCATTCACTTCCATCATCTGCTGTCTACAAATATTCTACCTCCTTTCCTTCCAGTCTCAGAGGTGTGGGGATTATTCCTTCTCTCCAAGACAGTTTCATTCCCTATTACTTTTTCCCCCCTACAGTGAAACAAGGAAACAAGAATCAGAATAAAATGAAAACAATAAACAAGTATTCAACAAACCCAAGAACATGAAGTAGTTTATGAAAAGCACTCTATTTGACATGAACTGCTTGACATACTGTAGGACAATTTGGCTAAGAAAAACAAGAAAAATATTAGGAATGTTTAGATCTGCACCTTATACTGAATTCCACAAAATTCCAAAGTGGATTTTTTTATTAAAACTAAAAATCATATAATACAAAATTTTGAGGAAAAAAGTATCTTTCAAAACTGTGACTGCGTGAAAATTCTTAACCAAAAAGGGATAGAAGACAATACAAAAGATACAATAGATCGTTTTCATTATGCAAAATTGAAATTATTTGGCACGAATGAAACCAATGTAGTGAGAGTAAGAGGACAAAAGTGTTGGTACTCATCAGTTCTACTCTTACCTTCTATTCATCCCTATACATCTTATAATCTGTGTTCTGTCTAACACTACTTTTCAGTCTCCTTTAGAGTTTAATCATTTATGTCCCAATATTTTTATTCACGGATCTATACCAGCACTCTTTCCTAAGCCATCTTTTCTTCTTCACCTATACTCTTTCTAGGTAATCTCATCAGCCACTGTAAATTCCATGACCAAAGCTAAGCATCATTAAGTGTTTCTTAATCTGTCTCACCTCCATCAGATATGCTATAATCTCCCTCATCTTATACAAGAAAGGAAAAAAAAGTTATTGATCCTCCTATTTCTTCGTGTTGCTACCCTATTTTTCTCCTACTTGATGCGAAGCTTCTTGAACAAGAAGCCTATTGTCTCAAGTTTATCATCATCCTCTCTTTTTTAATTCCTTACAATTTACCTAGTATATCCTCTATTCAAGTGAAACAACATTCTTGAAAGATTTCATTACCTCCCTTTTAGCCCATTATGACAGATGTTACTATGTTTTTATCAACCCTTACATCTTACTGCATTTGGTTCCATCAACCTTCTTGTCCTTGATTTCCTGGTTTTGATACCTTGCTGACTGACCTTTCCCTGCCTCAGTGGCTTCTCTTTGTCTCACCAGCTGGTGATGGTTTTTCCAAGCCTCAGACTCCAGTTTCTACATCTCTTGTTAAGCATTCACTCTCAGAGCAAATCAACTCTTATTAAGGCTTCTATTGTCTATGCTACTGATTCTAAACCCTTTTCCTCTTACCCTAACCAATCAACGAAGGATCCATTTTATGTTTTCCAATTGTGAACAAGGTATTTTTGTTAATTTTTTTTTTGTCACTTCATTTTAACATGAAAGAATCAAGACCTGTCATGGCATTGACATTCTTCTACAACCTGCATCTTGCCAGGTGGACAGGTGGTGGCAGAGTGGATATAGTACTGAGCCTGGAATCAGGAAGGCATGAGTTCAAATCTAGCCTTGGAAATTTAGCAGCTATGTTACCCTGGGCAGGTCACTTAACTTCTCTCTGCCTCAGTTTCCTTAACTGTAAAATGGTGATTTTAATAGCATCTACCTCCCAGGGTTGTTGTAAGGATAAAATGAGCATTCTACAATATTGTTCTTCCTTTTCACTATCCTCATGCCTTTATTCTGATTATTGCCTCTACACTCAATCTGTGTTCCTGGGCATCATTTCATTTCTTCTTTGCAGACTCTACATGGATGCCACCACTCCAATGAAGCCTTGCCTAACCCATCTATCTGAAAATGTTACTGCTTTCCCCCTATTTTCTTCCTGCTTTGTTTTGATTTATGTAATCTTAACATATTATTTCTTGAATCCAAGGTCTTTATGAGCATGTCTAAAAAATTCTTAAACCTATGACTGTGCTTTATACCTGTATGCTGAAAACCTGAGATTACCCTTTGACTTAAGCAGACATAATTTGGGTTGGTCTTAACGTTGTGATTTCCTTGAAATGGGGAATTTCCAGGTGCAGAAAACTCCCCTTTAGGGTGTAGGTTAGCACATTTTTAGGTGAGTCAATATGTTAAAGCAACTTTTACCCTGGGGACTGGGGACTTCTTTTCTTAAATGTAATATAGAATATGTTACATTGCATAATATGTTATAAGGGCAGCTATGTGGTACAGTGGAAAGAACACCAGGCCTGGAGTCAAAGAAACCTGAGTTCAAATCTGGCCTCAGAAACTAACTAGTTGTGTGAACACGGGCATTTCACTTAACTTTTTTTGCTTCAGTTTCCTCATCTGTAAAAAGCAGGTGAAGGAAATGGCAAACCACTCTAGAATCTTTGCCTACAAAGGGGGTCACAGATAGATAATTGAAACCACTGAGTAACAATAAATATCACATATATATATATATATATATATATATATATATATATATATATACACACACACACACACACACACACACACACACACATATATAGATGCATAATATTGTATATGTAGAATGTATATCATATTACATAATATATAATCATGCCTATATCTACAAAATTTAATTCAATAAAATTGGTGTCTTTTGTAATCATTTTTTAAATTTAAAAATGTTATTCTCCCCACACTTCCAAATGGTCACATAGTCCTTGTCCATACACATACACACACACACACACACACACACACACACACACTCAGAATAAGAACTTAATTTTTACTGTTCCATCCACTCTCTGGAGCTATTTGGAACTATGTCTAAAGAACTATAAAACTCGGCATGCTCTTTGACCCAGCAATATCACTATTAGATCAGTTATTCAAGAGATAAAAGGGGCAAAGGAACTATTTGTACAAAAATATGTATAGGCAACTTTTTTGTGTGCTGTCAAAGAATTGGAAATTGAGGGGGTTTCCATCAATTGGGGAATAGCCAAACAAGTTGTCGTATATGATTTTGATGAAATAATGATGAGCAGGATAGTTGCAGGAAAACCTGGGAACACTTATAAGAACTGATTCAAGGTGAAGTGAGTAGAACCAGGAGAATACTGTACACAGTAACAGCACCATTGTGAGATGGTCAATTCGGAATCACTCAGCTATTTGAGGAATACCATGGCCCAAGGCAATTCTGAAGGACTTATGATGAAAACACTGTCTGCCTCCAGACTGAGTACAGATGGAAGTCTGAATGCAGATTGAATCTTACTTAAAAAACAAACAAACAAACAAAAAAAGGCCTTGGGTTTTTTAATTGTTCTATTTTCTTTCACAACATAAGGGAAATGGAAATAACTTTTGAATGACTGCATACATATAACCTACATCAAACTGCTTGCCATCTCAATGAGGTAGGAAGGAAGGAGGTAGTGAAAGAATGTACAACTCAAAATCTTGACAAATGAATATGAAAAAGGTTTTACACACAATTAGAAAAAAAATAAAAATTGGAAAAAAAAGGAACTAATTTTCAGAGAGTTAAGGACTTACCCAAAGTCACACAGAGACACTTCCTAGATTTGCTTAATCAAATGGGCAATCATAACTGATGATGTTTGCCTGGGGCTTTAAGACTTACACAGTATTCTCTCTGTCTCATTTGATTAGAGCTAAGTCCACAGTATGAATAATGAATCCTCTGAAGAAGTGATGTTATTTGCACCACTTATTTCCAACGAACTGGGACCAATTACCACATTTAACATACTTATAATTTCGAATACATGCAACAACTTCAAAGCATTTATTATTGGCACTAATCAGGATCTAGCTGTATATCAACTCAATATAAACTGGGAAACTAAATATATAAAATAATTCAAGCTATGCCAGTTCAGTACAATTAGCTAAAAAGTTAACAAAAAGTTCAATGTAAACACTTATTTGATGGAGTGTCCTGTAGAACAAAAATTCAAATTGCTGGTTTTCTTTTTCTGATTTCAATCAAGATTCCCACCCCACCTCCCCACTCAAATAGCTTTTTTTGTTTCTTGATACATAGAAACACTGATTTTTTTTTTTTAGGTAAGAAGCCAGAGGGAGCTTTTCTATAACATTTAAATTTCAACACATTAGATAAACAACATCAAAATATGGAATTAAAAAAGT
Source organism: Phascolarctos cinereus (assembly GCF_003287225.1). Taxonomy (NCBI): domain Eukaryota; kingdom Metazoa; phylum Chordata; class Mammalia; order Diprotodontia; family Phascolarctidae; genus Phascolarctos; species Phascolarctos cinereus. The sequence continues at coordinate 7,896,534 of NW_027555514.1, read as the reverse complement.
ATACTTCATCATGGATGCCATAAGGGAGCCAACTGACTTTACTGAGTGGGGCTCAAGGGGAAGGGTGACATCACTAGACCTGCACTTTAAGAAAATCACTTTGGAAATTAATGGAGGATAGGCTGAAGTGGGAAGAGACTTGAGGCAGGCAGATACACCAGCAGCTATTGCAATAATCAAGGTGAGAAGTGATGGGGGTCTGCACCAGAGTGGAGGCAACGTCAGAGGAAAGAAGGGAGTGTATTCAGAAATGTGAATCTAGAAGCAACAAAACTTAGAAACAGATTAAGAATGTGGTGGGAGTACAAGTGAGGAATCCAGGATATGAGGAAGAACATTTATAAGACTTGGGGCTACTTCAGGACTCTCTAACATTGAGTTTTTGTTTGTGTTGTTTTTTTCTCTTTCCTCCCAACCACCCAAGCTCACTCTTCTTTATGACTTCACTCTGTCCACAACATCAGACTGATCTCCCATTTTCAAAACATTGGTTTCATCATTCATTCTTCTTTATCTCAAATCTTCCTTATCTTCCATATCTTATGAGTTACCAGACTCCTTCAATGCTACCTTTACAACATTTTCCTCATCCTCTACAATCCCATTGTGATTGGCCAGTATTGGAACAGTAATCTAATTCAAGCTATGCCTATTCAGTATAATTAATTAAAAAGTTAAAAAACGTAGTGTCAACACTTATTTGATGGAATGTCCAATAGACCCAAAATTCAAATAGTTGGCTTTCTTTTTATGGTTTCAAATAAGATTCCCCCCCAAAAAATCAAATAACCATTTTGTAAAATTTATTGATCCATAGAAACACTGAATTTTTCAAGGTAAGAAGCCAAAGAGAGATTTTCTATGACTTTTAAATTTCAACACATTAGATAATGGAATAAAAAAATGCATATTTGATCACAGAAGTCACAGGGCTGTTAGCCACACTATTCCAGTAGACTTCTTAACAGGTCCCCCCTAACTCAGTTTCTTCTCCAATACATCCTTTCCAACACTGCCAGGCTTTTCTTCCCTATGTATAAATCCAGTCCTGTTATTCTTCTCTTCCAAAAGTTCAGTACTCCTGAATAAATTTTAATTACCACTGCCTAACTATGTTTAAACATATATTCTTGTAATGGATATATTTTGATTTTATACCACTTTAAATTCTTATTAAATTAAATGCTTACTCAAATAAAAAGCCATCTCTCTCTCTCTCTCTCTCTCTCTGGTGTGTCTGTGTGTGCGTGTGTGTGTGTGTGTAGGGAGAGAGAGAGAGAGAGAGAGAGATGGACAGAGTGTCTTGGACACTGAATAGTTAAGTGACTTTTCCAGAATCAGAAAGACTGTATATGCCTAAGGCAGGATTCAAGAAGAGGTCATCCAGACTCTAAGGCTGGCCACCATCTTTACACTGAGTTGCACTGCCTCTGCCTCCAAGGATGTGATGGAAAAAGTTAGTTTGTTTGTTTGTTTTGGTAAATGTCTCCTTTATCAGTCCTAGAGTGATCTCCCCAAGAGCAGGGACCATTCCTCCCGTAAGCTTTGGCTCTGCCCAGTACCTAGCACTACATATCAAGTCACATAGTCCCATCGCTTTTTCTTAAATTCTCCAAGGTAGCAATCACCTCACCCTAGGTTAATCTCTTCTTCAAGATGCCCACTGTTGTATTTGCTTATCTTCATGCATGCTGTTTCTACACAACACGATTCCAGCTCTATGAAGGTAAGGACTATTTGTCTCCTGTGCCTAGCACAGTGTCTAACACTTGATAAGTTCTTAACAAATGGTTCTTGAGTTCAATATAAGGAGGTCCCATGATGCTAAAGAAAGTATTTGACGTGTGATCTAGGGCATCTAAGCGGGCTCTGTTGGGCAATGCAGCTTTTCAGTTTGGTGCAGCTGCTGTATTCATGGAGTGTTCATGGCTCATGACCCAGTGTCAATCTGCTGGGCAGCAATACTCATGTGCCAAGCTGTGGTTTATAAATCTGGATTTTCATGTATTTGGAGGCACAGTTGTGTGTTCTCTAAATTTCACTTAGGTATTAGGACAATGGATAGGGACACAGATTTTCTTTCCAATAATTCAAATAGTCAACTTTCCTTTCTTTCTTTCTTTTTTAGTATCTCAAACCTACAGAAAACTCCACTCCAAGTAAGGTGCTTCGTTCACCAAATAAACTCTCTTATGAGAACACTATAGTACTTTATGGAAGCCTTAGCACCAAAGCAGATGCTTCCTTGACTGACATTTGCTCATTAAAGACAATAACCTTGAAATTAAAGTCCAATGTGCCAATGCTGCTTCTTAGGCTCAGAGACTGAAGCATGGATCAGTGCCAGCAATGACCACCAGAAGCAAATTTACTCATCCTTTGTGAGATTCTCTCTAGAGTAACCCAAGCCACCATTCAGCATGAAAGCTTCAAACAGTTTAGCTGCTGGAAGTTATTTTGCTAAAACCAGTATCCTTAGAGAGCAATTGCTAGAATGTGTAATCAATTTGGCTTAAAATAAAACCCTGATCTCTGGAAAAGTTTCTGGGGTTATTGTATGATCAGTCCATCTGATGGAGAGGGAAGGAGATGAAAGATTTAATCAGCCTTTACTTTTAATGGGATATTCTAGGAAAACACCTTTTTTATTCCTATGAAGTCATCCCTTAAACACCCTGGACAGTCTCACTATGTCCACGAAGAAGGAAATGAACATTGGAAACATTTAAGTGTTGGCTGATGGTCTAGCTACAAGATTCAGAGCTGTTGTCTAAGCCTCTCGTGAATTCTCTTCTCTTCCACCATCATACCCATTCACTCCGGATTCTTTATTAATCCCATGGACATGCTAGCAGTGTGTCTGCCTCTTTCTGGAATGAAGGAGTCCTATTGAGTACATTAAGCAGGATTCCTAAGAGACTCAAAATAGGCAATTGAGCACAAGAAGGAGTAAGTTGGTATGGGAGCTGCTGGTGTGAGAAATCCCTCCTAAATGGACATGTATAAATTAGGGCTAAAAAGGATAAGAAGAACCATGCCATCCATGAGCAGCCTTAACCCTTTGGCACTCTAGTGAAGCCTACGGTTCCTTTCTTAGAAAAAAGAGGGATTACCTATATATATTTGGAGGAAATTCTCATTTTAAATTGGGGGTTAGTGAAAATAAAGATGTAGTTTTCCCATCCCAGTCTATAGACCCTTTGATATCTATCTTGGGGGTTCATGGACCTTAAGCTAAGAACCCCCCAGTCCCACTGCTGCATTTTATGGCTGGGGAAATTGAGGCCCAGAGAGGTTACCATATGTGGTAGGGAGTAACCAGAGGTAAATTGAGATTAAGGAACTTGTCCAAGGTCACATAGTTAAGCAATCAATTAATAATCATTTCTCAAGCTTCCCCCTTCCCCCACTATGGACCGACACTGTGCTAGGCATCAGGTATTCACAAAAAACAAAGTAGTTTCTGTCCTAAAGGGACTTACAAGTAAAGCAGCAGGCACATATATCTCCAAAGTAAATCCGAGATGTGTGCATCATGTACAGGAAATCTGTCCAGGCCCAACTCTACTAAGTGTCTAGGAGGTGGACCCCCATCTTCCTGGCTCCAATACCTCGGAATTCAGAGTTTGTCATGTTAGAGGAATAAGTCAGATGGCATGCTCCCCTTTTTCAGGGAAGGTGTAGTTCAACTTTGTAAAGCTCTATTGGGAAATGGCCCAGCCTGGGAATCAGATGTTTGAGTTCCAGCCTCAGTCCTGCCAGTCACTGTCTGTGGTTACTCACCAACTGGAGCAGCGGGCTGCTGACAGAGCTTCATCTCTAGATCTAGTATGTTATCGTTTGGAGCAGGAAATCAACCTGATTAGAAATGGCTAGCAATCAGAGTTTTGCATATTAGTAGCATACCAGCAGAAGGAGATGAAGCTTGGCTCTACTGAACTTTGGGAAGCAGAGAAATGTTATACCATGAGGTAGAGGGTTGTAGTAGGGCTGCGTTAGGGAGTCTCAGTGGTACAGCAGGTAAGGTGCTGGATCTGGAGTTAGGAAGACCTAAGTTCAAATCCATCCTCAGTCACTTCCTAACTTGTGATCTTGGGCAAGTCACTTAACTCCTGTTTGCCACAGTTTCTTCATCCATAAAATGAAGATAGTACTAACACATATACCCCATTGTTGTTCTAAGGATCAAATGAGGTAATTGTAAAGTACTTAGCACAGTGCCTAGCACACAGTAAGCACTTTATAAAGGTTAGGCATTATTATTGTTGTTTTTATTGTTGTACATCTAGTTTACTTCCTGGTGAACTAATAAAGATGATATGGAATTAGGTTGGAAGGCTATAAAACCTATCACCTGAATTTGAAACCAGTTTATCTTTAGACCAAGTCTTCCCCTTCAATTACTCTTCTTCATCTTCTGTCACACCCAAAAATACAGGGGGGCTATGGAGGCAAGGAAATGGGGAAGTGAGGGATCTCTTGTTTTTGTTTTTGAAATTTTCTTTTATTATCAATTGAACACACATCAACATTTCCTTCATACAAAGGAGAGATGCCAAAAAGGATTCTGTATCAAGCCAGGAATTTATATTGGACCCAAGATTTTTTGTTTGTTTGTTTTGTTTGTTTTTGTTTGGTTTTTGTTTGTTTGTTTTTAAGTATGTGCAATATCAGTTATTCATCTGCAACTCAATGACCTTGGTGCTCTGGTAGAGCAGACTGGAAGATCATTTTGCCCATGGGGGTTAGTTATAAAGCATATGACTTTCTCAGAATTATGCTCCTAGTTCCAGAGAGAGAGGGACTTACTAACCACAGCCTGAGATCAGGATCCCTGCTCTGTGTTAGAAAGGTCATTATCACCTGAGATGTCCATGTACCCTCATACCTGAAGCCAATGTAATGCACATTCCTGGTCCAATCCCAGGAGTTTATGAGGAGAAGACAAGTTCTGAAAAGTGCAGTATGGATGGGACACACCTAGAAGTGGGCATTATCTGCCTCTAGTCAAAGAGGTGGTGAATAGGAATAATCCATTTTGTGTTTTGCTACTGTTGATCAGAGTAGTTGGTCCCTCTTTGGTCACCTCCTCTTATCTTTTCCTTTTTTCCTCTAATGGTCTAGGAAGAAAATAAAAGAAAAAGGAAAAAAAAAATAAACCATGTCTGGCTGCTGTTCAAGCTGCCATAACAGCTGCTGTTCCACATTGCTGCTCAGACCGCTGCCTTCAGCCCCATCAGCTATGGTCTCTGCTAGTAGGGAAAGTACTGTGCCCTAGCTCTTCTGCCTTCCACCCCTCCTTTTTATTTTCATATATTTTCATATATTTATATAAGTAATTTAATAATATAACATTATATCTATATACATACATACATACATACATATATATGTATAATTTAGTAACGTTTCCAACACTGTACTATTTGTCTATGTCCTCATCTTAAATTCATTTTATTTTATTTCATACAACTTTTAAAAATGTTTAATGTTTCCTTGATGATGTACTTTTTGTAATATTTTTGCATCAGTGTCACTTCCTCTCCATTTTTCAAAATCCTGCCTTATAAAAATGAATGTAATTAAGCTATAGAAATTCACAAGTTGCCTTCTCTGAAAATATTTATATCATTCTAAACCTCTGTTCCATAATGTCAGTATTGAGAGGCAGGAAGGAAGATTCGCCATTACATTTCTACAATCGGGACTAGCTGCTGCATTGATGAGAATTCTGAAGTTTTGCACAGTTTTCTTTTACATTATTGCACAGTCACTATGTGCATTTTTCTGCTGATTCTGCTCAGGCCATTTTGGAGAGCAATCTGGAATTTTGCTCAAGGAGTTATTAAACTGCCTCTACCTTTTGACTCAGCAATACCACTAGTAGGTCTATTTCCAAAGATGATTAAGGGGAAAAAGAGGACCTATATGTCCTCAAATGTTTATATCAATTCTATTTTTTGTGGTAAAGAACTGGAAGTTGCAGGAATGCCCATCAATTGGGGAATGGCTGAAGAAGTTGTGATATATGATTGTGATGGAATATCACTATGCTTTAAGAAATGATGAGCTCAATGATCTTAGAAAAACATGCAAAGACTTGCATAAAATAATGAAGAGTGAAATGAATAGAACCAAGAGAACATTGTATACTGTAAGAGTTGTATTGTTATCAAATCCCAAATTAACATATGAAGAAAGATGCTATTTGCACCCAGAAAAATTATTCATAAATAGAAGTACATATACAATCGTTTTACACACACACCTATTTGTGTCTGTCTAATGGTATCCTTGTCTAAAGTAGGAGGAGAGAGGAAAAAAGAAAATAAAAAGAAAGTTACATGATGATTTTATTATATATTTAAAGTGACTAGGAAGTTGTATATAGTAAATTTGCAGTTGCATATGCAATCATCTTTTTCATTATACTGTTTCATGGAAATGCTTGTTTTCTTTCATAAATTAAAAAAAATAAAATGAAATTTAAAATATCATCAGGTCTTCTCAGATTTCCCCCACTTTCTGCCTTACCATTATGAAATACTAACATTCCCTCATTTCATATAATCTAACTTTTATCGTTTTTCACTTACGCTCCTATTTTGGACAAAGGGCACACATAGGCTAATGACTATTTACAGTTTCAAATTGCTTTCCCAAATTCGTAGATCACTTCACATCTCCGTGAATATTACATTAGTGAGCTTTTCCCTTCATAACTCTGTCAACAAATGTCAACCATGTTTGTCTATATGTGCGTGTTTGTGTTTATCGTGCTTCTCAGTCTGATGGGTAGGAGGCAAAATCTCAGAACGATTTGAATTTTCATTTTGATGATTATTAGAGATTTGGAATATTTCTCATATGGTCAATGATAGCTTACCTTCCTTCTTTGAAAACTGCCTCTTCATACGTTTGATCCTGTCTGTATTCTCTAACCCAAAGCACTTTTCTTGTAACACCTCTGGCATGTGACTTCAATGATGCATGCATCTCATCTCCTAGTAAGGAGAAGTCCTCTTCTCTGGCTTTTTGCCCAAGAGTTGTATTGAGTTGCCTGGACCACTGATGGTTTAAATGCCTTTTCTAGCTTCTCGTAGTCAGTGTGTTTCATTGGCCTCTGGAATCTAGGTCTTCCTGACACCCAAGCCAGCTGTGTCCTAGCTCGTTCTACCTCTTCTCATACCCTGCCTCAATCCTCACTTTGTAGCTGAACAAGCCAAGGCTCAGAGAACTTCCTCCGTGGCTTAACTAGCTTTACGTTGTTGTTGCTGTTGTTTTTGTTCAGTCATTTCTGTCTTTTTCCATTCTTTGTGGTCTTAGTTGAGGTTTTCTTGGCAAAGATACTTGAGTGGTTTGTCATTCCCTTCTCCAGCTCATTTCAAACATGGGAAAAATGAGGCAAACAGAGTTAACATGACAGGCCTAGGGTCACCCAGCCACTAAATATTAGAGATCAGATTTGAACTCAGGAAGATGAGTCTTCCTGACTCTAGGCCCTGAACTCTATCCACTGTGCCACCTAGCTGCTGCAACTAGGGTCATAAAGCTAGCAGATGTGGCTAAGATGTAAACCCAGTCTTTTCTTATCTTCAGGTTCAACAATATTTCCACTACAACATCCTGCCTCAGAATCAAAACATATAAGTACTTCTCTTCCCCCCACCCTCCAATTACATACACACACACACACGCACACACACAGACACACACACACGTACACACGCACACACACACACACACACACACACACACACACACACACTCTTAACACTAATTCCTGTATGTGTGTATATATGTATGGAGAAAGAGAGAGAGAGAGTACTAAACAGTAGAATTTGCCAAAGCCCATATTTTATTTTTTGCAGCTTCTCTTGCATTGTGGGAAGGCCTCACAGAACTTGATAAACTGACCTCCAGTGGTCTCCAGCATCTTATTTTCCTGGTTTTAAGTCCATTCATATTTTCTAAAAGAATTTAACCAATCCATATTATACCTTTAATACTGTGCTTTAACTACCTAAACTTCATTTTATAGCATAATTGGCAATGTTTCACTTGTTCTGTGGTTTTTCTATTTGAAACTCTCCAGCCATGATATCTGCAAAGCCATCTCAGTCCAAAGCACAATGACATTTATACTACCCATAGCATTCTCTCATGGGCCAGCACTGGAAAACACAGAGATTCTTCCAACTCCCTAACCAGAAATAAAAAAGGTGGGTCTGGATTGATTTGACTTTTAGTTCTATTTTCTAGGGAAATATCTAGCTCACAGTCTTTTTGTGTGTAACTTGGTTCCATCAATTCTAACCAGATGCACTTCTGGTCCTGCAGATGATACTGTAATAACTGCAGAGTCTAAAGAGTAATAACACTGAGGCTTCTTGGAGAATAAAAGAATCCTCCCTCAGTGTTTACCTGAGACTCTGGAAGAACTCTCTTCCGGGATTTGACTTGGTGATGTCCATTGCCCTATAGTCTTAGATCTACCTGTACTGCATTCTTCAGTAAATCCCAGGAGCTCTCTCCAAATTCTACATGTGAAGATTAAAGACTTCCCAAACTAGATCTCTATCCTTAGGGTGTATAGGATGATTGGTGCCAAATGAGCAAGCATACTTTTTAAATGATATGAACTGTGCAATTTTCTCTATTTTAGTCCCATGGAGAAACAACTGTTTATGAGCAGAGGCCCATACTATAGCACAATGTTCGTGAGTTTGTTGGACTGTCTGAGTGGTGACAGCCCTAGATCATGCACCTCACAGTTTTATTCACAAGCATTTATTAAGCACCTACTGGGTGCAATATATCATGCTATGCACAGAAGATAAAGAGAGATAATTTCAATGGGTGAATGAAGAAGCAAAGATATACAAGTCTGCATTATAAAAAAATTTGTTACTGAATGCTGGGTAATTTAAGTGAATTGCCAGTAAGTTTTCTCCTCTTTTGATCACATGTAAAGACAACATAGATGCTTAAAAATACAATTGAATTGAAGATTTAGTATAAACTCAGGTAATGATAAAAACTATTCAATTCAGAGGACCTTTTCTGGCAGCATCAGTTAATAGTGTTATATTGGAGGAGAAAATTAGAATAACAAGTATTGTGAAAGATCCCCCCCCCCCATAGTAGTGTGTGTTTCTGGATGGGAAATATAAATATAAGTATGTATCAATATGCAGAATATAATTGAGGTGCATGTTCTCTTCTTGTCCAGTGGGAATTTGGTTTCATTGATATTGTTGTTATTAGTAGTAGTAGGAGTGACTCACATTTGTGTAGTGCATAAGTATTTACCAAAGCTTTTCTTTACAATAACCATGTGAGATAGGCTGAGAAACTATTGTTAACCCTCCTTCTCAGTGGAGAAAACAGCATCTCACAGAGGTTCTGTGAGTTGTCCAGCAACGTTCAGTTATTACATAGGGGAACTGAAATTCGAACTCAGGTTTCCCGAGGTAGGGCTGAAATTCTTCCACTATATTTGGCTTCCTCTTTAAATGAGTTCATCTGGATTGAAAAATAATGTATTTGAAGAAAAACAATATTTGCTGCATTAAACATAACAAATAAAAATCAAAAGTAAAGCTATTTAATTGAATTCAAATATTTGTTACCATTAATATTGTATTACTATTAACAATAGTCATTAATAAATAACAATTAATTGATATTGTGCATTACTTGTTTCTGTAACTCATGTTTTTATCTCTATAAAAAGTTCTATAAAATTAGACTTTGTAAGATAACTAAATTACAAAATGGTCTCCACTGGCATTGTAGTGGATCCTCACTAATATGATTTCTGTTAACCATCAGGCAATGAAAACAGTTAGCTTTTAACTTAATGGTATCTATTTTTTTGTTATATTCCCAATTCTTTATCAATTGATGTAAGTGTTTAAAGATATAAATCTTATTCTAAGTACTGCTTTGGGTGTATCTTATAAATGTTGGTATATTGTCTCATTGACATCTTTAGCTTTGATAAAATTACTGAGTTCTTCGATTTCTTCTTTAATTTTCACATTCTTCAAGATTGTTATTTAATTTCCAATTAATTTTATCTATATTTCAAAGACTATATATGTGTGTGTGTGTGTGTGTGTGTGTGTGTGTGTGTGTATAGTCAATTCTCCCCATTTGCATGTTACTTTCATCAAAGGTAATTGTATTGCATTATGATCAGAAAAATGCATTTAATATTTCTGCTTTTCTGCATTTGTTGTTGAGATTTTAACGCTTTAATATATAATCAATTTTTGGAGTTATCATGAACACCTAAGACACAGAAATACGCAATACTATACCATTAAATATCCCCAAAGGTCTACTATATATGATTTTTTTCCCCTAAAATTCTAAAATCTCCTTAATTTACTTCCTTTTCTTATTATGGTTAAATGTATCTAGTACTGAGAGGGGAAATATGAGGTCTTATTGTATTACAGTTTTCCTTTATATTACCTTTTGTAACTCATTTAACTTTGCTTTTAAGAATTTAGATGCTATGCCATTTGTTGCATTATGTTCAGTATTGATACCTATTTTCTATGGTGCCTTTCAGTAAAATGTAGTTTCCCTGTTTATCTCTTTTATTTTAATTGTATTTTTCCCAATTACATATCAAGACAATTTTTAGCATTCATTTTTACAAGATTTTGATCTCCAAAGTTTTCTCCCTCCCTCCTCTCTCCTCTTCCTAAAATGATAAGCAATTTGATAAAGGTTATACATGTGGTATCATATAAAACATATTTCCATATTAGTCACAGTTGTGAAAGAAGAAACATATGACAAGAAACAAAAAAAAAACACAAAAAAAGAAGAAATTAAGTGAAAAAATATGCTTCAATCTGCATTCAGAGTCCAACGGTTCTTTATCTGGATGTGGGTAGCATTTTCTCTTGAGTTCTTTGTACTTTTCTTTGATCATTATGTTGTTGAGAAGACCTGAGTAACTCATAGTTGATCATCACACAATGTTGCTGATACTGTGTACAATGCTTTCCTGGTTCTCCTAATTTCACTTTGCATCAGTTTGTACAAGTCTTTCCAGGTTTTTCTGAACTCTGCCTATTCCTCATTTCTTATTGCATAATCGTATTCCATTACATTCCACAACTTGTTCAGCCATTCCCTAATTGATGGGCATCCCCTCAGTTGCTAATATTTTGCCACCATGTAAAGGGCTACTGTATTTTTTTTTTTTTGCACATGTAGGTCCTTTTCCCATTTTCATTATCTCTTTGGTATACAGACTTAGTAGTAATATTTCTGGATCAAAGGGAATGCATAGTTTAGTTACCCTTTGGGCATATATCCAAATTGCTCTCCAGAATGGTTGGATCAGTTCACAACTCCAAGAGCAGTGCATTAGTGTTCCAATTTTCCCACATCCTCTCCAACATTTATCATTTTCTTTTTGTCTGTTTGTTTATTTGTTTGTCATATTAGCCAACCTGGTAGATGTGAGGTGATTTAATTTGCATTTCTATCAGTTGTTTTAATTTGTATTTCTCTAATTAAATGTGATTTAGAATACTTCTTAACATGCCTATAGACAACTTTGATTTCTTCATCTGCAAATTACCTGTTCATATCCTTTGACCATGTATCAATTAGGGAATGGCTTTGTATTCTTATGAATTTGACTCAGTTCTCTATACATTTCAGAAATGAAGCCTTTATCAGAGACACTTGCTATCAAGATTGTTTTCCAGATTTCTGTTTGTCTTCTAATCTTGGTTGTATTGGTTTTGTTTGTGCAAAAGCTTTTTAATTTAATATAATTGAAATTATCTATTTTTTATTTTGTGATGCTCTCTCTCATTTGTTCATGAATTCTTCCCATATACATAGATCTGACAGGTAGATTATTCCTTGCTCTTCTAATTCGCTTATGGTGTTACCCTACATGTCTAAATCAGGTACTCATTTTGAACTTATCTTGTTACATGGTGTGAGACGTTCATCTATACCCAGTGTGGTCACTATTGTTTTCCAGTTTTCCCAGAAGCTTTTGTCAAATAGCGATTTCTTTTCCCAAAGCGTGGAAACTTTTGGTTTCTCAAACATTAGGTTACCATGGTCATTTACTACAGTGTCTTGTGTACCTAATCTATTCCACTGATCCACTCATCCATTTCTTAGCCAGTACCAGATAGTTTTGATGATTACAGCTTTATAATATACTTCGAGATTTAGTATTGCTAAGCCATCTTCCTTTGTACGTATATATATATATATATATATATATATATATATATATATATATATATATAAAATATATTTATTTATTTATTTATTAATTCCCTTGACACCCTTGACCATTTGCTCTTCCAGATGAATTTTGTTGTTATTTTTTCTAGGTCTATCAAATAATTTTTGGTAATTTGACTCATATGTCACTGAATAAATTAATTAACTGAAGTAGAATTGTCATTTTTATTATTTTGGTTCAGCCTGCCCATGAGCGATTGATATTTTTCCAATTGTTTAAATCTATTTGTATGAAGTGTTTCATGATTGTGTTCATATAGTTATTGGTTTGTCTTGGAAGGTAGATTCTCAACTATTTTATATTGTTTACAGTTATTTTAAATGGCATTTCTCTTTTTATCTCTTGCTACAGGGCCTTGTTTTTCATATAAAAAATTCTGACGATTTATGTAGGCTTATCTTATATCCTGCAACTTTGTGAAAATTAATTATTTTGAGCAGGTTTTTTTATTTTTTTAAGTTGATTATCTAGGGTTCTCTAAGCATACTATCATATCATCTGCAAAGAGTGACAGTTTTGTTTCTTCTAATTCCTTTAATTTATTTTTCTTCTCTTATTGCTATAACTAACATTTCTAGTATTATATTGAATAATATTCATGATAATGATCATCCTTGTTCTATCCTTGATCTTACCGGGCAGGCTTTTAGCTTTTTCCCCTTATAAATAATGCTTGCTGATGGTTTTAGATAGGTACTATTTATCATTTTATGGAACACTCCCTTTATTATTATGCTCTCTAATGTTTTAATAGTAATGGGTGTTGTATTTTGTCAAAAAGCTTTTTTTCTGATTCCATTGACATAATCGTATTATTTTTGTTGTTTTTGTTACTGATATGGTCAGTTATACTTATATTTTCATAATATTGAACCAGCTTCAAATTCCTGGCATAAATCTTAACTTATTGTGGTGTATGAACTTTGTGAAATATAAATGGATTCTCCTTGCTAGTATTTTACTCAAAATGTTTGTGTCAATATCTATTAAGGAAATTACTCTATAGTTGTATTTCTCTGTTTGCTCTCCCCAGTTTAGGTATTAAGATAATATTTTTTTCATAAAAGCAATTTGGTCATACTCTTTTTTTTACTTCTTTATTCCTTCTTTACTGTTTTCTTTTTTAATAGCTTATATAGTATTGATATTCATTGTTATTCAAATATTTGGTAGAATCCACTTGTAAATCCATCTGATTCTAGAAATGATTACTTAATGTGCTCATTTATGGTTTGTTCAATTATTTTTCTAAGATAGAGTCATTTAATATTTTCTTTCCTCTTCTGTTTATCTGGGAAATTAAATTTTTTTATACATATTCATCCATTTCATTTAGATTTTAAGTTTTATTGGCATATAATTATAAAAAATAACTTATAATAATTGTTTGAATTTCATCTTTTTGGAGGTCATCCCAACATAATAAACCTAATTGTGCCTCTGTATAAGTAGACTCCTTCTAACTGCTCTAATGATGATAAAATTCTTTGGGGTTCCATGTATCATTTTATCCTTTGGAAATTAAGTAACTTAACCTCAGTGTCTCATGATTTCTCATTCGTGTTTATGTTTCTATACCTTTCTCAAAACTTGTGTTTGAATGTCAAAATTTGTATGCATTTCTGGTCTGCCTGGAATGCCAGTAAGTCCTCTATTTCATTAAATATTCATGTTCCCCCAAAAATGAATTATATTCAGTCTTTCTGGGAAGGCTATTCTTGCTTGTTATCCAAGATACTTGCTTTAGGCAAATCATATTCCAAACCCTCTACTTCTTTATTATGGTACCTGTAAAATCTTTGGTAATCCTTACTGTAACTCCATGTTATTTAAATTGTTTCTTTGTGGTTGATTTCAGGATTTTCTCATTGACTAATAACCCTGAACTGGGCTATAGTATTCCTGGAGTTTTCATTTTGGGATCATTTTTAGAAGGTGATTGTTAGATTCTTTTAATTTCTATTTTACCCTCTAATTCTAAGACATAAGGGCAGTTTTCCTTTAAAATTTCTTGAAATGCAGTATTTAGACTCTTTTTTCATCACGCCTTTCAGGTAGTCCAATAACTTTTAAATTATGTCTTTTCAATGTGGGTCAGTTGTTTTTCTGCTAAACTATTTCACATTTTCTCTGATATTTTCATTCTTTTGACTTTGTTTTATTGCTTTATTTGATGTCTAAAAGAGTCATTATCTTCCACTTGACCCATTCTGATTTTTAAGGAATTATTTTTTTTACTGTGGTTTTGTACCTCTTTTCCCATTTGTCCAATTCTGCTTTCTTAAGGAGTTGTTTTCTTCAATCCTTTTATTTTTTTGACAAATTACACCGAACGGTTAATTCTTTTTTCATAATTTCCATTCATTGCTATCATTTCTTTCCATTTTTTTTCTGCTGATATTCTGATCTTTAAAATAATTTTTGTTCTTTCTTTTAAAGGTATCCTTAGCTGTTCCATGAATTATTATTCGGCTTCTGTGCAATTTGTATTTTTCTTTTTGGCTTTACTTGGAGTTGTTTTCATATCATTTTCTTTGCAGTTTGTGTCTTGAGCTTCCCTGTCACATAGCTTTTTATGGTCAGATACTTCTTTTTGTTGTTTCCTCATTTTTGGAGCCTGTTCATTAACTTTGAGCTTTTGTTGGAGTTGGGAACTGCTCATCCCCATGGCTGGAGAAGGTTGGTCACTATCCCAAGCTTTAGGTCTTTTTGCCCTATTGTTTTCACAGCTGGTTCTGGGGGTCTGTAACTTTTCAGTGCTTCCCAGGTGGTGGCATCTGGGGAGAGGTGTCTTCACTGCTCTACTGGTTCGGGCTCTGATCTTTACCCAGGAATGGCCTTTGTTTACTTACAGCCACAAATCCTCTCCTCCCTGGAATTGTGACCCAGAATTGGGTAATAGGCAATGGAGTTGTCAAATGCTGCCCAGTATTACACCAAGTGTCCGTACAGAGATCCTCTGAAATGTCCTTGTGGGCATATGTCCAATCCCCTTACCCTCTCTTGGTTCTAAGAGCTCCCAGTACTGCTGCTGCTACTGCTGCTGTCACCACTGCCCCCCCCCAAGGACCACAGCAGGTTTTGCTGATGCATTGTACTCTAGCCAATCCCAACTCCAGCATCACAGACCTCCCATTTGGACCTCCTAAGCTGTTATGGACAGAAAAAAAAATTAGCTTACTCCAACTTTTGTTGATGTGACCATTTTAGAATTCAGTTTGGTGTGATATTTTAAAGCTGTTTGCAGGGGAATGTTGCTCCCTTTAATCTGTCAGCTTGGCTTCACCTCTTCATTGTATCATGTTCCTGTAAAATCTTGTGTGATATTGATTATAGTTCACAATAATAGAATTCTGTCTTTTTGGCTGCTTTAAATATTTTCTCTTTGACATGAGTTCAGAATTTCACCTGCAATGATATTAGGGATTTTCATTTTGGGGTTTCTTTCAGGAATTGGCCAGTGAATTCTTTCAATTTCTATTTTGTCTTCGGGTCCTAAGACATCTAGGCATTTTTTCCTTTATAATTTCTTGAAATGTGATATGCAGGCTTATTTTCTTATTGTTGTTGTTCATAATGTTCAGATAGATTAGATCAATGATTCTTAAATTAAATCTCCTTGATATGTTTTCCACTTGTTGGGTTTTTTTTCCATATCAAATGTTTCATATTTTCTTCTATTTCTCAGTATTTTGACTTTGTTTTATTGAGTCAGTCAATTAATAAATATTTTATGTCCCTACTAAGTGTCAGGATTTAAGTTAAGCCTTGAGTTATTAAAATCCATTTAGCCAATTCTATTTTTAAGTAGTTATCTTCAGTAACATCTTTACCTCTTTTACCAAACTTTAATTCTCTTTTCATAACTTTTTCAGACAGCTCATTTTTTTTCCATTTATTTCCGTTTTTCCTCTCTTTTGTTCTTATTTGGATTTTTTTTCTGTTTGCTTCTTTCTTTAACCCTTCTAGGAATTCTTGTTGGGCATGTATCCAATCTATTTTTCTTGGAGACATTGCTTGTAGATATTTCCAAGTAATTCTTCTGTATTTGTATTTTGAATGTCACTATTACTTTAGCAGCTCTTTAAGATAAGAATTTTTTCTCACTCTTCCAATCTGTATCTTGACTTTAGACTTTATGCTAGTGTTAGATTCTGATCAGCTCTGAGTAGGTGAGGAAGGTGTCTGGCCTGAGCATCTGCTATTTTTACAGCTTAGCCTGGGGCCCTACAATTTTTTCTGTGCTTTCAAAGTGGTGTGTTCTGGGGGGATATCTGTTCACTGCCCTCCTGGTCTGTTCTCTGCAAGTTCCTGCCTGGAATTGGGTCTGTTGGCTTATGTGTAGTTGAATTTTAGAAGCCTTTTGCTGGATTCAGTCAATGTTAGCCCATTGGGTGGTTTTGCATGTTCACAGATACTGAGCCTCTGTGTCCCCTTTGGTGTTGCTCTCCTGCCCTGACTTTTCCACTGCACGTTTTTGTACTGGACAGAAGGTTAGAACTAATTCACTGCTCTGGGCTTTTTTTTATAATAAAAATAACATGTTTTATTATGAATTTAACAAACATCACCAAACATGGATATTTCAATATTCCAAGGACAGAAAAGAGGATTGCATATAAAAGTGACTTGTTACAATGCAATTAAAAAAAAAAAACTTGAGTGCATATTAAATTTAACATGACAGCAACAAAATTATCCTGCTTTGCTTTCTCTCCTCTTCTTTTTTTAAAGTTGTACATATATTTATTTGTTGTTCTTTTTTGCCTTTCTTTTTCTTTCTTTTTCTTTTTTTTTGAGAAGGGAATACTTAAAATTATCTTCTCTTTTTGAATACTTTTTTATTAATTTATTTTTAGTTTTTAACAATCACTTCCATATGCCTTTGAGCTTTAAATTTTTCTCTCCCTTCCTCCCCTCCTCGCTTCCCAAGATGACACACAATCTGATATAGGCTATACATATGCATTCATGTTAAACATATTTTCACATTACTCATGTTGTAAGGAAGAATTAGCATCAATAAGAGGAATCTCCAGAAAGAGGAAACAAAGCAAAATAGAAGGAAAAAAAGAGCAAGTAGTATGCTTTGATCTGCATTCAATCTCCATGGTTCTTTCTCTGGAGGTGGATAGCATTTTCTATCATGAGACTTTTGGAGACGTCTTAGATCCTTGTGGTATTGCTGAGAAGGGCTAAGTCTATGAACATTAGTTATCACATAATATGGCTGTTATTGTATACGATGTTCTCGTGGTTCTTCTCACTTCAATCTGCATCAGTACATACAAGTATTTCTAGGTTTTTCTGAAGTCCTCCTGCTCACCATTTCTTATAACATAATAATATTCCATTAATTCACATGCCACAACTTGTTCAGCCATTCCTCAATTTCTAATTCTTTACCACCACAGAAAGAGCTGCTATAGCTAATATTTTTCATGTGGGTCCTTTTCCTATTTTTATGATCTCTTTTTGGATACAGCCCTAGAAATACTATTGCTGGGTCAAAGTGTATGCACATTTTTATAGCCCTTTGGGCATAGTTCCAAATTGTTCTCCAAAATGGTTGGATCATTTTCACAAGTGTACCAGCAATGTATTAGTGTTCTAATTTTCCCACATCTTGTCCAGCATTTATCATTTTCCTGTTTTTTCATGTTGGCCAATCTGATAGGTGTGATGTGGTACCTCAGAGTTGTTTTGATTTGCGTTTCTCTAATCAATAATGATTTAGAGCATTTTTTCATATGAGTATAGATGGCTTCAATTTCTTCATCTGAGAACTGTCTGTTCATATCCTTTGACCATTTATCAATTGGGGAATGGCTTGTGTTCTTATAAATTTGTCTTAATTCTCTGTATATTTTAGAAATGAGGCCCTTATCAGACACCACTCTTTTCTTGTGCTCAGAGACACATGGCTGTTTATGGAATTCTTTTATGCTCACTATACAGCTAGAGCACTATTCTTTTTTTTTTTGTAGCCACTCCTTCTCTCCCTGGATCTGTGATCCTGAACTAACTAATGGGTCACACAGCTATGAGCTGGGCATCAGTTCTTACTCCCTGAGCCAATTTAGGGCTTCCCAGGATTTGTCTCTGTCTTCCCAAAAGCTTTCTGCCCTTGTGCTCTACCTTTGTCCTCCTTCTATCCTTGAGTGCTACATTTCTCCCACTTTACTCTAGAATGATGTGCTGGGCTAAAGGTTTCAGTTAGGTCACACTACTCTACTCTTAGGCCCAGGGCTGATATGGTCCATCATGGCCCCTCCTTTCCACCCTGGATCTGTGACAGAAAACTGGGTCATTGGTGACAAAGCTGCCAGGTGACACCTTTCTGTTCCAAGCACTAGTTCAGGGATACCCTGCAATCTTTTTCTGCCCCAGTGATTCCTGACCTGGTACTCTATCTCAGTTCCCTTCCCATCACTGGTCCACGAAGGTTGGAAAGCTTCTGTTCCTACTGCCTCTGCGATTGCCACAATGCTGCACTCCTGGTCAGTCACCACCCTAGTGTTCCCAGATCTCTCTGTGTTCCCAAGCTTTCCTGGGCTGAAAAAAAATGACTCACTGTGACTTTTTATTAACTTCCTTAATCATAACTTGGTTTGGTACATTTTCTAGATTTTTGTGGAGGAGATATATTGTGAGAGCTAGGCTAAACTATTTATTTTCACTCTACCATCTAACTCTGCCACCAAAATAATTAGCTTTTAGAAAATTCATTTACTAATATGGCAATCCAAATGAAAGTTATAAAATATTAGCACCATAAATCTCACACGTGTTGTTTCACAAATATAAAGAATGGGGTGTGTAGTCAGGAAGATTTGAATTCACATGTAGTCTCAGACATTTGCTAGTTATATTACCCTGCACAAGTCATTTAACCTCTGTCTGCCTCAGTTTCTTCAACAATAAATGAGGAGTATAATAGCAGGGTTGTTGGGAGGATCAACTGAATGTTTAACATGGTGCCTGGCACACAGTAGGTCTTTCATAGATGCTTGTTCTTTTCCCTTTATTAATTATGAGTATTAGCACTATTCAGTCTACAAACCACTTTCCTTGAGTACATTACCAAATAGGGTAAGGAGGCATATGAAGGGCATATGAGTGTAATTACTTGGCCAGCCTATAATTGTTATTGTGAAAGTTCCTTCCTCAGAAGCTGACTTGGGAGGCTGGGGTTAGGAATGACCTGAATTGACCTGGGGTACATGACCTGAAATGCTTAGGTGACCTTGACCTTGAACAGGCTTGGAGAAAAAAGGATGAAGACTCCAGGAAACCATTATAAGACAAAGACAAGGATCTCTGCTGGTAGGCTGTGGTGAGGCATTCTGGCCTCCTTTTCCCACAAGCCTCTTTGAACTTGTCACCTGGTACTCTGGGTAGTCTGTCCTATGTCAAGTTCCCTCCCCTCCCTTTTCCTCCAAAGCATATCCAGGGCCCAGAATTTCCCTGTGAATACAGCATGATGCACCAGAAAGATGCTGCATGGGTTTGTTTTTCCATTTCCCACCTGTTTTCAACATTGTCAAACACTTAGAGTTTTTTTTTTTCTACTGGGTGCCATAACCTTTGGTGTTTTTTTATCTTTATGATCTATATAACTTTAGTCACTTTATGGATTTAGATACATGATTTAATAATTTAATTTTCATTTCATGATTGAAAACTTATAAATGCTCAATAATTTAAAAATGTATGTAATAAAAATATTCATTATACCTATACATAATAAATCAAAATACCATGGCCTCCACTTCTGTTCATTGCCTTCATTTTTTGCCTGTTAATTGCTGGGAGATGAAGAAATTAAAAAAAATATATATGATCCAAGTTTTGTGTTAGAGAAACTTCGATCCTCCTGGGGTAAAGTAACACATGCATAGATAGGCCAGGGAAAAGTACAGAAAAAGTGGAAGTCCACAATTATTTTCTGGGACTGAGGGGGAGGAATGGAATCACTAATAAATCGGCAATCCAGAAAAGCTCTGAAGAAGTCGGCGCTGGAGTCACCACCAGCTGTGAAGCCTAATGCCTTGTAAGACACTTCCAAGCTGGGCAGCAGGGCAGAAACTAAGGGAGTGGAGACTGACCTGCTCTAGCAACAAAGACACACTCCCAGAAGCCCAGCTTCCTCTTCCCTCTTCCCTATTTCTTCTTGTGTTCTAAAAGTTCACGAAGAATTACAGGTCAGCATTCTTTCTGGAGCAGCAGGAGTAGATGTCGGCTGTTGAGGTCATCCATGATAATTACCTTGAACGTCCTGTGATGCCAAAGAATTGTAGTTGTTTAGGAATGTCAAGAGACCAGCCAGGAAAGAAACTTTGCTCTTTCTAGACATCAAACACCACCCCTGAGGGAGGTGATCAGACTTTTTCCCTCCAGGAAAAAAAAATGAAACTAAAGTCTAGTGAGGACATTTCGGTAATCTCTTATTCAAACTCATCCCAGCACCTTTCCAACTCTCCAGTCATATTTTCAAATTCATAACTTAAATTCCTTCCTTCAGTAGTATTTCAGTCCATTCTGTCTTGATTTGCCTTTCATGGACACAGAGAACATTGACTCACTTTCTCCTCTAATATTATCTCTTCAAAGCTAGTATGGAGAGACCTTAATAAGATTCAACTCACCCATTGTCCGGTCCCTGTCTCCTCACCCCTCTGTTTCTTTCTCTCTGTACTGATGTTTCCATGGTCCATGTGGGGCCTGATTGTTTTGTGGGCACATGTGTAAACTCCAGGCTTTCCTTGTATCAAGACCAAGTTCCTGTTCACCTAGTCACACTGAATATCAGTGAAAAAGGAGAGAATTCAACACTGGAACCCAAACTAGGGCTTTGCCTGTCAGGGTGAAGAAAGAAATTTAAGGCTTTGGAGCAGAGAAATAACATTTTAAGATTGACAATAACAACAATAATAATAGCTAGCATTTACATAGTGCTTTAATTTTTTTAAGATATGTTTATGTTATCTCATTTGATCCTCATAATATCCTGGGGTTAAGTGCTATTATTATCTCCATTTTACAGATGAGGAAAATGAGGCTGAGGAAGGTATAGACTTGCCCAAAGTCATTTAATGAATACATTATAGATGCATGATTAAAATTAGTTCTATCTGACTCCAAGTAAAACACTCTACCCACCACGCTACCTGGCTGTGTCTGGTAAATTAATAAAAGTATTTGGGCAACTGTATAAAACATGAATAGGAGATGGTAGAAACCAGGTTGGCAGAGCTCTTCAGAGGCTCTTAAAATAGGCAATGCAAGTTGGGGGAGCATTGATAATGAATTCAGTTGGGAGTATATTAAGTCTGAGGTGATAGTGAGATTATTCAGTTAGAGATGTCTAACAGGAAGTTGGGAAAGGGGAACCAGATTCCCAGGGAGAGATTGGAACTGGATTCACAAATATAAGAAATACTCCTTGAAACATTTAAAAGAGAATAGGAAGAGAGACTATAGAGAGAGAAGGGCAGGGTGTCAAGCAAAGAGCCTTGCAGGAAACTTCTATTCAGGAGATAAAAGGAAGATGATGAATTAGCAATGAATTAGAAACGAGGTCAAAGAAGGGATAGCCAGAGAGGTAGGTAAAGAAAACAGTTTTCTGGGAGTTAAGGACATAGTTGGTAACCACTGCTAAGTGCACCAAAAGGTCAAAGAAAATGCTAAGAAGAGGCCATTGCATTGAGCAATGAAGCCGTTAGTGACCTTTGAGAGTAATGCTGCCCTGTACTCTTGCCTGTGACAGAGTTAAAGATTATGAAATGATATTTTGGCAGGGCACTGGGGAGATCAGCCTGCTGTTATACTGAGCTTGGGGAAAACATTGATTAGTAAAATTTGGCAGGAAATAACATGGAAATATATGATAAGAATGTGAAAACTATTTATATCCTTTGTTCCAGTCATCTTAGTCTTAAAATCATAAGCTAGCGAAAGGTGTTATATGAGGATTTATCTGTGGTAAAGTATTCATAACAGCTTTGTTTCTAATAGCAAAACACTGAAAGTAACCTGTGAATATGATGATTACAGAAGGATATCTGGAGAAATTGCAGCATAATGAAATACTCTCTTGCTAGGGAAAATGACAAATGTGAAGAATTCAAGAAAGTATAGAATACTGATATAAACAATGAAAGAAAACAGGGCTGTACACATTGACCACTGTGGTATTCACCAAATACCATCTTCCCTAAAAAATGTGATGCAAAACAATACAAAAGTAAATGAGATGTAGGTCAATAGCTGAATTAAGATTCTTTAAAACAAAATTTAAATACACTTTAATCATAAGATCATAGATTTAGATCTCTAAGAGACCTTAGTGCCTACTAAGGCCAATGTCTTCATAATACAGATAAAGAAATGGACATTGAGAGAAGCAACTAATCCAGGTTACCACAGGTATAAGCATCTGAGACAAGTTCTGAATTCAGGTCTTCCTCACTCTATGCCCAGTTCTCTATCACTGTGTCACCTACTCCCAGGCAAGGAAATTCAGTTATAACTTTGGTAAAACTGGATAGTTTTATGGCCAAAAAATCCACAATAAACAATCTACATCTGTAACATAAACAGATTTCTCCAAAAAATGACAAAAATGGAATAATACATTTCCTTGAGCTTTGGAGAGGAGGGTGTATCTTCAGTCAATCATCCAAATGGAGTATGATGTGGGAGTCAAAAAAATGAATGAGTTTGCTTATATAGTAGCTGAAGGGTCTTGCACAACAGAAATGAAAACAATATATCCGAAATTAATAATGAAAATAAGAATACTTCAATATATGTTTATTCAGTGCCTAAAATGTGCAAGGCACTGTGTGAAGCACTAAAGTGAGAACAAGAAAGTTTCTGCCCTTGAGAAACTTACAGTCTAGTGGAGGAAGAAGACACCCACCAAGAAGCTGAAAGAGGAGGCGTGACCAGTAAATCAGGGCCTTCTACCAACTCTTTTGAAATGATGGAGATTCTAACAGAACGTTTGGGCTGTCCACCACTTCTCTCAAACTTTGGCCTCATAAGCATCCCTTCTTTTGCTACATGCACAAAGAGCTTCTTTAGGCCACTTCTCTGGGAGCCTTGGTTGGGAATGTGTTAGAGCCTTCTAAGGACCCTTTGCCATTGCCTGTCCGGTGGTCCCTTGGTTTCAGTTCTTCAGAGGCTGAAGTGTTTCAGGGTTCTCTGGCATACCATACCACCAGAAGAATAGTGATTACCAAGGTAATTACATAAGTAAACAAATGAGTGAACAAATATAGATGAATAAATAAATAAAAAGAGGAAATAAATAGCTATATATTATATATGGAGAGAGATAAATAGATATATAAATACATAAATGGATAAAGGATAGATAACTCCAACAAACAAATAAATGAAAGATATGTCTTTGGGAGAGAGGCTTGGACTCATGAAACGATCTTTGCAGTTTTCAAAGGCAATCTACTTCCCTCCTCCAGTGAAATATGAGAGTACCATAAAAATAAAATTACAAAACAATGACCACTATAAAACCCCTAAGGAAATAAAGGAAGACTTCTATCAGTTGGTGCAGAGTGAGAAGAGACTGACCTAGTCATCGACTGAAACTACACTGAAATAGGGGAAAGTAGGGACAAAGAAAGAAAAATGGAAGGAAGGAAAGAAGAGAAAAAGAAAGAGACTGAAATAAAAAAGGAAGGGAAAAAAACATGGCTAAAGGTGGTTAACCTTTGGGCAGGACTGGAAGGGGACCCAACAGATGGACATTTCCTTTTCTTGTCCTTTGTTCATGTGTTCATTTTTTTCTCTATATAGACTGAGGCTTTAGTCCCATGAGATTCTGTGTCCTTTATTGATGTTTTTGCCATGAAAGATAATGTTATGTAGTAAAGAGAGGGTTTGCTTTCAGGAAGATATGGATTCAAGTCCTGCCCCTAATACACAGTGACTGTATGACCCTACCAAGTAACTTCACTTTTCAGTGTTCTAGGTAACTAGCTAGACTATAAACCTCAATTTCCTCATTTTGTCATGTGAAAAGGGGAATAATAATACTGCGTCCATAATCTGGTTGTTGTAAGGATCAAAGGAGATAATACTTGCTTTATAAACCTTAAAGCCAGATAGTGATAGAGAAATAGATCCATCTATTATTTTATTACAATTATTGTTTATCATTATTATGATTTATTAGCCATAAATCGCCTGGTACCAGTTTTCCTTGGTAGTGCAGAATTTCTCATCTGTGAGTTCCCTTTAGCAATGAATCAAAGTCCAATTCCTATCACCATCCCTTTGTTTGGCTGCTTTTGTTGGTGGCTAATAAAGCACAGGGCCTACAACCAGAAGACCTGAGTTCAAATCCAGCCTCAGACACTTAATAGCTCTGTGAGCTTGGGCAAGTCACTTAATTTCTGTTTGCCTCAATCCACTGGAGAATGAAATGGCAAACCACTCCAGTATCTTTTCAAAGAAAGCCCCAAAGTTGAACTGAAATGACTGAACATCAAAAAACAAATTATAGCAAAAGGAAGGGAGACTTAAGAGCAAAGACTTCCTGTAGGAGGTAATACTTGGGTTGGTCTTTAGAGATGCAGAGATAATGAGGCAGTACCTTTCAGCCCAAGAGAACCTTCAGAAAGGTGTTTGTTTATTTTATTTTTCCTTAAGAAAAAAGCTAAACTATTGGAATTGAATCGTAAGTTACATATTTAGCACCTGTAACTCGTGAAGTAAGGGACTACATTTGAGTCTGAATTCCCTTCCCTCTGATCCCAGAGAGAACTGAATGGGAGTCACTTTCCCATGCATCATGTCTCCTTGTACACATGATAAAATTATCAATGAAACTCCCTAATTTGATCCTAAAGTGAAAGGATGTGGCCCAATGAATCATTGATGTTTGTGGGAGGCTACATTGTAGCTAATAGGGCTAGAATGAGACCCAGATATTTTCTGGAAAGTTGGTCACACTGCAGGCAGTGCGCATGACCTAACATGTAGACAACCATATGGAAGCAAAGGTTGGAAACATCCCATTACAAGTCATATATCACTGGGCTGACAGCAAGGGGGTTCAGCTTGTTTTTATTTAAATCATGAAAGCAGCTGCTCGGCTGTCTAGCTGCATTAGAGTTAACCCCCCTTCCCTGGCAATTGAGTTTGGTAATTTATGCAATTTTGATTGGATCACAGCATAAATATCATTTGGAAAGCTCTACCTTATTTTTTTGGCCTTTAAATTCCCATCCAGGGCAATGATTGGCTAAGTCTTCTTCGAAATCGGAATCCTCCCAGATAATGCACCTGGCTAAGTCCATTAAGACAATGCCCTGAGGAATACTGTCATTTCAGTTGGGCCAAATGATTGCGATGGCAAACCAGCTAATAATTCCAAATAGGTCTCATTTTAAATAGTTTCCTCTGTCTTTTCTCTATCTGTATGTCCTTTTCTTTTTTTCCCTCCCTTAAACTTTTTTTTTTTACTTCTTTTCCTTCTCATCTTGTGACTGTCTTTCCCTACCTCTCACTGCAAAGATTTTCTATATTCCCGAATGCTAATTTTCCCCTTCATTTCTTTTTTGTTTCTCTTTTCCTTGTGGTACCCTCTGGTTGTTTGTTGTCACCATTTCTCTATTCTTTTCCATTTTTCTTTAGTCTTCATTCCATCTACTTCCTCCCTCCCCATGCCTCCTTCTTTTATTTACCTTCATTCCCACTTTTTTGAATTGATTTTTCTTTTTGCAGTTTTATGGCATGGTGACATCTTTTAAAAATTACTCTGCTTTTGTTCAGTCAGGCTGTCAGGGCATTTCACCTCCTGTATAAAGCATCTTTCCCCCCTACACTTAGAGAACCTTTCAATCAGACTTTGACCATATGTGCCTCAAGCTACCTGTTAATTTCAGTTATATTTTATCACTTGCCCACCAAAGTAAAGACTCACACTCTTACCTGTCAAGGAAGTAAAGACTTTAATTTCCTGTGAGAATGATGAAAAGAAAGTGCAGTTGTTTCCAAAACAATATAAGGAAGTTTTGGCAGAATCAGAAGTGGGGAACTCGGGGGAGCAAATTGAAGGAAGATGTGGAACATTTGCTTGGACAATGAGGTTAGGTCATTATTTTCATCTTGTCTTGAGCTTTTGCCTTTGGTTGAAAGACCTTTTTAAGTGAGGTTTGGATTGGGGCTGTTTGGTCTGGGTGACTGCCTGATTGGTACCTTAATCCTCTACTTCGATGAGTTTCCTCAGCAATGGAACTGGTCATGATATGAGCCTAGTGATGGATTGCCTCTGAGAAGTGAAACCTCCAGCTGATCATAGGCTCATGCCTTTATATCTAGAAGAGACCTTAGAATGCATCAAATTCAATTTGCTAATTTTACAGGTGAGGGAACTGAGGCTTAATGAGGTTCCTATCTTGCTTGGCTAGTAGATTTAGTGTTTTTTGTTTATTTGTTTGATTTTTTTCCTAGGTATTCATGTAGACCTTATGGAAATTCTGTTTTATTTTTTCCTTTCAGTCACTGCTTATAGCTATAATGGAGTCACTCACTCCACCCTTTTTTTTTTTTGTGGGGGGGAGATTGCAATAACTTTGATTCCAGTAGGTGATGCCTTTGATTTTCTCATCTCTCCAGGAACTCTCCTGAAATGGGAGTCAATTCTAGGTTCAAAGTCTACCTGATGCTGAAATTTTATGTGAGGAGATGTTTAAGTTCAGATTTATTTTTAAATAAAATAAAAGAATTAGATTAAGAAATGAAATGAGAGTCCTGAGTGCAAAATCTCTTCAGGCTTTGCACCTGAACTTAAACACCAAAAAAGAACATATATGTATTTATACATATATATTATTATATGATTTTGTGTTTATATATTTGTTATTGTTATCCAGTTACTTTAGTCATGTCCGACTCTTTGTGACCTGATTTAGGGTTTTCTTAGCAAAGATACTGGAAGGGTTTGCTGTTTTCCTTTGTAGCTGAACCTTAAGGGTTAAGTGACTTGCCCAGGGTCACACATCTTCTAAATGTCTGAGGCTGGATTTGAATTCAGGTCTTCCTGACTCTATCCAGTGTGACACTTAGGTGCCCTATATTTATATACATCTATGTATATGTGTTTATATTTACATATATATGCCTAGCAGAACACAAAAAGAGATTTCTTTGTGAAACCATGAATATCAATTTTAAACCCCTTGATTTTTACAAGTAGATAATAAAATTTATGTATTACTTCCAAAATTGGCTCATATGTAGCTTTCATTTTGAACTTCATTCTATTATCTTCTATGCTTAAAAACAATACATGCTACATCAGATCTGCTCTTTTGAGTCAATATTTAATCCCTACCTACCCAATTAAAAATCAAAAAGAAAAAAGAAAACAAATCACTTTGTAACCATTAAGCAAAGTCAAGTGAAATGAATGAACGTAGTGTCAACGTCCAGAAATGTTTGTCTCAGTACCTTGTGCTTAATCCCTCTCTGTGAATAGATTGGTAACCTGCTTCGTCCTGGGACCTCTGGAGGCACAGTGGACTTAGATTTTGATTGCAGTCCTGAAATCTTTCAAAATTATTGTTCTTTTTGATATTGCTAACCTTGTTAAAATTGTTCTCCTGGTTTTGCTCATATCACTAAACATCATTTCATACTACCCATGATTTTCTGAAATTCTCTCTTTAATAATTTATCATGACATAATATTCCATTGCAAACATATCTTGCATATTTATATTATTGGCAATTGAAGGCAACTCCTTACCCCACTGATACTAGATATCTCTTTTTGTTTGTTTGTTTCTTAAAAAACAAAACAGAACACAATTTTGCCCTTTTCAATACCTCTTCCGAATCAGGCAGTTTGTTTTGCTTGAAACCATTTCATCCCTGGTATTGTCCTCCCTTTTAAAACTCATCCTGCTATTAAATTTGTTGCATTTCTACAACAAGCTACAAATATGTGTATGTGCATGTTAAACCTACCTTTTTTTTTCCCCATTCAGATTAGTGACACAGTTATGATGCCCTGTTCTCCACTCTTTCCTTTATGTTTTTATGTTTTTCATGTTCCCCAATTATGGGAAATCATAAAAAAAAATCTTTAATTGCTTAAATAAATTTACCTCCCTCTTTTTCTCTCTGGACACTTCTGTTTGTATTCCACAGTCCCTGCTCAGTTCTGACCTTTTTATCAACCATACTTAAATGTAATTTACTCCAGAAAAGGTCCACTTCCCCCAGTAAGACTGTAGGATTATACTCAAATTGCAGGAAGAGTTATTCTTAGTTATAAGTCTACCTCTTTGACCTTTTGTATATTGTATTCCAAGACCTTCTCTTGTTTTCAGTAGAAGTTGTTGAACCTTATATGATCCTAACTGTAGTTTCTTCGTACATGAACTGTTGCTTTCTGGAGGCATGCAGCGTATTTTATTTGATGTGGAAGCTCTGGAGTTTGGCTATGACATTCCTTGGGCTCTTCCTTTAAGGATTCCTTTTAAAAAGTGATTGATGGATTCTTTGATTTCTACTTTATCCTCTGGCTCTAATAGATCTGGGCAGTTTTCATTCATGATTTGTTCAAATAAACTGTTCAGGCCTCATTTTGTGTTCAGGATTTTCATGTAGTTTAAGAATTCTTCAATTCTTTATCCTTGACCTGTTTTCAGGTCAGTTTTCTTTTTACATCAGATATTGGATATTTTAGTCTCTTTTCAGTTCTTTAATCTTGTTCCAAGATTTATTGTTATCTCATGACTTTCCATTTGTTTATTCAAGTTTTTAGGGAGTCTATTTGGAGGTAAAGTTTATCATTTCCTCTTCTAGGGTAATTATTCTTCCTTTAATTCCTTTTCCAGAGCTTTTAGTACAGCGCTATCACTTGCTTAATTTTTGTCTAGGTATTCATGTGAACTTTATGGAAATTTCAAGTTTTTTTTTTCTTTGAGTCACTGTTTAGAGCTACTATGTAGTTATTCACCCCCATTTTGGTGGGGGATGGGAGAGGGAGCTCTCTGCATTTTCCATAACTTTGATTCCAGTTGATGTTTTCTTTTATTTTCTCATGTCTCCAGGAACTATCCTGAAACACAATTAATTCCAAGTTCAGGGTCCATCTGATGCTGAAATGTTATGTGGGGAGGTCCTGCTTTGTCTTCTTTGAATTTCATATGGATCAATCTTTATCTCTTGTTATTACTCCCACCCACATTCCTTACTGCAGATCTTCTAAGTTCAGCATTCTGGGTCCTCAGGAACAATGGTGTCATCTAAGGACAGAGTGCTAGGGAACATAGAACACTTGGGTTTGGGTTATCCTGAGTGTTTTCTACCACTTTCTTCAAATGGTTGCCCACTGCCACTCCCAGGGCTTCCAAGATCCCACACTGGAACATTCTGATCATCTTGGGTCTTTCTTATCTTGCCCTTTATTCTTGCTGTCTCATGACACAGAACCTTACAGCCTGTACAAGTCCAGTCTTTTGTCCCATTGGCATTTTCTTTGCTGGAAGGAGCCATGTTTCTAACTGCCCAAAGTTATCTAGCTGACTTTCTGTGTAATTTGTTGAGGAAGAAGTCACTGAAGTTTCTTATTGGATTTCTTTATCCTTATTCCATATGGTGCATTTTTTAAAAAAATCACTGGAATTGGTATGAGGGAGCTGATAGGTCCATCTTCCATTGTCATCTTAGCAGAAAATTACTCCCACTCCAAATTACATTACAAACAAGGAAACTGAGGCATATTCAAAGGAAGTAACTATCCAAGGTTATGTAAGGATTAAGTGGAAAAGGATGGATTCAAACCTAAATTATTTTTACTTTAAATCACCACCCCATAAGACATTCTTATGCTGGCCTTCCAATCAATTTGAAAAAAAAAATATGGCTAAGAAAGCACCAAACACTGTGCTTTCTGATGTTAGACTAGCCAACCACCTATTGAAGAGAGATGTGTTTTGTTTCACTTGACCACAGTGGACAGAAATGGGTGAAGGTTGTAGAAATATAAACTGAAGCTATGAAGAAATCCTTCCCAATTTTGTATTTGTGAAAGAACATTGTTAATTAGAGTCAGAGAACCTGGGGTCAAATGTTAGCTCATCCACTTAGGACTAGCTCATGTGTGGGATCCAAAGCAAGACACTTAAGCTCTGTGGGTCTCACCTTCCTCATTGGTAAGATGAAGGGGATCCTTAGTGATTTTTACAATCCCCTCTCATTGTTTATCAATGATCCGACATATTCAGGTTATCCCAAAGTGCAATGTACTGACTTATGAAACAGAGTTCTGTCTCACTGGATGTCTTCAAATAAATGTTGGAAACATTGTTTTTGTTCAGTCATTCAATCATTTCTGACTCTTTGTGATCCCATGGACTGTAGCATGCCCAGGACTTCTATCTTCCACTATCTGTCAAAGTCTGTACAAGCTCAAGTTCATTGTTTCCTTGATACTCTTTCCATCTTATCCTCTTCAATCCCACATTTCTTTTGCCATCAATCATTCTCAACATCAAGGTGTTTTCCAATAAGTCCTATCTTCTCATAGTGTGGACAAAGTTTGTAAGCTTTGGTTTCAGTATCTGACCTTCAAATGAATAGCCTGAAATAATTTATTTAAATATTGACTGATTTGATCTCCTTGCTATCCAGGGAATTCTAAAAAGTTTTCTCCAGCCCCACGATTGGAAAGCTTCAATTCTGCAGCACTCAGCTTTCCCTAAAGCCCAACTCTAATGCTACACATTGTTACCAGAAAGAAACAAAGCTTTGACTATAGGAGCCTTGTTCAGCAAGATGATGTCTCTGCTTCTGGGTATGTGTCCAGATTTGCCACAGCTTTCTTTCCAAAGAACAAGCATCTTTTAATTTTCATGGCTGCAGTCACTGTCTTTAATGATTTTTTTAGCCCAAGAATATAAAATCTGAAATATTTCCCAAAATCTAATATTTTTGGTTTGTTTTGTTTGTTTATATATTTATTTTAGGCAATTGAGGCTAAGTGACTTTCCCAGGGTCACACAGCTAGTAAATGTCAAGTATTTAGTCTGAGGCTGGATTTGAACTCAGGTCTTCCTGACTTCAGAGCCAGTGCTCTATCCACTGCACCACCTATCTCCCCCTGTTTATTTTTTATGTTAAACTTCGAGCCAGGTTTGTGCTCTCCCCTTTCACTCTCATCAAGGAACTTCTTAATTCTTTACTTTCTGCCATCACGGTGATATCTGCATATCTGAGGTTGGTGATATTTTTTCTGGCAACCTTGGTTCCAGCTTTGGATTCATGCAGACTGGCATTTCATTGTATACTCTGCATATAAGTTAAATAAATAAGGTGAGAACATACAACCTCACTATATTCTTTTTCCAATCTTAAGCCAATAAGTGGTTTCATGTTTGGTTCTAACTGTTGCTTTGAGGCCTGCATATAGGTTCTTCAGGAGACAAGTCAGATGATCTGGCACTCCCATCTCTTTGAGGACATGCCACATTTTGTTGTGATTCACACAGTCAAAGGCTGTAGTATAGCCAATTAAGCAGAAGTAGAATTTTTTCTGGAACTTTCTTGCTTTCTTCATAATGCAGAGAAGGCAGGCAATTTGGTCTCTAGTTCCTCTGCCTCTTTGAAAACCAGTCTGTTCTTCTGATGCCTCTTAGTTCACATATTGTTGAAGCTTTGCTTACAGAATCTTAAACATAACCTTAGTGGCATTTGAAATGAATGCAACTGTTTAGTAATTTAAGCATTCCTTAGATGACAACCTACCAAGATTCATTTAATCCCTAAGCATTTTTTAAAGCACCTACAATATCTAAGGTTACAAAGACAAAAGGGAAATAACTCCTTTCTTTAAGGTTATTGTCTTCTGCTGGGGAAAACAGCATTCATACTTGTGAGTAAATAAGAAATAAGGGGTGTTCCAAAGATCTTAGTACAGTTTTAAACTATTAAAACTGAAAAGTATCTGGAAATTTTTAGTGCAGTTTTAAACTCTCCCGCATATAATTACAAATACAATTTTGGTGGGGGGGGGTGATGTGAGGAAGTGCTAACTATTAAGAGGTTCTGGAAAGGCATTGTTTTGGATATAGCAAATGGACTGAATCATGGAGGGAGCTAGGGATCCCAAGACTTGGAAGTGGTGCCACAGTCTATTACAGGTCTGGTGGACAACCTGTGCCAAAGTGGAGAGGTGGGAGATAGAATGCTTTCTGTGAAGAACAGATAATGGGGTGATTTGGCTGGAACTT
Organism: Phascolarctos cinereus; assembly: GCF_003287225.1. Classification (NCBI taxonomy): domain Eukaryota; kingdom Metazoa; phylum Chordata; class Mammalia; order Diprotodontia; family Phascolarctidae; genus Phascolarctos; species Phascolarctos cinereus. The sequence continues at coordinate 7,863,963 of NW_027555514.1, read as the reverse complement.
CATGTGTCTGAGGAATAATGTTAGAGAAGGATTCTTAGGCAGAGATGCAGGAATTTTAAAAATCATGTGTAAGTTCCACCAGCTTTGACATTCTATGATTCTCTGATGATAAAGCATTATCTACAGTTCCTTCCCTGGGTTTCTAATCAACAATGAAGTGGGAAAACCCTCCTAGGAAAGAGGACCAGATTTAAACATTCATAGACAAGTTGAACTGAGGGTTCAGTCAATATTGGTCCAAAGATCACAAGTTCCCACTGAATCAAAAAGCAGCTTGATGGCATTGTTAGTTAATGCCCTCCTCTTGTTGAGGTCATAGTGAACACAGAGCTCAGTATGGTTCATTTTCTGACATATCTAGCCTGTTGTAGTGGATAAGACACTGGACTTGGATCTAGGAAGTCCTGCAATCAAATCATCCTTTATAATGTTACGAGCTGTATGTCCCAAGTCAGCTCACTTAGCCTCAGTTTCCTCATCTAGAAAATGAGGAGGTTGGACTTAATGGTTTCCAAAGTCCCTTCCATCTTCCAGTCTATAATCCTAGATTGCCCACAAATAAGGGAACTTGGGCATTGAGAGTCTCCTTTCTGCTTATGATCATGTCCCTCTCAAGTACATATAACACTTTTATTATCATCGTTATACTTTTCTTGACAAAACTCAGGGAAGATGAAGGAAGGAAAGTTGGTTTACATGTGATTTAAAGTACACATTGCCATCATGATGTGGAAGGAAGGGGTAGGTGGGTTTGGAGGGGGTGGTAGGAAGAGAGAAGGTAAGATATAAATATACACCCATTTGGGTACATACACATTCAGTTATGATGAGCACGCACCCGCATGCATGTGCATATATACATGTCCATATACACACAAAATAATGAAAGAGCTAGAATCCAAACTCAGGTCTTTAGTGTCCAGATCTGTTGCCCATCCGACTTACCTTTCAGCTTATAGAGGACATCTTCATTATATGAGTCTCTGCACCTAGAAAAGAGAAAATACATGAAATTCCAAGCAAGATGGAAATCAAAGAGATGGTGGGAGGGCTCAGAGGCATAAGTATATCTCTGGTTCCATGGCTACCTAGGGCTCCAGAAATGTCAGTCTCCTTGGACAAGTATATTAATTTACTTACCAATTGCAATTGAATCTTAAATTCATTTTGTTACAGATGAGTAATAATATTGGTATGCCTTAATCTAAATATGTGTTAAGCATCAAAGAATCATCACAGTAGACTTCACATATATACATGTTTTAGGAAAGTTTCCATTTAAAAGTTAGAAAACAATTGGGTTGTTTACAATACAAGCACAGTTGTTTACAATGCAATGCTTGCCACATTTCCCCATGATCATAATTGTAGGAGTTTACACAATTACATACTGTTTTTAGCCCTTGAGCAGAAAGCACTTAACCAGTTGTATATATAAATATCACTCAGATGCCATAACCTTGGTGCTACTCTATAGGGGAATGTACAAATCATTAGAAGTTAAACAAAACAAAGACTTTTTAAAAAGAAGAATGAAGTGAGGCTTCACAAATTTAAATTACAGAGGGGACTTTTAACCTGACAAAATAAAAGCAACTATTTTGAAAGTGTTCAAAACTTTCCATGTGAAAACATTCTCATAAAAAAGCAAATTTAACATGAACACCAATTGTAGCATTTTGATCAAAAGGATGTTCTGGGTCCTCAGTTTCTATTTTGTTCATATTGTTGGAACTTAGATGCAGGATATATAAGGCATCTCTATCATATTTGTGAATATAAAAAGCCAGAAGGCATGAAGCTGATTTGTTGGCTGATAAGACTAGAATTCAGAACTCTGGTAGCCAACTCGAATGAGAGGCCAAAGTTTTGAACATTTAAGGCAGCTAGTATGCATAGTAAATAAAGTGCTGAAAATGGAGTCAGGAAGCCTTAGACACTTACTAGCTGTATGTTCTTGGGCCAGTCACAATCTCTATGTGCCTCAGTTGCTACATCTGTAACACAGTCATAATTAATAGCACCTATTTCCAGGATTGCTGTGAGAATAAAATGAGAGAATATTTATAAGGTACTTTTCAAACCTAAAAGCACTACATAAGTGATAGCTATTATTCATAAGTTTATAAGTAGAACTTAGGGTAAAAAAAATAAATCAATTGGGTAAATATGAACTCAGAGAGACACTGTCAAAACAGAGCTGTGTATAGAAAGGAGTGTTTCAGCCTGGATAAGAAGTGTATACTAGTTAGCAAAAAAGAAAAGGGGGGGGAGCTTCTGGGATTCACATTTACTTTAACAAGAGAAGTCATAATTTCCTTGTACTCTGCTTAGTCTTCATGCCTGGAGTATTTTGACTGTTTGGGGTGACACATTTTAGGAAAGCTATTGAGGGACTGGAATTTCTCCAGAGTAGAGTGCCAGGTTTTGTTTTTCTTTACGGAGTGTTTGCATGTGAGCTTAGTAGTCAGGATGAAGTGATGAAGAGACAGAGTTCATTTTCTCAGGGAGATGGCTATTGTTCATCCAGACCATCTAGGTGAAACAAGGGACACCACTTGGAAGAGTGTGAACTTTCCTTGTTAAGAAAGCAATAACATGCGACAAAAATAGTTTTGATATTGTCATGAAAGTGTGGGAGGGTTCAGTTAGGGAGATATTTGAATTCATGGGGGGGGGGAAGTTCCATCTCATTCAATGTCTACTCTGAGGCACTAACTCAAATGTTTCCTTTAAAATACATCTAGAAATTCTATTTTGCCCTTTCCACAGCCATAATCTCTGTAGATATTGAAAACCTCATAGGCTGCTTTCTATATCCCTCTAAATATAGATTTCCTTGATCAACAACTGACATTTGCCCAACAAATCTAAATATTAGTCAACTGGCCTGAAAGCCAACAGAATAGGGAATTATCAGATTTATAAGACTGCAAAGTCATTCCCCAATTGATAAATGGTCAAAGGATATCAACAGGCAGTTTTCAGAAGAAGAAATTAAAGCTATCAATAGTCACATTAAAAAATGCTTTAAATTACTAATGATTAGCAAAATACAAAGTGGAATAATTCTGAAGTAGCACCTTACACATGTCATATTGACAGTTAGGTGGCACAGTGGATAGGGTGCCAGGCCTGAAGTCAGGAAGACTCATCTTTGTGAGTTAAAATATGGCCTCAGATATTTACCAGCTGTGTGACCCTGGGCAAGTCATTTAACCCTGTTTGCCTCAGTTCTTCATTTCTGAAATGAGCTGGAGAAGGAAATGGAGAACTACTTTAGTATTTTTGCCAAGAAAAACAGAAATGGGGTTACAAAGAGTTGGACACAACTGAAATGACTGAACAACAAGAACAATATGACAGAAAAGGTAAATGACAAATATTGGAGGGAATGAGGAGAAATGGGTACACTAATGCATTGTTGGTGAAACTGTGAACTGATCTACCATTTCTTGAGAGTAATTTAGGGATATACAGAAAGGAATTTAAACTGTGCTTACCTTATAGTGCAGCAATAGTACTATTAGGTCTATACCCTAAAAAGAATACAACGAGAGAGGAAAAAAAGACAAAACTAAAGTATAGATTGTCTGAACAGGTGGTGGTATATAATTGTTATAATGAAATGCTGTTGTGCTATAAGAAATGATAAGTGGGGATGCTTTCAGAAAAAGACCTGGGAAGACTTATATGAACTTATATGAAGTGAAAAGAGTGGAACCAGAAGAACACTGTACATAGTATCAGCATTACTGTATAACGATCCAAGACAATTCTAAAGGATTTTTGATGAAAAATGAGAACTACCTCCAGAGGAAGAATTGATGAAGTCTGAATGCAGAATTATTCATCCTTTTTTTTTTTTTAACATCCTAGCTCCCCTAACTTTATATTTAGTCTTCATTTCCTTTTGCAACACGGCTAATATGGAAATATTTTGCATGGCTATACATATATAATCTATATAAAATTACTTGCCTTCTCAAAGAGGAGGGAGGCGAAAGAAGAAGAGAAAAATAATTTGAAATTCAATTTAAAAATATTTAGTATTTTGTTTTTCCCCAGTTACATATAAAAACAAATTTTAACATTTGTTTTTAAAACTTTGATTTCCAAATTCTCTCCCTACCTTCCCACCCCCTGCTCCCCTAACTGAGAAGGCAAGCAATTTGATATAGGTTATACATGTGTAGTCATGCAAAACCTTTCCATATTAGTCATCTTGTGAAAGAAATCATAGACAAAAAAAAAGAAAAGCTCAAGAAAAATAAAGCAAGCTTAAAAAGAGTATGCCTCAATCTGTATTCAGACACCATCAGATCTTTCTTTGAGGATGGATAACATTTTTCATCATAAATCCTTTAGAGTTGTCTTGGATCAGTGTATTGCTAAGAATAGCTAAGTCATTCACAATTGAGCATCTTACAATATTGCTATTACTTTGTACACAGTACATTTCACTTTGTGTCAGCTCATGTAAGTCTTTCCAGGTTTTTCTGAGAGCAGCCTGCTCATCATTCCTTGTCTCATGATGGTAATGCATCCTAATCACATGCCGCAATTCGTTCAGCCATTCTCCAAATGACGGACATTCCCTCAATTTCCAATTATTTGCCACCAGAAAAGAGCTGCTATAAATATTTTTGTTCATATGGATCCTTTTCCTTTTTTATCTTTTTGGGGATACAGACCTAGTAGTGATATTGCTATATCAAAGGATATGTATGGTTCTATAGCCCTTTGGGCATAGTTCCAAATCATTCTACACAGTGGTTGAACCAGTTCACAAGTCAACCAGCTGTATATTAATGTCTTATTTTTCACACATCCCCTTCAAAATTTGTCATTTTCCTTTTCTGTCCTATTAGCCAATCTAATAGATATGAGGTAGTACCTCAGAATTATCTTAATTTGCATTTCTCCAGTCAAAAGTGAGATAGAGCATTTTTTCCATATGGCTATAGACAGCTTCGATTACTTCATACCCCATCCTTATTTCTGTCTCCTGATTTGTTGAGACATTTTTTCAATAGTTTCCAACTCTCTGTGACCCCATTTAGTATTTTCTAAGCAAAAATACTGGAGAGGTTTTCCATTTCCTTCTTCAGGCCATTTCATAGATAAGGAAACTGAGGCAAACAGGGTTAAGCGACTTCCCCAGGGTCACATAGCTGGTAAGTGTCTGAGGCCAGATTTGAATCCACAAAGATGAATCTTCTTGACTTCAGCTACAGTACTCTATGCATTATGGTACAACTTAGCTGCTCCTGACTTCCTTGGTTTCCTTCGAATCCAAGCTAAAATTTCACCATCTACAAGAAGCCTTTCCTGATCCTTCCCTAATTCTGATTCCTTTCCTCTGTTGACTGTCACCAAGGAACTCTGTGTATAACTTCTTTATACATAGTTTTTTTCCAGTTGTATCCCTGATTGGGTTGTGGGCACCCTAAGAACAGGGACTGTTTTGAACATTTTTATTTATATCTCCAGTAGTAAGCATAATGAGCAGTAGAGAGTAGGTGCTTAACAATTTCTTGTTGGCTTGTCATAAAGGGAAGCATGATGTTAAGAATGGGGAAGATTATAGTTCCCCTTTCCTTTGCTCAGATTAGAACACATCTGTAGTGCAGTTATCCCTTCCACATCATGACTTTCCCCTCATGGTTTCACTATATTGTGAATCTGCATAAAAAATTAAATGGGAATTTTTGGGGAGTTTTGCAGAAATCACAGACAATATAGAAAGGCCAGTAGATGACCACAGAAAAAAGTTATTTTACATGCAATAGTTCCACTTAACATTTACCTACATATAGCCTATGACCAAATACTTAACCTAAATTTTACAATAAAGTACTGTAAACATCCCATAAAAGAAAAAGAAAAAAAATGGACTTCTTCTCTATTACAGAAGGAGGGCCAAAAATTGTATGCAGATATTCCACATTGTGGATGTGTTGCACACCTAACCCTTGTGATGTGAAAGGGATAACTGTATTGTTTTTGGGTCTGAGCAGCAACTTCTAAAGCCACTTATAAGTTGGAAAATGTGCCAAGGAGAATCCAAGAAGGCCTGGCAATCTGGCCTCAGCATACCCAGAAGGAATTTGGAGTGTGAAGGCTAAGGGGAAGCCTGGCCACTCTTTGAGATGGCCTGATCTGCAGAAGAAGGTTGACACTTGTTTTGTTTGGTTCCAGAGGGGAGATTTAGGGACAGTGGGGGAAGTTGCAACAATTCAAGTGTGAGTTTGCTGTCATGGAAAATGTGCTAACTTCAGTTATGCAGAAGTAGACTAGTCTTCATCAGGACATGGCAGGTTCCCCCTCATCAGAGTTTTCCAAGCAAAGGTGAGGAAACCAGTTTGTCAGATATGACAGCCCCTGGGATACACACCTCTGGACTTCATCATGCTCACTGGAATCTCATCATTCTACAAGGTATTGTTACCCTTGAAACTCAAACCTCTTCAATACTCCCTTGCCCTGGGCCTGCTACCTCTCTCTAATTGCAGAGGGTGGAGGATGGACAGGGGAGAGCTCTTCTCCAGCTATGCATTTGAAAAAGAAGCACTAGCTACAATCTTCTGAATTTCATTGTTCCCCTGTACTAGGCACCTTTCATCAGCTTCTCATTATGTGTTATTAGATTGGGAAGTCTTTGAAGGGTGGATGACTGTCAGTATGGGCATGTTCAAAAAATATTGTTACATGAATGTACTGGAATACTATTATGTTGTAAGATATAAGGAAAGGGATGCCTTCAAAGGAAGCCTGGGAAGATTTATAGGAGCTGAAGCAGAGTACAGTGAGCAGAACCATGAGAGCAATCTAAAACTATCAAAAAAATTAAAAATACCTTTGAAAGAACTTGGGTCGACCCAAAAGGATGGATGATAAGGCATACTACCTAATTCCTTACAGAGAAGTGGTGGACTCGGGGTTCCAAATAAGACATAACATGTTTTGGACTTTACCAAATTATGAATTTGTTTTGATTGACTATTTTTTTTATCAGGTCAAGAGTATCCAATAAATTAATTGTCATATATATATATATATATATATATATATATATATATATATACATATATATGTATATATATATATATGTATATATATATATACATATATATACATATATATATGTATATATATATATATATATGTATATATATATATATAATCTTTCCAGTGGTTCACTGAAAATGCCTAAAGGCCAATATTGATTCTGAAACAGCCCTCAGTTACAACATGGAGTCAAATTAACTCACCTCAAGTATAGAACCCCTACAGTGATCCATGAAGTCCACTTAATCCCCTTCTCTGTGGCATTTGTTGTTCTTTCATTTTTCAGTTACGTACAACTCTTCGTGATTCCCATTTGGGATTTTCTTGTCAAAGACATTTGAGTGCTTTCTTTGTTTCATTATTTGAATTTTAGATCACATGATCAAAAAATGGAATATCAGACATTTTCTTTGTTCCTCACAGCCTCTAAAATTTCTCTAAAATAAGAATTAGATGAAATTGATAAAATAATTTCAGCTTTCTCCAAGGTCTAGGGCACCAAGAAACCCAGTGAGGTAACAGTCTAATGGACTAACATAGTTGGCTAAGTCTCATAGCACCCCACCTAGAGGTAAATCAGTGTTCTTGTGCCTCTAAATTGCAGAATAGTAGGGCAAGGGGGAGAAGAAAATAGAAAAGGATATGTGCTATACACCAGAGGTGGTAAATTTGTGGCCAGAATGTGGCAGGAATGGGACCAAAGTGTAATCAGGAAATGTTTAACAAATTAGCTAAAAATACAATACAGTATAGATAATGTTTAAATGTGCTTTCTAAATCATGTTGTGGCCTGTATCCATTTCTCTTTGTGTCTGATACCCTTGACACTAGGCAAATCATAGGTTAACAATAGAGAGAAAAATAACTCCCATAGTCTCTCTGGAAGAAGGAAACCCACAGGAGATCAGTGAGAAGGCAAAGGGAAGGACTGAAAAAGAGGGAAATAAAGGGGAGGATCATGCTTTGTGCTGGAGTGGGGCACTCTTGTGGGAGAATTAAGATATTCTATCAAGGGAGATGGAGACCTTGCACTGGGTACAATTTGCAAGGCTTTGGTACATAGACCACTTGTCCTATTTCAGGAGAAGGGGAGTCACAATTTCTAGAGGCAAGTGACACCAAAAAGAGGGGGAAGGCATGAACCTAGGGAAGAGTTTCATGGGGAAATGAGGAATATGATGAAGGGGAGGGCAAAGATTAACAATGAAATGCATAATAAGGGCATTGGAAAATTTCTACCAAGGTCATCCTATCTACAGGAATTAGTATTTCCAGGAGAGGCAAACTGGAAAGAAGAGGCCAGGAACACAATTTACAAGGCAGTAATATAGACACTATTTAGAAAAGGGAGCCCAAAATAGCTACCTTAGTAGTGTAAATTCCTTGAGTAATACAGAGAGCAAAGGAAGACTAAATATTTAGAAGAATCATGAACCAAAGAATACAAGTCTAAAATACACAGATATCAAAGAAAAATAATGAGAATTGTGGAAGAATTATGAATTCCATAACAATCACTCTGAGCCCTAGGTAGGAAAATTCCTGACATTTCTACAGTTAGAGTCTTTTCCTTAGTGTGCATTTGCATTTGTCTCTAGTTAACTCTTGGCCTCTTTGTAGTTGAGGCAAAATTCAGGTTAGTGTGAATGTTTGGAAAGCAAAACAGTTACATTATGGTATCTTTGAATTATTGTTGTTCAAACATTTTAATAGTGTCTGACTCTTTGTGACTCCATTTGGGGATTTCTTGGCAAAGATACCGGAGTGGCTTACATTTTTCTTTTCTTCTACTTTATTCATAGACGAGGAAACTGAGGAAAACAGGGTTTTGTGATTTGCCCAGGGTCACACTGTTGGTAGGAGTCCAAGGCCAGATTTCCACTCAGAAAGATGAGTATTTCTGACTTCAGGCCTGGCACTCTATCCACTGCATCACCTAGATGCCCTATCTTTGGATAGACAGGAACTAAATGGTAGAATGAATTGGGGAAATTGATAATTTCTTAGGGCTTCCCTCCCTCCTAGAGCAGATGAGTACAGCAGTGCCATCACCTTGATGCAAATACCTATGGGGCAATGGCTCCTCTAAATATCTTCTCTTTTTGTCATAGCTCTGTCTTGCTTCCTCCCCTCCTTTCTCTAATTGTCATGGAGCTGATGTTTTGTTTTGTTTTGTTTTGTTTTGTTTTGCTTTGTTTTGTTTCTGGCTCAGATAGATATGACCCTACTCCTTCCTCTTAGCTACTAGTCCCTCAGAATTTCTATCTGGCTTTGAGATAACTATTTCTCTTTATACAAATTCCTTAGGGCACAGCCAATTCTTTCAGTAATTAATTAATTCAAGGATACAATTCATGCTCACACTCAGTTCTGATTTCTGGATTCAATAATGAATTATTATTTCATAGCAAAGTTAATTGCTTTTAATTGGGCTGATAGTGGATTCCCACAGCTTAGGTGTTATACCCTGCTCACACCCATCATGCTCCTTACCATTCTCTCCATTTGATATTTGTATTTTGTTTCTCTTATATGATAATTTTAGTGCTCCATGACTCACAGCCATATAATGACAATAGAATACTTCTACTAAAAAGTGTCCTATGTTTCTAAGAGAAACTTAGGCTCATTAAAAAGTCCTTTGTAATTAAAAAAAAACATTCTAATCTACTCTCCTTGCATCCAAACTGAGCCCATTTTGACCACAGGAAGATGCAGGCATACATCCCACAAGATCGTCCATATAGTTATACATACATACATATATATATATATTTATATAGATAGATAGATATAGATATAGATATAGATATAGATATAGATATAGATATAGATATAGATATAGATATAGATATGGATATAGATATAGAGATAGAGATAGAGATAGAGATAGAGATAGAGATAGAGATAGATATAGATATAGATATATCTCTCTATATATGTACATACATGCATGCCTACATACATACATACATACATAAGTATACACATATCATTTTGAATGGCTAGGAAGTACAGAAATCTGTGTTGGGAGGAGACCTGGGGGAAGAGTGGGAATCATTTCATGCTGTCATTATCTATAGGTTTCACTTGACTTGCCAGTGAATTATTCCAGTCAAAGAACAAGGTTGCCCCCTTTTGTCACCTCCTGTTCCTGCAAGGTTTCCCGTGGATTGAGCTCCAGGCACTCTTCTTAGACGACTTGGGTCACTCTCTTATGTGGGTCACAGATTGATTGCTAATTACTCTGTGAAGAACGAGTGCCCTATAATCCAGTGTGACCTAATTTTTCCCATCACTGTTGACTCTACAAAGATTACCTGAAAATCATACCAGCAGACAAAATGGAACAGTGGATCCCCCGTTAAAACTTTCCCTGGGAATCAAGTGAGGAGCCAGCTCTCAATGGCCAATGCATCACCAAGTCATGACAGCCCCTTTCTGATTGCCTTTTGGTCTGCAGGCTCTCTGGACACTTCACTGTCTCAGCAGGATTGCCTCCCAGCACTCTCAGATTCACTGGAGTGTCAGAGGTTTTATGTGCTGACCCTGATTGATGTTTAAAGCCAAGATGAGATTTTTCTAGAAAAACGTGGTGAGCTTCTGAAGAATGAGTCTTTTTGGAGAACATACTGGCTCACCTCTGTGGTGTTCATTTATTCAGATGTCTAGTGTCAGAAATCCAAACAGGAATCCTGAGGAAACAGGAAGCAGTGTGGGGGAGGGGAGATTCAGTGACATCCATCTTCTGGAGCAGATGAAGGCCCTTTGAGATCCATCTCCATGATGTAATGTGGCATGACTGTTCAGTATTTGCATATACCTTCCCCAAATTCTCCAGAGAAAATGCCATGGTCCTCATCGTGTGTTTCAATTAAGCCCACATCCTCAGCATCCCATGTTCTAAATTCCTAAAGCCCTCAAGCTCATATGTTTCACATTGTTGGGCTAATTCACATACTGGAGCTGGGCTCTTCCTGTCTTGCTTCCAGTCTGAGTAGCTTTGATTCCCTCCCCAGAGTGATAGGGAGAAGTGAAAAATGCATTTTCAGGGAAACAAATAATGATTATGAGCAAGAATTAGCTTAGCACTGTGATCCTTTGTCTCAGGACACCACTCAGGCCTCTACCCCTCTGAACTTTATTCACAGGCCCTATAAAACACAGATGTTCTATGGGGGTACTTTCAGTGTTAAATGCCAGATAGAATGTCATTCTAATTGTCCAACAATAAATACTACCTCGCCCCAACGGGGGAAGTGCCCATCCATATACCCAGCTGGGATGAGTTTCTAAGTGACCAAAGGACAGTTATCTCCAGCAGGAGAAAGGTTTGCTTCTTCATCCCATCTCTGACAATGGTCCACAGACAGTCAGTGCCAGGCAAAGAAAGGTACTAAAATGTAAAATAGTATGACCATAGAGTCTAGAGAGAACTGGGTTCAAATCTTACTTCCAAAACTTCATAAGAGCTCATAAGTCTAATGTGGTTTCATGTTTGCTAAGGATTTCATACATGCTATCTCAATGGAGCCCCATTTTTGATCCTTCTTTTGGTCTGAACTTCTGATTCCACCAAGGTAAAGAAGAATAGTGAGGATACATCCTTCACTAATACAGATTCATAAGCCCTGTTGCTCTGTAATTTATATACTTTTAGAGGCTCAGTGGCTTACGTAAGGTCACACTGTTAATGTGCATCCCAGGCAATACTTGAACTCATCTTCTTCACTCCAAGTCCATGATGCTATCCACTGGACCATACTGCCTTATTCTGACCAAAGGCAAAACACTTGATCTCCGGAAGATTCATCTTCCTGATGTGTTAAATGTGTATAATAACACATTGATTAGTGGTAAGATTACTGTGGCCTTATGTTTTGTAGAATGTAAGTTCCCTGAGGGCAGAGATCATTTCACTTTTGAGTTGTATCCTAAAGATCTAGCGCTGCACTCAGTAAATGTGCTTAAAAAGGTTTTTTTTCTTTCTTGATTAATTGGTGATCAATGAGATAATGCCTGAAAAACAAGTATTCTGCAAACCTCAGCTATTATTCCTATTCAGAAGAACTCAGGCCAACTAAGTGTGGGAGAAATTTGGGAGCGACAGTTGTTTGGATGATTCCAAGGAACCTGCAAAAGGTGCTCCACCTGTTCTTCGGTCATCTGCAATTATATTGGATCTTTGCTGAACTCATTTGGGGTTTTCTTAGCAAGGACACGGGGGTAGTTTGTCATTTCCTTCTCCAGCTCAAGGCCAAGTGACTAGCCCAGGATCACATGGCTAGTAAGTGCCTGAGGTCTATTTTAACTCAGATCTTTCTGATTCCAGCCCAAGCAGTCTATCCACTGTGCCACCTAGCTGCTCCACCTGCTCCCTTTTAGGGGCAGGGGGAAATAGTTCCTGTACAACACACATTCCATCATCTGGGTTTATTTTTCTTTTCTTTTGCCTTACTTAGACTATTCAAGTCTTTTTTTTTTTTAGATTCATTAATTTATTTATTTTTAGTTTTCAACATTCACTTCCATAGATTTTGAGTTCCAAATTTTCTCTCCATTTCATCCCTCCCCCAACCCCAAGACAGCATGCATTCTGAATATCCTTCCCCCTAACCTGCCCTTCATTCTATCTCCCCCATTCTCTTATCCCCTTCCTCTTCTATTTTCCTGTAGGGCAGGATGGATTTCTATACCCCATTGCCTGTATATCTTATTTCCCAGTTGCATGTGAAAACAATTTTTTAACATTTGTTCTCAAAATGTTGGGTTCCAAATTTTCTCTCTTCCTCCCTCCCCATCCACTCTCATTGAGAAGGCAAGCAACTTGATACAGGTTATACATGTGTAGTAATGCAAAACACTTCCATAATAGTCATGCTGTGGAAAACTAAGTATATTTCCCTTCATTCTATCCCCCCCCCCACTCCATTTATTCTATTCTGTCTTTTGACCCTGTCCCTCCTCCGGAGAGCTTGCTTCTGATTACCCCCTCCCCCAATCTGCCCTCTCCTCTATCATACCCCCTACTCTCTTATCCCCTTCTCCCCTATTTTCCTGTGGGGTAAGATAGCTTTCCATACCCAACTGAGTATGTATGTTATTCCCTCCTTAAGCAAATTCCAATGAGAATAAGATTCACTCCTTTATCTAGATTTTTTCCTAAAGAGGTTTTTGAGGTAGAGGGTGAGTCAGGCTCTAAATCACTAATTCCCTTGGTTTGTGCACAAATGTTCTTACTTTTTTTTAAACAATTGTCACCCCACTATGGCCAAGAGCAGGCTGAAATTGATAACCAATGAGGATCTTCAAAAAGACCCAGAGTGAAGGACATTGATAAGGGAACAGAAGATAAGCAGGTCACATGGCAAGGCTGAGAGGCAGATGGACAAACCCATTGCCTCACCCCCCACCCCAAGCCTTGGCAACGTCAGCAGAAAGCAAAGATAGCCCCACAGTAGCTGTGGCAATGTAAGAAGAAAGCGAGATCAGCCACCATCTTGTTGGGGACACCCCATCTGACAGACTCATGGGAGGCCATGAACAAGAAGTAAATGAAAAGTGGCTATGGGTGACAGGTTGTGATCTGCATCATTGTGATCTGCATCATTGGATGGATATTGGAAAACCAATTAGCTCACAGATGCATTAGGGTATTTTAAATTGGGATTGCTACTCTTTTTTTTTGCTTTCATTTTTGTTTTTTGTGAGACGATCAAGGTTAAGTGACTTGCCCAGGGTCACACAGTTAGTAAATGTTAAGTGTCTGAGTCTGAATTTGAACTCAGGTCTTCCTGACTCCAAGGCCAGAGCTCCATTCACTGTGCCACCTAGCTGCCCCAAAATTATTGTTATCTTCTTACTTTTTTTTTTTTGAGAGAATTAGGGTTAAGTGAATTGCTGGGATTGCTATTCTTAAGCACCTTCTGAAGTTCTTTCAACAAGACGTACCAAATACATGAAAGCCCCCATTCTTGTTCCATAGATTACCTTGCAATCATAGTCCAGATATCATCATTTCATGTTGCTATCAATATGATATGTTGGACTTAATATTTTCTAATGGGCACTGCTTATACCTTTTTTTGCCATCACTTTTAATAACAGAACTCTGTCTCCAAAGAGACTTAGAGACATTGAGACCAAGAATTCTTAAACTTTTTTTTTTCTGTGTCATGGTCCTCTTTGATGACAATTTAGTCCAGCCAATGGATTTTGTATCAGAATCAATTTTTTTAAATGAATAAATTAAAATAGGATTGCAAAGGAAACCAAATTTGGTTATCTATATACATACATATATGTATATGTGAATGTACGTTTCTATGTATGTATATTTAATGTTCACAGCCCCCAGGGTAAGAATTCCTTGCTTAGTTAATTCTCCTCACTTAGTTAAATCTCCTCCTCACCAGTAAATATACTCAACATCACAGAGGTTCAGTGGTTTGCTTAAGTTCATGATGGAGACAGCCCAGGTCCACAACCCAAGAGCCTTATGAATAGCCAGGCCTGTAGCCCAGGGCCCTCAGCCATCATCATGGCTGGGAAGATATAGCCTGGAGTCCAATGACTCCTGCAGGGGCTACAGTAACAGCTGCTGAAGACCCCGGAAGGGACATTCTGGCCTCCAGTCCTTGTCTCTGTCATATGGTTCATCATAAGTAGATGATAGGAGATTATCAATAAGAATGACATGATAAAAAGACTTGACCATCAACTTTGTCTCTGTACCTTAAGGACCATGGGACCCTTTCAGATGACTAGCAGCTAAAACCTTCCAAGTATGCTGTTTTCCCATTAGAATGGGAGTTGTTTGCTTTCTTATGTCCAGCCTTAACACAAAAAAAAAGCAAAGACATCACCCTGCCATAAAGGGACCTATAATGAAAGCTTCAGTTCTTCCAGTGTCAATGCATAGCTGCAAGAGTTGGTCTATAAGGAAGGCTGAGCACCATTTTCAAATTGTGGTTATGGGGAAGACTTTTGAGAGTCCCTTGGATGGCAAGGACATCAAATGAGTCAATACTTAAAAAAATTGATTCAGTCTGCTCCCTGGAAGGTCAGCTACTGAGGGTGAAGCTTAAATATTTTGGCCACATAATGAGAAGATTTGACTCATTGGAAAAGACCATGATGTTGGGAAATATTTAAGGCAAAAGTAAAAGGGGATGGCCGAAGATGAGATGGAGATATAGTGTCATGAAAACAAAGAACATGAGGTTGGTCAGACATTAAGAGACAGTGGAGGATAGAAGGGCCTGGCGGGCTGTCATAAAGAGACATGACTGAAGAACTAAATAACAACACTGCAAATAGTAACTGCATAATAAAGGCTTTGTTCATTCATTCTTTCATTAATTAATTAAATTGTGAGCTTCCTGAGAGCAGAGTATTAACTTTATTCATCCTCGTATTTCTCATGGCGTCTGTCATGAAGTCCTTCATGGAGCAGCTGCTTAATCAGCATTTATTGAAATAATTTGTTGAAAAAATGAATCCTGTTTTCGCATAAGTATTAATTTTACCCTGACTAATCTACTTGGATGCTTTCTTCAAGTGTCCACTTACTTCTCACATTCTGAGAGAGGCCTCATGGTCCCTTTTCAATGCTAATAATTCAGATGACCTCCAGTTGACCCTCACATATTTTGTTTGCACACAAGTGTTTGCATTTTATTTTCCCAAATAGGCTATAAGCTCCTTGAAGGCAGGAACCCTGCCTTTCCCTTTATTTTTGCCCCTAGCACTTAGCATAGAGATTTGCACACAGTCAGCACTTAATGTCTGCTTATTGACATCACTAACTTGCTGCCAAGGCATTTATCTATTTAGAAGTCTTTTACTCTTAGGCATAGATCATTAAATAACATGAAGTGCATATTTAATTTATTCACAAATGGCATAAACCATATATAAATGATATGTGTTTACCTAAGTACAATTTTTAATTAAAAGAGGAACCAGTGTTACATTTTCCTCCATCATCACTGTTGTTTTACAATGCCCAGTGGGGTCACACTCAATGAGATCATGCCTAATAAAGCCACCCAAATCTTTCCAGATTACTGACTCCATCCCCCTCTCCCTCCTTCTAGCCCTTTCCTCCTAGCACTCATCTGGCTTCTACTAGCTCACCCCCATTCAACCAGCCCAGGAAGGTCTCTGCCCAGCTCATTTCAGTTCTCTTCTCATTCTATTAACTGTTGGTGGTTTTACATATTTACATATCCATATATACTTATATTCACATATATGTATGTGCATATGTACATATGCAAATATGTGTGTGTGTGTGTGTGTGTGTATATGAAATAAATTTACTTCTTTAGATAATGAGAATATACATCCCTACTGATCCAAAGCATGTATTTCTTAGGGCTATGAAATGAGTTGGTTTTTTTTCACTGTACTTGTAAATTAGTAGCCCCCTACCTTTGATGAGCAACTGTGTGTGTGTGTCTAAATGTGTGTGCATGTATATTGAGTGGGTGTGTGAGTGAGTGGGTGTCTGTTTATGTTTATAGAATTTTTATTATGTTCTGGCAAGAGCTTTATTATTTGTGATATATAGGGACTTCACAGTTCAAGTAGAAGTAATGGGGGAGGGAAATAACGTGTACACATATGAGCATTTAGAAAATAAACATTTTCAAGTCATAGACCAAAAAATGCATCTAATTGTTCATGAGAGCACTATGATGGATGGACCTGCTATTGGTAGGGGGGGAGATGGGGGGAAGAAGTCTTAAGAAAACAGGAAGCAAGAGCTTCACCTGTATTCTCTCCTCTCTTGAAAAATCTTTGGCCAATGAAAATGAACATTTTAAAGAGGAGAGACATGGCCCGAGGCAGTGTCTAGGGCTCAGTGGCGTAACAAGAAGAGAAGAACATGGTGGTTTACCACAGAAAGATTTACGTAGCTCAGGACAGCTGTTTGGGTCAAACCTAACTCAGCATATTCTAATGGTTAATTCAACTTCTGACCTGATGTGTTAAAAAAAAAATTTAAAAAAATAAATTAAAAAAAAGAAGCAGGGCTCCTGATCAAAGTCTGTTTGTGCACCATTAGACCAGATCTAGAGTCAGCCATTTTGGAAAACGTACCCATATGAGAGATGCCTTTTCCACCAGCCCTCTCTGCCCTCTTCCTCCCTGTTCCCAAATGGAGATAATATTGTGATTCTAATCTTTTCCACAGTCCTGTCTCCTGTTAGTTGGCAGCCCAGATATGAATATGAAAAGTAGGATCATGGCTGATCCAATTGAACTAGTCAATTCATGAATGAAGTGTCACTCAGGAGCTGATTAATATAAAAAGTGGAAAATATTATCATGGAATCTATATGGAGGCAAAAAGAAAAAAAGAAAAAGAAAAGAAATTCTCAACTGTGAAGTGGATAAAGTCACGCTGGATTACACCGCCCCCCACTCCCCTCCCCCACACTCTTCCTGCTCAGGATGTGAGACAAACAACAACTGTGTCTCTGAGTCCAGTGCCCATTTTGCCTTGACACTTCTGTAAAGAATGCTATGCTCTACCCAGCCATGTGGAGAATGCAGGTCCTTCCAATCCAGTCTCTTTATAATGTGTGATCTTTCCCAGTTGGATGTGGTATCTTTTTTTTTCCTTTCTTTCTGGAAGCATCTCTGCTTTCCTAATTGAGGGCTTTATCCTCATCATTAAATTTCTCCTCAAGAAGAGGCGATGGGGAGTGTTGGTACAGTCTCACACCTTTTTTATAGCCTGAAAGTCAAGAGAAAAATGCTTTTTGAATTTTTTCAGTGTTTATGTAATCAGTACCTGTGTTGCCAAGGCTTATTTAAAACAGCTGGATGCCTGCTGTTTTCCTCCCCCTTTGTTGGAACTGCTTCCAGAACAGGTAGTCAAAAAACGGAAAGTCGGGACAGACCCAGGCATCTGGGTCTCCCTCAGGAAAACAGCTGTGGCAGCCCAGGAAGCCCTCACATTATCCCATCAGCCAAGTCTTGGAGGCCCCTTGGGGCCACTTCTGGCATGACTGGTCAAGAAGGATGCATTTTATGACTTAGAACTTAGGAGAGAGAGCATTCAGGCGGTCCCATCCCTGGCGGAACATTGAGAAAACTTCCCCAAGCTGTGAGCCACATGTGGGCCGCTGACTTTCCATGGTCCACAATGGGAAAGGGCCACCATTGTGAAGAATCTAAGCAGCTCTTTGATATATAATGAGAAAATAAGGGCAAGTATTCTTTCCAAGACATAAATTTACACAAAATTCAGTTCCCTATTTAAAACCAGAGAGGAAATTATAAAATATGTGGGCATCAAATAGATAATGCACAAGTGCCACATGTATACTCATTTATATGAGGCAAAAATGGAATCCTTGCTGCATCATTTAATGGTCTTCCTTTGTACCTGAGACAGTAAAATGGGTCTCAGTCCTTTGTAGATACTCCTAGAATAAGTGCACTGCTGTTTATTAGTTTACAGGAATGCCCAGTGGCAAAGTGTTTACAATTCCTGTACAAAGTTGATGTCTACATGAGAACATCAGGACCAAAATTTATGGAAGAAAGACATCAGTGGTGTGATTTTGCCATTAGAGGAGTACTGAAAACTAATGTTTTGTTGGTCCCAGATTATCTGACAGAGCCATAGTCATTTTATTTTTCAAAATCTTTCTTCTCTAACATCGACTTAATCAACAATCACAATGATAGCAATATACAGAAAACAGGCTCAAGTAACTGTATGTGAAACGTCAAACTATGAACGTGTGTTACATGCTGTTCATTTTTCAAATGTATGTTAAATTTCATGAGGTAGTAGGAAAGACACCATGACTAAACGTGAACATTTCTAATCTTGTTTTTTCTGTGCATGAAATATTACATATGTATATATTTGTCTATTTCCTTCCTTCCTTCTTTCCTTCCCTCTGTATGATCCATTTTCTATGAGAAACTGCTGATGGGAAGGCTAAACAATATTGTTTCACAAACAAATCAATATATTATATTAAAAACAATGAGTCCTGTATTGTGAAAGGCTAATCCTTTCATCTTTAAGCTATATATTGGAGCCAAGCAGGACACGGTGGCATGATTCAGGCTTAGCAACCTTCAGCTTTCCTTCCAATCCATTTTCAAGAAGGCTATGAGCATAATCAGCCACCATTTAGTGGGTCATTTTTTTTGCCCAAAATGCTTTGATCTTGCAGCTGCAAGGCTTGGTGGAGGGGTGGTGGAAAAGGGAAAGGGTGGTACTCTTGAGGCGTTTGGTTCTGGCAAGCTCTGTTCCAGTTTTCAAGAAAAGTGAATGAAAAGCAAGCTTGAGTCAAAATTAGACTATGAATGGACAAAGAAGTAGCAGGATATGAAGTAGATATTGAGTTCATTCAATTTTTAAATCACTTGAATATCCCTCTCTGGAAGAGGTTTGTATAGAAGTCTCAGTGGCCAGGGTTAAGTATCATTCACAGTGTGGTTTCCTCTTTTAGCTGTAATGACTTGGCCAACTCAAATTTTAATGCAAAAAAGGAAGACGTAGCACTCACTCAAGGTGTGAAACACAAACTGCTCATGAGCTGGGGTTTTGCTTCCAATTTATAAAAATTAAAATAGACCATTGTGTATAATGTTTATCTGCACTGCCGTATTGTTTCTTTTCTTTTTTTTTTTTTGTAAATATGTACTTCTATAAATGAATATAATGCAAAGGCCTGGCCTTTGTGCTAGTTATGTTTGTTAGAACTTAATACAAAAGACATCTATGTCATCCTTAAGGACAGTGATGTGGTGGAGACCTTGTAATGAAGGAGGCTCTTGTCCAAGCATGGGCTGGCCTAGATATCCCCTCCTCACAGGGCACTTTACAACTGTGCCCTATCAGGGATCTGCACTTCTTGGGTGCCAATCAAGGCTTAGGGACTTCACCTTCCCTAATGTGCCTTTACATGCTAGGGAACATTAGGGTTTGGACAGGTATAGTCTCTATCTTTTGGTATATACTATTTTGGCACATTTTCAGCTTAAAAAAATGTAGCCTTTCAGGGAACATAAAAGCATTACAAAAAACTTTAATGGAATTTATTTTAGAAGGCTCTATATTAGTGAGATGAATAAGTATTATGACAATATATTTTTATAGAATATTAACTGGCCTAATAATACTTGTCCAATGACGCTTTGAATATGCATGTTCTTATATCATGTATAAATTGTTTTGACTTGCATTATTTTTATATTGTACTTTACTGGAAAAAAACTGCATTTTGGAAAATGAGGGATTTTGGTAAATGGAAAAATATAAAATCCATGTATAATTTTTATAACTTGTGTCTTTTCACTAACATCTTGATGGAAATCACATGTGTAGACTTTTTTTTTTTTTTAAGAAAATCCATTTTCTACTATGAATGTCATAGGAGCTCTGGGCATTCTCCTTAGACCTTGTTGACAAATTTCAAGTATAAGCTGACACACCCAGGGGGAAAAAATCAACATTTGAGGGAAAAGCACGGCTGTTTACTGTGTGTGTGTTGCAGGAGTCAGCACATTTCCAGAAAAGCCTTTTGAATGGAGAATTTCTCATTGTGCAATAGACAACTGTAAGAAGATAGTTTGAGAGCGACCTAGTGCAGCATACACAGCTTCACTTTATGCATAGAGATATTCATTTGTAAACCTCCATCTTGAAGTCTTTTTTAGCTTTCTCCCAACCATTTGTCTGAACTGACATGGTGGAAAGCCCAACCAAAGTTGACATTGGAAGAAGTACACAAACATTGTCAGTAGCACCAGATCCAGGAATGGGAAAGCCGGAGAAAAGCCTTAGCAATGTATCGTCTGTTTTCATGGTATGTTAATTGTGGTTTTGACAATTCCCACCAGATGGCTTTGCCGGCACAGTAGCTGGCTCATGCCAACTGTCTTGATGCATTTTCTCTGAGCCAGAGGTAAGTTTCTATTTAATGCAACATATGTTCTGAGAGTCTTGAACAGACCCTCCTCTTCCTACCTCTGTTCATAAGTTTCAAATGTGAGCAAGTGTGACAGCTTGAACATGGTCTCCATGAACACAAGACACATTCCAGTGGTATTGCCGAAAGCCATTCTGGGATGGCCCAAAGTTTCTTGTGTGGTTAAAACTTTTTCAAGGCTAATAAATCATTACAGACAGTGAGAGACATTCAGCTCTAGGGAAGTGAAGAAAGGGCTGCTGCTACTGGAAGGTCTGGCTACGATTGTCAGAATGGAGCTCCCATCTCCTGCTCTTCATTTGTTCAAGACCTCTGAGCCACTCAGATGTGCAAAAGAAAAAGTTAAGGACATTATTTCTTTTTCCTATTTTCATCATTTTGATGTCCGACTTTAGAATTCCTCTTTCTAATACCTAGTTGACAGGTTTTATGGCTCTTGCACATCCAGGTTTGACATATTGTGTTTATTACTTGTATATATAATTTTTGCATATATAATTTCCCAGAAAGGCCTGGGTTCAAGTCTTGTATCATCCACATCACAATTGTGTGAATGGACAAGTCACTTAACTTCTTAAATGCCTCAAGTAACTTTCTAAGACTACTTATTGGAAGGAAAATGAATACAAATTATGTCTGCAAACTATGCACATGCATACATTAAAGCATATACACATGCAAAAACATATGTATATATACACAAAACACACTGCTACTAATGTAAAGAGAAGTATAATATAATATAATACAAAGGAGAAGTCTTTCATAATATAAATATATGTACTAAAAATAAGAAGTGATAATTTCAGTATAATTTCCACTTCTCAGACCTCACCTTCAGTATTACGTTGACTTCTGAGCACCACGGTTTAAGAAGGATGCTGGAGAGTATCAAGAGTAAGGCAATCAGAATAGTGAAGGGCCTTGAATTCATGTCACATTAAGACTGGTTAAAAGAAATGGGAGATTTAGTATAGAAAAAAGAGGGCTGAAGGTGGAGGGAATGATGGCTGTGTACAAGTTTGTTATCTCATTTTAATCAAATGAACTAATAATTGTGAAGAGGTTAGCACAGTGCCTGGTTACGCTATAGAAATGTTAGTGTTATGAGCTGTTATTAAATATTTGGAGGGTTGTCATGTGGAACAGGCATGAGGCTTGTTCTCCTTGGTCTCAGTGGACAGAGCTAACATGAATGGCTGGAAGATGCAAAGAAACATATTTAGATTTGATATAACCAAAAACTCCTAATATTGGAGTTGACCCAAAGTAGACTGCATTGCCTTCAGAAATGGCGAGGTTTCCTACCTCATAAGTCTTCAAATTGACTATTACTCAGTCATATTATGCTAGAGATTCCTTGGTGCATGGATTGGACCCGAGTGCCACTGACTTCTCTTCCATTTCTCACATTCTGTGATTCTATCACAATGGGCTGAGTATGTGGCATAACTAAGGGACTGCAACTGGTCAGCCTTTATGTTGGCATCTTCATGATGTCAAAAAGAAGTGAGTAAATCTCCAGCACGTGTATGGACTCCTAGTAGGAAATTTATAGGAGTACATGGACAAAAGTCACATGGGAATAGCAGGCCTTGATGGACTTCAGTGTACTTTGTTGCAGAGGATAGATATTCCCTACATGTGAAATCAGAGACCTAATAGAGTGTGGGAGCATGTGCCATATATATCATATTCCTCATTTTCCCTATTTATACAAAATACATAGAGCTGGATTAATTAGTAAATAAATATACGGACTTATTTCATACGTACCATCTTTTGCCACATGACTTTCTTTATGAAATGGAATTTTTAATCTTTACTTCAGATAAAGATCACAATAGTAATGAAATAATTGATGAAAGATTTTGCACCAAAAATGAATGTGCCCTTTAGTGAAGTATCAAGCTTAGTGGTAACTTGCATACTCCAAAGGAGTGAGGAAAACCAAGGCTCCATGGATACCTTTCCAAATGAGATCAGTGAATAGATTTTGTAACAGGACCAGTGTTTCTCTTCCCTCAGGGTTAGATGTGCTCTGAAGCTTAATAGGCACCATGGAAGATAGACAAACAGCAGCTCTGGAGCCAAAGGACCATGGTTCAAATTCTGCTGCTGTGGTTAAAACAGTGACATTGGACAAATCACTTAACTTCCTCGGAGCTCAGTTTCCTCCTCTGCAAGACTGTAGCTCCTGGACAAGATAGTATATGTTCTCCTTTTATCCTCTGAATGATTTTCCCCTGCTTTCATGTGGTTCCTTAAGAACTTCTAGCAGAAAAAAAAATACATGAGATTATAGAAATAGAGAACTATAACAGAAAATATCATACTTTAGATGCTATTTTAAGGAAACTAAGGCATTATAAATAGATAGGAAATACAGTTTCCCAAAATTCTTAGTGCAGTTTTAAGCTGGGATGGAATATATGTACATGCATACAGACAGACAGACAGACAGACATGTGCATTACATATATGAATATGTATGTGTGTGTATATATATATGTACATATATATATAAGCTATATCTATATCTGTGATATAAACATATAGATGTAGATATCCATATCAATATCTTGATATAATCTATTTATTGGTGGTCTTTACTTCTAACTGGCTCCTGAGGTCTGTCTTTGTGCTCTCAGGATAGCTGGGAAGTCCCTGTTGTGGCCATGTACCTTTTGGACTCTCCTAGGGAAGTAAGCTCTTCATGCTGGGGATGGAGATTAGATGGGTCTAGTTTCCCTGATGACTCCACAACTGCACTCCTTTTTCCCTTTGGAATATCTCAATTACATAACCAGAACAGGAAACCATTTGGGCAACAAAGACCCCATCTTTCTTTCATTATTTATTTGAATGGCCAACTCTGGCATTTCAGCTTTTGTGGATCTCACCCTCTGGGTTCCTCTCCCTGCCTCCTTTGTCAAACTTTAATTTTTGTCAAGAAGAGTCTCTAAAACATGGCGTTTTGAGTGCACTTACTATTTACCCATGGAGATGATTATATCTGTGGATTGAGAATTCTCCCAAGACAAACAATGACTGATATTGTCTGAACCCAAACACATATGGCTGAATATGCCTTTAATAAGGCTAAATTACAATTTGGGCTTTTTTTTTGTCTGATACTCCACCCCTCCAAAGAGTTTACTGAATTTTTTGGTGACATAATCTCTAATTTTGTCATCTTGGAAACATCGCCAGTATCAAAGAAGCTGTTGTAAGATGTGAGCTCTCGGTTTGTTTGTTTTGCAAAAGGAGAGTTTAAAGTCATCCTGCCAATCATTCAGTGATGGGGAAGAGATATGATGGCCAATGCCCCATCCGCTTTGAATATGATTAGGACTCAGATCTTCCCTAATATGCATTTCACACTGAAAGTCCTTTATCTTTGATAAGAGATAACACAGGTGACTTTCTGCATCCCTAATGAAATGATTCACCTCTCTGCTTGATCCTTTAATGCCTGACCATATTCTAAGTGAGGCAGGGAGGTGTGTATAAATCTGTTACCACAGCCAATGGATATAAAAGTCAATGGGAGGTTGCTTGTCACGTCAATATTTAAGAAAATAAACGAGAGCCTCAGAAGCCAGATCAGAATGGGATTCTTTCAAAGGTCTTTTTCCAAGGTATTGAATAAGTAACGAACTGGATCCAACCTCATTCCACCTGTTCACCTCAGAGTGTATTTATAAAGGTCTTATGTTACTGATAACATTAGCTAGCAATTACACCAGTGTTGTCTTCATAGAGAGCTTTGATTTTTGATGTGAGAATTGCCTTTAACTGAAACACACTGCTATCTGCCAGCGATAGCACTAAGTCTTCTTCTTTGGGATGCCTAAGTGCCTTGCGATGTGACATATTATAGTAAGCCTTTCTGTAAACTTAGATTCTTGGACAGAGTGAGAATGAATGAGAGAAGAACATTTAAAGCGAAGGATGCTTCCTTTTCATGATCAGGCTGGAATTTTAAATCAGTTAAGCCTGGTTGTGACTTCCTTTTCTTCTTCCAGAATAATCATGATCTGATGAGATAATGTATGTATCATGTTTTTCAAATTTTCAAGCGTCCTATAAATATCATTATTGTTGTTGTTATTTTATTATTACTTTGGACCAGAACTTTTTCAGTGTCTGAACTTCCCTGTAAAGAAAACTAGCCATATAGATACAACATCTAGCTTTGAACAGCTGCCCGGGGATCAAAAACTTCCAAGAGCCAGCAATCCAGTGCGGCTCAGAGACAGAGCTTGACTTCCAATCTTCCTGGCCCTGAGGCCAGCCCTCTATCCAATCTGCCATGAGTCCTCTGAACCACTTTGATCAGTTATTATTCCTAATGCATAGTTTCTATCACCAGAGCAATGTGTGAAACAATTGCACCATTTCATGATGACTGTCCAAATTCAGTTCTCACTCCAAACTGGTGTTCAGGTCCCCTAGTCTGCCTCCAAACCATTACCGAGCTGCCATTATCCTCGGTACATACTCTGTGATCTGATCTGATGTATCTAGTTTGCTTAGGTTTCCCCAACCCATCTTTTCTATTCCTGTACATTTTCAGGCATTCATTCAAGACCTTTCTACATAGAATAAGTGTGGCATAGTGGGGACCATGGTGGAGTGAGTGAGGAGCCTTGGGTTCAAGACTTGGCCCTTCCACTTAATTGGTGTGTGATGTTGAGGGGTAGTGGCAATGTAGCTATGATGACAACCAAGGACATTTATCACATTTACAATCATAGGCTCATAGAGGTTCAGGGACCTTAATGACCGTCACTTACAATGCTCTTATTTCACAGATGCATAATCTCAGTCTCACTAAGGTAAAGTGAGTTGCTCAAGGTCAGACAGATGGTGTCAGAAGTAGGCTTTGAACACAGATTCTCTGGCTCCAGACTGTTACCCTAGTACTACATTTCAAAGCTTTCAATGTGGTATACATGGTATGTTATATGACCCACACATGTTACTTGATATCCATAAGGCTCATTTTCCTAATCTTTAAAAAATGGGATAGTGTTGGACAAGACCTGTAATTGCCAACTTGTAGACCATGGTAACCTTTACATTCATCATATTTCAGGCTATTCATATCTAACCATGAATTTTCTGATTTTTAACATTTTTATTTAATGTAGCAAGTTCCAAATTCTATCCCTCCCTTTCTCTCCTCCCCCTCCCCGAGATAGTAAGCAATCAGATACAGGTTATACATATGCAATTATGTATAACATTTTCATATTAGTCATTGTTTACAAGAAGTATCAAAAGAAAAATGAAAGAAAGTGAAAATAACCTGTTTCGGTCTGTATTCAAACAATATCAGTTCTTTCCTTGGAGGTGGATAGTATTCACCATCATTAGTCCTTTGGAATTTCCTTGGATCATTGAATTGCTGCCAATAGCTAAGCCATTCACAGTACTTCACTGAAGAATATTGTTGTTACTGTGTATAATGTTCTCCTGGTTCTCTTCACTTCACTATGCGTCAACTCATCTAAGTCTTTCTAGGTATTTTTTTTTTTCTGAAATCATCCTGCTTTGTCATTTCTTAGAGCACAATAATATCCCATTACAATCATATACCATAGCTTGTTTAGCCATTTCCCAATTGATGGACAAACCTTTGATTTCCAATTCTTAGCCATCATAAAAAGAGCTGCTATGAATATTTGTGTACAAATAAATCCTCTCCCCCTTTTTTTCGTGGGTCTCTTTGGGATACAGACCTAGCACTGGCACTGTTCGTTCAGAGGTATGCACCATTTGATTCTCCTTCTGCCATATTTCCAAATTGCTCTCCAGAATGATTGGATTCATTCACAACTCCACCAACAGTGCATTAGTGTCTCAGCTTTCCCGTGTCCCCTCCAATGCCCAATATTTTTCTTTTTGTGTCTTATTACCCAATCTGGTAAGAGTGAGGTGGTACCTCAGAGCTGTTTTAATCTGCATTTTCTAATCAATAGTGATTTAGTGCACTTTTTTTCATATGACTATAGATAGCCTTGATTTATTTGTCTGAAAATTGCCTGTTCATATCTTTTGACCATTTATCAGTTGGGGAATGACTTCTACTTTTATAAATGTGACTCGGTTTTCTATACAATTGAGAGATGAGGCCTTTATCAGAGATAGTCATTGCAAATTTTCCCCAGCTTTTTGTTTTACTTTCCTTATAATTTTGGTTGCATTCATTTTGTCCAAAACCTTTTTTTTAATTTTATATAATCAAAATTATCCATCTTCCATTTTATAATGTTCTTTATTTATTCTCTGGTTCTAAATTCTTTCCTTATCCATAAATCTGACAGATGAACTATTCCATGCTCTCTTAATTTGCTTATGGTACCATCCTTTATGTGTAAATCATGTACCCATTTTGACCTTATCTTGGTATACAGTGTGATATGTTGGTCTCTACCTACTTTCTGCCATACTGTTTTCAAGTTTTTTTCCAGCAGTTTTTGTCAAATAATGAGTTTATTTTCCCAAAAATATTAGATCTTTGGGTTTACCATATAGTAAATTACTATGGTTATTTACTATAAATAAATTTGTACCAAATCTACTCCACTGATCTGCCATTCTATTTCTTAGCCAATTGTTTTGATAATCACTGCTTTATAATTCAGTTTGAATTTTCTCATTTTTTTGAATCAGTGGCTACTCATTGGGCAGTGTACCTCCTATCATCGGCACATACTTCTCCAGGTAAAAGCCCAGCTCTGTCACTTACTACCATGTGACCTTATGCCTACCCCTTGTATTCTCTTCATCTTTGTTTGATCATCTGTTTTTTTTTGTTTTTTTTTTTGACTAGGCAATGGGGTTAAGCAACTTGCCCAGGGTCACACAGCTAGTAAGTCTTGTGTATCTGAGGCTGGATTTGCACTCAGGTCCTCCTGAATCCAGGGCCAGTGCTCTAGCCACTGAACCACCTAGCTGCTCCCTTAGTTTTATCATCTACAAAGAAGGCTGTTGGGCCACATGATCTCTCATGTGTATTCCAGTTCTACATCTCGGTCTGTGAGAGAGAAAAGGACCTGGTACAAAATGACATGTCCATCTTTAAATCAGATCCACACAGATGTACTGAGCCATTTTGGCATTTTCAGCTTTGCCTAAGACTGCAAGAGAGATTGGACCCAATATAACCCCTTTAACACATAAATTCTAAGATTCCAAAGATCAGTAAGAAATGCTCAATGCCCACATGCTTGCTTTCTATTTAAGGAGGTAAATCATGCCTATGTTAAAAACTGGGTAGCAACTATCAAACAGGGCTTAGCCAAATAATCACCTCCATAGAATAGGTACTAGAAAAGCTTTAGCTTCTTAGAGAAGAAAATACTGTGACCTAGGGAGGTGAGAAAAGACTTCAGGGAAAAAGTAGGAACTTTTATCTTGTGAGTGAGAATTAGATTGTATACTAGAGACCATTTAGTGGCAGGGATTCTTAACCTGGGGCATGTGTGTGTGTGTGTGTGTGTGTGTGTGTGTGTGTGTGTGTGTGTGTGTGTCTGTGTGTGTGCGTGTATAGATACATATGTATTTCATTATTTCAACACAACTGGGTTCATTTAAAACCCAATGCACTTTACTTTGCATATTTAAACACATTATTTTACTAAGCTGTGAACTCTTTGTGAGCAGAGACTGTCTTTGCCTTTCTTTGTGTTCCCAGTACTTAACACAATTGCAGACACACAGGTCCATAATAAATGCTTTCTGATTGACTAAGAAGGAGTCCATATACTTGACCAAACTAACAAAGAAGTCTATGATACAAAAAAAAATGCAATCTGCAGTCTAGTCCAACTCCTCATTTTATAGATGAAGAAACTGAGACCCAAAGACTTTATATAATTTTCCCAAGGTCATGTGACAATACCAAAATTTAAAGCTCGCCCTGGTTCCCAATGTATATTTTTATACTATTCCACTATCTCTTTATTTAGTGTAAGACTCTCAAAAGGAGGAGTAGTGAGGCTAGAATGATAGATTGATATTATCCTGATAAAAAATAAAATGTATTGGTCATTTCTGTATATACCCCACAAAGACCAAAGGAGAAATTCTGTCCAAAATAATCATAGAAGTTGAGAAATACTCGGGAATCCTCTTACCGAGATGTGCATAGGAATTCCGTGAAAACAATATGAAACACTATTTATAGATTTAAAGACAGACCTATGTAATTGGGGAGTTCAGTACAGTTGGGCTATGTCAGTATATTTACTACTACAACTACTAAATATAATAACTTACTTATCCAGTAGCATTCCAATCATACCACTAAATATTACTCTATAAATCTAACAAAAGATCGAGGAATAATGGAAAATAATAATAACGGTAATAATGATGATGATGATGATGATGATGATGATGATGATGATGACGATGATGATGATGACGATGATAATAATGATAAAGACTTGGGGAGGCCAGGTGATAATCTCTGCTACGCAGCAATAATCATCAAAATCATTGAGCTCTGGTTAAAGAAATGCAGAAAAGTTGATCAGTGGAAGAGATTAATTACAGGAGACCCAGAGTCCCAGTCAAGACTCCTGTAATGGAGCAATCAAGTAACAAGCATTTATTAAGCGCTTACTAGGTACTGGATAGGCAGCTACGTGGTGCAGTGGGAAGAGTGTTGGGCCTAGAGTCAAAAACATCCACCTTCCTGAGTTCCATACACCTTCCTTTGGCCTCAGACACTTAGTGACTGTGTGACCCTGGGCAAGTCACTTAACCCTGTTTGCCTCAGTTTCCTCAACTGTCAAATGAGCTGGAGAAGGAATTGGCAAACCATTGAATTACTATTGACAAGAAAATCCCAAATGAGGTCATGAAGACTCAGACATGACCAAACAACAATAACAAAAGGTACTGGGCATTGGGCATGGCGTTGGAAATACAAGTAAAAAGAATGTCTCCTGCCCTTCAAGTTCATAGTTTGGGGGTCTAGAAAATGTCTGATTTTGACTTTGTTTGGCTATGTTAACTTGCAATGAGGGAATGCTCTGTTTGTTGGGGGAGATGGAGGTCGAGCAGTGAGGAGCATTGGGCTTTAAAAAATAAATGCAGCCCGTCAAAGCAGTGTTTCAGGCAAATGCATGGTAGAGATGACAAGGCACTAGACGCAGACTCAAACAAGCAAAACCAGCAGAACTGGCATTCCGGGTCGATTGTGCGCTCCAAAACCCAGCATTAGGTAACGATATGATAAACAACCCTCCTTGCATTCCCTTTCCTCCTCTTTCCCTTTCCCAATGGAAACATGTATGTTTGCTGATGTTTATCAAAGTTAGACCTTTTAGAAAAAATCAGACAAAAGGAAATGTTATAATCTTCTTAATCATGAGCTACTGGACAAGGATGTGACCAGCCTGCGCCATCCAGCAGATTAGGTCCCCATCATTCACAAGTCCTGTCACCTTGTCACTTTTCAGTAAAAATAGACCTGTTTACCACTATAACAAACCATTGAATGGGTAACTATTTGCCATTCCATTCCCAAAGGTTATGCCTTTTGGTCAATATGTTTTGAAATGGATGGGGAAGTGCTTTTTTTAGTACCCGTGCAACAAAGAAAATCCTTTACACCATCACTTGGGAATCACATTCATAGAAAAGAAAATGAAAACCAGTTTTGGAAACATTTTTTCCCCTTTTTCTTCCATGAGTACCACTAGAGACACTTTATGTTATGCTTATTTGACTCCTGATACAACATTACTGTTGAAGTCCTTCTAGTAATTTTTCATATTGTATGTATTATAAACTGGAAGGAATGTCGGGAATTGGATGAAACAATCAGACTGGTTAATGTTTGGGATATTAGTTCTTTAGAATGGCCCAGAAGGATCATTTGAAACTAAACCACCCACACATAAAATCCAAATGGCAATGTTTGGAAGTTATTACTTTTTTCCCCCTCATTTTCCCTCCTATTAGAGCCAAAAGCTCTTCAGTATAGGGCCCTTCCTGTAGATTAATGACTGGCCTTGGGTAATGGCCCTTGGCTATACCTCAGGACATCGGCATCTCCTCAAGAATGATTCTGCCTATCCATCCTTATTGCTTAAATGTGCTTCCTCTGTAAATAGTTTTTTATAGATCTTCCAGGAATAGTGACATTCTTCCTGGGGATGGGGAATGGGAGTGGTTTAGTAACTGGGAAAGGAAGTCAGAATAATACAAGAAAATAAGCTATCTTCACATACACACTGCTGACTCCACCAGCATCACTGCCCGTCAAGCTCCTATAGTCCTGCATGACGCACCAATGCACACAGAAGTTCATACAGAATTGTGATACTTTAACATTTTGTGGACAGGTGAGAAAAAAGGGCAGAGGTGGACGAAGTCAGGGCCAGATGGCTTAAAACCAAGCCAAAGAAGTGGCAGGGCGGGGCATGCCTGGCGCCTGCTCTGAGGCTGCATTTGGGGCTTGAGGGGCTTAGGTCTAGAAGAAGAAGAAGAAGCTCATGTGATGAGTTTAGCTTACTGTTAGGAAGCTTGATGAATCCCTCCTTTCCAGAACCTGGCATTTAATAGGTGTGGGGGGGGGTGAGGAAGAGGAGATGGACTACTCATCCAACTGAAGCTGTTTCATATTTACTGTTTCCTGTGGGTTTTTTTTTTTCATATATAACTCTTTGAAGTTAAAACTAAGGAAGAATTGGCACAGCCAGGGCAATATATGAACTTAGAACACTATCACTTTTCTTTAAGAAGGTAACATGTTCAGATGTAAATGTAAGTTTATACCTGAGAAGGCCAAGATACCATAACTTGGGTGTCTGTTGATCACAGTAACCTCTACATTGGTTTGCCTGCCTCCAGACTCTCCCCTACCCTCTTTAGTTTTTGCCCACCTGTCCAATTAACATTCTTACAGGCTGTCTGGGCTAGCTCTGATTATGACATTACCTACCTCAAATTTCCTTCTAGTTCTTTATTATTTTGAGGAGAACACGCAAATGTGACATTTAAATACCCTGCAAAACCTGGCCCCAATCTCAATGCCGATTTCACAGGGCCTACCTCCCTACCCCACTTCATCCCCCTGCCATGCACTCCAAGCTCTAGCCAAAGTGTCTTGCTTGCTCTTCCCTGTACTTGACATTTCATTTCCAGGTTCCTTGTGTTTGTTCAGGAATCCTGTCACTCCCATCTCACTATCCCTGGAGCATACTGCGTCATCATTTCAGCCTCTTAGTGTCTGTCAGATGCCATCTGCTCTATGAACCCTTCTTTTGCAGTTTCTGTACCATCAATGGCTAGGGCCTTTCTTTCCTGCAAAATGCTTTGTATTTACTTCACAGAAAGGCAGTCTCAAAGGCAGGAAGACCTTTCAGGTCCTGCCTCTGACATTTACGGGTTTGTGAGCCCAGGCAAGACACAGCATATCTTATTATTTTAGGGTCAGGGGTGTCCAGCAGGGGCTGGGACCTTCCTGAAGGCAGACCAACCCAGTGTACATGTAAGTGGGAACTATTTAACTAACTATCAACAACTATTAAAACACAGATAACATTTTTTTTCTTTTTTAAATATTTGTCCAATTACATATAAATAATTTGTAACACTTTCTTATGTAAAAATATAAGTTCCAAATTATTTGTAGAGAATGTACCAACCTGTATTAGTAGAGGAGGCTTTCTCTCCTGGGAATTCAGTATACCAGAGAAATAACACATCAGTATCCTATTTTTAGAGATATAGCTTGTGCCCTTACCCCTTCCTTTCTCTCTCTGTCTCTGTCTCTCTCTGTCACTGTCTGTCTCTCTGTGTGTCTCTCTCTGTCTCTGTCACTGTGTGTCTCTCTGTCTCCATCTCTCTGTCTCTCTCTCTCTGTCTCCCCCCCACACACACCTATCTTCCATATATCTATGAAACCACAGGTCTCATCACCAGCCAAACACTATTTTGATCTATCTATCTATCTATCTATCTATCTATCTATCTATCTATCTATCTATCTATCTATCTGTCAGTATTATTTATCTATCTATCATCCATGGACCTAGTTATCTATCAACTATCTATATTGGATGTATTTTCTGTGTATCTTTCTTTTTCCTCAGTTAATTGTAAAGTCCTTGAGAATAATAGAAGGATTGTACACTGGAATTTGAATGGGAAGCTGGGGTTTCAAATCCTGCTTCAGATTTGATTCTGGGTAAATCATTTCTCCTGTCTTTGCATTAGTTTCCTTATACGTAAAGTGGTCATTTGGAATTGCTGACCTCTACATTCCCTTCCATATCTAAATTTTTAATCTTTGAGGTCAGAGAGTAGTTTGGCTTTGTCTTTGTATCCAGTATCTAGCATAGGGCATATCCCATTATAGGCGCTTAGTAAATGCTTGCTGGATGAAGGAAGGAAGGAAGGAAGGAAGGAAGGAAGGAAGGAAGGAAGGAAGGAAGGAAGGAAGGAAGGAAGGAGGGAGGGAGGGAGGGGGAGGGAGGGAGGAAGGGAGGAAGGAAGGAAGGAAGGAAGGAAGGGAGGGAGGGAGGGAGGGAGGGAGGGAGGGAGGGAGGGAGGAAGGAAGGAAGGAAGGAAGGAAGGAAGGGAGGAGGGGAGGGAGGGAGGGAGGAAGGAAGGAAGGAAGGAAGGAAGGAAGGAAGGGAGGGAGGAGGGAGGAGGAGGGAGGGAGGGAGGGAGGGGGAGGAAGGAAGGAAGGAAGGAAGGAAGGAAGGAAGGAAGGGAGGGAGGAGGGAGGGAGGGAGGGAGGGAGGGAGGGAGGGAGGAGGAAGGAAGGAAGGAAGGAAGGAAGGAAGGAAGGAAGGAAGGGAGGGAGGGAGGGAGGGAGGGAGGGAGGGAGGGAGGGAGGGAGGGAGGAAGGAAGGAAGGAAGGAAGGAAGGAAGGAAGGAAGGAGGGAGGGAGGGAGGGAGGGAGGAGGGAGGGAGGGAGGGAGGAGGAAGGAAGGAGGGAGGGAGGAAGGGAGGGAGGAAGGGAGGAAGGGAGGAAGGGAGGAAGGAAGGAAGGAAGGAAGGGAGGAAGGAAGGAAGGGAGGGAGGGAGGAAGGAAGGAAGGATATGGATCATGGAGAGAACCAGGGATAATGTATTTGGAATACAGCCCATGTCATCTGGGACTAGTGAAATTCTTGGTCTCCTAGAAGGGGCAGTTTTTAAAAATCATTTTTGCCTCCTCTTCTAAAAGCATCTTGGTCTATAAAAACAATGAGATCATTTTCTACAGTTCATAAAACTCACGGTATGCCCAACAGCCAGGAGAGAGCTCCTTCTGTTCATGACCTAACATTTAGAAGCCCATCTGTGGCAGCAACTGGGCGTATCAGAGCTGAAGAAAGTCCCAGGAACAAAATGATTTCTCTCCTCCAACTTGGGCCTCCTCAATTCATGTTCAACTTGTGTTTGTTAAGCCATATCATAGTCCAGGCTGCCAGAGCTAATCTGTGTAATTTGACTCCAGCTTAGAAAAACTGGGCTCATTTCCCTTGGGAGAAATTTTTCTTTGCCAGTTGAACATGAATATTAAACATTGATTGAGGCACAGAACTAATACTTTTTTTTCTTTTTCACATGCTTTATATATGTGGTTTTTTTTTAGATTTTATTCTCTATCTGCACCATTTACTGGGCAATAAGAAGCATGAGACAACTTGCCTCAGGCGATCCAAAGGAGCTCTGAGTTGGGAAGCCTATGACCTTCTGTATTTACTGGAAGGAGGCAATGCTGAAGGGCTGACTGTAACCCAGGAACACATGCCAAGGTTTCAATGCAAAGGAAGTAATTCAGTGATTGACTCTTGGAAACACCCTTTACGTGAAGATTTGCTCCAATGGTTATTGGCTTTGGATTAATTTTTTGATTAATTTTTGTCTGTTATCATTAGAATCTGATGTAATTTTTTTTCATATCAACTTCAATTTCAGTACTGCATCAAAATCCCCTTTAAATATCTCTTCTCTTGTCACTTTTTAGAGGCAATTGGGGTTAAGTGACTTGCCCAGAGTCACACAGCTAGTAAGTTTCAAGTGTTTGGTCTGAGGCTGGATTTGAACTCAGGTCTTCCTGACTTCAGGGCCAGTGCTCTATCCACTGTGCCACCTAGCTGCCCCAGTCACCACTTTTCAATGAAGCCAATGATGGAAGCACAAATACTTTTCTACTAATTGAAGATTTTAATTATGGCAGTTTAATACTATGGCCTGATATTCCTTGGGAATTTATTGTAATAACATTAAAACACATATCTGGGTCCACAAATGTGTCATCACAATAGGAACCCAATCCTTCACATTAGGCAAATTTTACTCTTAGAAGTCCATAATGGACATTTGGGAAGAACTATGATTGACATGGAAATCAGAACAGTATCAATTTTGGGCTCTCAGACAGCTAAGAGGGCCTCTAGCTGAACCCTTTCCTTACTGGTCCAGTATCCGTTGTGTAATGGACATTGAACCAATACTTGTACATTTCTTGCTTGGTTTTGAAGATGAAGAAATGCAGGCCCAGAGATGAAGTGATTTGTCCAAGGCCACATATATAGTAAATAAGAGAGGCAGGATTTGAAACCCGGTCTTCTGTCTTTCAATCCACTGCCCTTTTCTTTCTTCTGTACCAAGTTGGCTGAGTGTCAACACTGAGAAAAAACATGGTGTAGTAAAGGCAGCAAGATAATAGTAATGATTATGACAATCAGCAGCACCACTTATATAGGGCTTTAAGCTTTGCAATATATATATATATATATATATATATATATATATATATATATATATATATATATATATATATATATATATATATACACACACACACACATATATATAGCACATAGAGAGATAGATATGTATGTATACATGCAAATGTGTTTATGTATGTATTTATGTTCCTCTGATAAAAAACGTGGGGTTCAGATTCTATCCCATGTACATATCGTGTAACACTGGGGAGCTCACATAACCTCGCAGTGTTCCAGGGAGCATGTCACTTAAATGACACATAGGATTCTGATCCACATCCATTACTGGAAGACATTTTCACAGGAGAAATTGCTTATATCATTGAAATGACAGGTCTGAGCCAATTGGAACAAATAAACCCAAAAGCATACATTTAAATGAGCAAATGAATAGATAAACTGATAGATTAATGATTAAATAAAAATATAATTAAATGAATGGATGAGCAAATGAATGGACAAATAAATAAAACAACAAGCAAACAAGCAAGCAAAAAAGAAGTGAATGTGATAAGAGAATTATCAGTGATTTTCCCAGGTGAACATGGGCAGCCTGTTGGACTCCACCACTGAAGGAAGAGCTTCCTTGTGGCTTCACGTTGTTGTAAATTGTAGAATAAAGGTCAATGTCAAAAGTAAACGTGCTCCCAGTATTTGTGTCCAGCAGATTTTGGGGACAGGAATGGGGAAATTTCTGTTAAGAGGAAGACATAGACTTCGGTTTTTTTCTTCTTTCTTTTTGGCCTGTTTTGTTTCTGCTTTTCTTTGTTTCTTTGAAAAGCAGTGGGGGCTCTTTCATTTACTGAAAAATGTAGCCTCAGTGTTGCCTTCATTGCAAGTGTGTTTTCCTTGCCTCTATTCCATAGCATTTTATGACAAAAACAGACCAAAGCTCTGCTCCCACGGCCTCTGCTTTTGGCCCATGTACCTCTCCCTAACTACAGCCAGAAAAAAAAGAATGAAACTAGGAAGTAGCTAGAGCTGCAGGTGTCTATTTGGAGCAAGCATCTTCTCCAGGCCTAAAAAGCATTTATTTTTTAAAGTGGAACAGGAGTGGCAAATGAAACTTCACATTGTGGAAAAATTGACAAACTCTATCTCAAGCATCAGATATTTGGGTCATTGTTTATTATGTGTCTTTTCATATTTATTAATTTTATACAGAATTATGGAGAGCTCATCAAGGAATAAACAAATGCTGAACCATACTTTTGCCCCTTAGCAACAGTCTCTGGACTTCCCACGAGTAGAATCTGAAAGCATGGAGAATCCCCGGGGTGCCAGTGTACTCCAAGGTGAAAATCTCCCAAAGCCCAAGGCTCAGTTCTCCAGTGCTGATGTCCATAAATCACAATAGCCAAAGCAGGTACAGAAAATACCTTCTTTACAAATATTGAAGTAGGTTTGAATTCTCTAATGACTGTTACCTCCAAGGTAATTTCTATTTGAATAGTTGGGCAGCTTGCCAAGGTAGGATTATATCTCTTAAACTAGAAGAGTCTTCACAGGCTGTTCTAGCACAAAAGTCTCTTTCTATAGATGAGGAAACTCTAAGAACCAAGGAGGTCATGATTTACCCACGATCACATAATTAGTAAGTATCTCAAGTAGGATTTGAACCCCGGTTCTCTCATCCCTTAATCTGTTTGTTTTTGGTGACACATTATCTTCTAACATGAATCCAAGATTTGGAATATGAACACTTATTCTACAGATGCATTCATACCAGGATATGGTGTGAGTACCTGGAGTATTGGCCTTGAGTTTAGCACAGGAAAAAAAAAGCCATCTTGTAGAAGATATAGACCTGTGATGAGGTTCAGCCTTGAGTAAGTTCATTGTTAGCTATCTAATGTGCTCTCTGTATTTGGTGAAATAAGATATCTTCCATGCTGCTTTCATCTTCCCCTCCACATCTCTCCAGGGAAACTGGGATCTGGAATATTTTTCCTTAAGACAAGAATGGAACTATACTTTGAAGGTTTCTGGCAGCAGATTCCCAGATATTTAAGCAGGAGAGAGGGATAAAATCCAGACAGGTAGTGGTCCTTTGAGCCAGGGCACAGGATCCTGTACCTTCAACCTGCTAATTTTCCAATTTAACTTTTCTTTGGAAAACACTAATGTGTGATGACAGATCATGTAACTTTTTTGCATCAGTAATTGAACTTGAACCATGCCATGTAATTTATGCTCAATCATGACTGGACGAAATTTGACCCCAGTTCCCAAAGGGCCAAGCACTAATCACAAGGCTGAGCAATTATCTAGAGCTGCTCAGAGAGAAATGCCAAAAGACTTGGCAAATAATTAAGGACTATCCTCATCTTGCTCATGTATAGCTAGGGGAAATGGAGAGAGAACTAGGCCAAACCATGAAGGTAATGTGGACCAAAGCACAGGCAAAAGAGAGGAAGCTGCAGAGACAGACAGATGATGGCCAGTGTCTGGTGACAGTTGGAAGTGGACGCTGTGGAAGCAGTTTTCAGCGTATGAAACATGCCAGGAGGTGGGAGGTGGGAAAGGAAGCTTTGCCATGAGCTTAGGATAAATACTTTCCAGGCTTTCTCCATCGGTCATTGGCATGAACTCTGCCTATATCTATTGGTGAGTTTCTCCCTAGAGTAAATTTCTATACTCCACTAATCTTTCTTTGTTTCCTGCCTAATGTACCCTATTTATTGTCAGTCATTTTTTTCCTTTTGTCATTATAATTATTTCAAGTTTGAGATGGGCAGTCTTTGAAAACAGAAGAAATAGACATCTGTGTATGGAAAGAGCACAAGAAAAGTAGTCTGGAGAAATGGGTTCCAGTCCTACCTCAGACACCAGAACTAGGTCTAAGTGGTATAGCTACATAGGGCATTTAAGGGCTTGTGCTGTGGGGG
Source organism: Phascolarctos cinereus (assembly GCF_003287225.1). NCBI lineage: Eukaryota > Metazoa > Chordata > Mammalia > Diprotodontia > Phascolarctidae > Phascolarctos > Phascolarctos cinereus. Next base: position 7,825,284 of record NW_027555514.1, on the reverse strand, counting down.
GCACTGTTAAGTAATGCATAGAGAGTCAAACTTGGTGTCAGGAAGACATGAGTTCAAATCTTGCCCCAGGCACATGTGCTAGCTGTGTGATGCTGTAAAAGGCACTTAAGCTCTTCTGGTCTTAGTTTTCATAACTATAATGGGGCTGCCTATCCCACAGGTCTGATGTTGAGGACAAACTGAGATAATATATGTAATGTTCTTTCCAAACCTCAATGTGTGATAGAAGTGACAGATATTACTCATTATTTGGCAGCTAGCTGGCATAGTGGATAGAGTGCATGGCCCGGAGTCAGGAAGACTCATCTTTGTAAGTTCAGATTTGCACTAAGACGCTTATTAGCTGCGTGACCCTGAGCAAGTCAGTCCTCAATGTTCTCCTCTGTCAAATGAGATGGAGAAGGAAATGGCAAACCACTCCAGTATCTTTGCCAAGAAAATCCCATACAGAGTCACAAAGAGCCAGACACACTGAAACAACTGAACACACTCTTGTTATTATTACTGTTATTATTATAATGTTGTTGATGATAATAGTATTGTTGTGACCACAAACAAGTCAACCTCTTTCATCTTCCATCTATGAACTGAAGATAATGAAATTCTCCATCATAAAATATGAGTCCCTAGAGGGTTAGAATTGTTTCCCTTTGGTCCTTTGGTAGGGTGAGAGAGAGAGAGAGAGAGAGAGAGAGAGAGAGAGAGAGAGAGAGAGAGAGAGAGACAGACAGAGAGAGAGAGAGAGAGAGAGAGAGAGAGAGAGAGAGAGAGAGACAGACAGACAGAGACAGAGAGAGAGATGCACAGACACAGACACAGAGAAAAAGACAGAGAGGCAGAGGGACAGAGACAGAGAGACAGACAGAGACAAAGACAGAGACATAGATACAGAGACAGATTTATTAAGCATTTACTATATTGCCAGGGTCTCAATGTGGCATAATGTCTTGTATAATTTTATATAAGATGGATTAATTCGTGAGATATTCAAATAACATTTTTCAACAGCGCCACTAGTCATTGCTTAAGTATTTAAATGTCATAAATAGAAACAATGACCTAATGAAAGCACTGGTGCATATTTAGCCAAATGTACCATTTGAGGGATGTTAATAAGGTTACCTTGTATATGGAATTCACCAGGAAATTCTCCAAATTAACTTCTTGATTGACCCATTTGGACATTTAAAAAGGCAATTTTTACATCACATGATGGCCCAAGACATGGTCGTAGCCATGTAATTGCTTTTTCCAGAGAAGTTAAAGAGAAGCTTCTAATATCAATACTATCCAGACATGGCCAGGTTTTTGTCCCCAGGGTCCACATAATTTAGGAAGCATGTTTTTGTCTATGTATCACTTCAAACATATCAGCCCCTGTTGTTCAGCCTGCAAAGTGAAAAATATGGGGTGCAGAAGATACAAAAGAAGGGTCCACATTGAGAATGACACATACAAGAAGGCTTCCTTATCCGTTCATTTGTTGACCCTTGAGTCCAAAGATGGAAACAGTGAGGAGTCGATATGTCTGCAACCTGTAGGTGAAGTTTTAATTCAGTCAGGATGAAGATTATTTCAGGCTTCATGCTTTCTTTGATGGAAAAATAATGAAGTGTCTTTGAATAGAAGAACTTATGATGTATAATATTGAAGAAAGCTACTTTTCTTGTATTGATGCCTATTATACATTACATATTCAGATGGGGTATCACTGATAAGGGTATTTCTTTCAGGAAAGGCCAACCAGGCAAATGGATCCTGTGTGACTTGTCCATATCCCCTCATAAATACTCCACAACGAAAACATGCTGGGGGAGGGGAGAGGCAGGAGGATTTCTCTAGTTCTCTTCACATCATATGGTGGTCCACGGAGAACATAGACTGTTCATTATTTTTACCCTGCTTTTCATATGTGATTAGTCCATTTTTTGCTCATGATACTGAATATTTATACTACATAATAAAACTACCACATTTTGGAATAAATTTAATTAGGGCTGAGCCAGCAGAACTTTGCTTGGGTGCAATCTGTGGAGAAAGGGGCTTTAGTAAAGATAGTCTAATTTATGGTTTGAGGGCATGAAAAAGCAGACAGAAACCATGTTTAATCTACTCAAAAGAACAAGTCAAATTTAAGGCCTGCTTTAAATCTGTGTCCGTATATTGTTTCAATAAATATACATGAGTCATATATTTAATAAACTATTCTCAAATGGGTCTGTCTTTGGGGGGGGGGTCATGATTTCAAGTTATATGTTTTAAAAGTTATACAACTTCAGTTGATGTAGTGGAAAAACAGGTTGGGCTAGGAGTCAGGAGACTTGGGTTTTGCTCCCAACTCTGCTAGTAACTCTTTACGTGACCCTAGACAAGCCCCTGTTCTTTCATGAACATCAATTTTAACATGTAGGGCCCCATATTTAAAATGAGGGAGTTGGGGGGCAGAGCCAAGATGGTGGAGTAAAATCAGTGACTTGCTTGACCTCTCCCCTTAACCCTTCCAAATACCTGTAAAAAAATTGCTCTAAACAAATTCTAAAGCAGCAGAACCAACGAAAACAAAGAGTGAAATAAATTTTCATACCGAGACAACCTGGATGATTGATCAGAAAGGTATATCATGCTGGGCATGGAGAGGAGTGTAGTTTGGCATTGGCCCACAGGGAAACCAGGCCTCAGCCAACTTGGAGCAGGCCTTGGAGGACTGAATCACAGGTGGCTGTGGTGGTTTTGAGACTTCTTAACTCACGAACAACTTAGAAGATCAGTAGGAAAAGTCTGTGTCTGCAGTGAGAGAGAAGTGCAGGTGGTCCCTGGAGCACTTCTCTCTCACTGCAGACACAGACAATCCTACCTAAGCTAATTTACTTATTCAGTGCCATACCAATCAAACTACCAAAAAATTATTTTATAGAGTTAGAAAAAATAATAACAAGATTCATTTGGAAAAACCCAAAGGCCCAGAATATCAAAGGAAATAATGAAAAGAAATGCATGGGAAGGTGGCCTAGCAATTCCAGATCTTAAATTGTATTATAAAGCAGCAGTCATCAAAACTGCTTGGTACTGGCTAAGAAATAGGGAGGTGGATCAGTGGAATAGGTTAAATATGCAAGACACAGTAGTCAATGACTATAGTAATCTATTATTTGATAAACCCAAAGACCCCAGCTTCTGGGATAAGAACCCACTCTTTGAAAAAAACTGCTGGGAAAACTGGAAAAGAGTATGGCAGAAACTAGGCATAGACCCAAATCTCACACCATATACCAAAATAAAGTCAAAATGGGTTCAGGACTTAGATATAAAGGCTGATACCATAAGTAAACTGGGAGAACAAGGAATAGTTTACCTATCAGATCTATGGAGAACAGAAGAATTCATGACCAAACAGGAGATAGAGAACATTATGAAAAGCAAAATGGATAATTTTGATTACATTAAATTGAAAAGTTTTTGCACAAACAAAGCCAATGCAACTAAGATTAGAAGGAAGGTAGAAAATTGGGAAAGAATTTTTACAACCAGTCTTTCTGATAAAGGCCTCATTTCTAAAATATAAAGAGAATTAAGACAAATTTATAAGAACACAAGCCATTACCCAATTGATAAATGGTCAAAGGATATGAACAGACAGTTCTCAGATGAAGAAATTAAAGCCATCTATAGTCATATGAAAAAATGCTCTAAATCATTATTGATTAGAGAAATGCAAATCAAAACAACTCTGAGGTACCACATCACACCTATCAGATTGGCCAACATGACAAAACAGGAAAATGATAAATGTTGGAGAGGATGTGGGAAAATTGGAAGGCTAATACATTGTTGGTGGAGTTGTGAAATGATCCAACCATTTTGGAGAACAATTTGGAACTATGCCCAAAGGGCTACAAAAATGTGCATACCCTTTGATCCAGCAATAGCACTTCTAGGGCTATATCCCAAAGAGATCAAACAAATGGGAAAAGGACCCACATGTACAAAAATATTCATAGCAGCTCTTTTTGTGGTGGCAAAGAATTGGAAATTGAGAGGATGCCCATCAATTGTGGAATGGCTGAGCAAGTTGTGGTATATGAATGTAATGGAATACTATTGTTCTATAAGAAATGATGAAAGGCTGACTTCAGAAAAACCTGGAAGACTTATATGGTCTGATGCTGAGTGAAGTGAGCAGAACCCAGAGGACTTTGTATACAATAGCAGCCACGTTATGCAATGATTAAGAATGTTAAACTGAACCCTTCTCAGCATTACAAGGATCTAAGACATCTCCAGAGGCCTCAGGATGGAAAATGCTGTCCATATCCAAAGAAAGAACTATGGAAGTCGAATCGCTCTCACTTATTTTTACCTTCTGTTGAGTTTTGTTTCATCTTTCTGATGGTTCCTCCTATTGGTTTTAATTTTTACTTACAACTTCACTAATATGAAAATATGTTTAATGGGTATGTAAATGTAAAGCTTATGTCAGATTGTGCACCCTCTTGGGGAGGTTGGGGGGGGAGAAAAAGGGAGAAAAAAATTTTCAACTCAAAAGCATATGAAAAAAAAATTAAAAAAATTAAATAAAAAAAGAGAAAAAGAAAAAGAAAATACTTCCTTAAAAATTAGAATAGAGAAATTGAAAGCTAGTAACTTTATGAGAAATCAAGACATTGTAAAACAAATTCAAAAGAATGAAAATATAGAAAACAATGTGAAATATCTCATTGGAAAAATAACTGACTTGGAAAATAGATCCAGGAAAGAGAATTTAAAAATTATTGGACTATCTTAAAGACATGATCAAAAAAAAGAGCATACACATCATCTTTCAAGAAATTATTAAGGAAAACTGCCCTGACGTTTTAGAACAAGAGGGCAAAATAGAAATTGAAAGAATCCGCTGATCACCTCCTGAAAGAGATCCCCAAAGGAAAATTCCTAGGAATACTGTAGCCAAATTCCAGAGTTCCCAGGTCAAGGAGAAAATATTGCAAGAAGTCAGAAAGAAATAATTCAAATATTGTGAAACACAATTAGGATAACAGAAGATTGCAGCTTCTACACCAAGGGACTGCAGGGCTTGGAATATAATATTCCGGAGGGCAAAGGACATAGGATTATAAATAAGAATCACCTACTCAGCAAAATTGAGCATAATTTTTCAGGAGAAAAAATGGAAATTCAGTGAAATGGAGGCCTTTCAAGAATCCTTGATAAAAAGACCAGAGCTGAATAGAAAATTTGACTTTAAGATATAAGACTCAAGAGAAACATGAAGATGTAAACAGGAAAGAGAAATCATAAGAAGCTTATTAAGGTTGAACTGTTTAAATTCTACATGGAAAGATGATATTTGTCACTCATGAGTCCTTTGTCAGTATTACAGTAGTTGGAGGGAAAAAAATTGTATGTATCTAGATAGATAGATAGATAGATAGAGGGCACAGGGTGAGTTGAAGATGAAGGGATGATATCTGGAGAATAAAATTAAGAGGTGAGAGAGAATTATACTGGGAGGAGAAAGGGAGAGGTAGAATGGGGTAAATTATCTCACATGAAACAGACAAGAAAAGGCATTCACAGTGGAGGGGAAATGGGTGAAGGTGAAGGGATTGAGTGAATCTTATTCTCATCAGATTTGGCTTAAGGAGAAAATAACATACACACTCAATTGGGTATGGAAATCTTTCTTACCCTATGGAAAAATTGGGGGCAGGAAGGGACAAGAGAGCAGGAGGGTGATAGAGAGGAGGGCAGATTAGAGAAGGGGGTAATCAAAAGGAAACACTTTTAAGGAGGCACAGGGTCAAATGAGAGAATAGAATAAATAGAGGGTGTGATAGGATTAAGGGAAATATGCTTAGTGTTTCACAAAAAAAAAAATGAGGAAGTTGAACTGGATGATTTCACAGGGTTTTGCCCAGCATTTGACTGAATTATGGGATGTGGCTTTAAAAAGATGATTCTCTATTGATAGCATGGGCCTGAAGAGAGAGAAAGTAACATATGTTATAGTCAGGTTTTTCTCTATCTACTTAAGAATCTCAGGAATATTCGTAATCAGTTTTTCATCTGCAGTCATACTTATCTATGGTATCTCCACCACACTTCTTCCCCTCTCTGCCTTCTATTCCCCCTTCATTTGATAAAGTTAACAAGTTTTCTATAAAGTTGTACTAATCTCTCCATCTCTGTTTTGAAGCCACATTAGGTTACCTAGCTTCTTACTGTCTGAAAGGTAACAGGAATGTAGGGGCATCCTTGTGAAAATTTGCCTCAAAATTAAAAGCTTCTCCCCTTCCTCCCAACCCCCAATATGTAGCACTCAAGAGACATGAGTAGGTGGACTTAAAAGTCACAGGAAATTCAGCTCATTTTACATCCGTGGGCATGAAGAGCACTGTGGGGGTAGGGGCTGGGAAGAGGAAATTGCTTTACTATAAGGCTCAGGAAGAGATTCAAAGTTTTCCCAATTGTATCATCAGATTGGGATCATAAACAACTTTTATTTTTCAGGAGCTGGGCAAAGATCCCTCCTTACAAATGTTGCTCCACCAGTTTCAATGATGCAAAAAACTCACTTTTCCTATTATTTGCTCTATTTAATCCCACATGGGAATATGAACATGAATAAACTATCACTGGCATCTTTGGGGCACACTCTTTTTTTTTAAGCATCAAGAAAATTTATTACAGAGAAAGTCCAGAGGATTTAGACGTTTCTGGCCAGAAGCAGGCTCCACCCCTCTTCAGGAGGGGTGGGCCCTGAGTTCAAGGGCAAGTGTGCTTTTATGCAGTTGAATTCGGCATGAAACCTCCCAGGCCGGGATTGGTCCATCCCTTCCCAGGTTACACCTTTCCTTACCTGCTTCCCCTTGATATGCTCAAGTATGTTCCCCCTTCCTTGCTCATACGTCCCATGACTCGTTAATGAGGCTCTAATTTTATGCAGGGTGTGTCAGATAATAGTAATGAAGTTCATTAAGCAGGTACACTAACATTTTTCAGGTGTCCTCAGGTTGACCCTAACTGGTCTGAGCTGGCTCAACCCTTATCTTGATTTTGGGGTCTTTATGGAACCATCAACTTGCTTTTTATTGTCTAAGCTGGAGCCCACTTGCAGTGTACTACTTCCTGGAGCTGTTCTTTAAATCTCTGCATTACTCTACCTGTGGAAATGTAAGCCCTTCTAACTCTAACAATTCCCTCTTCTTCTTCTCAATAAGAATTATTTTTCCACACTTTTTGTTCCTGTTGTCTTTCCTCAAAGCGTTTTAACATTAGTTCTCATTCTTCATCAGAGAAGGAGCAATGATAATTAACTCTCTCAATCATCATCCTAACTCCACTTGATCCCATTACCTGAATTCCCATAGCTGGTCCTATTGGGATACTTTTAGTTACTAATGTTTCTATTAATTTTTGCACTAGTCCTCTGATACAAGGGATGATGCAGCACCTCACTGCAGTTAAAACTCCCGCAGCTATGATTAGAAAGGTGGTGATGGATGCTGCTATTCCCTTCCATTAGCCAGACCAGGATTCTAACCATCACTTTAATCAGTTATCTATCCCAGAATTCTCTGCCAACTCCTCAGCTAAAGTGGTAAAACCTTGCAATGCCTCAGTGATGGTTCTACCTGGGACTGTGCTGCTGGGCAACATTTCATCAAGGGATTTTGGGGACTTAAAAACACTATAAGAGAAGGAAGGGAAGAGCTGACCAACACATTGACAAACTAAAAAAGGGGCAGTCCCCTTATTAAGTACAGATACAGAGACCCAAAAGTAACGATAAATTGTCCATTTAAAGCTTCAGAAGTCTCTTCTCATACCGCCGTCTGACACTCTCGACATCATCCGGTGAAGTCTTCTTGTCTAAGTGCTGTTCAAACAGTGTCCAGCAGACTCTCCTCCTGCAGAGATCCTTCTTCTTGTATGCACTCTCCTACAAGATTGATCTCAACACAATTTTAAATTACCTTGTGGGACGCACTCTTTATTCATGTCATGGTTCCCCGTTGGGTATCAGATAGGAGACTTTGGTAGGCAAGGCAGAGAGGTGGGGGATAGTGTTTTGACTGGCTGATAAAGTAGATGTAGAGAATTAATGGGGAGTTCACTGGTTCATATTCAGCCAATGGCGGCAAAAGTCAAAGAGGTAAGTCATTGGAAGGTCCTGGAAGTGAACTACATCTTCCAAATGTCAATGGAAAATCTTCCAGGCACTTGGAGGCTTGGAATAATATCCACAATATGGATGAGGTGCTGCACCAACATTCTCTGTATGGGAGTTCTTCTCCTTCCTCATTATCCAGCAAATCAGCAAATTCCTAAGGAGTTTATATTGTTGTGTCTTGGAGAGACAGCAGCTACAGGGAAAAAGACCTGAAAGTTACAGAAAAGAGACTAACCTTCTCTGTGCTAGACATTACTCAGTGAACAAGGTTTACAAAGACAAAAATCAGATTGTCTCTCTCTCAAGGAGGTTACATTCTACCACAGCATCAGGTGCCAGACTTGTAGTCAAGAAGGACTGGGTTCAAATCTTGCCTCAAACATTTACTAGTTGTGTGACTATTGTCAAGTCACTTAACAGTTTACTACTGCGCTCATGTAATGAAAGGGGTTGGACGCAATGGTCTCTGAAGCTCTTTCCAGCTCCAAATCTAGGGTCGTTTCATACTACTGGGGTTGGACAGGTGATATTTGTTCTATTTTGGGCCACAGAAGAGAACCAGGAGCATTGTGGGCGAAGATGCAAGGAGGCCAACTGAGGCTAGAAATGAAGGAAGTAAACTTGCCCACCAAGAGAGCTGCCCTGAAGTGGAGAAGGCTGACTCAGGCAGTGGTGACCACTCCCCCCCCAACTTGGAGAACTTCAAACAGAGGCTGGATGACCACTTGTTGGAACCATTCTAATGAGATGGTCTCTGAGATCCCTTTGAACCCACTCTCACTTTCAGTGATTCTGTGCTCTAGCCCAGATTTCTATGAGGTGACATGGAAAAGATAGGCTTTTTGTTTATTTGTGTTTCATATGGAATGGCCTGGATGAACATCTCTTATGGGTAGTGTCATGGGAAAGGTGAGAGGTCTGGCCTGAAGCATTTTGCCTCTCCAATTTTAAAACTTTTAAAAAAGACAAAAGGAAAGATTTTAAATTTCCATCCCTGTTCTTTTTCTCTTTTCCCATATGAGGGAAGCCTGGAAGTACATAGAGACTTGAGGGAATGTTTCCATTGTGTGGGAGAAACATCTGCTCAGAGTGCAGCAGACCACCAGAGGCGCAGGGAGGGAGAAGCCAGGGAGGGGTGGAGGAGGTGGACAGCAGCAAGCAAGTGGGGAGGAAGTTAGGACTCAGCACCCCATGGAAGGGCTGATCCTCCAAGCACTTCCCTGCTCTGGTCTTCACTATTGAAATGAAGGGCATTGAGACCAACAGCACAACACGTTCAAAGCCATCTCGAGGATGACCCCAGACCTATGCTGAAGTGTTCCAGCTCTTATCCAGGCTTCAGTTTCTGATAAAATCCAATATGACCAATGTTTCTTAACTGCCTTCTATGTGCAAGGCACTGGAATAAGTGTTGGAAATACAAAGAAAAGGCAAGTCAGTCACTAACCAGCCCCCCCCCCCCACTATAGCTTACATTACACTGGACTGGTGAGGGAAAATGGAGGGACTGGGATCACTGCCGCCATTATGGTGCTGCCCTTGGTGGAAAATGATTGCCGTGCCTCCCATAGATGTAAACCATGGCCTTCTTAAATACCTGTCCTTAGTACTTAATGCTATTGGTATAGTATTCTACCAATACTGTATTGGTATAATATAGTATAGCATAGAGAACTGTATCTCAAATGGCCCTTGCAAAGCAGTCTGGGTCCAAAGGTACCTGGCAAAGGCAGACTCTTATTATGAGAAAGTCCTAGCTATTTAGTACCAAAGAAACTTTTGCAAGATCTTGCAGGTCCAAGAGAAAAGTCAAAAGGTACCTTTGATCAAGATTGACCAAGAATCCTTGCCATAGTCACTGGGGCATCCTGCAGCCCTCTGGCATACATGGCCCAAGCTGTTCCAAAGTGGCCCATGCCCAGCAGTTACACAGAAAAAAGAATGGCCACCTTCAGAATCTTCCTCTGCTTGTCAAACACTACCCCAGCTGCCACCTGGGTCACTGTGCTTCTGTCTACAGCAAGGGCCAGAAGACATCTTGCCTATGAAATGGAATATGAGAAAGATTACTCTTCATATCATGAAAACTTGAAGTAATGCCTGCTGTTGTAGCTGTAGTGATCAGGTGGTTTGGAAAAGCATCCCCATCCCCACCCCATCCCTCCCAGCATGCTAAGCTGAGGAAGAGAGTGTGGTACAGTAGGGAGCACTTGGGGTACAAGTCCCAGCCCTTGACTCTTGTTGATTTTGTGACCATGGACAAGTCACTTTGATTCCGAGTCCCATTTTCTGTAAAATGGAGGAGTTGAATGTGGTTGAAATCAAATTCCAAATTCCCAGATTGCTCACATCCAACAATGTGGTTCTTATTGTCCATATTAGTCCATTTACTCTGTGTCAAGGACAGCATTCTTTCAATATTCTACAGAGCCCTGCTTGATCATAAAGCTAATCAGAGTGCTTCAGTTTGGCCAAGGTGTTTGTTTTGTTCAATGTTGACAGAATAGAAATTGTTCTGTTGGTTGGGTTCACTTCACTCTGCATCAGTTCATATGTATATCCTCCCAAGAATCTTCTAAATTCTATATTTTCTCATCTGTTATAGTATTCACCCCATTCATACATCACAATTTACTCAGCCATTCTTAAACCAATTACATCACTGTAGCTTAAGTTTTGTTTCATTTAACAACCACAAAACAAGCAAAATAAACCTCTTATTTCTCTCCATTTCATTTCCCCATATTTGTCATACTCTATCTCTCTCCTTTCACTCTATCTTCAAAAATGTTTTGTTTCTGACTACTGCTTCCCCCAATCCTCCTTCCCTTCAATCAGCACCCCTTTTCTAATCCCCTCCCCCTCCTACTTTCCTATAGAATGAGAGAGATTTATATTCCCAACTAAATTTGCATGTTATGCCCTCTCTGAGGCAATTCTGATGAGAGTAAGGTTCAAGCAGTCTTCCTTTCACACCTCTTTTATGAGATAATGTACCCCATTTTACCTCTCCTTTGCCCCCTGCCAGTGCATTGCTCTTTCTGACCTGTTAATTTTATTTTTATGTAACTCTTTAAGGTCAGGATCTTTTTTTTTTTGGTTATTTGCTCATTTTCCTAGTCTATTTCTGGACTTTTAACTTTATATTAAAGTTGGGCTCTGTTCCTAGGATGGAAGGGGGTACTGGCCCAAGTTTCAGGTTTTTCATGTAGTTGTTTTCAGATATAGTTCTGGGTGTCTGTATGCTTTCAACTCTTCCAAAGTGGTATGATCTAAGTAGAGGTGTGTTTATTACTCTCCTAGCCTATATTCTGGTCTATGGATGACCACAAGTCCTGGAACTGTAACCAGGGACCCTGTGACCCCAAGCTCTGGTGTACTTGTGCTCCTCCTCCACCTTGGACTGTGACTCAGGACTGCCACCTGCATCCATGCATAGGTAATGCAACAGAGTCCTGCACCCAGTGCTAGCAAAGGAACCCTTGTAATCTCCATCTGACTCTCTTACCATCTGTGGGCTAAGATTTCTGCAAGCAGCTGCTGATGCAGCTGATTCAGTCAAACCCAAGGCCTGCTCCTGGTTTGCTGTGGCCTGTCTGTGCTGGTGCAACCTGTCCTGGACCCTGTTCCATTCTCACTTAGTGTGGTAGACCTTTCCTGAAAACTTTCTAAGTTGGATTGGGCTGAAAATGTTTCACCCCTCCATTTTGTGGGTTCTACTTCTCTAGAATTTGTTCTGAAGCATTATTTAAAATTGTTTGGAAAGGAATTTGCAAGAGCTCAGATGAGTCCCTGCCGTTTCTCTGCCATCTTGTCTCTGCCTCCTCTATTTTATGCACTTACAAATATTTCTTTCCAAAATGGGGTACATAGGATTCTTCAAAATGCCTAATGGTTCCAGGACACAAAGAGTTAAAAATGCCTACTCCAAAGCTCAGACTGAGTGGAAGATATTAATAATATCTTAGAATAATCTGAAGCTTTACAGGCTCTCTTCAATGGGGCCTCCCAGGCCAACCATCACAACATTTCCCACCCTGCTGCACTCCTTTGGACTGGACTCTCTCAGCCCCTCCTAATTGTGAGCCCCTTCAGGGTAGAAACTGTCTTCCTTTTTCATATTTATAGGCCCAGAACTTAGGATAGTACCTGATGCTTAATAAATGCTTAGTGACTAACATGTGAGGAACATGTACATTGCATACATGTACATATATATGTATATGGTTGTGTACACCTATATGTATATTCGTATGTGTATGTATATATAGCTATATACATATACATACACATATGTATGCATACATGTACACATTTATATATCTATACACATACATACACACATACATACACACACATATTTTTTCAGCCATTATAGAATGGAGAAATGGGAGCTAGACGATAAGTACCTCAGAACCTTCTGTCCTTATCTTTTGGTTTTGTGAATGTAGCCAGTCATTTTTATGCCCAAATTAATAAGCTTCCAGGGTCTCTCTCTTTTAAATGGTGATTCTGATGAGTGACCAGGTCCTTGAAGCCAAGACATAAAATACTGGTAGCTTTAGGAACCAGCATCACCCAGATGGCAGCAAAGAGGCTGGCTGCTGTAGCATCCAAGAATTCAGATAGAGAGAAAGTGGTTTTGGAAGCTCAAGTGGAAAGGTAATCCTTCCAAATAGACTGGTTTGGGCCTTGTCTCCATTTTTCCATTCCTAAGGTGGTATGTCTCTGAGCAGAAGCAGTCTCAGGACAGGAGTGGGACAGGTAGGAGACAGGCAGCATCAGAAGTGAGAAGCTCTGCCAGCCAGAAGTGCTTCCTTGAGTCCTACCTACCCAGATAGAGCCCCAGGACCAGTTTCATCAGTGGAAAGTCACCTTAGAGGTTAAATTTCTCTCCTTCCTATCCTTGGAAACATCCTATTCGTTCTTCATTGATGGAATGTAAAAGATATCAACAAGAAGAGGCGAATTAACTGTGTTTTGTCTTCCCGTTTGTTTACCAAATGGCTGAGTTCCCATCCTGCCAGATTAGTATTTCCTTTGCCTATGTTATTCCCTCTAACATAAGAAAAGGTTCCATGTGTGGAGCTGCAGAAGGGATAGTCCAATTACATTTCAATAAAGGACAAGCTGTAGGTAGTGCCAAGAACAGATATCATAAGTGTGCTCTTCAGAAAATCTTTGCTTTGAAATTGAAATTGATTTTAGAGTTGGAATGGAAAGGAAAAGAGAGAAAAGGGGGTTTGGGCTGTGTAAGGATGAGACAAAGGGAGGGGAGGCCAGGATGATCAGAGGGTAAGAGAGCCAGGCTTTGAAATGAGAAAAGAGGGTTTAACTGAGCTGGAACCAATTCTGAGCTTCCCAATACCACTCTCTCTCTATCCCAAATTCAACCATATCTCCTTTTACTCAGAATTTCCCCCAATCAGGACACTGCCATTTTTGGAGATAATTGCCCAGACTGAGCCTGGACCTCATCTAGTCCATTGGGGGCCTGACAAAAAGGGGCCAGAGCCCTTCCTCTTGGCCTTTTGGACTCTTAGATTGGAGAACCAACCAGCTCTCTTTCCTACATTGATGCTGCCATCTATTGGAAGCCTGAAGAAAAGGTTTTAAACAAAGAACCCCGGGGCTCTTTTGGTTTGATTGTTTTCAGATTAAGAGAAAAATCATGAAGAGGTTTAACGCGAATGAAAAAGAAATCACTCAATCCATGACAACTTTACACAAGGAAAGTGGACTTTACAGATGCTGACACATGATCTGCCCCCTTCTGATTGTCACAGAACACATCTTCTGTGTTTCAAAGCTGACATTTTAGATTTTAAAAAATGTGCCAAGTTAGTGACTGTTATTGAAAACATGACTGCAGAACCTGTCTGAGCCATCTGCATCTTAGAGGAGAAAATACTGCAGCCTGCAACCCAAGCTGACAATTTTACAGTGAGGAGTGAAAGACAAAAACAAAAACAAAAACAAGTAAATAAACAAAATCTGTTTTTGTTTTTCAAAAACAGCTTGAATAAGCCTCTCTGGATCATTTTCTTACTCTAGTTTGGACTTCATGACAAGGAGGGTTGCAGAGGAACTGAAAGAAATTGAATAGAGCTCATCTGTAAAGATTTTTCATTTTCCCCTCTAGTTTTGTTTTTCTTGGTTGATTCAGCCCACTAAGAACACTTAGAGGGGTCTAAGCCTTGCCTGGCCAGGGTTGGACTATTTCTTCCTTGTCTTTGGGTACCATAAGGGATAGAGCAAAGGACTTAAAAGAAGGAAGCCCTGAATTCAAAACCTGCCCCTTACTAGCCTTGACCCTGGGCACTTAATCTCTGTCAGCTTAAGTTTCCTCATCTGTAAAATGGGGATAATGTAATAATAACACCTAACAAATAGGGATTTTATTTGTTTGTTTGTTTGTTTTTTAGGCAATTGGGGTTAAGTGACTTGCCCAGGATCACACAGCTAGTAAGTGTGAAGTGTTGGGTCTGAGGCCAGATTTGAACTCAGGTCCTCCTGACTTCAGGGCCAGTGCTCTATCTACTGCGCCATCTAGCTGCCCCCTCAGATAGAAATGTTTTAAGGAACAAATGAGGTTACATGTAAAAGCTCTTTACATATCTAAAAGTTCCATAGAAATGCTTTCAAGTGTTATTATATTAGTATGAGTATTTACCAGGGCCATTCACTCTCTGTGTTCCCCATGCCCAGACATGGTAATGGTTACCTGGAACAGGGGTTAGTGCCAGGATACCTAGACACTCCTGGGTAAATCAACATGTGAAACCATAGGCCTTGTGGGAAATTATGGAAACTGTTCCCTGGTATGTGGAGAAAACTTCAAGGCAATGACAGGTATGATCTTCATCCCTGAAAATTCCACAATGTCAGTACAGAAGCATCCAAGCAAAATGATTTGCACTCATCCAGATACAGATGGGAACTGATGATAGGTTTAAAATATAGAAGAATGACTCTAAGTTGGTACTATGGGCATTGCATTCACTCTCCTCTCCACTGAACAAGCTCAGTTCAATTCAATAAAGAAAGAGGTGACCAGGCCTACTCTAGCTCAGTCCTCCTGCAATCCCCACCCTGGTATGCATGCTTTCCCAGCTGGAATCATCTCTGCTCAGTGCTTGCAGTCTGGAGAAGGCTTGGTGATTATTCACTGTATGACCAGCCTTGTTGTATTCTGTGAACTGTTTGGACTCTGGAAAACAGAAATATCAAGATTTAAATTATCTTTTAATTCCCTAAGTTTTTATGAATATGCTTTATTTTAGGTCACTTACATTTTGTCCTATATGCCACCTACTCCCAGAGAGCTGTCATATAGATTGATATATGTTTATGTGTATATATGTGCATATATGCAACATACATGTGTTCTCTTTTATTAATTTGTCCCTCCCACTGTCTTCCACTGATAAAGAAACAAACAAAAAATAATGGTAATAAGGTTAGCAAAGATCTATCATATCATAGATCAAAACAAATTTCCATGTTGGCCATATCTGAAAAATAATCTTAATTCACTTCAAATTATTTACCTTTCTAACATAAGTGAGTGCCATCCTTCGTCTGCCCTCTTTTGGACTTAAATCAGAGACTAATTTGTCTCCGTGATTGGTCAACGAAAGACTCATCAAATGGCATCCCAGATTCTGAAATTGAAATCCAGTGTGAAGAGCATTGTGCTAAGTGCTGGGGGTGCAGAGAGTGGGAAAAGTGATGTTTTGATTGAGATGGTGACTGACCTCACTAAGTGTGTAGACCAGTAGATTCACCGTAACGGTGAGAGTGCAGTGTAGTAGTAGTAGTAGTAGTAGTAGTAGTAGTAGTAGTAGTAGTAGCAGCAGCAGCAGCAGCAGTATTAGCAGTAGTAATGATAATAACTAACATTTATAATAGTGCTTTAAGGTCTGCAAAATACTTTATATGTATCTGGGTATCGGGAAACGAAACAGACCCAATCCTACTCATTCTATCACTGTCTTCTCTCTTAGGGGAAACCTCTGGCATCTGGGATGGATCTGGTTCCTGGATTAATTTCTTTTGGTTTGTAAAACACAAAATGAGAATTGATATTTCTTCATGAGACTGCAAAAATGCAACGTGTCTTGGGACGTCGATAAAGGCAATGCCCCATATGACCACCAGATGGAGAAGCGACTCCATGCAAGTCAAGGACCTCCTCTGGCAGGAGAGATCAGCTAGGGAAATTCTGCAGCAGGGCACGAGGCAGAGAAAGGCTGGCTTAAGGCAGGCCTGGTTGGAGGTTTCAGAATGGTGTTCTTAGGCAAGCCTAGCTCAGCAATCTGTCCTCTTGAAGAAGCAGACAGAGAGATTTTCAAAAATGCCTGCCTGTGCTGCCAAGTCTCAGGGCACGGGAAATCACTTATTGTAACACATCCTGACAACATTTAACCATCTCCAACATATGAAGGGGTGCCTTGTTTTCTTTCTGTTTTTTTTTTCCTTCAGAAAAAGGTCTTAGTTAATGAGTTCTGTTATTCTCTTTCAGGTCTTTGGCAGACACTAATCAGAGGTTCTGTCATGGTGCTGAAAGGGCTAAATTTGAGTCAGAAAAGGCTAGTTTGAGCACTATGCAACCTTGGGCAAATCACTTAATCTTTGGCATCACTTTTCTAATCTGTAAACTCTTCTCCTTCTCCTCAGGTATGATCACTACCTGGCTCATCATCTTCTTTTCCACACTCACCCCCAAACACACTGCCTTCAGAGGTCTTTAATCACGGGACCACAACATTGGAAATTACAATTTAGATAGGTGGCCTCTAGGTTTCACAGTACCCAGTACACTGGATGTGGAGTTCAAATCCTGCCTCAGAGCAGTGTGATCCAGGGCAAGTCATTTCACCTATCTCTGCCTCAGGGAAATTATCTGTGAAATAGCACCTGTCAAATGATAAATGTTGGAGAAGATGTGGGAAAATTGGAACACTAATACATTGTTGGAAGATTGTGAAATGACTCAACCATTCTGGAGAGCAATTTGGAACTATGCCCAAAGAGCTATAAAAATGTGTATACCCTTTGACCCAGCAATAGCACTTCTAGGGCTATATCCCAAAGAGATCATACAAATGGGAAGAGGACCTACATGAACAAAAATATCTACAGCAGCTCTTTTGGTGGCAAAGAATTGGAAATTGAGGATGCCATCAATTGGGAATGGCTGAGCAAGTTGTGGTATATGAATGTGATGGAATACTGTTGTGCTATAAGAAATGATGAGCAGGCTGACTTCAGAAAAACCTGGAAGGACTTGTATGGTCTGATGCTGAGTGAAGTGAGCAGAACCAGGATAAAGTTGTACACAGTAACATTGTGCGATGACTAATATTGATAACATAACCCTTCTCAGCAATACAAGGATCTAAGATATTTCCAAAGACCTCGTGATGGAAAATGCTATCCACAAAGAAGAAACAACTAGGGAGTTGAAATGCAGATCAAAGCATACTATCTGCTTTTTTTTTCTTCGGTTGCGTTTTGTTTCCTCTTTCTGGTGATTCCTCCTATTGGTCCTAATTCTTACTTACAACATCACTAATGTGAAAATATGTTTAATAGGAATATATATGGATAGCCTATATCAGCTTGCATGCTGTCTAGGGGAGGGAGGTAGAGAGGGAGGAAGAGAAAAATTTAAAACTCTAAAGCTTACAGAAATGATTGTTGACAATTCAAAATAAATTTAAAAAAAATAATAGTACCTGTCTCCCAGGCATGTCATGAGGCTCAAATGAGATAGCACTTGCAAAGAGCTTTTCAAACTTGAAAGTATCTTCTAAGTGCCGGCCTCTGATAGAGATGGAGGAGACCACCGAGGCTAGCACATTGAACCCCTCATGTTAAAATGAAACTGAGGGCCAGGGAAGTTTAGTTGTTCTCCCAATGTCATGCAATAAATATCTAAGGAAATATTTGAATATTTGAAATTTCACTTGCATCAAATGAGGAATTAGATCTCCCCAATTCATATAACTCTTATTTCTAATAGACCTCATCTACACTCACACCCTACCACCCTAGGGAAGGCACAACAGATTGCCCTATGGTACTCAGTTTCCTGGACATGAATCTAGTGCTGGGGACACCCACAAAGGCATCCAACCTCTACAGGCCATTCAGTGGTTACAGAGTTTACCTTGAAGCCATGAAGGCCAGTCTTCAAGCCCCACTCCTGACAAATGTTGACTCTGTGGTCCTAGGCAAGTCACTTAACTTGCCCAGAAAAGTTAACTCTAGGCAACTCTCCAAGACTATACGCTTCTGAGAAAGTTACAGCCCACATTGGTAGAGGAATTTTGTTCAGCTGAGAGTTCCTTATACCAATGGAATCACAGATTAAGTTATCATCCCTATCATTATTTCATGTATATGTCATCTCTGCTGATAGGATGCAAGTGACCTGAGGTCAGAGACTGTTGTATTGTTGTCTTTACTTACAAAATCATACCTATAGAGCTAGAAGTGCTCTTGGAAGTCATTTGCTCCAACATTCCCATTTTCCATGTAAAGCTGAAGCGAAGAGAGGTTGTGGCTAGCTCAGGGTCACATTGCCAGGAAGCATTTGAAGTAGAATTCAGAACCGGCTCTTCCTAACTTTAGGTCCAACATGCCTAGATGTGCCCCTAACACAAAGTCTGTCTCTCTATCTCTGTCTCTCTCTGTCTCCTTCTGTATCTCTGTTCCTCCCTCTCTCCCTACTACTCACATAACACATATCTGAAACAATTGACATAATTTATTTTAGAGAATGAATGAGGCAGAGCAGAAGTGCTGACGCAGACCTTACTTGTAGACAATAGAATCTTGAGTTTGAATCCTGCCTTGGGGGGCTCACAGCTGTCAGACCAGGGACAAATCATTCAAGTCTTTGACCCTCAGGCTGAATTTTCAAAATGGCAACTGTAAATAGTGCTTCCCTGACATGAATTATTGCAAACTTCAAATGACATAATTAATAATAAGGTAGCATTTATAGAGCACTTAAAAGTTTTCAAAATGCTTCTCATAAATGACCTCATTTGATTCCCTTTTGAAATGATGTGAATAAAGCCTTTGTAAGCCTGAAAGTTCTTTGGAAATCTAAGCTCTTCTCACACAGACTCAAGATCAGGCCCAGTTTGTACCAGGTTCTTTATCAGATCATTACCATTTCATCTTAAGGGATATGACCCATGCTTTTGACTTGTCAGTCGTCCAGATAAGCTGGGTAATAACATGCACTTATAATTCCTCCAGACTGTTTTTGTTTTCTTTTGTTTTTCTAGAATAACATAAAAAAGTAGCTTTTAATACAATGTGAATTAATGTGAGCTCTGAATCCTCACCCCTCAATATTTATCCACCCAAAAAGCAGCCCATAGACATATGGTAAGATCAAATGGGTTAGAAAAAGCTAGGTAATGCAACCAGCCAATAAGGAATAAAACAATGAAGTAATTGCAATACAGCTATGAGCTGGTATGTATTTAAATGATTATTTTTATTAATATTCTTTGCAATTAATACTGACAAAATATTTTTTCCAGGAAAACATGGATCAAAATGGAAAGCCAGGGCTCTTGCCAGATGGAGTATTTGGTGGCCTTATGTTCTAGGCCCGAACCTCTCATTTTCCATTAAGGACAGTCATGAGCGTCTCCTGTTCCCATTCCTCCTCATGCTGAGCCACTCTATTTCTCAATACCATTAAGTCCCATGCACTTAGAGCTTTTGGATCTTGACTGTGATCCATGACTCCCTGGCTGCCCAGGAAAGTTCTCTCATGCTGCTCCCAAATTAGGTACTGAAAGCCTGGGGATATAGTGCTTTGTCCTGAGTCATACAGTGAGTCAGCATTGGCAACAGATTTCAGGAACCCAGCCCGGAAGGTGAAGCCTGGTGTAGTCCCTCTGGCCGTCTGA
Source organism: Phascolarctos cinereus (assembly GCF_003287225.1). NCBI lineage: Eukaryota > Metazoa > Chordata > Mammalia > Diprotodontia > Phascolarctidae > Phascolarctos > Phascolarctos cinereus. Next base: position 7,805,175 of record NW_027555514.1, on the reverse strand, counting down.
TGCTCACTCTTCCCCCTCAGCTTGTCAAACATTAGGAACAAATGACCCCAGGAAAATTTTCAGCCGCCTGGTAATATCATTGGCACATACAGAGGTTGGAGCCGTGCTAGCGTCAGTGAGCCAGTGCACATACAAATCCTTGAAAATTGATTAAGCAAATGGTAAGGCTTTTTTTTGTTAATGGATTTACTCTGTGGCACCACTATGCTAGGTGCTGTGGATGCAAAAGCAAAGACGAAAACAGCCCCATCTTCAAGGAGCTCACAGTATAATGGTGGGAGGGGAGGTTAACATGTAAACAAGAATGCACATTAATGATGTATAGCAGGGATGGGAAGTGACCTTAGAGGGAAACATTCTCGCAGCTGAGCCCTGAAGGAAGCTGAGAATTCCGAGAGGGGAAAGGAAAGGAAGGAAAGAAGAGGGATGAGAAATTCAGAGCATTTATATAGCTCCTACTATGTACTGAGCACTATGCTAAGCACCTTACTAGTAGCTCAATAATTTACAATTACTTCATTTGATCCTCACAACAATCCTGGGAGGTAGGTGCTGTTATCATCTCCATTTTGCAGTTGAGGAAACTGAAGCAAACAGAGGTTAAGTCACTTGCCCAGGGTCACGCAGCTAGTAAGTGTCTGAGGCCAGATTTGAACTCAGTTCTTCCTGACTCCATGTCCACCTCTCTATGTACTTCCAAGAGGTGGAGTTGTGGAGGGACAGCATTCCAGCATGGTGAAGAAAGGCATGGAGAAGACAGGCAGATTATTGCAAGTGAAGGCCACAAGTATGTCAGTATAACTGGTTCTTATAGTGCATGGAAGGGAGAAGGATGGAAGGATGCTGGGAGGGGGCATTGTGAAGAGCTCCCAGTGCCAAATGAATGAATTGATATGGGATCCTAGAAACAATAAAGCATGACTAGAATTTGTTGGGGAGCAGGAAATGGAAAAATTGTCAGATCTAAATTTCTGAAAATTACTGGCAGCTTTGTGGAGGATAGATCGTAGAAGCAGACAGAGTAATTAAGAAGCTATCATAATGATGAGAGGCCTATGATAGGGTGGTGTCTGTGTAGGTGGAGAAAATGGAACAAATCTGACACATGCACAGGACCACTGTGCCCAAATGTCTACATGAGGGAATGAAATAATTAGTTAGTGGATTGATAGAGTCAGGGAATGATTGAGCAACTGGGTGTCTGTTAGCAGGTAGAGGTATGTTTGGTTTGAAGTGAAAAAATAAAGTTCACATTCTGCTCAAAGAAGAGGTGCTTCCATGTTCTCCTCAGCTGCCTCTGTGGACTGAAGGCATCACCTGGCCCATCTTATGTCACCACTTCTTTTGTCCTTGCACCAGAGCTCTAGGGCTGGGAGAAAACTTATAGGTCATCTATGATGATAAAACAGTGTCCCAGAAAAAATAGTACAGTTTGTTGGGACTTTGCCAAAGCTATCCAGGAGCTATGAGTTTACCTTGTGACTATATGTGCTCTCTATTTACTTTCATCATTCTCCATCTTTAAGTTTATTCTTTCTCCAGAATCTGTGTGTATTTGTGAAAGAATGTGTCTCAGGCTTCTGGGGGAAATATTTTTTTGTACCAACTCTTCTTACTAAATTGCTTTGCTCAACACCCTTTTCCTTAAAGCAAATTTAGCTACTGGTTGATAGTTAATGGCACTCATGAATGGGGGCTCATGAAAATCCCTTAGAATTACCTGGGGAAGCCTGAGAGTGAAGTAGATATTGTCCTCTAACCTAATGTGCTAGTCCATTTAAAGTTGAAGGAGTAAATCCAGGGGGCGTTCTTCATAAGTTTAAAAAAAATAATCCTGGATGATACATTACCTAGCCAAAGTCTTTGGCAGCTTTTAAAAACTAGTTTACATGTTCATTAAAAAGTCAGAACGCTTCAACGTACTCATAAAATTAACAGCGGGTACCTCATTTTGATCTTTTCATTCTCTTTGGACATTTTTCCAAAACTAAAATGCAGTCTCTAAGGCTATAGACAAATGACTGAGGCAGATGGACTGGAAAGTACATATTCTGCAATTTTTTAAACATTTTTTTTTCTAAATTCATATACTGGACAGAGTATCCATATCAATTAGATCAGAAACCCATCTCAGCTCACTCAAACTCCAGAGCCAAGAAAGATAATGGCTGTTGTACTTCCATGATGACAGAAGGAATTCAGACCCAAGCAGATCATTGCCCATATTCTGTCTAGACAGGTTCTCAGGGCTGAATGTTTAGCCTTATATTTAAATAAATACATTAGGAAACGATGAAGGGATGAATTATTCAGGCATCGTTTTTCATGCATGAACTGAAATCTTCTATTTTTCATTCACATTATTATGCAGTTAGAATTATAATGTGAGACCAATATGGTAAGTGCATTGGTTCATGTCCATTTTTAAATTTTCTTTTATTAAAAAATATCTCTAAACAAAAATCAAAATATGCAGCAAAGTCATATTAAGGTTAAACACTTAACACAATTTTAAAAGGGATGTGTATAATTTTAATGGAATATTGAACCTATCATCAAGAAAACCTGGGTTCAAATACTGCTTTTAACACAATACCTGGAAATTAATCCATCTGATGCCCAGTTTCCTCATCTGTAAAATGGTCATGGTAAAAAGTAATACTCATCATCCTCACTTCACAGGATAGTTTTGAGGTTCAAATGAGAGGGTGTGTAAAGTACTTCACAAAATTTAAAGGATCTTTATAAATATGTCATGTTATTGATGGCACAGTAAAAAAAAAAAAATGCATGGTGGGCCTGGAGAAAGGAAGACCTGGGTTACAATCAAGCCTCAGAGATGGACTAACTGTGTTACCTTGGGGAAGTCACTCAACCTCAGCCTAAAAGTATAATAGTGTAAAAGTGTAATAGCACCAACTTCTCAAGGTTTTTGTAAGGATGAAATGAGACAACAGTTACAAAGTGCTAGGCACAGTGCCTTGCACATAGCAGGTGCCCTGTAAATGTGAGTTGTTGTTATTATTATTAAATGAACAATGGCTTTGAGGTCAGATAACACAAGTTAAGATCCCACCTTTGCCTGTTGAAACCATCATGACTTTCTCAAAGCCATTTATCTTCTCTCTGCCTCAGTTTCCTGAAATGTAAAATTAATGGATTGGACTAGATGAAGTCAAAGGCACATCCTCTTCTAATCCTCTGACATTAATAACATTGGCATTGTTAGGAATGATGATGTACTAATTACCTTAAAAAATAACAACCGTAGGGAGGCAGAGCCAAGATTGCTGAGCAAAAGCAATGGCTTCCTTGTGCTCTCCACCAAAACCTTTCAAACACCTGTAAAAATGACTCTAAAAACAGTCTAGAGCAGTAGACCTCACAAAAAGACAGAGCAAAACAAAGTTCCAGCCCAAGACAACCCAAATGGTTGATGGGAAAGATCTCTTGTGCCAGGCTGGGACAGGAGCACAGTTCAGCGTGGGCTGTGCAGGCAAAGGTGGGGACCCAGTGAACCTGAAGCAAGCCTCAAGGGACTGACTCACTAGAAGTTGTAGTGTTTGTAAGACTTCTCAACTCATAAATGATCCAACCATTTTGGAGAACAATTTGGAACTATTCCCAAAGGGCTACAAAAATGTGCATACCCTTTGATCCAGCAATAGCACTTCTAGGGCTATATCCCAAAGAGATCAAACAAATGGGAAAAAATATGTAGAAAATATGTACAAAAATATTCATAGCAGCTCTTTTTGTGATGGCAAAGAATTGGAAATTGAGAGGATGCCCATCCATTGGGGAATGACTGAGCAAGTTGTGGTATATGAATGTAATGGAATACTACTGTGCTGTAAGAAATGATGAACAGGCTGACTTCAGAAAAACCTGGAAAGACTTGTATGGTCTGATGCTGAGTGAAGTGAGCAGAACCAAGAGGACTTTGTATACAATAACAGCCACATTATGCAATGACTAAGATTGTTAAGCTGAACCCTTCTCAGCATTACAAGGATCTAAGGTACCTCCTGAGGCCTCAGGATGGAAAATGCTGCCCACATCCAAAGAAAGAACTATGGAAGTCAAATTGCTCTCACTTGTTTTTACCTTCTGTTGAGTTTTGTTTCATCTTTCTGATGGTTCCTCCTATTGGTTTTAATTTTTATGTACAACTTCACTGAAGTGAAAGTATGTTTAATGGGTATGTAAATGTAAAGCCTATATCAGATTGTGTGCCATCTTCGGGAGGGTGGGGGGGGAGGAAGGGGGAGAAAAATTTTCAGCTCAAAAGCATATGGAAGTGATTGTTGATAAATCAAAATAAATTAATAAAATTTTAAAAAAAAGACTTCTCAACTCACAAACACTAAAGACAACTCAGGTCAGTAGGAGAGGTCTGTTGGACGTGGGTGAGAAAGGAGCAAGGTACAGTCCCTGCCCTGACACAGGCCTGGGGCAGCAACTGCTCCTGGAGCTCTCAGACACCAGATGGTGGGTGATCAAGTGAGGCAGCATTCTTTGACTTTGCCCATGCCTGGGTCTGGATAGTCCTGGGGAAAGGAGGAGCACTGGTATGACAGAGCTTGTGACGGCAGGGAAGAGGGAATCCTCACAGTTCCAGTGCAGAAGAGAGTGCTTGTGGTCACTCATAGATCACAGGACAGGCCAGGACAGAAGCAAAACACCCCTCTTTTGATCATACACCTTGGAAGGACTGAAAATGTACAGGTCCCTAAAAGTATCTCTGAAAACAGGTGCACAAAACCTGTGAAGTTTGGGACAGCAACATTCTACATTGGAAGCAGAGCCCCACCTTAACAAAGAATTAACAAGTCAAGTAATTGGCTGGAAATATGAACAGGCAGCAGAAAAAACAATAGATTATAGAATCTTACTTTGGTGACAAAGAAGATCAAAACATACAACCAGCAGAAGCCAACAAAGTCAAAGCTCCTACATCCAAAGCCTCCAAGAAAAAGATGAATTTGTGTGAGGACATGGAAAAGCTCAAAAAGGATTTTGAAAATAAAGTAAGAGAAGCAGAGGAAAATTGGCAAGAGAAATGAGAGTGATGCAAAAAAAAATCATGAAAAACAAGTGAATAGCTTGCTAAAAGCGACCCGAAAATACTGAAGAAAATCCCTTAAAAAATAGACTAAGCCAAATGGCAAAAGAGGTCCAAAAAGCCAATGACAAGAAGAATGCCTTAAAGAGCAGAATTGGATAATTGGAAAAGGAGGTCCAGAAGGTCACTGAAGAAGGTAATTCCTGAAAAATTAGAATGAATCAAATGGTAGCTAATGACTCTATGAGAAACCAAGAAATTATGAAACAAAACTAAAAGAATGAAAAAAAAAAAGACAATGTGAAATATCTAACTGGAAAAACAACTCACCTGGGAAAGAGATTCAGAAGAGATCATTTGAAAATTATTGAACTATCTGAAAGCCATGATCAAAAAAGATCCCAGATGCCATCTTTCAAGAAATTATCAAGCAAAACTGCTCTGATATTCTAGAACCAGAGGGTAAAATACAAATTGAAAGAATCCATTGATCACCTCCTGAAAGAGAACCTCAAAGGAAAACTCCTAGGAACACTGTAGCCAAATTGCAGAGTTACCAGGTCAAGGAGAAAATATTGCAAGCAGCCACAAAGAAACAATTCAAGGATTGTGAAAACACAATCAGGATAACACAAGATTTAGCAGCTTCTGCATTAAGGGATCAGAGGGCTTGGGATATGATATTCTGGATGTCAAAGGAGCTAGGATTACAACCAAGAATCACCCACCCAGGAAAACTGAGTATAATCCTTCAGAGGAAAAGTGGGCATTCAATGAAATAGAGAACTCTTTTTTTTTTTCCTTTTTGGTGAGGCAATTGGGGTTAAGTGACCTACCCAGAGTTACACAGCTAGTGAGTGTTATGTGTCTGAACCTGGATTTGAACTCAGGTCCTTCTGACTCTAGGGCCAGTTCTGTATCCACTGTGCCACCTAGATGCCCCTGAAATAGAGTTTTCAAACATTCTTGATGAAAATACCAGAACTGAATAGAAAATTTGACTTTCAAATACAAGACTCAAGAGAAGTATGAAAAGGTAAGCAGGAAAGAGAAATCATAAAGACTTATTAAAGTTGAATTGTTCACATGCCCACATGGAAAGATGGTTTTTGTAATTCATGAGACTTTTCTCAGTATTAGCATAGTTGGAGGGAATTTGTATGTAGACAAATACAGGGTGAGTTAAATATGAAGGGATGACATCTAAAAAAAAATGAAGGGGTGAGAGAGGATTGTACTGGGAGAAGGAGAAAGGGAGGGGTAGAATAGGGTAAATCATCTCACATAAAAGAGGCAAGGAAAAAGCTTTTACAATGGAGGGGGAATGTGGGTGAGGGAATGAGTGAATCTTACTCTCGTGGGATTTGGTTTAAGGAGGGAATAACATACACACTCAATTGGGTACAGAAATCTCTTACCCTACAGTAAATAGAGGGGAAGGGAATAAAAGAGGAGGGGGTGATAGAAGAGAAGGAAGATTGGGGGAGGGATAATCAGAAGCAAACATTTTTGAAGATAAGGTCAAAGGAGAGAATAAAATAAAAGGGGATTGAGGGGAAAAGAATTAGTCTTTTATAACATTGATTGTTATGGAAGTGTTTTGCATGACTACACATATATAATTTAAATTGAATTGCTTGCTTTCTCAGTGAAGATGGGTGAGGAGGGAGGAAGTGAGAAAATTTGAGACTTAAAGTTTTAAAAACTAATGTTAAAAATTGTTGCACATGCCACTTGGAAATAAGATACACAGGCAATGGGGTATAGAAATCTATCCTGCCTTACAGGGAAATAGAAGCAGAAGGGGATAAGAGAATGGGGGGGGTGATAGAAGGGAGGGCAGATTGGGGGAAAGAATATTCAGAATCCATGCAGTCTTGAGGGGAGAGAGTGAGGAAAATTTGGAACTCAAAATTTTGTGGAAGTGAATGTTGAAAACTAAAAATAACTAAATTAATAAAAAAAAATAAAAATAACAATAGCAACTATCATTCACATAGAACTTTATTGATTTCAAAGCAATTTGCATATTTATCTCATTGGACCTTCACAACACTCACCCTTGCTCCCTCTTCGTCTCTGAGGCCTTCCCCCAGTCCACCAGCATACATCTCACTGTGGAAGATGCCATCAATTACTGGCCCTCTCCTCTGCTTGCCAAGTTCTTCCCCTGAACCCTCCACATGAGGAATTGTTGGAGCCATCTGTGCTCATCTCATCTCTCAGCTCTGCTCATGACTGCAGAAATCTGTACCCACAGAAATCTCTACCCTGCCCCCACATGGATACCTGCTTCTCTCTTTCCAGAGTCTTCAGTCCCTTCTATGCACAGTTCTTCCCTGCAAGAATGTGGATGAGGGTAGAGACTGTTCTTATTTTCCCTCGGATTTTAAATTCCAGCCATCAGCAGGAGGCCTGTAACATAGTAATCACTTAATGAATGCTTCCTGACAGCTATCTATCAACTGAGGGAGGCAGGTACTATTATTATCCACATTTTAAGTATGAGAAAGGTGTTTAAAAACTTGCCCAGGGTCACACAGATGGTGAAATTCTGGGGCAGGATTTGAACTCTGGTTTTCCTGATTCATATCCCGCACTCTGTCTACCAGGCCACCTAATTGCCATTTATAAACATATACTCTGGTAGAATGAAAACTCCCTGAGGGCAGGGATTGTTGTTTACTTATTTGTTTTTGTTTTGTTTTTTGGATTTGTATCCCAGGAGCCTAGCACTGTGATTGGCATAAAGTCTAAATACTCAATAGACACTGATTCTGTGAAAGAAAGATGTTTGAGAGGAAGTCTCAAATCAGTGTGTAAGAGCTAGCTGTACCTACTAACATTTTTTATTATGTGGAGTTTGGGAGTTTGGTAATTTGCTTTGAGAAATATCCAAATTAGTACAAAAATAAGATGTATTGCAGTGGGATTATGAGGTGTAATCAATGAGCTCATCTTCCACCCTAGTCATGGAAATATTCATTAACCAGCTTCCAAAGGAGACCTATTGCCTCACAGACATGTTAGGAATGGAATCAGCTGTCATGATTTTATTGTCTCTCCCCCTACAGGCAGCTATGAGTCAAGAAGACCTGTGTTCAAAACCAACCTCAGACACTTATCTAAGTGACCTTGGGCACATCATTTAATCTCTTTCTGCCTAAGGTTCCATACCTTTAAAAGTGGCATAATAACACCTTTACCCCCTAGTTATTGGGATGACCTAATGAGATTTTATTTAAAAGTGCCTGGCACACGGTGTTCAGTTGTCTCTGACTCTTCATGACCCCACTTGGAGGTTTCTTGCCAAAGTTACTGGTGCAGTTTGCTATTTCCTTCTCCCACTCATTTTACACATGAGGAAACTGAGGTAAACAGGGTTAAGTGACTAGGAAGTCTCTGGGGCCAGATTTGAACTCACGTATTTCTGATTCCAAGCCCAGTGCTCTATCTACTGTGCCACCTAGCTGTCTGCTACATAGTAGGTGCTTAAGAAATGCTTGTTTCAAAAAATGATAAATGTTGGAGAAGATATGGAAAAGTTGGAACACTAGTTCTTTGTTGGTGGAGTTGTGAAATGGTCCAACCATTTTGGAAAGCAATTTGGAAGTATTCCCAAAAGACTATAAAAATGTGCATACCCTTTGACCCAGGAATACCACTTCTACAGCTGTATCCCAAAGAGATCATAAAAATGTGAGAAGGACCCACATGTACAAAAATATTTATAGCATCTCTTTTTGGGGTGGCAAAAAATTGGAAATTGAGAGGATGCCCATCAATTGGGGAATGGCTGAATAAGTTGTGGTATATGAATGTAATAGAACACTATTGTGCTATAAGAAATAAGAAGGCAGACATCAGAAAACCCTGGGAAGACTTGTATGGACTGATGCTGAGTGAAGTGGGAAGAACCAGGGGAACGTTGTACACAGTAACAGCCACATTGTGTGATGGCTGACTTTGATAGACTTAGCTCTTCTCAGCAATGCAAGGATCTAAGACATCTCCAAAGGCCTAGTGATGTAAAATGCTATCCACATCAAAGGAAAGAACTATGGAGTTTGAATACAGATCAAAGCATACTATTTGCTCTTTTTTTCTTCTGTTGTGTTTTGTTTCCTGTTTCCTGTGGTTCCTCCTATTGGATCTCATTCTTCCTTACAACATCACTAATGTGAAAATATGTTTGATAGGAATGTATATGTAGAGCCTGTCTCAGACTGTGTGCCCTCTTGGGGAGGGAGACGGGGAAGGAAGAGGAGAAAAAATTAAAACTCAAAAGCTTGTGGAAGTGATTGTTGATAAATCAAAATAAATTAAAAAAAATCAAAAAATAAAGATCATTTTTGACCTCATGTAAGGGGGGAGATGCCTGTTTCCTTCTTTTCATTTCTGCATCCCCTAAGCCTCCGTATAATTATTTTGTTCATTTCAGTACTCTGAAACACCGACTATAGAAGTGTTTGAAATGCTCAAGGTAAAGGGGGCATGATTTATCCAGGCATTTCTCTTGTTGAGATGTAGCCAACCTATAAAGCCGAAAAGGAAAAAGAAAAGTAATAAATTGCTCCCAGCTGGCCTGCTTTGATAAAGCAATAGATGGAGCAGGAGGCAGGAGACCCAGGCAATCACTCTTTCTCTGTCCCTGCCTTCTATCATGACCCTGAGCAAATCATTTAACCTCCATCCCAGAGCTTCTCATAATTTAGAACAATAATGATGCTAGACTCATGCTCAGAGGCTGACAGTGAGAGAATACAACATAAAGTCCTCTGAGAACTGGGGTAGACATGGGCTTTTGGGAGCTATGAAAAGGGTTCAAGAGTTCCTTGGAGGATGACAGAGCTAGGTTCATTTCCCTGGAGATGTAATACTCCCAGAACCTTCCACAGGTGTGTTCCCTCATCCTATTGCTCATCATAATAGTGATCTTGCTTATAAGAAGAGTGAGGACAGGTGAATGCAGCTCATTCCTTCCTTGGAAGTGGTGGGGGGACTTTGGAGGATGAAGAGAGCATGTGCTACTTTGGCTTCACTGGTATGTGGGTTACTTTGGCTGAACTACTCCCTCCAATTCATTCATTTGTTCATTCCTTCATTCATTCTCAAGGGTGGCTCTTTGGGTGGAGAAAGGAAGGAAGGTAATACTGGGAAGTGAATATGGTATAAAAACAAGAGCTATCAACAACAGAATGCAAACAAATGATTGTAGCCTTGATCCCAAGCCCTCCTGTCTCTGACACAACTTTACCATCCCTTTATTCATTCTCTGCTGCCATAGGCATCTTGGGCCTATCTCTACTGGACCTTCTCAAAGCTTTCACAACCTATAAGCATTCTTACTATTAGAAAAAAAACCCTTCCTTTGTTCTTATTTCCCCCGCCCTGCCCCATTTTGTCTCTGTCTCTCTGACTCTCTTTGTCTCTCTCATCTGTCTCTCATGTCTCACTCTCATCTCTCTTGTTTCTCTTATCTCTCTGTCTGCCTCTCTCTCTGTCTCTCTCATCTGTATCTCATGTCTCACTCTCATCTCTCTTGTTTCTCTTATCTCTCTGTCTGTCTCTCTGTCTCTTATGTCTCACTCTCATCTCTCTTGTTTCTCTTATCTCTCTGTCTGTCTCTCTGTCTCTCTCATCTGTATCTCATGGCTCACTCTCATCTCTCTTGTTTCTCTTATCTCTCTGTCTGTCTCTCTGTCTCTCATGTCTCACTCTCATCTCTCTTGTTTCTCTTATCTCTCTGTCTGTCTCTCTGTCTCTCTTTGTCTCTCTCTCTGTCTCTCTCATCTGTCTCTCATGTCTCACTCTCATCTCTCTTGTTTCTCTTGTCTCTCTGTCTGTCTCTCTGTCTCTCCACTATCAGATTCTAGCTCCTCTCTCGTCTGCTTTTTTAACCCCCGCTAGTCTGTCTTTTGTCCCCATTGTGCTACTGCCTCTTCTCTCTCCATGACTGTTAATGAGCTCTGACCACTTTACTGGCATCAGACTCTCTAGACTTCATTCGTTCACATTCTTCTCAATTTATTTTCTTGTTATTCGCTCTTCTTTGGCTCTCCTGTCATGGTTCCATAGTAGACTTATTCATTCCTCTTTGTCTACTTCTCTCTCTCTCTTTATTGGCTTGATTCCTTAAAGTTGGTGTTGCTCAAGACTGTCCCCTGGGTCCTCTCTTGTTATGTCTCCACATTTACTTTCCCTTTCTCCACATTTTTTTCCCTAGTCACTCTCCTTTTCACACAAGACATCCACACCTCAAACTCTGACTTCCTTCACAAGCCAGATTTCTTTATCTCCAACTGCCTGCTGAGCATCTCCCCTTGAGGGGCTTATCAGCAGCTCAATCTTGAGATGGCAAGACCTGCTGATTCTACCTCCACCATCCACGCCCTTCTAGACATCCCTACAGACATTTATTCTGTCTGGGCCTTCCTCACCTCTGGCCTGGACTGTTTGGATAACATCTTCATTTGTTTCCCTGCCTCCAGGCAGGGAAATAGAATTTGATCTTCACAAACCTCCCAAAACAACCATAACACTCAAGTCTTATCAACTTACTACTTTGCTGGAAATCACTTAATGATGATTTATCAACAACCAAATAAAGAAGTAGTAATAAATTTACTTAGTTCTCTAAGGTTTTTAAAATGCTTTACAAATAATTATCTCATTTCATCCAAACAACACCCCCACAAAGTAGGTGCTATTATTATTACTATTTCACAGATGAGGAAACTGAGGCAAACAGAGGTTAAGTGACTTGCCCAGAGTCACACAGTTAGTGTGTAAGAAGAGATTTGAACTACAGGTCCAGTACTCTATCTTTTCTGTTACCCAGCTGACTCTTATATAAAGTGATACATATGACCATCAAGGCCAGCCACAATATGGCTTCAATACACCTTCCCAGTCTCATCTGCCACAATTTCCCTTCATGTACTCTAAAATGTAAGTAAAGCAGTCTATCACCTATTCCCATCTTGTATGACTAAGCCTATATCATCTTTTGTCCTGTTGTTCCCCATGCCACAATGTTGACTTCTCTTTCATTCTCTCTTATTACGATGCCTCCTTTGCTTCAAGGTCCTACTCACATTCCACCAGTGACACTCCCCAGCCCTTCCCCACCAAGTAAAAGGGATTTCTCACTTTTTAAAATTCTTACAACATTTAGATTGCATCCTTCTTTTGCTTTTATCCTATCATAATTATTTGAATGCTTGTTTAACCCACCCTTTCCTATCATTATATAAGAATGTTAGCTCCATGAGGGCCACATCTTTATCTTTTATCCCTATAACTTTGAACAATGTCTTATACACACCAGATGCTTAATCAGTGCCTATTGAGTTTAATTACATGAAAGAGAGTTGGCTGAATGCTCTTTTTTTTTTTTTTTTGGTCCGTGTGAGATGTAAAAGGTGAGATTGTTTACTACTGAAAGGATGCTTTTCCTCTGAAACCCAGAGTGTAAATAGCCAACTTCCCTTCAAGGGTAGGGTGTTCAGGTAATCAGGAAATTAGTGCAGATTACAGAGGTGCCAATGGCAGGAGTGGGGGAGCGATAGAGGCAAGATACCTGGGGAATGTAGATCATTTCTCCTCTGCTGCACATCTCTTCATTAAAGAGTGGGTAGAAGCAAGGTTTTTGGTTTGTGCTGGTAAAGTTTGGCCACTGATACTGCTGAAGCAAGACTAGTTTTCCTATAAGGAGGAAACAATGAGCCAGGTGAGAGTTCTCTGTGAAGGGCAGTAGGATTTTATTGCGCCTTCCAGTGTGTGGTTCTGTATGTGTGTATTGTGTGTATGTGTCTTCCCTTATTTATTTGTCCCAAGGGAAGATGGGGAATGGGCCACATTGAAAATTCCTCATGGACTTTGATGCAAAGACTGTTAAAGAATTTCCTGGCAATCAATCTCTATGAAAAAGTTAATAACAGCTATACTCTAGAATATAGATTTTAAAACCAAGGGTAGCTCTTTGTCAAAGGTTGAAGGCATGCAAAAGACAGAGATTATGGGAAGCTGCCACTCAGCAATCTGAATAAAGGAATGTGGGAAAAATGGAAAGAGGCAAAATGGGAAAGACTAAAAGGAAACAGATAAAGTGACATACTATTCATACAGTAATTGTTTTTTTTTCCCCTAGTTATTCTAAAAAACAAATTGAAACATTCAAGAAAAGTCCTATGTTGTTTAATCCACTTTCCAGCCATCCCACTGTATACTATTAGTGGTCAAAGACAAAAAGAAATGTTCTGTGTAGACTCAACTAGGTATTGAATTTTTTAAGCCCTTACTATGTGCCAGGCATGGTTCTAAGGTCTGGTGATACAAAGGTAAGCATGAGAGTCCATGGCCTCCAGAAGCTTACATTCTAATAAATAGTAAGAAGAAAAAGCAAAAATGGGGAATTGTGAGGTAATACGGGTTACGTGTCTAGCATGAAAATAGTGAAATAATAGTTAGGCAAAGTTCCTGGCAAATGAAGTTGAAAGGTCATCTATTTGAGCCTAGGATGGTTCCACTGCAGGGTTCCAGGTTCCAGAGAGGCAAGGGAAGAGATGAGGAGATAAGAATCATAGCAGCACTTTTTGTGGCAACTCTCCCTCCCCCCCCCAAAAAAAAAGAGGAAACCAACTGGATGCCTATTGTTTGGGGTATGGTTGTACATGAATTCAATGGAATGCTCTCGTACTTGGAGATGTTATCAATGAGCTGTTGAGAAACATGGGAAGAAAATATGTGAACTGATACACAGTGAATTATGCAGACCCACAATAGTAATATACTTAATATATACAATGAAGTAAATACAACTCATCTCCAGTTAACTTGAATGACCAGTTTGATACTCACAATCTATGCTTTCTTTCCCCAACTATTTTAAAGAAAGATAGTGGATTCCTAGAGCACTCTGCCAAATGTGTTACCAGATTTGATCCATTTTGTTTAACCATACACCATATAGAGCTGGAAGGTGCTCAGAGGTCATCCAATCCAAGCCTTACAAATAAGGAAGCTAAGGCCCAGTCAGGTTAACAGACTTGCCAAAGATCATATGAGTAGGAAGAGCCAGAGATGGGGTTCAAACCTAGGCCATTTAGCTCTAGTACTAGAACTTTTACCATGCTATATAGTGCTCTCCTTTTTAAAAATTTGATCTATATTCAATAAAATTAGGAATTGAATGAAACAAGTAAAACAAAAGACATTAATAAAACTTTTTAAGCAAATGGTATAACAAGTATATGAAAGTAACTAGATCAGTGGATAGAAAACCAGGCCTGAAGTCATGAAGATCTGAGTTCAAATCTCGCCTCAGACACTTACTAGCTGTGTAACCCTGGACAAGTCACTTAACCTCTGTTTGTCTTAATCCACTGGAAAATGAAATGGCTTAACCACTCCAATATCCTTGCCAAGAAAACCCCATGGACAATGGGGTCCATAGTTTCATAAAGACTTGGTCATGATGAAATGATTGAAAAATAATAACAGAACAAGTATATAAACCAGAAAAATGTGTTTGTGCTTTATTGATTCCTGGATATATCTTTTATCTCAGCTTTGCTAATGACTTGGGAGTTAATGAGGTTTCTTTTTCATGTTTTATTAATACTTTTTGTTTTTTAATTAATTTATTTTTAGTCTTCAACATTCATTTCCATAGGCTTTTAAGCTTTAAATATTCTTCCACTCACTCCCCATCTCCCTCCCCAAGACAGCATGCAATCTGATATAGGCTATACATATACATTCCTATTAAACATATTTTCACATTAGTGGTGTTGTAAGTAAGAATTGGAAACAATAGGAGGAACCATCAGAAAGAGGAAACAAAAGACAACAGAAGGAAAAAAAAATTGCAGAGAGTATGCTTCGATTTGCATTCAAACTCCATAGTTCTTTCTTTGGATATGGATAGCATTTTCCATAACCCTTTGGAGAAAGATTAAGTCTATCAATATTAGTCATTGCACAACATGGCTGTTACTATGTACAATGTTCTCCTGGTTTCGCTCACTTCACTCAGCATCAGACCATACAAGTCTTTCCAGGTTTTTCTGTAGTTTTCTGTTCATCATTTCTTATAGCAAAATAGTATTCCATTACATTCACATACCACAACTTGTTCAGCTATTCCACAATTGACAGGCATCTTCAATTTCCAAT
Source organism: Phascolarctos cinereus (assembly GCF_003287225.1). Taxonomy (NCBI): domain Eukaryota; kingdom Metazoa; phylum Chordata; class Mammalia; order Diprotodontia; family Phascolarctidae; genus Phascolarctos; species Phascolarctos cinereus. The sequence goes on along the minus strand of NW_027555514.1, from coordinate 7,789,931 downwards.
TCTTTGCCACCATAAAAAGAGCTGCTGTAAATATTTTTTATATGTGGGTATTAATGAGTTTTAGAAACCAGAAAGAACACCATAGTCAAATCTTGGGTCTGTTTGGTATAAAACAAGAAGACCCCAAATCATGGAGTGGTTTTTGCTGTCTCATGTGAGATGGCAAACAATAGGTTTTATCAAGAGAAAAGCAGAATTTTGTTGAGGCCAGAGTGCTACAAGTCTGGAGTAGAAATTCCACCCCAGAGTCTTCTTAGTTATGGAGTCTGGAGAAGTCACTTTGTCACAATGGAGTGGATAATACATAAAGCATAGAGAGAGGGAAGTGGGACAAAATACATAAATGGTAAAACTCATCAATCCTCTCCGACTAATGTATCACTCGTGATTTGAATAGATCAAACAAACAGGACAGAGGATATTTTAAAAATAATTTTATAAGAATTATATTCAGTCCCTTCTCCATTTAAGAAAGGAGCTCCTTAGAAGCCAAACCAATGGAAAATAACAAAGGCAATAATTAATATTGGGCTTAGGTCTATAAGTCAGATAAAACTTGAACTAAAGGATATAGGAGACAGAAAAGAGTTCAAAATGGTGGATATGGTCTTATCCTGGGAATCTGTTATCTTCTATAAGCAGTCTGACTGATGGGAAGAGCTTCATAGTCACTGACTGAGAAAGCTGACTAAGGAAAGCTGTGTCCCACCAATCTATCAGCGTGCATTAAGTGCCTACAAGTGCCAGGCACTATGACAGGCATTGGATTTAGAAACATAGAAATCTATCCTTAAGGAGCTTAGAAGGAGTCAATACATGCATATGAAGGCTTATACAAAATACATGTGAAAGGTAAACTTAAGAAGCAGAATCTTTGATGAAAACTGGGGTGAAACAAAGTAGAAAACAAAGCAGCCCCATTAAAAAGGAAATATCAATCTGAGTCATAAAGAAACCATGGCTTTCAAGAAGCATATGGGTGCAAGAACAACATTTAACACATTGTGTAGAGGTATAGACATGGGGAATAATGTATGTATGAAGAACAGCAAAGACTTCTTGGAAAGTAGAGTATACAGAGAATAGAGCAGAAGATTACCACCATGTTATGAAAGGCTTAAATGTCAAAGACAAAATAATTTTTTTTATCTTAGTGTTAATAGGGAACCACTAGAATGTATTGAGTAAGGATGGTGGTATAGTATGACCTTTGTTTTAATTAAATCACTTTTGAGGCTCTGGGGACAGTGGATTGGTGTCTGGGGAAATGAGTTAGGGAGACCAATTAAGAAGTTATTATAATAGATCATGCAAGATGTAACAAAGTCCTAAACTAGGATGACAGCTATGTAAGTAGAGATTAGGGGATAGGTAAACATTCTATGAAGTAGAGATACACAATGACATGCTACTAGAAAAGGAAAGATTTGGCCATATTAGAGAGGCCCTCTTTCTCCCAAAAGATGGTAGACATATCTAAAAGGGTTGTTTGACAGAACTATCTCTACCTCCGCTAAGGGATAGCATTCCTAAACACAGCATTCCCAACAAATGGCAGTGACCTGAATACCAGCTAGAGCAAAAATGTAACAACCAGTGGAAAGAAGTAGAGAGTAAAACCTGTGGGGGTTGGGTAAGAGAGTGGACCTGAAATAACATAGCATTATGCTATCACCAGAACACAGGGATAGCTCTGCAGGTTGTATATATTTCTGAATATTTTAGAAGCAATATGTTGTTACTTTTTCAAAATGAGGGAATTTTATCATGTGCTATGGCTTTGAATTAAACATTTCACGTAGCTAGCTAGTAGAAGTAAGCGCGAACGTATGGACTTGAGTGTCTTGAACATTCTGATATAGAAAGTATCTGGAACATGTTGTTCTTTCCCTTAGACCTATAGGTGGAAAAGAAATTCTAAGTGACAGAAGTACAGAGATTCACACCAAGATTTGTCACCTTTGAAATGAAACTTAACTATCACTTTGCGATTTTCATATTCTTACTCTATCGGTCATAATGCGACAAATTCCTTGTGGAGCCTCTTGATGAGTCACAGCCAATCTATGAGAACAATTTTCCAGGCTCTCACTGACTTTCATTTCACAGAAGCTAATTGCCATAGTATGTGGATGAATACTGACTAGCTCAAATGTGATTTGAATATTTGAAATATAATTGACTCTGATGGGTTTGTGGAACAGTGTATATGAACCCAATTAAGAAGCCAAAGCAGGCAAAAGTCTGTCATGTGATGACTTCTTGTATACAAGACCTCCTATTGTATCTATAAATAACACAACCATTTTTTATTTTTTTTAATTTCATTTTTAAGTTATGGAATAAAACAAGCATTTCCATAACATAGTACAATAAAAAAATATAATTGCATATGAAACTACAAATCTACTATGTAAAACTTGCTATTTCTTTCAATTATACAACAAAAATATCACGTAAATTTATTTTTTCTGTGCTCCCCCCTGCTCTAGAGATGGCTACCATTAGACACAAATAGGTGTGTGTATATGTGTATGTATACATACATACCTATGTATGTAGGTATGTATGTAAAATTGTCTTATATGTACTTCTATTTATCAATTCTTTCTCTGGATGCAGATAGGACTTTTTTATAAGTCCTTTACAGTTAATTTGGGTATTTACAATAGTCAAAATAATTTATTCTCTTAAAGTTGTTCTTAAAACCATATTGCTTTTACTGTATATAATATTCTCTTGGTTCTGCAAGTCTTGCCATGTGTCTCAAAAATCATCAAGCTCATCATTTCTTATAGCACAGCAGTATTCCATCACAATTGTATACCATAACTTGTTCAGCCATTCACCAATTGATAGGCATCCCTGAAATTTCTAGTTCTTTGCAACCACAAAGAGATCTGTTATAAACATTTTAGAGCATATAGGTTCTTTTCATTTTCCCCTAATCATCTTTGGAAATAGACATAGTAGTAGTATTGCTGGGTCCAAGTCAAAGAATAGTAAATAGGCTCTTGATGGAAGTTTGGTTTGGTCCATCCATTCCAGAAAATAATTTGGAGTCAAACAAAAAACTAACCAAAGTGTCCATACCCTTTGACCTAGACTCTCCACTGCTATCCATGTCCCCCAATGAAGTCAAAGATAAAAAGAAAGTTCCATAGTACAGATATTCATGGCAGCATTTTTTATGTGGCAGTGAAGAACTGGATACAAATTAGATCACTATCAATAGGAGAATGGCTAAAAAAGTCATAGAATATGAATGTAATGGAGCACTGTAAGAAATTATGAATATGAAGAATGCAGAAGAAGATAGAGCTATACATGAATTGATGGAAAATGAAGTAGTTGGAAACAGGAAAGAATATGTGCAATGACATCAATGATGTAAGTAGGGAAAAATGATAGAGAGCTATGTAGTTATGGCCAAGCTTTTTTCTCAAAGGAAGGATTTAAGAATGTACCTCCTCCCATTATTTGAAGAGTGGGAGTGTGTATGTATACAGTGTGTGTCTGTAAGTGTGTAAGACTACTGATGATGTCAGACTTGGTTAAAGTATTGATTATTCATGTCCAGCCAACAAAAATTTATTAAGCTCTTCTTATGTGCCAAGCATTAGGAACACAATATAAAATATAGAAGGAGTCTCTACACTCAAGGAGCTCACATGCAAACAGCTATGAACATATATGTCATTTACTGGGTGTACTTTAAGTGATCTCAGAGAGATGGAATTAGCTTTGATGGAGATCAAGAAAGGCTTCTTGGGGAAGATAAAATTTGAGTTGAATTTTACTTAACTTTCTTTTATTTCTTTCTACTTAAGGTTTGTCCTTAAGGGAGAATGAAAGGGAAGGAATATGCTTGAAAATCATAGGCTTATTAATTGAAAATTGGAAGGGGTCTTTTAGGCTATTGAGTTGAACCCATTTGTTTTAAAGATGAGGAAACTGAGGCACAGACAAATGGTATAACTTGTCCAAGGATTCCACAGGTACTAGTGGAAGAGACAAGATAGGCATTTAGCTAAACTCCAGATCCATCATTCTTTGAGTCATGTCAGGTGGTCATGTAAAAACTAAAGCTATCAAAAAAAAGTGATGAAGTGACTTGTATGTAAGTAACTACAAAAAGGAGTAGAACTGGGTGACTGATTCAATTGGATTAAATTCAATAAGTTGTTACTAATGAATGTAGTGAATCTCAGCAGTAGAGAGCCTTTGAAATGATCATAACAAAGGAAAGAACATCTGGAAGGGGCAGTGAAGGAAAGAAAGAATACCCATGAATCCTCTTGGTCACATAAACCCTTGTGTGTCTGGTCTCAGGTGGGTGGCAAATGAGGAAGAGTGTAGTGTGGGAGAGAATGGCTGAAGATGCAATGGCTTCTGGAGGGAACCATTTTTTTTCCTGAATATAAGATACAAAGAATGAGAAGAGGGGATCTGGGATGAAGGGAAGGGTTTGTTGTTTGTTTGTTTTTATTGTTTTTTTTAAACATCACCTGACTGCTCTGTCTTGGTTCAATACTGCAATCTCCCCAGTCTCCACCTCTGAGCATTGAGTAGAGTTTAGTTTGTTGTGATAGTGGACATCCAGAGGGGCCAATATGCAAGATACCTCTGACTTTTCATTACCTCCTCCATATCTCAACAAGCACTTTCTAATGTCCTTTTTGTCCTGAAGGAGCGGAAAACATTGGATGCTGGTCACGCAACTCTGTTATCAGATACTCTTTTTCAAGAGTCAGTGGCTTGGCAAAAGCCATAATCATTAATATTGAAGACTTGTGCTTATGTCTTAAAGTTATGCTGTCAAGCAATGGAAAATGTCATTGTTCCATAATATCAAGGTTTAATCAACACTTTTCAGGCTTTGCACATCTAAGCTCTCTCTCTGTGAAATTCACAAAGTTGACAGTTGTCAAGAGTGGTTATTTCTATGACAATGAGGGGAGGAAAGTGACCATGATGCTACAAAAGATAATGAACAGCTACTGGGGAAATGCACTCAAGACACAGTCAGTTAGAAGAACCTTTGCTAAGCCCCCCATTAGATGCTTGTGCCAGGCTTGAAGGATTCCCAGAAAACAGTGAAAAAATGATCCCTTGCACTTCTGTATCTTACATGTGTCTGGGAGCTGAAATAAGACCTTGCAGCTACTGTTTGCAGGGCACTTTTTTTTTACTCTTCTAGAGAACTCAGACCCAATTGTCAATTTTCTTTATGCTCACTACTCATTTCTCAGTTGGTTTCTCATCCCCTAGAGAAGATCTGAGCACAGATTAACTTTCCTTCAACTACCACACCCTTCACAGAAACTTTCAGGACCAAATAGAAGTCAGTCAAAGGATTAAATTCCTCCTACATGCTGGACACTGGGCTAAGCCCTAAGGATACAAAGGCAAAAGACAGACTCTATCTGTGAGGAGCTCGAAGTCTAATGGGGGAGACAACATGCAAAGAAATATGTGCAAACGAGATGGATTGAATGATCATCAACTGAGGGGAGGCACTGGCATTAAGAAGAGCTGAGAAGGCTTCCTGTGGGAGGTGGGTTTTTGGTTGTGACTTGAAGAAAACCAGGGAAGCTAATAAGTAGAAATGAGGATGGGGAACCTTCCAAGCATGGAGAACTGTCAGAAAAATATACCCAGACCTGAGACACAGTTTCTTGTTTTTTTTTTGAACAGCAACGTTCACAGTGTCACTAGACTAAAGTTTAGCTAGCATGGAGTAAGGTAGAAGACTGGAAAGGTGTGCAGCATGGGTGGGGGTGGGCTTGAAGGGATCTCCAAAGAGATGGTTTTAGATTTGATACTAGATGCATGAAGTGCCACTAGAATTTCAGGGGCTGATATGTTTGGAATTGTGCTTTGGGAAAATCACTCTGGTGTCTGAAGGAGTATGGATTGAAGTGGGGAGAGATTTGAGGCAGGTACTACCAGCAGCTATTATAGTAGTCTAGGCATGAGGTGATGAAGGTCCGCATCAAGGGGATGGCAGTGTCAGAGGACAAAGGATGGCATGTTCAAGAGACGGTGTAGAGGTGAGATTGAAAGGTCATTTATTTTTAGTGTATGTGGTTTGGGTGTGTTTGCTTTTTGATCAAGCAGGCCTCTGCAGTTTATTCAATAGGCATTGACATGATTGGGTTTTTTGCTGTTCAAGTCCCTCTTAGTTTAATGCATTGTGTTTTCTCTAACAAATTATGTCATCCAACAATTATTAAGTGCTTACTACATGCTAAGCATTAAGGATATAAAGAAAGGCCAGAACAGTACCTTCCCTCAGGAAGCTGATGTTCTAATGAGAGAGACCACATGAAAATAACAAGACTATCACATACATAATATATCTCTATCTCTATCTACCTACCTATCTATCTATCTATCTATCTATCTATCTATCTATCTATCCATCTATCTATCTATCTATCTATCTATCTATCTATCTATCTATCTGTCTATCTCTCTCTCTCTCTCTCTCTCTCTCTCTCTAATGAAAGATTAGTGGTTCAGCACCAAGTTTCCAATTTGGAACATGAATCCTTTCACACTGTGCCCAAGAAGGGGTCATCCTGGCCCTCCAGTCTCTCCTTGAAATCTTTTAAGTGATGGGGGATGCCCCTACTTCCCATGATGGCCCAGCACACTTTCAGACATGATTAGTTATGAAGTTTTCCCTGACATCAAGCCTAAAATGCCTCTTTGGAATTTATCTCCTCTGTTCAGAATTCTTGTTTTGGGGATGAAGGAGAATAAAAGTATGCAATCTCTCCAGTGACACCACTTCAGATGTATGAAGGCTACACATCTGTCCCCATGAAGACTTGATCATTGATAAGGTAGGTTTTTAGATAATTTCTTTAGTAAATACTTCAGTAGAAACCTAGTTTCATGTAAGCATTTTGATTGCTGTAAATATTATTGCTGTAATTTGGTCGATAAAGATTGCATGTTTTAAACTACTAATGATTTTGAAGGCTCAACATCACTTGGTACCATAGCTCAGCTCGGTTCCAGTCTGCTATATCAAAACAGGAGCCATTTGGCATTTTATTTCCCAGATACATGACCAGGCCCTTGTCCAGCTGCACTTTTCTCTCAGGTTTTAGATTGGAGCATGAAAAGAATGGCCTCATTATTTTTTATTGAAAGTCATTGGAGTTTTCTCTTAATTCATTTTGTCACAATTGGCCAAGCCTTTACTGACTTGAGTTGCAAATGTCCTTTGACCAAGTAACTGTTAAGAGCTCTTTGTGAAGTTCCTGGATGGCCCTATGTTCCTCCCCGTTATGAGCTCTGGATTTGGATTTATTTGGCTTCATCTTTTCTTTAGACACTGCTCAGTGTTTATATCATCATCCATTGGGCTTTCATATCTCTTTATGTATGTAATTTATCTGTCTCACAGATGTGTGAAATTATATTTTGGACCATGAAAAGTGGGAGATTTGATGAAAGCACTGCTTCACAGGCCTCTCATTTTCTTTAGTCCTGGGGCACTCAGGCCTATGATTTAGTTTGCTTGGGAGAGCAGTAGAAGCTAATTATATACCTGGTCTCTTAGTATCTGCTTCATTCGTTTAGGATGGATTTAACCACTCAAAATTAGGCTCTGACATTCTGTACCCCATATCCTTGCCATATGAAAACTGTGAGTCAAACATGATTTCATTTTAATTCTACTAAGATTTCATACCATCATACAACGTAAAATGCTCTTATAAAATTCATCTTTCTTCCTGTTCTACTTACAAAATTTCCTATTTATTTTACTAGTATCAGTGCCCCTCCACCAACCAGGCAAATTAAATAAAACCATCTTTGACAATTCCTACTTTTGTCATATCCAACCATTTGCTAAGCCCTGTACTTGCACTACTTAATAAACACGTTCCTCCCTTTTTATTCTTTTTTTTTTTTTTTTGGTCCTTTGGCTTCAAAGCCATTGCCTTTTCTTTTTTTTTCTTTTTTCTTTTTTTCTTTTTTTAATATAAATTTATTTATTTTTAGTTTTCCACATTCCCTTCCACAAGATTTTGAGTGCCAAATTTTCACCCCATCTCCCCTCTCCCCTCACCCCAAGATGTCATGCATTCTGGATATCTGTTCCCCTACTCTGTCCTCTCTTCTATCTCTCTCCCCTTCTCTTATCCCCTTCCCCTTCTATTTTCCTGTAGGGCAGGATAGACTTCTGTACCCCATTTTCCATACTTATTTCCCAGTAGCAAGTGAAAACTTTTTTTTAAACATATGTTTTTAAAACTTTAGGTCTCAAATTTTCTCTCTTCCTCCCTCCCCACCCACCCTCATTGAAAAGGCAAGCAATTCAATATAAATTGTACATGTGCAGTTATGCAAAACACGTCCATAGTAGACATGTTGTGAAAAACTAGCTCTATTTCCCTTAATCCTATCCTGCCCTCCCATTTATTCTATTCTTTCTTTTGACCCTGTCTCTCCTCAGAAGTATTTACTTCTGATTAACCCCTTTCCCAGTCTGCCCTCCTCTCTATCATCCCCCTGCTCTCTTGTTCCCTTCTCCCCCTATTTTCCTGTAGGGTAAGACAGATTTCCATACCCAATTGAATGTGTATGTTATTCCCTCCTTAAGCCAAATCCTATGAGAATAAGATTCACTCATTCCCTCTCACCTTCCCCTGTTTCCCCTTCCACTGTAAGAGACTTTTTTGTTTTTTTTGTGAGATAATTTACCCCATTCTACCTCTCCCTTTCTTCTTCTCCGAGTATAATCCTCTCTCATCCCTTAATTTTATTCTCCAGATATGACCCCTTAATCTTCACTCACCCTGTGCCCTATCTATCTATCTATCTATCTACATACATACATATAATTTTCCTCCAACTACCCTGATACTGACAAAGGTCTCATGAGTTATAAATATCATCTTTCCATGCAGGAATGTAAACAGTTCAATCTTAATAAGTCTCTTATGATTTCTCTTTCCTGTTTACCTCTTCATGTTCCACTGAGTCCTGTATTTGAAAGTCAAATTTTCTATTCAGCTCTGCTCTTTTCATCAAGAATGCTTGAAAGTCCTCTATTTCACTGAATGACCATTTTTTCCCCTGAAGGATTATACTCAGTTTTGCTGGGTAGGTGATTCTTGGTTGTAATCCTATCTCCTTTGCCCTCCGGAATATTATATTCCATGCCCTGTGGTCCTTTAATGTAGAAGCTCCTAAATCTTGTGTTATCCTGATTGTGTCCACAGTACTTGAACTGTTTCCTTCTGGCAGCTTGTAATATTTTCTCCTTAACCTGGGACCTCTAGAATTTGGCTACAGTATTCCTAGGAGTTTTCCTTTGGGGATCTCTTTCAGGAGGAGATCTGTCGATTCTTTCCATTTCTATTTTGCCCTCTGGTTCTACTATATCAGGGCAGTTTTCCTTGATAATTTCTTGAAAGATGTTGTCTAGGCTCTTCTTTTGATCATGGCTTTCAGATAGTCCAATAATTTTAAAATTCTCTCTCCAGGATCTATTTTCCAGGTCAGTTGTTTTTCCAATGAGATATTTCACATTGTTTTCTAATTTTTAATTCTTTTGGATTTGTTCTACTGTGTTGTGATTTCTCATAAAGTCACTATCTTCTAATTGCTCTATTCTAATTTTTAAAGAAGTATTTTCTTCAGTAAGCTTTTGGATTTCCTTTTCCATCTGGCCAAGTTTGCTTTTTAGGGCATTTTTCTCCTCATTGGCTTTTTGGACCTCTTTTGCCATTTGGGTTAGGCTATTTTTAAGGTGTTACTTTCTTCAGTACTTTTTGGGTCTCCTTTAGCATCACTCTCAGTTTTTCCTCTGCTTCTGTAAGTTGCTTCTCAAAATCATTTTTGAGCTCTTCCATGGCCTGGGACCAATTCATATTTTTCTTGGAGGCTTTGGATGTAGGGGCTTTGACTTTATTGTCTTCTTCTGGTTGTATATTTTGGTCTTCTTTTTCACCAAAGTAAGGTAATATAGTCTGACTCTTTTTGTGCTGCTTGCTCATGATCCTGGCCAATTATTTGAGTTTTAAACTCTTTGTTAAGGTAACAGTCTGCTTCCAATGTGGAGAGTGTACTGTCCCAAGCTTCAGGGGTTTGTACAGCTGTTTTCAGAGATACTTGTAGGGACCTGTAAATTTTCAGTTATTCCAAGGTGGTATGATAAGGGGCGAGGTGTTTACTCCTTTCCTGGCCTGCGACTATAAGTACTCCTTTCTGTCCTGTAACTGTGATGAGGGGCTCCTCTCCACAACCACTACAAGCTCCACCAAGCAAGCACCCCTCCTCACCCCAGTACCGCTGTCCAGAACTGTGGCCCAGATCCAAACACGGGCAAAGCAAGAGATTCCTGCCTCAGCACTGGCAAAGAGATCCCTGCAATCCCTCTCTGATCAGCCACTGGATTCCCCCTCAGTCTGTGGGCCGGAAGCTCGGGAAGCAGCTGCCCCGCCCAGGGCCAGGCTCTTAGGGAATGGAGCTGAAACCCCGCCTTCCTTTCTCAGGCACCAACAGAAACAGACTTTTCCCACTAACCTTTAAGTTGTCTTTGGAATTGGTGGATTGAGGAGTCTGGAAACCTCCACAGCTGCCCGAGATTCAGTCCTCTGAGGCCTGCAAAATGTGTGCCCACGCTGCAGCCTGTGCACCCATGCCAGCGCTGCGCTGCACTCCCACCCTGGCAAGATACACCTTTCTGATCAATCATCCAGGTTGTCTTGGGCTGGAAATTTGTTTCACCCTGTCTTTTTGTGGGTTCTGCTGCTTCAGAATTTTTTTAGAGCCATTTTTTATGAGTATTTGGAGGGATTTGGAGAGCTCAAGCAAGTCACTGCTTTCACTCTGCCAACTTGGCTCCGCCCCCTCCCTTTTTATTCTTGAAAACAAAACAAGACACAGAACCCCTATGTTGGAAGAGATGTTAGTAGTCATCTTTTCAAAGTTGTGATTGAACAACCTATTCACCCACACAAACACACACACACACACACGCACACACTTTTGATAAGACTTGAAGAAAAATGAGAAAACCTATCACCTGCTAAGAAGTTTCATGTCACCATTGTATAACTCTAATTGTTGAGATTTTTTTTTTCCTTTCATTGAGCTAAACTCTGCCTCTGTGACTTCAGTCTTTTATTCTATGAGATACCTAGGTGGTATGGTGGCTGTGACTTGGAGTCAGGAAGAAGACCTGAACCCAGATCTGACCTCACACTCCCTAGGGTTGTGACCATGGGCAAATCATTTAATCTTTGTTTGCCTTAGCGGAGGATGAGGATAATACAGCACATACCTTACAGAGTTATGAGAATCATATAAAATTATGTACGTAAAACATTTTGAAAAACTTAAAATGCTATATAAATTCTATTATCTATGTAGATGTTAGCTTGGATTGACTTCACGGACTATTACATTAATGCTGAGCCTCCTTGCACGTGGATGCCCTTCAGTGATAGAAGAATGTTATATGCCACCTTAATCTCCTCTTCTCTGGAGGCCCAGTTCCCTTAATCTAGCCTCAGATTACATAATCCCAAGATCTGCACCAACCTGGTTGTCATACATTACCAGCATTGCTGCTAATTGGAGTCCTTCCAAAAACAACAAGCCCAACATTGATCAGAACAAGGCACAGAAAGATGTAACCTCCCTAATGCCAAATTCTATTCCTCTTTCTATGTAGCCCAAGATGTATGAACTTTCATGGTTTCTGTTTCATCCCTTTGGCAAATGTCGAGTTTGTGGCCCACCAAAGCTCCCAGTACTTTTTTCAGATGAGCTGCCATCTAGCCACACTTCTACAGTCCTATACTATGATTTAATGTTCTAGCTCCCAGTCCTGTGACAATAGCTAACCACTTTCAGACAAACAATTCCATCCATTTATTGTAGATAAAAATGAAGAGGTCAAACATGATCTGATTCTGTTTCCATATCTTCCATGAAAATGTTTAAGTCCTCTTAGAGGAGAAGTTCAGGGAGTTACAGGAAGAAATAGACAACAAAACTATGCTATTGGGGGAACTCAACTTCTCCTTCTCTGAACTAGATAAATCTAACCACAAAATAAACAAGAAAGAAGTTAAGCAGGTGAATAGAACATTAGAAAAGTTAGGTATGATAGACCTGTGGAGAAAATTGAATGGGGATAGAAAGGAATATGCTTTTTTCTCAGCAGTAGATGTCACATACATAAAAATTGATCCTGTAGTAGGGCATTACAAACCAAACAATCCAATGCAGAAAGGCAGAAATATTGAATGCATCCTTTTCATATCATGATGCAATAAAAATGACATGGAAAGATAAACTAAAAAATAATTGGAAACAAATTAATCTAATCCTTAAAAAATGATTGGGTCAAACAACACATCATAGAAATAATTAATAAATTCATTCAAGTGAATGACAATAATGAGACAACATACCAAAACTTATGGGATGCAGCAAAAGCAATTCTTAGGGGAAGTTTTATATCTCTAAATGTTTACATGAATAAAATTTTAAAAAAGAGATCATTGAATTGGGCATAAAAAAATTGAAAAGAACAAATTAAAAATCCTCAATTAAACACCAAATTAGAAATATTGAAAACCAACAGAAAAATTAATGTAACTGAAATTCAGAAAACTACTGAACTAATAAATAAAACTGAGATCTGCTTTTATCAAAAAAAAATAATATAGATAAACCTTTGGTTATTTTAACTAAAAAAAGAAAGATGAAAACCAAATTACCGATATCAAAAATGAAAAGGGAGAATCTACCTCAAAGGAAGAGGAAATTAAAACAATAATTAGGAAATATTCTGTCCAAGTGTATGCCAATAAATTTGACAATCTTAGTGAAAGGGATACATAGTTACAAATATAAATTGCCCAGATTAAAAGATGAAGTAAAATACTTAAATAGCACCATTTCTGAAAAAGAAATTGAACAAGCCATTGGTGAACTCCCTATGAAAAAATCTCCAGGGCCAGATGGATTTACAAGAAAATTCTATAAAATATTTAAAGAACAATTAATTCCAATACTATATAGACTATTAGGGAAAATAGGTGAAGAAGGAATCTTACCAAATTCTTTTTCTGATACAAAGATGGTGCTCATACCTAAACCAGGAAGAATCAAAACAGAAAAAGAAAGTTATAGACCAATTTCTCTAATGAATATAGATGCAAAAAATTATAAATAAAATATTAGTGAATAGATTGCAGAAACTTATCACATGAATAATATACTACGAACAGGTAGATTTATACCAGGAATGCAGGGCTGGTTCAACATTAGGAAAACTATCAGCATAATTGATCATATCAACACCAAAAGTAACAGAAACCACATGATCATCTCAATAGATGCAGAAAAGGCTTTTGACAAAATACAACACCCATTCCTTTAAAAACACTAGAAAGCATAGGTATAAATGGAGTCTTCCTTAAAATAATAAATAACATCTACCTAAAACCTTCAACAAGCATCATATGTAATGGGGACTGACTAGAAGCATTTCCAATAAGATCGGGGGTGAAACAAGGATGTCCATTATCACTACTGTTGTTCAATATTGTATGGGAAATGTTAGCTTTAGCAATAAGAGAGGAAAAAGAAATTGAATGTATTAGAATAAGCAAAGAAGAAACAGCCTACCACTCTTTGCACATGATATGATGATATACTTAGAGAATCCTAGAGAATCAAGTAAAAAAACCTACTTGAAATAATAAATAACTTTAGCAAAGTTGCATGCTATAAAATAAGCACTCATAAATTATCAGCATTTCTATATATTACCACCAAAGCCCAACAGCAAGAGATAGAAAGAGGAATTCTATTTAAACTTACTGTAGACATTATAAAATATTTAGGAGTCTACCTACCTAAACAAAACCAGGAACTCTATGAACACAATTACAAAACACTTTTCACACAAAATCACATCTAAATAATTGGGAAAAAAAATATCAGTTGTTCATGGGTAGGCCAAACTAGTATAATAAAACAATGACAATTCTATGTAAGCTAATTTACTTATTTTCAATGCCATACCAATCAAACTACCAAAAATTATTTTATAGAGTTAGAAAAAATAATAACAAGATTCATTTGGAATAAGAAAGGGTCCAGAATATCAAGGGAACTAATGAAAAGAAATGCAGGGGAAGGTGGCCTAGCAATTCCAGATCTTAAGTTGTATTATAAAGCAGCAATCATCAAAACTGCTTGGTACTGGCTAAGAAATAGTGTTCGATCAACAGAATACATTAAGTATACAAGACACAGTAGTCAATGCCTATAGTAATCTATTATTTCAGAAATCCAAAGGCCCCAGCTTCTGGCATAAGAACTCACTCTGACAAAAAACTGCTGAGAAAACTGGAAAAGAGCATGGCAGAAACTAGTCATTGATCAAAATCTCACACTATATACCAAAATAAAGTCAAAATGGGCTCATGATTTAGATATAAAGGCTGATACTGTAAGCAAACTGGGATAGTAAGGAATAATTTACCTATCACATTTATGAAGAACGAAGAATTTATGACCCAACAGGAGATAGAGAACATTACAAAAAGCTAAATGGATAACTTCGGGTTACATGAAATTGAAAAATTTTTACACAAAGCCAATGCAAGTAAGATTAGAAGGAAGGTAGAAATTTGGGAAAGAATTTTTACAACCAGTCTCCCTGATGAGGGCCTCATTTCTAAAAGATATAGAGAATTAAGTCAAATCTATAACAATAGAAGTCAATCCCCAATGGATAAATGGTCAAAAAATATGAACAGACATTTCTCAGATGAAGAAATTAAAGCCGTCTATAATCCTATGAAAAAATGCTGTAAGTGAGTATTGATTAGAGAAATGCAAATCAAAACAACTCCGAGGTACCACATCACACCTATCAGAAGGGCCAACATGACAAAACAGGAAAATGATAAATGTTGGAGAAGATGTGGGAAAATTGAAACACTAATTCATTGTTGTTGGAGGTGTAAAATGATCCAACCATTTTGGAGAGCAATTTGGAACAATGCTCAAAGGGATAGGAAAATGTGCATACCCTTTGACCCAGCAATAGCATTTCTAGGGCTACACCCTAGAGAGATCATAAAATGGGAAAAGGAACTACATGTACAAAATATTTATAGCAGCTCTTTTTTGTGGTGGCCAAGAATTGGAAATTGAGGATATGCCCATCATTTGGGGAATGGCTGAACAAGTTGTGGTATGTGAATGTAATGAAATACTATTGTATTATAAGAAATGATGAACAGGCTGACATTAGAAAAACCTGTAAAGACTTGTATGATATTATGCTGAGTGAAATGAGCAGAACCAGGATAATGTTTTACACAGTAACAGCCATGTTGTGTGATGACTAATATTGATAGACTTAACCCTTCTCAGCAACACAAAGATTTAGGACATCTGCAAATGTCTTGTGTTGGAAAATGCTACCCACATCCAAGGAAAGAACTGTGGAGTTTGAATGCAGATCTAAGCATACTATTTGCTATTTTTTTCTCTTCTGTTGTGTTTTGTTTCCTATTTCTGATGGTTTCTCCTATTGGTTCTAATTCTTACAACATCACTAATGTGAAAATACATTTAATAGGAAAAAAAGAAAATGTTTAAGGCCACTGAAATAGAATGACATCACCATTCTCCAAACTCATAATACTTATTGTTTATGTTGTAAATTTGGATATTGGTCACTGCTTGCCTTGTGATCCTGTTTATGTTATTGTCCTATAGATTTTTCAATTAATTTCTGTTGTGTTTACCTAGATGGATGATAATCTGCTTTTGGCAACTATGTCTTATGCCCCTAGCAAGCTATTCTAATACAAGACCTTCCACAGGTGAGATGTTCAACATGACTACATTATTTTATCAGTTTAGAAATATGCATGGGTATTTATAAATCCCTTTAATCTACATCAAATTCACTTTCGTTAAAAGGAAAATGCTTTATGCTCAAATCTCAGCTCATGATCTCATGATCTAATCTGTGAAATGGTATAGTTAGTTTATAGAGTCTGGGCCTGGAGTCAGGAGGGCCAGAATTCAAATACAGTTTCCAATACATATTAACTATATGACTTTGGACAATTCACTTAATCTTATTTGCTTCTTTCTTTTTATTTTTTACCTGGAAAATGGAGATCATAAGACCACTTATCTCTCAGGGCTATTGTGAGGATCAAATGAAATATCTATAAAGCATTTGGCACAGCCCTGGCATGTAGTAGGTGCTAAATAAATGATCATTTCATTCCTTCTTTTCTTCCCATTAAACTAGCCCCTCATTTCAGCTTTCCCATTTCTGTTTATATTTGTCCCAACCTTTTCAATCCACCAGGCTCAAAATCTTCATGTCATCTTAGACCAGAGGTGGAGAACCTGAGGCTCAAGGCCATACGTGGCCTTCTAGGTCCTTGGGTGCAGCCTTTTGACTGAGTCCAAGTATTACACACGGTTTTTTTTTTTTATTAAGGAGACTGTTTTTTCACCTTCATTCTTTATTCCTCCAACCCAGTTACATGTCAGTTATACCTCCACAATACCTCTTATTAAAATAGTGTTTTATTTTCCTAATTACATATCAAGATAATTTTTAGTATTCATTTTTACAAGATTTTGAGCTCCAAATTTATCTTCCTCTGTCTCTTCACCTCATCCTAGAATGTTAGGCAATTTGATATAGGTTATAAATGTGCTCCTATTTAAAACATATTTCCATATTAGTCATGGTTGTGAAAGAAGAATCAGATTAAAAGAAAAAAAACACAAAAAGTATTTGAGTGAAAATAGTATTCTTCAATCTGCATTCAGGCCCATTATTTCTTTATGTGAACATGGGCAGCATTTTCCATCGTGAGTCCTTTGTAGTTGTCTTAGATCATTGTGTTGCTGAGAAGAACTGAGTCATTCCTACTTGATCATCATGCAATGTTGCTGATACTGTGTAAAATGTTTTCCTGATTCTGCTCATTTCATTTTGCATCAGTTTGTACAAGTCTTTCTAGTTTTTTTCCCTGAAATCCGCCTTTCCATTTTTTTTATTATTCTCCAATATTGTTCTGTTATATTCATATACCACAGCTTGTTCAGGCATTCCCCAATTGATGGCCATCCCCTCGATTTTCAATGTTTTACCACCACAAAAAGTGTTGCCATAAATATGTTTGCACGTGTAGGTCCTTTTCTCTTTTTTATGATTTCTTTGGGATACATACCTGGTGGTATTATTGCTGGGTAAAAGGGTATGCACAGTTTATAGCCCTTTGGGCATAGGTCTAAACTGTTCTCTAGAATGTTTGATCAGTTCACAACTTCACCAACAGTGTATCGGTGTCCCAATTTTTTTGCATCCTCTCCAACATTTATCATTTTTTTTTCTTTTTGTCATATTAGCCAATCTGATAGCTGTGAGGTGGTACCTCAGAGTTGTTTTAGTTTGCATTTCTCTAATTAAAAGTAATTTAGAGCACATCATATGTCTATAGGTAACTGTGATTTCTTCATCTGAAAATGAGCTGTTCATATATTTTGACCATTTACCAACTGAGTGATGGCTTTTATTCTTGCACATTTGACTCAGTTTTCTATATATTTAAGAAATAAAGCCTTTTTCAGAGACACTTGATGTAAAGTGTCCAGCTTTCTGCTTTCTTTCTAATCTTGGTTGCATTGGCTTTGTTTGTGCAAAAGCTTTTTAATATAATATAATCAAAATGATCTATGTTAACTTTTGTAATACTCTCTATCTCTTATTTTGTCATGAACCTGTAACTCACTTAACTTCTTCTTTAAGAGTCTGGATGCTCTACCACTTGCTGCATATCTGTTTAATATTGATATTACTTCATTGTCTATGATACCTTTTAGCAAGATGTTGTTTCCTTCCTTATCTTTTTTATTAGGTCTATTTTTTTTTTTTTTGGTTTTGCTTTATCTGAGATCAGGATTGCTACCCTTGCTTTTTTTTCATCAGCTCAAGTATAATAGATTCTGCTCCAGCCCCTTACCTTTACTCTGTGTGAGTCTTTCTGCTTGAAGTGTGTTTCTTATAAACAGCATTTATAGGATTCTGGTTTTTAATCTACTCTGCTATCCACTTATGTTTTATAGGGAAGTTTATCCCATTCACATTCACATTCATGATTACTAACTGTGTATTCCTCTCCATCCTATTTTTTTCCTGTGTCTCCTCTCTCTCCTTTCACTCTTTCCTTTCTTGACAGTGTTTTGCTTCTGTCTACCACCTTCCCATATGCCCTCTCTTCTGTCAGTCCTCATCCCACCTTTACTTGATTTCATCCTCTACTTCCTTGTTGGGCAAGAAAAATTTCTATATTCAACTGATTGTATACATGATTCTCTCTTTTAGTCAATCAATAGTGATGAGAGTAAAGTTTAAGTGATGTTCGTCACCTACCCTCCCATCTTTCCCTCCACTGTAATGGGTTTTTGTGCCTCTTCAGGTGAAATCTTTTACCCCATCTACCTCTCCTTTCCTTCTGCCCCCAGCATACTCCTCTTTCTCATCCCTTATTTTTCACATCATTCCCTTTCAGTATTTCTTTTCCTTGACCTGATAGTTCTTGAATTTGGCTTTAATGTTCCTTCTGGTTTTTATTTTGGGACCTCTTTCCTGAGGTAATCAGTGGATTTTTTCTTTGCCTATTTTGCCCTCTGGTTCCAGGATATCAGAGCAGTTTTCCTTGATAATTTCTTGAAATATCCTGTCCAGGTTCTCCTTTTGATTATGACTTTCAGGTAGTCCAATGATTCTGACATTGTCTCCTGGATCTATTTTCCAGGTCAGTTATTTTTCCAATGAGACATTGTACATTTTCTTCTTTTTTTCATTCTTTTGAATTTGTTTGATTAATTTTTGATGTCTTATGGAGTCATTACCTTCCACTTGCTCAATTCTACTTTTTAAGTATTTGTTTTCCTCAGCCTCCATTTAGCAAACTGTACTTCTTAAGGAGTTGTTATCCTTGGTCAATTTTTGCCAGATAGATAATTCAAATAATACCCCCATTTTGTGATAAGTGGTCTAGGGCTGCTTAGCCAGGATCTGTTTGTTTGGCCTAGAACCTAACCCTCTTCCATTGCTCAGCACTAGCTGACACTAAAGAGAAAGAACAGGGATGGAACACAAGCTCTCAACTATGACAAGATAAAAGAGAGAGACCTTTCGTAAGCATCTAAGGAAGAGCTCATGAAAGGTGATCTCTGCAATAATAAGCCAAGATCCATTGTCATAGAAAGGTAATGATCATACTCCAATGCCCTGAAAAGTATTTAATATGTGAAATCTATAGATTACTCTGGACCAATTACACTGAGAAAGTAGGATTAGAGAGAAAGAGGAAGTGTTCCTGTTTGTGAAGTCCTGTGTATGGGTCTGCCCAGTCCAGTGAGAAGGTCAAAGCACCTTGGGCAGCCCTCTGGCTGGGACAGGACCCTTTAGAATAGGGGTCCATGACTGAGACACCCAGACTGTATACTGAGATGCTTTATAACTACCACATGGCCCTGCTTCTTCTCACAAGGCCCTGTTGAATAAAAGTAACAGATGGCAGCACAAAAGGACTGTGTCCAAGGCCTCTTCCCAGATATTCATTGTCTCCCCAGAGCACACCTGGGACTTAATGTCCTGTTTCAGGAAATGCAATGTAAAAAAGTTGCTGTCAGAGAAAAGCAAATCTTCCCATAATGCACCAAAAATGTACATTTATGTCTGAGGAGGAAAAGACAAACCAACATCCATGCAGACCCTGGCTGATAAATCCTTTGGTTTCACTCTCAGTAATTTTGAGCACTGATGCCTTCAAATAGACCATATCCCCCAGTGAATTAATAACAAAACAATCCTAGGAGAGATCAGGTCTGGTCTAAGAATGATCAGGTATTTGCCTATATGGCTTTAGTAATCTTGCTTCATCCACCTGCTTCACTTAATCCATCTTCTTATCTGCTTTGTGAGAGAAGTGTCATAAGCAATATTATCTATAATTTGCACAAGGGAAAACCAGAATGGCTTGTCCTTATCACACAGTAAAAAAGTGTTAGAGGGACAATTTGAACCTACTGTTGTCCCAGTTCCAGGTTCAGCATCCATTACACCAAACCATGGAGAAAGGGGCAATTTTATGCTTTTCAAGGTACAAGGGATAGGGCTGCTGGCTTTTCTCTTATGTGCACATGGCAATTATGGTTTTAAAAAAAGATTGAGTTCAGACTTTTATTAATGTCATTAAACACAAGGGCATTAGACTGTTTTCTTTTTTTTAATATTGTAAACGTAGCACATTTGTTTTTAATTCTTTTTTTCATTTGTTTTAAAATTAAAAACAAAATGAGAAAAGAAAAATAATATACAAGCAGAACATAAGAGAAGATTCAATATAAAATGATAAATTTCTGTTTCATGAAAACATATGTAATAAATCTTACACATAGTTTTCAAAGCAACCCAGATGTTCTGTGCTTCCTTCTGGGTTTTCTTTTGTTCTCTTCTGTGTAAATGTAGCACATTCTCTGAGCAGCTCACCCTACCAACTGCCATGCTGTTTAGCATGCTGGTGCCCCCGAAGGTGACTGGATCCTATGTGCAAGCCTCTTGAGTCACAGGGTTTTCTCAGGTACTACAGTTTATGACCTTACACCACTATCCTCTGCCTCCTCCCTAAATTAAACATTCTAGGAAGAAGTAACCTATGGGAAGGTCAGGCCTCATGGGCAGGGGTACATCCAATCTGAGAAGTATTACAGGAGTGGAGTGAACTTCCAGGGGTAAGGAGGTTTCTGTGATAGAGTAGAAAGTTCTGTGGGGATTTGTCCAGGTCACCCCTGACAATCAACATTAATGACTAGTTACTATCTCCAGAATCAGCTAGGAAGTCCACTGTTTGGTTTTAAAGCTCTTACAAACCTGGCCCTTTCCTACGTTTCCAGTATTCTTATCATTTACTCCCCTTCATATACTGCACATCCTGGCAACAATGGTCATCTTGCTCATAGTCAATCTCGCAACTCTGGGATTTTGGACTGGCTATCCTCCAGGCTTGGAATGTTCTCTTTCTTCCCCTCTGCCTCCTGGCTCCCTTTCAGATTTGGTGCAAATCCCATTTCTCTACAAGAACCCTTTCCTGGTCCCCCTCCTCTCTCTAGCAGACTTACCTTTGACACTAACTTCCACTTACAAGATGTATGACTTCTATGGATGAATAATTATTTGCATGTTATCTCCCACATTAGAATGTGAGCACCTTTCCTTCACTTCCTCCTACCCTGGAGAATATAATTAGCTTTCTTTGCCTTTCCTGATGTCATAATAAAGTCAATAATTCATTATGCAGACCTGGAAAAATTGAGTTTTCTTTCATTAATTTCAAATGGATTTTTTCCAGTAACTTCCATTGGAACCACTTTCATGACACTTTTCTGTCTCCTCTCTGAAAAATTCTCCAAAGTGCCTTTGTGCGCCCTGCAGGCAAAATTACTAAAGGACTTTCATGAGAATATCATGAGAACATCCAAGATCTGCAACTGGAAGGACGTATATTTTGAAGGGTTTGTCCAAGTGTAAAGATGTGGCCATATCCTGTGAAGTGTATCTCGGGTAGAAAGTTTCTTAATCTCTTTTGTATTTATTTTTCTGTTACATTTCAATGATGCCATTTTCATCAGTCCTTCAGAATTGCCGTGTTCTTTTCTCATATACCTACAGTAACCCCTGGAAAAGGCAAGGCAAGGAATGATTACATTAGTGGTATTTTTATTTGATTAATTCACTTGTTTCAGGATGTCTGTGGATGAGAATAAGGTATTTAATTATGCACATAAATGGAGATGGTCCCAACAAGAAGCTCCTTCTCCCAAACTTCAAAGCCTCTTGACTTCTAGTACATCTTGAATATGTTAAGGACCTGTGATTTTGCCTTTGTGGGAGTACTCTCCACCACCATAGATCATAGTCCTTCTGGGATAGGATTGTCCACCCTCAAGGATTTCTATAATTGAAATATCCAACCCCTGCTGCAGCCAGCCCAGGGATAACTCTCTGAACTCTGAGGCTGAGCTTCAGATAAGAAATGTGTAGCCCATTACCAGGTCCCCATATGAAGCATTTCCAGCTTGGTAGATGATGCTGGAGGACTTGAGTTGCCCTTACTGAGCCCAGAGCTGCCACCAAACCATAAGAGGAGGTGTCTATTTCAGAAGACCCACAGCAGAGAGGACATGCATTTACACATACTTTTTATCAAAGGGGTGAAAGAATGACAAAGCAAGAAAGACATATGAGCCTAAGGAAGCAAGAGATCCCACACAGACTTGTGACTCTTTTATGTAAGATAATATGAAAAACAAAGCTAATGTCTTTTCTTTGAAATTAACCGTGCCACCAATTTTGTGTGACTTCAGGGATACTCTCCAATATTCCTTTACTATTCCCCTAAATCTCTCCCTCAACAACCCACCAAACTGTCTAAAATTCCACCATTAAAAGTAATTCCTTGGAGTAAAAATATTTTATTTTATGATAGTCAGGAAAATATAGATTTGAACCTTATAAACTCTATATTGCTGAACACAATCTTGTCATCTTGGAATTTTAGGCCTGCTAGCATAGAGGCACATATGTGTTGTGTTTGTTTGTCTTTGCTAAGCCTTTTATTTCATTGTTAGAACTAAGGTGTTATTTTTGTGTTTTCAGAACATCTGAGTTAAAAGCTTGGCTGACCTACTATACTTCTCAGAGGGATGTGTGGGCCATGGTAACTGCATTTGCAAACAGAATGATCAAGCGACCTGACCAAAGAGCCCTAGGGGAACTCATGCTTTCTGAAGGGCAGGTCAATTCAAATCTCCACGTATTTATTAAGTTATTTTGGAAGAAATATATTCTCATGGAGGACATAGTCTGCTTATTTTTTATCTTTATATCAATCACTGTCCAGTATGATGGTGCCAAGCACAAAGCATTTCCTTAATAAATGTTTATTTGAACAAATGACTGCTATGGGCTAGATTATGAGGACACCAAAAAAAAAAAGCCATTACCAGTGAACTCATGGAACATCGGGCACAATTAGTTCCTTCAAGTCTTTGATGTGAAAGATAGTAAATTAGCTCTCTTTAGCCCTAGAGAGGTAGGAGTGTGGGACAGGAAAGTTACAAGACAACAATTGAGACTCCATGAAAGGAAGACTTCCTTAACTTTTAGAATTCATCAAAAGGAGGTTAAATAGGTCATTGCAAGAGGTGGGAGTCTGCCCCTCATTGGAGGTCTTCACACCAAGGCTGGATGACCACATATTGCTTTTCTGTAGTGAGGACTCTTAGATAGGGTTTTGGACTACCTGGCCTGCAATGTCTCTTCCAACCATTCAGCTCTGTGATTCTTGACCAGATTAACCTCAAGTCCATGTTATGAAATCTAAACTGAGAATGAGATGATGGCAGATGAGCAGGTCAGGAAGAAAAAGGGGACCCTTTATGGAACTAGTCAAGAAGTGCAACAGAAAAGAGGTGGATGGGTGGATTGTGACCAGGAACAAGTACATCAGTCATAAAGAAGAGGGAGTGAGTGAGTCATCAACAAACTGAGTCAAGATTGAAGAAGCCATGAGAGTGATGAAGAATTGGGATCAAGTTCTCGGGCACTTCCAAGATATTTCTCAGAATATCCAGTTGTCTGAACAAAGACCAGAGGCCAATAGAAAGTCAAGTCCTTGAGGTATGGAATAAGGGTTTGATTTTTGTTTCTCTGACTTTTATTGCTAGCACCCAGCACAGTGCCCATCCACAAAGCAGCCACTTGTAATTTAAAAAAAAATGTTGAATTGAAATGAACTATATTGAAGTGCTGCCTTTATGGGCTCAAGTATGTGTCATCAGTAGTTTTCTGGGTGGCATGCCCAAAATGACCTGGCTCCCTCAGGATATATTTTCTCCCTTAGAAGAGTAGTTCTTTTTGTCTTACAATAGGAACCATCTTAGTCTGACAATGGAAGATGCACTATGGTCATAGGATACCCACATGTCTTCTCCTGGCCTCGGGTTCATCATCTTCAAGAGGAAGATATAGTCCTAGAGACTCTCTGTGGTCCTTTCTAGTTCTGGAATTCTTTGTCTCTATTGTGTTCTTAGAACAGATAATGGGGATGCAATTCTGGGAGTCAAGATGCAGTAAATCCCTGTACCTTTCCCATATTTACGGCCGAATACATTCAAGTGCCCCCAGATGAATTCTGAAACAGCAGAGCCAGGAAAAAGATGGGATGAAGCAACCTTTTAGCCCAAGAAACTTGGATGATTAGCGATAAAGTTCTGGCTCTCTTGGCTGAAAGGGGATTGTATTCCAGGACAGGAAGCATCCCAGCGAACCATAAGTAAGGCCCACCTCAGCAAACCAGCAGGAGATCCTGAGCCCCAGGGTGTTAAAGCAAGGAAATGCCAACACCAGGACCCCAGGTGCCTTAGCATAGCTAAGGAACAGGAATGTCCATGTGCTTCAGTTTTGCCTCAGGCAAATAAGCATCACCTAGTGGCCAGACCTCCACACGTTTCAATGTAGCCCTGTGAAAATGCAGAAACACTCCACAGGGCCCCCAGATCAACACCAGGTAAGGTGCCAGACCCCTACAGACTTCAGCAGCTCCAGCCAGCCCCCACTCCGCCTCTTCATCACAGCACCAGTCACAAGAGACCTCCAGAGGCCTCAGGGCAACATCAGTGTAGCAACAGGTAAATAGCCAGGGCCTGAAGTCACTGGCAAAAAAAGCCTGATAAAGAACCCCTTTTATCCCTGGAGTACAGCTCAAATTTAAAAGAAAGGAAAATGGCCCCAAAAAAGTACAAAACAACAACAAGAGAGAATCTGACCATAGGAAGTTATTATGGTGACAGGGAAGACCAAGACACAAACTTAGAAGAGGACAACAATGTCAAAACACCTATGGGCAAAGCCCCAAAGAAAAATGGGAACTGTTCTCAAGCCCAAAAAGAACTCATAAAAGAGCTCAAAAAGAAGCTAAAAATCACCCAAAAGGTGGAAGAAAAAAAAGGAAAATAAATGAGAGTGAAGCAAGGGAATTATGAAAAAAAGAGTCAACAGCTTGGAAAACTGCTAAAAAAGTAGAATTGGCCAAATGGAAATGGAAGTAGAAAAATCCACTGAAGAGGACAACTCCTTAAAAAGTACAATTGGCCAAATGGAAAAGAAAGTACACATGCTGACTGAGGAAAACAACACCTTAAAAGTTAGGATTGGGCAAGTGGAAGCTCATGACTCTGAGACATCAAGAATCAATCAAACAAATTGAAAAGAATGAAGAAAAATGAGAAAAATCTAAAATACTTCAATGGATAAACAACTGACCTGGAAAATAGATAAAGGAGAGATAATACCAGAATCATTGGAGAAACTGAAAGCCAAAATCAAAAGGAGGACTTGGACAGTATCTTTCACTATCAAGGAACACTGACCTAATGTCCTGGGACCAGAGGGCAAAATAGACAATGAAAGAATTAACTGATCACCTCAGGAAAGAGATTCCAAAATAAAAACTCCAAGGAAAACTGGGCGTAGACCAACATCTTACACTGTATACCAAAATAAGATCAAAATGTATACATGATTTGGACATGAAGGGTGATACCATAAGCAAATTAGGACAGCAAGGAATTGTTTACCTGTCAGATCTATGGAGAAGGGAAGAATTTATTACCAAACAAAAGACAGAGAACATTATGGAACGCAAAATGGATAATTTGGATTACATTAAATTAAAAGTTTTTGCACAAACCAAACCAATGCAATCAAGATTATAAGGGAAGCAGAAAACCGGGAAACATATTTTTTAAAACCAGTGTCTCTGCTATAGGCCTCATTTCTGAAATATATAGAGAACTGAGTCAAATTTAAAAGAATACAAGTCATTCCCCAATTAATAAATGGTCAAAGGATTTGAATAGACAGTTTTCAGACAAATAAATTAAAGTATCTATACTCATATAAAGATGCTCTAAATCAATATTGATTAGAGAAATGAAAATTAAAACAACTTTGAAGTACCACCTCACTCCTATAAAATTGGCTAATATGACAGAAAAGGAAAATGATGAATTTTGGAGAAGATGTAGGGAAATTGGAATACTAATGCATTGTTGGTGGAGTTGTGAACTGATCTAACATTCTGGAGAGCAATTTGGAACTATACCCAAAGGGCTATAAAACTGTACATACTCTTTGATCCAGAAATGCCAGTATTAGAGCTATATCCAAAAGAGATTACAATAAAAGGAAAAAATTCTCACATGTACAAAAATATTTATAGTAGTTCTTTTTGTGGTTGCAAACAATTGGAATTTGAGGGTATGTCCATTAACTGGGGAATGGCTGAACAAGTTGTGTGAATGTAATGGGATACTATTATTATGCAAGAAATGATGAGCAGGAAGAATTCAGAAAAACCTGATATGACTTGTATGGTCTGACGCTGAGTGAAGTGAGCAGAATTATGAGAACGTTGTACATGGTAACAGCCACTTTGTGCAATGACTAGTATTGATAGCCTTAACCCTTCTCAACAACACAATGATCTACGACAATTCCAAAAGACTCATGATGGAAAATGATATCCACATACAGAGAAAAAGAACTATGAAGTCTGAATTTACATCAGAGTATACTATTACCTCTCTTTTTCTTTCTCATGGTTTCTCCCTTTTCTTCTGATTCTTCTTGAACAACATGGCTCATATGGAAATATGTTTAATGTGTTTATACATGTATAGCCTATATCGGGTTGCATATCATCTTGAGGAGGGGAATGGTGAGGAAGGGGGGAAATTTGGAGCTCAATCTTATAAAAGTTAATGATGAAAACTAAAATTTAATTTAAAAAAAACACTCCAGGAAACACTATCAGGTCAAGGAAAAATAACTGCAAATGGCCAGAAAGAAACAGTTTGAATATTGGGGAGTCAAAATCAGGATTACACAGGACTTGGCAGCTGCAGTTTTAAAGAATCAGAGGTCATAGATCATGACATTATGGAAGGCAGATGAGGTAGGACTGCAATCAAGAATCACTTACCTGGTAAACTTCAGTTTAAATCCATCAAGGGAAAAATGGTCATTCAATGAAATAGAAGGATTTCAAGCTCTCATAAGGAAAAGAACAGAACTACACCAAAAATTTGACCTTCGATATCAAGACCCAAGAGAAGCCTAAATAGGTAAAAAGGGAAAAGGAAACCAAAAAATGATTCAATAGAACTAATCTATTTACATCCCTACATGGGAAGATGCTATTTGTAATTCTTAAAAATTGCATCACTAATTGTATAGCTAGATGAAATATACATAAATAGATGATATGGGTATAAGATGAGTTTGAGGGAATGACATAAAAAAGTTAAAGGATGATAAAGAATAGGTGCAGAAAGAAGGGAAAGGTAAAATGTGCTAAATTATTTCACATTAAGAGGCACAAAAGACCTCTTACCATGAAGGGGAAGATGGGATAGTGGGCAATGCACATTTCTCAAATCTTACTGTCATCAGTATTGGCTCAAAGAGGGGGACATATACACAGTCGGTTGAATAGAGAAATCTATCTTACTTGACAGAGAAGAAGGAGGGGAGGAGATCAAGTGAAGGTGGAATGTGGACTGACAAGGGAGTACAGATCAGGGGAGGTCATAGACAGAAGCAAAACACTGGTGAGGAAGGAATGGGTGATAGGAGAGAGAGGACAGAAAGAGTAGGATGGAGAAAAATATACAGGTAGCAATCATAACTATAATGTGAATGTGATAAAATCTCCCATAAAATGGAAGCAGATAGCAGAGAGGACCAAAAACCAGAATCCTGTTATGTTGTTTACAAGAGACACACTTGAAGCAGAGAGACAAATACAGAAAAAAGGTAAGGGGCAGGAGCAGAATCTATTATGCTTCAGCTGAAATAAATACAAAATGAGGGGTGGCAATCCTGATCTCAGAAGAAAAAACAAGGAAAAAATGGGCCTAATTAAAGGATATAAGGAAGGAAATTACATCTTGCTAAGGGGCACCATGGACAATGAAGTAATAGCATCCAAATTCTTAAACGAGAAGTTAAGTGAGTTACAGGAAGAAATAGACAACAAAATTATATTAGTGGGGGACCTCAATTTTCCCTTCTCAGAACTCAATAAATCCAACCAAAAATAATCAAGAAAGAAACTAAGGAGGTAAATAGAACTATAGAAAAGTTAGATATGAGAGACCTTTAACATGATTTAGACATAGAGGTGAAACCATAAGCAAATTAGAAGAACAAGGAATAGTCTACCAGTTCAGTTCTGTGGGGAGGAGAAGAATTCATAGTCAAATGAGAGACAAAGCATTACAAAATGTAAAATAGATAATTTTGATTATATTAAATTAAAAAAAAGCTTTTATACAAACAAAAACAATTCAACTAAGATTAGAAGGAAAGCAGAAAGCTGAGAGACAATCTTCACAGCAAGCATCTCTGATAACGGCCTCATTTCTCAAATATGCGGAGAAGTGAGTTGAATTTGCAAGAATACAAGTCATTTCCCAATTGATAAATCTTCAAAGGATATGAATAGGCAGTTTTCAGATTAAGAAAAGAATACTGTCTATAGACATATGTAGAAATGTTCTAAATTACTTGATTAGAGCATTCCTATCAGATTGGCTAATATGATAGAAAAGGAAAATGATGAATGCTGGAGAAAATGTGGGAAATGGGGACAGTAATGCATTGTTGGTGGAGTTATGAATTGATCCAACCTTTCTGAAGAGCAATTCAGAACTATGCCCAAGGGGCAACCAAACTGTGTATGTCCTTTGATACAGCAGTATCACTACCAGGTCTCTATCCCAAGAGATTATAAAAAAGGGAAAATGACCTATATGTGCAAAAATATTCATAGCAGCCCTTTTTGTGGTAGCAAAATACTGGAAATTGAATGAATGCCCATCAGTTGGGGAATGTTTGAACCAGCTGGAGTATGTGAATATGATGGAATACTATTGTGCAATAAGAAATGATAAAAAGGCAAATTTCAGAAAAAACTTGGAAAGACTTGTGTGAACCAATGCAAAGTGAAATGAGCAGACTAAGGAAAACATCATATATGATATCAGCAACATTATATTATGATCAGCTATGAATGACTGAGTTCTTCTCATCAACACAATGATCCAAGACAAATACAAAGGATT
This sequence comes from Phascolarctos cinereus, assembly GCF_003287225.1. Taxonomy (NCBI): domain Eukaryota; kingdom Metazoa; phylum Chordata; class Mammalia; order Diprotodontia; family Phascolarctidae; genus Phascolarctos; species Phascolarctos cinereus. The sequence goes on along the minus strand of NW_027555514.1, from coordinate 7,760,642 downwards.
CAGAAAGGAAAATGCTATCCATATCCAGATAAAGAACTTTTGGACTCTGAATGCAGACTGAAGCATACTACTTTCATTTAAATTCTTTTTTGTGTGTGTTTTTTTAACTTTTGATCTATTTCTTCTTTCACAACTTTGACTAATTTGGAAATATGTTTCACATGATAGCACATTTATAACCTATATCAAATTGCCTACCATTTTACGGTGCGGGGAGAGGAGAGGAGGGAGAAAAATTTGGAATTCAAAATCTTGTAAAAATGAATGCTAAAAATTGTCTTGACATGCAATTGGGAAAAAATAAAATACCATTAAAGTGAATAAATGAATGTTTTTTTAAAAAGATCACAATAGATTCTGGATTATATATCATAAGGAAAATTATGCAGGGAGAGGCCTCAGAGGGCCCCTAGTGCAAACCGCCTCATTTTTCAAAGCTTACTATCATAGAGGTAAAGAAAGAATGGATCTCCTGGGGCATCTATTCCACCTCTTTCTCCCCAAACCCCCCGTCATTTTCCAGGCAATGAAATAAGTCTTAAGAGGAAAAAGAGAAGTGATTAGCCTGAGGTCAATCCGCTCCTCTGATTCCAAACACAGACAATTTTCCCCTGAACAAATGCAAACGCTATCAAGTCCCTGATAGTCACAGTCTCCTTTGATTGCAGGGCGGCCCTGCTACTAAATCCTTATCCTAGGAGTGCGGCTTATCAGTTAAAATGAGCTGTTGGACTTGTCTCAAGTATGGAATGACCGACAGTCATTATGCCAATATTTTCTGGGAAATAGAAAAGAAAAGATATAGTCTGTCTTCAAGAATATATTTCTGAATGTTCAGTGTATGTAACCAATTTATATGGTTAAAATGTATGTTGGTATGATCCAGCTATCATCTCATATGACAACACTGAGCCAAGGAAGCTTCTAGATGGGGGAGGGAGCAGATGTTTTACATTTAGCATTTTGTTGTTCAGTCATTCAGTCATGTCAGACTCTTTGTAACACCATGAAACATAGCACTCTCGGCCCTTCTGGTCCATGGGTTTTTCTTGGTGAAGATACTGGAGTGGATCACCTATTTGTCAGAACTCTCTACTACAATCTATCTTACTTGGAGGACCCTACACAACATAGCTCATAGGTTCATTGAACTACTCAAGGCCCTCCATCACAATGAAGCAGTGATCTAGGAGGGGCAACTACTATAGGCCTCAGAAAATCACAAAATTTTGAGCATTGGCAGAATGGATCTGTCATCTCCCAGCCTTGTCCCCTTTCTGTGACTTCTGCTACTGATTTGCAGAGGGTTATCCTCACTTGGCTCCTAAGCTGAGAATAGAGCTGAGAAGATTGCAGCAAACTTGAGGTTGTTTTTCAAAGAGCAGGTCAGCCTCAGAATGGAAGATGTCCTTGGTGTTAGAGGATGTCAGCATCTTTCTATATCCCAGCACTTATTACAGTGCCTGACACATAGGTGTCTACTAAATGTTTGTTGACTGTTGATGACTGATTGATTACTGAAAGTGAAACATGAAGTTACTCAATCCAAGTTGTCAGTTTCTTTTGTTTTTCCTTTGTCATGAAGGAGAGAGCTCAAATTCTTCCTTAGGCAGTTCTTTCCTATGTTAACTGGGTAACTCATTTAGTTTGTCTTTGCTTTATTATTTGCCTCTAAATCTATGAACTTTCCTCCCTTCTCTCTGTCTTTCTTGGGGGATGTTGCATTCCCCACAGAGGAAGGAAGAAGGTGGAGAAGTTGTTCTGGCCACACAGCTATGCATTGAATTTTATACAAAAATAAAAATCATACTTATGAACATCTATTTTTAAATAATCCTCATGGTTACTATTGTTGAAATAATCATTGAGGCTTGTGTGCAGAGCATTTATAAAATTATCATGTATTTAGAAAAACCCTCATAAGCCAAGGTTCCTGCTGAGTCAATTTGGTGGCAGATGAGGCTAAAAATTCCTCCTGAGACTCAAAGGTGAGAAAATAACTTTAATAATGGACTAGGATATCAAATTAAGAGGGAACTGAATGGGTGAGTAGTAGCCTAGGGGATTCCCTTTCAGCTAGGGATGGAACAAGGTGTCCTTTGAGGTTCAGTCCAGCTTAGAGATTGTGATTCTGAGGGTGAAAGAAACAAGAATAATGAGCCAAGCACCTTGGAACATGTAAAATCTAACAAGTCTAAGTGGTTTGCCATCTCACACTATGGATCCCATTCAATTAATAGTCACCATGTCGTGTCTGAGTGATCCACAGGCTACTTGACAAATCAGTGCACTTGGAATTGGGAAAACCTATGACATCATCTGAGTGACCTTGGAGGCATCTCTCTGTGCCTCATTTTCCAAATGAGGTGTAGTTGCAGTGCCCACTTCATAAGATAATTGTAATTACTTCACAGGTTTTGTAAACTTGAGAGTAACATAGAAATACGAGGTGGCTATTGTTATCACCATTGTCATTGTCATCAAGATCACGTAGCACAGTGGATAGAGAGGTCTGGGCCTGGAGTCAGGAAAACCTGAGGTCAAATCCATCCACAGGCACTCATTAGCTATGTGACCCTAGGCAAGTCATTTAACCTCTGTTTTCTTCAGTTTCCTCAACTATAAAATGGGGGAAATAACAGCACCTATGTCTCAGGGTTGTTGTAAGGATCGAATGAAAATATTTTTAAAATGTTACACAAACTTTAAAACACTACAGAAATCATACTTGTCAAAATCATCATTACTACCTGAAGACTGAAATGATGACTAGTGAAAACCTTTAATTCTGGCAGGATTCTGACACAACTGCATTACTAGAGGCAGAGGCTGTGATCTAAGCAGATGCACCCTGAGGAAAATATACACTTGGAACTTTGTTAAAGATAATCCAAAGGAAGAGAGAATCCTTAGCCTTCTAGGAGGGCCTCCCAAAATTGGATTTTGGAGCACTTAGCTGGCAGCAGTGACTCCTGGACAAGCCTCTTAATGTTTTTGGATCACTATTCTTTTGCCTGTGAAATGAGGGATTTCACTTTCAAAGGTCCTTTTCTCAGTATACAATGTTAGGATGCTGTGAACTACCCTGTTACAGAATCTGAGTTCAGAGGGTTAAAACCTAAGGTTGTGAAAAGAATTATTGGGCATCTAGTACAGCCCTTATTTGAATGAGAAATATCCTGTAACCTATCTACCCCCACAGATCACGAAACCTGTGTCTGAAGCCCCCTAGGGAAGGGTACTTCTTGCCATTGAAGCAGCCACAGCAGCCTGGCCCATGGCACTTTGAGGCATTTCTTATTGTTAGGGGATAGTTCCTAACTTCACTAATAATATTATTATTTTCAACCTCCAGCCATTATTTCTAATTTTGCCCATTGAGTTCAGACAGAACAAATCAGATCCCTCTTTCACTGACAGTTCTTGAAACACCTGAAGATGGTCATCCAGGCTCCTCCCCTTTAGTCTTATCTTCTCCAAGCTAAATATCCCTAGTTCCTTCCTGAGATCACTGTGAAGTGTTATCTCTCAACCTTTCACCCTCCATGGTTGTCCTCCACTGGAGTATCTCCAGTTTATCAGTGTCCTTCCTAAATGGAGGTGTCTGAAACTTTATACAAAGCTCTAAACATGGCCCAATGATGTAAATGACAGTAGGATTCAGTATGTCTTGGCCCTCTTAAGGTACCCAAATTCACATTCTCCCTTTCAGTTGCTATAACACCTGTTGACTCATATCAAACAGGCTTTCCACTGAAGTGTCCAGATCTTTCCCAGATTCACTTCCTTTTCCAAACTCATGCCTTCCCCATCTTGTACTGGTGAAGTAGGCATTTTTTCTCCTTTATTTTAAGCCAAGTATATGATTTTTACTTTCTATTAAAGATTCTTTTATTACATTTACATGATGTATACCAGTGAAGATCCTAGGTCAGATGGATGGCTTAGCTAATTCTAGCCCAGGTATCACTGCTCTTCTCAGAGATATAATCTCTATACCTTCTTTAGAGATTCAGCAATTTTTTGGTCTATTTAAATAAATTAACTTTTTATAACTACGCTTATATTCTGATAGTCATGAATGATTCAAACCTATTCAGTTCTAGAGTGAAACTGGTAAAATGGGTGGTGTTATTTGCTTGATGGTAGGAAGACTTCAGTTCAGGGACGACGTCTTTTATTTGCTGTGTGACTTGGTAATTCACGTTGTACATCAAACCAATTCCTAGAACGTGTTGACTGCATCCTACTCTCACAGCAAGATGCTGATCCCATCTCTTCAGCAACCATTCATGCTCTGGCCTCCAAGGTCACACTAGATTTGTGGGTAAGATAATTTTATGAATTATTGAGGAAAATACTGTTTGTATTTATTCTCTCCATGTTATCTCTTCACTAAGTGCATTAAATATAAACTCTAAGATGACTATATAAATCAAAATTGTGATCATAGAAGATCTCAGGATTAGCAAGGAGATGTTAAGGAATGGATATTGATCAATATTATACCTAGGATGAATGTCAAGACTCCTATTTAGCAGTATGGGGATGTTCCCATTTAAATTAAGGTGGGTGAACTGTTAGAAGGCTGAATGCTCAATAGAGAACAGAATCAACTGTGTTGTTCGTCAGTGTCAAAAGAATAGATAAGGAAATGTAAAAGACTTTGAGAGAATGGATTTTTTATCTGTATCCTCCTTGAATTGCTCTCAGCTGGGCACCCCCTAAATGGATTTAGGGGTCAGAAACTCAGTGGCTGGTGTATTAACATGGGCCAGAGATATCATTACGTGAGAGATGTTAAAATCACAGTAACAGAAAGTCTAAAGAAACTCTTGGAAAACATCCAGACTGGCTTTTTTGGTTTGGGGTATAGGAAAAAGGGTGTTACCAAGGAGACACCATAGCGACCAATAAGATAAGTGGCTTTGGTGTGAGAGAGGGTAAGGTAGAAAACTTGGCCAGAAGATTACAGCATCCTGACCTGACTGAGACTGAGATTTTTTTTTTTTTTTGCTACAGTTTCATGTGTGGACACTTGTGTAGTGGGGGAGTGGGGAGAGCTAATGGGAAATGCACCTGCTGGGTGGCCTCTTCTCCACTTTAGTCTATAATCACAACACCAAAGCTCAGCTGGAATATCTTTATGTGAAGAACAGAGTGTAGATATGAGGAATGTGAGGTTCATGGTATCCAATTTGGTCTATGGAGGTGCTAATTAAACTCTTTGCCTAGAATTTGGAGATGGCTTTTCACTCAAATTGAAAATAAAAGCTATCCATTTTTGCCCACAGAAGATGAAAGTATCTACATTATGATAACAAATTGGCTTTGCTACTCTCTCACTCTTCGGTTTCAGAAGAAAATGTTACACAAATGAACATTTTAAAGATAGGATGTAGGAACAGACTTCTGCAACAAAGCAATTTTGTTACATGGAGTGGAATATGCATATCAGAGGATTAGTCCTTGATGCAAGGTACTTCCACTTTTACTTTCTAAAGTAAGCTGCACTAATGCCTTTTTGTTTTTACATTGCTATTTCCCCCCTAAATTCCCTTCCCATTGTCCCTTTTAACAAATGAAAACAGCAAAGTAAAACCAGTATAGTGACCTTTTGGGGAAGGAGATACAGCATTCTTCACCTATAATCTCTCACATCTCTGAAAAGAGGAAGGAATTCTTTAATTTATGTTTATTGTGACTAAGATTGGGGAATTACTTTTCTTTTAGGAAAACGGGGCAAAAATTTAGAAGAAAACATAAAAATAATCCAAGCAAATGGTAAAAAGAAGATCCATAAAATGGAAACAGATAGGGCTAGATTTTAAAAACAAAGCTTTGGACACCAACACAACTCTTTTTAATAGACTAAGTCATCAGGGAATTTTGTTATCATGACAAACCTCACAAATCAATTGCGCCATTTTTGAATGTTGACTCAGATTTCCCAAAAGTGACAGCATATTAGACTTGCTCATTCGTCAAGGCTTCAGAAAATTCTTTGATCAATTAGATTTATTCAGAATATTAAGTGACATATTATTGTGCCATCCCAATGCTAGGTCACTTGTAAACATTAAATACCCTTATCTACTTTTACTGCCTAAGTTCACAAGCAACACACATTGAAATGAGTTTCAGAATCAGGTACTAGTTCCATTCAATTCTCTCTAACTTATAAATAAATAATATGCTCAAGGTTTTCTGCCAGGATTGTGAGATTCCATTTCATGTTTTGAAGTCTTCCCTCCCAAGATTTCATTAGTGCCAATGTGTAAATCAGCACAAGCAGATATTGATATATCAGCCTAGCTGATATATTTCTCTGGTGAGACATGAACATCTTTCACAAGGAATAACAATAAATTCTTTTTCAAGATTATGCAACCAATGCCATCCATTGTTTTGAAAAGAAATATAATCTGGCTCTAGCTTTTTGAATAATGTTTTATATCTTTCAAGGATGAAAGTAGCAGTATAAAAGAAATACCACCAGCCTAGAAATCAGGACTTTGAAATTTGGACCTGGCATTTTCATTGGGTAACTATGAGCCCATGGACAAGTCACCTCAAAACAACCAACAAACAATTAATGCCTATTTCAGGTACTGTCCCAGGTGCTGATGATAGAAAAACAACAACAACAGAAGGAACAATCTGTGTCCTCAAATTGCTTATGTCCTCCTGGAGGGGAGGGGGCATTTTGTATATCCTAAGCTTTTGGCATAAGTTTGTGCTATGGAATTAAACATGGATTCCAATTGAGGATTGCAGCACACCCTGATCCACCTAGGGGAGGTCCAAGCAGATTGAAAACTAACCAAATTAATTTGCTTCTCTGCACATTCTTTCCTCCAGGCTTCCCATGGGCATTTCACAACTTACTAGCATCTGCATCATAACAGCAGGTGGGAGGAGAGCAAGGAGATGACAGTTGAATTAGTTAATTTGCTGTTCATTTCTAGGCCTTAGAATAGGATGGAGGAAAAGAAGGGAAGTCACCTCCAATGTGAGGATTTCATTTGTTATGCCCAAGCTGATCTTCTCCTCCAATCAACATAAGTAGCAAAAGCTGGAGATAGGCATATTATGCTTCTCCTTGTCTGCCTGATCATCATACATTGTGTCAACAATGTAAACTGAGCTGGAGAAAGAGACAGAGAAACCTTGCGCTGGAAGAAAAACAAGAGATAAACAAAGGGAGCTCCATAGTTCTTATTCTAGATCTCATTATGCCACAGACTTGATCAATTTCCCATGAGCAACCTTAAAATATTTTACAGTCCAGTGCACTTCCCAGGAGTACATACTTGTGGGAGATGAAATTCTGGCAACAGGGAAGAGACAATAGACACATATTCCTGAATTTTTAAAAATTTTATTAGTTTATTTTGATTTATCAAAAATCATTTCCATATGCTTTTGAGTTGAAAATTTTTCTCCCCCCTTCCTCCCCCACCCTTCCCAAGATGTAGCACAATCTGATATAGGCTTTACATTTGCATCCCATTAAACATATTTTCACATTAGTGAAGTTGTAAGTAAAAATTAAAACCAATAGGAGGAACCATCAGAAAGATGAAACAAAACTCAACAGAAGGTAAAAATAAGTGATAGCAATTCAACTTCCATAGTTCTTTCCTTCGATGTGGACAGCATCTTCCATCCCGAGGCCTCTGGAGATGTCTTAGATCCTTGTAATGCTGAGAAGGGTTCAGTTTAACAATATTAGTCATCGCATAAATGGCTGTTATTGTGTACAAAGTCCTCTTGGTTCTGCTCACTTCACTCAGCATCAGACCATACAAGTCTTTCCAGGTTTTTCTGAAGTCAGCCTGTTCATCATTTCTTATAGCACACTATTCCTTTGCATTCATATACCACAACTTGCTCAGCCATTCCCCAATTGATGGACATCCTCTCAATTTCCAATTCTTTGCCACCACAAAAAGAGCTGCTATGAATATTTTTGTACATGTGGTACTTTTCCCATTTGTTTGATCTCTTTGGGATATAGCCCTAGAAGTGCTATTGCTGGATCAAAGGGTATGCACATTTTTGTAGCCCTTTGGGCATAGTTCCAAATTGTTCTCCAAAATGGTTGGATCATTTCACAACTCCACCAACAATGTATTAGTGTTCCAATTTTCCCACATCTTCTCCAACATTTATCATTTTCCTGTTTTGTCATGTTGGCCAATCTGATAGGTGTGATGTGGTACCTCAGAGTTGTTTTGATTTGCATTTCTCTAATCAATAATGATTTAGAGCATTTTTTCATATGACTATAGATGGCTTTAATTTCTTCATCTGAGAACTGTCTGTTCATATCCTTTGACCATTTATCAATTGGGGAATGGCTTGTGTTCTTATAAATTTGTCTTAATTCTCTATATATTTAGAAATGAGGCCTTTATCAGAGAGACTGGTTGTAAAAATTCTTTCCCAATTTTCTACCTTCCTTCTAATCTTAGTTGCATTGGCTTTGTTTGTGCAAAAACTTTTCAATTTAATGTAATCAAAATTATCCATTTTGCTTTTCATAATGTTCTCTATCTCCTGTTTGGTCATGAATTCTTCTGTTCTCCATAGATCTGATAGGTAAACTATTCCTTGTTCTCCCAGTTTACTTATGGTATCAGCCTTTATATCTAAGTCATGAACCCATTTTGACTTTATTTTGGTATATGGTGTGAGATTTGGGTCTATGCCTAGTTTCTGCCATACTCTTTTCCAGTTTTCCCAGCAGTTTTTTTCAAAGAGTGGGTTCTTATCCCAGAAGTGGGGTCTTTGGGTTTATCAAATAATAGATTACTATAGTCATTGACTACTGTGTCTTGCATATTTAACCTATTCCACTGATCCACCTCCCTATTTCTTAGCCAGTACCAAGCAGTTTTGATGATTGCTGCTTTATAATACAATTTAAGATCTGGAATTGCTAGGCCACCTTCCCCTGCATTTCTTTTCATTAGTTCCTTTGATATTCTGGACTTTTTGTTTTTCCAAATGAATCTTATTATTTTTTCTAATTCTATAAAATATTTTTTTGGTAGTTTGATTGGTATGGCACTGAATAAGTAAATTAGCTTAGGTAGGATTGTCATTTTTATTATATTAGCTCGGCCTACCCATGAGCAACTGATGTTTTTCCAATTATTTAGATCTGATTTTATTTGTGTGAAAAGTGTTTTGTAATTGTGTTCATAGAGTTCCTGGGTTTGTTTCAGGAGGTAGACTCCTAAATATTTTATAATGTCTACAGTAAGTTTAAATGGGATTTCTCTTTCTATCTCTTGCTGTTGGGCTTTGTTGGTAATATATAGAAATGCTGATGATTTATGTGGGTTTATTTTATAGCCTGCAACTTTGCTAAAGTTGTTTATTATATTTCAAGTAGTTTTTTACTTGATTCTCTAGGATTCTCTAAGTATATCATCATGTCATCTGCAAAGAGTGATAGCTTTGTTTCTTCTTTGCCTATTCTAATGCCTTCAATTTCTTTTTCTTCTCTTATTGCTAAAGCTAAGTTTCCAGTACAATATTGAATAACAGTGGTGATAATGGACATCCTTGTTTCACCCCCGATCTTATTGGAAATGCTTCTAGCCTGTCCCCATTACATATAATGCTTGCTGAAGGTTTTATGAAGAATTATCTAAAATGTTATTTATTATTTTAAGGAAGACTCCATTTATACCTATGCTTTCTAGTGTTTTTAATAGGAATGGGTGTTGTATTTTATCAAAAGCTTTTTCTGCATCTATTGAGATGATCATGTGGTTTCTGTTGGTTTTTTGTTGATATGCTCAATGATGCTGATAGTTTTCCTAATATTGAACCAACCCTGCATTCCTGGTATAAATCCTACCTGGTCATAGTGTATTATTCTTGTGATAAGTTGCTGCAATCTATTTGCTAGTATTTTGTTTAAAATTTTTGCATCTATATTCATTAGAGAAATTGGTCTATAATTTTCTTTCTCTGTTTTGACTCTTCCTGGTTTAGGTATCAACACCATATTTGTATCATAAAAAGAATTTGGTAAGACTCCTTCTTCACCTATTTTCCCAAATAGTCTATATAGTATTGTTTTGTTATAGAATTCACATGTAAATCCATCTGGCCCTGGAGATTTTTTCCTAGGGAGTTCATCAATGGCTTGTTCAATTTCTTTTTCTGAGATGGGGTTATTTAAGTATTTTACTTCCTCTTCGTTAATCTGGGCAATTTATATTTTTGTAAATATGTATCCATTTCACTAAGATTGTCAAATTTGTTGGCATATAGTTGGGCAAAATAATTCCTAATTATTGTTTTAATTTCCTCTTCCTTGGTGGTAGCTTCCCTTTTCATTCTTGATACTAGTAATTTGGTTTTCTTCTTTCTTTTTTTAATTAAATTAACCAAAGATTTATCTATTTTATTGGTTTTTTCATAAAACCAGCTCTTAGTTTTATTTATTAGTTCAATAGTTTTCTTAATTTCAATTTTATTAATTTTTCCTTTGATTTTCAATATTTCTAATTTGTGTTTAGTTGAGGATTTTTAATTTGTTCTTTTTCTAGTTTTTTTAGTTGTATGCCCAATTCATTAATCTCCTCTTTTTCTATTTTATTTATGTAAGCATTTAGAGATATAAAACTTCCCCTAAGAACTGCTTTGCTGCATCCCATAGTTTTGGTATGTTGTCTCATTATTGTCATTCTCTTGAATGAAATTATTGATTGTTTCTATGATTTGTTGTTTGACCCAATCATTTTTTAGGATTAGATTATTTAGTTTCCAATTATTTTTTAGTCTATCTTTCCATGGCCCTTTATTACATATAATTTTTATTGCATCATGATCTGAAAAGGATGCATTTAATATTTCTCCCTTTCTGCAGTGGATTTGAGGTTTTTATGCCCTAGTACATGTCAATTTTTGTGTATGTGCCATGTACTGACAAGAAAAAATATATTCCTTTCTATCCCCATTCAGTTTTCTCCAGAGGTCTATCATACCTAACTTTTCTAATGTTCTATTCACCTCCTTAACTTCTTTCTTGTTTATTTTGTGGTTAGATTTATCTAGTGCAGAGAGGGGAGGTTCAGGTCCCCCACTAGTATAGTTTTGCTGTCTATTTCTTCCTGTAACTCCCTGAACTTCTCCTGTAAGAATTTGGATGCTATACCATTTGGTGCATATATGTTTAGTAATGATATTACTTCATTGTCTATGGTGCCTTTTAGCAGGATGTAGTTTCCTTCCTTATCTCTTTTGATTAGATCTATTTTTGCTTTTGCTTTGTCTGAGATCAGGATTGCTACCCCTGCTTTTTTTTTACTTCAGCTGACACATAATATATTCTGCTCCAGCCTTTTACCTTTACCCTGTATGTGTCACTCTTTTTCAAATGTGTTTCCTGTAAACAACATATTGTAGGATTATGGTTTTTAATCCATTCTGCAATCCGTTTCCATTTTATGGGAGAGTTCATCCCATTCACATTCACAGTTATGATTACTATCTGTGTCTTTTTCTCCATCCTTTCCCCCCATTTATGCTTTTCTTTCTCCTTTTTCCTTTCCCCCTTCACTAATGTTTTGCTTTTGACCACTGCCTCCTTCAGTCCCTCCCCCTTTTATTATCCCTTTCCCTTTTCTTCCCCTTTACTCTTACTGCTTCTTCCCTGCCTTCTTTCCCCCTCCCTTTTCTTTCCCCTCTCCCTTTTCTTTCCCTTCTCCCTTTTCTTTCCCCTTTTCCCTCCTACTGCCCATAGGGCAAGTTAGATTTCTATACCTAACTGATTATGTTATGCCCTTCTTGAGCCAAATCTGATGAGAGTAAGGTTCAAACAATGCTCCCCCCTCCCTTCTTTCCCTCTGCTGTAATAGGATTTTGTGTCTTTTCCTGTAATGTAATTTACCCTTGTCTGCCTCCTCCTTTCTCAGTACAGTTTCTAAGGTCAGATTGATCCACTTATTTGGATCCATTTAACCCACTTGATTAGATTTTTTTTTACCATCACATCAAAGTCAACTAATACCCACCCTCTTTATGTATACTCCTTTAACATGGTGTAATAACAATATAATTCTCAAGGGTTGCAAGTGTCATATTCCCTTGTAGGGGTTAAACAGCACCCTCCCCAGTTACAACATATTGTATCTTTCTGTCCTACTTACCTTTTTAAGTCCTTCTTGAGTCCTGTACTTGAAGATCAAATTTTTTTTGAGCTCTGGTCTTTTTATCAGGAAAGTTTGGAAGTCTGCTATTTCATTGAATATCCATCTCTTCCCTTGAAAGATGATACTCATTTTTTCTGGGTAATTGATTCTTGGCTGCATTCCAAGCTCCTTTGCCTTGTGGAATATCGTGTTCCACGCCCCATGGTCTTTAAATGTAGAAGCTGCAAGGTCCTGTGTAATCCTGACTGTGGTTCCATGATATTTAAATTGTTTCTTTCTGGCTGCTTGCAGCACCTTCTCTTTCATCTGGTAATTTTGGAATTTTGCTATTATATTCCCTGGCATTGTCAATTTGGGATCTCTTTGAGGTGGTGAGCGATGTATTCTTTTTATGGTTATCTTACCTTCTGGTTCTAGGACTTCCAGGAAGTTTTCCTTTATGATTTCCTGAAAGGTACTGTCCAGGCTCTTTTTTTCATCATGATTTTCAGGTGGTCCAGTAATTTTTAAATTGTCTCTCCTGAATCGATTTTCCAGGTCAGTTGTTTTACCGATGAGGTATTTTATGTTTTCATCTATTTTTTCATTTTTTTGTTTTGTTTGACTGATTCTTGCTGTCTCATAGAGACATTAGTTTCCATTTGTCCAATTCTAGTTTTTAACAGATTGTTTTCTTCTGTTAGTTTTTGTACTTCCTTCTTCAATTGGCCAATTGTGTTTTTTAGGGACTTGTTTTCTTCAGTGTATTTTTTTTCCAATTGGCCAATTGTATTTTTGAAGGACTCTTCTACCTCTCTCATTTGACTATTAAAATCCTTCTTGAGCTCTTCTAAGAAGGCTTTTTGGGCTTCAGAAGTTCATATTCCTTTTGTGTTGCAGATGTGGGTTTGTTGACAATGTTGTCCTCTTCAGAATTTCTGTCTTGATCTTCACTCTTCATAATATGAATCTATGGTACGTTTCTTTTTCTCATGGTTTTTCTTTATTCCTTGGCCTTTAAAGAGATTGAGCTCTACTGCTGGGGAACAGAGGGCAGTGACCCAAGCTTCTTGTGTTGGGAGCCTAGGTCTTGGTCACTGGCTTTGTGTGCTGGGGCCTTTTATGCTGGAAATTGGAGACTGTAGAGTTCTGGCAGCTTATCTCATGTTGGGCTGGAATCAGCACGGCTGGAACTTTCAGGCAATTCTACGTTGCCTGCTTTTCCTTTCCTTTAGCTTTCTTCAGCTCCTGTTAGATGGGTGCTACAGGGTGTTTATCTGCCTGACACACCCTACAGTGTTGTCTCCCTTGTTTCTGCTAATACACCGGGAGATTCCTTTGTGGTAGATTGCCGATACTCCTGGTGGTTTTCTGAGCTGGTTTCCACCGGTTCTGCCCGCCCTCACTGAGGCACTTGGAGGTCCAGGTGTTGGTGTTTGCCTGCTCTAACACCTGGGCTGCAGGATTTCTTCACAATTGGAGGCTTCAGGGATCCTACAGCTCACCTGGTGTTGGGTTGGAACCAGCAAGGCCGTGGCTTTAGGAAGCCTTTAGGTTGTTTTCTTCACCTCCCTCCAGATGAATACCACAGGGTACTTATCAGCCTGAGGCCCCTTGTAGTTCTGCCTCCCTTATTTTTGCTGAGGCTCTGGGAGACCCATTTGCTGGGCTGCTTCACTGCTGCTCCCCATCTTTCTTCTAGCTCAGCTATTCCAGGGTTGTTTTTCTGGGGTGATATTTTCTGGGTTTTCAGAGGTTGATAGGGGAGAGTGACAGTGACTACCTTTTCACTCTGCCATCTTGGCTTCCAGAAGAAGAAGTCATACATATGCCTTGAATTATGCTGCTCTTACAAGAGGACTTCCTTTGCAATAACTTTTGTCAAAAAGCAATACTTTTCATACCAAGAATGAGATTGAGTTAGTCCATTGTGTACCATCATATCGACTTTGAGTTTTTTCCTTAAAACTACTCATAAGGTAGGATGGGCACATCTGCCTAAGTTTCTACTGTCGCTTCAAGTTGGACTACCCCTTATAGCCAGATTTTTATAGCAGTAGGGGATGGTATATAATGGAAATCCTGTGGAACCAAGGTTAAAGAATGATACCTTCATTGGGGACTTTTTTTTGTCTCTCTGGTTTTGCTAATGGCCCCATTAATTGACTGAGTTCCACCCTTGGTGATGATTCAATAGTCTGGCTACTAGAGATGTGAGCTGAATTCTGGAAGTTGAGCCTACAAACAATGACAGACAGATCTGCCCACATTCCCAAGAGATAGGATGTGAGGTACAGGTATATCAGATACCAAGAACCATCTTTGGTTTCTGGAGAGATAAAGCCTAAACAATGGTAGACTCCTGTAGAAACCTGCTGTACAACCTCCTATAGGAAACTGCTTTTCAATCCAATGGAGTCCAATTCACTAGGCATGGATTAAGTGCTCACAATGCATAAATCAAGAAAAAGTATGATTTAATAGATAAAAGAGCAGAGTGAGACAATGAGTTAGTAATATCTAAACTCAAGTTATATCTTTGAAGCAGACTAGCTATGTAGCAATGATTAAGTCATACCTCCTCATAGAGTAAAGCAGTTCAGATTATAATTTACACACATTTGCTAATGGTCATTGTAAAGGGGCATACAATATTAAGAGTTCCTTACATTGATGAATCACAAGTTTAGATGCCCTTTAAATGTGTCAGACACTGATGTGGTTGGTACAGGAGTTAAGACAACTCCTTCAGCTCCAGAGGTGGCAGCAATGCCGAGGAAATGATAGCCTCTTTGTATGACAGAAAGATTATAATATTTAAGTGCAAAGTGCCTTCCACACATCATTTTTATAATGCTTAATACATACATTCTCAATATACTAAAATTACCATTAAGATGGAAAGTTCTTGGGAAATTTTTTTTTACAATTGTGGCTATGTTGGAGCAGCTTTGTGCTGCAGTGGATAGAGCACCAGCCCTGGATCCAGGAGGACCTGAGTTCAAATTCTGCTTCAGACACACAATGCTTACTAGCTGTGTGACCCTGAGCAAGTCAATTAACCCCATTGCCTAGCCGATATATATATATCGTGTGTATATATATATATATATATATATATATATATAAATATATATATATATGTATATGTATATATGTGTATATATATGTATATATATATGTGTGTATATATATGTATATATATATGTGTGTGTATATATGTATATATATATATATATGTATATATATATAATATATATATATATATATATATATATATATATATATGGCTATGTTAAGCATTAGGATCACCTTTGAATGCCCCTACCTATACATAATCTGCGTAACAATTGGGTAAGACATATACATATGTGCATTGAAGGGGGAAATACAATTTATAAATTATGTTCAGTCTATTTGACTCAACATTCCAGTACATTGACATACATCCTTTGGAAACAACTTCTAATATAGATGTTTCAATTGCCTTAAATAAAAAACAGATATAATGGAAGAAGATCTTCATTTTCTAGGATCTGATATGAAGTGGATTGGGGAAAAGGCAGCAGCTAGAATGACTTAAAATGACTGCTGATAGAAGCTCCGAATGTTGGCTTTTTTGTCTTTTGGTTGAATGTTTTGATCATTGTCATCAAAGTAGATAATATAGTCTCACTCTTTTCGTGCTGCTTACTCATGATCCCGGTCAGTTACTTGAGTTTTAAACTCTTTGTTAAGGTAAGAGTCTGCTTCCAATGTGCAGAATGTACTGTCCCAAGCTTCGGGGGTTTATACAACTGTTTTCAGAGATACTTGTAGGGACCTGTAAATTTTCAGTTCTTCCAAGGTGGTATGATAAGGGGTGAGGCTTTTACTCCTTTCCTGGCCTGTGCTCTGGTCTATTATTGCCCATAAGTACTCCTTTCCACATTCTTAGCCCTTGAAGATAGCTGATGGAAACACTCACTTTGGGAACCTGGTGTTGAAATTTTCCCTAGGTATGGTTATGGAGAGTGATTAAGAATCACCATATGATAAAGTTAAATATATTTGAAGGATTTAGGAACTCTGACCAAAACAATTACCAAAAACATGTTATTAATAATTAAACATGCTATCCACATACAGATAGAGAGCTGAAAGACTTATACAGGTTGAATTATATTTTCTTTTATTTTTGCAAACACGACCAATTTGCAATTTGTTATATTTGACTTTACATGTTTGTAATGTTTTTTTTTCTCCTTGCTGTCTTAGTGGATGGCAGGGATTAGGGGTATGGAGGAAGAGAATTCAGAATTGAAAATAAAATGAAAATGAATTTAAAATGAAAATTCTGCATGAGTTTCAGTGCCAAAATATATTATGGATAATATTATGAACAGAAACCAATACAGAGAAACAATAATTGAGTGTGTTAGTATGTTGGGATGTCTAGTGGTTTGTGCCTAGGGACTTTGAAATTGTGATGGCAATGAGTGTTTTCAACATAAAGCAATTCTGAAACTCTGAAAAACTGGACAACTTAATAGTTTGAGCATTTCAGGAAACCATGAGTTCTTTACCCCTGGAGATCTCCAAGCTAGACCTGAATGATTGTGTACCAGAGATATCATAGAAAACATACATGTTTCATGATCCCCAAGTCTTGGTTTGGAGAGCTTCTAAGAATCCTTCCAGTTCTGAGAGTTTATGATTTTAACTACAGCAACTGAAAATCTGTGATTAATTTTCCCTACTTGGTGAAACTCCTGAAAAAACATACAAGTTTCACTTTCTTTGTCACATTTTTTTTCTATATCCACCAAGAACTTAATGTTCCCATACACTTAATCACTGGTGTTGGTCTGAGAAATAATGCTCTATTGGGTTTGGCAGCTGCAATTAAAACTCCCTGAGCTGGATTAATAAAAGGATGCTGCCCTCAGAAGACAGACAGAAATTCATCACATCATTAAATTACATTTACTCTTACCCTTAAACTTGTCTATGCAATGTCTGATAAATGGTCCCTTAGCTAAGAGAAAGGGCAAAAGCTTGCTCACTCCACAAATCAGAGCCACAGACCTAGCAAACCACTTAAGGTGAGTATGATGAGTAGGGTACCTTGGCTGAAAGGCTTTTGGAAGGAAAGACAGAGATGGAATGATGATGGATCTCAGTTCTGCCATGTGAGGAAGAGCCTTGTAGTGTTCTTGTACCCATTTGCTACATGGGCAAAAATGAGTCTCAAATAGATAAAGTGTTGGCCTCAATTACATGATGAGCAATGACTAAGGATAGACTCAAAATAAGATATTCTTCCTCTAAATCCAGTGCTTTTGGCACTTCCTGATGTTTGCTCCACCTCAGTTGTTTCTTATCGCTGATTTGACGGAAGACTGTGCTCTCCAACACATTCATTCAATTCAGTGACCATGTACCAATTACCACGTAAGGGTGATAATAACTGGGGATACTGAACCGAGATGGAGAAGAGAATACGTCCATCGAGCAGTCAATGTGAGATCGTCAGGCAGATGAGAAAGAATGCCCTTAGGTGGAGAACCTTGAACTAATGATTCTAAGAGTGGAGTGGAAGCTGAAGCACATACCAAACAGGGGGTAAAATCAGGGCAAAGAGCTTGGGAATAGAATGCCAGCCTTAAGAAATAGTAAGACAGTTAGGTTAAGGAATAAGAAATTAAATCTGGAAATACAAAGGCTGCTAGGTGATCATGGACAAAACAATGGACTGGACGTCCAAATTCAAATCCTGCCTTTAGTATTTATTTGCAGTGTCATCCTGAGCAAGTCAGTTGACCTCTCTGTGCCTCAATTTCTTTATCTTTAAAATAAGGAATTCAGACCCTATGGTCAGTCTGTAAAGTCCTTTCCATATCTTCATCCATTATTCAATGAAAAGGGAGGCTACGGCCTCATTGGGAAAGGTTTTCCAATGGACTAGAATTTAAAAAATACTTCAATGAGCAAAACTGCATCAATTAACATAACCCATTTGTGTTTATCCATTTGTTATGGTTGTTGATATTGTCCAGTTATTTCATGACCCCATTTGAGATTTTCTTAGCAAAGATACTGGAGTAGTTTGCCATTTCCTTTTCCAGCTTATTTTACAGATGAGGACACAGGCAAACAAAATTAAGTGACTTGCCCAGGGTCACAGAGTTACCTACCTTTTTTAATCTATAGGGCAAAGAAAAGAAAGATAAAATGATGAAAAAATATTTCAAAGCAAAATTATAATGTCTGTTTATATTTTTCGTTTTAAACTATTTTACACACATAGGAGAAATTGTAGTAAATTAAAGAAAAAATGTATACATTTTTTCTCACTTCATCATCTTGTCCTTCTAGTGTGCTAAGTATATGGCATTTTTCCTAGTCAATAAAAGATACTTGAGCAAGAATATGACAGTCACTTTAAGAAGTTTATTCTGGCAGCTGTCTCCATGAGGAATTACAGAGAAGAAGAATTGGAAATATAAGACCCATATGGAGACCATTGCAATACTCAATGAGAGAGATGATAAGGGTCTAAGGGTTAGAACTGTGATGGGAGACTAGATATGCGTGTGTGAAAAGAAGGAAATGGATATGAGAGGTGTTATGGAAGTAAAATGAGAAGACATCAAATGATTGAATATTTGATCTGAAGGGGAGCAAAACAATTGAGATTGGCTAACTGAGAAAAATCTCATGTGAATGTTTGGAAAATTCACATCTTATCAATAGAGTCTTTCCTGAAAGAAAAAGAAAAGTTCCTTTGACATAGGAATGAGCAGCAGCCGTGATATATTCTGTTACAAAATCCATGGATGATCTTCTGAATTAGACAAGCATTTGAGAATTTTTTATTATGTCTCTGGAATCTAATCTGGGCAGTGGGAGCGTGATGTTCATTCGATATAAAGTACAGAGACTTTCTCAGAAGCAATAGTGTAAATATTATTTGTGCCCAGCTATCAAAACCACCTTTATTGGCAAGGAAAAGGACTTGTCCCAAAGACTGGGAAACCCTGGGGCTTAAAGACTGTCAGATGAATTGAGCAAATAAGAATGTTTCAATTCTAAGTTCAGAAATCCCAGGGTTGTAGGGGTTTGGCACAGCAGACAACAGGCCATATTTATTTAGGTCAATCCTACTATACCAATTAACTTTGCTCTTCTGGGAAGGGCAGTCCTAGATTCAGGAAGAACTGGGTTCAGGTCCTACCTCTCACCCACACTGGCTTTTTGATCTAATGGCTGATGCATTCCTTTAACTTCCAAGTGACCTAGGCAATTCTTGAAGTCTCAGAGGTGCAGAGTAGGTGCTGATCTTCATTAGTAAAGGCAGTTTCTCACCCAGAGTTCCTTATAGCCATAAAATCACAAGTGTACACTGGAAAAAAAAATTGCTGATATTGGAAAGACTGCTGCAATGAGAGACTTGAAGTCCTTGGGTTCAAATTTTGGTTCTATCACATAATACCTGAGGGCCATGTGGACAGTCAAATTTTCTTCTAATCCTCATTTAGATAAACATATACATCTAGGTATTTAAACATGTCATTTATACATATATATATATATATATGTGTATATATGCAATATATATCACATATAAAATATGTGTGTGTGTGTGTGTGTGTGTGTGTTATCTATTTATCTTTGGACTCTACCTATCAGTTTGTCAGTGTGAAGGATTTCTTCCCAGAATTTCCATGATTTGGAAATTCCTTCCATGAATGCATAACTGTACCTGCAACCAACAGTCTTACAGAGTTGCTTGGAGAGATTGAGAAGTTCAAACACTTGTCCAAGGTCACACAGCCAGCACCCTGTAACAGGAAGAAGTGAAGCCTAGGTTGTCCTGATTCTAAGGCAAGCCCCCTCTCCACAATATCACAATCTTTCTCAAAGAATAACATAGTTCAGGGGTGGAACAAATATGGCAGAGTTAAAGCAGTGACTCCAAATACCTGCAAAAAATGGCTTTAAAAAATTCTAGAGCAGCATAACCCACAAAAAGAAAGAGTGAAACAAATTTCCTACCCAAGAAAACTGGATGGTTGATTGGAAAGATTTGTCATGCTGGGCTGGGAGAGGAACGCAGTTCAATGTTGGAGCTCAAGCAAACACCAGGCCTCAGCGAACCTGGAGAAGGTCTTAGGGGAATGAATCATGGGCAGCTGTGGCAGTTTCTGGACTTCTCAACCCACAAATGCCAAAAACAACTTAGAAGGTCAGCAGGAAAGGTCTGTGACCACTGTGAGAAAGAGTTTGGTCCCAGACCCAATCTGGCCATGGCCCTGGGGCAGCAACTGCTTCTGGAGCTCTCAGTTTACAGACTGAGGTAGAATTGAGTGGCTGATCAGAGGGGGAATTAGGGATCTCTTTGCTAGTGCTGAGGCAGGAAATCTCTTGCTTTGCCCGTACTTGGATCTGGGTCACAGTTCTGGATGGCAGTCCTAGGACAAGGAGGAGCATTGGTATGGTGGAGCTTGTATGGTGGAGCTTGTAGTGGTGGTGAAGCAGGAATCCTCCTCACAGTCCCAAGGCAGAAAAGAGTGCTTGTAGTCACTTATAGAACAGAGCATAAGCCAGGAAAGGAGTAAACACCACACTTTTGATTGTACCACCTTGGATGAACTGAAAATTTACAGGTTCCCTAGAAGTATCTCTGAAAACAGCTGCACAAAACCCCTGAAAATTTGGAAAGTACATTTTCCACACTGGAAGCAGACCTCTACATTAAAAAAGAGTTTAAAACTCAAGTAATTAGCTGGGATCATGATCAAGTTGTGCAAAAGAAAAAGTCAGACCATAGAATCTTTCTTTCATGACAAAGAAGATCAAAACCTACAACCACAAGAAGACAATAAAGTCAAAGCTCCTACATCCAGAGCCTCCAAGAAAAATATGAATCAGTCCCAGGCCGCAGAAGAGCTCAAAAAGGATTTTGAGAAGTAAGAGAAGTAGAGGAAAAACTGGGAAGAGAAATGAGAGTGATGCAAGACAGTAATGAAAAAAAAAGTCAACAGCTTACTAAAGGAGACTCAAAAATAATGAAGAAAATAACATCTTAAAAAATAGCCTAATGTAAGTGGCAAAAGAGGTGGAAAAAGCCAATAAGGAGAAGAGTGCCTTAAAAAGCAGAATTGGCCAAATTGAAAAGGAGGTCTAAAATCTCACTGAAGAAAATACTCCCTTAAAAATTAGAATGGAGGAAATGGAGGCTAGTGACTTTATGAGAAATCAAGACATAAAACAAAACCAAAAGAATGAAAAAAAAATTGAAGACAATGTGAAATATTTCACTGGAAAATCAACTGACCTGGGAAATAGATCCAAGAGAGATAATTTAAAAATTCTTGTATTATCTGAAAGCCATGACCAAAACAGCTTAGATACCATCTTTCAAGAAATTGTCAAGGAAAAGTGCCCTAATATTCTAGGACCAGAGGGAAAAATAGAAATTGAAAGAATGCACTGATCACCTCCTGAAAGAGATGCCCAAAGGAAAACTCCTAGGAATATTTTAGACAAATTCCAGAGTTCCCAGGTCAAGGAAAACACATTGCAAGTAGTCAGAAAGAAACAATTCAAGTATTATGGAAACACAATTATGATAACACAATATTTAGTAGTTTCTACATAATGAGATCAGAGGGCTTGGAATATGACATGCCAGAGGGCAAAGGAGATAGGATTACAGCCAAGAATTACCTACCCATCATAACTGAGTATAATCCTTCAGGGGAAAAAAGGACATTCAGTGAAATGGAGGACTTTCACACATTCTTGATGAAAAGACCAGAGCTGAATACAAAATTTACTTTCAAACACAAGACTCAAGAGAAACATGAAATCATAAGGGACTTATTAAGGTTGAACTATTTCCATTCCTACATGGAAAGAAGGTATTTTTAACTCATGAGACCTTTGTCAGTATTAGGGTATTTGGAGGGAAAAATTATATGGATAGTTACAGAGATAGATAGATAGATAGATAGATAGATAGATAGATAGATAGATAGATAGATAGATAGATAGAGGGCACAGGGTGAGTTGAAAATGAAGGGCTGATATCTGGAGAATAAAATTAAGAGGTGAGAGAGGATCATACTGGGAGAAGGAGAAAGGGAGAGGTAGAATGGGGTAAATCATCTCACATAAAACAGACAAGAAAAGGCTTTTACAGTGGAGGGGAAGTGGGAGAAGGTGAGAGGGAATAAATTAATCTCATTCTCATTGGATTTGGCTTAAGGAAGAAATAACATATACACTAAATTGGATATGGAAAGCTATCCTACCCTACAGAAAAATAGGGGGGAAGAGGATAAGTGAGCAAGGACATGATAGAGAGGAGGGCAGATTGGGGGAGAGGTAATAAGAAGCAAATACTTCTGAGGAGGGACAGGGTTAAAAGAGTGAATAGAATAAATGGGGGCTGAGATAGGATGAAGGGAAATATAGTTAGTTTTCCACAACATTATTACCCTGGAAGTGATTTGCGTGACTATACAGGTATAACCTGTATCAAGTTGCTTGCCTTCTCAATGAGTGGGGGTGGGTAGGAAGGAAGGGAGAAAATTTGGAACCCAAAGTTTTAAAAATGAATACTAAAAAATGTTTTCACACGCAACTGGGAAATAAGATATATAGGCAATGTGGTGTAGAAATCTGTACTGCCCTTCAGGAAAATAGAAGGGGGAGGGGATAAGAGAATGGGCATGGAGATAGAAAGGAGGGCAGATTAGGGGAAGAGGTATTCAGAATTCACAACAGCTTATGGTGGAGGGAGGGACAAGACAGGGAGAAATTTTGGAACCTAAAATCTTGCGAAGTGAATGTTGAAAACTAAAATGAATTAATACAGAAAAAGTAAAAAAAAAATCAGGAAGAATGTGTAAAAAAAAAGAATAACAGTTCATGTTTATAGAATACCTTGACAAATTCCTTTGCATCTGCTCTCTCACTATCAGTTGGCCTTGGGGATATCATCTGGAGTATGGTTGACTCTGTTGTATTTTCTACAAGAGATCATCTGAACAATTTCACATTTCCAGACTTTCAGTTTATTTTCTAGCAGCCAATTAAAATCCAGCCTCTGGCTAGAAATCAATTGGAGCCTTAAGAGCTGTGGAAAATAAACAGCATCAAGGAGGGATGTAGAAGGTAGATTGTCCTCCTCTTTAGACAGCACCAGGTACAATGGACAAGACACATCCCTATGGGTTTCCAAATGGACCAAAATCTGGCCTGCTCCTTCCAGAATTGAGGAGACCATCAGATCTGCCATTAACTTTCAGTCTACACTCTCAAGAATTAAACACACCTGCCTTATTTTCTTTTGCCCCCTACTAAATATAAATAAGGATCAGAATTGTGAGTAGGCAGAGAAGGTTTGTGATTTCAGAGTCTTCCCCAATCCCCATGCTAAGTTAAGCATCTCCCACTTGATTTGTGATTTCTGAAATTTCACTAACCATGCAAAAATTCTCAAAGGGGTATGGAAGTAGAGAAGGGTAAGAGGAGAAAAAGAGAGAAAATAGAGATCAGGATAACAGTGAAATCCTGTGGGAGTGCTAACACACATCTTAAATTTGCCATGATATCTAGCTGATGGCTAGGATGATCTGTCCTTTCCTTGAAAAGTCAATGAACCAACAAGAATTTATTAACCACAAACAATGAGTGAAGAGCTCTATCAAGCATTGAGAAGGTAATAAAAAAAATGAACCATTGTCTAATCTTGTGACGTTTACATATTGTCAGGGGAATGAGAAGAAATACAACATGGAGAGGACATTTTATGTTCTTTGACATATTATGAAATTGTAAAAAAAAAAAAAGAAACAAAAATAAAACAAAACAAACAAAAAAACGATGTCCTTCATGACATTATTAGGGCACTCTTGCAACTTTTCAAACCATAGCACTTCACCCTTGACACCACTCCTTTATAAGTATGGCACTTCCCACTGGAATATAAGATTCTTGAGGACAGGTTAAGTTTTCTCCCTATATCCCCATTGCTTAGCTTAATGCCTTGAACATAATAAGTATTTCTTTTTTTTCTTTCTTTTCTTTTTTTGGGGGTGGGTTAGGCAATGGGGTTAAGTGACTTGCCCAGGGTCACACAGCTGATAAGTGTTATGTGTCTGAGCCCAGATTTGAACTCAGGTCCTCCTGAATCCAGGGTTAGTGCTCTATCCACTGTGCCACCTAGCTGCCCCCTATAATAAGTATTTCATAAACATTTCCTCCATCATTTATATATTCATGACTGGTAAGAACAATACCAAAAAAAGGAACTGATACAAATTGGGGAGGTTGGCAGCGAAAGCATCTGAGGGCAGACCTAGCCCACTTCATTATTTTCCCCAACTACATAGATGAACAGAAGAAATACAGTAGTATAGCTGAATCAAGAAGATATGGGTTCAAATCCTTTTACTGATAATTAATATTTCCATGATTCTGGGCAGGTTTCTTTTTAAAAATAAATAAATAGATTGGTATTTAACTAGATATCATTCTTTTCCTTTTGTATTTTGAGTTCCAATTTATTCCCTTTCCTCCCATATCTACTGAGAAGGCAAGCAATATTACATCAATGATACATTTAAATCATGCAAATCATTTCCATGTTTGCTATATTTCCAAAAAGAAAAGCAAGAAAAACAAAGTGAGAAAATTATATTTCCATTTGCACTCAAAGTTCATCAGTTCTCTCTTTGGAAGTAGATAGCATTTTTTCATCATGAGTCCATTGGAATTGTCATGGATTATTGTATTGATAACAGTAGCTGAGTCATCCACAGTTGATCATCATTACAACTTTGCTGTTACTATGCACAATGATTTCCTGGTTCTTCTCACTTCACTTTACATCAGTTCATATGGTCTTACCCTGTTTTCTTTTTCTTCTGAAACAACCTCTCTTGTCAATTCTTATACCACAATAGTACTCCATCATATTTATATACCGTAGCTTGTTCAGCCATTCCTCAATTGATGAGCAACCCCTCAATTTACAAATTTTTGTCACCACAAGACAATCTGGGGTCAAGTATGTGGTGCAGTGGATAGAGCAACAGCCCTAGATTCAGGAGGACCAGAGTTCAAATCCGGCCTCAGACACATACCATTTACTAGCTGTGTTACCCTGGGCAAGTCGCTTAACCCCATTGTCTAGCCAAAAAAAATCTGCTATAAATATTTTTGCACAAATAGATCCTTTTCTATTTTCTTTAACCTCTTTGGAATGCAGACCTAGTAGTGGTATTGCTGGTCAAAGGGTATGCACTGTTTTAGTCTTCGGGGCATAGTATTTTTTCCCAAAAAATGGTGGGACTAGTTCACCACTCTACCAACAGCTCATCAATGTATCTATTTTTCCTCATGCACTATAGCATTTTTAATGTGTAATAGGTATGAGGCGGTTATGTTGTTTTAGTTTGCATTTCTTTAATCAATAGTGATTTAGAGAATTTTCATATAAATAGCTTTGATTTCTTCTTCTGAAAACTGTTTGTTTATATCTTTTGCCAATTAACCAATTTGGGAATAGCTATTATCTCTGTAAATTTTAATTAATATATATTTGAGGATTAAGGCATTTATCAGAGAAACTTGCTTTAAATGCTATTGCTTCATTGTCTATGGTATCTTTTAGCATAATGTAGCTTCCCTGCTTATCTATTTCAATTAGGTCTACTTTTGCTTTTACTTTGTCTAAGATCAGGACTCTGCCCCTGCCTTTTTTACTTCAGATGAAGCATAATAGATTCTGATCTAGCCCTTTATTTTAATTCTGTGTGTATCTTTCTGTCTCGAGCGTGCCTCTTGTAAAAAATGTATTGTTGGATTCTGGTTTCTAATCCATTCTGCTATCCACTTTCATATTATGAGTGAGTTCATGACATCCACATTCATGGTTATGATTAATAACTGTGCATTTCCTCCATCCCATTTTCTTCTGTTTCTTGTCTCTCTTTTTATCCTGTCCCTCCTCAAAAGTCTATTTTGCTTCTAACCTTAATCAGCCCTCCCTTTTGTCATCCCCCCCCCTTTGTTTTATCACCTTCCCCTCCTTTTTCCTTATTGGGTAAGTTACATTTTTATATCTGAGTGTGTGTGTGTGTGTGTGTGTGTGTGTGTGTATTTTCTTCCCTCTTCAAACCATTTCTAATGACAGTAAGATTCAAGCATAACCTGCCACCCCCCACCATTTCACCCTTCATTGTAAAAGGTGTCCTTACACTCCTGTTTTATGTGAGAAAACTTTGCCTCCCCCTTCCCCCTTTTCCCAGTGCTTCCCTCTTTCTCACCTCTTCATTTTTTTTGGAGATCATTCCAGGATAAACAATTGACACCCATGCCTTCTGTCTATGTAAATTCCTTTTAGCTGTGCTAATAATGACAAAGTTTTCTTCCTTCCTTCTTTCACTCCTTCTTTCCTTCCTTCCTTCCTTCCTTCCTTCCTTCCTTCCTTCCTTCCTTCCTTCCTTCCTTCTCTCTCTCTCTCTCTCTCTCTCTCTCTCTCTCTCTCTCTCTCTCTCTCTCCTCTCTCTTCTCTGTCTTTCTTTCTTGATCTTAACTTTCAGGTAGTCCAGTAATTCTGTAATTATTTATTTTCCATATCAGATTTATTTAAATTCTGATATTTTAAGTTTTCTTCTGTTTATTTTTTCACTTTTGATTTTTTTGTTTCTTGATATCTCATGGAGTCATTAGCTTCCAGTTGCTCAATTCTAACTTTTAAGGAATTATTTTCTTCAATGACCTTTTGTACATCTTTCCTATTTAGACAATTATATTTTTAAGGAGTTCTTTTCTTCAGTGAATTTTATTTAGTATTTTATCCCCATTTACATTTAAAAACAATTGGTAACATTTGTTTTTAAAACTTTGAGTTCCAAATTCTCTCCTTTCCTCCCTCCCCCAACGCCCTGTCACTGAGAAGGCAAATAATGCAATAAAGGTTATACACATGTAGTCATGCAAAACATTTCCATATCAATCATGTTATGAAAGGAAACAGAAAAAAAATCAAGAAACATAAATTTAAAAAAAATTATGCTTCACTCTGTATTCAGACACCATCAGTTCTTTCTCTGGGGATAAATAACATTTTTTACCATGAGTCCTTCAGAGTTGTCTTGGATCGTTGCATTGCTCAGACTAGCTAAGTGATTTATAGCTGATCATCTTACAATATTGCTGTTACTTTGTACACATACATTTTACTTTGTATCAACTAGTGTAAGTCTTTCCAGGTCTTTCTGAGAGCATCCTGTTCATTATTTCTTATAGTATGGTAATATCCCATCATAACCACATAGCACAATTTGTTCAGTCATTCCCTAATTGATGGGCATACGTTCAAGTTCTAATTCTTTGCCCTCAGAAAAGAGTTGCTGTAAATATGTTTGTACATATAGGTCCTTTTCCTTATTTTATCTCTTTTGGGATACAGACCTACTAGTGATATTGTTAGGTCAAAGCATATGCATGGTTTCATAACCTTTTGGTCACAGTTCCAAATTGCTCTACAGAATGGTTGAATCAGTTCACAATTCCATCACCAATGCATTAATGTCTCATTTTTCCCACAACCCCTCCAACATTTGTTATTTATCTTTTCTGTCCTATTACTCAACCTAATAGGTATGAGGTAGTGCTCAGAATTGTTTTAATTAGCATTTCTCCAATCCATAGTGAGTTGGAGTATTTTTTTCCATGTGGATATAGATAGTTT
Source organism: Phascolarctos cinereus (assembly GCF_003287225.1). Taxonomy (NCBI): domain Eukaryota; kingdom Metazoa; phylum Chordata; class Mammalia; order Diprotodontia; family Phascolarctidae; genus Phascolarctos; species Phascolarctos cinereus. Next base: position 7,732,736 of record NW_027555514.1, on the reverse strand, counting down.
TGATTACTTCTTCTGAAAACTGATCATATCTTTTGATCATTTATCAATTGTGGAATGGCTTTTATTTTTATATATTTGAGTTAGTTCTCTATATGTTCAAGAAATGAGGGCTTTATCAGAGAAATGTGTTTCAATTTTTTTCACAGTTACTATTGCTTACTGTATTTCCCTTCATCACATTTGCCTCCATTCGTTCTATACTCTCACTCCTTTTACCTTGTTCCTCCTTAAAAGTCTTTCTTCTGACTATCTCCTTCCCCAGTCTCCCATCCCTTCTATCAAATGTCTTTCTCTTTATCCCTTTCTCCTCCTACTTTCCCATAGGGTAAGATAGATTTCTATACTTAACTGAGTGTGTAAGTTATTCCCTCTTTGAGTTAATTCTGATGACAGTAAGATTCATTCACTCCTCCCCCCTTCCTCCCTCTTTCTCTCCACTGTAGAAGCTTTTTCTTGCTTCTTTTATGAGATAATTTATCCCCTTCTACCTCTCCCTTTTCCCTGAGATGGTAAGCAATCAGATATAGGTTATACATGTGCAATCATGTAAAACATTTCTGTATTAGTTTTTTTGTGCAAGAACACTCAAATAAAAATATTGAAAGAAAGAAAGTGAAAAAAAGCATATTCCAGTTTGTGTTCCAACAATATCAGTTCTTCCTCTGGAGTCAGTTCACGTTAGTCTTTCCAGGTTTTCCTGAAATCATCTAGCTTGCCATTTCTTACAGTACAATAGCATTCCATCACAATCATATACCACAGCTTGTTTAGACATTCCCCAATTGATCAGCATCCCTTTGATTTCCGTTCTTAGCCACCACTAAAAGAGCTGCTATAAATATTTTGTACAAATAGTCCTTTCTCCCTTTTTCCATGTCTTTGCAACAGAGGCCTAGCAGCAACATTGGTGGTTCAAAGGCTATGCCTGGTTTGATTATCTTTCAGGCATAGTTAAAAACTGTTCTCCAGAATGCTTGAAGGCATTCACAACTCTACCACCAATGCATTAATGTTCTGATTTTCATACACCCTCTCCAACATTTATCATTTTGCTTTTCTGTCATGTTAGCCAGTCTGATGGGTGGGAGGTGGTACCTCACAATTGTTTTAATTTGCATTGTGCAATGTTGTGGAGGTAACAAATAGAATACAGGGATTTGAAGGCAGGCCTTCTGTCAGTAGTGTTCTTCCCATTGCACAAGACCACCTGCTAATCATTTGGTATGGTTGTGGGTGTGAGAGAAAGACAGGCAGTTAAAGCTGGGGAAAGAGTGCACATGCATGCACCAACACATAGGTACCGACTTCTCATGTAAGGAAGAAACACTATAGAGTATAGCCAGACCATAAGTGACTGTCATCAACTTCCTTCAAAATTACCTCTGTGGCTGAAGACACAGTTCAATGACGAGGACCATCATGTTGTAAAGGTGGAAAAGTGTGTCTTATGAGTTCTCCTTTCATAGAGGAGGAAATTGAAGCTTAGAATGAGGACGTAAATAGTCTGCAGTTACACAGCTGATGATTGTCCCTTCAAAGATTGTGTGTGTGTGTGTCTGTGTGTGTGTCTGTGATGGAGACAGAGATGTATGTGCTGGAGCCCATGGTGACCCTGGGCAATTCCAACTTGTTAAAGCCCTACCACATCTGCACAATGAGAACAAAGATCATTACACTGCTCCCTTTAAAGCTATTTTAAGCCAAATGTCAGAAAAGGGATAAAAAGCTCTAGAAAGGTAAGCTGTCTCCTGACCACTTGTGTCAGGCCTCATGCACCCTTCCAACATGAGTGGTGTCAGGCTTAGCTTCACGGGACCTGGATGGAGTAAACAGGATGTGCCAACACAGACTTTACCTAAGCAAGCTGCTAAGAGTGTCCAATGCACATTGCACACTTCTGTTAGCTTGTCCTGACTCTGACTTTGCCTACCACAGAAGTATGCTAATGAATATGCATCTACTTAGAATCTGAAATTGGATATGGTTGTATCTGGGACAGGCCATCCTTCAGTGCCTCCAGTGGCATTTAGTTAATCAGGCCTTGGCTTGTTTCTCCAGATAGTCCTGCTGCCTTCAGCCTGTCATGCCCTGAGGTGAGGGGGAGAGAGTAAGTCAGGGTCCCATCTTCTATCTCCTTGCCCTTCTCCTCTCCCCAACATGTCAAGTTTAAAAACTGGAAGGAACGACTCTTCTTAGACTAGTCTGTTTCCATATGTGTCTATCAAGCATTGATTCCTGTCTCCTATGTTTCTAAACTTAAAAAGAATGGCACACCACTTTTCAAGGTTTTAAGTCACTTTAACTTCTAAAATAAACCCATTATGTAGAATGTTTGGGAAGATAGGGGAGGCTTGCCTAGAAGCATTAGAGGTTACAAGAGCTGCTAGAGTTACTTTAAATGAGTTCTCTCTTACTATCTCTTCTTGCAGGTTTTATTTATGATGTATACGGATGCTGAGGATTTGTGTGGATTTGCTTTCATATCCTACCACTTTGCTAACATTATTAATCGTTTCAACTAACTTTTTAGTTAAGTCTTTGGAATTGTCCAAGTATACCATGTTGTCTGCGAAAAAAGATAATTTTCTCACCTCATTCCCTGCTTTGACTCCTTCTGTTTCTTCTCTCATTGCTATTGCTAGGATTTCCAAGACAATATTGGAAAATATTGATGATGGGCATCCTTGTTTCAACTGATCTTAACGGAAAGGCTTTTAGCTTGTTATTAAGCTTGTAGCTTATTATCAATGAGCTTCTAGCCCATTACAAATAAAGTTTGCTGATGGTTTTAGAAAATTGTTTTTTTAATTTAAGAAAACTCCATTTATACCAATATTTTCAAGTATTGTTGTTGTCGTTGTTTAATGGAAATGAGTGTTATACTTTATCAAAAGCTTTTTTCTGCATGTATGGATATAATCATATATGTTTTTAAACTTTTACTATTGATATAATAAATTATGTTAATAGTTTTCCTTATGTTGGATCATCCCTGCTTTCCGGTATGAATCCCACTTGGCAATAATATGTAATCTTTGTAATATACTGTTATAATCTTTCAGCTAGTAATTTATTTAGGATTTTTGCATCCATATTCATTAATTAAATTGGTCTACAATTTTCTTTCTCTGTTTTTACTATTCCTGATTTAGGTATTAGTATCTTATTTGTTTCTTAAAAGGAGTATAATATGATTTGTTCTTTGTCTACTATTCTAGGTAATTTATTTAATACTGGAATTAGTTGGTCCTTAAATGTTTGATACAATTCACTTGTGAATCTTTCTGGTCTTAGTGGTTTTTTTTTCCCTTAGGAAACTTCATTTATGACATGTTCAATTTCTTTTTTTTTCTAAAATACGTCTATTTAGATATTCCATTTCCTCTTCCGCTAATCCAGGTAATTTATGGTTTTTATTAATATTTTTCTATTTCACTTAAATTGTTAACTATATTGTCATACAATTAGGTAAAATAATGTCTTAAAATTGCTCTAATTTCATCCAAATTAGTAACATATTTTGCCTTTTCATTTTTAATACTAATAATTTGGTTTTCTTCTCTCTGTTAAAATCAAATTAACCAAGGTTGATACCATAAGTAAACTGGGAGAACAAGGAATAGTTTAACTATCAGATCTATGGAGAACAGAAGAATTCATGACCAAACAGGAGATAGAGAACATTATGAAAAGCAAAATGGATAATTTTGATTACATTAAATTGGAAAGTTTTTGCACAAACAAAGCCAATGCAACTAAGATTAGAAGGAAGGTAGAAAGAAATTTTACAACCAGTCTCTCTGATAAAGGCCTCATTTCTAAACTATGTAGAGAATTAAGACAAATTTATAAGAACACAAGCCATTACCCAATTGATAAATGGTCAAAGGATATGAACAGACAGTTCTCAGATGAAGAAATTAAAGTCATCTATAGTCATATGAAAAAATGCTCTAAATCATTATTGATTGGAGAAATGCAAATCAAAACTCTAAGGTACACATCATACCTATCAGATTGGCCAACATGACAAAACAGGAAAATGACACAAATGTTGGAGAGGATGTAGGAAAATTGGAACACTAATACATTGTTGATGGAGTTGTGAAATGATCCAACTATTTTGGAGAATAATTTGGAACTATGCCCAAAGGGCTACAAAAATGTGCATACCCTTTGATCCAGCAATAGCACTTCTAGGGCTATATTCCAATGAGATCAAACAAATGAGAAAAGGACCCACATGTACAAAAAAATATTCATAGCAGCTCTTTTTGTGGTGACAAAGAATTGGAAATTGAGAGGATGCCCATCCATTGGGGAATGGCTGAGCAAGTTGTGGCATATGAATGTAATGGAATACTATTGTGCTGTAAGAAATGATGAACAGGCTGACTTCAGAAAAACCTGGAAAGACTTTGTATGGTCTGATGCTGAGTGAAGTGAGCAGAACCAAGAGGACTTTGTACACAATAACAGCCGTGTTATGCAATGACTAAGAATGTTAAACTGAACCCTTCTCAGCATTACAAGGATCTAAGACATCTCCAGAGGCCTCAGGATGGAAAATGCTGTCCACATCCAAAGAAAGAACTATGGAAGTCAAATTTCTATCACTAATTTTTATCTTCTGTTGAGTTTTGTTTCATCTTTCTGATGGTTCCTCCTATTGGTTTTAATTTTTACTTACAACTTCACTAATGTGAAAATATGTTTAATGAATATGTAAATATAAAGCCTATGTCAGATTGTGAGCCATCTTGGGGAGGGTTGGGGGGGAGGAAAAGGGAGAAAAATTTTCAACTCAAAGGCATGTGGAAAAAAAAAAACAAAAAATGAAGTTAAAAAATTAAAAATTAAATTAAATTAAATTAAATTAAATTAAATTAAATGAACCAGTGGGTCATCTATTTTATTCTTTTTTTCCATAAAACCAATTCTTACTTTTATTTGTTAATTCAATGAGTTTTTTACACTCAATTTTATTAATTTAACCTTTTTTTGGATTTCCTATGTAGTGTTTAATTAAAGAGTTTTAGTTTATTGTTTTTCCATTTTTTAATTTGCATGCCTTATTAATTTATCTGCTTTTTTAAAAACTTATGTTTCTATGTCTCTTTATTAAATATAATTTATTGCATTATGATGTGAAATGATATTTTTAATTTTTCTGCTTTTAAGTATATGATTGTTACGTCCTAATACATGATGAATCTTTGTAAAGATACCATGAAGTATTGTTGAAAAAAAAAGGTATATTCCTTTCTATTTTCTTTCAGTTCTCTCTAGATAGTTATATCCCATTTACCTAAAATTCTATTCACTTTTTTGATTTCTTTCTTGTTTATTTTTATTAGATTTATTTAGTTCTTAGAGAGGAAGATTAAAGTCCCCCAATATTATAGTGCTGTTACCACCTGTCTCCACATTTAATTCATTTTACTTTTCTTTTAAAAAAATAGATACTTTAGTATTCAGTACATGTAAGTTCAATATAGATATTGCCTCATTTTCTATGGTACCTTTTGTCAGAATGTAGTTACATTGTTACAAGAGCTTCTGATAGGAGACTTTAGCAAGAATACAGTTCAAAACTTTTTAAAGTTAGAGGAGACCATGGAACTCATTTAATCCTCTCTCCCTCTTCACTATTATCTATTCCCCAATTCAGAAGAAAAAGAAATTAATGCTGAGAGCAGCAGGTAATTAATGGTCACTAATTAGTAGTAGAGTCCAGCTGGAAAGAAAGGTTCCCTGATTCTCAGTCCATGGCTCATTCTCCTGGCCAGTTGGTTTTTACATGCCTTTCAGGCACAGTGTTAAGATGAAAATACACCAAAGTCTCCAGAGCCGCTGTCCCTGTGGCCTCATTTTTTCGGCTCCTCATTGTGATCTTTTGAATAAATCAACAACCCAATATTGGAGACAGATGTGAAGGCTGGCCATGATTTATGAGCAGCAAATGACAACCTGACAATAGCATCACATTTCTTGATGGCAAAACCCTCTGAAACTATGTCTCCAGCAATGGAAAAAATGACATCTTGGTGTTTTTAGTAAGAATATTTCATCACTCTCCAAAGAGCCAAGTGACAAACACAAGAATTGATCTGATATACAAAATAAGATCCCATGAAATATTTAAAAATTTACGCAGGTATTCTAGCTGCAAAATCTAAGTTGCTTTTTCTCAAAACTTTTATCAATTGCATGTTCATTAAAGAACTAAATTCAATCAATTAACAATTTTGTGTTAAGCTCCTATTATATACCAGGCTTTTGTCAAAACACTAGGGATACAAACTAAATGAAAATAATCTTCAAGGAGATTACATTTTCATCAGGTGAAAAAAAAAAGAAAAAATTCTCACATAATAAGAGCAAAATAAGTGCAAAGGAAATTTAAGGTAAATTTGGTGAAGGAGCTAGGGAAGGGCATGAGCACCTGTGGGAATTATGAAAGATCTCATGGAGGAGAAAAGTTCATGCTGACCCTTGAAGGAAGCTACGGATTCTATAAAGCAGAGTAAGTAGACTCCGTTCAAAGAATGGGCAAGGGCTCATGTGGAGGATGGGAAGCTGTTAAAAGTCAGAGACATTGGAGATGGAGGGTCCTTTGTGAACAGCAGCAAGTAGTGTAATGTGACTGCATGGTAGAGTGCAGTGAAAAAAGAGATATACAAGGCATATTCAAAAGCTGATTGTAGCCAAATTGGGAAGGGCTCTCCATATCATACAGAAGAATACTTATTTATCCAAGGAGCAAGAAGTAACCACAGGAGAGGTGACTTGGAGTCCAGAAGACTTGAGTTCAAGTTGTATGTCAGACTTACACTTGCTCTGCAACCCTAGGCAGGGCACCGAACCTCTATCATTTTCTTTCTTTTTAAAATAGAATAATAACATCATCTAACTCACAGGGTTAGTCTCAGGATCAAATAAGAGAACACGTGCACAGTGCTTCACAAATATAAAACACGATATAAAAGTTACTTGGACAAATCTCTTTGACAGCTTGTGAAGGATGATTCAGTGTTGGGAGAAATATGAGACAGGGAGCACAAAGGGGCTTAGTGGAATAGTTCAGGCTAGAGGTGCTGAAGGTTTGCACAAGGTTAGTGCTTGTTTAAGTGGAAGCAAAGAGTCAGGGATGGAAGAGCTGATGGAAGTAGAATTGGTTAGACTAGGAAATGATTGAATATGGGAACTCAGGCTGAAAAGGACTCTGAGATTTTGAACCTGGATGACTGGGAGAATGGTGGTGCCTTTGAAAGGAATAGGCAGAGTCATAAAAGGGATAGGTTTGGGGAAAAGAAAGATAATGAGTTCTATTTGGGACATTTTGAATTTATGCATTCATTTAGAAATGTTCAAATGGAACGTGATAATGTAAGACAGGACATAAGGGATTATTTAGATGGATTATTATGCTGTATAGAAACTGGACTAACCTGCATAGAGGTGATAATTGAATCCATAAGACATGATGAAATCACTAAATGAGAGAGATCTCAGAGCTAAAAATGATCACAGAGACCATCTACTCTGATGTTCCCATTTTATAGATGAGGAAACTGAGTTCCAGAGATCAGATAGGATCTGAACGCAAGTCTAATGATTCTGAATCCAGCACTTTCCCTGTGCTACCATACATTCTCAGCTTTAAAATGAAAACTGAAAAAACATTATCTATGATTAATAATGGAAATACCTCTTTGTCATGAGAGGATGTAAAGTCTCTGGCAGCAGAGATAATTAACTCTAGAGTCTTTCTTTATACAGGATATGTTCTGGTGTCCTGGAATAGATTCAAGTTACTGGATATTCTTATTCAAGTGAGTAGCTATTTGTTGGGTGAAGCTCCAGGATCCCAGAAGATTTGAGCTTATGAGGGACTTTTCAGAGGCATGTATTTGGAAAAGTAAGAAGATATGAGAGTAAATAATGTGGGAAAAGCAAAAACAGAAGAGTTACAGGGTCTTCTATATTAGATTCATTCCCACTAGAAGTTATTAGGTGGAGTCTACTGCATAAGAGATTCTAGAACAACAGCTGAATTCAGAGGATGGAAAGTGAAAAATGTAACTAGGGTGGGGGAAACCAAGGCTCTGTCCAGGGGACCAGCATTTAAGGTGCTCAGAGTATTTACACTCTTATAGCACACAATTCAGTGAGTTAGGACATAGGCCAAACAATTAGACAGAATAGGCGTCTGTTACATGGCATGCTTCCACACTGATCACTAGTAGTAATTCAAACATCTCTGAGATTCTACCTCATAATCATCACATTAGCAAAGATGACAAAAGAAAAAAAAAAGATAATTATTTGGAAGGACTCTATGAGAACTGGCACCCCAGCGTATTATTGTTGCAGGTATGAATTGATACAACTGTTCCAGAAACAAATTTTAAACTATACTTGAAAATTCACTAAACCATGTATAACCTTTGATGTAGTTAGGATGATTAGGCATTTACACCAAAGAGGTCAGAGGATAAAGAACCACGTATATTAAAGAATGTATAGTGGCACTCTGTTGTTGTTGTTGTTGTTGTTGTTATTATTGCAGAAAAGAATTTGTTAGAAACACAATGGGTACTTTGTTAGGAGGAAAGTTAGAGAATGACCAAACAAATCATGGCATATGAATGCAGTGGGATATCACTGTACCATAAGCAATGATGATTTATGAATTCAAAAAGACTTGTGTAGGCTGATACAGAGTGAAGGTAACAAAAGTAAGACAGCAATAATGAAGGAGGAGAAGTAGATAACTAGAAGACTGCAGAACTCTACTCAATGTAATGGCCATTTACAAGTTCAAGAGACTGATGATAAAGCAGACCACCTACCTGTTGGTAGCAAGAAGTATTCAACACAAGATCTAGAACCTCATTCCCTTTTGGGCTGAAACATCTTTTTTGTAGATGATCATTAAATTCATAAATTACTTTAAAATCATCAATGTTGATATATGTAAAAATATACAGGAGGAAAATTAAAAAGGAAATATTTTTTTCAAAATAACTACAAAATATATTAAATGCTGTGTAGTCAATCTACCAAGATACCTTCCTGATATATGATTGCAACTACAAAATACTGTAAAAAATTTAGAATGACAAATACTTGGAAGCATAGTCATTGTTCATGGTTGGGTCAGTCCAATATGATAAAATATTGATATTACCTAAATTTATTTATGAATTCAATGCTATAGAAATTATATTACTAATGGAATTACTTTACAGAGCTGAATAAAAAAATAAAATTCATATGAAGAAATAAATGGTCTAGAATTTCAAGAAAAATAAACTATTTGAAAAATGTTTGACATAATAATCTTTTGTAAACTCAATTTTGATGTTGACTTCTTTATTTGAACAAAGGCGTACAATGTTTAGCTCAACACTAGGTCAACACAGTCTTACAGCTGGTCCCATATTCAGTTTATTTTTTGCATTTTGATTTGAGGAAAGAATCAAGTGAAAAATGCTTGCTCATGCAAATATACGTGGCAGAAAAGAGTAGAATTTTATAATTCTCTTGCTGAGATGGAAACCCAGTATTTTAAATGTTTAACCACTAAGCAATCAACAAAAATGAATAGCTAGTTATGATATAAAATTAATTTATGTACCGGTTAATGACAAGTGCTATATTAAATTATAAATATATTTTCATTTCAATTGTATATTTTGTTTCATTTAAAAATATTTGCATATAAACTACCCTCTGTAAGGAAAGATTATCTTTAGACATCAAGAGCACCTCTGATTTAGTGTATAGAATGCAAATAAGGGTATGTGCATGTGTCTGACTGTCCATTGGAAACTGGTTTACATTTAAGTGTCAACAACTTATGTTGGTTTGGAAACAACTTGATTGTGGATTGAGAAATTTCAATTATGTGTACTCAGTGAGAAGCATTTAGAGTTTGATATAATCACTCCATGAATACTAAAATTATTGTGTGTGATCACATGATTGTAGGTAGTTTCAAATCACTACAGAAATGAATCTATAACCTCAAACATGCAATAAATGATGCTGAAATTAAGGAGTGGGAACATCTGAGTTAAAATTGTGTTCTCTACTGCTGCATAAAACTTAGAACAGCAGCAAAGAATATTGGAGACCATTTTGAGACAACTATCTAAAGGGGCCATATGAAAAATTACTTAATGGTACCAAATGATGTAACACCTATCCATCTCTCTCTCGCTCTCGCTCTCTCCCTCTCTTCCTCTCTCCCTCTCTCCCTCTCTCCCTCTCTCCCTCTCTTTCCCTCTCCCCATATATAATGTAAGTATAAATATCAAATATAATATACATATAATATATATATGTAATTATACCTAAGTGTACATAATTATATATAAGCAGCAAATAATTGCCAGATTGTTACAACACACACACACACACACACACACACACATACAGAAAGTTATATATACATATACATAGTCCATATGTACTGTATCATATATAGTAAGCTATATATGGTTTATATATATAGCATAATATAGTGTATATATATATATATATATATATATATATGCACTACATCATATATAGTAAACTGTGTATACATATATGCATGCAAGTATGTGTGTGTGTGTATAGCTTATATAGTATAACAGTATGGCAGTTATATATAATTATATACACTTACATACAATTATATATTATGTTCATTGTATGTGCATTGTATGCACTATATGTGCACTCACTATACACACAAATAGATACATGGATGTGTGTTACATGATTTGCCACCTTTGAAGAATTTTTCATATGTTCCCTTTAGACACTCATCTCAAATCCTCAAGGAGTTCATGAACAACTATCTAAGAAGCTCTGGGCTAAATAGCCTCCAATGTTCTTTGTTGCTGTTCTGAGGTTTATGCAACAGAACTTTAACTCAGATCTTCCCACTATTTCATTTCAGTATCATTTATATACCAAAAACATTTTGAATGAAATGTAAACATTAGCCATCAAGTCTACCCTTAGTGTGTTACCTTTGATTTTATTACTTAGAATGGGTATGGATAAATAGTGGTGAGAGCACTCAGTCAGTCCATCTTAGCTACCTCTTGTCCTCTTAATACCCTTTGCAGTGGTTTGCTGACCATGAGGGAAGACAATGGTTAATTCAAGGTGGGAGGGATTTCACTATTTGATTAGCGAGTGGATCATAGCAAGCCCTGAATAAATACATTGACTGATAAAATGTTTGTTGGATAATAGTAGTATCTGTATTACATCTATTCATGCCTATGTTCCCAATGCCACCTATGAGAGCTGGGCCCATCAAATTTCACAAGAAAGGATTAGCATTTTTCTCTCATACTAATGAGTTTTTAGCTTCCCATCCCTGCTGTGACCATGGATCCATTTTAGAACAGAATATACAGATAATTGTGTCTGTCATATCTTGCAACATTAGAATGTGAAAGAGTAAGTACTTAAAAAACTCCAAAGGATTGAATGGCAAAAATAAAGCCGTAAAGGTTTTCCAGATGCCTCTACCACTTAAGTAATGGATTCCAGGATTTCCTATTGAACTTGAATTTACATGGTGGCATCATGAACTCCTCAGCCTTGTCAGCTCCTCAGTACTTCTCACTCACTGACGGTCTCCTCGCTATCCTTTGCCCTCACTTGGAGACAGAATATCAACTGGATTCCCACAGAAATCTTCTTAGGAATGTGAGACAGGAAGGCTCATACAAATATTCTAATGCCTCTTTCCAGAATATGACCTTTTCATCTTTTCTTTGATTTCTCATATTATCTTTTGAAACAGCACTTCAGAAAGTGAAATCTCATTTCTCTAGCTGCGTAGACATAGCTCATTAACCTGCTCATAATCAAATGATATGCTCATTTCTAACCATGCAACTTTTCCTGCTGCCAGCCTCCACATCCACTGGAAAGAAGCTTTAAAATATGGGCTTCCATCTCTATTCAAATGTGAAATGCTTATGACATTTGGTTATCTCTGCATCATGTCAGAAATGGCCTTTTCATCAGTTCTAGTCACATTCTTAAGAAGCTGTTATTCAGTCATATGTTAGACCAAGACATGATTTCAAGACCACTTCAGCCAACACCTTTGTTTTACAGATGGAGAAACCAAACTACAGAGAAGGTTATTTGTCCAGCTGGATAGTGGCACAACCACCTTAGCAGGCAGTCCAGGACTCCTGACTTTCAGGCCAAGACTTTCTGATGTATGCAGTTGTTGTCCTGTGGTGGCAAAAATTATTTCTCATAATGATGTTCAGATCATTAGAATTCCTCTTTCAAAATTCCAAATTATCTGTTAGCATAGAGGTCCTATTAAGCAGTTTATGTTGATTATGTTGAATCCATTGATGCTTATGATCCATGAAGACATTGCAGGGAGATGTTAGGAATAGAGGGCCACATTTTAACCCAAAGTGTGGGACTGGCCTAGCATACCTGGCCCAAATTCTTTACATGCTCACTGATGTGAGCTTCCTTAGGGTAGGGGAAGTGAAATAAGCATTTCTATAGTGCATATTATGTGCCAGGAAATGTGTTAAATGCTTTTTACAAATATTATCTCATTGGGTCATCACAAAATTCCTGAGAGGTAGGTGCTATTATTATCCCCATTTAACAGTTGAGGAAACAGAGGTAAGCAGAGGTTAAGTGACTTGTACAAGGTCATGCAGCTAATAAGTCCATAAGGTGAGATTTAAACTGCAGTATTCTTGATTCCAGGCCCAGCACTGTATCTACTGTGCCACCAGCTACCTCTATAATGATAACTAGCAGTTATAAAGAATTTTAAGGTTAAAAACATGCTTTATAAGTATTACTTTATTTGATTCTCACAACAACCCTGGGAAGTAAGTGTTATTTCTTTTTTTTGTTACTTTTTTATTGATGTACATTCCTTTCCTTTCCTATTTTTTCTTTTAAAACATAAATATCAATTACATATTACATATCAAGAAAGAATTTTTCCATTTAATTTTACAAAATTTTGAGTTCTAAAATTTTCTCCTTCCCTCCCTCCCTTCCCCTCTTCTGAAAGTGGTAGGCAGTTTGATATAATTAGTTTATACACGTACTCATGTAAAACATACTTCCATATCCGTAACAGTTGTGGAGGAAAAAGAGAACAAAAGGAAATAAAATCATGAGAAAGAATAAAATAAGTGAAAAAAAATATGGCTCTTTCTGCATTCTGAGTCTATCAATTCTTTGTGGGGATATAGATAGCACTTTTCTTCTTGGGTCCTTTTTACTTATCTTGGATCATTGTGTTGATGAGAAGAGCTGAGTCATTCACAGTTGATCATCACCTGATGTTGCTGACACTGTGTATAATATTCTCCTAGTTCTGCTCATTTCACTTTGCCTCAGTTTGTACAAGTTTTTCCAGGTTTTTTTCTGAAATTTTCCTGTTCATTATTACTTATTGCACAATAGTATTCCATGACATTCAAATACCACAGCTTGTTCAGCCATTCACAAATTGATGGGCATCCCCTCCATTTCCAATATTTTGCTACCACAAAAAGGACACTATAAATATTTTGCACATGTAGGTCCTTTTCCCTTTTTTATGATCTCTTTGGAAAACAGATCCGGTAGTGGTATTGCTGGATGAAAGAGTAAGCATAGTTTGGTGGCCCTTCGGTCATAGTTCCAAATTACTCTCCATAATGGTTATATCAGTTTACTACTCAACCTATGATGCATTAGTGTCCCAATTTTCCTACATCCTTTCCAACATTTATTGTTTGCCTTTTGTGTGTTAACCAATATGATTGGTGTGAGATTATATTTCAGAGTTAGTTTAATTTGCATTTCTCTAATCAAGTGATCTAGGGATTTCTTCATATGCTTATAGATATCTTTGATTTCTTTATCTCAAATCTACTTGTTCATATCCTTTGACCATTTATCAGTTAGGGAATGGTTTGTATTCTTGTAAATGTAATTCAGTCCTCTATATGTTTGAGAAATGAGGCCTTTATCAGAGACACGTACTGTAAAGATTGCTTCCCAGCTTTCTCCTTTCCTTCTAATCTTGGTTTCATTGGTTTTATTTGTACAAAAGCTTTTAAATTTCATATGATCAAAATTATCTATTCTACATTTGTTAATGCTCTCTATCTCTTGTTTGGTTATGAATTTTTGCCTTCCCCATGGATCTGACAGGTAGGCTATTCCTTGCTCTTCTAATTTGATTGCTTCCTTGTCTATGGTACCTTTTAGCAAAATGCAGTTTGCTTCCTATTTCTTTTAATAAGGTCTATTTTTATTTTGCTTTTACTTTGTCTGAGATCAGGATTGCTACCCCTGCTTTTTATTTTGTTTTTGTTTTTTACTTCAACTGAAGAGCAATAGATTCTGCTTCAGCCCCTTACCTTTACCCTGTATATGTCTCTCTGCTTCAAGTGTGTTTCTTAGAAACGATATATTGTATAATTTTTTTTAATATACTCTGGTATCCACTTGTTTTTTTGTAAGAGAGTTCATCCTATTCACATTCATAGTTCTGATTACTACCAGTAGATTTTACTCCATCCTATTATTCCTCCTGTTTGTCCTCTTTCTCTTATCACCCTTTCTTACCTCACCAGTGTTTTGCTTCTGTCTACCACTTCCCCTGATCTTCCCTCCCTTATGTCAGTCTTAAGCCACCACTCCCTTTACTTAATCTCCTACCTTCCTTTTTCCTTGTTGGGTAAGATGCATTTCTATATTCAACTAATTATGTATATTATTTCCTCTTTGAGCCAAATACTGATGAGAGTAAAGTTCAAGTGATTCCCATTGCCAACTCTCCCATCTTCCCATTCATTTGAAAGGTCTATTTCATGTCTTTGTGTGAGATGTTGCTCCATTCTACCTCTCCCACCCTTCTTCACCCTTTGTCCTCCTCTTTCACAACCCTTATATTTTGTCGTTTCCTCAAATTTGCCTTATAATCATGCCATCTGTATATGTACATCCCTTCTATCTGTATTGTTAGTGATTCAGTTTTTAAGACTTACAAGTATTGATTCCAGCCCAGCATGAGGTAAGCTGCCAAAACCCTACAGCCTCCAATTGCCACCATAAGAGGCCCCAGCACACAAAGGCAGTGACCAAGACCAAGGCTCCCAACTCCAGAAGCTTGGGTCAGTGCCTTCTGTTCCCTAGCAGGAAAGCTCAATCTCTTTAAAGACCAGGGAATAAAGAAATAGCATGAGTAAAAAGAAATGTGCCACAGATTCATATTATGAGAAGACACATATTATGATCAAGACAGAAATTCTGAAGAGGACAACATTGTCAACAAACCCATATCTGCAACATCAAAAGGGAATATGAACTGGTGTGAAGCCCAAAAAGCCTTCTTAGAAGAGCTCAAGAAGGACTTTAAAAGTCTAATGAGAGAGGTAGAAGAGTCCTTTAAAAATACAATTGGCCAATAGGAAAAAAATATATACACCGAAGAAAACAAGTCCCTAAAAAACACAATTGGCAAATCTGGAAAAAAGTACACTGAATAAAACAAATCCCTTAAAAATACAATTGGCCAATTGAAGAAGGAAGTACAGAAACTAACAGAAGAAAACAATCTGTTAAAAACTAGAATTTCACAAGTGGAAACTAATGACTCTATGAGAGAGCAAGAATTAGTCAAACAGAAACAAAAAAAAAATGAGAAAAATAGATGAAAACATAAAATACCTCATCGGTAAAACAACTGACCTGGAAAATTGATCCAGGAAAGACAATTTAAAAATCACTGGACTACCTGAAAATCATGATGAAAAAAAGAGCCTGGGCACTATCTTTCAGGAAATCATAAAGAAAAACTGCCAAGAAGTTCTAGAACCAGAAGGTAAAATAAGATAGAAAGAATACACTGGTCACCACCTCAAAGAGATCCCAAATTGACAACACCAAGGAACATAATAGCAAAATTCCAAAATTACCAGATAAAAGAGAAGGTGCTGCAAGCAGCCAGAAAGAAACAATTTAAATATCATGGAACCACAGTCAGGATTACACAGGACCTTGCAGCTTCTACATTTAAAGACTGCAGGGCGTGGAACATGATATTCCATAGGGCATAGGGCAAAGGAGCTTGGATTGCAGCCAAGGATCAACTACACTGCAAAAGTGAGCATGATTTTTCAAGGGAGGAGGTGGATCTTCAGTGAAATAGGGGACTTCCAAACCTTCCTGATAAAAATACCAGAGCTCAACAAAAAAATTTGATCTTCAAGTACAAGATTCAAGAAAGATATAAAAAGGTAAATGGGACAGAAAGATATAATATATTGTTAATAAAGGCAAACTGGTCACATCCCTGCAATGGAAGACGACACTTGCAAAAAAAAAAAAAGAGTTACTGATATCATCTTCCCATGCAGGGACATAAACAGTTTAGCTCTATTGAATCCCTTATTTTCTTTTCCCTCTTTACCTGTTTGTGCTTCTCTTGGGTCTTGATATTAGAGTTCAAATGTTTTTGTTTCTTTCTGGTCTTCTCCTTATGAAAGCCTGGAATCATTCTATTTCCTTGAATGACTATTTTTTCCTTCAGTGAATTATGCTTAATTATGCCAGGTAAGTGATTTTTGGTTGTAGCCCCAGCTCCTCTGCCTTCCTGAATACCATGTTCCATGACCCCTGATCCTTTAATGTTGCAGCTTTCAAGTCATGCTTGATCCTGATTGTGACTCCCTGATATTTGAATTTTGTTTGTTTTCTGGCCACTTGTATTTTTTATTCACTGATAGTTCTGAAATTTGGCTATAATGTTTATTGGAGTTCTTATTTGGGGATCTCATTCCTGAGGTGATCAGTCAATTCTTTCCATAAGTATTCTGCTCTCTGCTTTGGGTTT
Organism: Phascolarctos cinereus; assembly: GCF_003287225.1. Classification (NCBI taxonomy): domain Eukaryota; kingdom Metazoa; phylum Chordata; class Mammalia; order Diprotodontia; family Phascolarctidae; genus Phascolarctos; species Phascolarctos cinereus. The sequence goes on along the minus strand of NW_027555514.1, from coordinate 7,715,842 downwards.
GCTGCAGCCGGGATGGAAGGAAGAATTGATACAATTGCACAGATAATTCAAGCAAAGTCAAATTTATAACAAGTAAAACCTCCTCACACTTCATGTGATTTTATTTTATTTATGGAGAAAAGACTATGGTTGCAAAGGGCTCAAGTGAAGAGATTGGGCTTAGCTACGTAATAGCCTGAATTGACTTTTGTGGACTGCCCTCAGGTCCTAATCCCCTAAATCAAGGATAAAGTTTTTCTTAAAAGGGAATTCAGAATTCTAAGCATGTAAAAACATTATCTGAGGATATAAAATAAAACCACATGAATCATCGGCATTTCTATATGTTACCAACAAAGCCTAACAGCAAGAGATAGAAAGAGAAATTCCATTTAAAGTTATTGTAGACATGATAAAATATTTAGGAGTCTACCTGCTGAAACAAACCCAGCAACTATATGAAAAAAATTATAAAACACTTTTAGAACAAATGAAGTCAGATTCAAATATTTGTAAAAACATCAGTTGCTCATGGGTAGGCCAAGCTAATATAACAAATAAATATGACATATGATTATAATATGAAATATATGACATTTATATGACATATAAATATAATAAATAAAAATGATAATTCTACCTAAGTTAATTTACTTATTCAGTGACATACCAATCAAACTACCAAAACATTGTTTTATAGAGCTGGAAAAAATAATAACAAGATTGATTTGGAAGAACCAAAGGTCCAGAATATAATGGGAGCTAATGAAAAGAAATGCAGGAGACGGCAGCCAGGCCATTCCAGATCTCCAATTGTATTATAAAGAAGCAATTATCAAAACTACTTGGTACTGGCTAAGAAAAAGTGTGGTGGATCAGTTGAATAGGTTAAGTATGCAAGACACAGTAGCCAATGACTGCAGTAATGTATTATTTGATAAACCCAAAGACCCCACCTTCTGGGATAGGAACTCACTATTTGACACAAACTGCTAAGAAAAATGGAAAAGAATGTGGCAAACACTAGGCATAGATAAAAACCTTACACAATATACAAAAATAAGGTCAAAATAGGTACACAATTTAGATATCAAGGCTGATACCATAAGTAAACAGGGAGAGCAAGAAATGGTTAACCTGTCAGATTTATGGAGAACAGAAGAATTTTTGACCAAAACAAGAGATAGAGAAAATTATGAAATGCAAAATGGATTATTTTGATTATATGAAATTGAAAAGTTTTGGCACAAACAAAGCCAAAGCAACAAAAATTAGGAGGGAAGCAGAAAACCGATAAGGTCCTCATTTCTAAAATATATACAGAACTGAGTCAAATTTACAAGAATGCAAGCCATTCCCCAATTGATAAATAGATGAAGGATATGAACAGGCAGTTTTAAGATAAAGGAATTAAAGCCATCACCATGTGAAAAGTGCTCTCAATCACTATTGATCAGAGAAATGCAAATCAAACAATTGTGAGGTGCTACAACACCCCTATCAGACTGGCTTACATGCTAATGCAGGAAAATGATAAATGTTGGAGAAGATGTGGGAAAAATGGAACAGTAGTGCATCGTTGGTGGAGTTGTGAAATGATCCAACCATTTCAGAGAGCAATTTGGAACTATGCCCAAAGGGCTATAAAAATATGCATACCCTTTTACCCAGCAATAGCACTCCTAGGGCTGTATACCAAAGAGATCATAAAAATGGGAAATGGACCCACATGTACAAAAATATTTATAGCAGCTCTTTTTGTGGTGGCAAAGAACTGGAAATTGAGGAGATGCCCATCAATTGGGGAATGGCTGAGCAAGTTGTGGTATACGAATGTAATGGATTATTATTGTACTATAAGAAATGATCAACAGGGGGACATCAGAAAAACCTTGAAAGACTCGTATGGTCTGATGCTGAATGAAATGTGCAGAACCAGGAGAACATTGTACACAATAACAACCACATTGTGCAATGACTAATTTGGTAGACTTAGCTTTTCTCAGGAATGCAAAGATCTAAGACATCTCCAAAAGCTCATGATGGAAAACGCTATCAACGTGCAGAGAAAGAATTGTGGAGTTTGAATGCAAATCTAAGCATACTATTGGTTCTTTTTTTCTTGTGCTTTGTTTTATTTCTTCTTTGTTGTGGCACCTCCTATTGGTTCTAATTCATTTTTACAACATGACTAATTTGAATATAGGTTTAATAGAAATGTATATGTAGAGCCTGTATCAGATTGTGTGCCATCTTAGAGAGGGAGGTAGAGAGGGAGGGGGAGAAAATTTAAAGCTCAAAAGCGTATGGAAGTGATTGTTGAAAACTGGAAAAAAAATTTTTTTTAAAAATTGGAAAGAAAGTTTTGCAAATTAGGAACTGTGGGAAGTCGGTTATTTTGCTGAGTTGGTATGGGGCAGGGGGTGGTCTCCACTTTAGAACTTCATTTAAAATCTGAGTATGTGGCAGTAGCCTGAAATGGCTTGTGTGCCCACTAATCCCATCTCCTCATAAATCATGAGGACCAATGAAGAGCTGAGGCAGCACTAGCTACATCTCTTCACGGATCAATCAACATGATCCTCTGGTTATACAGAAATTGCTTACTTCTATCTATAAAAGCTGTACATCAATCAGATTCTCACCAGTCCACCAGTACATGTTGCCTTCATATATTAATAGTTTCTTTTTGTTTTACTTCCTGAGCTTGCCTCAATTGATCAGGGCCCTGAGGCTTAACCCAGGTTGCTTTTAACAGAACTACCTTATTTTTAACAACTACCTGAGGCCTAATCTAGGTTTCTTTCAACAGGAGTATCTATGTAGCTGTTTAAACCCATGGAAATGGATGAGGTGACCAAAGGGGAGGGTTCAGAAAGAGAAGAGAGGAAGGCCTAGGGCTGAGCATTGGAGACACATGCAGGGGTCCTTCCTTCCACAGGAAGCTAGAGTAGTCAGACAGGTAAGAGGAGAACAAGGAAGGAATAACATCAGGTTAGAAGAGAACAAGGAGGGAACAGTGTCAGGAAAGCCAAAGGAGGAAAGAGGGTGACCATTGGAATTAGTGGTTAATAAATCCCCAGCCACCTCTAAGAGAGCAAGGTCGGTATAGTTATAGAGTCAGAATCCAAGATGTGGGGCAGGGAGGGGCCTCCACATGTTCTAGGTTGGAGCATAAGTGGCCCTGTCAAAGTGTGGTGTAAGAGAAAGACTCATTGGATCCAGGCCGCACACTGTAAAGAGGATGCAATTAAAGTCCAAAGAAGTTTTGAATTGCCCAAGATCACACAAATAATTAAGTGAGTTAGGATTTGAACCGATGTCCTCTCAAGCCAAAGCTAGGGCTTTGCTGAGTATACCATGTTGCTTCTCATTTAAGAGATTTTAGCAGCTCTGTCCAAGGTGGCTGATCCTTTAACTCCTTGGTGATATTGGGCAGGTTGTTTTCCCTTTAAATTTGGCTCCCTGTCCTCTAAGGTCTTTTTTTAGCTCCAGATCCTCTGATTTAGCCATTATTGAAAATCAACTGTGCAGTGGATTTTATATATCTCATGATTTCAGGGGTTTGGCATTCTCATCACTGAAATGCCTGCATGCCCCCCGAGCCTTGGTACACAGATGGCACATGTAAATAACTGTGGCAGAAAGCATTGCTCCCCCAAGGGTTAACTTTCCAGTGGTGAGATGAGGTACATATATAACTTAGAGGGAAACCCACTGATGCAACACGGTTTGGACACAGGATCCTGATTGTCTATCTGCTCTTTACGGCACACATTCAGCGTTTTGTGTACCTCTCTCACCCCTCCCCTTACTCAGAAATCACAGAAGCCTCCCTGTCAGCAGCCTATAGGTCATTTTTGCTCCTAAACACTCTAGCATGGTTGTGAGACTAAGCCACTGAAAGCAGGCCATGAATTCCTCACCTTTGCTTACTCTGGCCATGGGCTTTGTCACAGAAGAGGTTCCACTGAGAAACCTGGGTCAGTGCATCCCTCACACCAGTTGGGTTCAGCCAATCTAACAAACAGAAGAAACTAAGGATCCGTTGTTTTAACTGTTTTGAGCCTTCACACCTCTTCCCAGGTGATCAACAATCGTCCAAAGAGGCCTCTTCTCTCCTTGTTAGTTATGCTAAAAGGAAATGAGTCAGGCTGTCTGTTGTAAAATGGGAACCTTCATTGAAAGGATAGCAAGTGTTTTGCCACAAAAGCAAATATAATCACTTGTACATACTCATGTGTGCGTGTGTACGTGTGTGTGTGTGTGTGTGTGTGTGTGTGTGTGTGTGTACAGTGTCTCCATAGCTTAGGTTCTGCTCCCCTTCAGAGCCAGGACTCTATAATAAATTCCTGCCCTGTTTCATCCAGCACAGCATTAGCGTCACACATGGAATATATTTACCCGAAGAGGCAGACAGGATCATGTCAGCCCCAGAGGAGAAAACCAATCCAGCTCCAAGTCTGCACTTACTGCATGATTCATCTTTTCATGACTCAGTGGATTAAGGATGGCCTCAGTGTTCTTTCTCCCGGAACCTGACAGGATGAGTATGCAGCCCGTTTCCTCGTGGTACTCAGCATCATTGTGGTTGCTGGCTGTTTATTGCTCTAGGCCATTGAGGGGATCCGGGAGAGAGGAGGTTGCTCCAGGTTTCTGACAGCACGTGAGCACCTTTAAGCCAGAGAGATCTGGAAGCACAGAGAATGCAGGGATCGCTGTTCCTTCACAGAGTTCCATCTGCTTTAAGATACCCAGAATATTTGAAAAATGTGTTTCCTGAATTCCTCATCTATATTATTGATCACAGTTGATGGCCTATTCATCCAGACCTAAAGAGACTTTTCAAAGAGCAGAATCTCTACTGCAAGTGACTTAAAATCAATAACAATTACAGGAAAACATATTTGTTCTACTTAAGCCAAGAAAGAAATGTGAAATGTTTAATAGAGTTTGTGATTAGATTTTAAAATATAATACAGGAAATTAAGCCACAGAATTCTGGTGTTGGCAGGGGCTTTAGAGTATATCTGATCCAACTTCCTGTCTTTGGATGGTAATCATGCAGATTCAATCTATTCAATTAAAAAAAAAATACTGATCCAGGGCTTACCATGTACAATGCAGAGTGCACACAGCTAAGGATACAAAGACAAATGGAAGTTCACTCAAGTGGGATGAGGAGGGGACAATGATAAAAGGTGTCAGCAAATAGTAAGATAATGCAAGCATACATCATGGGCCACAACCCTTAAACTCTGAGCTTGCATGCTGCAGGTTAATTCTTTGTACAAGCTTTAAAAATCATTTATGTGGTTTCTTCCCCATTCTCCCCACACCGAAATTACTTCTGGGAACTCTCAGACTTATACTGAAATTTAAATTGTGGCTTACATTTTACAGATGTGAGGAAAGGGCCCCCATAGCTTATATAAGCTCTGAAGATAATACTCTCTATTGATTATATGACAGCGATTTTTTATCTACCCACAAATTAAAATACAATAAAGGGCCTACTTTTGTCAGTGTTGAACAAGCTTTTTTTTTATTTTTGTGCTTTGATTATTAGAATTATTTTTTGTAAAATAACTGTACTTACTGGAAATGTATTGCATATGTGTAGAGGATAAAGCCATAGATGATTCTGTAAAAGTAGTTATTTTATTTTTCTTTATTAAAAGAAATATAACATTATAGTTTAAAATATGAAAGTAATTGAAACAGAATAATAACAATGGGTGGGAAGTAGCATCTTATACCATACACTATAAAAAAGGCTCTAAATAGACACTCAAATATAAAAGGTCACATCATGAAAAGAAATATAAGCAAATGGAAGGAACTACACTCAATAACTCTTTAACAATTGAATGAAGAGTTCAACTGGTTAAAAAGAAATAATTTTGATTATAAAATCCTCTTTTTGAAAAGACTATAAGCTATAGCTTGAGTGCGAGTGTCTATTGATAAAAAGGAGTTTCCTCCTCACTGGAGTTCTTTGTACCAGGGTAACCACAAGTCTAGCTAAAAGACAAAAAAAATGAAAAAAACAAAATAAGAAGCTCTTGGGTGCACACATTTAGTGCCTCTATGACAATGAAAATTGACAATTGGCTGAGAAAAAAAATAGTCTGTGCCTCATATAGCTCTGATGAATGTATAATATCCAAAGTATATAGGAAACTAACACAAATATAAGAACACAAGCCATTCCCTAACAGGTAGATCATCAAATGACATGAATGAATGTTTCTCTAAAGGTTGGAAAATTCTGAAAAGCCATGTGAAAGAATGCTCAAAATAATTTCCAGTGAAATTAAAGAAAATAAAAACAACCCTGAGGCTTTATAATATTGGAAGCATGACAGAAGACTGAAATAGTGTTGGAAAGGATACAGATAGATGGGTAAACTAAGAAACTATTGATGTGCTTGTGAATTGTTGTTAGCAATCTTTAAAACAATTTGATATAATTTAAGAAAAGCCTCTAAACTCTTCATATCCCTTGGCTCAAAGCTTCACTGCTAGACATATAACCTGAAAGTGGTAAAGATATAATGAAATGTTTATTATATAACCAAACATTCATAGCAGCATTTTTTAGTGATAGCAAAAGTACTAGAAACAAATATTTGGGAAATAAATAAATAATATGATATATGATGATATTGTAATAGTACCATAAGAAACAAGGAATAATAATAATAGGAATAATAATAAAGCACTGACTATGTGTCAGGCACTGTACTAAGTGTTCTATAAGCATCTCATTTCATCTTCACAAGAACCCTGGCAGTTAGCTGCTACCATTATTCCCATTTTACAGATAAGGAAACTGAGGGATACATAGGTTAAATGACTTCCCTAAGGTCACACAGCTAGCAAGTATCTGAGACTGGATTTGAACTCAGGTCTTCCTAATTTCAGGCTCAGTATTCTATCCACTATAGTATAGTGGCTATAAAGTAAAATGACCAAGCCATCTATACCATGGATAGCAGGGGATAACTTGTACAAATTGCTATAGAGTCAAATGAAAATAAATTATATTTTATACTAGATATTATATATATATATATATATGCTTACAATATGTGTATGTATAATAAATGTATGTCTGTTGTATATTTGAAAGGAATAGCAAGCTATAAATAGTAGAATTGCAATTTCATGTATAGTCATCTTTTTTATTATAGTATGTTATGGAAATGGTTGTTTTAGTCCATACATTAAAAATAAATAAATAAATACTTTTAAAGATGTGTATATGTATGTATGTGTATGTACACATATACATACATATATATGTATATATATATATATATATATATATATATATATACATATATATATATACACACACACAAACATTATAAAGAATACTGTCAACCATTTCATAACCACAGAGAAAGGAATTATGCACTACTTACAGTAATTATAGCTAATTACGCAAGATGACAAGATAGGATCTTTTGTATAATATCATAACTTCATGAAGTAATACCCAATGTACACCCTATAGTGAGCATAATCAAGCCAGTAGGCTCAAAATTCAGTGCCAAACTATGGAAATACCATGATAGTTGTTATTTTATCTGATGGTCTTCATTACCACAATAAGTGACAGATTCTGCTTCTATATAGAAACATGAAGGGAAAGAGGAAGAGGAGTGGAGGGACGATTAACAGTAAAAAATGAACTATCAATATTCATTGCCACAGGTTATGCAAGAACAGAGTGACTCCCTTAATATAAAGGATCTGGCAAAAACAGCAATGTTGAATCCTCACAGCCTGTGGGTTACATAGGTAAGGGAGTATTCCTGGGTGCCCAAAACATTACCAACAAGAAGAAGAAGAGACTGTCTAGTACCCCCCCGCCCCGAGGGATCTAAGCAGTAGTGCAAAGTGATGAGCCAAAATATTCATTATTAGGAATAAAAGAGAAAGTTTGAATAACAATGTAGTGTACAAGTAGATAAACCAGAGAAGACTTTAAAAATAGAAGAAACAGTGTATACAATTTCGGAGAGAAACCAAAACATGTTGAATAAATATAAAATAAAGCAAAGTATACAAGTATCACTTGTTGGAAGTCAGAATTCCAATAACTTCCCAAAGATCATGGAAAAAAAAATCCTTGATGGTTCCCCATAGAAATAAAATCCATAAAAATAAATTAATTGACACTATAATAATCAGAGCCCTTAGTACAGAATTTAAAAACATCTGACTAGAAAACTCCTGAATACTTGATGGGAAATGCCTCCAAAGAAATAGAAGCTGTGTGAAAAATTAATGTATTTGGAGCAGAAAAATATATTGAAAGTAAGGTAGATTTTGCTAGAAATGGAACAAAAACAACCTCATCACAGACACATGTGAATTCTGTGCAAGCACACATTGAAGAAAGGATGAACAGAAATCATTTAAATTTCAGTTACATGAGATAATGATGAGTAAAAAAAAAGTCATAACAGAAAATAAAATAGGAACACTCTCTAGAAATTTTGCTTACAGACAATGAAACATCAATTGAAAAAAATCTACAAATCTCTGTCAGGAAAAAAATGCTTAAAACCCTGAGACATGTAACAATTTCAATAACAAACAGCAAATGTTGCAAGCAGGCAAGAAAATATATTAAGTTAAAAATGAATAGTATTTTGAAGAGTAGTCTGCGTTTGTAAATGTAACTAGATAGATAGACACATCAAAAAAGTGAATGGAGGAGCATATTTCCAAAAGAAAATGAGCTCAAGCTGTAACCCTAAGTGATATATCTTACAAACACATAATATATACCAAAATAAAGCTGAATTATCTCTAACTATAATTTTAAATCTTAGTCCTGAAAAAGGAATAAGGAAATCCTTTCCCTCCATTCTTTGGAAATCTAGTGGATGTTGGATGACTAGGCTCTCAGAAGTCTTGGTACCAGTTCATTTTGCTTAATTGTTTTCCTTTGTCACATAGAAAGATTTTGTGGGTGTATGAATACATAAATATATTTGCTTGGGTAAAAACTCATACCTTCTGAAGGTAATTGCAGTGCAATAGGATCAGAAGCCCTAACACTATTTAGAGGTTTATTTGTGCGTGTGAGGAAAAGCTCCAGAAGATACCTCAGCATTTGTTTGTTTGTTTTGTTTTGTTTTTCCCCCTAAGGATGGGAATAAGCAGTCCCATTTACCATTATTCTATTGTGCATAATGCTTGATAGTGATAAGAATAAACAATTCATAATTCCACAATTAATTGACTACAGAAGAGTCATACACAGGTAGCTATGATGAGAAGACCCTTGAATGGCAGCATCGTAATGCCAGGATAGCCATGGCTCCATTCCTTTAGGACAGCCTTCATTGAGGCTTATGGGAGATATGATCTAAGTCACCCTTCCTCAGGAAGCAGGGTATTTTGTTTGCTGTTCTGACCTACCCAAATAGAAACTTTGTAACCTAGGAAAAGTCACATAATTTATCTCAACTTTTGTGCCTTCTTCTATACAAGGGGAAATCCATGGCTTACTTAACAGCTTTTGTTGACTGCCCCTAATGTACAATTTTTATAAAGAACTTTGTAGACAGAAAAGCAGTACCTTGTGCTAGGGCCGGCAATATAGATTCTCTCATTACATTACATAACACTTATAGTTGTCTAGTGGCATAAATATATGTAGAGAACAAAGAGACAGAGTCAGGTCAAATCACAATGTATTTTTTTTTGCTCCTGACTAGGAGACTATGCAAAAAGTCATTTAATAAAGGAAATACACTGGGATATATATACATAACCTTGAACTTTTATCACACTTAGATAGCAAATTGAGATTGGAAACATTAGCCTCTACTTATTCCTCTAGTCTAACTCAAAGTTCTCATTTATGCAATGTCAAATTTCATTCTGGGAATATACCTTATAAAGGCTAAAATCATGTCCATTACCAGGATTTAGATGTTGGAATTCAATCCAAGTAAAGATGCTATTCTATAGATCCAAGAATCATAGACTTTTTGAATTGGGAGATTCTTTTGTTCACCTAATACAAATTGTCCCACCTCATTTTCTAGATAAGAAAAATGAAGCTAATATTAAGTGACTCCTCCAAGATTCTGCATTTGGCTAGTAGCAGAGTGGTGACTTAAAGTTCACTAAGAGTCCTTTATCCCATTCTCCCAGATCCTCATCCATTGATCTCCCTATGCTGACTCTGAGAAGACTACATGTGTGTGTATATGTATATATGTATTTATATGTATAAAAATATATGTATATATATATATACATATATATATATATACATAATTCACATATTTAAATGCATCATAGCACCAAACTTTCTATGTTTTGACTTTCTTTATAAAATTTATTCAAAATCATTGATCTAATAATGATTTTTCAAAATGATCAGTGAAAATATTCTAGGCTTAAAAAAAAATTGGTTTCACTGTCCATGGTGATATGCAATCAGTGAAAATGAAGGAGGTTTTCCCTTTATCAGATTATTTTTTTTTCCTTTCCTTCCAATGCAGGATAATAATACTGCCACAGTATTAATGAAATGCTTGTATTTATATTAAAATAATAATAGCTAGTATACCTATGGCATTCTGAGTTTTACATATTTTGAGTATGTATATAATACATATTATATATGTACATATATAATCACTTCAAAGAGCTTTATAGATATAATATCATTGATAATATATTAGTAGTGACCTTACTTTGGTGAGAAATTAATTGTTTTTGTCTTGCTACACACCAAGGATGCCCACTTGCTGAAGACTTTGTCCTTGGGCTAAATAATCTACTTATGACTGAAATATCTAGAAAATTTGGCCAGGTCCTATAAGCTGGTATTTAGGGCTTCTTTTTGGCAATTATACACCAGTCTTCCCTTAGGACATGGCTTCTTATTCCTTAGTTTCAGGTGCATTCTCATGTATATGTGATCACATTGATGAGGATGTTTCCTCCAAAAGGCAGATCATAACCTGTCTACCTGGCCTATCCTGTGACCCCTTTGTTAAGTCCTTCTATCAATTTTCCACGCTGAGTTTCCCAAATATATGAGTGAATAGCTTCCACATTCTCTGGTTAACAGCTACATTCCAACAGTAGATCATTGATTCTCCCTCACTCTTGAAAGAACATGTAAATGAAAAAAAAGTGCATTTATTGATTACTCTGACCCAAGCATGCTGCTAAGTGCTGAGGATACAAATGTGAAGACAACCACTGTTATCAAGGTGGCTTTCATTCAATTATCAAATAAGATTAATAATCATAAAGCATTTAGCATAATTCCTGACGCATGGTGAGTACTATATAACATGTTAACTATTAGCTATCATTACTAAAGGAAGATAATACATATGTGTTGACATGAGAAAGTGGGCAGGAGGGGAAAATATGGTGGAGTAATTTGGAGGGCTCCAGTAAGTGGCATGGTGGGCCCAAGATGGAGCAAAATGAGATGAAAACTCCCCAATCAATGGCCAGTGTTTCAGGGATAGAAATATTAGCTCCAATGGGAACAGAAAGAAAAGCTGCCATCTGAAGCCCAGCCTTGCTCTTTGTAAATTGCTGTCCCATGTTGATTTTCAACAATATAATTCTTAGATGACAACCTCAATAACACTTTCTATTAATGGCTTATTTGCACTGTATTGTCTGATACTGCTCACCATGCATGTCTTCATGATCATTTGGGTGATACTTAACTTCACTCAGAGACTATCATATTGAAGAATTCCCACTTATTCAATAACGGGAATGAAATTGAAGTTATTAAAATAACTTTGTCTGCCTCCATACTGGCCATTTCTCATGCCTGAAATTCACTCCCTCTTCACCACTGTCTCATAGAATCCCTCTGTCCTTTAAAATACAGCTTGTGGACCATCTTCTTCATGAAACCTTTCCTCATCCCTCAGCTGTTACTACCCTTGCTCCATAGTGACCTTAAAGTGTTCCTGTGTGTAGTGGAGACAGCATGGAATTGTGAATATGGTAACCTCAACTCAATTCCAGCCCACCTCTGACAGATGCTAGCTGAATGACCTTTGGAGAAGTCTCTTAAGCTCTCAATCTCTTAGGCAATTCTACCACTGTAAACTGAAGAAAATATGATAGACTATTAGTAAAGAGGTTTTCTTAAGTGGAAGTTCCCTAGAGAAGTGAAATCACATCAGGTCCCTGTTCCTATTCGACCACTCTTTCTCAGAATATTTTGCTGGTTTCTTCATTCAGGTGAAATCCACTAACTATGGGAAGTCCCCAAACCCCTGTCCTGAGTCATCTTCTCTATCCATGTATATCATCTCACTTGTTTGTCTTATCAACTCCTGTGTCTTAAATGATCATCTCCAAACTGATCATTCTCAGATCTATTTATTTATTCCTCACCTCTGTCTTAATCTTCAATCACTCATAACCTGAGCTCCACATCATAAAATGGATGGCCCATAGACATCTCAAAACTCAAAATGTCCAAAACAGAACTTTCCCAACCAAACCCTGTGCTCACCCAAACTTCTCTCTTTCCCTTAACGGTAGCAACACTTTCCCAGAAACACGAGCTCATAACCTGCGTGTCATCTGCGACTCCTTATTCTCATACTTTCCACACATTCAGTCTCTTTCTAAAGCTTGATTCTATATTGACATCTCTCATGAGCATAACATTCTTTCCTCTACCTCAGCTATCACTTTGGTTCCTACCCTAATCACCTCAGATCTGAGCTACTGACATATTCTTTGTATTGTTTTCCCTGCCTTAAGTCTCTCCTGTATGCAAACCATATCCAACCCAGCTGTGAAATTGATATTTCCAGCATATAGATCTGACTGTATCACCACTATCCCCTCAATAAACTCCACTGGCTCCCTATTACTTCCAGGATTAAATATGATATCCTCTTTTTGATGTTCAAAACACTATATAACCTCATCCCTTAATGTATTTCCAATATTTTTACACTTTATTCTCCTCCACCTACTTTTCAAATCTTGATGTCATTCTGCAAAGATACTTTAAAACTCTTGGCATTTTTCCTCACCGTCCCCCATGCCTAGGATACTCTTCCTCATAACCCCTGCTTTCTGGCTTCTCTGACTTCCTTCCAGGCTGAGACCCAGTTCCACCTTCTACAAGATGTGTATACCACTGCTGCTAACAGCCCTGTATTGCTTGTTCTTCTAATCTGGGATTATCTTCCACACCTACTCTGCAAATATTTCTTATGTACATTTTTGTTTACAGGTTGTTTCCCCAATTAGAATGTGAGCTCCCAGAGGACAGGGATCCTTTGTCCTCCCTTTATCCTTTTCCCTACCCTACTTATGTGTTTATTCTCTTTATATTTATTATTCACATCCTTATGTATGAGCACATCATCCCTGTAATAATAATAATAATAATAATAGCAAACCTGGAAATTCAAGGTTTGCTGAGACCTTTATATACATTACTTCTTCTGAGCCTCCTGGCAACCCCAAGGTGTAGAATGTCCCCCTTTTATCATGATCCTGCTTTTACAGATGAGGAAAATGAAATTGACAGATGTTGCCACTTGCTTACAGCTAGTCAGTTTCTGAAGCAGAATTTGAATTTAGATCTTCCTGGTTCTGAGACTAACTCTCTATCTGCTATGCTACTTAAATTATAAGGCCTTTGAGAGAAGGAATGGTTTCATTATTTTGTTCATATCGCTAGCACTTAACATGGACACTGATTCATTTGTTGTTCAGTAATTTGAGTTGTTTCTGGCTCTTTGTGACCCCATTTGGGATTTTCTTGGCAAAGATGCTGGAATGGTTTGTTATTTCATTCTCCAGATCATTTTGCAGGTGAGGAACTGAGGCAAACAGGGTTAAAGGACTTGCCCAGGATCACATAGTAAGCATTGGAGGCCAGATTTGAACTCAGGACTGACTCTAGGCCCAACATTCTATCCACTACACCTCCTAGCTGCCCCAATGACACAAAGCAGGCACTTATTATGCCCAGAAGGAAATAAAAATATGACCCACTCATGTGGATTTGAGAATAATGTTCCCAGAACTATGGTCATAGATACTGTGTGCCTTGATAACCAATGGATTTCCCTATTGTGTAGAGGTAGACTAAGAGTACATAACCTTTGTTTACAGCATCCTCATGAACTATCTCTTCTATGTTAATAACAATTAAACCTCCTTTACTTAGCCATTAAATGAACAACTTTCTCATCAAATTCTAACACTAAATCAAAACTAATGGCACCAGCCTGAGGCTTGCCCACTTCTATCAATATCATATATAATTGTAACAATGGATTAATATTGTCTGCCAATGCCATCATTCTAAACAAGAGACATTATTTTTAAGTCAAATTGCAGGAAAATTATTTTGATAGCATTTTTGTTGACTTTCTAAATTTGTTTTTCATGGCAATGACAAAAAATAATGTAAATGGAGTTGGAATTAGTAACTTGCAGATGATATCATAAAGTGCAAATTGGTTAAAATTCTATTGAGCATACATAGCCAGAAGGCTGTGCATTGATGATTTTTTTTTCTGGCACCATTGTCTTAGGTGGTCTTTATCTTCCTTTGGAAAATAAAAGTCTGTATCACTCTTTTTTTTTTAAACATAGAATCAGTCTCAAATAGTCTTCTAGGGGTCGCCAATGTCCTTCCTTCTGCTGTTGGTTCTCTCTCAAAATAAGTCAATGTTTCATTACCAAATTGAATTGGTAGTTTAGGTAACTATTTTTCTATAAGTGCTTCTTGGCTAATAATTATTTTATATCTTAAATCCCTACCTTTTCCCTCTTGAATAGTTATTTTTCCTAGATGATAATATATTTGGAGACCAAGGTAGTTGAACTTGGATGGTCTCTGAGATGGCTTCCAGTTCTAGGACTGTGGCCCAATGCTATTACACCCATCCAAAGCATGGAAAATGCCACAGATTCTTAATTGTTCTGATTGATTGGTGCCATCTTTTATCTCAATACAATCTTGTAAAGAACTTTGTCATACAATAATATGCAGAGTTTAGGGAGTTACAGTGGAAGAAATTATTGCATTTTCTTCCTTAATTTCACTTCTGAACTCTCCAAATGAACTTAGGACGTAGAACTTTAAGAGTATATTGTAAAGAGATAAACACAGAGGTTCCTAGTACTGTGGAGAGAATGTCCCATTTGTGACCCAGTTCCTGAAGCACAATTCCAGTGTTCTCTTCATATCTCCAACATACAATTCATTGTCATTTCACTAAAATCTCCCTCTCCTTCTCACTTCATCACTTCTGTTGCTGTTACCACTAATCCTTTCTGTCATTCAGATGCTCAATCAGATTTTATCCTGAATTCCTCATCCTTCCTAATCCATTATATCTAATCACTTGGTGTTATCTTGCCACTTCTGCATTGACAGTATCTCTGCTCCCTGTCTCTTTTTCATTCACAATGGCTATGACCGTAGTGTCAGAAGGACCTGGCTTTAAGATATCTCAAAGGAACAAGTTGCATGAATTGATGCAACTTTTTTTTTTATTCAAAAGAGAAAGAAAATAGACAAAATAAGATGGAAGACATATCAAAGTAAAATTATGGTATCTGCTTTAATTTGTATTTAAAATACTGATGCAAATGGAAGAAAGAAAAAATTATCATCAAACATGTTTTCTTCTAACCTCTCATTTAGGAATAACATTTGTACACCCTTTTATTTGATATATATATATATATATATATATATATATTTTTTTTTTTTGGTGGAGAACACATATTTATGACTCTTTCCGGGCATTTTATAAGATCACAAGTATGGTACATTTTGTCTTGCTGCGGGAGTGCATCTGTGTCTTCCTCCAAGGTTGTAATAACTTCCAAATTATCACTGTGACGATATCCAGTAAACTCCTCACTCACCTCTTAGATTAATGTTCAGTGGCTAATGCTCATATTAGAAGCTTCTTTATATCTTGCTATTGATAAGGGCCCAGTATAGAACATTGTAGGGAAAAAAATAAGAGCAACATGGGCCACTGCCTACTTTCTGCTTTCACTGAGTAGTGCTTGGCCATTTGGTCATGAACATCTCCTATCTTATTCTTGCTGTAAAATAGAATAGAAGCCAGCTTCTGCTTTAGGTTGTCCCCTGCTGCAGGGTGGCCATCCTGATACACGGGACTTCTAATTGTTTCCAAATTCAGTATGTTGTATGGGGTTGAAATCTAGGGATTCCTAGAGTATCCTTTGGGTCTTCCTTATTTTGTGAAGTTTTCTATAGTTCAGATGAATAGTCCCAACTATGCTGCACCTTAATTCACAATTCTAAAGGAATGGTCAAGGGATATAAAACTGGTACAACCTACACGGTAACCTTTGTGGAACAATGGTTTCAAGAACCCCGGCATTATACCTGTGAGGACACTGGTTTCCCTCTTTCAAGTACTGTCTTTTCTTTATTAAAGGAAGCCATTCAAGAGGACTTTTCCCATTGTCTAACCAAATTTTCAGGCTATATTTGCCTGACTTGTCTGACATATATACAACACATTTACAATGTGCCTTGCAAGACAACAATTGCTCATTAAACATTGTATGTTGATAAAATTGGGAAAGAATTTTTACAACCAGTCTCTCTGATAAGGGCTTCATTTCTAAAATATATAGAGATTCAAGTCAAATTTATAAGAATACAAGCCATTCCCCAGTTGATAAATGGTCAAAGCATATGAACAGGCAGTTCTCAGATGAAGAAATTAAAGCCATCTGCAGTCATGTGAAAAAAAATGCTCTAAATCACTATTGATTAGAGAAATGCAAATCAAAACAACTCTGATATACCACATCACACCTATCAGATTGGCCAACATGACAAAACAGGAAAATGACAAATGTTGGAGAAGTTGTGGGAAAGTTGGAATACTAACGCATTGTTGGAGGAGGTATGAAATGATCCAACCATTTTGGAGAGTAATTTGGAACAATGCCCAAAGGACTATAAAAAATATGTATACCCTTTGACCCAGCAATAGCACTTCTACATTTGTATCCCAAAGAGATCATACAAATGGGAAAAGAACCCACATGTACAAAAATATTTATAGCAGCTTTTTTTTGTGGTGGTAAAGAATTGGAAGTTGAGGGCATGCCCATCAATTGGGGAACGGCTCAACAAATTGTTGTATGTGAATGTCATGGAATATTATTGTGCTATAAGAAATGATGAGTAGGCAGACTTCAGGAAAGCCAGGAAAGACTTGTATGGACTGATGCTGAGTGAAGTGAGCAGAGCCAGGAGAATGTTGTACACAGTAACAGCCACAGAAATACAGGGATCTAAGCCATCTCCAAAGGTCTCATGATGGAAAATGCTATCCGGTTTTCCACTTCCAGGAGCCAAGATGGCGGAGTAAAAAGGTAGTCACTCTCACCCTCCCCTACCAACCTTTGAAAACCCAGAAAATATCACCCCAGAAAAAAAAAAAAACCTGGAACAGCTGAACTAGAAGAAAGACAAAGAACAGCAGTGCAGCAGCCCAGGAAATGGGTCTCCCAGTGCCTCAGCAAAAATAATGGAAGCAGCACTACAAAGGGCCCCAGATGGGTAAACACCCTGCAGTATTCATCTGAAAGGTGCTGAAGAAAGCAACCTGAAGTCTTCTTAAAGTCCGAGCTTTGCTGATTCCAGCCCAACACCAGGTAAGCTGTCAGAACCTCCAACTGTCAACCAGGAAGAGATCCTGAAGCCCAGGTCATACAGCAGGCAAACACCAACAATTGGACCTCTGCATGCCTCAGTGAGGGTGGGGGGAACTGGTGGAAACCAGCTCAGAAAACCATAAGGTACCTCAGCACTCTACCACAAAGGAATCTCCCAGTGCATTAGCAGAAACAAGGGAGACAGCATTGCAAGGGGCCCCAGGCAGATAAACACCTTGCAGCACCTATCTAAAAGGAGCCGAAGAAAGCTAAAGGAAAGAAAAAGCAGGCAACCTAGAGTTGCCTGAAAGTTCCAGCCCTGCTGATTCCAACCCAGCATGAGGTAAGCTGCCAGAACTCTACAGCCTCCAATTACCAACATAAGAGGCCCCAGCGCACAAAACAAGTCACCAAGACCTAGGCTCCCAACACAAGAAGCTTGGGTCCATGCCTTCTGTTTCATAGCAGGAGAGGTTAATCTCTTTAAAGGCCAGGGAATAAAGAAACACCACGAGTAAAAAGAAACATACCATAGATTCACATTATGAGAAGAGTGAAGATCAAGACAGAAATTCTGAAGAGGACAACATTGTCCACAAACCTACATCTGCAACATCAAAATGCAATATGAACTGGTCTGAAGCCCAAAAAGCCTACTTAGAAGAGCTCAGGAAGGATTTTAAAAGTCTAATGAGAGAGGTAGAATAGTCCTTCAAAAATATTATTGGCCATTTGGAAAAAAAGTACACTGAAGAAAACAAGTCCTTTAAAAATACAATTGGCCAATTGAAGAAGGAAGTACAAGAACTAACAGAAGAAAACAATCTGTTGAAAACTAGAATTGGACAAATGGAAACTAATGACTCTAGAAGAGAGGAAGAATCAGTCAAATAGAAACCAAAAAATGAAAAAAAAAAAAAGATGAAAACATAAAATACCTCATCGGTAAAACAACCGACCTGGAAAATTGATCCAGGAGAGACAATTTAAAAATTGTTGGACTACCTGAAAATCGTCATAAAAAAAAAAAAAACTGTACACTATCTTTCAGAAAATCATAAAGGTAAACTCCTTGGAAGTCCTAGAACCAGAAGGTAAAATAACCATAGAAAGAATACACTGGTTCACCTGAAAGAGATCCCAAATTGTCAACACCAAGGAATATAATAGCAAAATTCCAAAATTACCAGTTGAAAGACAAGGTGCTGCAAGCAGCCAGAAAGAAACAGTTTAAATATCATGGAACCACAGTCAGGATAGCACAGGACCTTGCAGCTTCTACATTAAGAGACCACAGGGAGTGGAACATGATATTCCAAAGGACAAAGGAGGTTGAATTACAGCCAAGGATCAACTACACTGCAAAAATGTGCATGATTTTTCAAGGAAGGAAATGGATATTCAATGAAATAGGGGACTTCCAAGCCTTCCTGATAAAAAGACCAGAGCTCAACAAAAAATTTGATCTTCAAGTACAAGATTCAAGAAAGACATGAAAAGGTAAATGGGACAGAAAGATACAATATGTTGTTAATTAGGGTGGACATCTCTACAAGGGAAGATGATACTTGCATCTCTTGAGAACTATATTGTTATTACACCAAGTTAGAGGAGTATACAAAAAGCGGATGGATATTAGTTGACTTTGATATAATGATAAAAAATAAATCTAATCAAGTGGGTTAAATGGATCCAAGTAAGTGGATTAGTCTGATCTTAGAAAATGTACTGAGAAAGGAGGAGGCAGACAAGGGTAAATTACATTACAGGAAAAGACAGAAAATCCTATTACAGCAGAGGGAAAGAATGGAGGGGGGGTGATCATTGTTTGAACCTTAGTCTCATCAGATTTCGCTCAAGAAGGGAATAACATAATCAGTTAGGTATAGAAATCTAAGTTGCCCTATAGTCAGTAGGAGGGGAAAGGGGAAAGAAAAGGGAGGGAGGAATAGAAGGGAGGAAAGAAGCAGTAAGGCTAAAGGGGAAGAAAAAGGAAAGGGAGGGAGGGACTGAGGGAGGCAGTGGTCAAAAGCAAAACACTAGTGGGAATTTGTACTTACAACTTCACTAATGTGAAAATATATTTAATAGGAATGGAAATGTATAGCATATATCAGATTGTGCACTGTCTTGGAGAGGGTGGTGGGGAGGAAGGGGAAGAAAAATTTTAAACTCAAAAGCATATGGAAGTGATTGTTGATAAATCAAAATAAATTAATAAAATAAATTAAAAAGAAAAAAGAAAATGCTATCCATATCCAAAGAAAGAACTACTGAGTTTGAATGCAGATCAAAGCATAGTATTTGCTCTTTTTTTCTTCTGTTTCCTTTTGTTTCTTCTTTCTTGTGGTTCATCCTATTGGTTCTAATTCTTACTTGCAATATCATTAATGTGAAAATACAATTAATAAGAATGTACATGTATAGCCTATATTAGATTGCATGTCATCTTGGGGAGGGAGGTGGCTAGGGCAGGGGAGAAACATTTAAAACAAGAAAGCGTATGGAGGCTATTGTTGGTAAATTGAAATAAATTAATAAAAAATAAAATACAAAATGGAATTATTATTTATCTATATATTTTGAATACTAAACCTTTATCTAAGAAATTTAATGTAAATGTCTTTTTTTAAATTTTCTCTTCTTATCCTAGATTTATTAGCCCTGTACAGAAGCTTCAATTTTATATAAATAAAATTATCTGTTTTGTGTTTTATAATTGTCCTTATCTCTTATTTAGATAAGGATTCATTGTTATTATTATCCCTATTTTCTGACTTGGAAACTGAGGATCAGGGATACTGTCATTTTCCTTCAATGACAGAATTTGTGTCAGAGGCATGATCTGAAACCACATTGTTGAAGTTTGCATGCCCTCTCCTGAAAGTTGACTTTACTCCCTCTCTCCTTCCAAGTGAAGGGGAGCTTTCTGAACCCAGATTTATCTCCCTTTCTCACACCTTCTCCTTTGCTCTTTCTCCTCTTCTCAGACATCCCAATTGTTTGGTTGCTTAGCCATTCTCCCATTGAGCCCCTCAGAGGTTATCATCTCTCTCTCTCTCTCTCTCTCTCTCTCTCTCTCTCTCTCTCTCTCTCTCTTCCTCCTTCCCTCCCTCCCTCTCTCTCTCTCTCTCCCTTTACCTCTCCCTCTCTCTCTCTTTCTGTCTCTCTCTATGTGTATCTTTCTCTGTCTCTCTCTGTCTCTGTCTGTCTGTCTTTCACACACACACACACACACACACACACACACACATGTAAACTCCCAGGTTGTAGACAAGACATTTGCTTAATAGCTGTTTTTTAAAATTGGTTTGAAATTGAGAGCACAACCAAGGAGGAGGTGGGAGCAGATTCAGGAATGATGTCACCTGGAAATGACTTAAGAAATGCTGGAGAAAGAGGGAAATAGAGGGGAAAAAAGGCTGGGTCATACAAGATAAAACCCTGAGAGTGGTAGTCAGAGGAAAAGACCAGGGGGTTAATGTTTCAGATAGAAGCCATTTCTTTGTCACTTTCTCTGGGATCTCCTTCACAATAGGGTGGCTTGGTCTTCCTCACCCCATAGCCCACTTACTGAGTGAGTGAGACAAATTATATGAGAAATGATTAGTATTTTGACTTTGTCTCAGCCTATCTTTGATTTTAACTTTGACACCAGTATATTTCTATTCTGCCTCTTGGTTTCTGCTTCAGGTTCCCCTATTCCTCTATTACCTCCCAACCTTCCCATTTGGATTTGAGTTGCTGTATAATGAGTCAGTTGCCATGAAAACTCCCTTCAATTATTTTTTTGAAATGAATTTTTTTTAATTTAAGGTATTTTTATTTTAATATGTGTTTTTTAAAACTTTGGGTTACAAATTTTCTTCCTTCCTCCCTCCCCGCCTACCCTCATTGAAAAGGCAAGCATCTTGATGCAGGTTAAAGATAGTAGTCATGTTGTGAAAAACTAAGTATATTTCCCTTCATCCTATCCTGCCCTCCATTTACTCTATTCTCTCTTTTGACCCTGTCCCTGCTCAGAAATGTTTGCTTCTGATTATCCCCTCCCCCAATCTACCCCCCCCATCAACCACCTGCTCTTTTGTCCTCTTCCTCCCTTATTTTCCTGTAGGGTAAGATAGATTTCCATACCCATTGTGTATGTTATTCCCTCCTTAAGCCAAGTCCTTTGAGAATAAAATTCACTCATTCCCTCTAACCTTCCCCCATTTCCCCTTCACTATAAAAGCCTTTTCCTGTCTGTTTCATGTGAGATAATTTACTGCATTGTACTTCTCCCTTTCTCCATCTCCCAGTATAATCCTCTGTCATCCCTTAATTTTATTTTCCAGATATCACCCCTTCATCTTCAACTCACCCTATGCCATCCATCCATCCATCCATCTATCTATCTATCTATCTATCTATCTATCTATCTGTCTGTCTGTCTGTCTGTCTGTCTGTCTATCTAATCTATCTATCTATCTATCTATCTATCTATCTATCTATCTATCTATCTATCCATCTATACATACATAGAATTTTTTCCCTCCCACTACCTTAAAATTGACAAAGGACTCATGAGTTACAAATATCATCTTTCCATGCAGGAATATAAACAGTTCAACCTTAGTAAGTCTCTTATGATTTCTCTTTGCTGTTTACCTCTTCCCTATTTCACTTGAGTCTTGTATTTGAAAGTCAAATTTTATATTCAGCTCTGGTCTTTTCCTCAGGAATGCTTGAAAGTCCCCTATTTTATTGAATGACCATTTTTACCCCTGAAGGATTATGCTCAGTTTTGCTGGGTAAGTGATTCTTGATTGCAATCCTCTCTTCTTTGCCTCCCAGAATATCATCCTCCATGCCCTCCAGTCCCTTAATGTAGAAGCTGCTAAATCTTGTGTTATCCTGATTGCATTTCCACAAAACTTGAATTGTTTCTTTCTGGCTGCCTGCAATATTTTCTCCTTGACATGGGAATTCTGGAATTTGGCTATGATATTCCTAGAAGTTTTCCTTTGGGGATCTCTTTCAGGAGGTGATTAATGTATCCTTTTAATTTCTATTTTGCCCTCTGGTTCTAAAATATCAGGGCAGTTTTCCCTCATAATTTCTTGAAAGATGATGTCTAGGCTCTTTTTTTGATCATGGCTTTCAGATAGTCAAATAATTTTTAAGTTCTGTCATTTGGATCTATTTTCCAGGTCAGTTATTTTTCCAATGAGATATTTCACACTCTTCTATTTTTTTTCATTCTTTTGGATTAGTTTTACAATGCCTTGATTTCTCATAAAGTCACTAGCTTCCAATTGCTCCATTCTAATTTTTAAGGAAGCATTTTCTTTGGTAAGCTTTTCGACTTCCTTTTCCATTGGGCTAATTTTGCTTTTTAAGGCATTCTTGTTCTCATTGGCTTTTTGGACCTCTTTGGCCATTTGGGTTATGCTATTTTTTTGAGGTGTTATTTTCTTCAATATTTTTTTAGTATTTCCTCCATGGCCTGGGACCAATTCATATTTTTCTTGGAGGCTTTGTATGTTGGAGCATTGACTTTGTTGTCCTCTGGTTATATGTTTTAATCTTCTTTGTCACCAAAGTAAGATAATGTAGTCTGACTCTTTTTGCACTGCTTGCTCATGATCCCAGCCAATTACTTGAATTACAAATTTTTTGTTAAGGTAAGGGTCTCTTTCCAGTGTGGAGAATGTACTGTCCCAAGCTTCAGGGATTTTGTGGAGCTATTTTCAGAGATACTTCTAGGGAGCTGTAAATTTTCAGTTCTTCCAATTTTCTATGAACAAGGGCAAGGTGTTTGCTCCTTTTCTGTCCCGTGCTCTGATTTATGAGTCACCACATGCACTCTTTTCTGTCTTGGAACTGTGAGGAAGGTTTCGTCTCCACTGCCACTATAAGCTCCACCACATCAGCCATCCTCCTCACCCCAGGACCACCACCCAGAACTGTGACCCAGATCCAAGCATGGACAAAGCAAGAGAATCTTGTGCCAGCAGAGAGATCCCTGCAATCCACCTCAGATTAGCCCCTCAATTCCCCCTCAGTTTGTGGTCTGGAAGCTCAGGAGGTAGCCACCACCCCAGGGTCAAGCTCTGGGAATGGGGCTAGGACCGTGCACTTCTCTCTCACCACCACAAAAACAGACTTTTCCCACTGACCTTTTAAGCTGTCTTTGGCATTTGTGGGTTGAGAAGTCTGTAATCCCCCAAAGCTGCCCGTGATTCGGTCCTCTGAGGCCTGCTCCAGGTTTGCTGAGGTCTGTGGGCCCATGCTGAACTGTACTCCTCTTCCTGCTGGGTGTGATATACCTTTCTGATCAAGCATCCAGTGGTCTTGGGGTGGAAATTTGTTTCACTTTATCTTTTGTGGGTTCTGCTGCTTTAGAATTTGTTTAGAGTCATTTTTATAGGTATTCGGAGGGGTTTGGGGGACAGCTCAAGGAAGTCACTGCTTTTACTCCACCATCTTGGTTCCACCCCCTTTCAATTAATTTTATCCCAAGAAGACAGCAATTAAATGGAGCAAAAAAGCTTTGGAAGTCTTATGTCTGCAGGAAATTACTAAGTTTCCTTATAGGAGATATGTGTTGCCTCTATGGGATCATTTACAATTGTTTTACACACCCTTCCCCTCCCCCAGAAATAAAAAGTACCTGAAGTGCTCCCATGGGCTGGAGCCAGTATCCTGGACCTACTTGAATTGATAATGAGGTTATTTCCCTTTTCACAGCTGGGAAAATAAATGGCCTGCTTTGATAAGTGAAATGTTCATTCTGCCAATTGTTCACACAGGGCAGCATTTCTGGAATTCCCTGTCAAGAAGGCATCAGGAAAGTCCTCCCTGGAGCTAATTGCTTTTATTCCTGTTTAGGTCAGTTCCTTTTAATAAATGTGAATGCTGAATTTGGACCTGGGGGAAGTGGATTTAATCCTTGTTCTGCCATTTCTTCCCTGCATGTCTTTGGGAAATAACTTCACCTCCCATATGTCTCAGTTGCCCAATGTGTCAAAGAAGGGATTGGACTAGACAAACTTCAAGGTTCCTGCAGGTCAAAGTTGGGAATCCTGCACCTTGCTAACATGCTAGTCTTTGTGTGGAAGCTGACATATTTCACTTAACCCTCAAACTTTTGTTCCCAGCCTACTTGTGAATTAGAAACTGTGTTCCCAGTAGAGTTGATCTCTTTTGGGGATATTTTGGTGATTATTAATTGTACTTTTCCCCCCTAAAAGTGGATTCTGAGTGAATTGCAGAGCCTGTACCACCTGTTGACTTAGAAGTACTGAATTATTGATCTTATAGCAAAAACAAATGTCATAGATCCTTTAAAGGAATTCTATGAAATAACAAGGAAAATCCCCATTTCATTCTGTAGAGCAGTAAGGTTAAGCTCAAACAGAAATAAGAGTCACTAGTCCCTACTAATCCTGGTGTTCCACACATTGACCTAGTTTTCACATGTGATGTTATCTAAATTTTAGTTATTTATTTTTAAAAATACTTCCCAATTTTAATCTGGTTAGAGCAATACTCAGGAGTGTTGTGGATTGTATGTGGCCGTGGGCTATATGTTTGACACCCCTGATTTAGACTAATAAATCCCTTTGCATAAAGGATGTCATACAACAAGGTGGGTCCTATCTATCTATCTATCTATCTATCTATCTATCTATCTATCTATCTATCTGCTTATCTGTCTGTCTGTCTGTCTGTCTATCTATCTATCTATGCCAAGATTTTATGTCTCTTGGAAATATTTTAAGAATACCTTATTCATCTACCCTGGCATTTTAATGTTGAGAAAGGTATAAGATGGGGCTATGCCCACCTGCTAAAAGTGTTCTCCACTGCGTTAAGGAGATTAAGTAGAGAGCCAATGTCCAAGAAGGATAACCTGGAGATAGTGAGATGTGCCAGCTCCTCATGATCACCATATATGTTGTACTTTCTAATCTAGCCTCAGAAAATTGCTGAGCTTGCTGGATGGGATCTACATCGTTCAAAAGAGAGTGCAACAATCAATCACAAATGGATAAATAAGGCCTGTTGACCAGGCCACACTGCCCAGCTGGATGAACAGTACAGAGAATTCATATACAAAAATCTCAGAAGGAAAAATAAGAGCAACAATAGCAACGTACTGCAGACAGATACCAAGTTCCCTTCAAAGGAGGGAAACATATTGGATTGCCTCTGGACAATTAGAAAGGTTTACTAACATGAGGTCATGTTGTGGAGTGGATAGAGAGTCAGTCTAAAAGCCAGGAATAATGGGATTTCAATCCTTTGACATATATTGGCTCTTTGGCACTGGGCACATCATTTAACCCTCACCTTCTCTAGGCAGCATCCTAAGGTGGCATGCTGCAGAGAAGATGGACTATTGTATGCTATGCCTATTCTAAGGCTACAGAAAAGCTATTGATCTACATTTGTAGAGGGAATTTTAATCCCACCCCCAAAGATTTCCCTAGACAATTAAAATTTCCTCTTTTTACCCTTCCAATTACCTCAAGCTTCTTCCTAAAACAGAGATCCATTTAAAACTTTCAAATATCTTCATATGACTGAAAGTCATGCATTGCTAATACCCCCTAATAATTGAAACTGAAACATACCCAAAGAACAGTGGAGAGATAAACATGACCAAAATTTTTCCAACAAGGTACTAAGAAGGAAAAAGGATTCTCAAATATTTGCAAAATTGAACTGAGTCTGTGATCTTATTAGTTGTGTAGGTCCCTCCAACAAGGCAGATAGAAACCAATCCCCATCTGCTTATCTCATATTGGCAGTTTAGTTCAAGAAAGGACTTCCATCTTCATCTGCCCATGGGGATCCACCTGACATGTTGGAGGCCTCCAATTTTCCTGATGTCATGAGTAAAGTTTGACTGTCCAGCAATTATTCCTTGACCTAGCCTAAGTCCACCCCCTACTCTTTCTCTTGCTAACTTGTAATACTTTTTCTTTTTCTACTGACATTCTTTATTCCTCTTCTGTGGAAGTCCTCATTAGTTGTGTGTTGTAGCCTACTTATACTCATAATCCTCCTTTCCACTCCCCTCTGTGAATATTCATCTTCAATTATTTAGAGACAGTGAACTTCCATATCTCTGCCAAATTGCAACACCAGTGAAATTTTAGTATTGAAAATATGAGCCTTGGCTTTGATGGGAAACTTGGGAACAGTAAAAAACCTTTGTAATTTCCCCAAAGTAATTTGATCTTTTTCCTTTCTCTTTTCCAATTCTGGGCCCAGCTCATTGTTTATTTTCATTGTCAACGAAGGATGATATCAGCATATATGAGTGGGGGAGAAAAGGATTGGCCATCATGTAAAATGATCCATAACTATTAGACAGTGTGTGGGTGTCCTCCTATTATATTGCCGTGTGTGTGTGTATGTGTTGTGTGTGTGTGTGTGTATGTATGTGTACATACATAGAGAGGGAGATGAAGAGTGAGAGAGAGAGAGAGAGAGTGAGAGAGAGGATATATAAGGATATTCTGAAGAGTCACACAAGACATAAAGGCATGGATGAGGTATTATTTTCATCTTTTGAAGCAACACTAACATTAAAGAGATCACAGAGAATTTGCAGAGGTTTGCTATTCTTCCCTAGTCCAAGAGCCATTGCATACTCCTCCGTCCCTCTCCTCCCCATAAAAACATAATGCTGTAATTGTCATTATCTCTAAGCCAGGATTTGCAAAGACACATTTGAGAAGGTCTGCATTTCATTTGGAACCCCATTGAAATGTAACTGTTGGAGATCAGAGAATGGATTGTCTTCTTCTTTGTAATCCCAGCACCTGGAAAACTTCCTAGCCCTTCCTAGTGCTAAGTAAATGATTGTCGGATATATGAATTAAAAAAATAATAAATGAATGAATGAATGACTCTAGAATTCCTCGACTTCCTTCAGACTCTAAAATGATATAATCTTGTGATGTAGCATTACACACACACACACACACAAGTGATATAGCATTTTACATATATATTCATATGCACATGAATCATACCTAGACAGTAGGCCAGTGCCATGCCAAGAAAATGAATTGCTTCTATTTAAGTCATCTTAGGAAGATCCTAAAGATCACCTGGAGGGATAAGATGTCATGGACACTGAGGTCCTTTCTTGAATTGAACTGCCAAACATTCAAACCCTGCTTCAGAGAGTGCAACTCCAATGGGCTGCCCACGTCGTTCAAATGCAAAACGTCCTTTTGCCAAAAAGACTATTTTATGGAGAACTCACACAGGATGTGTTCACATGGTGGTCAAAAGAAGTGATACAAGAATAGTCTCAAGGTCTTTCTTGAGAACTTTGGAATTGATTATGCAACATGGGAGACAGTGGCGCAGGACTAGTCAGCATGGCGTGTCCACATTAGAGAAAGTGTTGTCCTTTAGCGCAAAACAGAATTGAGAAAGCTCAAAGGAAATGCAAGATGTACAAATTTAGAGAATGCACTCCAAGTGTTCACATAGATTATTTGTGTGCAAACTGCGGTAGAGTATTCTGAGCTCATACTGGTCTGGTCAGCCACAGTTGGACACACTGAAACTTGACTCTAGAATAGTGACGCCATTTTGGTCCTCTTTGAGAATGAAGGACACCAAACGATATCAACATTTGTGTGTGTGTGTGTGTGTGTGTGTGTGTGTGTGTGTGTGTATTTGTGTGTGTATACACACACACATATTTCATATTGGATAGATTTTTGTAACTGAGAAATTATATCTACTTAATATTCATCTTATAAAAATGGCATTTGACCAAAGAAGAAATTTTGCAGGAAGTTTAGACTTAGAATTTTCATAATTGGCCAAGAGATAAAGGAACTATACAAAATAACAATCTCTATTGGTACAGAGGATAGAGTATTGGACTTGGGAACAGGAATTCCTGAGTGTAAATCCACTCTACAGCTATGTGAGGCTGGACAAACCAGCTAACCTTTATGTGATTCAACTTCCTTATCTGTAAAATGGGAATCATAATAATATCTGCCCCCCAAGGTTGTTGTGAGAGTATAATGAGATAATATTTGAAAGCACTTAAAAATATTTAAGTACTACTTAAATGACAGCTAGGCATTTTCTGTGAAGGTATCTGGCTTGTAGCTTTTAAACCATATTAATTTTCCTACCAAATGCATCATTTCCTATGTGTTTTGTTTACATACGACTTGGAAAACATATGTAGGGGCCTTGTCAAAATTGAGGGAGGGGGAGGGCATTGAGTCATAACAGTGTTTGTGGGTTTTTTTCAGTATATTTTCTTCAAGCTATTCAGCTGAATGTTTTGGAAATGGCCTGGAATCCAGGCACTATTAAAAATAAATTTGCTACCTCCTAAACTGGTTTCTCCCCCCCTTCCAGTGGACCAATTTATATAATATAGGGAATCATTTCTAATTAAATAGTAAATTGTTATTTACTCAGGTTTGGAAAAATCAATAAATTATTACAATCTTTGGAGGAATGTCTTCTCTGTACCTCAAAGTAAAGCTTTATTCTCCTAAAAACAAAGCAAAACATGACATTCTTACAATTATCCAGAGGTCACCCTTTGCTTTTTTTATTTCACCTAATGAGATAGAATTTTAACATCTTCAGATACTAAATATTCCCATCTATCAATGAGACTATATACAAATGTCCCTGTTCACTGATGGGCTGACAACTGGCCCCATCTCTTCCAGCTCATACAATATGTTTTTTTATATGATACAGCCTCCCAACTACACCAAAACTTTTCCTTCATTTCCTGCCCTGGTCTCTCCAATGATACAGCATTTTCTGGTGGTCCTTTTTTCTGCTTCATCTAAGGCATTGCAATACGGATGCCAGATTTTCCTCTGGAGTTGAAATTAAAGAGTAATTAACAAAACCTGGTTGAACCTCTTTGATCCACTCTAGCAAAAACAAAACCCTGTTGTTTTGTGGATGAGAATCTTGTCAGCCTTGTTCCATGTGGTTGATTCTGCCTTTGTGCTGTTGTGAGGGCTGTATCCACGCCAACACAGGCAAGCGACTGTTCTTGACGTAACTCACTCTCCAGGTACTGCCCACTCACTTTTCTGTTCAGTCTCCTGTCATTCCTGTCAAAGGAAACTCTGCAGGGGAGTCCCAAAGCGGGGGAAGGAAATATTAGAATGTGAAGTTAGAATAGAGCTACTGGAACTTTATTTGAAAATGGAAATGAATGAGTATTTTTTCCCCCTTGTAACTTATTTAAAGCAAAGGTTGCTTGGTTCCCCTTTCTTCTATTGGGTTTCCTCCTTCCCTTTTTCATCTTTCAATCAATCAATGATCATTTGTCAAGCACTTACAATGTGCCAGGCACTCTGTCCTAAGTGGTGGGCACACAGCAACAAATGTTTCCATAGCAAACAATCCTTCCTCTTAAGAAGGTTATATTCTATTGGAGTAGGCATCACATTTATATGTAAGGGTATGCAGAAGAAACATAAGCAGAACAAATACAAAATAAATACTGAGGAGTCAAATACAAGGTAGTTGAGGAGAGGAAGCCTTGCAGTTGAGGGATCAAGAAAAGTTTGCCATAGAATGTGATCCTTGAGCTGCATCCAGATCACTTACCCCTCTCGTCATTTCTTCCTTTCATTTGTTTTTTTTTCTTCCTTTTGCACAGATGTTGTGATCCTGTGGGTAAATATTTTTCACACGATGTGTCTGACTTCAGTGGACAGGGCAGTTCTTTGAAACAAAATGTGATGAAAAAGAGTCAAGTTATCAACAGATATTTGGAAAAAGTCCTATTATCCACTGAATATCATAATTTTAAAGGACACAAGATGAATCTAGTTTGACCCATACCTGAATGAGAATTCTCTTCAACATTCCAATAAAGACTGCTACATCTGTTACTTCATAGTTGTCAGTGATAAGGAACTTACAACTTCCCAAGACACTCCAATCCATTTTGGGATAGGTCTAATTTTTAGGAAGGTTTTCCATACATTGAGTAAAACTCCACTTCTCTACAAATTCCACCTCTCAAAGCCAAGCAGAGTAAGGTCATTCCCTCTTCCACATGACAGCTTTTCAACTATTTGAAAATACTTGTCCTAAGAGCCAACTCTTTCCCCTCACTTTCACTGAGTGTTCTCCTTGCAAGACTTGGCTAGTTTCTTCAATGAATCCTCACACGATGCAACTCTGAGTCCCTTCACCATATTCTCTGTTGTCCTCTGAACTCTCTCCACATTATCAATCCCATTTCATAACATGTGGTATCCTAAATGAACACAGTTATTTTATGCAGTTCTCCAGTTATGGTCTACCCAAGGCAAAAAAGTATAGAACAATGGCCTACCCTCTTTTTCCTGGAAGCTATGCCTCCTTTGAGCAGAAATGTGGTAGAATATATTAGAATGCCAACCTCACAATTGGAAAACTCTAGCTTCAATTTTTACCTTTGAAACATACTGGCTATGTCACCCTGGCCAAGCCACTTATCCTCTTAGTACCCTAGGAACTCCATCACTAGTCTGCAATATTTGCAATGCAGTACTAAAGGGAGTGTGCACATCCTGAGCTCCCAGTACCAATGGAATAACCATTCTGGTCCAAAACAAAATGAAAACAAATGAAAACTAAAAACCCTCTCCCTAAGCAGCCCAATATTGCTTCTGCTCTTTTATACTATGCAATATACTGTTTCCTCCCATTGTGGTTATAATCCATTAAAGCACCCACATCTTTTCAGCTGACTTGCTTTCTAACCATGCTTCCTCAACCTTACACTGGTGAAGCTGAGCTTTTGAAACCCCAAAATAAGAGAACATTTATCGATTCCAATCTTAACTGATCTGGCCCAATGTTTTTATCAGCCAAGAGCTTTTTGAATCCTTCCTGTCACTTGGTGTATTCACTAACTGTCCCAGATTTATTTCACCTTTACATTTGGTAGGCAGCCATTAATTTAGTTAAGGAATAAAGGAAAAACATGGATTTCATTGATATAATGCTTTTCTTTCATAAGAAATTATGGGCAGAGGAAGCGCGAGTCAGAGTGAGGCGGTGACAGAGCGAGGAGTGCGGTGCTGCGGGCCGAACCGAATTCACCATGGGTGATGTGGAGGAGGGCAAGACGATCTTTGGTCAGAAGTGTTCTCAGAGCCACACCATCGAGAAGGGGCAAGCACAAGATGGGGCCCAATCTGAAAGGCCTCTTTGGCTGAAAGACCGGCCAGTCTCCCAGCTTCTCCTACACAAATGCCAACAAGAACAAAGGTATCATCGGGGGAGCGGATATGCTGATGGAATATCTGGAAAACCCCAAGAAGTACATCCCTGGAACTAAAATGATCTTCACAGGCATTAAGAAGAAAGGAGAAAGGGCAGACTTGATAGCATACCTTCAGAAGGCCACCAATGAGTAATAGTTGTCTGCTGCCTTAACTATTATAAAAAGGAGATGTCTCTCGTGATGAGATTGCTTTTCTTTTTTTACATGTATCATAACAATACTATTTAATATGGTTTCATCAACCAGAGAATTTTGATCATGAATGGCTGTTTAAAAATTTTGGTCAGCAGTCCTATTAAAGGAATGGTCATAATTATAGCCACAACCGAGCTGTCATACTTATCTGTTTGTTTTACAAGATTTTTATTAGAGGTAATGGGCTCCACCTCTATCTTGGAAAGTTTTGATTGAATCTGGTTTCTTTTACTAAGCAATAGGGAGAATCTACTTGATAGTTTCATATGACTTTTACCTGTAGTGTGTTGGGGGTGGTGGGTGGGGGGATTCTATTTTGGAAAAAGTTGTGCCCCAGCCTGTCCAAAGGCAAGGTCAAAGGAATAAAACAAACCCACAAATTTCCAACTGAAATTCCCTAACTTTCCATTCATAAACAGTTCAATTACAATGATTTGATTAAATACTGCCTTTAAATTGTTGAAAGGCACTTCAGTGTATTTTATTGTCTAACAATGCAGAGTAAAGAACATTCCATCACACATGTGGGTGATCTTTGAATTGGAGCTGTGATAGGACCTCTTGCTGAGTTGCTAAGTACCTGTTAAGCTCACTTGTACCTTAGGATTCACTTTTAAGACCTGTTGAATTTGAAGTTTGCCGACATGTTCTATAGCATGTGAATAGTGTTAAAACTGACTTGGGTTCAGCTGTAAATGGTGTGATCATAAGAATTCAGCAATTAAACACCTGTCAATACAAAAAAAAAAGAAATTATGTACATTTTACATCCCACCTTCAAAATACAAAATAACACCTGATATGATTGAAAAATTGTCAGCATTGAGTTCTCAATGCCATAGAAAGTCAAGTTCAAACACCATTCCCTGACTTTCAGTGTTCTTTAGGATCTATCACTTTCCTTCCTTTTTAGTCTTTTTCCCTATATATTTTCAAAGACTGAGCCACTCTCTGTCTTTTGTCTATGCTCTCCATTCTTCTGAGTCTAGTTTTCATACATTCTGTCTCTCAGTCTGTGTGAATTACTTCTTTTCAATAGCCAAGTCCTCCGTCATTTCCTCAGGCATAAGTAGCTTCTGCTTCTTTGACTTTCTGCTGTAACTCTGGGGTTGGATCACTGCTAGGCATGAAACACACTATAGACCTTATATTACACTTAGATCTTTGCTGTTATCTTTAGTGGTTAATGTCTTCTTTCAGGCTGGACCTGGGTGTTATCCCATCTTTTCTTCAACATCTATTACCTTTCTTCAGTTTTATCATTTCTCCTTCCCCCACCCCAAGACAAAAATTTTTCTGCTTGATTTACAATATTAACACAATTATAAACATAATAATATTCCTTATATTGGGTGATTTTAAGTATTCTTACTCTGAAATCCCTTATTTTATCATCTCACTGCACTTTCTAGGCTACTCATTGTAGACTTTACAATCCAATTCCTTCTTTTGATTCAAAATAGCTGATCAAGACTTGTACCAGTATCAGTGAGAACATCTCCTGTGATTCTTCCAAAGCAGGGGCAGCAGCATATCTTGTCCTCAGCTTCTTTGAATGTTTGTGCATAGAATGGTCATATATTATGGTTGTGATAGACAGAGTTAGAGATGAAGAAAGAAAATTGGATCAATGATGAATTGACATGTATTTTAGTCACAACAAATGTAGTTAAGGAGCCTTCAATCATAGGCCCCTTAAATCTTCCCCAGTTCAAGGCACACTTTGGAATGATATCTTCTCATAAGCATTGATCATGACCCTCCAATGAAGGACCTTTGTCAGAACAACCAGAGTCTATGAATCCAAAGCAAATGTTACAGTGATAGCACAACCAAATGAGTGAGAAGGAAAATCCCCAGATATCTACAAGGGGGGCCCTCCTACCACTCCTCACCACTGTTTGTCTCCTCATTCTTGTTGCTGATGCTTAATAAATGTGAAACGAGTGGAGTGGGATCCTAGAGAGCAGAGGCTGTCCCCTACGTAGTGCAGATCCCTCTACATACTTAGGAATTATGAGCTTGATTATTGAGAAGATGGACCTAATTAATATGGCAAGCATGTTTAATGAGAAAAAAGATAGCGAGCTATGGTTTCATGGGAATTTTTGAGGCACAACATTAGAATTGTGAATTTTGTTTGTGAAAAGGCACTTGCATGTATCCTTCACCTGTCAGGCTATAAATTTCTTCTTAGAAGGATGGCCCAAGAACCTCTAAAACACTTGAGACTAATTTCCTGGTGCAATCTTTCAGTGCCTACTCTGACTCTGGACTCAAGCCACAGATACTAAGGAGTTGAAAGAAGATTTTCAATCTGTTATCAATAAAAATGCCAGTCTTCTCATTGCTGACCCAAACAGTATTAACAAAAATCACTGGACTCTCTTCTTTTCCTTCCTGTTTGAGCTATGCCCGCTTTCATCCCTGAAGAGCAGCATGTGTCTTCTTCCTTGTGATCTAGTCTTCAGCCTGGCAATTTAGAAATATTCATAAAGAATTGCTATTAATTAATAAAAAATGTTCACAAACTTTGTTTATGAATTATTCATGTGGAATCGCACGTATGAGTCCTGTTGATAAATAATCATGAAGAGATCTGGAATTTGTTAATGATTAATGAATATTTATGCAGGGGTTGGTACTCCATTCTGCTTCACTATTCCATTAAAAAAAAAAAAACAAAATTAGTTTCCTTTTTTCTGCCTTATCCTCTACTCAGGAGGTCAGGATATCTTTGAGACAAGCAGGTGTCTTAGCATGGTTTCCAATGAGAAGAAATCTGCAGACTGGATGAAGTTAACAAGTCCAAGTTGCTGATTTAGACTGGCCCCATTTTGGCCAAAGTTTTGTAGGCAATAATGTCTTCTGATTTTTGACTCCCCACCTATGACAGGAAGATTGCTGAGTGGGGCCTACTTAGCACAGTAGACATGATAATATAGAAAGTAGAAACCACTTCCTGGAAAGCTGATCTTTTGAAAGAAATTTCTCACCATGTGCCAAAGGCAGTGTTAGCTCTGATGCCTTTTAAGGGGCCTTCTGGGCATGAACAAATCTGACGTTTCTTCGCCAGGTGGGATGAGGATTTGGATGAGCTCAGACCCTGGAACGTCAGCCTGTCATCACCTGTCATTCTCCAGGAGAAGGGCAATTAAGAAGATTCATTTTTGGAGCTCTTCATAGGTTTAGAGTGTTTCTTAATCATCGATGTGTTAATCCCCCTTTGAAGTAGATTGGGCCTCAGCTGGCTTTTTCCCATGAGGTCAGAACCACAGACGCTGAAGGTCCCTTCCAAAGCAGCTGTATGGCTAACTAGAATAACAGAAATAACAAGGGTTGATACTGGGGAAAGTGGTCAAGGAAGGTTGCCTCTGGATTGATCCCTACCCATCTTGTCTTTCTGGAGTCCTCTCCCTTCTTTCAATCCCGTTACCTCTGAAACACAAAGTTGGACGAGACCTTAGCAATCATTAAATGAAAACCTGTACCTGAAAGGAATCCCCACCGTAAGATCCTTGACAAGTAAACTCTAAGAGATCATGCCAAGCTGGAGAGGCTTTCAGTACCAGTCCCTTGATGGTTCATGTGACTGTAGTCTAAGGTCATGCAAGTTGGGAGACATGAATCCCCAAGTCTGCCATGATGTGATGAAGCTTAGGCTCCCATTACTTCATAAAGTCTGCTTATAAAGGAAGCCAGGGCCAAGACAGAGGGCCCTCACAGGCTTTGAAATCAAGTGTTCTTACAGCAAGAAATTATATTGGAAAGAAGGGTAAAGATTTACATACTATTTTTTGTCTTTCTTTCTTTGATACTTAATACTTTACCTATACTATAGTAAGCGCTATCTAAATGGTTTTTCATTCGTTTGCTCATGTATGCATTCCCTCCTGCCTTGAGTAAATGATTGTCTTGTTTTCTCTTATTCACATGATTTACCTTTTTTTCCATATTAAAAGAGATTTTAATCCCTTATATGTGTGTTTATGGTTGTGTGTGTGTGTGTGTGTGTGTGTGTGTGTGTGTGTGTGTGTGTGTAGGGGGGATGTCCCATATTACACATGGTAGGGAACAGAGGTGAAGGAGGTGAGATAGAGTTCCTTTCTTTCTAGGCCCTGAACCAAGTTCTTCATGGCATATAATTTTCCTAAATGCCCATGTGTTTTTGAATCAAGATTATGTTGGTCCAATAAACCACTGATGTTAGACAATGTGGTTGCTAAAAGTTGCGGGCTACAAAGAGAGTTACAACACCTAGTGAGGTAAGACTCTATTCACACTCTATTCTTTACCTCTTCCCAACCCCTTTATCTTCTCCTCTCCCCCTTCCTCTCTCTCTTCCCTCCCCCCTCTCGCCCTCTTCTCTCCAGTGAATCAGACTCTACTCTCCCTGGTGAATTCCAAGCTATTTTCCCTTCTATAAGAAGGCATCCTCTTCTGTAGCTCTCGGGTGCAGAGATTCTGTTATGCACACTTTGCCTTTAGAAGGCATCATCAGAAGGGAATTACTCTTTTTCACAAGCTGAACAGCAAGATAAGATTTGCAATGAGAATCCTTTCTGACATTACCGAGAAAAGGAAAGGTGATAAGAAAACCAAAAGGAATTTGAAAGTCTAGAAAAGGCTGTCTAAAGACTTGAGTAATTCTCTTTACTAATATGTTTGGCACAATCACCTAAACTTCTCCAGGAAAATTCTTCTTTTGCTTAATTTGTTCCAAGAAAGAGATACCCAAATGTGTTTTAATGCCCCATAATTGCTAGGAGCTACACTTTACTTTGCCCTTACAAACATTCCCACGTGAAAAAGAAACTACCTCTTTCAACTGTATGGAGATGCAAAGGGGAAACACCTCCATGTCATGGATGCAATAAATTTCAGTTACAATTACAGCCTGACATATCATAGGTAATGTCTGATTTTAGAACAGGGTCGGTCATTCAACAGTCATTTGTAAAATGCTTCCTGTGTGCCTAGAATTTTGATAGTGGCAGTGGCTACAAAGCTAGTCACGACATTCAGAGTTTGCATCTGAGTGAGGAGTGGGGGTGGTGGAGGGAGAAACATGCACAAGCAGGAGCTAGCTAGCATTTGTATGGCATTTTAAGGCTTGTGAAACACTTTGAAAATAGTAGTTCATTTAATCATCATGGTAATCCTGGCAGGTAGGTGCAATTATTTTCTCTATTTCATAGATGAGGAGACTAAGGCTGAGACATTCTGTGTCATGACCAGCATCACATAGCTAGTAAATCTTAGAGTCAAAATGCCAAGTCAGGGCTGCTTGATTACCAAGTCCAGTTTTCTAGCCATTTAGGCTATCTAGCTCCTCTATAAGTATAAATAAATTTAAAATATATACAAATTCAAAGTAATATGTAGTGAGTAATGGTTAATGGAATCAAGGGAGACTTCGTGTAGGAAAAAATATATATATATACAAACACATACACACACCACACACACACACACACACACACATACAACTGATAAACCTATAACTAAATAAGGGCAGCTAAGTGGCACAGTGGACAGAGTGCTGGGGCCTGGAGTCAAGAAGATTCATCTTCCTGAGTTCAAATCCAGCCTCATACACTTATTAGCTGTGCAACCCTGGACAAGTCACTTAACCTTGTCTGACTCAGTTTCCTCATCTGTAAAACAAGCTGGAGAAAGAAATGGTGAACCACTCTAGTATCTTTGCTAAGAAGATCCTAAATAGGGTTATGAAGAGCCAGATGTGACTGAAAAATGACTCAACAACACAACCACATATACATATATATATGTCTGTAAATCACAATGAAATGTTTTGAAATTAAAATAACCAAGTTTGGCCTCAAAGAAGACAAGAGAATATGTCAGCCTTCTTTTTTTTGTAGGGAATTGTGGGTGATACATATACCAGAACTTATCAGCTGAGTTGAAGCATTGCTGACCCTATGTTTATTTCCTTTTCCCTTTTGTGCTTTATAAGGATGGCTCCCTGGAAGGGGAATGGAAGAAATATATGGGGAAATGAAGGCTCTACCCAAAGGAATATAGACTAGAACTGTGGTTTTATTCATATAAAAGAATCCCTTATGAGAACACTTCCTCCACCAACGCAATTAGCACCATAGATGGTTCTTTGAACTTTGTCATCTTAGTTGTCTAGAATACAGAAAATGTTAAGTTACTGGTCCAGGGTCTCACAGCCAGTATGTGTCAGAGGCAGGGCTTAAACCCAGGTCCATCTGACTTTGAGGATAGCAATATTGTTTCTCACAAATGTGTACATACACTCAGACTCATACACACCTACACCTTTATTGTGTGTGTGTGTATGTGTACACACACACACACACATATATATATATATACATATGCACACACACATATATATATATACACACACATATATATATGTACACACACACACATATATATATACACATCTACTCATATAGATTTGTTCAATTCATTTTCTCAAAGAGTTTTGTTTCTTATTTCATCATGTTCAATCATGTTTGACTCTTCATGACCTCATTTGAGGTTTTCTTGGCAAAGATGCTATACTGGTTTGATACTATACAGGGTAACAGCTAGCAAGTGTCTGAGGTTGGATTTGAATACAGGCCTTCTTGACTCCAGTCCTGGTTCTTTATGCAGCATACCATCTAACTACCAAACAATAGCCTAATTAAATAATCCCAAAGGAAAAAGGAACGTAGAATAAAATAAAAATAATATGAAAATGAGTTTGATGTCAGCTATTACAGGATTACAGTAAACTTCCTTTTTCATTCTTGGCATTGTCTTTAATCACTAATATAAGCATATTGACTAGTTGCAAATGAAATTTGTTTTTTGCTTGAACAAGGAGGCAGATCTCAGAATGGAGAAGACACTTCTCTCAGAGGTAACAGCCCAGGGTCTATTTCTCTCTCTGGCAATTGGAAAAGTCACTTAGTCCCTCCTCTCCTTTGTTTTCTTATCTAACAAATGAGGAGATTGACTACATGGTCTCTAAGGGGCCTTGCCTTCTCTGGTCTTCATTTGCAAAATGATTATAATGGATTAGGCAGTCTCAGAAGTCTCTTCCCAACTTGACATTTTGTGATTATCTATGGATAGATTACTTTCTCTGAAATGTTTCATTTCTTTCTGACCCATGAGATTTTGAATTATTACATCTACAAGTTGAGAGAAAAGGTCCTTAAGGAAAGATTGATAGTCGGACATGAGCTGGGTTGTTAATATCACCATCTCTGTCTCTCCACCATGTGTAGTGAAGGCCAGTGTTCTTTTCTCTGGGGATGTTTAAAAAAAAAGATAATTGGAGGCTGGAAGGGGGGGTGAGGGGAGCAATGCTGAACGCCACTGACTAAAGACAGTTGTGTATGAAAGCAAAGACAGAGAGCCCTTTAATGAACACTGGAAAGTGCACGGACATTTTGTTGTTGCCGTTTGGTCATTTTTCAGTCTTGTCCAGCTCTCTGTGACCTCATTTGGGGTTTTCTTGGCAAAGATCCTGGAGCGGTTTGCCATTTCCCTCTACAGCTCATTTTGCAGATGAGGAAACTGAGGCAAATAGGGTAAGTTATTTGCCCAGAATCATCTGGCTCGAAAGTATCTGAGGCCAGATTTGAACTCACAAAGATGAGTCCTCCTGACTCTAAGCCTGTCACTCCATCCCCCTGTGCCACCTAACTATGTGGACCTTTTAGGAAGTCTAACTCAATAAAAACATACAAACCAAAGCAAACAGAAAAACACAAGCAATTTGATTAGAATAACTTCTGGTGGGCAGATCTCTTTCTGAGGTTGTGTGCTGCATTATTTATGGTTGAATTTGGAGTCAGAGGATCTGGATTCAGATCCCACCTCTGGTGATTGCTACTGCTGTGCTGTTATGTGAGTCCTCAGCCTCAGTTTTCCAGTAAGGAGACTAGGCTGGGTGGCCTCTGAGGCAACTTCCAGATCTTGCCTTTGCGTCTCAGGACCTGTATTGGAATCCTGGCTCTTCACTTGGTAAGACTATGATTTGGAGCAAGCCCCAACAGCTCCCTGGGTCTCAGTCAGTTAGAGTCGGAAGCTAAGTAGCTAAACACTCCCTTCCAGCTCTAAATTTCAGGTATTTTGATACTGTTAGTATATACTTCTGGACAGCATCCCTGAAGATAAGATGCGCGGTGGCATGATTAATGGAGAGGTGGCCTCAGAGTCAGAAAGAGATGAATTCAAGTCTCAGGCACACAGGAGTTGTAAGACCCTGGGCTGCTTGAACCTATAAATAGCCTCAGACAATTTTCTAAGAGTATAAACTGAGAAGTAGCAGGCAATCAGCTATAATGATACAGTACAGATATATGTGTACGTATGTATATATAAACATAGTACGCATGTATACCTACATATACACCTACACACATATGCATATGTTAGAGGGAATTCTTCACCGGGAGTTCTCTATATCAGTTAAGTCACAAGTCTAATCAAAAGAAAAACCTAATATCCTGACACTACAGAACAAAAGAGCACTTTGAGAAAGAGATTTTTTCAACTTCTCCTAGGACCAGGTTTGCCTGAATTTACAGTAAGTAATTGAGTTCCTGGCATCCTGTTCCAAATCCCAAGAAAAGGAGACGGAGAGTATTTGGGGAGAGAAGTCATACTTAGCTTATACTCTGATCTCCAGAGAAGCCTTGATACCAGCTACTATTCCAGCCGTCTCTCAAGAAATCCAAAGAAAGACAAGAAATCAAGTCTCGAGGGGAAATGGAGAGGCACACTTTAGTTGTGATGGTAAAGTACACAACACCTTCAGCCCAACCATCTTGTCTGACCGTATTAGCTTCTTTCTATAAAGAGGCTAGCCCTTGTGTCCTGCTGTGCAACGCCAAACTCTGAACTTGATGCCTGAACTTGTCAAAGTGCCCACACTCCTTTAAGGAATATGTCTTCAAATCCAGGGGCCTTGTGGACATGATGATGGAAATCTGCCACGTCTCTCCAGTCCTACAGATTATTGGAAGCCATCAACCAGGACTGTTATTTCCCGCTGGACTGGGAGTGGGGAGATGAAAGTAGAGTTTTCATATTCCTGTTAGACATCTAGAAAATAATATGGCCTTCTTGTGGAGGATGGTGAAGTAGGGTGATTTCTACCAGCTCCTGTTTTGCTTCCTAATGGGTAGGGTAAGCATATGGTGCAGCCTGA
Source organism: Phascolarctos cinereus (assembly GCF_003287225.1). NCBI lineage: Eukaryota > Metazoa > Chordata > Mammalia > Diprotodontia > Phascolarctidae > Phascolarctos > Phascolarctos cinereus. The sequence continues at coordinate 7,674,467 of NW_027555514.1, read as the reverse complement.
GGGCTTCCACCTTCACTCTTTTGTATTATTATCATAATTAACATCACCATTGTGCCAATGAGAATGGGGGCATGTGTTCAGCCTTTTTACATAAACAACCATGGTTACCCCCTTTGATAGAGATGAATGGGTCACAAAAGCAAAACAAATGATTACAAGGAAAAATCAAAGTTTGATGTGAAGTCACCACAACATAGCAATTGTTTGTCACATGCCCTATGGCTCTGACTATAATGTTTTTTATTTTTTGTTTTTTTAATATAAATTTGTTCATTTTTAGTTTTCAACATTCACTTCCACAAGTTTTTGAGTTCCAAATTTTCACCCCATCTCACCCCTCCCCCACCCAAGATGGCATGCATTCTGAATATCCCTTCCCTTCTGTCTCTTCTATCTCTCCCCCTTCTCTTATTCCCTTCCCCTTCTACTTTCCTGTAGGGCAGGATAGACTTCTGTACCTCATTTCCTGTATTTCTTAATTCCCAGTAGCATGTGAAAGCATTTTTTTAAAATATGTTTTTAAAACTTTAGGTTTAAATTTCTCTCTTCCTCCCTCCCACCCACCCTCACTGAAAATGCAAGCAAGTCAATATAGATTGTACATGTGCAGTTATGCAAAACACTTCCATAGTAGACATGTTTTGAAAAACGAACTGTATTTCCCTTAATTCTATCCTGCCCTCCCATTTATTCTATTCTTTCTTTTGACCCTGTCCTCCTCAGAAGTATTTACTTCTGATTACCCCTTTCCCAATCTGCCCTCTCTCTATCATCCCCCTGCTCTCTTGTCCCCTTCTCCCCCTATTTTCCTGTAGGGTAAGACAGATTTCCATACCCAATTGAATGTGTATGTTATTCCCTCCTTAAGCCAAATCCTATGAGAATAAGATTCACTCATTCCCTCTCACCTTCCCTCATTTCCCCTCCACTGTAAGACACTTTTCTTTTCTGTTTTTTTTTTGTGAGATAATTTACCCCATTCTACCTCTCCCTTTCTTCTTCTCAGTGTATAATCCTCTCTCATCCCTTAATTTTATTCTCCAGATATGACCCCTTAATCTTCAACTCACCCTGTGCTCTATCTATCTATCTATCTATCTATCTATCTATCTATCTATCTATACATACATACATACATACATATAATTTTTTTTTCCTCCAACTACCCTAATACTGACAAAGGTGTCATGAGTTATAAATATCACTTTTCCATGCAGGAATGTAAATAGTTCAATCCTAATAAGTCTCTTATGATTTCTCTTTCCTGTTTACCTCTTCATGCTCCACTTGAGTCCTGTATTTGAAAGTCAAATTTTCTATTCATCTCTGGTCTTTTCATCAAAAATGCTTGAAAGTCCTCTATTTCACTGAATGACCATTTTTTCCCCTGAAGGATTATACTCAGTTTTGCTGGGTAGGTGATTCTTGGTTGTAATCCTATCTCCTTTGCCCTCTGGAATATTATATTCCATGCCCTGCGGTCCTTTAATGTAGAAGCTGCTAAATCTTGTGTTATCCTGATTGTGTTTCCACAGTACTTGAATTGTTTCCTTCTGGCAGCTTGTAATATTTTCTCCTTGACCTGGGAACTCTGGAATTTGGCTACAATATTCCTAGGAGTTTTCCTTTGGGGATCTCTTTCAGGAGGAGATCTGTGGATTCTTTCAATTTCTATTTTGCCCTCTGGTTCTAATATCAGGGCAGTTTTCCTTGATAATTTCTTGAAAGATGATGTCTAGGCTCTTTTTTTCATGGCTTTCAGATAGTCCAATAATTTTTAAATTCTCTCTCCTGGATCTATTTTCCAGGTCAGTTGTTTTTCCAATGAGATATTTCACATTGTTTTCTAATTTTTCATTCTTTTGGATTTGTTTTACAGTGTCTTGATTTCTCATAAAGTCACTAGCTTCCAATTGCTCTATTCTAATTTTTAAGGAAGTATTTTCTTCAGTAAGCTTTTGGACTTCCTTTTCCATTTGGCCAATTTTTCTTTTTAGGGCATTTTTCTCCTCATTGGCTTTTTGGACCTCTTTTGCCATTTGGGTTAGGCTATTTTTTAAGGTGTTATTTTCTTCAGTATTTTTTTGGGTCTTCTTTAGCAAGCTGTTGACTTGTTTTTCATGATTTTCTTGTATCACTCTCATTTCTCTTCCCAGTTTTTCCTCTACTTCCCTTACTTGCTTCTCAAAATCCCTTTTGAGCTCTTCCAAGGCCTGGGACTGATTCATATTTTTCTTGGAGGCTTTGGATGTAGGAGCTTTGACTTTGTTGTCTTCTTCTGGTTGTATATTTTTGATCTTCTTTGTCACCAAAGTAAGATAATATAGTCTGACTCTTTTTGCACTGCTTGCTCATGATCCCAGCCAATTACTTGAGTTTTAAACTCTTTGTTAAGGTAAGAGTCTGCTTCCAATGTGGAGAATGTACTGTCCCAAGCTTCGGGGGTTTGTACAGCTGTTTTCAGAGATACTTGTAGGGACCTGTAAATTTTCAGTTCTTCCAAGGTGGTATGATAAGGGGCAAGGTGTTTGATCCTTTCCTGGCCCATGACCACAAGTACTCCTTTATGCCCTGTTACTGTGAGGAAGGTTTCCTCTTCCCAGCCACTATGAGCTCCACCACACCAGAGCTCCTCCTCACCCCAGCACCGCCACCCAGAACTGTGACCCAGATCCAAACATGGGCAAAGCAAGAGATTCCTGCCTCAGCACTGCAAAAGAGATCCCTGCAATCCCTCTCTGATCACCCACTGGATTCCCCCTCAGTCTGTTTGCCAGAAGCTTGGGAAACAGCTGCCCCCACAAGGGCTGCGATCTCAGGGAACTGGAGCTGAGATCCCGCGTTCCTCTCTCAGCACTGCAGAAACACACTTTCCCCACTGACCTTCTAAGTTGTCTTTGGCGTTAGTGGATTGAGAAGTCTGGAAGCCTCCACAGCTGCCGGCAATTTAGTCCTCTGAAGTCTGCTCCAGGTTTGCTGTGGCCTGTCTGCCCCAGCCCTGCACAATACATTTTTCTCATCAAACACCCAGTTTGTCTTGGGCTGGAAATTTGTTTCACTCTGTCTTTTTGTGGGTTCTGCTGCTTCAGAATTTGTTTAGAGCCATTTTTTATGAGTATTTGGAGGGCTTTGGGGGAGAGCTCAAGTACGTCGCTGCTTTAACTCTGCCATCTTGGCTCCGCCCCCCTATAATGTTTTTTAAAAACCAATGTTCTTGAAATGTTAAAAGAAAAAGACATCCTTGTATGGAAAATGCATCATAAAGTATCATTCTGTCATAAAAGTTTTTCACCTCTTCCTACATCCTTCCTGCTTTTCTCTGGCTATAAATGTTGAAATATTTAGATCACATGGAATATCTTATGAAGTGCTCCATGGGGCCTTAGATGTATTCTGGAGTTTTGAAATGCTAAAGTAAAAATCAAAATCTCACCAAAGTATTTTCACAAGTGTAATTTCATCTCAATTGTTTCCATTGACTCTCACCTATATATATATATATATATATATATATATATATATATATATATATATGCATGTATGTATTAATATGTGTATGTGTGTATTTGGATGTGCATGGATCTTTCATACATGAAGCAATCTCTAGGCATTTTGAAGTACCTCTATGGGCTATGTCTTGTAACAAGTACAAGAATTAATATAAAAGTTATCCCTCTCTTCAAGGAGCTAACCTTCTATTGGTGGATATGTAACAAATTCACTAACAAGTAAACAAGGGTTAAGTACTAAATATCTTCAAAATTATCAGGTTCAGGGAGAGACTAACAAGTGGGGGATGGGCAAAGACTTCCTCAAGATTGAGCTAAAATTGAATCTTGATGGAAGTCAGGGATTCCAGGGAGTGTGAAAATAAGGCGGGATGGTGTCACAGACATGGCGAACACGCTATGCAAAGGGATGGAGCAAAGAGATATAGAGGGACAATACCAAGTAGACTAGGTGGCTGGAACATAGGGGAACGTAGGCTTCATAAAGGGAATTAAAGGGAAATGAGCTTATATATATATGTATGTATGTATGTATGTATACACCTAACAGAGGAGTTTGTAGTTAGCCACCAACATTTCTTGAACATAGTAGTGATATTATATATAACGTAGGAATATGCATATGTATGCATAAATTGCAGGTGGAAATTAATGCATATTTATAGATATCTGAATGTGAAAAATACTTATGTCAATACTGTATGGACTTTGGATTTTATTTGTGTGAGAACTTCTGGTTAGGTAGAGAAATCAATGGCTCTGGTGTCAGAGGAGCTGGATTTGAATCTTGCCTTGTGTTCTGTCTCTTGATTCTGAACAGATCACTTAACTTTCCAGCACCACAGTTTTCTCATCTGTAAAACAGAGAATTGGCCTTGATGTCTTCCTGGAATCTCTTAGTTCAATATTTATGAACCTATGATGGTTTTACCAGCAGAGATTTCAGATATCATGCCTTCTGGATCTTCTGATACAGGTGTCATGTGTTGATTTCCGTGACAGGAAGAGAAGAAAAAATGCTCACCTAGTAGTCAGGTGATAAGCCCTTTTCAATACAGGTAGATAATGGGCCAATCCACCGATAACAGGCTTACCTATATAAGCCTATCATGACCTGGCACATTTTCTTACTACATTTCATGTTTTAATGTACAGAGATGACCCAAAAATGGACAATGGATGGAGAATTAAGAAACTTGATTTTATGTCTGAGATCTATGTATAAGTAGTTGTAGGCCAGTGGGAAATCAGTACCCCTCTTTGGAACTTAGCTTATGCATCTATAAAATAAGATGGAGTGGGAAGGGGGAGGAAGAATAAAATAATCTTAAAAATACACCCATTAGTATCAGTGCCCTATTGTGCTCTGACTTCTCAAAGCTGTTTGGTTGGGGGGGGTGTTCATGCATAATTAGTATCTTTTGCTTCCTTTCTCCAAAGGTATAAACTCCTTGAAATAGAGTACATCCTATGAAGGAACTCTGATGATTTGTTGCAGCCAGTTCCACATGAAAGAAAAGTTATTAAATATAAAAATTGCCATTTTGATGATACTGCATGCAGTAATTGTGCCATCTAATTTGGAGAATGGTAACATTTGTGCAAATTATATTGAATACATTATACTAAATTTTCCCAATGGAAAAATGCCTTCTTAGAAGGCTAAAACTTGAACTTTTAGGCCATAAGTTGGCGATAGCTTAGTAACTAAAACTGTTATCAATGCAGTGAGATGGAGAGGAAAACCTCATAATGCAATAGAAAACGTATTGGCTTGAAGTCTGGAAAGATGTGGGTTCAAATCATACCTAGAACACTTGCTAGCTGTGGGACCCCAGGCAAGCCACCTAAGGTCCCTGATTATAGTCTCTGCCTTAATATAACAGGAATGCTAATAATGTTTAGCCTATTATGAAGTTAAAATTAGTTTATCAGTAAGCATTTAATAACTTAAAAATCAATAAGCATGTAGATGCAAGCAGAAGGTGCAGTGGATACAGCTGGTTCTGGAGTCAGAAAGACCCAAGTTCAAATGATGATGGTCAAGTCACTAAATCTATGTGTACCTCAGTTTCCTTATCTATAAAACAAGGCTAATTATAGTGCCTATTTCCCAGGGTTGTTCTGAGGTTAAAATTAGGTAACATTTGTAAAGCATTTTACAAACCTCAAATCCTTTTATAAATATCCATCATCACCATTATTAATGTTGTTGTCTGTCAGCCAAGTAAGCCTGTTAATGCTATTTAAATGTCAATTTTGTTATTAAAATAGTGATTTATCATGAATGTGATTGTATAAAAAGGAGGGTTTAAATGCATCAACATTCATGTGTAAACACATTTTTGAGAATGAGACATTTTCCTAAAGACAAGGGGTTATATAATTACAAAAATACTGACATTTCTATAGGGCTTTAAAGTTTGTAAAGAACTTTATATCCTTTATCACATTTGATCACAATCTCCATTTTGCAGATAAATAAATTGAAACTTCTAAAGCCTAAATGACTTGATGGAGATTGCATAGCTAGTATCAGAGACAGTATTTGAACCCAGCTTTTCTTGATTCCAAGTATATACTCTTTCCACCTCACTATCTGCTGAATCAAAAGGCATAAAAGAATCTCCTAGAATTAAGGCAACTACTTCATAGAGCATCATTTCTGGGGGAAACTGCCCTCATTGGCCCAACCTGTGCTCCAAGACAGGAAAGCCAGTGTGACATCAACAAATTTGTGCGTTGTTCAATATGTTCTCAAGCAGAGTAGTTTTATAACTTTACATTCATTGAGATTTAATTCTGATCCAATGAACAAACATTTATTAAGCATCTGTTATGGGTCAGGCGCTGTGCTAAGTGCTGGGACACAAAGCAAAACATAATTATAGTCCTTGCCCTTATGAGCTGTCATCCTCCAAAGGGAAAAACAACATATATAATGCACAATCAAATCTATCTCATGTTCTGAGTAATTTCTTAAGGAGGAGAGAGGGTGTGGGAGCAGTAGTTTAGCTGGCTGCATTCTGAGTTACAACCTGCATGACTGAAGGGTTTGCCTGCCCTTTAGAACTTGGGGGACACTCAGATTCAAGACCTTTTCTGACCCCTTCTTTTCCCCAAGTTTGTGCCTTCTACTTTTGGAACAATTCTGTATACACTTTGATTTCACATAGCAGTTCACATGTTCCTCCCTCACTCTCTTCCCCAGTGCAACGGAAGCTCCTGGAGAGGCACCGTTTTGTGATTGCCTTCCAGCAACATGTCTGACCCTGACACACACAAGCATTCGTTGACCAAAGTTGGATAATGGAGGCTTGCTTGTTATTGATCTATCAAATGCTTGTTAGCCTCAGAGTGTCTGAAAAGCTTGTGGTTGGGAGTCAATGGACCGTGAAGTCCTGCAATTTTTTTTTTGCACTTAATTGACTAACTAAAATATTTATTTATAGGTTGGGGCAAGATAGAATGACTGACCAGAAATTTGGAATGAGTGAAGTCTAGATTGGTCCAATGAGATGTAAGGGGAACTGTACTCTTGTTCTCCTTAGTCAAGAACCAGGATGGGATAATGAAGGAAAGTTGCCAAGTTTAAACATATACATATATTTAAGTATATGGATATGGATATGCACATGTATATGTATGTATGTATGTGTATGTATATATGAATGAAAAATATCACTTCAAAAAATTTCCCAGTGAAGAATGGGTCACAGGGATAGTTAGTGAGTTTTCCCTCTTGGAAGTCTTCTAGGAAAAACTGGATGACTGTTTGATAGGTAGGTCAGGGAAGGGAATTCTGGTTGAGGTAAGGAATATATTAGCTGGTCACCAACTCTGAGATTCAATAATTCTTGGATTTAATTTTCTTCTCTTCAAAAGACAATGAGAATAGTTATGGTTTGGTCATTTAAGAAAATGACTTAATTAAATGTCTTATATTTTAAATACTGATTTTTAAAGAAAATGTATAGAATAACATGAAAGAAATACATCTCAGGCTTTTTTGTTGTTTTATTTACTCACATACTACTTACTTCAGAGAACTTTAAGAATTTCCTGTAGAAACCACTGAAATGTTTTCTTCTCATCAGATTGGCCCTTAAGGCTACATACCAAGGGTTCTTTTCCTTTAATACCACTTCTCCCATGAAGCCTTCTTTCCTTCCTCTAAGTAAACATGAACTCTAACTTCTGAGAGGCAAAGAGGTCTAGTGAAGAGAGAATTGGATTTCATGCAATAGGCCTGAGTTTGGCTCGAGGCTCTATTACTGATTACCATGCTTCCTTAGGAAACTGTTTACTACTCCTTAAAATAAGCCATTTGGACTAGTTGTCTTCTGCAGTCCACCCCAGCTCTAAGCTGTATGACAACTCCCTCCCCTACCTCTGCCATGTATAAACAGGAATACCAAAATGATAAACGATACAGAATACGGATGAAAATAAACACCTATCAATAAATAGATGTGGAAGCTTACATCATTCAAGATTCCATCGCAACTCCAAGGTAACATCAAAAAGAGCAAGCCCTGAACATTTCCAACACATTTGGAGATGGCTGTTTGGACAAAGTTAAAGGTGCTTCACAACAAGTACTACAAGAACATAGCAAAGAACACGTCCTGGGGTGACAAGTTCAAATGTATAAGCACAACCAGCAAAGTCATCCCCAGGAGATTTTGCCATTGCCATCAGTCTAATCTTTTCATAATTCAAAAGAAAAATCTCCCAGTTATTTTCACTGAGTTTTCTATCAATGGACACCAACACCTGGCCACTGAGGACAGGAGGGTTGGAGCTATTTTACGAATGTCTAGTAATGGTACTTCTTGTACCAATATTCCCTTTTTATTATTTGTTTTCACTCCTACTCAGGAACACAAGCCTTCCTTAAAGAATACATATTTTTAGGGTTCACTTCAAGAGTTCTCAGTGCTTCAAAGGCCATCTCAACCAATGGCTGCAGTAGGTATTTCCTATTAACTATTCTCACATAGGGTGTCTTATGAAGAAAGGGCTAAGTGTGTTTGTGTGCACATGAGGAAACAGTCATAGACATATACTGAATGGGGTGTATTTTCCCCTAAAGAAAGTCTAACATCTTTCTCTGGGAAGTTCATACTTGAATCAGCAAGTTACATCAAACAACAGAAAACTGTCAAGTGATCTGAACTGTTTTCAAAGGAGTCTATTTTATTTCAATGCAATTCAATAAACATTTATTAATCAACTGCTGTGTGCTAGACATTGATGACAATGCAAAGAATATAAAACAATCCTTGTCCTCAGGAAACTTATGTTCTCTTGAGACTAAACTAACATATCAAAGGATAAATGGGAAGAACTCAGGCAGTAAACTCAAGGTTCAAATCCTGCCTCTGCCCTTTAAAACCTGTGTGATCTTGCATAAGTAATTGCACTTTTCTAGCCCAGGGCTTCCTCGTTGCTAACGTGAAGGAATGGGATTGAATGGATCCCATATTTCACTTCCGCTCTTTGTCTGTGATCCTCTGATTTAGAGATAAAAATGAGTTTTTCCATGTATGATTTAAAAAAATATCTGTATCAATCACATGTCTCAAACAGGCTTAATTAGAGCTTACCAGTTCTCATGAAAAGGAAGCTAAAAAGAACCCAGGAAACTCCTTCCACTGCCTCTCAAACAGCCAGCTAACACATTTTTTTCCTCAATTGCAAATGCACAACCACTGTCAATACTAGTTTATATGAAAAGCTCATTTAAACATTAAGAAAATAAGGAGAGAGTATGTGGAAGGATTTGGCCAATCTTGATTGACAAAATCGGGGGGAAACATTAAAGAGAACAGGAACCTTGGGAAAGTTTCACATGAACTCTGGCTCTGTTCAACTTAATGGTCAATCATGATTCCAGAGAACATATAATAGTCTATTACCCACCCCCTTGCAAGAGAAGTGGTGGACTTAAGACATGAAAGGAGACATACATTCTTGGACATGCCAAATGTGTGAAATTATTTTGTTTGGTTATTCATATTTTTTTTCTTTTCCCCAGTGAGAGGTGTAAGAGGGAAAAGGGGCACTACGAATTAAGCCCCCAAATTAGAAGTTAATGGAAGAAAATCACAATCTCTCAGGAGTGTCCTGAGAACCATGGACGGAGTGATCTAGCCTTGCTCTGGGGAACCGAATTCAGCAATGTTAGGAAGAATTGGGATAAGGATCCCCACAACTTACAAGGGCTACATAAACAAACTACTGTATACAAGGTAATAGAAAGGAAAGGCATTAGCAATTAGGGGGATCAGGAGAGACTTCTTGCAGAAGATTATGATTTTTATTTATGTATTATTTATCTTTAGTTTTCAACATTCATTTTTATGATTCCACCCCCTTGGTACCTACTCCCCAAGATGGTATGCAATCTGATTTAGACTATGCAAGGACAGTCATATTAAACATATTTTTACATTGGTTATATTGTGAAAGAAGGATCAGAACAAAAGGAGAAAGCCACGAGAAAGAAAAAAAAGAAAATATTATGCTTTCATCTGCACTCAGACTCCATAGTTCTTTCTCTGAATGTGGATAACATTTTCCATCATGAGTCTTTTGGAATTGTCTTAGATCATTGTATTGCTGAGAAGAGCCAAGTCTATTAAAATTTGTCATTGCACCATGTTGCTGTTACTGCTTACAGTGTTCTTCTGGTTCTGCTCATTTCACTCAGCATCCTTTCATGGAACTCTTTCCAGGTTTTTCTGAAATCTTCCAGTTTGTCATCTCTTATAACATAATAGTATTCCATTACATTTATATACAACTTGTCAGCCATTTCCTGATGGATGGGCATCCCCCCAATTTCCAATTCTTTGCCACCCACAAATAGAGCTGCTATAAATATTTTTATACATGTGGGTCTTTTCCCATTTTTATGACCTCTTTGGAATACAGACTTGGTAGTGCTATTGTTATATCAAAGAGTATGCACCATTTTACAGCTCTTTGGACATAGTTCCAAATTGCTCTACAGAATGCATGGATTAATTCACAATTCCACCAACAATGCATTAGTGTTCCAGTTTTCCCATATCTTCTCTAATATTTACCATCTTCTTTTCTTTGTCATATTAGATAATCTGATAGGTGTGAGGTGGTCCCTCTGAATTATCTTAATTTCCACTTGTCTAATAAATAGTGATTTAGAACATTTTTCATATACTTATATATAGCTTCAATTTCTTTATCTGAAAAAAGGTCATATACTTTTATTATTTTTCAATTGGGAATGATTTGTATTCTTATAACTTTGTCTCAGTTCTCTATATGTTTTAGAAATGAGGCCTTTATTAGAGATACTGGCTGTAAAAAAAAAAATCTTTCCCAGCTTTCTACTTCCCTTCTAATCTTGGGTTTATTTTTTTGTGCAAAAAACTTTTTAATTTAATCTAATCAAAATTATTCATTTTTGATTTCATAATGTTCTCTATTCCTTCTTTGGTCATAAATTCTTCCCTTCTCCATAGATCTGACAGGTAAATTATTCCTTTTTCTCTAATTCACTTATGGTATCACCCTATATGTCTAAATCATGCACCTGTTTTGACCTTATCTTTGCATACAGTATAAGATGTTGGTCTATGACTAGTTTAAGGTTATGCTTGATTGATGCAGTTACTTAAAAGAAATGAGGAGGGAAAGAAACCACTGCAGGCATGTAGAATAACAAGTACAAATTCAAGGACAAAAGATATAGTGCCATTTATAAGAAAAAAATAGAAAACAAATAGATTAGATTACTGAGTGTGGGAGGAGAAATGTCCAATGAAGTTGGCAGGATAGGTTGGGACCAGATTCTGTGAGGCTTTGAAAGCTAAGCAGGGAGATTACATATAATCCTAAAGACAATAGAAGTCACTGGAGTTGATTGAGGAAGGGAGTCATTTGGTTGCATCTTCTTTTAAGAAAAATTCTTTTGGCAGCAGCATGTGGAATGGATAGAATGAAGAGAGAAGAGGCAGGGAGACAAATGAAAAGACTGTTGAAATAATCTAAGAAAAAGTAAAGAAAGCCAGAACTATTGTGATGTATGTCTTAGTGGAGACAATAGGACAGGTGTGAGAAATGTTGTGAAGGATAAAATTACAAGATTTGACAACAGCTTGAAAATGAAGAATAGGGAAGAATGAGGAATTAAGGTTATCACCAATTTTCAACCCTGGGAGATTAGAATGGTAGTACCTTTGACATAAATAGAAGGGGTTTGGAACAGGGGAGGATTTGGGGGAAAAGAAAATAAATTTAATTTTTGGACAAGTTGAGTTCAATTTGTCCCTGGGACATCAGCTTAAAATGTCCAATAGGCAATCGGTGATGCAGGACTGTTGCTCATGGGACGGTGCTGGAGCTATATCTAGGAGTCTACTAGGAGCTACCATACTGAAAGGATGAACCCACTATTCACAAGGAAACTGTATTTGTGGGAAGATTGCTCCCTAGTCTTGTGAGGGGAGATGTTTCCTATAACAATTCGTACTATAGCAACATAGAAAAGAACAAGTCTCAGAGCCAGAAATGCTTGTATTCAAGTCCCTTCTCTAACATATACTGACCATATTGACTTTGGGCAAGTCATATAACCTCTCCTTGTCTCAGGCTACTTTATAACATTATCTGTTTATTTTTCCCCCACTAAATAGTATTTTTAGATACATATAAAGATAGTTTTCAACATTCACTTTTATAAAATTTTGAGCTCCATTTTTTTCCTCCCTCCATCCCTTCCCTCTCCCTTCCCCAAGACAATCTGATATAGGCTATATATGTACAGTCATATTAAACACATTTCCACATTAGTCATGCTGTGAAAGAAGAATCAGAACAAAGGGAAAAACTATGATAAATAAAAAAGAGAAAGACACAATAGTATGCTTTGATCTGCATTCAGAGTCCACAGTTCTTTCTCCTGATGTGGATAACATTTTCCATCATGAGTCTTTTAGAATTGTTGTAGATTATTGTGTTGCTGAGAAGAGCTAAGTCTATCATACTTGGTCATCACACAATGTCACTGTTAGTGTGTACAATGTTCTTCTGGTTCTGCTTACTTCATTCAACATCAGTTCATATAAGTCTTTCCAGAATTTTTCTGGAATCCACCTGCACATCATTTCTTATAGAACAATAGTTTTGTATTATGTTCATATACCACAGTTTGTTCAGCCATTCCCCAATTGATGGGCATCCCCTCAATTTCCAATTCTTTGCCAATACAAAAAGAGCTGCTATCAGTGTTTTTGTACATGTGAGTCCTTCTCCATTTTTTATGATATCTGTGGGATACAAAGCTAGTAGTGGTATTTCTGGATCAAAGAGTACGCACAGTTTCATAGCCTTTGGGCATAGTTCCAAATTGCTCTCCAGAATGGTTGGATGAGTTCACAACTCCACCAACAAGGTATTATTGTTCCAATTTTCCCATATCTTCTCCAACATTTATAATTTTCCTTCCTTTTTGTGTCATATTAGCCAATAATGCCCTTTTTCATATTACCCAAGACAGGCATGAGGTGGTACTTCAGAGTTGTTTTAATTTGCATTTCCTAATCTATAGTAACACTATCAGTTTCGTAAAATGTGCTGACCTACATTACCAGGTGCTTCCTCATCGCTGATATATTTATACCAATGACATTATAGCTCCATTCCCTAACCCATAGATTACCATCATTATCATCATCATCATGTTTTTACTATTACTAACAATTGCAAAAATAATATTGCTACTTTAAAGGATTTTGATTCTGTTATCTTTGATTCTTTAATGTTTAATAAGAGTAGTAGAAGAAAAATTGGAAAAAGAATGAGAGTGATGTAAGAATATTATGAAAAGGCAATTACCAGTTTGGTAAAAGAGACACACAAAATACTAAAGAAAAGAATGCCTTAAAAAGCAGAATGGGGGCGCGGAGCCAAGATGGCAGAGTGAAAGCAGTGACTTACTTGAGCTCTCCCCAAAACCCCTCCAAATACTCATAAAAAATGGCTCTAAACAAATTCTAAGGCAGCAGAACCCACAAAAAGACAGAGTGAAACAAATTTCCAGACCAAAACAACATGGATGCTTGATCAGAAAGATATATTATGTAGGGTTGGGAGAGGAGCACAGTTCAGCATGGGCACACAGGCCACAGCAAACCTGGAGCAGTCCTCAGAGGACTAAATTGTGGCCAGCTGTGGCAGTTTCCTGACCTCTCAACCTACCAACACCAAAGACAACTAGAAGGTCAGAGGGAAAAGTCTGTGTCTGCAGTGAGAGAGAAGCTACATTTCAGCCCTGGAGCAGTGGCCCCAAATCCCTGAGGTTTTGGCCACAGACTGAGGGGGAATAGAGTGGCTGATCAGAGGGGGGTTTGCAGGGATCTCTCTGCTAATGCAGGATTCTCTTGCTTTGCCCGTGCTTGGATCTGGGTCACAGTTCTGTGTGGCAGTCCTGGGGTAAGGAGGAGCATTGGTGTGGTAGAGCTTGTAGTGGTGGTACAGAGAAAATCCTCCTCACAGTTCCAGGACAGAAAGAATAGATAAATGGGGTGGGCAGGATAGGATTAATGGAAATAAAGTTAGTTTTTCACAACACGAGTACTATGGAAGTCTTTTGCATAACTGCACATGTATAACCTATGTTGAGAGTGGGTGGGGAGGGAGGAAGGGAGAAAATTTTTAACCCAAAGTTTTAAAAACACATGTTTAAAAAAAAGTTTTCACATGCAACTGTGAAATAAGAAATACAGGAAATGGGGTACAGAAATCCATCCTGCCCTACAGGAAAATAGAAGGGAAAATGGATAAGAGAAAGGGGGGAGAGAGATAGAAGGGAGGGCATTAGGGGAAGCAATATTCAGAATGCATGCCATTTTGGGGTGGGGGAGGGGTGAAATGGGGTGAAAATTTGGATCTCAAAATCTTGTGGAAGTTAATGTTTAAAACTAAAAATAAATAAATTTAAAAAAAAGAAAAAAGAAGACAACAATATGAAAACACGTTCAAAGTCTTAAAGAAAAAAAAATTCTAATTAAACCCAAAGTCATGAGAATTCTGAGAAGAGTTAAAGAAAGAGGTAAGAGTGGTAGAGGAACAAATTGGGAAAATAAATGAGAGTGACACAAGAAAACTATAAATAGAGAACTAACAAGTTGGTAAAAAAAAATGCACAAAAAGATGTACAATGATTCACTGAAGAAAAGAACCTAGAAGTCAAATTGGCCAAATGGAAAGAAGTATAAAAGCTCATTGAAGAAAATATTTCCTTAAGATTTTGAATTGGGCATATGGAATGTGATGACTTCATAAGGAATCAAAGAACAATAAAGCAAAGTCCAAAAGAATGAAAAAAAAGTAGAAGAAAATATGAACTATTTTATGGGGGGAAAAAAGAACTCACCTAAATAGAGAAAATTAAAAAAATCATTAAACTACCTGAAAGCCATGATCCCTACATTAAAGAGCCTATATATCATATTTCAATAAATTATCAAAGAAAATTGTCCTGATATTTTAGATTCAGTGGGTAAAATAGAAATAAAAATAATCTGTCAGTCACCTTTTGAAAGAAATTCTAAAATGAAAACTCCCAGGAATATTTTAGCCAAATACCAGAGCTCCCAGGTTAAGGAGAAAATATTACAAACAGCCAAAAAAAACAATTCTAATATCATGGAGCCATAGCCAGGGTCACACAAGATTTAGCAGCTTTCACCTTAAAGGAGCAGAGGATTTGGTATCTAATATTCTGAGGGCAAAGGAGTTCAAATTGAGACCAAGAATAACCTATCCAACAAAACTGAATATAACCTTTCCAGGAGAAAAATGGATATTTAATAAAGTAGAGGACAAGGGGGACAAGCCCCTTTCTGGCCTCTGGGTTATTAAGGTAAAAACCAGTTTACTTGGGTAGAAAAATAGTAGATTTTATTATATTTTGTGTGGTTAAACAGGCACCTGGAAGGGAAGCTGGGGAAAGCATTAACCTTTTCTCAGGACTTCCTTTAATCCAAGTCTCTGCTCCAAGATTCCTGTAAAGAAAATGACTATTTTAGTTGTATCTAACTCTTTGAGACCATTTGAGGTTTTTTGTTTTTGTTTTCATTTTTTTGTTTTTGTTTTTTCCCCAAAGATACTGGAGTAGTTTGCCATTTCTTTCTCTAGCTCATTTTACTGATGAAGAACTGAGGCAAACAGGAATAAGTGACTTTTACAGGGTAACACAGGTCTTACATACAGGTCTGAGGCTGGGTTTGACCTCAAAAGATGAATCTTCCTGACTCTGCCTCAGTACTCTCACTGCTGCACCCACCATACAGTTTCCTAAAGCTAATGATTCCCTTTAGTATCTCCCATTCTTTGCTACAGCTCAATCCTAGTTTTTCTCTCCAGTGGTTTATTGCAATATTACATTTGCACTAACCTGTCATATCCATTCTTTCTCTAGTCACACAATAAACTATAAATGGCCAAATTTCTTCAGCTTAACAGTAAAACAATTTTTATGCAACATCACAAAAGTTTGAAGGATTTTTTCCATACTATGTAAGGGCCTATGAGATGGATTAAGTATTATGTCACTTAATTTAAGAAGGATGGGGTTGAATGCATCAATCACCCCCACCCTTACACCCATGTTCATTTCCTTGCCAATCACCCTCATTTCTATTTTGGCAGGAGGAGGGAAGGAGTAATTGTCATAAAAATCATTCGTCATTAATCAGTAAAAATCAAAGGATACCTGCTAGTCAATTAATAAGAATTTTTAAGACATCTACTACATGCCAGCACTGGGCTAAGTTTTGGGAATCCCAAAACAAACTCCTCAGTCCCTGTCATTTAGGAGCCAATAAACTAGTGAAAGAGAATAAAAGTGCTCATATGTCACACATACATACAATACACAAAACACACATGCGTAAGATGTGTGTGTACCCTTGTACTCTATTTCATTAAATATCCATTTTATCACTGAAGGATTATATTCAATTTTGCTGGATAGGTTATTCTTGCTTGTAATTCTAGTTACTTTGCCCTCCAGAATATTATATACCAAATCCTGTGGTCCTTTAAAGTGAAAGCTGCGAAATCGTGTGTGTGAGCTGACTATGGCTCCATGATACTTGAATTGTTTCTTTCTGGCTGCTTGTAATATTTTTCTTTTTAACCTGGGAGCTCTGGAATTTGGCTATAATAGTCCTAAGATTTTTCATTTCAGAATCTCTTTCAGGAGGTACTTCGTATATTCTTTCAATTTCTATTTTACCATCTGAATATTAAACAAAAAATGGGTCATGGTGGAAGCACTTGCAGCTAGGGGAAAAGGAATTTAGAAACGTTCATGCTGAAGGTGCTACTTGAGCTGAACCTTAAAGAAAATTAAGGATTTCAGAGAAATAGATGGGGAAGAAGTGTTTTCTAGACATGAGAGATAGCTATCATGAAGGTATCAAAGGTAGGAAATAGAGTTTCTCATTCAGTGTGAGGAATACGGGGAAGGGCATTTCAGTTAGACCATAGAAATGTAAGAGAAATAATGTGTAAAATGCCTGAATCAGAATCATGAAACTTTTACTAAGCACCTATTATGTGGCAGGCTCTGTGTTAAGTGCTGGGGACACAAAGAAATGCAAGAACCAGTCCTGTTCTTAAAAAGCTGGCAATCCAATGGGGTAAGACAACACATTTTAAAAAATTGGAAAAGTTTGGGGGAGGAGGGAGGAAATGTAGGTTGTAGCCCAGTTATGAAGAGGTCTAAATCCTGAAGAGTTGTCTTTATATTTTATTCTTTATATATTAGAGAGCCATGGCAGAATACCGAGTAGATAATTTACCCA
Organism: Phascolarctos cinereus; assembly: GCF_003287225.1. Taxonomy (NCBI): domain Eukaryota; kingdom Metazoa; phylum Chordata; class Mammalia; order Diprotodontia; family Phascolarctidae; genus Phascolarctos; species Phascolarctos cinereus. The sequence continues at coordinate 7,657,096 of NW_027555514.1, read as the reverse complement.
GAACTATTTTAGGAAAATCACTTTAGCAGCTGAGTGGAGAATAGGTTAGAGAGGAACCAAGGTCAATAATTAGCACCCTCATACAACTGACAAGGGGAGAGGAAATAAGGGTTTGAACAAGGTCCTTCCTGTATCTGTGAGTGGAGAGAAGATGCATGAGAGAAATCCATGACAAGATTTGGCAATTGATTGTCTATGCAGGGTGGGTGAAAATGCAAAGTCAAGTTTGGATCACACTAAACTAGAGAACCGGATAGCACCATGGGAGTAATAAAGAATTTCAAAATACTAGTTTGGGACAAAAAACAAGGAGGTTGATTCTGAAAATGTCAAGTTCGAGATGCCAATAAGACAGTCAGTTTGAAATTTGCAAAGGAAACGATGTGCAAATGGTTTTCAAGAGAAAAACTAGAGCTGAAGAAATGGATCTGGGCATCGGCAGCAGAAAGATAATAATTAAACCCATTTTGTTGTATTTATTTTTAAAACAATCTTTTCATTTGCAGATCTTAGGCCTACCTTATATCCTGGTACAATATGAAATGAGCTCTCTTGATACAGAGAAAAAAAATAACCTTGAAAGTGTGAGACTTAATTGACTGAAAAAAAAACTGATGACCTGTGGCATCTCTCCTCTTCTCCTTGACTTCTCGATGTTATTTTTTCCCCTGTTGACTTAAGTGTGCATTCAACTTCCCCATCTGCATCACAAGTGTTTTGGAAGCATCTGTCTGCTACACCCAGTGAGCTAAAGCAGATGACTAGGGAGGGATCAGAAGCTTTTGAGCAAAATAGAGTGAGGAAAGAAGGAGGATGCTTAGGGTCCAGTCAGAGCTTGCCAATAATGACTAAAGGATGATCCTGAGAAAACTTTTCCTTGAACTTGGACAGTGTTTTGCCCTGAGATAATGAATGCTGACAAACAGAAAGAGAAAGAATAAACACTGATTACAGAAACAATATAACAAATTATTCAGTGATCCTTCATTATTAAAAACAGACTTACCACATCCCTTTATTTTCAAAGAGTATGCACCATTTAAATTGCCTCTATTTTTCTGTTTTCAAAGTTCTTTTGCAGCCCAAGTGTTTATTCATTACTTCACAAATTGCAAATTATTCCTATGCATTGGACATTATTTGTTTCAATGAATACAGAAGAATTTCTTGGAAATAGGGTTTTTGAAAATAGTTCATGAGCCATTCCAGGAAGATAGACTAATTTGTCAGATACTGCACCTCCATTTAGAGCTGGTTTTCCCAATTACTTGGTGATGAATTGAAAAAAAAAACTCCTTGAGGGTAAAAGCTGTCTTATTTCATATTTGTATCCCCATTACCTGCCAGAGTGCCATATGTATTGGATTTCCAAAATCAAATTCATCTGTGATCTCATTGCTATACAGACTCCCAACCACGAGGCTGTTCACAACCCACTCTGGGCTCCCCTTGTTCCTATCTTGCTCTAAGTCTGCCGCAGTGGTTCTACCTAATGTGCTATTACCTTTCTTTAGATTTCATGACATTCTTTGAATGCCGGTGGAATGTATGAGTTATCCATTAGTTAAAACTGACTGGCTATCAGTCACTCCTATGTGATTAGCCCTTCTCCCGTTCCACTGACTCATATTTCATAGCATCCTGGTGTCATAGTTCTTCAACTGGGAGACAGCTTGAAAGTCTTACACTCATTTTACAGATGGGCAAATTGAGGTACACAGATTTCAAATGGCTTGCCCTTTCTCTGCTGATATCTTCCATGTTTCTTCTGAATAATTCCTTGTTGGCAATGTGGTACAGATATTACTATTCATTCTTAAAAAAAAATATGTCAGTGGAAGGCACACATTATGACATTGATGAGGAAACAGAGGTACTCAGATGTTAAATGGTTTGCCATTTCTCTTCCAATATTCTCCATAGCCCTTCTTCTGAATAATTTATTATGGCCAGGGTGGTATAGGAGTTATTGTACATTCTTTTTTTTTAAATAAAATAATTTATTAATTTATTTTAAACATTTTTTTTCTTTTTAAATTTTATGTTCTAAATTCTCTTCTTCCTTTCCACACCTCCCCTACCCATTGGGAAGGTAAGCAACATTTTCATATTTTCATTTCTTCCCCCCTCTCCATTATATGGGGAGAAAGAAAAACAAGCATGAAAATTATACTTCAATTTGCACTCAGAATTCATCAGTTCTCCCTCTAGAGGTATGAATAGTATTTTTTTTTTTCATCAAAAGTCCTTTGGAAATGTCTTGAATCATTGTCTTGATCAAAGAAGCCAATTATTTTGCATTTGATCATCATTACAACATTGCTGTTGCTGTGCACAATGATCCCTTGGTTTTTCTCACTTTATATAAGTTCATGTAAGTCTTGCCATATAAAATGTTGTTCTGAAAGCATCTCCCCTCCAGTATCTGCCAAGAAAACACCAAAGGCATCACAAAGAGTAGGACACAGCTGAAAAACAACACAACAACAAGATTTTATTTCGATGCCTCCAGCATTTGTCATTTCTTGTAGGTGTGGGTGGTACCTCAGAGTTGTTTATAGTAACTCTTTACATGGTGGCAAAATGTTGGAAATTGAAGGGATGCTCATCAGTTGAAAAATAACTGAATAAGTTGTGAAATATGATGATGATGGAGTAGTATGTGCTTCAAGAAATGACAAAGAGATGTTTTCAGAACATTTTACATGACAAGACTTATATGAATTGAAGTAAAGTGAGAAAAACTGAGAGATCATTTTGCACAATAATAAGTTTTGTAATGATGATCAGCTATGAAAGACTTGGTTTTTTTGATCAAGACAATGATTTAAGACATTCCCAAAGGACTCATGATGAAAAATATCAATAGTGATTTAGAACATTTTTTTTCTTATGATTATGGATAGCTTTGATTGCTTCTGAAAGCTTCCTGTTCATATCATTTGACCATTTATCAATTAGAGAATAGCTCATATTTTTATAAATTTGACTCAGTTCCCTATATATTTTATAAATGAGACCTCTATCAGATAAACTCATTGTAAACATTTTTATGTTGCTTCATTGTCTATGTACTTTCCCTGAGTATCTCTTTTAATTGAGTGTATTTTTGTTTTTGCTGTATATGAGACCATAATTGTTACCCCTACCTTTTTTTTTTACTTCAGCTGAAGCAAAATATGTTTTGCTCAAGCTCTTTATTTTAACTCTATATGCATCTTTCTGTTTCAAGTGTTTTTCTCCTAAACAACATGTTGGATTCTGGTTTCTGATCTGTTCTGCTATATGCTTCTGTTTTGTGGGTGAATTTTGATTTTTAATTTCAACTTTTCCATTCAGATCTGGTCTTTTCATGAAAAATGCTTGAAGGTTCTCTATTTTATTAAATATTCATTTTCCCCTGAAGGATTATATTCAGTTTTGCTGGATAGGTTACTTTTGGTTGTAATCCTAGCTCCTTTGCCATCCAGAATATTATATTCCAAACCCTCTGCTCCTTTAATACGAACCTGCTAAATCTTGTGTGATCCTGATTGTGGCTCCATGATATTAGAATTGTTTCTTTCTGGCTGCTTGAATTATTCTCTCTTTAACCTGGGAGCTCTGGAGCTTGGCTATAATATTCCAGGAAGTTTTCATTTTGGAATATCTTTCAGAAAGTAATTGGTAGATTCTTTTAATTTCTATTTTGCCCTCTGAATCTAAGATATTGAGGAAATTTTCCTTGATAATTTATTGAAATATGATGTCTAGGCTTTTTCAGATAGTGATCATGGCTTTCAGGTACCGTTATACACACACACGCACACACACACACACACACACACACACACACACACACATACACATATATTTTTTTTGGCAAGGCAAAAGGGGTTGTGACTTGCCCACAGTCACACAGCTAGTAAGTGTCAAGTGTCTGAGACCCAATTTGAATTGAAGTCCTCCTGACTCCAGTACCAGTGCTCTGCCACACTCTGCCATCTAGCTGCCACTAGTCTAATCGTTCTTAAATTATCTCTCTGATCTATTTTTCACATCAGTTTTTCATAAAACATTTTACTTTTTCTTGCATTTTTTTCGGTCTTTTCACTTTGTTTTATCGTTTCTTGATTTCTCATGGTATCATTAACTTCTACTTGCCCAGTTCTAAATTTTAAGGAATTGTTTTCTTCAATGAGTTTTTGTACCCCTTTTTTCCCATTTGGCCACTTTTGCTTTTTAAGGAGTTCTTTTTTTCAGTGAATTTCTGTACCTCTTTTACTATTAGGCCAATTCTATTTTTAAGGTTTTTTTTTTCTTCAGCATTTCTTTGTGACTCTATTACCAAGCTCTTAATTCACTTTTCATAATTTTCTTTCATCACTCTCCTTTCTTTTCCCAAGTTTCCCTCTACCACTCTTGTCTCTTTCTTTAACTCTTACAGGAATTCTTGATGGCTTTGGATCCAATTAGCCTTTTTCCTTGTGATTTTGTTTGTAGCTGTGTTGACTTCATTGTCATCTTCTGAGTCTTCATATTGGTCTTCTCTGCCATTATAGTAGCTTTTATTGTGGTCAAATTATTTTTTTTTTCTGTTGCCTGCTCATTTCCCCAGATTATGTCTTGATTTTTAAGTTTTTGTTGAGGTTGCCCTCTGCTCATCTCAGGGTGGGGAGGCCTTGTCCCAAGTTTAACACATAGTTTTTGCTGTTTTGAGAGATAATTCTGGGGTTCTACACGTTTTTGGTTCTTCTAAAGTGATGTTATCCCAGGACAGACGTGGTTACTGCTCCCGTGCTGCTGCAAATATTAGTGTTCCTTTTGTCCTTGGAATTGTTACCAGGTCCCCTGTTCTCCTGCAGCCACAAGCATTTGTGCCTCTCTTTTCCTTGGAACTGTGACCAGGAACCCTACTCCCTTGTGACTGTCTACAAGCATTCTTTTCCACCTCAGAACTGTTACCCCAAACTGCAAGCCAGAACTCCATATGAGCAATAGAATTACCCATCAGCACTAGCTGCATCCAGTGGCAGCAAACACTACCCTGTAATTCCTCTCTGATCAGTTGCTGACCACGTTATATTCCTTGAACTGAGTGGTCCCAAAGTCACTGCCAGCCCCAGGGGCCACTGCTGATGCTGCTGCCCCCAGGCCCAGTGTCACAGATCTCTATTGCAGACCTCCTGAATTGTCTTAGCCTGGAAAATTGCCCCTGTCTTATTGGCTCTGCAACTCTAAAATTTGATTTGAGGTTTTCTTTTAAAGCTGCTTGGAGGTGGACATTGGGAGAGACTAGCTGGGTTGCCAACTGTACTCTGCCATCTCATCTCTACGCTTTTTTTTTTTTGGCAATTGGGTTAAGTCACACAGGGTCACATAGCTAGTAAGTGTCAAGTGTTTGGTCTGAGACCAGATTTGAATTCTGGTCCTCCTGACTTCGGGACCAGTGCTCTATCCACTGTGCCACCTAGCTGGCCTGTTCCTATACATTCTTAAAGGATGTGTCAGTAGAATACACACAGACAAGTTCCCTTCCTTCTTCAGCTTTCACTTTTGTCATATGTAGAGCATTGGACTAGATGGGGTCTAAAGTTCCTTCCAGATCTAAAGCTGTGATCCGGAGAGCTAATGACTTTTTCAAGTCTCAGTCTATCTAACTATGGAGTAGCTCCACCACAGTAGCCAGGCCATTATGTCCACTCATGAGAAAAGCTGTGGGATAGAGTGGAAAGTTCACTGGAGTCATAAGATCTAGGTTCAAATCTTACCTCTGACTCACATCACCCTGCATCACCTTGGTCAAGTCATTTAACTACTATGAACCTCAGTTTCCACATACATAAAATGAGAGTTTTTGACTAGCTAAAATCAAAGACCCGTTTGATATTCTATCCCAAGGTAGCTTTGTCCCTGGAGACTTAGACTTTAGAAACAATGACTACGATTAAAAGAATAATGTTTAGTTACTAGTCTTCAGTGCAAACTTCAAATATCAAGACTCTAACATCCCAAGAAAATATTTTTTAGCCAAAAGCAGCACAAAATCATTATACATCTCTCATTCTGATGCATAGTGTCCTTAATATCTCTTATACCAGATTTAAGGAACTACGATTGAATTCTGATGTATTGCTTAAAGGAGGCTACTGTTATCAGCAAAATCTCTTTTTACTCATGTTAAACCATTAGCTGGAGAATGAAAGTCATATCCCTCATCTTCTACCTGTCTGATATTGTGTGATTGTCGGCCACAGCGGTTGACTAATAAATGGTTTTGCTAAAATCAGAAACTCCACAATTGTGTTCTTTCATAAAGTCATCTGCTTCTAAGTTATCAAGGACAAGTATCTAAAAGGCTTCATTAGTTTTTATTTAAGTCAACTCACTCTTTCTTGAGATAATTTTCTGTGTTGAAGGTTTAAAGGGGAAGCAACACTTTAACCTCCCTTAATTCTATAAACATGTACGCATATATGGAGACTCTCACAAGTAAGATTCTATAGATTTCCATTTCACATTTCTTCCTTAGGGATTCCAGAAGCATGCTAGAAAGGGGAAAATTTTCCTCAAAAATAAGGACTGGAAGCATGAGGAATAAATGAGAGTGGGGTTCATGGGGAGTTCAATATTATTTTGGAGAAAGTTAACAAAATACACATCCACAGCCAATCAATATCTCATTAATCCAGGTTTAAGATTTCTTTGGATCTTTTTGAAAAATATCAAAATTTAGGGAAGTACATCTACTTTTTTATGTCACAAATTTCCTTGACAATTTGGCAAAGCCTAAGAACTCCTCAGAACCATGTTTTTAAGTACAAAATACAGAATATGGAAAAAGAATTAAATTATATTTAATGATCATAAAAAATAAGTTTGTGGGTGTCACGCTGAGAACACCTGATCTAGACTAATCCTATCATTTTACGTATGAGCAGATAGATGCCCAGATATGTGAAGGGACTTGTTCACAGTTGGCTAAGTATTAAATAGTTGACCTCGGATCCAGACCCAAGTCCTCTGACTTCAAAGTGGATGCTCTCTTCATCTCATCATTTTATATCATATTGGCCTAAGTATGCCAAGAAATTATTTCTAAAATGTATTTTCTTTAAACATACAGAATTTAAGATGAATACCTGCTAAATCAATTGGCTCCCTCCCCCACTGTTTCACTGGTGACATGGTGACACAGACCAGGGGCCTAACCTTTTCAGCTTTGTGACTCCTACCAAGACTACCCTGCTCTACTGATTGGTTAGTGTTCCACATGACCCACCATATCTAAGCTGTCTCTGCTCATGCCTCACTTTACTCTTTAGCCATCTTCTCACATGCTGCCTTCCCACCACTCACATAGCCTTCTTCCATCCTCCATCTTCCAATTCTGGAATTATATTCATATCAATATTTCCACTGCTACTGGAAAAACTTGACTATCAACTCCCCTTAATGTGCAATTCTCTATCCCTTTAAGTTTAAACACATAACACACTTCTATAGCCAGCACTGTGTTATATGTGTTATCTCCTCCTATCTCTTCATGAGCAGGGACTGTCTTGTCAATTGTATTTGTAACTCTATATGTTACTATAATGCTTAGCAAAGAGATAACAGGTTAATATTTTTCCATTCATTTATTCATCTATGCATTCATTCAATCATGTAATCATTCATCCATTCATTTATTCTTGGAGTTTATACATATATCAAACCCTCACCCCCTTCCATATTAACTGTTGCAATAGCATGCAGGTGGATCTGCCTTCCTTGGTTCTTTTACCATTCTAATCCAGCTTCCATTCATTCAGCAAAGTGATTTTCCTAAAGCATAGTTTCCATCGTGTCTTTTCTTCTACTCAAACTTCATTGGCTATTTGTCACCTCCAGGATAAAATATAAAATCCTCTGTCTGGCATTCAAAGCCCTTCATAACCTACCTCACCTACCTTTCTAGTCTTCTTACACCTATTTTCCCAGTACATACTCTTCAATCCAGTGATACTGACCCCCTTAATGTTATGTAAATATGATACTCTCTTTATCAGTTCTGGCCATTTTTTTCTGACTGTCCCCTATGCCTGCAGTGCTCCTTTTCTTCTTCCTAATCCTTCTTAGTTCTGGTGCTCCCTTTTTTAATTATTTCCTATATATCGTGTATATAGCTGGTATGTGCGTGTTTATTCATTGTCTTCATTATTAAATTATAAACTTCTTGAAATCAGCAACTGTCATTTACTTCTTTTTGTATCCTCAATGTTTAGCACAGTGCCTGCAACATTGTAAGCTCATAAAAGTGCTTACTGACTCCACTTAATGGCAGGCAGTCCGTGTATCCATAGATTGGAAGCTATTGTTCCCAAAGTCATTACCTTGAAATTATGTTAAAACTTTATCATATCAACTGCATTGTGGTTGTCCCCATGCCATGCTTCTGTCAAGAAGCAAACTTAGACTCAATGATGTCCTTGTAGGCAATTTTACAGTCAAAAGAACACGCCAACCTGAGCTGTATCTAGCTAGTCTAATGATGTCATTTTACAGGTGAATGATCTGAGTCCCAGAAAGTTGAACTACAGTAAACAAGAAGTGAGTCTCGTGTGTAAATAATATTAGCTATTAGCAGAAATTGGTATATTAATTTCATTTTTAATCTTTGACTAATATTTTTGGTTGAAATGTGTATATATGTCCCTATAATAAAACTTTTAATTGTGGAGGGAAAACAAATTGGAGTGGAATAAGAGGGAATGGGGAGAAAGTGAGAAATAATTTTCAATAAAATCTGTACTAAATAGAGAGGGGGAGGGAGGAAGAGGAGGAGGAGGAAGGGGAGGACAGATGTTGGTTCAGTGTATAAGAAATAACTTCCCCCTATTTCTTATCTTCCAGCTTTTAAGAGCTCAGAACACAGTTAACATAATTGAGAACCCACCCCTCCAAAAAAAATAGATTAAAATGTGAACATAGTATGCCTATGACCTCATGTTACAAATCTGGGCAAAATTTGTAGTAACAGCAACATTGGCATACCCTGAATCTCTAACACCATAATCCATTTTTTCATCACAGGTACTATGGAAACCAGGGAGTGGGTTTCTTAAAGTAGGCCAAATAGCATGAAAGTGAATGTTTCAATGAAGCCTTCCTTTTCAATGTCCAGAGGTACTTTTTTTCTTTTCTATTTTTAAACAATGTCTTACCTGTTTCTCATGCTCTAAGTTCAGCTCACACTTCAGGATTATCACAGGTGTCATATATGCTAGGGGTAAAAGTAATTCCTTTGAGAATTTCTAAAATTATAGACATCAGTCCATAACAACAGGAAGTTAGTAAACTGCAAGGAAAAAAGTGAGCAAGAAATAAACAGCTATAGCTCAACAACTGCCAGGGTTCATCGAATGCCTGCAATTTTTCCTCATGGTGAAACTGTTTTTTAAAGGATCTATTCAAATGGGTTTAATTCTCTACCCTTCCCCTGCCCAGACATTTATTTTATGCACCTGAATTATCCAAATACTAAAGCTATTACTCTGGATGCCATTGAGTCATTCATTTAAAAAACCTCTATTAAATAACAACTTTGTAAGCACATAGCCTGATGCCACAGGAGCTAAGGAAGTCAAACCTGGTCGGGCCTTTCAAGGACTTGTCTGCTCACAAGGGAAGAATAGTGACATGGGAACCCAAATCAGACTGTGGACAGAGGACCACACAGGTGCTCTTGCTATCTGAAAATTGAAGAAGGAAAGGCTTCCATGCATCTTCCTATGACCTCCTTGTGGAAAGCATCCATGTTTTTTAAAGGAAGTCACTGAGAAATGGAGGGACCCCAGATCTTAATGGGATCCCCTAGCTTGAGGGAAGGAAGGTCCACAATGCTAAACAATACTACGATATCTGTCTCCTTGCAAAAGGATAGGTTTGAATGTGAGTGCACAAAGGGAAAGCAACAGTAGGCTATAAAGCTGGAGCTTTAGGGGCTGCTGTTAGCTTTGACATTAGCACTGGTGGGCCATAGGGAACACATGCTATGGTAAAGCAGATAATAAAGTCTAGTGGGTCCTAAGGAATGTGTGTCATGATAGGGCAAAGGGTGGGTCTTCTTGCTGATTTCTGATTCATCCAAATAATGTGATCAGCCATGTCTTAAATTCAAAATTATTTGGAAATGAGTGGTGATCCCAAGGGTCAAAGTGCAGTGAGGAAACTCCAGTTACTCCCCACATTGGAACAGCAATGAGAGAGAGCCCCCACATAGAAGGAGATGTGTGTCACTGGCTGGCAGCTGAGCCATATGAGCTGGGCAAGAAAAGAGAAGGACTCCGTGAGGCCTGATCTTGCTGCACTGTCGGACAGCCACTGGGATCTAAGTAAGAGGGTGTGGGCTTGGGCAGGGGAGGGCAAGATCTCACCTCCCTAATGTCTAGAGTCCTTCTGCACTTTCCAGAAGCCCTTTGCCATGTTGGCCAGCACAGGCCAGCGTGAATGATTCCTCTATCTGTCCTCTGTAGGCAAGGAGAACATGTCTGCTCCTCTTCAATGTGAGTACCTTACCATTATTTGATGATAATCATAATTCACACTCCTTTCACACACACAAACACATTTGAGCAGAATTCCCACATGAGCAAACATGTACACAAATACAAATCTGTTCTTCAGGCTAAATGTCATCAGTCTTTTTAATTAAATCCTAAGATGCCCGTATACTATGGTCTTCTCTCCCCCCCAGCCATCTTACTCTGCATGCAGTTCAGCTTGCCAGTGTCTCTCGAAAAGTGAGTCACCCAGGACTGTGCAGAAAGTGTCAGATACAGCCAAAAGTGGAGCAGAATAGAAAGGGCTTATGACGCCCTTCTTTCTGGCTGCTTTGCCTCCCTCATTGTTACTTAAATTCAAGATTCACCAGTTGAAGGATGACTGTATTTTTAATGTGGGATTTCTGTATGACTTTAGGCCATCCAAAACCCTTTCCTCATGACAGCCTTGTAAGGGGAGGCAATCATTACGATAATTTTAGAGAAAGTGTGACTCTAAGAGACTTAGTGATTTTCCCAGAGCCACTCAACTACAAAGCATCAGAATCAGGATGGAACCAAGATTTATCTTATTTCTGAGTCCTGTGTCCCTCCCTCTTAAGGCAAAATCACAAGCAGTATCGCTGTCAGAGGGAGATCTAAGTCCTAAAGCAGAGGAGAGTTTACTTTTCATTATGCTTAGACTCAATTTGCTCATCTGTAAAGTGGAAAGTTTGGTGTAAGTATATTTTCAGCTACCCTCCACCTCTGTTATAAATGACATAACAAAGACACCTGGTTGATAATCACACAAGTTTTTCTTAGGGCAAAGCCATTCTCTCCTTTGGTGAAGGGATACCATAGCTAATGGATGAGGAGCATCCTAGGGGAAATCATTAGCTCACTCTTTTCCCGAATAAAATTGCCTTCAATGAGAGTTTTCCCCAAGTTTAACAGGCTGCCTTAGGAGCTACAGGGTTTCCTCTTTGTTAGAAGTCTTTAAGAAAAGGAGACATGGCTATTTGTCTGGCGTACTGTAATGAGGATTTTTTTTTTTTTTTGGTGTATGGACTGGAATAGATGATCTCTGAGGTTCCCTCTGTCTCTTGGTGTTCCTTGATTCTGTGGTATTTTCTGCACCAAAGCTGTTATGTCCCTTCTTTGACCTATGAACATTCCCAAAAGAACTAAATGTCTTCAAGTTAGGGAATAATTTCTTTGTTTGATTTGTTATGCCCACAATTTAGCACAATCTGGTGGCTGACAGGGTGAACTGCAAAGAACTTCCAGTGAGTGGAAACACCTTCCCACAAAAGACACTTGACAGCTCATTTGGATTTCACAGGCATTGGGCCTTTCCTGGGGAACCGAATGATTAAGAGATTTGCCCAGGGTGACACAACGAGCAGGTTTCAGAGGAAGGGTGTGACCCTAGAGTTCTCTGATTTCAGGGTTGGTCCCTCATCCATGGGACCATGTTGCTTTTCACCTTGAGAATTCAAAGTGTTTAATAGATGTGTGTTGAAATATAGTAATTAGAATATATTAAGAACTACCATTGAGATGCTGCTAGGTGATGTTTAGATGTCAGATGTCGGATACCTCACAGTACTCCCTAGTGCTGCCCAAACCAGATTAAAATGTATTTGGAAAATTGTTAATCAAATCAAATAAGAATTCAATACAATATAGATAATTTTAATTTGTGATTTTCTAAATCAGTACGCTGCCACAAAGATCCTTTTCTCCTGGAATTTGACCCCACTGGTGTAGGGGATAGAATGTTGTCCACACAAACAAGAAATTCTGAGTCTGAAGCCTGCTGTAAGCATGTCTTAGATGTGTAATCTTTCTCTTCCTCTTTTCCACATTTGTAAAATAATGGTTCTTCACAGGGTATTCGTGACAATCAGATGATTGAAAGTGATTTGAAACCCTTAAATTATCATATAAATGTGAGCAATGATGATTTTTTTCAATAGTTCTAGAATGGATGGCAGAGATTCTGGCAACTCCCTGCTGGTGACTACAACCAGACCAGGGCCAGCAGTACTCATACCAAGACACTGCAGATGAACGGACTCTAAGGGTCTTGGCCTGAAGTTGCAAACTGATGTAGAAGTCCCTGAAGATCCAACACTCTTACCTTCAAAAATTCAAGGGATATTAAATCTACAAGCTTTCTTACCAGGAACAGAAGATCAGGACAGAACCCATGTGATCTAGATGGAGGGACCAATAATCCCACAGAAAAGGATGAGTGGGTGGAGCCTCATCCTTGAAAAAAGTTCCAATTCATCAACTGATGCACAGTAAAATGAATAAGTCTAACTTAGGAACAAATGCTTGCTGACTAAACAATCTGTAGAGAGATGAGTTAGCAGAAGAAGACACCAACAATAATAAGTAATTATTGTATATCCAAATGTATATCAAAATTCTTCAAAGAAGGAAAGGGAGATTCTGAAACACCTTGAGGCAGTGACTCAAAGGGGGTGGGGGAAGGCCTCATTAATACCTAGAAGAAATGATGTGATGAAGAAAAATGAATGAAGGCTCTGGAGGAAAGAATTGAAGGAAAAAATAATGCTTAGAATATAAACAGGTAAACCTAGCATAAATAATAGACTCCCTACAAAATTAAGATAGACCACAAAGCAACCAATGACTCCATGAGAGACCAATAACTATTAAAACAAATTTAAATTATTGAAAATAGAAAAAAAAAGTAGAAGTTAATTTTTACAAAAAATACTTCTGCAGAAGCTGAAGGATATGCATTTTAAGAAAGTATAATAAAAAAAAATCCTGGACACTATGTTTCTTTTGTTCCTTTCAAATAATATATATAAATATATATATTTTAATTACAACATTTGTAGATTACTTCCACTGAATGAGAGGTCTTTTACAACAAAGACCTCTGGGGGCTGAAGCACTTATCTTCATTTGGACCAAAGGTGTTTTGGTCCTCCCATGACACTTGAAAAAAAAAAGACACTCCTCAATGTGTATAGGCCCTGTAAACACTAGCTTGTAATTTTCTTTTTCCTCCTCACCTTTCAGCTCTTCCTCTATCAAACACACAATCAAGTGACTGCATCATCTGCCCCCTTTCCTCTACTTCCGAGTGAATATGTCACAAATTTTCCCTGAAGGCAGTGCTCAGATGAATAGATTAAAAGTAAAAGATGCTGGATTTTAATTATGACTCTACCACTATGTGATATATAGGGAGTGATTTTATCTCTCTGAGCAATAGTTCATAATGTATAAAATGAGAAGGTTGGGCTGGGTAGTAGCTGATGGCTCTTCCAGTTCTTTTTTCTCCAACTCTAGCAGTGAGAAGGAAGATGTGGGGAGAGGCTCATTCAAGTTATTACAGCTTTCAAAACATTGTTTTCATTTTGTCAGACATGCCCATCAACAGTTTGAAGGAGGATTTGGAAGGTGCTGGTGGCTGAGCGATGGGCTAGAGGCTTGTATTGGTCCCTGGATCAGCAGGGAGGAGGTGTCCCCCAATCTTCTCCCATGGCATATGTTCACAAAGGCAGCCTTTTGTGGAGGGGAAAGGTTACTCTCTCTCTCCACATTTGAATTCATTCCAGCAATTGGTTATAAACACAATAGTAATTCATCTGTTACAAATAATAATTGCTTTTAAAATTTATCCTATAGGAAGAAATGTATACACACACATTTATACATATGAGGCTGAAGGTAGTTAAGCGATTTGCCCAGGTTCACACAGTTAACAAGATTCAGTGGCAGAATTTAAACCCAAGTCCACTAACTCTAAAGGCAATGCTATCTTCCCTGTACCATGATGCTAAATTTCACTAGTGTGTGTCTGAGTGTGAAGGAGAGAAAGAGATAAAGTGAACACACTGTATCTATTTATCTATTAATATTAGACTGAGAATTTCATGGCCTTCCAGAGGTAACTGTAAACAACCTGATAAGTCTCTACCCTCACAACTCTTTGTGAGGTACTGGAGCTGAGAAGCAAACCTCTGAGAGGTGAACAGCCCCTAATGATGAAATGAGACAGGATGACTACACAAAAGCATCGCTCATGCATATTACTTTAGTCCAGTAACTCGTGAAGTAATTTCTCTAATTGCCACTTCTCCTGATAATAAAGCTTGATGTTCAGACTGCACTTTGAGGTTTGCCAAGAACTCTGTGTCCATTGTCTCATTTGCCCCCATGCTTTATCCCCAGAGTTAAGCACTCTAGCTAATGTCATCTCCATTTTACCAAGGAAGGCAGAGAGAATCAGCAAGGTTAAGGAAATGGCCCATGATCACCCACCTCTAAGGTGTCATAGACAGGATGGACCTAGGCATTCCTTGCTCTAAATTCAGAACTTAGTTACTAGGTGGCATTGTGGAGGTAAAAGTATTTATTTCCTCAAAAAAAAAGATTCATCTGTGTTTATCAACAATTTTGTTTTGATGCTGTTCTAGGTATCTTTTCTTTGGCCAGGCCAATGACTGCCTATGTTCACACTATGTAACAAAGAAACAGGACTCCATTCAGAGGAAAATCTTCCATGTTAACAATGCTTTTGGAAACCAGCCCCTGAGGGCTGAACACCAAGAAGCCTATGATGTCACTATGTTAAATTTCATCTTCTCCTAATCATTCATTTTCTTAAAAGTCACCTCTCAGATGACTAGGGCCAATAATCAGTGTTTTGACATATGTTACCAATACATGTGAAATATGAATTTATTTCTTCATTCTTGATACAACCTTTATGTCACTATGTATTTTCCCATACTGTGTACAGCATTTTTAAAAATCTCTTAAAATAGCAGCATTTGGAATGAGAATGTTCTTCTTTAAAAACACATTTGGTCCAAAATGCTGTTACTGTGACATGTCAAAACCAATTATCTCATGTCACCAACTATCACCACGAATGGTCTGGGACTCATGAGCAGTGTACTCAGGAGTCACAGTCATGAGCTTTGGGTGGGCCCTAGTTCTGTGAGCAAAGCCTTGATCTCTCAATCTGCCTTTTTTTGGCACAGCACAGAGAAAAGGCAAATACCTCTGCCATCACTCATCTGAACAGCCCTTATAGGCACCAAGGTGTCACTATGGCATATGGTTCTCAACTTTGTGTGAGTGCCTGTGAAATGATCTCTTTTGGATATATTCCTTGGAAAATTCCTAGATTTGGGTGAGCATTTGGAAGAGGAATCTGCTATAGAAGGAGGTGTCATCATTTTCCATCATCTCAGATGTACAGTCCCAAATGGATTCTAATTAATTTCTCTTTGACAGGCACACCAATCTTGTGTTCCCCTTTCATATGATTCAGCTCTAGTTAGAGCCAACCACACAGGCAGACACACACACACACACACACACACACACACACACACACGTATATATATACCAACACAGAGAGAGCTTTCAGTACTGGTTTCTCCAAAGAGATATACGTAATTACATTTTGGTCATCAACCTGCATATAATAATCAACTCTGTCCTTCACTAGATTTATTTACCAATTATAATGACTTTCCCGCAGACCATGCCAATCTTATTTTCTGCCCTCTTGAGGAGATGCATGCAAAGTAGCCAAGGGCACAAACTGACTCTTCCCAGAAATTTAACTATATATATATATATATATATATATATATATATATATATATATATATATATATCCCAAAGAGATCAAACAAATGGGAAAAGGACCCATGTGTACAAAACTATACATAGCAGCTCTTTTTGTGGTGGCAAAGAATTGGAAATTGAGAGGATGCCCATCAATTGGGGAATGGTTGAGCAAGTTGTGGTACATGAATGTAATGGAATACTACTGTGCTGTAAGAAATGATGAACAGGCTGACTTCAGAAAAACTTGGAAAGACTTATATGGTCTGATGCTGAGTGAAGTGAGCAGAACCAAGAGGACTTTGTACACAATAACAGCCACATTATGCAATGACTAAGATTGTTAAACTGAACCTTTCTCAGCATTATGAGGATCTAAGACATTTTCAGAGGCCTCGGATGGATAATGCTGTTCATATTCAAAGAAAGAACTATGGAAGTCGAATCGCTATCACTTATTTTTACCTTCTGTTGAGTTTTGTTTCATCTTTCTGATGGTTCCTTGTATTGGTTTTAATTTTTACTTAGAACTTCACTAGTGTGAAAATATGTTTAATGGGTATGTAAATGTAAAGCCTATATGAGATTGTGTGCCATCTTGGGGAGGGTGGGGGGAGGAAAAGGGAGAAAAATTTTCAACTTGAAAGCATATGGAAAAAATTTAAAAAATTAAATTCAAAAAAAGAAATTTAACTATAAGTTCTATATAAGTCATCTTTGAAAGGGAAACATCACTCTTTAATCATGAATCCACTGTTGTTCAGTTGCTTCAGTCATGTCTAACTCTTTGTGACCCCTTTGGGTTTCACTTCACAAAGATGCTGAAGTGGTTTGCCATTTCTTCCTCCAGCTCATTTTATAGATGATGAAAGTGAGGCAAACAGGGTTAAGTGACTTGTCCAGGGTGACACAACTAGTAAGTGTCTGAGGATGGATTTGAACGAATTTCCCTTCCTGCCGGCCTGGCGCTCTATCCACTTTGCCACCTAGCTGCCCTGACAATTCACTAGACATAGCCCAAAAATGTTTAGTTGCCAGCCAACAATTCCACTAAAGCCTTCCTATGACAATGTACACAGGTGGCTACAAGAAGGTGAAGCTTGAGAGGCTGTGAATGCTTTTAAGAAGGGTATGTTAGCACTTCTTCCACCCATGGCCAGATGCTGTATCCGCAGTAAGGATTGTGAATGCCTTTTGTTGTTGGTATTCATTTGTTTCAGTCATTTCTGACTCTGGGGTTTTCTTGGCAAAGATACGAGAGTAGTTTGCTATTTCCTTTTTTAGATCATTTTACAGATGAGGAAACTGAGGCAATTAGGATTAAGTGACTTGCCCAGGACCACACAGCTCAGTGTCTGGCCTCAATGTCTGAGACTAGATTTGAACTCAGAAAGATGAACTCCAGGCTTAATGCTCTATCCACTCTACCACCTAGCTCCTGTAGGCACCTAAAGGAAATCAAATGATGTTGCCTTATTTCCCATCATCTTTGAGTTGTCTCTGGAACTTCCTTTGGTGCATCCCAAATTAGAAGGGAATGTGACAGTGAATGAGGCATAGACTTGGAGGAGATGGGTTTGTGCATGGAACGACTTTTCAGTGGTGGCTTTTGTCCCAAGGTGGATTGGGCTGCTCTGGGAGCTGCTGGGTTCCCCTTCCCCAGAAGTACTTAAGGAGCACATGAGCAGCAATTTCTTTGTTAGGCTTGCTTTAGGGAAGATTTTTGTTCTGATATGGGTTGGACCAGATGGGGTCCCTTCCTTTCCAACTCTGAGGTTCTGGAATTTTGTGAATAGTGATGAATCTTCAACATCTGAGAAAATATTTTATTTTTAGAAACAATCAAAAAGTCATCTACTCACTCAAGCTGTTGAACAGTGGATTGGGCTCAGTGATACCAGTTGTTGGTTGGTTCCCTAGGCCTTTTGTTTTTCAAATGAGGCATATCTAGCCCTGTAAGAAGAATGACTACTGGAATGGCTTAGCAGCATGTCAATACACACACACACACACACACACACACACACACACACTCACGGGGGAAAGAGAGAGAGGGAGGGAGAGAGACAGAGAGAGACAGACAGACAGACAGAGAAACACACATGGTGCACTAATGTCAAAGAGTGAGCAGGAGTTCTGTACATTTACCTGTAAATTTGTGAGTCTGTCTGTGTTACACATCACCAACACATTTGTCTCTGAAAGTTCACAGAACAAATAGTCAGAGATAGGATTCTGACTGAGAGTGGGATCACGATTTCTTTTAATGGACAGATAAAATGTAATGCAGGAAATTTGATGAAATCTATTTTTTCTCTTCATCTCCCACACCCCCTCACTCTGAATATCAATTGAGCATCACACTGGTGATTTTGCCAGAACAAAAATGGGGAAATATTTTGTAGCACAATTTATAACAGATGGAAGAACGAAGGACGGTGAGCTTTTCATTTGGGGCTGGAAAAGAAAATTAGTTATTTTTCAGTCTTAGTATCAGAAATATTGACACAGAATTTCCACTTTTTTTTAGAACACAGCACCAATTAATTGTCTTATTCTTAATCAACATCCATTTTGGGATTGTATTACCCCCTCAACTCTGCATCATAAAATCTCTAGCTTACAGCAAAGTACATTTCAAGGGCCTCCTCCTGCAATGACACAAAGGTTTTGCTGAATCCTTGGATACAAGCCCTTTCCACCTATTGGAATTAAGTTGTATCTGTGTTGTCTTCACTTGCCTGTATATGTGCTTTGTTATGCTGCAGAATTTAAGCTCTCTGAAGTCAAGATGGCTTGATTTTTGTCTTTATGAAATCTGTGCCTTAAACAATGCCTGCATCTAATCAGCTCTTGCTAAATGAATGTTGGATGGACTTACTGGTTCATTAAGAGTAATGTAGGAGGCTCGTCTTAGAGGCTAGTGCTTTTCATCAATCCCATCTAAGCTTAAAATAAATACGAAGTTTCCCAAGATTCAGTTGAACTGAAGCTTTTAGGGTGCCGTGTAGATATGCTTCTTTTCCTCATAATGCCTGATGTTATTTGGCATTTGCAGTATACAGTTTTGAACAGGCTGGTATAAGAGCATGGATCTGGGAATCGGGACACCAAAATTAGATCCTGGCTCTTTTACCCACTGATTGTTTTGAACCTCAGTTTATGTACCTAAACAATGAGCATAATACTTGAACTATAATTAAAATCATTATCACTTGAGAGAAAAGTGCTTTGTAAAACTTCAGGTGTTATAATTTGGGGAGTTACACTGATCATAATGACGATGATGGTGATAAGGATAATAGCTGTGGCAGTGGTAGCCATAGTGATGGGGAGAGTGGGGCTGATGATACAGTGATGATGATCATGCTGGCGATGTGACCAGGCAGTTCTGGAGAGGCCAAAAAAATCACACCTTACTCTATTGTGTCCCTTGCTTCCTAAAACCCTGAAGGTCATGAGGCTTAAATGAGTTAATGAAGGTAAAGCACTTTGCAAACTATAAAAATATATAAAAATGACAGTAATTATAATGACTATTGCTGTCAATAGTTATTATTACATTTGGGTGGTTTCATTCCTTGACCCTTCCACCTGTGCTACTACTGAGCTCAAGCAATGTTTATAAAGTAATGCAGGTGTGTACTGGGAATGTTTAACAACCAGCGCTCATTTTCTACATCATTTTCTTATATCTATAAATCTACGAAATAACAAATTAAGTCCTGATTTGTAGCAATTGTCAACTTCTGAGGTGCTAATTCTTCCCCCGAAAGTTTCACAATAGAAGCTGGCCCCCTGCCTACAATACACAGAAAGGAAAGCTGTTCCTGAAATATGTAATCCATTCATTGACCTGCTAGAGGATGTAGTATAAACTTTGGGCAGGAGGTGGTACCACACTCATCCTGCTAGCCAAGTGGCTTTAGCAGAGAGTATTCAATGACAAAGTTTTGACATTGCCAAAGGCCACAGTGATGCTGCCACTATTTGTTGAAGGATATATTATGTACATAAATGTGTGCATGTGTGCATGTATGTATTATATGTGTGTATATGCTCTCTCAAATTACTAAAAACAGGCAAGCTCTCATTTCTGCTCTCAGATCTCCACTTCATGCTCTGCACATCTTGCAAAGCCCCCATTCTGCTCTCATTCATCAAAGCCCTTCCTAAGACTGGAACTGTGTTTGCCTATGATAGTCTAAATAGACTAATCAGAATAAAACACGGACATCAGCGCTTCTTGTATCACAAAAGAGAACAAATCAAAATTCAACAAAAAGAAAAGAGGATCTCTAAGGAAGCTGGCTGGCTAGATCACAGAGTAAGAGGCACTAAACCAACCCTCCATGTTATCTCAACTTAGAGACGGTGAAAAGCATGAGACACGCATTTAGAGTTTCTCAAGGTCCCCTGGCTGAGCACAGAGACAACTGCAGGGAAGCTCTTTGCTTCAGCACTGTCTTCTGCATGATTTCCTCATGGTTCAGGTTTTCTGGCAGTTCTGTGAGTGTGTGCATGTGTGTGTGTGTGTGTGCACGTACATGCATACATATACATGCATACACATCCCTATACCTGTATATACATACACCTACATACACATGCACACAAATATATACACATAAACACACATACATATGCATATATACGCATATATGTACATGCATAAATACATGTGTGTGTCCACATGTGTGCGTGATATCACCACTCTGGTCCAGTCTCCACCATCAGTGCCTCATCCCATCCTGTTGGTCCAGTGGGCATTGTTCCAGCATTATGCCTTCAGATCTCTTCCATGTCCACTCTAGGGTCTACCCTAGCTTATCTGTCATGGCCTGCAGCCCAGCCACCGAGAGAAGTGCCCTGAAGTAATCCCAACCACCAGCAACGAGATGCTGTTGCTCTGTCTTCACCAATGGCTCTGTCCTGTATAGAAGCAATAATGCAGAATAACAATCCGGAAGACAGAGCAAAAACAAAACAAGACAAAAAAACTTGGGGATTCCAAGATCCCATCTGTACATAAACAGGTCTTCTTTACTTCCACCAGTCTCTCACTATCCCCTCTTACCTTCAGCAATTCTATGAGGGAGAAGGTCCATTAGGACCACCCAACATGATGCAGATGCTGGCGATGGCAATGATAGTGACGTGAAACAAATCATCTTTGCTCAGTGAGGAAGATGGTTGTCCATGGATGGAAGCAGCTTCACTATCGCAGCCACCTGGTGTCCTTCTCCATAGGAGCCTACGACAATCAGAAGTTTATCATTTTCCATAGGTACTAATCCTAGCATTCCTTTGTACCCGCTCTCAGAGACATCAATGGCATTTATACTTGGGAACAACAGTTTCCTTTCCTGGGAGGAAAGTTAAAGTATATAAACCCCTGATGTTGGCATGAGACAGAAGAATAAAGAAAAGCCAAGGAATGTCTTTCTACTGACACAAGTTTTTAGCTGTTCTGAACCTTTTAGTCTCAGTTGCCTAGGATACTAAGAATTAAGTAACATGACCACATTCACACAGTCAATGTCTGTCAGTGTGGGGTGAAACATGGATCTCCTTGACTTCATGGTTGCTGTGTTTCCATTAAAATCACAGCTCAAATAAACTAGAAGCCAAGGGGAATGTTATGGCTCAAAGCTGTTGAAACAGACTTCATCCCGTTCCTGTGGAGAAGACAGAGAGATACAGATTGGAGAAAACTTCGATAACGTAGCTTCCATTCCAAGAGTAGCTGTTAGTGGTTCAGTGTCAACATGGCAGGAGGTATCCAACTGAGTATCCCAGGGATCTATATTTGTCCCTGGCAGTGTATTTAAAAAATTATTTGGATAAAGTTATAGCTGGTATGTGCATCAAATTTGCAGATGACACCAAGTTTGGACATATAGTCAATTCAATAGATCACTGAGTGAAGATCTAAAAGGGACTTAATGGACTACAGCATTAAGCTAAATTGAGTGAAATGAAATTCGGTAGGGATGAATAGAAATTGCTTTACATGAGTATAAAAAATCAACCTAACAAAGATAAGATATGGGAGGCCTGGCTAGACAGACAGCAGGTGTTCTAAAAAGGCTCAGAGGGCTCTAGTAGACTGTAAGTTCCAAATGACAATAGTATAACCCAACCAGCCCAACGAGGCAGGCAGGGAAATTGTAGATGACTTTAAGAAGAGCACAACTGCCAGACTACAGCAGTGTATTGTGCTTAATTCTGTAAGATGGGGATTGATTAGAGAGTGTCAGCAGCAGGGCCAGCTGGAAGATGCAGGGCCTGGAGATTATGACACATGAGTATGAATAGAAGCAACTGGAGAAAAGAAAATTCATGTAGATGATGATGACTGCCTTCAAGTATTTGAAGGGTTTACATGTGGAAGAGGAATCAGTAGATTCTGGTTATTTCTACAGGACAGAACCAGTAGTAGTGAGTGGAAATTGTAAAGAGACACACTTAGCCTTAGCGTCAGGGGGGGAAATCCCCAAACAATGAGTGCTGTCCAAAAGGGGAAGAAGCTGCCTCCAGAAGTAATGGGCTCCCTCCTGTAGGTCTTCAAAGAGTGGGCAGTTGTCCACTTATTGGCATGCTGTAGCCAGGATTAGTTCATGTAGGAGCTGAATTCAGTGCCCACTCAGGTTCCTGTCAACTCTCAGTTTCACTTATACATTTTGTCAAGTTGCCAGGGACACACACACTACATATATGTGTATTGTGTGTAAGTACATGTGCATGCACACACATATGTTTCTGTATGCATTTGATCTCCCATTGTATCAATGTAGAAAGTGGGACAAAGCAAAGTAGAATTGAATTGCTTGAGCACACTGCTGGCCTTGGCAGAGATTAGTAGAGATAGCAGAACAATTAACTTTGAGTCATTCACTTCCCCCAGACAATTCTGCAAACAAGTTTGTTTCCATCAAACTTTTAATCAGTTTTGTTCTTGATTTCATTTTCTAAACCTAGTTAAATAATCTTGTTTACCACCAGCCATAAATTTCTAATTCCAACTGTGCAACCTTCTGCCTGTGTGTCTACACCTCTTATAAAATTTTAATGACTGGGTGAGTGATGGGGTTGCTTTGAGAGCAGATTTCATTGCACAGCATTCCATCGACAGCCTCAAGGACTAAAGGCAGGTTCTGGGCTGGTTAATAGTTGAACAGCAATCTTCTGCAGTGATGGAGAAAAAATCAGAACACAGGGAATAATAATAGCTATGCTGTGTTTCCTTTATGAGGGACAACCAGAACATATCAAATAACTAATTACTTTGTCTGGCTTCTCTCTCTAATAGAGGGAATCTAGTCTATCTTGTAATGATAGTATTAAATACTTCTCTTTCCAACTCATTCTTTATCTTTATCTTTATCTTTTCAAATGTTGCATCAGCAGTGCATTGACAGTTTATCAGTCCTGAAATTCTGCTTTTGCTTTTGGTATTGATCGCTTACTCAGAGGTAAATTATATCCTTCCTTTTCTGTTTCTTCATTTTGAGTTTTATTTTACATTACAGTGCCTTCTCTAATATATTTGGGCCAATTCTTCAGGCACTCCAAAAGAGAGTCAGCATGTTTTGAATTGTTCCTCTCTTGAAGTAACACAATTTCCTCCAAGGCTAATTATATATTTAAAGATAAAAAATCCTTATATAGTGCTTCTGTTATTAGTGGACAAGATTCTTTTTCCTCTAGGTAAATTTGCAGACAGAAGGAGAATTCAGTCTCCTGATATAATGCCTCAGTAAAAGACAATAGAAAAAAAAAAAGGAAATAACATTCTTTATGTTAAATGGTAAATTTGTGTTGCTATTAGCCTGGCTCTTTTGATCACACTTATCTCTATCCTGTGGTCTTTCTTCTAGGACTTCTGTTTTGCAAAAGGGTGATGTCTTTTATATTACTTCATGTTTTAGTAGAATTGGGGAGGACATTATAAGTGGATACAAGTTTTCAGTTGTGTCCTATGTTTCTGGTGTCATGATCTTTCCTATTGGTTTTCACCCTTGCTATAAGAAGATACTTTTCAGATACACATAGGGGAAAGATACTTTCACTGACCCTATCATGAGAACTATCAATGATCCCTTGGTCACCCTTGATGTATATTCTGTGTTTGTTTTCCTCGCAAGGCAGGATAGGAGAATATTCATATTCATCAACATATACTATCTTTCAAACCCTGCCAAATGGCATCTTCCTTGCCATGGGATGAATGCTAACCATCTCAGGAATCCTGATCTAAGGATGTGTAGCTTTGTTTTGCAATGTTGTATTTCATTCTCCAAATATTTATCAAATACTCTGCTTTTGTGTAGGGCTGGGAATCCTTCTCTTGTCACTTATTATGCCTGGGCTTTAAAAGGATGTAATTGACCGGACAATGAGGAAATGCCACATTTTCTGTTAGGGGATTTCTGGAATTCTCTTCTATGTTTTCCATCTGTAAAAGGCATCCAAAGATTGTAGGGAGAGGTGGGGAATTTGTTTGAAAAAAAACAATTACAAGTCTTGGGAATTCAGTCAAATACCACAGTCTTTGGCAGTAATATATTCAAAAAATAGCTACATTTTTATATGAATACAATTTTTTTCTCCTTATTTACCATTGAGTGTATGTGTCATTACAGCTTAAACCACTGAATCTCATGAAAATAATTGCAGCAAAAAGATTCCCAAAGCATCTACTATTATTTGAATTAGACAATCATTTTGCCATTTAACTTAATGGGTAGAGTAGAGAACTGGCTTTGGAGGCAAGAAGTCCTGTATTCAAATTTCACCTCTGCTGCATACACTTTATGTGACTCTGGAAAAGTCATCAAATCTGTTAATATGCCGGGAAATTTTCCAAAATGGTAAGTTGTAGCCAAGGTGCCGATTTTCATTGCTAGTAAGGTTTTTATCTGAGAATTCCTTAGACCAGGGGTGGGGAACCTGCAGCCCTGAGGCCATGTTGGGTGCGGCCTTTTGACTGAGTCCAAGTTTCACAGAACGAATCCTTTCTTTAAGGGGATTTCTTCCTGAAGTTTGGATTCAGTCACAGTCCTCTATTGAGGACCAGGCGGCCACAAGCGGCTTCAAGGCTGCAGCTTCCCCACCTCTGCTTAGACAAATGGGATTGCCAGTGTAAACATCAGAATTAACAACAACAAGCTTTAATTGTATTCTTGCTATTTGTCGGGCAGTTGATTAATTGCTGAGACTTCAAAGAAGGTAAAAACAACAAAAGAGCAACACCACCAGAAAATAACAAGAGAGACATCATAGTTTCAGGTTTTCTTGAACAAAAAAACAAACTATAAATTTCAAGGACAAATCTGATTCAAAACTGCAGATAACTAAACAGACTAGCTTCCTTTCAGTAGAGAGGTGGTGGGCTGCGGATTCATGATGTTGTATGCACTGTCAGAAGCAGATGGTGGTTGTTTTTACTTGATCAACTTTTGTTCCAGCCTTTGTTCAATGTGGGAGGGATAAATCCCACTGACTACAGCACATACATACACGTGCACACACATGCGTATGCATATATGTGTGTGTACATGTGTATGCGCACACACACACACACACACACACATGCATATAATGTTTCAAGGAAAGTCTTTTAGAAGTTGGTTCAAAATGTTTTCTCTACAATAATCCAGTAACAATGATTCAAATCTTTCCATATGTGTCTGGGAGAAAGGAAGAGAAGGAAAGGCTCTAGGAAAACAACCTATCATATTATGTATACGTATATGTATATGTGTGTGTGTGTGTATGTGTGTGTATATATGTGTGTGTGTATGTATGTATGTATGTATGTATGTGTGTGTATACATATGTGTGTGTGTATGTGTGTGTGTATACATATATATATATATATATATATATATATATTCACACACACAATCCCAGGATAATGCATTTTCTATTTTTCATAAACTTTTCATACTGCATCTTGTCTCTTTTAAGTAGGCTTAAATAGCTCCTATTTCACCACAATGGTGAATTCTTAATGAAATGGGCAGAGTTAATAGACCATAAAAGTGAATACTTGGTGATTTCAATGACAAGACTTATTAGTGAGTTCTTTCTTATGACAGAATATTCTAGACCATAAACTGAAGCACACTGATGGATTGGTTTCCTTTTCTCTATTGGGGAACTCCCATAATATTAAAAACCTTGAAGAATTTCTAGTCTAATCATTGACTTTCTCTTCACTGAAATGCCTGATTTCTTATGCTGTCTTGCCATGGTGCTGAATAATCATCAGCTTGCAGCTCACTGTTTGTTGCTTATTTGATGGAAATAGACTATGACATTGTGAAAAAACAGTTCCAGAAAAGTACCAGACTCTATGTCACTGACATTTAATGCTAGGATTCCATTTTCAGTAATTCTCCAATGGCCTTTTTTCCCTTTCCAGTCATCTCCATCACTATATTTTTAAAAATCTTGTTATTTATGAAATTAATTTTCCTGGAAACAATCTGCATTGCTTTATGTCCATTGTTCCTATTTTCAGTTACTCCTACCTTAGTGTAACAGATGTCTTCCTAAGAAGTTTCTGTCTAAATTAGACTTTTTGGATTGAATCATATTTACCCATTAGATTAGATTCTATTTTTCATGCTGCCTTTCTTAATTGCCAATTTAGCTCATTAGTCTTTAGTTTTGTAGATAATATCACTCTGTCCCCTTGTTGAGTTGTTCATAAGCTATGTATGGTAGGGTTGACGGGGCTCCTTCTGACCTGGGTGATGTGACTAGTTAGTTATGAATTGACTGCTTTGTTCAGCACTAATTTCTACATAGCACCTTTTAAAAGTAAGAGCAAAAATGAGAAGTGAATACCAGCAAACATAGTCATGTGGTGACTCACATCAGGGTGAATGATTGTACAGCCAGGCAAATGAACCCCAATTTGAATGATTGGTACCTGGATCAATACTTGACATTGATTTTTTTTTAATTTTACTTTAAAAAATCAGCCAACTGGCTGATACTGGCTTGGATAGAGTTGGGAAGACCTGAGTTCAAATCCAGCCTCCAACATTTAATAGCTGTATGACCCTGGACAAATTACTTAACCTCTATCTGCTTCAGTTTCTTCATCTATAAAATCAGCATAATAGTATCACCTACCTCCTAGAATTGCTGAAGAATAAAATGCAACAATATTTGTGATGAGGTAATATTGGTAAAGAACTTTGCAAAACTACCCATTGTTACTATTGGTGTTCATGATGCTGGTGGTGGTTGTGGTGGTGGTAGGGTAGGATGTGAGCTTCTTGAGGTCAGGTATTGTGTTTTACCTCTTTGTATCCTCAATGATTACTACACTACCTGGTACATAGTTGTTGTTCTTCCTTTGTTTTCAAAGAGGACCAATGACATCACAGGGTGATGTCTTGACTTGTACATGAATGGGATTTAAGTGAGGCAGACTTGCACAAAGTTGTCAGCCTCACTCTCTCTTCCAGAGTAATTTAAGACCAGTTGTAAGAAAATTCAGCACAACTAGAAATGGCCCAGGGTGGAGTGGATGGCTTTGGCATCTGACCAAGCTCCACGTGATTCACAACCCTTGCTTCAGCAGCCCTCAGGGCTGTTGGAACAAATTGTTCTCATTCACCCATTCTGCTGGGAGAAATCTTCACAGGCTTGAAGAAGGCATCCTAACTTACTGCTGATGCTCCTCAACCTGATTTAACATGTCTGCTGAGACAGTTTACCAGGGTGCACACACAGCAACTTCTTGGAGCCACACGTGAGATCTAGGTGGCCGGTGAACACCAAAGGTGGATGAGCAGCCTGGCACATAGTGGGCACTTAAGAAATGCTTATTGACTTTTTAATTGTTATTATGTAAGGTCATCCCTACAGGAAATAGAATGCTATCACTGATGTGAATCATCCAATGGAGCTCTGATCTCTTCAATGGGCTATTCCTTCCACTAAAGCAAATTATGAGCCCTCTATTCCAATTCATGTATATAACTTCCCTACATGTTCCTACATACACAAGATGCCCATGCAATGTGATGAGATCTGACTCTAGATCTCTCAGTACAGCATGACTTTCAATGGAGTCTATAGACTGTCCATCAGATATTTGACTTTCCCTCCTGCTACTTGGACAATCCAGTTGCCTCTCTCTCTCTTTCAATCCTTCATCTCACTAATATAAATCTGCTGGGTGGCTCTTTGTTAGGAATGTGTTAAAGCTTATCCATCCTCTCCACACACCTCTCCTTTAGTCTTTGAAATATTTAACTTTATTTCTTTGGAGAATGGTGTATCCCATGCCTTATATCCATATGCCTTGACTAGAAGAATATTGAAGTTAAATATGGGCTGATATTTCAGTACCTAACACCCAAAACAAATCTTACGTGAGGTAGTCTTGTTCAACCCTGGGAAACCTCATAGCCCGTGTATTGTTATGATCTAAGCAGTACGTATTGACAGGAAAGCTATTCAGGCTGTTCAACAAGCTTCACTTTAAATTTTGAACAAGACATATTCTTCTACCACTTTTGTTTGTTCCTCGCTTCCTCTCCCCCACTCAGCACTGGAAATTGTTAGGATGATGTCTAAATGACTAATTTGGGGGAAAAAAAACCATGTAGTACTTCAGACTTGAAGAATTACCCTCTGAAAATGGGGCCATATAAAAGAACCCAGTATGTAGGATGAATTTTTCCCTATGCTTTCAGTGCTAAACATCCTTCATAATGTTGGTGTCCTTCACAATCTAGAGTTAGAATCTACTACCTAAGGGATCCTGGAAAAGTCACCTAGCATCTTTGTACCTCAGTTTCCTCATCAGTAAAATGAGGATAATAATAACATCTACCTCCCAGGGTTGATGAAGATAAAATGGAATAATAAGCACTTTACAAACCTTAAAGCACTATAAAAGGTCACTGTTGTTATGGTTTATTGTTTGTTGTGGTGGTTGTGGTCATAAGACCTAAAGATAATAGTGCCACGATGGCTAGGTTCAACATCAGGACAAAGGTGGTTTATGAACCACTTCTCACACATTCTGGTTGTGTCACCCTAGGCAAGTCATTCCACTTCTCTGTGCCTCACACTGGTAAATGGCAGAGCAGGACCCACCCTGAATTGGTAAGGGATGTTTTCTCACCATGAGATACCCCTACCACCATGAAATAATACATCTCATAGAAGGAAAACAAACATCCTGTGAGATCCTACCCAATGGTGGTCTTACCTAGATCCTTTGATTTCCTGACTCTGTCATCTGGCATATTCCAATATTTCTCCCCAAATCACACCATCCAAAGGCTTTGAGCAGACTCCCCTTTTACAATCCACTCCCTTGTATTGCCTAGAGGATGGAGTCCAGAATTGAGCAGAAGCCAAATAGAGAGAGGAGAGTGAGCTGCAGTGATCTGTCTCCATGATGATGGGTACAACAATATGTGAAAGGCTCGTCTCTATGATCCTATTTATGAGCAGTGCATACAAGGCTCTGAGGAACTTTTTTTTAATCCAATCCTTTAATCAATCCTTTGCCGTCTCCTAGAAAAACAAAACAAAACGAAACAAACAGCTCTATCAAAATGTTTTACTTATTTTCAGTTATACAACAAAGTTTAATTTGTCATTATTCCTCTTCTCAGAATAATGAAACCTTCTTCTCTCATTTCTGAGAGTCATTGAATAACAGACTCTTAAATATCAGAAGTCTTGGTCTCTTACAATTCACAACCTCAGCTGGCAACTCCTTGTCAAGATCACCGGGCCTCTGTTCAAAGCCCACAGTCATATTTAGCTCAGTGGGTCAGAGGGAAAGATATGGGTCTGCTTCCCAGCTCTGCCATTCATCCCCTGAGTTAGGACATGGGCTGGTCACTTTAACTGTCAGGGCCTTAATTCGTCATCTGTTGAATGAGAGGTTTGGATTGGGTAACAACTGAAGAATGGTTCTGATTTGATTCTATAATCCTAGGATCTAGTTGCCTGCAGTTAGCAAATGTAAGTTCTTCCTCATAGTCACCCTTAATCTACTTTGTTTCTAGTGAGGCAATGTGATGGATTAAAGAGAGATCTACTATTGGAGTCAGCAAAAACTAGATTCCAGCCTTGCCTCTGCCTCATCCTGGATGGGTGACCCTGGGCAAGTCATTTCACTTCTCAATATCCCAGGTGACTTGCTAAGACTCTAGGTTGCAGAGAAAGTACCAACATGCGTTGGCATAGCAAGTATCTTCATCTTTCTTTGAATTCCCTACACTCATAAAATCACAGATTCAATAAAATAAAATGATCCTAAGGGTCATGTTCATTTAACTCAAACAAAAGAAATAGCCTTGTAATCTTCTTTCTTTCTTTCTTTCTTTCTTTCTTTCTTTCTTTCTTTCTTTCTTTCTTTCTTTCTTTCTTTCTTTCTTTCTTTCTTTCTTTCCTTTCTTTCCTTCCTTCCTTTCTTCTCCTTTTCCTTCTTTTTTTCTACTTTTTCATCCTGTTTTCCTCCTTTTTCTTCTCCTTCCTTATACTCAGTAGGTAGTAGGTCACCTTCAACTGGTAGCTTAAGTGCATCCACCTATCTAGGAATACCTGATTTTTAGAAAACAGAGTGCCATTGACTTTCACTGACCCTATGAAAGGTAATTATAGATATTAAATTCAAGCCACAGACAGATTAATTTCACAATAATGATCTACAGTTTTACCATTGTCCAATAATAACAGATATGTTGTTTCTGCTCTTGATAATACAGATGGATAATGGCCTAGGCAATTTGGTCACGGTCATGAGGGCTGTCTTGGTGAAGCAGTTCTATTGTGTGACCATATGGTCTGTACTCTGATTTGCCTCAGTTGCTCAGAAAGCCAAAGTACTCGGAACAGCTATGATTCAGCCTGGTTGCCTTCAGTATTTAAACAGGCCAGACAGTGTCCTTTCAATCAACCCACTAATTCAAAGAAGGTGCATGAATTAAATGAGTTTTACCATTTTAGCTTTTATGCATTAAATTGTTTCAATGGGAATTACATTTTCCTTAACCAGTGTCCCAGGAACCACAATAAAGAGGCCAACCACTCCAAAGCAGTTGAAAATAAGAGCCCCTAAGAGTTCCATGTTTTCCCTAGTGACGGCTGCCTGAAGTTAACATATAAAAGCGAAGTCAAGTAAGTCTTTCACGCTGGTGCTAGGATATAACAATTTTAAGAGTTCATGCTGTTTGATAGGTGCCAGTAAAGCAAGTATTACTTCATCTGGCCCATTTTAAGGGAGGGCAGTTCTCCCCCTTCTTTGTACCAATGTGGAAATTTAGCCCTAAAGAGGTGGTTGCTTGTCCACAGCCACATAGGTATTATTTATCAGAGCAGGAATTAAAGATAACTAATAGCCTGGGGGAAGGGGAGGAACCATACTGAATCCTTTCTATCTCCAGCTGCATAGGTGCCTAAATCCATGGATAAAGGAAATATGTAAAACCATTAACTATTGTTTCCATGAGTCTCTATGGAGGAAGCTCAAGGGAAAGAATTTGGATGACGGTAGAATGGAATGGCTGACCTGAGAAGAGGTTTGGAATGTTGTGAGAAGGTTGGGAGAGAGTGGAAGCACCGGTCCTGTGGTTAGTGGCAGCACATTTGGGGAATTCAGTTTAATTCAACAAATACTCAATATGTCTGTTCTGCACCAGTCACTGTTAAGTACAAGGAAATAAAGACAAAAATGAGATAGCCTGGCACCTAGGAAGCCACATTGCACTGGGTAGAATGGCCTGAGAAAGAATGAGACGAGAGGTTGTGGAGGAGAATGGGCAGTGATTGTCTACGACTATAAGAACTGACTCCAAGAACAGCCCCATGGACTCTGCTAGTTTTTCAAAAGATGGAAACTTATGAAGAAAGTTGATTTCTGTTTGCTTGGCTTGAGAAGACAGAATTAGGAGCTATGGATGGAATTTGTAGACATACAGATGTTAGTGTGATGTAATTAAAAACTTCCTAAGAATTAGAGTGATGCAGCCAATGAAATAAGGCTGTCCCTGGAAGTAGTGAGCTCCCAGTCACCAAAGGCCTCATCAGGGGTCCTGGAAAGGAACCTTTTGCTTGGATGCAGTTTGGACTACATGCTCTCCTAGGTCCCTTCCTATTCAGAGTCTGAGACTCTCTAGCCCTTTTTTTTTCAACTTTAGAAACTTGACTTGAAGGGAAACCTAGCCACAAAGTCCATCTCATATGGTTGCAGGAGGTGAAAATCTTTTAAATATATTTCTAGTCATCTTCAGGCGATGTTCAATAAGAGTCATTTGAATAAATGATAAGAGGGATGACCATCCTTTCAGACTCAGTTATTAATATCTTCCCTGGGGCTAACCTATTACTACATATGCTGTCTTCAACAACTTCATTGTGTTGGAGGCTTTTCATTTATTGCTATAGTTTGGCCACTTAGCTGGGCACTCAAGACAGTCTATTGACAGAGCCAAATCAAGAGACAATCTGGTGCTCTTTCCATAGTGTCTTGGGACTTCCTTGGCTCTGCCTATAATGCTAAATATTTTAAAGCTGCCATCCAACCTTGCACCACCTGCAGGACACTGGTAGAGTCTTTCAAATAAAAAAGATTATATTAGATTTTCTCTAATGTTTCTTCTATCCCTAAATCTAGAAGGTTATGATTTTCTGATTTTCTGACCAATGTTATTATTCATCATCACTCCCCTTGGACTGGGTTTCCTGTAGGCATCTTAAACACAGCATACCAAAAACTAAAATAATTCTCTTTCTCCTGAAACCTTCTCCACCTTCCCAAATGCTACCAAGGGCACCACCATACTGCCAGTCCCCCAGGTTGATGACAGAGGTATCCTCCTTGACTCCTCACTCTCTTATTCCATTCCTCTATATACAGTTGGTAGCCAAGGCCTGCAGATTTTACCTTTGTAGCATCCTCAAACCCACCCCCCCTTATCCCCTCTGACCTTTCCACCCTCCTCATGGAGGCCTCATCACCTTGTGTCTGGTCTGTGACAATAGCCACCAGTTAGTCTGCCTCCCACCACAGCCTATACTCTACTCATCTATCCAAGTGATCTTCCTGTAGCAGAGGCCTGGCCAAGTCACTTTCCTACTCATTAAACTCCAATGGTTCCCTATCACCTCCAGGATCAAGTATAATATTCTCTGCTTGTTATTCAAAGCATTTCATAACTTAGCACCATCTCCCATATGCATACACCTTTCTAGTCTTCTTACACCTTTCTTGTAGTTACATATATTATATATGTTCTCACTTGATAGAATTTAGCCCCTTAAGGGATGAGAATGGTTCACCTTTGACTTTGCATCCCTAGGACCAGGTACATAGTCAGAGAGACCAGTTAGAAAGATATTTCCAAAAATCCAGGCCTGGACTTTCATGGTGCTGGAAAGAAAAGGGTGATTCTAAGAAATAATTGAAAAGAAAAATCATCAAGACTTGCAGCTAATGGGATATTTAAGTCAAGATGGGGGAGTAGTCCAATCCCATAAGTTTTTGAATTTGAGTGACCAGAACTGAGAAGGTTCCATTCATAAAAATAGGAATATGCAAAGGAGACAACTTTGAAATGGAGGAAAGGAAAGACAATGTTTGGTTTCAAATATTGGGAACATAGGGTAGAGATGAGATATGGGAAATATCCAATGGGTAGTTAGAAAATATGGCAGAGGGATTTCTTGAAATTCCTAGAGATTCAGATCTAGAAATATCAGGCTAAGATTAGAATAGTCTCTTCACTAGTTTTCCTACCTTTAGTCTCCTGTATATGCCACTCCCAGATGGCACATACAGGAGACTAAACAAATCTTAAAACATGACTTTCTCCATGGCACCATGACATCCCTCAGACACTGTGTGATCATGAATAGGCCACTCAATCTTTCAGAGCCTCTGTCTCCTGATCTATAAAAAGAAAATAATACTCCTCTTTATATCCTCACACAGTTGTGAAGAAAATGATTGGTATTCAAAGTTCTTCATAGGATGACCCCAATCTACCTTTTACTCTCCTTTCTTACTATTCTCCCTTCTTTTCTAGCCAAAACAGGTAATACATTCATGACCTTTTCACATTCCAATCCAATAAATATTTATTTATTAAGTGCCTACTATGTGCCAGGTACTTAGCTAAGCACAATTAATAGAAAGTAAGACAGAACTTGCCTTCAAGAAGCATATAGTCTAATGATGGGAGGAGACAACATACAAAAGGAAGAAAGAGAGGATTGGAAAAAGGATAGTAGATGGTATCCAGTGAGGGTGGGCCATCTTTTTCAATGAAGTTTTAACCAGGTAGAGCACCAGATCAGAATGGAGAGGCTCAAATTTCAGTTTCTGCCTTCTATACAGGAAGGCATTTGGAGGAAGTTGGTACTTCACCCTCCAGTACTTCAATTAGAGAGAACTTTTACGAGCTAATTGCAATATTAACCTACCCTTCAAGGTTCAAATTTGTCCTATCTACTCTGTGAAGTTTTCCTTCAATACTTTACTTCTAGCAGTTCCTCCATCTTAGACCTTACTATCAGTACATCTCCTATCATCTCAATTACATGCTGTATTGTGACATCTTGTATGTTACTTGAAAGTCTCTTTTTTTTGGTGCTTAATAAATGTTTATTGACTATAATCCTAAACCATCCTTGGATTTGTAGGTATTGGAAGGTGGCTTGCAAACTCTATAGGAGATAGAGGGCCAGCCTTGGAGTCAATAACTGCCGCTAACATATAGACACCGGTGTCCATGGACCAGTCAACAGCAGACAGTGCTAACTGAGGGCCTTCTGTGTGCTTAAACTTTCTCTTTTTGGGGAGTTGCTCTGTACTTGTGACTGTATCGGTGCCAGGCCTTCCTGGTTTGGAGAATCCTTCCCCATGTGTAATGAGCAACTCCTAGAGTCTTGATCTCCCCAAACAGCTAGTGTCCTCCCTCCCAAACTACCTTTTCTTTACATGCTTTGCATTCATTAGTATTGTTTTTCTTCATATTTATTCTGTATATGCTTATATCTACACTTGCTATCTCCCCTGTTAGACTGCAAACTCTTTACAAGTCGTTTCATTCATTGTGCTTGCATCCAGCACCCAGTACAGTGCCTGAAACATAGTAGGTACTTAAAATATAATTGTTGATTGATTCCTGTATATTTAATGTCCAGGTAGGTAAAATGACTAATTTTGGGGAGGTAATTGACTAAGAGTATTTTAATGTCAGCTCATCATTTGCAGATCCACCTGGAAGCATCTTAGGGACAGCTTCAGGAGAAGAGATGATGTGTACTTCAACCTGCATTCATTGAATGTCTCCTGCTAAAACTCTGTATTTTGAAAGCTTTTCATTCCCTGTAGTTTGGAGATTATGAGTTTTCAGTAATATGACATTGATTAAAACACTGTTTTCTTCATCATCATACTTGTTTTCATCTTCTTCCTCCTCTTCTTTTCCTTTTTTGATATAAATTTATTTATTTTTAGTTTTCAACATTTATTTCCACAAGCTTTTGAGTTCCAAATTTTCACCCCGTCTCACCCTCCCCCCACCCCAAGATGGAATGCATTCTGAATATCCCTTCCCCTAGTCCATCCTCTTTTCTTTCTCTCCCCCATTCTCTTATCCCCTTCCCCTTCTATTTTCCTGTAGGGCAGGATAGACTTCTGTACCCCATTTCCTGTATTTCTTATTTCCCGATAGCATGTGAAAACTTTTTTTTAAACATATGTTTTTAAAACTTTAGGTTTCAAATTTTCTCTCTTCTTCCCTCCCCATCCACCCTCACTGAAAAGGCAAGCAACTCAATATAGGTTGTACATGTGCAGTTATGCAAAACACTTCCGTAGTAGACATGTTGTGAAAAACTAACTCTATTTCCCTCAATCCTATTCTGCCTTCCCATTTATTCTATTCCTTCTTTTGACCCTGTTCCTCCTCAGAAGTATTTACTTCTGATTACACCCTTTTCCAATCTGCCCTCCTCTCTATCATCCCCCTGCTCTCTTGTCCCCTTCTCCCCCTATTTTCTTGTAGGGTAAGACAAACTTCCATACCCAATTGAATGTGTATGTTATTCCCTCCTTAAGCCAAATCCTATGAGAATAAGATTTACTCATTCCCTCTCACCTTCCCCTGCTTCCCCTCCAGTATAAGAGACTTTTTGTTTTTTCTTTGTGAGATAATTTACCCCATTCTACCTCTCCCTTTCTTCTTCTCGAGTATAATCTCCCTCATCCCTTAATTTTATTCTCCAGATATGACCCCTTAATCTTCAACTCACCCTGTGCCTTCTATCTATCTATCTATCTATCTATCTATCTATCTATCTATCTATCTATCTATCTATATACATACATATAATTTTTTTCCTCCAACTGCCCTAATACTGACAATGGTCTCATGAGTTAATAATATCATCTTTCCATGCAGGAATGTAAACAGTTCAATCTTAATAAGTCTCTTATGATTTCTCTTTCCTGTTTACCTCTTCATGTTCCACTTGAGTCCTGTATTTGAAAGTCAAATTTTCTATTCAGCTCTGGTCTTTTCATCAGGAATGCTTGAAAGTCCTCTATTTCACTGAATGACCATTTTTTCCCCTGAAGGATTATACTCAGTTTTGCTGGGTAGGTGATTCTTGGTTGTAATCCTATCTCCTTTGCCCTCTGGAATATTATATTCCATGCCCTGTGGTCCTTTAATGTAGAAGCTGCTAAATCTTGTGTTATCCTGATTGTGTTTCCACAGTACTTGAATTGTTTCCTTCTGGCAGCTTGTAATTTTCTCCTTGACCTGGGAACTCTGGAATTTGGCTATAATATTCCTAGGAGTTTTCCTTTGGGGATCTCTTTCAGGAGGAGATCTGTGGATTCTTTCAATTTCTATTTTGCCCTCTGGTTCTAATATATCAGGGCAGTTTTCCTTGATAATTTCTTGAAAGATGATGTCTAGGCTCTTTTTTTGATTATGGCTTTCAGATAGTCCAATAATTTTTAAATTCTCTCTCCTGGATCTATTTTCCAGGTCAGTGGTTTTTCCAATGAGATATTTCACATTTTCTAATTTTTCATTCTTTTGGATTTGTTTTACAGTGTCTTGATTTCTCATAAAGTCACTAGCTTCCAATTGCCATTCTAATTTTTAAGG
Organism: Phascolarctos cinereus; assembly: GCF_003287225.1. NCBI lineage: Eukaryota > Metazoa > Chordata > Mammalia > Diprotodontia > Phascolarctidae > Phascolarctos > Phascolarctos cinereus. Next base: position 7,619,787 of record NW_027555514.1, on the reverse strand, counting down.
AAGTATTTTCTTCAGTAAGCTTTTGGACTTCCTTTTCCATTTGGCCAATTTTTCTTTTTAGGCATTTTTCTCCTCATTGGCTTTTTGGACCTTTTGCCATTTGGGTTAGGCTATTTTTAAGGTGTTATTTTCTTCAGTATTTTTTGGGGTCTCCTTTAGCAAGCTATTGACTTGTTTTTCATGATTTTCTTGCATCACTCTTATTTCTCTTTCCAGTTTTTCCTCTGCTTCCCTTATTTGCTTCTCAAAATCCCTTTTGAGCTCTTCCAAGGCCTGAGACTGATTCATATTTTTCTTGGAGGCTTTGGATGTAGGAGCTTTGACTTTATTGTCTTTTTCTGGTTGTATATTTTGATCTTCTTTGTCACCAAAGTAAGATAATATAGTCTGACTCCTTTTGTGCTGCTTGCACATGATCCCAGACAATTACTTGAGTTCTAAACTCTTTGTTAAGGTAAGAGTCTGCTTCCAATATGGAGAATGTACTGTCCCAAGCTTCAGGGGTTTGTGCAGCTGTTTTCAGAGATACTTAAAGGGACCTGTAAATTTTCAGTTCTTGCAAGGTGGTGTGATAAGGGGCGAGGTGTTTACTCCTTTCCTGGCCTGTGACTACAAATACTCCTTTCTGTCCTGTAACTGTGAGGAGGGGTTTCTCTCCACAGCCACCACAAGCTCCACCACAACAGTGCTCCTCCTCACCCCAGCACCGCCACCCAGAACTGTGACCCAGATCCACACACGGGCAAAGCAAGGGATTCCTGCCTCAGCACTGCAAAGACATCCCTGCAAACCCTCTGTGATCAGCCACTGTATTCCCCCTCAGTCTGTGGGCCGGAAGCTCTGGAAGCAGCTACCCCCTCCAGGACCATGCTCTTGGGGAATAGCTGAGACCCTTCCTTCCTTTCTCAGCACCAACAGAAACAGACTTTTCCCACTGACCTTCTAAGTTGTCTTTGGCATTAGTGGGTTGAGGAGTCTGGAAACCTCCACACCTGCCCATGATTCACTCCTCTGAGGCCTGTTCTAGGTTCACTGTGGCCTGACTCCCAGCTCAGCATGATACACTTTTCTGATCAACCGTCCAGGTTGTCTTGGGCTGGAAATTTGTTTCACTCTGTCTTTTTGTGGGTTCTGCTGCTTCAGAATTCGTTTAGAGCCATTTTTTATGAGTATTTGGAGGGGTTTGGGGGAGAGCTTAAGCAAGTCACTGCTTTCACTCCGCCATCTTGGCTCTGCCCCTTGAAAGTCTCTTGTATGTATTCCCCAACTAGCTTGTTCAGAGTTCTTTAACAAAAATTCAAATTAATAAGCACATAAATGCTCACTGTGTGTGAAGCAGTATGCTTGTCACAAGAACAATAAAGTTGACCCAGTCTCAGTCATCTCATCATGCTTCATGTCCATGTTGCTTCCCCTTGAACCCTAATACCCATTGTAGTCATCAGTTTCTCCACAGGTTGCATATACTGTAGCTTACTTGACTCCTACTTCATTTTGCCCTACCCTCTGGAAATCCCACCCCATTTTGTACAATACCCTTGTATCCTTGGCCACCTTAACTAGCTCCTCTTCTATTTCCTTGCTTTAACTGAAAGCTAGCTTCAGTTATCCCAGATGACATGAAATTTAATATTAATTTTTTGTGTGTGTATTAATTGCTTAGATTACAACTGGCACAAAGTAGACTCTTTATAAATGCTTTTTGATTGATTGACTGATTGGAAACAATTCCTTCCATTCCTATTGACTCACATAGTTAGAAATACATACGGGTTACATGTTGATTTCTATATCTTCCTAACCTCTCTCCTAAACTATCACATCATCCTCTGCCTAGTTGCAGACCAACACATTGAGAGCTGATCAGTCTTCTTTTGGTCACGAGTGACTCTGTTAGCAGAGTCTTTCAAATGGCCAGGACTTAGTTCTCATGCAGAAGTGTCTATACATTCTCACTCAGCCTTTTTTTCTCTTTCCATCTGTGATGGTTTTCAAGTGATGAGGATGCTTTGCTCCTCTGAGTGGAGGAAGAGCAGCTTTCTCTATCCCTTGCCTGGCTTCCATGTATCCATAAGTCATGGAGCCTTTTTATTTCATTTTTTTTTTAATCTTGGGTGAATGAGTATGTGCAGATGGAGTAGACTGAGCCCCATCCTTGCAAATTTCAAAAGGTTATTAGAACTATCAGAGTTCCTCATAGTAACTTCAGCAGCCAGCTAACTGGATTAGTGGATAGAGTGCTGAACCTAAAGTCAGGAATTCAGCCTCAGATACTGACTGTGTGACCCTGGACATGTCACTTAACCACTGCCTCATTTTCCTCATCCATAAAATGGGGTAATAATAAAATCTACCTCTGAGGGTTGTTGTGGATATCAAATTAGATATTGGCAAAGTTTTTTTTTTTGCAAACCTTAAAATACTATACAAATACCATTGTTGTTGTTATTGTTGTTGATGTTATTACTTTTATTGTTGTGCTATTCAAAAGACAGAGAAACTAGGAGCAATACAATCTATTTGGCAGAGGATTCTCACTGGAATTAAGAACTAATGGCAGTGCTGGAAATTATGGAAACCTTAATGGAAGTGAAAACTATGTTGTTGAATTGGCAATGGAGGAAAAGTATGTTAAGATTAGTCTGAGCTGTAACATAGTTGTGAGAAATGTATTTCAGTAGTTTTTCAGCCATGTCTGACTCTTCATGAACCCTTTTGGTGTTTTCTTGGCAGAGATGTTAAGGGGTTTGCCATTTTCTTCTCCAGCTCATTTTTACAGATAAGGAAACTGAGACAAACAGAAGTGACTTGTCCAGGATCACACCATAAGCTTTTGAGGCTAGATTTCAACTCATGAGGATAAGGATTCCTTACTTCAGGTCTGGTACTCTATCCACTAAGCCACCTGAGGAAATGACTCAGTTGTGAGGAAGGGATATAGAAAAATTAGGACACTAACTCATTATTATTGGAATTGTAATTCCAACTATTTTGGAGGGCAATCAGGAATTATGCCCAAAGAGTTATTAAACTTCCTATATACCCTTTGACCCAAGAATACCAATGGTAGGTCTATTTCTGAAGATGAATAGGGAAAAGGGAAAAGAACCTATATGTTCTCAAATATTTGTAGTAGCCCTCTATGAAGAAGCAAAGAACTGGAAATTGTAGGGATACCCATCAAATGAGGAATGGCTGAATAAGTCACCATGTATGGTTGGGGTGAAATATTCCTATCCTATAAGAAAAGATGAGCTTCATTATCTTAGAAAAAACATGGGAAGACACACAAAATAATGAAGAGTGAAATGAGCAGCACCAAGAGAATGTTGTATACAGTGAAAGCAATAGTTTTAAGAGCAACTTTGAGCAAATAAGTCATTTTGTCTATTACAAATAGCCAAATTAATTACAAAGGACATATGATAGAAGAAGTTATCTGCAGCCAGAGAAAGAACTGATAAATAGAAATATGTATAGAATGATTTTACATATAGATGTATATACGTGTATATGTGTATGTATGTAAATAGGAATGTGTATAGAATTTCATACACACAAACATATGTGTGTCTAGTGGTAGCCATCTCTAAGTGGGAGGGAGAAAAAAAAGAAACTTATATGATAACTTTATTATATATTTAAAAGAAATAGCAAGGCGCATGTCACAGATTTGCAGTTTCATGTGCAATCATTTTTAATTATATCATGTTATGAAAATGTCTGATTTATTCCATTTTTTCCTTTTTTAATTAAAATTAATTTTATTAATTTTTAGTTTTTAACATTCACTTCCATAAGATTTTTAGTTCCAATTTTTCTCCCCATCTCATTCCTCTCCCTACCCCAAGACTGTGTGCATTCTAAATACCCCTTCCCCTAATCTGCCCTCCATATTCCATAAATTAAAAATATTTTTTTCAAAAAAAATAAAAAGTGGGAAAAGTGGGGGAAAGATTTTTAGGATATCATGTGAATGACACTCTAAAGATGAAGGCATGCCAACATGGTTGAGAAGATCTCAAAGAGAAAAATATGAAAAGACAAGATAAACAACATTGAGGAGAGGAACAGTTTCTAAAGAAATCAATACAGATGTACCAAACACCTTCAGGATTTCTTTTTTAATGAATACAACAGATGCAAGTAAGAACTGGTAACAGAAAATAAAGACAAAAGCATGGCACAGTACTGTAATAATAGCTTCAAAAATACTAAAGTTCAGGATGATCTAAGGCTGATGGGGAAGCCAAGGACAATAACTTCCTTTAAAAAAAAAAAACTACCCTAGGTAGAATGATAATGCAAAGAGAGAAAAGAGGAGAGGGGAGGAGAGGAGAGAAAACAAAACAGCAGAGAGCTATATTTTATATACACTTTTAGCAAAGTATTTAACAAATATTTTCATACTGTACTTGTTGAAATTAGGAGTAAGGGTGAGACAATAGCTAAATTGAGAACTAGGTGGTAATTTGAAGCCAAGAAATATTCATTAATGCTTCTGTACCAATTTGTAAAGAGATCTCCAGCAGAATGCCTCAGGGGTCTTAGCTTGGCCCTGTGCTATTTAGCATTTTCATTAATTTCTTAGATAAAAGCACTGCTGGCAGGCTTATCAAACTTGTAGATGACCAAACCTGAAAAAGACAGCTAATATGCTAGATGAGAGCCAGGATCCAAAAGTTTTTGAGAAATTAGAACTTTTAGCCGAATATAAGAAGATAATCTTTAGTAAATAAATGCAAAGGTATATTATTCTTGGGATCAGAAATTAACCAGATGAGTTGAAACTGGGAAGAATGATGCTGGATAAGAGTTTATATAAAAAAAAATAAAGTCCTACAGCATGGAATGGACTGCCAGCTCAACATGTGGCATCAATGCGATATGGCATGCAAGAAACGTAATATAATTTTATAAGGAATGAGTAAATCCATTGAGTACAAGACTGAAGTTGTGGGAATCCTACTGGGTCTTTCCTGGCCAATTCACAGCCTACACACTTTGGTCATTTCTCAGGATCACATTTCAAGAAGACTAATGATAAACATACATACAAAGAACAACAGCTCTCACAGTCCAAAAAGCACTGAGATCATTCCATATGAAGCTTTGTTGAAGGAGCTGTCAATATTTATAGTGGAGGAGACATGGGTGGGGTGACAATTACATTTAAAGGACTATCTGGTGGAGGAGGATTTATACCTATTCTTCTTATCTCTGGGATAAAGAAAAAGCTGTGTTGAGTGTATACAGAGGAAAGACTTATTTCCCAACAAGTATTTGAAAGTAGAAAAGATGATCTCAGGTGGAATCTGTCCGTAGAGGAAAAAGATAGATGAGAGCTTTTGGGGATGATGTTGAAGGAATTCTTGGAGATGTATAAAATATGTTATCTCTGAATTTCCCACAAATAATAATAATAGGTGAAATTTATATGATGCTTTAATGTTTACACAGCATTATGTATATATATATATATATATATATATATATATATATATATATATATATATATATATATATATATATATATGTAATCAGTTGCTACACTATTTTATCTTCTCTCTTCTTGTTTGTCCTTTATTTGGTCAAAAACTTTCATCCATACATAGGTTCAAAGGACAAGTTCTTACTTTCTTCTTTAACTTTTTTATGATGTAACCTTTATATTTAGGTCATACCTCTATATCGAGCCAATCTTGGTATGGGAGATAAATTCTTTACCTGATTTCTACCTTGCCTAGCAGTTTTCATCATGTAATACTTAACATCTGGAGTCACTGGGTCTTCTTTCTCCATTATGCTTTAGTATCCTAGTCAAGAAGATCTCACCTCACCCGTGGCCTTTTTCCTGAAAGATGCCTCTACCTTTGTGGTGCCTTCCTCTTACTGACCAGTTCATCCTGGATCCTCTATTTTTTATGAAGTTTTACTTAAATGAATTTATTTGATCTTTACAATATAAATTCCATAGTACATTATATCTATACTTACACATATGTATATATGTGCTATATATAGCTAGATATTTACCTATAATACTAGTATACAGTGTATGTATGTGTACATATTATGTGTGTTAGTGGTTTACCAAGTGTTTTACATAAACTTTCCTATTTGATCTTCATCATATCATGAGTTCAATGGCAAAAAGTATTTTAGCCTACTTATGCAGATTTTTAAAATAGCTGAGTCTCAGAGAAGTTCAGTCACTTGCCTAAGGTCACAGAACTATTCATTAAGGACTCCAACCCAGGTCTTCTAAATATTCCCAAATCCAGTGTTCTTTCTACTATGTTGTCCATTATACCAGACTCTAAGGCCCTTGATGACAGAAGTTTTTATTATCTCTATTTTACTGACTCTTCTTTCTCTTCTTGATAATGGTATATTTACCATGGTTCCATGGTTCTATCCATGATCCTCTTCTACTCTTTTCCTATATTCTCTCCTTTAGCAATATCATCCATAGCTAAGACTTTATCTCTAGGCAGATGACTTCCAAACTTGCATGTCTATATCTTATTTCTCTTCTGAGCTATCGATTCAATTTCCAAGTTTGACATGTCAGTGATACATTTAGGGGGAGATGTCTTATAGACCAGAGGTGTCACACGCAAATAAAAATGAGGGCCACTAAATCATAAATAAGGATCCCTGAGGGCTGCATAATAAGTTAGTTTTAAAATGTAATATTATATATGTATGTATATATATGCATATATATACATATACATATATATGTGTATATTTGATTGTATTTTTATTTATTTTGCTAAATATTTGCCAAAGACATTTTAATCTCATTTGAGCCATGTTGAGGAGTGTTGTAGACTATTTACACCTCTTTTGTAGACATTTGGAGACATAGGTTTGTGATATAATAAAGGTAGGGTCTGTAGATTTAAATTATGGAATTATCTGTATAGAAATGACAGAACCTGAGTCCTGAATTTCAGTCCCCAGTGACAACTATCTACCTATATCTTCCATCAGTGTTCTGTAGAACAATCTCAACACGTCCTAAAAGAACCTGATTATTTTCTTTTAAAAAAAAATAAAAAATATTTATTTTTAGTTTTCAACATTCACTTCCACAATATTTTGAGTTCCAAAATTTCTCCCCATCTCATCTCTCCCCCACCCCAAAATGGCATGCATTCTGAATACCTCTTCCCCCAATCTGTTCTCCCTTTTATCACCTCCTCCCCATTCCCATCCCCTTCAATTTTCCTGTAGGGCAGGATAGATTTCTATACCCCATTGCCTGTATATCTTATTTCCCAGTTGCATGTGAAAACAATTTTTTTTTAAAACTTTTAAAAAATTTTGGGTTTCAAATTTTGTCCTTTTCTCCCTCCCCACCTACCCTCATTAAGAAGGCAAGCAATTTAATACAAGTTATACAGGTGTAGTCATGCAAAAGACTTCCACAGCCATGCTGTGGAAAACTAACTATATTTCCCTTCATTCTATCCCACCCCCCATTTATTCTATTCTGTCTTTTGACTCTCTGTCTGTCCTCAGAAGTGTTTGCTTCTGATTGTCCTCTCCCCCAATCTGCCCTTCCCTCTATCATCTCCCTGATCTCTTATCCTCTCCCCCCCATTTTCCTGGAGTGTAAGATAGATTTCCATACCCACCTTAGTATATATGTTATTCCCTGCTTAAGCCAAATCTGATGAGAATAAGATTCACTCATTCCCTCTCACCTTCACCTTCTTCCTCTACACTGAAAATCTTTTCTTGTCTGTTTTACGTGAGATAATTTACCCCATTCTACAACTTTCTTTCTCCTTCTCCCAGTATAATTCTCTCTAACCCCTTAATTTTATTCTCTGGATTTAATCCATTCAACTTCAACTCATCCTGTGCCCTGTATCTATCTATCTATCTATCTATCTATCTATCTATCTATCTATCTATCTATCTATCTATCTATCTACCTATCTATCTACCTAGCTAGCTACCTACCTACCTATCTATCTACATACATACATATAATTTTTTCCCTCCAACTACTGTAATACTGACAAAGGTCTCATGAGTTACAAATACCATCTTTACTTGCAGGAATGTAAACAGCTCTGCATTAATAAGTCCCTTATAATTTCTCTTTCCTGTTTACCTCCTCATGTTTCTCTTGAGTCTTGTATTTTAAAGTCAAATTTTCTGTTCAGCTATGGTCTTTTTATCAAGAATGCTTGAAAATTCTCTATTTCACTGAATGACCATTTTTTCCCCTGAAGGATTATACTCAGTTTTGCTGGGAAGGTGATTCGTGGTTGTAATCCTATCTCCTTTGCCCTCTGGAATATCATATTCCATGCCCTCTGGTCCCTTAATGTAGAAGCTGCTAAATCCTGTGTTATCCTTATTGTATTTCCACAAAACTTGAATTGTTTCTTTCTGGCTGCTTGCAATATTTTCTCCTTGACCTGGGAACTCTGGAATTTGGCCATAATATTCCTAGGAGTTTTCCTTTGTGGATCTCTTTCAGGAGGGGGTAGGTGGATTCTTTCAATTTCTGTTTTACCCTCTGGTTCTAGAATAGCAGGACAGTTTTCCTTGATACTTTCTTGAAAGATGATGTCTAGGCTCTTTTTTTTTAGATCATGGCTTTCAGATAGTCCAATAAATTTTAAATTCTCTCTCCTGGATCTATTTTCCAGGTCAGTTGTTTTTCCAAGGAGATATTTCACATTGTCTTCTATTTTTTTCATTCCTTTGGTTTTGTTTTAAAATGTCATCATGTCTCATAAAGTCACTAGCTTCCAATTGCTCCATTCTAATTTTTAAGGAAGTATTTTCTTCAGTGAACTTTTGGACTTCCTTTTCCATTTGACCAATTCTGCTTTTTAAGGCATTCTTTTCCTCATGGGCTTTTTGGACCTCTTTTGCCATTTGCGTTAGGCTATTTTTAAGGGGTTATTTTCTTGAGTATTTTTTGAGGTCTCCTTTAGCAAGCTGTTTACTAGTTTTTCATGATTTTTTTGCATCATTCTCATTTCTCTTCCCAGTTTTTATTCTACTTCTCTTACTTTCTTCTCAGAATCCTTTTTGAGCTCTTCCATGGCCTGGGACTGATTTGTGTTTTCTTGGAGGCTTTGGATGTAGGAGCTTTGACTTTGTTGTCTTCTTCTGGTTGTATATTTTGATCTTCTTTGTTACCAAAAAAAAAAAAGATTCTATGGTCTGACTTCTGTGCCTTTGTTTGGTCATGATCCCAGCCAATTACTTGAGTTATAATCTCTTTGTTAAGATAGGGTCTGCTTCCAGTTTGGAGAATGTAGTATCCCAAGCTTTGGGGGTTTTGTGCAGCTGTTTTCAGAGATACTTCTCTCAACCTTTAAGTTTTCAGTTGTCCCAAGGTGGTATGATCAAGAGCAAGGTGTGTACTCCTTTCCTGGCCTTTGGTTTGAGTGAGCACAAGCATTCTTTTCTGCCTTGGAACTGGGAGAAGAATTCTCACTTCACCACCACTATAAGCTCCACCACACCCACACTCCTCCCAGCCCCAGGACCGCCACCCAGAACTGTGACCCAGATGCAAGCACAGGCAAAGCAAGAGATTCCTGCCTGAGCACGAGCAAAATCAGCCAGTAGATTCCCCCTCAGTCTGTGGGCTGGAAGCTCTGGAAGCAGACAGGGCTGGGCCTGGGATGCGATTCTCTCTCTCACAGTAGTCAAAGACTTTTCCTACTGACCTGCCAAGTTGTCTTCAGTGTTTGTGGGTTGAGAAGTATGGAAACCACCACTACTGCTGTGATTCAGTCCTCTGAGGCCTGTTCTAGGTTCACTGAGGCCTGTTTTGCCTGTGTGCCCACACAGAACTGTGTTCCTTTCCTGGCTGGGCACAGTATGCCTTTCTGATCATCCTTTCAGATTGTCTAGGGCTGGAAATTTGTTTCACTCTGTCTTTTTGTGGGTTCTGCTGCTCTAGAATTTGTTAAGAGCCATTTTTTAACAAGTATTTGGAGAAGTTTGGGGGAGAGCTCAAGCAAGTCACTGCTTTTACCCTGCCATCTTGGCTCCACTTCCCTAGATCATCTATTTAAAGGAAGAGCCCAGGATATCAGTTTTTATTATTATTTTTATTATTATTATATTATTATTATTATTATTATTATTATTATTATTATTTCATTCATCTCCAAGCTTTACTCTTGATTCCAGATTTCTTTCTCCACTGTGCTCCAACATGAGTACTTTCTCTACCCTGCCCTTTTATTCCTCCTTTTATGCATTATATTCACCTTTTAGAAAGTAAGCTTTTTGAGGAAAGATACTGTTTTCTTATGTGTTTCTGTTTATATTCTTAGCACTTAGCATAGTGCCTGGAAGATAGTAAGTGCTTAATGAATGCATGTTGACTTGTTGAATTGGGATTTAGCAGCTACTAGGCTATTGTGTTCACTTGTTTCTAATTATTGTGTAAAAGATCAGTTCCATTGATCCACCTTTTCTTTTTTAACCCGGATAAAATCGTTTTGATGATTATTGATTTGTAATATAGTTTGAAATCTGTTACTGGAAATACTTGGTACCCTTCATTTCCCTCTTCTTCCCATTTCTCTTGTTTATTTACCTTTGGATTCTTGACATTTTGTTCCTCCAGATGCATTTCATTATTACTTCTTTCTACCTCTACATGGTAATTGTTGGTGTTTTGGTAGAACACCAAGTAAGAAAATTAGCTTATGTACTATTCTCATGCTGTTGTTGTTGTTGTTTTTTATTATTGGCTTGGCCTACCATGCATGATTAATATCCCCCCACAATTATCTAGGCCTGTTAGTTATTACTGAAAATATTTTATAGTAGCATTTGTATACTTCCTGTGCATTTTAAACATTTTGTTATTATTACAAATGGAATTTCTATTTGTATTTCTCCTTTCTGGATTTTGTTGATAATTTAGAAAATCCTGAAGATTTATGTCAATGTCTTTCATATACTGTGCCTTTGCTGAAATGATTAATTTCTTCAAAAAGTTCCTACATCTCTGGAGTTCTCTAATTACACCATCATCTCACCTGAAAAATGTGACTGCTTGATGCTTCTTTTCCTATGATTATTCCTTCATTTTCTTTCTTCATGTCTTAGTATTACACCTAGTGTTTCTAGCATTATTTAAACTATACACAGTTATAAAGCATATCTTTATTATATGCTGGGTATTATCAGAAAGAACTCTAGTTTACCCCATTATATATAATCTTGTCTCACTGTTTGAGATAAGTAATATTCACCATGTTAAAAAGTCAATTTACTCCTATGTGTTCTCATTTTTCAAAAGAAATTGGAGTTATATTTTGTAAAAAAAATCATGTCTGATGATGTAATCTTTTTGTTGTTGTTGTTTTCTCAACACTAACATGGTCAATTACATTTATACTTTTCCTTAAATTGGTATAAAATTCTGTTAGAAACCTCTCCTGGTCAAAGTATATCACTGTTTTGATATGTTGCTATTGCCTCTTTACTGATAATTTATTTTAGTTATTTGCATCAATTTCCATTAGGGATATCTTGTAGTTTTCTCTCTGTGTTTAACACTCCCTGGTTTAGGTAGCAAGTATTAATACCATATGATTTGATTGGATCCCTTCGTTTCATAGTTTTGGCAACTGCTTAATGTAATTAATTTTTCTTTGAATAAGTGTTCTAATTTATTTGAAGTCCATCTTTTCCTTTTTAATTTTTTTTCTTTCTTTGGAAGCTCATTTACTGTAAGATCATTTATTTTTCAAACATTGTGTTTTATTCATTCATTCATTGCTATGCAATGGGGTTAAGTGACTTGCCCAAGGTCACACAGCTGGTATGTGTCAAGTGTCTGAGGCTGAATTCAAACTCAGGTCCTCCTGACTCCAGGGTCAGTGTTCTATCCACTGCACTACCTAGCTGCTCCTGATTGTGTTCTTTAAATTCTCTAAGTTTTATTAGCTTAATTGCAATATTACCCATTTCATTTAAGTTAGAAACTTTATTGGCAGATAGTTAGACAAAATGATTTCCAATAATAACTTCAGGTTTTCAATTTTGGTGAATTCAACTTTTTCATTTTGAAAATGTCTCTCTGGTATTACTCTTCTTAAAATCAGTTAAATAGGGGCAGCTAGGTGGCATAGTGGATAGAGCTCTGGCCTTGGAGTCAGAAGGACCTGAGTTCAAATCCTGTCTCAAGTACTTGACAACTTATAGCTGTGTGACCCTGAGCAAGTCCCTTAACTCTGACTGTCTCAGCAAAAAAAGCAAAAACAATGAAAAAGAAACCAGGTAATGATTTAGTCACTTTTTTAATGAGCTCTTAAGTTTACTTATTCATTTAATATTTTCTTTCAGTTTTATTAATATATTTGATCTTTAGAATTTCTATGTTGATGTTAAATTTCAGGGTTTTTTACTTAAAATTTTTTAATGTTATTGATCATGATGATGATGTTCAATTTCATGCACAATTCATTAGTTTGTTCTTTCTGTCATTTATTCATGAAAATATTAATAAAAATTTTCTTTTCTGTTGTTGTATTACAATGTACCGTTTTTAGTAACTATTTTATTTTTAGTTTCCAACATTCACTTCCACAAGATTTTGAGTTCCAAATTTTCTCCCCCTCTCTCCCCTCCGCCCACCCCAACAGCATGCTTTCTGAATACCCGTTCCCCAATCTGTTCTCTCTTCTATCACCGTCCCCCCCTTATCCCCTTCCCCTTCTATTTTCCTGTAGGGCAGGATAGATTTCTATTCCCCATTGCCTGTAAATCTTATTTCCCAATTGCATGTAAAAATGATTTTTAACATTCATTTTGAGTTTGAAATTCTCTCCCTTCCTCCTTCCCTACCCACTCACATTGAGAGGGCAAGCAATTCAATATAGGCTATACATGTGTGGTCATGCAAGACATTTCCATTACAGTCATGCTGTGAAACACTAACTATATCTTCTCTATCCTATCCAGCCCCACCCCTGTTTCCCCCCCCCAGTTACTCTATTTTCTCCTTTGACCCTATCCTTCCTCAAAACTGTTTGTTTCAGATTATCCCCTACCTCCATCTGCCCTCCCTTCCATCATCCCCCCCCTTGTCCCCTTCCCTCCTACTTTCCTGTAGGGTAAAAGAGATTTCTATTCCCAACTGAGTGTGTATGTTATTCCCTCCTTAAATCAAATCCAATGAGAGTAAGTTTAGCTCATTCCCTTTCATGTCCCTCCTCTTCCCTTCACTGACTCTTTTATGAGAGATGATTTACCCCATTCTACCTCTCCCTTTCTCCTTCTCACAGTATAGTCCTCTTTTATCCCTTAATTTTATTTTTTAGATATCATCCCTTCATATTCAACTCTCTCTTTGACCTGTGTGTGTGTGTGTGTGTGTGTGTGTTGTGTGTGTGTTTCATCCATCTATCCTAATATCCTAATACTGAGAAAGGTCTCATGAGGTACAAATATCATCTTTCCATGTAGGAATATAAATAGTTCAACTTTAATAAGCCCTTTATGATTTTTATTTCTTATTTACCTTTTCATGCTCCTCTTGATTCTTGTATTTGAAAGTCAACTTTTCTATTCAGCTCTGATGTTTTCATCAAGAATCCTTGAAAGTCCTCTATCTCATTGAATAGCCATTTTTTACCCCATGAAGGATTATACTCAATTTTGCTGGGTAGGTGATTCTTGGTTTTAATCCTAGCTCCTTTGACCTCTGGATCATCATATCCCAAGCCTCTGATCCCATAATGTAGAAGCTGCTAAATCTTGCTTTATCCTGATTGTATTTCCACATTACTTGAATTCTTTCTTTCAGTTTACTTGAAATATTTTCTCCCTGATCTGGGAACTCTGGAATTTGGGTACAATATTCCTAGCAGTTTTCCTTTGGGGTTCTCTTTCAGGAGGTGATCAGTGGATTCTTTCAATTCCTATTTTGCCCCTGGTTCTAGAATATCAGAGAAGTTTTCCTTGATAATTTTTTGAAAGATGATGTGTAGACTGTTCTTTTTTTTGATCATGGCTTTCAGGGAGTCAAACATTTTTTTTTAATTATCTCCCCAGGATCTGTTTTCCAAATCAGTGTTCTCTCCTGTGAGATATTTTCACACTGTCTTTTTTTTAAAGTTTTTGGTTTTGTTTTATAATTTCTTGAAATCTCATAGAATCATTAGCTTCCATTTCCTCCATTCTGATTTTTGAGGAATTATTTTATTCAGTGAGCTTTTGGACATCCTTTTCCATTTGGCCAATTCTGCTTCTTAAGGCATTCTTCTCCTCATTGGCTTTTTGGACCTCTTTTGCCATTTGGATTAGTCTTTTTTAAAAAAGTGTTATTTTCTTCAGTATTTCCTTGGTCTCTTTTAGCAAGCTGTTGACTCATTTTTCATGATTTTCTTAGATCACTCTCATTTCTCTTCCCAAGTTCTCCTCTACGTCTCTTACTTGCTTTTGAAAACCCTTTTTGAACTCTTCCAAGGCCTGGGACTGATTCGTATTTTTCTTGGAGGCTTTGAATGTAGGAGCTTGAACTTTGTTGTCTTCTTTTGGTTGTATGTTTTGATCTTCTATGTCACCAAACTGAGACTCTACAATCCAAGGTGTTTTTTCTTTCACTGCCTGCCCATGTTTCCAGCCAATTACTTGACTTTTTAAGTCTTTATTAAGGCAGGGTTCTGCTTCCTGTATAGAAGGTGTACTATATTAAGCTTCACGGGTTTTATGCAGCTGTTTTCAGAGGTACTTCTAGTTTTAGTTGTAGAAACTACAAGTTTTTAGTTCTTCCAAAGTGGTATGATCAAAGCACAGGAATTTACTCTTTTCCTGGCCTGTGCTCTGGTCTATGTGTGACCACAAGCACTCTTTTCTGCCTTGAAACTGTGAGGAAGATTCTCTTTTCACTGCCACCACAAGCTTTGCCAGGCCACCACTTTTCCTCACCCCAGGACTGCCACCTAAGACTGTAATCCAGGTCCAAGCACAAGCAAAGCAAAAGAATCCTGCTTCAGTGCCAGAAAGAAATCCCTGAAATCCGCCTCTGATGAGCTGCTAGATCCCCCTACTGTCTGTGGACCAAGAGCTCCTGAAGCAGCAGTATCACTGTGGCCACCACACCAGGGCTACACGAGGGCCAGAAATGGACCTCACTCCTCTCTCACTTGGGTCCAACAGACTTTTCCCACTGACCTTCTAAATTGTCTTTCATGTTTATGGGTTGAAAAGTCTAGAAATTGCCACAGCTGTTCATGATTCAGTCCCCTAAGGCCTGTCTGGGTTTGCTCTAGCCCCATCTTTGCCTGCATGGCCCAAGCTGAACTGTGATCCTCTCCAATACTGGTGAAACAGATTTACCTATCAACCATCCAGGTTTTCTTGGGCCGGAAATGTGTTTCACTCTCTCTTTTTGCAGTTTCTGCTGTTCTAGAATTTGTTTAGAGTAATTTTTTTTTTACAGGTATTTGGAGGGATTTGAAGGAGAGCTCAATAAAGTCACTGCTTTTACTCTGCCATCTTTGAAATATAAATTTTCTGCTGAAGGTTGCTGGCTGTTGTGTAAATATTTTGATGTTTGTTTTTTTTTCCATTGATGTCATTATCTTTAATGACCTTATCTATCACTTCTTTGATCTGTTGTTTGATCTAGCCATTCTTGGGGATTAAGTCATTTAGTATCTAGTTAATCTTTAATCTATTACTCAATAGACCTTTAACAAATATTATTGCATCGCATTATGTGCAGTAAAATATGGCTAGTGAGTCTAGCATTCTTCTTAGATCTTTGTTGGAGTAGTATGTAAGGGGAGCTGGTCTGCATCTTCTCTGCTCTATTGGTTGGTCCTCTAAATGCTTGAGTTTTGAAAGGCACTAACGTGCTTTAGAAAGTGTAGGACTTAGGGGGAAGGCATGGGGAAGAGGATTTTTACAACAATCAAATCGCTAGGGACTAAAGGGGCAGTGAAGACTTAATAATCTTTACTTTCCCATCTGAGTCTGAGGTGGTCAAGGAAGCCCCTCCTTATGTATTTCTTTTCTTGACACTTACATGAAAATGTACAATCTACCCACTACAGTCATAATTATGTAGGGTAAAAGGCCTGTAGGAGAAAGAACCAAGAAGTGCTTGGGAGCTTGAAAAAGGTCCCCTTCCCTAACTCAAGGCTATAAAGAGAGAAAGTTTCCATCCTCTTCCAGGAACCAGGGATCAAATCAAGTACAATAATTCAGGAGTGGGGAGCCACATGTGGCCCAAGGACACAGGCTCCCCGCCCCTGCCATAGACCCTTCAGATCCTTCACACCTGGACATTGAGGCATTCCCCCAGCCAAGGTATATCTTTGACTGCAAGACCCAGAGCAAAGTCATCAGTTCCCACGAGTCAGTACAGGGTTGGTATGGGGCCTCTTGAAAACCCAAAGCAAAAGCCAGACCAAAGTCCCTCCCTTGCCTCATTTTCTTGCAGGACATGTCTCTCTGTCACGGCCTTTCCCCTAGCAAAGAGCCTGTGAGCAGTAAAGGAGCTCATGGAGTCAGTGCTAGGAAGACAGTACAGTTTTCCAGGGGAATTTAAGTGTTTTCCAGATCACTGCTTCCTTGCCCTGTTTTACGCCTTCTCATGGGAAGCCTCAGGAAAGCCTGCAAATGGAGGCTTAAATAGAATGAGACATAGCAGTCTCCAACGCAAGTGCCCCCACCTTTCCCTTGCCAGGGGTCATTGTCTGAATGGAGCGGGGGCTGTAAGTGCTTATTATCCGGTAATCACCAAGCAAAGGGCTGCACATGCTATTAGCACAACAAATAGCAGCAGATGGCTAAGGCCTGAGAAGCCAGTCCCTGGGTGCAAGGCAGAGGGGGCTGGCCACAATCAAGCACACACTGCTCTCTGCCCTGCCTGAGTACATTCTCAGAGGACTCCCACAGAAGGGAGGGAAGGTAATGGGGAAAGTTTGCCTCCTGCATCTGATGGGACATGGTGCGTGTCAAGCTTTGTGTGCACATTGATGTGCATGCAATTTACATGCTCCTAGACATTTCAATGTTGGAATAAACCCTAGGTACTGCATAGTTCAACCTCTCCAAAGTACAGAGGAGAAGACTGAGTGGAAGCAGACATGAAGTGACCTGTAAAAGGTAACCCAGGGAGCCTCAGAGCTGGGCTCAGTCTCCATTCCCAGATTTGGGTATGATTATACAGCTCCAATCTTTATATGTTAATGGATTTTAGGCTTATCTGTAGGTGGCAACTCCCTTCCCTGGGAGAAAATTGTAATAATAGCTGACATTTATATAACACTTTAAGGTTGGAGACACACTTTACATATGTAGTGGGTGGGGTGCTACCCAGGCTGCAGATAAGTCTTCCCTGGTTGATGACAGCTGCAGAGGTGGATGCTTTAAGGAAAGGTCTGGGATGGAGGGCACCTGTCTCTCTGCACTCTGACTTTCCCTTGGCAGTAGGGGGTGGGCAAGGAAAGCCCTGGAGGCAGAGGAGTCCTTTACCCTTACCCTGCTCTGAAGCCCTAGACCCGAAAAGATCCTATTCCCTTAGCAGCCATAGTCCCTGTAGGGCAGCCAGCATCTTCACTGGCCTTTGACACAGCCTGTGAGTTTCTGCCCAGCCATCATCACATCAGGGAGCACTGTATATATAGGTGTGGGTGGGTGTGAAACCTGGGACCCCG
This sequence comes from Phascolarctos cinereus, assembly GCF_003287225.1. Classification (NCBI taxonomy): domain Eukaryota; kingdom Metazoa; phylum Chordata; class Mammalia; order Diprotodontia; family Phascolarctidae; genus Phascolarctos; species Phascolarctos cinereus. The sequence goes on along the minus strand of NW_027555514.1, from coordinate 7,602,112 downwards.
GGCCTTCCATCTCCTTCTTTTGGTCCATATTGCTAAAATTGGAGAATCTCTGGGCCAGCTATAGAGCTGTCAAAGCTCATGGTGGATAACAAGTCAGGAATCAGGAATCTCTATACAGTTTTAGTTATAAGCTGAGGCAATTGTGGCCAGGTACTTACTTTTGTCATCCTGTGACTCAGACCTCAGATATGGAGGGTGATAAGGGGGCAGTAATGGAAACCCACCAGAGCAGGTCTTTTCAAGCCTGAGGTTTGGACCTGGGGTTCAATGGGGATATATAGCCTGTGTTTCTTCTGATCAACACCCTAATCAAATTAAACTGTTTTCTACAATAATGGCGGTTTAGGCAAATACTTTATTGGACAACTGTGAAGGTGAAGAGGGAGTGTCAAAGCAGGTGGGGCTATATTCTGGGATCCCTTTTCTATTCTTTCTATATGTTTTCACTTGATAATCACATCAGCTCCAATGGGTTAAATTACTATTTTTTTTTCATATTCCCAAAATTCCTGAGAGAGGAAAAAAAGCACTTGACAAATTCTTGCTAGTATCCATGTGTATTCTTGTACATGTACACACAGACACACACCCCAAAACCATTTTTAACAGACTTTTGTTAGAATTGGATAAGGCTTAATGAAAGGGACTGGGGTTTTGAATTACTAACAATTGGTTTCTGAAAAGAGGCTGACTACCAAGGTCAGGCAACTTGGCCGATGCCCACAATGCTCCCTAGTGGCTATAACTTCATTATCTCATTTGAGCTTCATTTAAAGATACTTTGAGGTAGATGATCCATGAAATATCTTATTCTTACAGAGGAAAAAAGTGAGGCACAGAGAGGTTAAATATCACTGCTTGTGATTCCATAGCTATGTACATATAGAAATATTTATGTACAATGACTTGTCCCCATGGTACAAATCCATGCTATGAAACTTGACGGCCTGATAATAAAGCCATGTTTATGTATTTTCTTCTTTCTTATAAGAAGAAATTCTCTTACCTAGTATGAGCAGCTTGGTGATACAATGGATAAAGTACCAGATCTGGAATCCTGAGGATCTAGTTCAGATCCAGTTTCAGACACTTAATAACTGTGTGACCCTGGCAAGTCACTTAACCCTGTTTGCCTCAGTTTTCTCATCTGTAAAATGAGCTGGAAAAGAAAATAGTAAACCACTCCAATATCTCTGCCAAGAAATCCCCAAATGGGGTCATGAAAATTTGGAAGCAGCTGAACAATGGCAAAAAGTATGAGTAGGAATTGAGCCACAGCTAAGTCTGACCACCCGGTTAAAAGAAGGACCTGCATTCCCAGCCCAGGCCAACGTCTTCTCATGGTGTGGAGATGACCTGATGGCTCCTTCAGCTTCCTTTGATTTCCCTGGTGAAGATGAAGGTCCTCTCACTCAGAAGAGACCATTCCATCAGAGTGTCTTCCTCTGCTTCTGGCCCAGGAGCATCAGTCAATCTTCTCTCCTACTTAACGTAGCCCTGGATTGAGTCCATCTCCCACCTGGCACAAGTAATAACAAACACCAGCAAACATGTCGTCAATAGAAGTCTTGCAAAGACAGTAGGGAGCCATACAAGTGAAAGGTTTATAAAGCCCTGGAATGGCAGACAGGCCCAACCACATGATCACTGTGTTAAAGCCAAGGTTCAGTAACTTGCCATAGTCACAGAGTTGACAGCTTTCAGAGCCAGAATTTGAACCCGGTGCTTATAGCTCCAAATCACAGTCCTGGAATCCAACCAGCTTCTCAACCAGGCTACTTTTACCTTGAAATCCTTGTGAGGCAAAGCGAGCTCTTCTCTCAGACACACAGACTTGATGAAGTTCCACCGATGGCTTTCTGGCTCACTTCAGTCCTGCTCACCTCCTTTCTAGTTCCCAATGGGAACCCTAACCACCATTCTCAACTCTGAGGCATTCAAGAGTCTTCTGCCCCTTCCCTTTGCCATAGCTTCTCTTCCTTCTCCTGGCAGATCTAGAGGGGCCCTCTCTGGTGACTGAATTCACCAGGCGGCTGAGGTCAGCGGCTTCCCCAGATCCCATGCCAGCCAGAATCTTCTTCCCCTTTTCAATCATCTTATTTCTTTGCAGTACTTGGCCCAGCACAGCACTCATTACACAGGAGGCATTTAATTAAATTTCCGTATTCTGTATTACACTGAGGTCAAGAGGTAACTGGAGGGCACCGCACCAGAAATTCAGCAAGAATTTTCCTTCTCTGTCTTCTCCCCACTTTGGCCCGTGTCCTTTCTGTCCGTGCAAATCCAATCCCTTCTCTCCTTCTCCCATCTCCCCCCCACTGCAGCACACACACACACACACACACACACACACACACACACACACACACACGCACGCACACGCACACACACGCACGCACACGCACACACACTGGGACCTAGGGCAATGATGAGGGGGAAGCAGGAGGTAGGAGGTCTAAGTAAGAACACCACTAGGGAATCCCACAACCACAGGTTTTTGGTGGGGAAGGAATCTTACAGATCATCCCAATCAGATGAGGAAGCTGAGGCCCTGTGAGGTAGGCAGGCCAAACCATGGCATCAGCCTTTCTCAAGACAGGTTGCAGCCACTGTGTCTCCATGGAAGATGATGATCCTGGTGCCACCTAAACAAAGCATTCCCTCACTCATTTACATGTTCATCTATTTAGTCTTTCTTTTTTAAACTTATTTTTTAAAGCAGAAAGTTTTCTAAATGCCCCTTGGCATCCACACCAAAGCCATTCTTTTCTCTCCCTCCTTTTTGCGCTCCAGTGCTGTTATACTCACATCTGTGGGTGAGAGTTTGTGGAAAGAAAAACATGTGCAAGATGGAAGCAAAAGATGTAGTAGGGTATGCGTGGTCTTTGGGGAGCATCCCGAAAGCTCCCCAGGTGACAGTGACTATTCCTTTCAGTGGAGCAGATTTCCGGTCTTTTCCCTTAGATATTTCTGACACGACTTTATGGCAGACAGCAGCCCCCAACTACTGAAGGTGTGAGGGCCAGACACAGGCTTGTATATCTATGAAGTGCCCCTGGACAGCCACTCAAGCTCTGAATGATGGGGTGGGGTAGGGAGGCTTCAAAAATGCAGACTCATCAATCTTGACACTAAATGAATGCTGGTTGGGCTCTTGTAAGGTTGTGGGAGGAGTACCAGAATCCATGTGGGAAAAAAAATGGAAACTGATGGGAGCATCCAGGAAAGCAGCATTGTAAAGTGTGGGGAATAAAATCCATGAAGGGAAAGGGGAAGGAAAGATTCAGAGATATGTTCTGCAAGCAAGTGCTGGGGATGAGGGGAGGCAAGAAGAAACTCATTGCAATGACTAGGTAAGATCAGGGGAAGATAGTTGTCAGCCTAAGTTCCATGTCTGTCCAATGTACCCCAGTGCTTCAGGAACCCCAGAGAAGTTTGAAGCCATTGGGTGACCATTCAATTCCTCGAGCATTTCTCAAGCCCCTTAGGTATGCCAGATCCTGTGCTATGTTCTAGGTCATACAAAAACAAGAATAGAATCATCCCTGCTCTCAAGAAGTGCCTGTCCTCCTAGAGGTGGACAATATGTGCTCAAGTTAGTGAGCATTATACAACAAACACAAATCAATGAAGCCTAAAAGTGCTTAACACTGGAGGGAAGAAGGGAGAGACTCAGGAACTATCTCAAGTAGCAGGGGAAAAGTTGTCTGTGATTTGAAGAAAAGGAAGGATCCTTAAGAGGCTGAGGGAAATGGGGGCATTTTAGATGGCAAGAGCCAGTGGAAAAGCCAAGGCTGGAGATGAGATGGTAGAGGGGTACCCTGGCATCACACTTTGACTGGAAAGGCATGAAGTGGATGAAGAAGGGGGATAGGAAATCAGACTGGAAAGGTGGCTTTCATGATAAAGTTGGTGTTTAAAGTCATTCTGAGCAGGTTTAATTCAATCCTTGAGACCAAAGAAGGAACTCTAGGAGATGTCTGTGTCACTGAAGAAAGTGGTGGATTTTTTTTTCTTTCCTAAAGCATATTAATGGAAGAAAACCCATGAACAAGAGTGATGTGAATGCATAGTTCCCTATCAGTGACACTGAAATGATAAACTCCTCTTTGGGCCCCTGTAGGATGGCACTGTTCAGTCCACTGCCTCTCATTGGGATGGCTAGGTTAGAGTAGCCCAAAGGCTGTCAGCCTCTTGTTGCAGTGAAGGCAAATGCCCAGCTGGTGGTGGAAGGGAGCAGCTTCTAAATCTCTGCTCAGAACCTCTCTGGAGGATGATGGGCTGGAAAATCAGGAAGACCTGCCCGGCATCTTTTCATTCTGGTGCATCTTTTTCAGGCATCTTTTAGTGTGGGAAACATCCTGGGCAAATCCCGTTTGGTTGTCAAGTTGCTTCATAATCAGTATGTGCCACTGTTTGGTTGTCCAGTGCTGACTTCTCTTCTCCATCAGTCAGTCAGTTAATAAACATTGATTAAGCCCGCCCAGATCAGTCCTATCATGGTCAGCCCTGATGTCATACAACAGGGGTTTTCCCCCCAGGCTCTGACTCAGTGAATTTCTGTTGCTGGGGAAAAAGCAGCTGAATTTCAGTGACTCAGAACAGGGGGGCAGGATGAGGAAGCAGGTCAGTACAAAGGAAGAGAATTAGCCTAAACACTTAGCAGCAATGAGGAATCTCTATTCAGCACTCCCACCATCCACTTTCCCCATCTCCAAGGCAACCTAGGCAGCACCATTCTGCTGCCTGCTATCCATCCTGTTGGCACAGTGTCCTAGATGTTCACTGTAACCAGATTGCACCTGGGGAAAAACAAAGAAAAGAATAAAGCTGTCAGTGGAGGGGGTGTCTTGGCCTGCCTCCCCCTCAGCTTAGCTCTGGAGGATCAGCTTGTACATAAAGTCTTTGTTCTCAGGCCCTTGCTCCTTCTTCCCTGCTGACATTCTGTTGTCTCCAGATGCCCCTACCATTGGGAAATATTGTGCTTAAAAAGACATGGATGTTGAGAAGTCTATATCAATATCTGGATACACATCTACATCTAGATCTATCTATAGCTATAGCTACATCTACATCTATACACATCTGTACACATATACGCATGCATTTTATGTATGTATGCATGTATTTCAAACATGAAGTCTCCCAAAGCATTTCTAATTGGTAAAGCATGATCCTCCAATGAGAATCATTTGAAGAGAAATAGGAAATGCTTGAATTATTTTTCCTCTCTATTCCCCCTTTCTTCCAACTGGGGGAATTTTCATGTCAGGATGAAAACAAGAGCTCAGATTAGCTGCAAAGGGGAGCAGCCTGTACATATCATTTACAGAAGAGGAAACTTAGCTTCTGTCGGTTGGGAAGCTATGTCATGATGCTATTTGGTCTCTATTTAGAGCTAGAAGGCACCTTTGGGGCTTTTGAATCTGATCCTCTCATTTTAGAAATGAGGAAGCTGAGGTTCAGAGATGTTAGGTACCCAGGATGACTATAACAAAATTAGAACCCTGGTCTTTTCATTTGAAGTACACTGCCCTAATTCAGCAAACAGAAGTTGAGAAACAGAGCATGGGGAATTTGGCAATTTGGCATTTCCTCCATTCTATTTTTCTCTCCGGATTTTCACTCTGGAAAATACCCATCAGTACCTTTCATCCCATTGAAAGAAGAGAAATGGAGCATTAGTTAATCAACTCCCTGACAGGTATCAAGATAATTGACCCTTTCACACCTGGCCAAGGAGACAAAGGCAGAAAGCATCCACTTCCCAACGGTTGAAGCGCAGGTTTTGTCTGTCACTTCTTTTGGGAGGGCCAGTGCTTCCCAGCTACCACTCCCCAGCCCCCCCAGGGATCTACTTCTTTTTGTGTCTCTTTCCAGTAATGATCATTTATTTAGCACCTATTACTTTGTTGTTATTGTTCAGTCATTTTCAGTCATAGAGGTGACTCCTTGTGACCCCATTTGGGGTTTTCTTGGCAAAGGTATGGGAGCGGTTTGCCATTTCCTTCTCTGGCTCATTTTACAGATGAGCAAACTGAGGCAAATAGGACTAAGTGACTTGCCCAGGGTCACACAAATAGTAAATGTCTGAGATCAGATTTGTACTAAGGAAGATCAGTCTTCCTGAATCCATACCCAAGGCTCTATCCATTCCAGCACCACCTAACTGCCCTACTATATGCCAGACACTGTGTTAGTGACTTAAACATAGGATCCTATGACTTATACCTGGACATTCAGCCCATCCCTCTCATTTTACAAGGAAGGAAACTGAAGCCCAGTGAGGTGTAAATGTCTCAGAGCCATCACAAATGTGGGAAGTGTGGTGGTGGAGCCTTTAGCAGAGGCCACAGAACTCAAGTTCATTGTTATCTCCTTATTGAATGTTGGGCCTTCTCAGCATTTTTAAAGAGGGCAGACATAGAAAGAGCAAAGCTCCATCCAAGAGGATGAATCCCTTGAAGAATTCCAGGAATTACAAGATCTTTGCACTCTTTCCTTCTGGTCTTTTTAGTTCTACTCTGTGGGGCCCTGTTTACTCTACCTGTGGCTAACACTGAACCTCACAGTCAGAGCACAAAAAGAAGCATGCAAAGATTTCTCAGAAGCACTACTCTGGGCCTTAAAATGCCCTCATGGCTGCACCCCAGGAAAAAAAATAAAAATCTTGCTTCTGAAAGAGATTTAATGAGAACTGTCAGTCCCATGGACAACAGGGGAAATTATCCGATCAATAACCAGCAAACAAATCTAGTCTAAGCTGAAGCAGCAGCCATAGACATTATCAAGGGGGAGATTCCTAGCTCAATATCAACACATCCATCAACATATTTCCTATGGGATTAAAATAGAAGATGTAAAAATGACCTCAAAGAAAGGGCACCATTATTCCTGGGAGGACAAAAATCAACAAGAGAGAGAAGCTGGAGCTGTTCTGGTCCTACTGGGCTTTGCTTTTCCCTTATAAGAAGGATGGTTAGAAAGGAGAAAATAAAAGGAGCTAATACGGAGTTTGTGTCCAAGATAAGAAGGGAGGTGACAGAGGGACCTTGCTGCCTTCATGAGTTTGTCACCAGGGCCACATCAATTAACATGGGGCAGAGCTGCTGCTGAAGGAACTGGAGGGTGTGATTGATGAGCTAATAACAGGATATTTACAAGCTCATGGATTATGGGTATAGTCATTGTAGGTCTAGAGAATGGCCAACATGTTTTATTTTGTTTTGCTTTTAAATAAAAAAAAAATTAGAACCTATACACCACAGTACAGTAACCTTCCCTTGTGTTCTTGGAAAAAAATCAAGAATTGATTACTAAAGAAATGGTTAACAAATGTTCAAAATTGGAGGCAGTGATAACAGAATCGTCATGGCTTTATCTAGAAGAGGAAGACCAGCTCACAAAGATATAATTTCCTTTTCCTTCTTTTTTTGGATAGTTGCTAATCCAATAAATGAGGGTAATGCTTTAGGGAAAAAAATCTTTTAGTAAAGCATAGGACAAACCCCTTCATTCTTTGGGAAAGTGGAAAGATGTGGCTCATATATTCATACCTTGAAGTAGAATCAGAGCTGGATACAAAGTGGTATTCAAACCGTTCATTGTTGCACATCAGGTTTAAGGGTGGTCAGTTTCTAAGGATATGCCTCTGTATTCTGTTCTGAGACCTGTAGCATTTCACATTTTAGCGATGACTTTATTCCAGGCATAGCTGTCACCCTTACCCAACGTGCAGATGATACAGACCTGGGATAGCTAGGTACCAGACTAGAAAGTAGAGTGAAGATCTAAAGATTATGTTGTTGGGCTAGAACACGGTGTGCTAATGAGATAAAATTAAATTAAATAACAGTTAATTATAAAGTTAGGCTCAGAAATTGATTTAATAAATGCAAAATAATAATGTGGGTTGACAAAAGTTTATCTAAAAAAAAAGAGAAAAAAGGACTAGACATTTTCATGGACTAAAAACTCAATCCAATGGAACCATAAATTTGGGAGCCACAAAAAGTCAATGCCATCTCAGGTTATAATGGGAGAATCCCAGCATCTAGTATTAGACAAGTGATATCCCCATCATATGTAGCACCATTCAGACTACATGTCAAGAAGACGGACACAAAATGACAGAATGAAGGGTCACCATTTCCAAACTTCCCCCAAAACCTCTCCTACAAAATGACTATGCAAAATGTCAAATTGAAATCAGAGCAGGAAAGCTAACAAAAACAAGAGTGAGTCATTGTTCTAGCCAGGAGCAGCTTGGAAGGACAGAGATAGAGGTCAACAGGCAGTGGGGTAGAGGCTGGCCAGCAGTACAACGTGTGAATTATAGCAGAAGTAGCACTGGCTGTGGGCTCTAGAGATGGCAGCTGCAGTAGCTGGAGCACTGGGTACAACTAATGCACAGGGGTGGTAAGGCAAATGAATACTTGCTCAGAAAGAGATTCCAGGGGCCTCCTGTGCCAGCACTAGGGGCAGGATGTGGTACCTCCTGAAAGCTCTGTAGCTGATTACCCAATTCTAGTCACAATTTCAGGATAGAGAAGAGTGCTCATAATCATGAGGGAGCAGGGACTTTACCTAGGTAAGGACCAAAGCATAGAGCAGAGGGGCAGTGGCCAGAACTATTCCTGGATCACGCTACCTTAGAAGCAACAAAAATCTACAAGCCCCCAGATCAAAGAACAAAAATTCTGGTTATCCACCCCCTCAGAGGTGAGGCAAGCCCAACAGCAACATAAAGGCCAAAGTCAGTAAATACGCAGGGAAAAAAGAACAAACAGACAAACAAGCAAACAAACAAATGAAACTTGATCGTTAAAAGCTTTTATTGTGACAGAGACGCATAGAAGATAAAAACTCAGAAGAAAACAGTGACTTTAAAATGTGTACGAGCAAAACTTCAGAGAAAAATGCAGATTGGGCAGAAGCCCAATAAATATTCCTAGAATAGCTCAAGAAAAAAAAGATTTTAAAAATAAGAATGGTAGAAAAAAAATTGTGGGAAAAGAAATGAGAGTGACGCAAGAAAATTAGGAAAACATAATAAACAGCTGGTTAAAAGAGGAACCAAAAATACTTAAGAAAAGAAATACAAAGCAGAACTGTCCAAATGGAAAAAGATACAAAATCTCACTGAAGAAAATATCTCCTTAATAATTAGAATCAGTCAAGTGGAAGCTAATGACTGCATAAGACATAAAAAAACAATAAAACAAAGTCAAAAGAATGGGGAAAAAAGTAGAAGAAAACGTAAAGTATTTGACAGGAAAAAAAATGACCTGATTGAAGAGAGATAATTTAATAGTTCTTGGACTACCTGAAAGCCACGATAAAAAAAAAATAAAAAGTAAAAAAGACCCTAGACATAATTCAAGACATTTTAAAGGAAAATTTCCCAGTTAAGTTAGACCAAAGTGAAAAGTAGAAATTTAAAGAAATCAACAGTTACCTCCCAAAAGCAATTTCAAAATGAAAACTACCAAGGGTATTATAACTGGCATCTACAATTCCCAGGTCAAGGAGAAAATACCACAAGCAACCATAAAGAAACCATTCAAATACCATGGAATCACAGTCTGGATCATATTAGATTTATTAGCTATCAATATAAGGGAGCAGGGTTTGCAATATGATATTCTGGAAGACAACTAGGTGGTGCAGTGGCTAGAGGGCTAGGCCTGGAATCAGGAAGATGAGTTGTCCTGACCTTCAATCTAATGTTAGACATTTACTAGCTGTGTGACCATGGGCAAATCATTTAACTCTGTTTACCTCAGTAAATCTTGTTTACCTGTAAAATGGAGAAAGAAATGTATACCATTCCAGGGTCCTTGCAAAGAAAACCCTAAATGGGATCATGGAGAGTCAGACATGATAGAAACCACTCAACAACAACAAATTCTGGAAGAAAAGGAGATAGAGTTACAACCAAGAGTAACCTACCCAACAAAACTTAGGGTAATCATACAGGAGAAAATAAATGGAATTCAATGTAATATAGAGCTTTCCAATTTAGACCTAAGCCTAACAGGGATTAAAAAAAAACATGCCTACCCTTTCACCTAACAATACCACTACTAGTTCTGTATCCCCAAAGAGATTAAAAAAAGGAAAAGCGCCTATATGTACAAAAATATTTATAGCAGCAATTTTCTGGGGATGAAGAATTAGAAGTTGAGGGGATGCTCATCAATCAGGCAATGGCTGAACAAGTTGTGGTATGTGATTGTGATGGAATATTATTGTACTATAAGAAATGATTAGCAGAATGCTCTCAAAAACATGGAAAGACTTGTATGAGCTGATGCAAAGTGAAATTAACTGTGTACAAAGTAACAGCAATATTGCAAGATGATCAATTGTGAATGACTTAGCTATTCTCAGCAAATACAATGACACATGACAATTCTGAAAGATTTGTGATGAAAAATGCTATCCATCTCCAGAGAAGGAATTGTCCATGTCTGAAAACAGATTGAAGCATATTAACAAAAAAAGAAATATAGATCTTTCAAGTATTCCTGTTGAAAAGACCAGAGCTGAATAGAAACTTTTAAATACAAGATTAAATACAAGATTCAAGAGAAGCATAAAAGATAAGTATGAGTGAGAAATAGTGGGGAATTTAAAAGTTATATTATTTGTTTTACTATGTAGGGAAATGAACAGTCTCTAAAAACATTATCATCATCAGGGCAGTCTGAATGAGTCTGCTTGGCCAGAGGCCATGGGTATGAGTCTATCAGACTCCATCTCAAGTACTATGTTCAGTTTGAAAGAGTATATGTTTTGTTGAAATGAGCACACATGATGATAAAGGATCTCAATATGGAATCATTTTGAAGAAATTAGGTTTGTTTTGCCTGGAGAAAAATAGACTACAGAGTGACATGGTATTTGTCTTCACTGTCACAAGGAAGAAGGAACAAACTTGTTCTCTTTGACTGGAGAGATGTAACTAAAAGCAATATGTAATAGTGTGGGGGGGTAAAACTAAGATTGAACTAAGGAAAAAAAAAGATTAGAGGAATCCAAAAGTGGTGTAGCCTGACTCCTAGACTCACACTCATTGAAGAAGCCAATGAAAGAGTAAATGATTGCTGGTGGGGTATGTTGTACTGATGGCCTATATGTCCCCTGAAGTCTCTTTGCACTATGAAAAAATGTGCCTCTGTGATCCTGCAAAGAGGATTTCAGTGCATGAATACCTGACTTGGGCACAATTGGGATCACAAGGAGAGAATGCCACACCAGCTTCTCAACTCTTAGAAGAAAGAGGGCAGGGTGGAAAGGTCAAAGAAGAGCAGGAGAAAAGTGAGGTCCTCTCTTCATTCAACTCATGGCAGGAAAAAGGTGAGGTAAAAAGAACAAATACATATATTTCAGCCTCTAATATAACCTCTAGTCTTTCACTGGGGATCTTCAATGAGCACAAGGCAACTAGGTTGCACAATTAATAGAGCATGAGACCAGGAGTCAAAAAGACCTGAGTTCAAATTTAGCCTCAAGACACTTACTAGCTCCTTCATGACCCTAGAAAAATTACTTAACCTCTGTCTGACTCAGTGTCCTCAATTGTAAAATGAGGATAATAATAGGTCCTAACCCCACAGTGTTGTTGTGATGATAAAATGAGTTAACATATTAAAGTGCTTTTAAAACCTTAAAATGCCTTTAAAATGTGAATTATTATTATTATTATTATTATTTTTAGTGGTAATAGTGTTAATATCATCATCATTGTTATTGTTACCATTATTAACAAAGAAGCCATGCTACTTCAGGGTTTCCTAGACATTATCAGGGAGTTAGCAATCATGAGCTAAAGCTGCAGGTGACCTATGTGAAGCTCTGCCTGCTACTTCTTGGCCAAGCAGTTCTCCTGGTCCTGGTCAGGTCTATCCTTTGCTAAGATTATAAAAAACATAGAAGTTGCTTCTTCTAGCCAGACCTCCATTTCTTCAAATCTTAAGTGTTAGTGATATCTGGCTAGAATATAGAAGATAGGGGGTAGCTAGGTGGCACAGTGGATAGAGCACCATCCCTGAAGTCAGGAGTACCTGAGTTCAAATCCGACCTCAGACCAGACACTTGACATTTACTAGCTGTGTGACCCTGGACAAGTCACTTAACCCCAATTGCCTAAAATAAAAAAAGAAGAAAATAAATAAATAAAAAGAAAATAAAAAAATAGAATGTGGAAGATACAGCACATCTCAGGACAAATCGGCCCAGTAGTATGAGGGCAGGGGATCAGATTACATCATATTTTCAAATACTGGAATATACATGGAAAACAATTTTGAATATATTTGCATAAAGGGAACCATTGATTAAATGTTGACTACATTCAAGACACTGTGCTAAGTGCTGAGAATACAAAGAAAGGCAGAAGCAGTTCCTGCCTTCAAGGAGCTCACATTCTAATGGAAGAGGAAAAAAAAAGTTAGCAGCTAAGCATGCAAGAAATATACCAGATTAATAGAAGGTAATCTTGGAGGACAGGCAATGGCCTTGAAGGGGTTAGCATTTCAAAGAAGTAAATGTATACCCAATCTTATAGCAAACTTCCCAAACATGGGAGGTCATTAAAAAAAGCCTCTGACCACTTGTCAAGTATAAATGAGGAGATTCTTTTTCAAATATGTACCTTCCACCTTTCATATTCAATGAAGATTGAGAGGAAAGCCAAAGGGAAAATTTCTTTTAAAAAAGGGCATAAACATTGATGACAAATGGCCCTCCATCTTTTGCTTAAAGACCTCCAATGAAGTAAAATCTGCTGTCTTCCAGGCAGATTCTTCCATGGACCCATTCTGCATGGGGAAAGCAAGTCTGTTAACATGCTTACTAGGACATGGGCTATTTGCTGCAGGTATAAATATTTAGGTTTGCAAATGAAATATTCATGAGTTTTTTTCATTGCAGAACTGCTCCAGTAAGGGGGATAAATTGCATCCAGGTAGCAACAGCTACTGCATAAGCCAATAAATTCCCAATCACCTAAACATTTGGAGTCGCAAGGAAATTCTAGTCCCTATTTTTTTTCTATGCTCGACTTCTATGAACCTGTTTTCTCATCTGTAAAGACAAAAAAAAAGTGAGGATTAAAAGAAAACCCTGTTGTGCTTCCCCCATGGGTTTACTGAGCAATGCCGCAGTGTCTGAGTGCAAGTGATATATTACTGCCCTGGCTGGGCCACTCCCTGTTCAGCTCAGCTCAGTCATTAATATATTAAAAACACAAACAAACACACAGCAAAAAACAACCTCTTGCCCTTGTTTGAAGATGATGTGGCTGACAATCTGGATGAGCTATGAATAACCATAGAATACTGGCAAATGAATTCCCCAGCCTTCAATATATCCTTTGCAAATAATAGGCAGAAGTGGTCGATCTTTACTTTCTTCTCTCCCCTTTCCTTTATAACTTACCTCAGAGGAATTCATTATACATTTTCAGTCAAAGCAAGGTGGCTACTTTTCTGTGAAAGGAGACCCTGCCAAGCATGTATACAGCTATGCCAATTCTAGTGACACATCTCCACTCTAGGGGACTGGGGGCAGGACCCCATGAGAAATGATCTTTATAGGTGCTTAGAGATGAGATTATTGAGTCACAGATACCACCATCTACTTCAGCACACCCTGAAGGGCTGAACAGAGATTCTAGGGATCTGGGCTGGGAGATTCCAATGATCTTCCTCTGTCCACCATGAATTGCTCATCCTGCTGTGTGGGACAGAAACCACTTTCTCAAAATTGAAACAAAGACTTAGATACCTTGAAAGCAGAAAGAAGTTTATTGTTCTCTTATGAAAAAGGGTACCTCTCCTAGTCACCATTGCTGACTAGAAGAATATGAATTCATTACGGAAAGGAAGCCTTATTTTGTACCCTAACTTGAGTTCCTCCTCCCTGACCCACTTCCCCTTAGCCCATTGGCTGGGATTTCAGGGGGCACAATCTATTCATGGATCTTTCCCAGCAATAGAGAGTGACACAAGTTTGCCCAGAGACAAGAAAAGGCAGGAAGTTTTGCAAGGGCAAGCAGTTCAGGCAGGGGGTAGGGCTATTCTTTCTGCTAAGTGCTTAAAAACAGGGTCTGAGCTGGGGAGGGTTTTGAAAGCAACAACCAAGACCTTTTAACAAGAACTATTGACCCTTTGAGGAGGCTTCACTTCTGAGAGATCATCTGTCACACTGCCACCCATTACTTGGGGTGTCACTCAGTACTTCTTGGCCAAATGGGTTTCAAATTGAGCTATTGGAAGATGGGCCTAGAGAGAAGTATTGAGCCAGGATATCCCAAGCCTCAGTTAGTTGGAGCAGAAAGGGCTGTCCAGGATAAGTTAGTGGTTGGGTTGTGGATTTGGGAGATTGAAGAAATATGTGAAGAGTAGACTGGATCTCAGGTATAGGGGAAGATTATTTGACTCAACAGGAAGAATAAACCCACGAAGAGCTGGAGGAGTTTATCTTCTTTGTAAAAAGCAACATGAAGGTAGAAAAAAAGCTCAGGGAGCTGCGACTAAACCCCAGTCCTATCGCTATCTCTGTAATCCTAGGCTCTGTACTTATTTTCCCTAGCCTTAGTTTCTTTATATTTAAAAGAAGAGGGTTAGCATCGATAATCCCCAAGATCCCTTCTAGTTCCAAAACTATGAGAATCTGCAGAAGCCCCTGATTCCAGAGCTGGCATCTTTTTTGTTATTTCAATATGTTTCTCTCTCTCTCTCTCTCTCTCTCTCTCTCTCTCTCTCTCTCTCTCTCTCTCTCTCACACACACAACACACACACACACACACACACACACACACACACACGTATTACATTATAAGCTCCATGAGAGTAGGTGTTGTTTCTGATCATTTCTTGTCTCTTCCCTCCTCGCCCAGCACTAGACATAGACATCAGCAGACATACTGATGACTTAGTGATGTTTATGGGTGTGAGTACCCTTGCCACAGGCGCAGGTTTCAGAATCTCCATTCACCATTGTTCTGTGGGGTTTGGAGGATCAGGTAGATAATTTTTATTTTTCTTTCGGTGGAAAGGATGGTTAGAGGTACTTGAGCACACATCCAGGTGACTGCCCTGGTATTGCACAGGAAACGTTCCATAGCTGGGCTCTGGGACATCTTTCCAGATCACCCTCAGGTTCCAGAACTGGAGATCCTTTGGGTTCCCTCCTTAACTTTTCATGTATTAGACAAAGATGACTCTTGCTCTTCACATAGAAAAGCTATTTGCGAGTGTTTTATTTTGCTAACTTGTTTTTAACAATTGAGTTAAAAGAAACCAGGACAGGTTTTCGCTTACAGGGAGAGGCCCCTGAACTGCCTCCATGTTGTCAACATTGTAGGCTGAACAAATGGTTTAGCTTTTGAGCCTCCTGTCACTGCAGCTGAACAGACCATTTCTAGTGGTATGTTTTCCCAAGACATCTTTATTGCATCCCAACGACTTTAGGAGGAAAGTATTGTCCAACCTGTTGTGTCAGGGCTGATAGGGAGCAACCAACTTTCACTGAGTGAAACCAATAACCAAGGGACTTCCTGAGGGCAGGAACTGGGTGATTTCTCTCTGTTGTGTCCCCAGTGGCTAGCTGAGTCTTGTATATAATAGGCTCTTAGGAGACATCTGTCTGATGTCTAAGAAATGGAGATAAATAATCTCGGAAGAACATAGCCAATGCAACTAAACAAGTCAGAACTTTTTGGAAGAGAAGAAAGCATTGATAATTTTTGAGTAGCCCCTCCTTGCACAAATCAATTAAATTCCATTCAAGTCTCTTGAATTCAATTCAGTGAAATGTGAGAACCAAACTGATGTTCTCATTGAATGTTCTAATAGGCACTGAACAGAGAAGGACAAGAATGTTATAATCTCTGCCTTCAAGGGGTTTCTGTTCTCCTTAGAAAGATAACATCTACATATACAAGTAAGCATTGGGCAAAAAAAAAAAAAGAAATGATAACTTACATTTGGGGAAATCAGGAAAAACTTTTATTGGAAGTGACCCACAAAGCTGAGTTTTAAAGGAATGTAATTATTTTTTGCTTCATTTTATTTTTTTATTCTTTTTCAATTAACAAAAATTTCTCTCATCTTCTTCCCTCTCCCATTCTCCAAGGGTGGAAGAAAGACAACAACAACAACAATAAGAAATCTTGTAAGAAATGAGCCAGCTGTATTGTCACATTGAGCATGTTCACTAACTAGTGTCTCATTTGGCACCTGGAGCCCTTTACTTCTCTGTCAAAAGATGAGATAACATGTTGCTTCACTGGTCCTCTGGAATCCTGTTTGGTCCCCGCATTAGTCACAGTTCCTTATGTCTTTCAATGTTGTTTTTATAATCCTGTTACTGTACACATTGTTCTCCTGGTTCTGCTCACTTCATTCCACAACTATCCACATAGGTCTTCCCAGGAAGTGAAATTGTCTTTCCTAATTTCTTATAGCACAATTGTATTTCAATGCATTTACACATGTAATTTGTCCAATCATTCCCTACTTGATGGCTGTCTTCCTTTAGTTTACAATTCTTCACAACCACAAAAAGTGACACTGAACATATTTTTTTATCACAGCAGTCATTCCGTGATTTCTTTTTGTCTTTTTTTTTGGGGGGGGAAGGGGCGTGTAGACCTAATAAAAGTAATTAAGTGTCAAAGACTATGAATATATTTCCAAATAGCTTTTGAGAATGACTGGACTAATACAGAGTTCCATCAAAGGTGCAATAATGTTCCAGACTGTCCATTATTTGTCATTTTCTTTTTTTTTTATCTTTTTTTATTAATATAATGGGAATGGGATGGAAACTCAGAGTTGTTTTCATTTGAATCTCTCTAATTATTGGGGGCAGCTAGGTGGCACAATACATAGAATGCCAGGGCTGGAGTCAGGAAAACTCCATTTTCCTGAGTTTAAATCTGGCCTCATATACTTCCTAACTGTGTGACCATAGGCAAGTCACTTAACCTTCTTTGCCTCAGTTTCTCACCTGGAAAATGAGCAGGAGAATGAAATGGCAAATGACTCCAGTAGTTTTTCCAAGAACCCCCCCCAAAAATGTAGTCACAAAGAATCAGACAAAACTGAAATGACTGAATAAGAACAATGATTGATTATTTGAAATTCTTCCTTTGAAAATTCCCTATTCATATACCTTTACCATATATAAATTGAGGAGCGGGTAGCAGTCTTATCAGTTTTAATCAATTCCTTGGATATCTTTTGTAAGGTTTTCAGGTAAGTCATTTCTAGCACATTATGTTTTAGAGCTAAGTATTAATCAGATAGTCAGGCTGAAAATGGAAGTAACATGAAATTAGTCTGCATCCCTTCGGGGGGTGGGCTGGTTAACTACCAGGCTGAGGAATCTATTTTATCTGAGAGTTCTTCTTTTTTTCCTCCAGCTCCTTGAGTCCTATGACCTCTAGTCTTACACCTCTAGTGATGCTCTTCCTGGACTGCTCCCAAGTGTCATAATGTTCTCCCCTAAAATGCTGACCTGGAACTGCACACAATCTCCCAGGACAAATGGGACTCAGAAGGATGAACCTCTTCCATATTCTGTTCATAGTGCCTTTCAACGAGGCCAAAGGGGACATTAACATCTATGGCAGCCATATCACACAATTGTTTCATATTGATCTTCTAGTATCTTTAAAATCTAGAACCTTTCCACACAAATTATAATCATGAATGCCCCATCTTGTGCCAATGCAGTTAATTATTTTTGGCCTTCTGTGAAAGACTTTATTCCTATGACATTCTATCTTGTTATATTCAGAACATTGTTATAACCTGTCAAGATCTGTATTTTTTACTTACTTCTCTAACACTAGTATGTTAGCCATCTCTCCTAGCTTTGTATTAACTACAAAGCGATTAATTAGACTACGTCTCTGACTAAACCACTAAATTAAAAAAAATAACAACAATATTAAACACACTAGGGAGATGGAGAATTCTTTGTCACTCTACTAGAGACATCTACAAAAACTGTAGTCATTAATGAGCAGACTTTCTTCTTAGCCATTTATCCAGTAGCTTAGTTACCATATTGTGTCACTCCACTCAGACACAGAAAAAGAAAGAGAAAACATGTACAACCTATATCAAACTGCTTGCCTTCTCAATGAGTGAGGTGGGGAGGAAGGAGGGAAGAAAATTTGGAACTCACAGTTTTCAAAACAAATGTGAAAAATTGTTTTTAACATGTAACTGGGGGAAAATACTAAATAAGAGGGAGAGGGAGGGAGGGATGGAGGTAGAGAAGGAGGGAAACAGAGAGAGGGAGAGAGAGAGAGAGAGAGAGAGAGAGAGAGGAGGGAGGGAGAGAACAGATCTTTATGAGACAACCAATTTGGAGGTGTCAACAAGACCTAACATCTCTAATCAATTAATTAATTAGTCACAGTCATTAGAATAAGTGCTAAAAGTCCTTGGGTGAGTTGGTTTGACATTGTAAGGAAGTATATTTGAAATGTCTGAGGGAGCCTGCTCATTCCTTACAGGACTTCTGCAAAATATCAAACCAAATCAGGCTGAGAAGTGAGCCAGCAGAAAGAGAAGGTGGGGGAATAAAAAGAAGAGCTCTGGGCATCTTGGTCTCCATCTCCTCTCCTGCTCACCCAAGACAAGAGGACAATCTTGTAAATATTAGAGGTCCAGAGGACTTCCCATTATCATCCCAGTAGTGTTACCAGATTATTTGACAGGAGTGTCCACTGCAACTCTTCCCAGAGAGGACCACCTCCATCCTTTCCCTTTGGCTTCTTAGACATAATATTATAGGCCTTTACTTCTAAGGCCTCCTTTGTCCGTCATGTCCTTCCTAACCAGTGATGTGTTGTATATATGCCCATGTGGCCAAAGCTTGTTTCCTGAGATTGTTTCTCTTCTTTGCTATACTTCACTCTGGGTACTTTATAATCCAGGGACAGTGAACACTTTGCTGTTCCTTAAACACTACATTCTGTCTCCAGACACTGAGCCTTTTTATCAGCTCTCTTTGAGTTCTGGAATGATCTCTCTCTTTCCCTTGGCCTCCAATACCACTCTCCCTTGAAGGCTTTTCCTTCCTGAAATTATTTTCTATGTGATTTGTGTAGAGATATCTGGCTGTTTACATGTTCTCTTCCCAGTCTGAATGCAAGCTCAAGTGCAGAGATTTTTTTTTCCTGTGTATGTATAGCACATAGCATGTTGCCTATTACAATAAATATGTTTGAACTCATTGTCTTTCTACATTCTCAACTCTGCTGATTTCATTCATACCCATGGCTTTACCTGTTACCTTTATGTGAATGACTCCTGTATCTTCATGTCTAGCTATTTCTTTGCTGAATTTCAGATCTCTATTTTCATCTGGAGGCCCCACTAGCACCTCAAACTTAATGGGTGTCTTTGTCCTCTTCTCCTCTGGACTGCTTCTCCTTCAAATCTGCCATGTCCCTCCATAGGGCCAAAGGTCACCCAGACTCCTATGTACTTAGTGGAATATTGGTCTACTTCACTTTTCCAATCTAGTACATTCCTAGGTCCTCTTCCTCTGCCATGTCTCCCCTCTCCCCACTTCACTGCCTTTTCTTTCTTGCTGCTTTTGCAAACTTACTCCTTTGGCCTGCATTATTTTAGTCACTTCTAACGATATCCTTTCTTCGCCTTAGGTGGATACTCCACAATAATTAAAATAATAGCTTGTGTTTAATACATTTAAGATTTGCCAAGTGCTTTACAAACATGACTTCATGCTGAGGCTACCTATAAGGAAGGTACTTCTTGTCCCCATTTCCTGGATGAATAAAGTGAGACTTAGGGGGATGAAAATGGCATACCTATGCACTGTAAGCAAAGGTCAGAGGCAGAATTAGAACCCAGTTATTTCTGACTTCAAATCCAACATTTTGTCCATCATAATGTACTGCCTTTTAACCTTACTGCTGATAGACTAATTTCCAATAAACATAAAGCTGCCCATGTTAACTTTTCACTATTCACCCAACATTCAACAGTGGTTCCTTACCATCTACCCAGTAAAATCCATGCTCCTTTGACATTTAGGGCCCTTAACATTCTCACATGACCTTATCATTCCAGCCTTCTCTTCCTAGCCTTCATGCTGTCTATGTCTTGGTCAAATTGGACCACTGAGTGTTCCCCATGCATGCTTCCCAGTGCCCAGTTCCATTCATTTGCTTGTGTGGTCCCTACTGCCAGAATGCCCTCAAGCCATCACCTTCCATCCATGTAGGGAATTTCTGTCTTCTGGAATCAAAATTCAATGCCCCCTGGACCATGCGACCTTCTCTCATTCCTGTGGTAGCCATTGGGCCCCCTCTCCTTGTGCCTCAAGTAGTATTCTCTTCGCATCTCTCCTCCAATATATTTGTATGCTATTTGTTGTTGCTGCTGTTGCTGCTGCTGCTGCTGTGTGTGTGTATGTGTGTGTATGTGTGCCACATGCCATATCCTGAGGGCAAAGAACAATGAAAGGTCTTCTTCCATAATTTGTCCCCAGTTGTACTTTCTAAGTTCCCAAACATATTGAAACTGCTTCTTGAGAATGCCCACCAGCTAAGTTCTGATACATATAGGTTAGGGATCATTTCTGGTCAAGCTTTGTTTTTCAGCACTCAGAGAGTACTTAGTAAATACTGGTGGAATTGAATAATAAGAAGTATGTTGGTCCCTGGGTTGTCTGACCAGAGACAAGCATGAGATGACTGTCATTAGTGTGTCCTAGTCAAAAAGCATTTATTTGGTGTCTATCAGTAAATACTGATGTCCTAGAAATGCAGACAGCTGGCTTTTCACTCCAGATCCCTGGGGTGGAACACACAAACGAGAACCAGTTTTTAGGGAAAACTCCCAATTGTTACCTGGGTGACAGTCTTGGATCCTCAGTTTTGTCCTTATCCAATGAAGAGGTTGGATCTGATGACCTCTAAGATCCCTTGTGGTTTTCAATCTCTAATCTTAGATAGAAGTTGGAATCCTCTTTAATCACTGATGAGTTCTATGCCTCTAGATAAGTCACTCAAATTTGCTCTGGCTCAGTTTCTTCACCTGTAAGATGGGGATGATATTGCCTATAGTAATTACCTTATTGTAAAGATGAAATGAGATCAGCGACTTATCAAATTTTATACACCTTAAACTGTTATGGAAATGAGAGTCACTGTTGGCTCATTGTCACTATATGTCGTCCTCTTCTTCCTCACCATAATGGAGATATGCAAACAATAAATGGGGGGGGAAGTAGGAGAAATCCAATGCTTCTATTCTACACAGGCTAATGTTTAAGTACAATAAATAACCCATTTTAAAGCTGTCTCTTGACACCCCATCAATTGAACTCAGGGAAAACTGAAAAGATATTCTGCCCTGTCTGCATCCCTTTTCTCACACAGCTTCCCACAAATTTGAGTCATGAAAGGGCAAAATTGGAAATAAATTGTGAGGCTGTTGACAAAATAATAATAAGGCCCCAATAAAACATGGTTAAAAAGCAAAGACAGTCTCATCACAAAATGTTCTTTCTAATGCATTCATCAGCCTGCTCCCTGCAGTTATTCAACTTCCTACCTTCTAAAGTTGGTTCCAGCTTCTTCCTGCAGCCTAAGCTGAGAGTGAAGGTCCTCTCTGATACCTAGCTGTCCAGGGTATAAAGTGGCAGGTGCAGCCTATATAAATGTGGAGGCACTTCCAGGGCAGATGAGTGGACATTCAATGCACTGCCCTGCAAACTGCACTAGAAGGCATGTTCAGAGCTGAAAGTGAGTGACTGCCAAGAACCTTCAGAGAGCTCTGATTTGGCAGCTATCATTCATCTGATCTTCACCACAGCCCAAGGAGGCTGATAGTGCAAGTATTTCTGTGCATACTTTACAGAAGAGGAAACAGAAGCCCAGAGAGATTATCCTTTTAATTAGCCCCTCAGTGCTTAAAGGCAGAAGGAAACAGGTAATCTAGTCAAGTGGCTCCTTTTATAGATGAGGGCCCTAAGGCACAGAATGGACAGGAGTCATATGCAAGGAAGATGGATGGAACCTAGAACCTGGAAAAGCCATCAAATATTCTCACTAGTCCAATTCCATGATTTCACAGATGAGAAAACTGAGAAGGGAAAAGTGACACATATGGTGACACTCAGACAGACACAGCACAGCTGCACAGTTGGTCCTTTTGCCACCATACCATGAAGAAACATTTGATAAGTGCTTACTATGAACCAACCACTAAAGGTACAAAGGAATGGAACAGTCCCTGCCCTCAAGGGGTTTATATTCTATTGGTGAAGGGAATATGCAAACAAATACCAACTAAATGTAAAGCAGTTTAATGGGGAGATGGAAAGGGGGTAGGGAACAGGCATTTTTAAGTACTTACTACATGCCCAGAACCATGTTGTTTTATTTTGTTTTATTTTTAATAATAGTGCAAATAGAAAAAAAAAAGCAGAAACATGAAGGGAGTTACAAATTCCAGGAGGAAAGGGGGAAAGAGGGAGAACATAATATGAATAAGAGACAAACAGTGAAGTGAGCCAGAAAAGGCAGAAGAACATGGCATTCCTGGCCCTCCAGCAAGGCTTCCCACCAAGGAATAACTTTAATGACAGAGACCTAGAAGATAGAGAATAGTCATGCATTAGAGATTTGAAAGAATACCTTGACTTGTACACAGAGGACTAAATAGATAATTTATCCTTTCATCATGTTCCGGTGTTATGTGGCATCCATATACCATAACGTGTTCACTGATTTTCCACTTGGTAGATGTTTGTATTTCTATAATTTTTTGGAATCACAAACAACACTGCTATCAATACTTCTAATACTGGAATTTTGCAAAGAGATGGTAACAGAAATATTGGGAACTTATGAATCAACAAGAGAGAAAATATAAAGAGAGAGAAAAGGTCACAAGACAGAACTTTTGGGAACAGAGTTAGGAGGATGGTTATAGATGGTGATTCATCTGAGGAAACTGAGGGTACTCACACAGTTAAGAGTTGAACTAGGAGAAAGTGATGTTGAAAAGCAGAGAAAAGCATAGCATCCACAGGGAAACCATTGTCAACAGAGAGAAGGTTCAGTTGAGTGAGAAGGGCTGGAACTATATTGTAAAGGTCGGAGAAATGAACAGGAGGGAAAGTGGGGGTAAGGGGTTTAACTATCTTTTTCTTCAGAGTTGGATATGAAGGGTGGGAGACAGGATAAGACTTTTACATTAAACCTGTTCCTACCTAGTTAGGTATTAGACCATGTGACACTGGCCTGCATAGATGGGTGTGGGAGGTGGTGGGCAATAGGGCAACCCTCTCTTTCAGCCTTTCCCTGATATCACCACTATCCTTTTCTGGATGCATCATGACTTCCTGATATCTCTATTTGCTAATAGTATTAAGAGATAGCTAGAGGAGGAGTAGGTGTTGTTAGAAATAGGGCAAAGACTTGCCACAAAAGCATGAAGGTGATGAGAGTTGTGGATTACTTGAAAACCAATGCAGGAGAGGAAGACAAATGTATGCTGGAGCAAACTCAAGCTGTAAACATGGGAAGGGGCTGCAGAAGGAAAGACATGGCCATGGGTCATGTAATATTTCCCCAATGTCCTTCTTATGTTCCCAATTACCAAATATCTCCTTCCACTTCAGGGAAGACAAAGACAAAGAGGCTACTCCTAAGAGGTGAAATGGAGTTGAGAGAACAACAGATCTGGAGTACAAACGAACCTAAAGAGGCCACATGACACAACCCCCTTATTTTTTTAGATGAACAAAATGAGTTCTGGAGATAGGAAGGGACTTGCCCAAGGCCTCTCAGGAAGCATGTATCAGAGGCAGAAGTTGGTCCCAAGGCATCTGACTCCAGAGAATTAATTTTCTACTGTACAATACTATTTCCTACCATCATCCGTCTCACTCTTTTTATCAGTGAAAGCTTCTAGCAAGCATGCTACTGATGCAAACAGGCTATCTCCTCCTCATCCCCAGACAGATCTGAGTCTTCCCAGGTAGAGAGATATGAGCTTCCTTTCAGCACCAGGGAAGCCCTGTGCTTTCTCTTCCCACTATTTTCTTGGTACTCAATTATTAATCTCTTTAGCAGGCCAAAGATTTGAAAAGGATGATCTACTTACTATTCCCATTCCCATCCATATCCTGGGTTGGAAGCACTCAGTACATGGGAATCTGAAACATCTTGTGGGAAGAGGAGATGCCTGGCTCAGACTTCCTTAGACTCTGGTGTAGGGCACTGGGAACTTTGCCTAAGCGGATTAATGGTTGAGCCTTATCACTCCTTGGTCACCCTTTCTTCAATAGTAGTTACTGAGCCTTCTACATATGGCAATGCCAGGGCAGAGTCCTATGGATAAGTTTGCCTTGTCCAGGGTACAGCTCTTGGAAGACAACAAATCCATGGGCATGCCCATTCACTCCTAGTTCTTGCATTTAGGGATAAATAGAATACATTCCAAATGGAGAATGTGCTCATATCCATGAAGTCATGGATCCTTTGACATTAAACTATTCTTCCTATTGGCAGGTTAAAGGGACAAAAAATAGCAGGCAAAGATTCTACTAGAATTGGCCAGAAAGTCAATTCTACTTTATTTGATCTGGAGAACTTTACTAGAGTATGGGCAAAGAGGCAATAGAGAAATTGTGGATTGTGTAGATGAAGAGCAGAACTGAACCAGACCATTTTATTGAATATATATGTATATATATACATATATACATATATATATATAAATACTCATTCACACACACACATAGTCACATTGAACACTGCTGAATTTCAACTGTAATATATATTTATTCTGTATCTAGAAGCAGCATTATTTGTGACTACATCCTATTTTAAAATTGTTTGTCTTTTTCTCAGAGGCCAAAGTAGCACTGTTGTTTTCACACAAGGGGATGTATTAGTGTTAAAGAACAAGCCAATCGTGGTATGTATTTTGCATCTGACCACTCTGCTTAACCTTCTGCTGAATAACACAGTCTGGATGTGTGACCAGGGGTTTGCAGCCTTCAGGCACCAGCCCTCCATAATAAGAATAGAAAACATGAAATTGAGAAATATCTTCCTCCGTCTCTGTTCTTCCCATGACCATTGCCATTATCATAGTGATTCGTATGTTGCCTGGTTGCTTTCCTTCCCCAACATCCGGGGCTCTGCAGTTTTGTTTGTTGTGGCTGTTGTTATTTTTTTTATTCATTATTGTGTCCATATCCAACCTCCAGCTGATACAGAGTCATGGGATTACAAAGTCACTTCAATGATCATTTAATGCAGCTTGTCAAAGAGCTCTCAGAGCTCTAACACAGTCACAATGAAAAAAAATTCATTTCATTGGCCCATTCCATTCAGTACCATTCCTGGAGCCATGTTTTTTTTTTCCAATTCTGAATTTCTCCATCTCCAAAAGATGGTAATTCCCATGGAAACTAAGAATGCATAGTTCTAACATCATCCTCTTCTGAAATGAAGCTCCACTAACATGCGCTGTGACACACACTTTTCTCAAGCCCTTACACATTCTAAAGCAATTATCTGTCTTTCTTCCAACATTCACCCATATTCCTTTCCTTTTAGATATAACTCAAATCTCTTCACAAGTTTATGCTATTATTCATGTATGATTTCTCCTAGCACAGGATCTCAGGGTTGGAAGGTACCTCAGAGGACAGACTTTCTCCTAGTCTGTGCTGTCCATTCTTTTCCCCTCTAATATTGTGAAGTTTGGCTCCTGAGAATTGGGTTATGCTTTTCAATTGTGGAGTGTTTTATAGTGGAAAGATTTGGGGTCAGGAATGTTGGGTTCTAGCCCTTGGCTTGGTTAATTTCTGTCTGGTTGACCTCATTGTACTCATTCTCAAAATAAAGGTTTTTGATTAGTTGGTCTTCAAAGTCCCATTCATCCCTAGATCTATGATACTGTGATATGTTCCCTGAGGCCCCATCTAGCTCCAAATCCCTATGATGCTTTTGCAATTGGAAATGTCCAAATATTCTAAAACAAAGTTGGACCCATAACATTTGCTTTTTACCATGCATGTAGACTAAGGAACCAAGAGTTTTGTCACAAATAAGTTTGGAAGGAATATATATTTGGAAGGAAATTTTCATTTCATCATTTTTTTCCAGAAAGTATATACTAACTTTTAAATCAAAATGAACTGATACCATGACATTTTTCTCCTTTCAAGCCCAGTGACATTTTGAATGTGTCATACTTTACTTTCTTAGAGATTTATTTGTTGTTAGCAACACAGAATCTTGTTACTGATCAATATGTTCATTTGAATGAAGCACTTAGCACAGGCTAATTGAACCAGGTGGTAACTACTGTCTCCTTCTAATCAATAATTCATTAACAAAGACATCAGCCTCAGTACACAGCATTCTTCTCTAAAGGGTTGATTAAGAATTACCTATTTGTAAACATGTCGCTGTCTTAGGTGGATAATTGAAACCTGTTCAATTGAAATTAGATTTATTCTCTCATTCAAGTATTCCATCTTTGTCTCGTAATTGAAAACCATTTTTCATGTAAAGGTTACTGCTTTACTTTTATTTTTTAAATAGGTTTGCATGTTTTCCCATTTTATCTTTATTATTTTAACTGACAACATGAAATGTTAAAATGTAAAGGCATTGTTTTCTCCAGCTCGTACCACTCATTACAGATGTTTTCTTTCTTCCCTATCTTTGTTTAACCCTCATCTGGGACAAAACTTCCAATATCCAAGGAGCTGATTCTTGTGTTGTTGTTTTTGTCATTGTTGTTATTGTCAATTCCCTTGTCACACTACCATCATTCATGCTCCCTGCTTTAGTGTCTGACTATCCCATTTGGAGCATTCTCTTTCTGAAACAGAACTAGATGATCAGATACATGTCATTCAAGTATACAAGACTTTCTAAATACAGTCATATCTCCTGGCTGTCTTTGATAAAAGAGGCGATGGTGGAAAAAGCAATGAATTTTGAAGTCATTAAGAGCAGAATTCAAATCCTGCCACTCCAGCTTACTAACCATATGACTTTGGGCAAGCCAGTTCTATTCTCTTAGGCTTACTTTCCTGGTCTGTAAAATAAAAGGGTTTGACTAGATGACCTCTTGGTTCCATTATAGATCTATTTCTGTAAGACTGTGATATATTTTGTGGAGGGTTTCTAAGACCTAGCCACAGCTATATACATTTTCATTCAAAAAATTTCCCAGTGCACAGCTGAAGCTCACTAGCTCAGAACTCACCCTTCCAGGAACCCATGCTTTGACTCTAGCCCCCATACATAACTCTTAGGAGACTATTACCTTTAACTCCATCTCCAGAGTCATCTCATTCCTTCTCTCCAGCACTGCGGCCATTCTTACCACAAGCATTAACTTCCATGAACATTCCCTTCTTTTTTGGGGAAGCCAATTTGTATACTCGATGGAGCACTTTATCTCCAGTCAGGAAGCCCAGAATTTGAATCTGCCCTGAGATGAATACTAAGTGTATTTCCCTGGATAATGCATTTACCACGTTTGCCTCAGTCCCCTCATCTGTAAAGTAGTGACAGGGCTGTTGTGAGGATCCAATGAGGTAACAATTACAAAACACTTGGCATGCTGTCTGGCATATAGTAAGTGTTTTATAAATGTTAGCTATTGTTGTTGTTATTATCATTGTTATTTACAATCCAAACTTGTCTTTCATTCTTCCACTGCAACACTATCGGCCCTCATGGGCCCAGCTTGGTCCTCATGCTGTTAAATAGAATAATATTTCACAACTTTTCCTTTCCTAGCTGTCCTCTTGTTCTCCTAGGTTACTGGTGTGGACCAATGTAGGCACCTAGGGATTTTTCAAATTACTATGAAGGAGACCTTAGCCGTTCTAGGGCACTTACTTCCCCAGCACACAGAGATGTTTAAATACAGACAGTTGGGTTCATGTCTTGTTGTCACCTGTGACATTTTTTCCTATCACTCAATCTTTTCCAAACATGGACAAGAGGAAGAGGAAGGAGACAGGCAGGTCTGACCTTGGAGGGGTCTATGATGTCTTGGGTGATGGCAGTTGAGAGTGTGACACCACAGATATGAATGCCAATGCTTCCACTGTAAAAGCTCAGTCCACTGTGGATACCAACAGGCAAAGGACCACATGACTTACTTGACTAGTCAGAAACAGACCTATGTAGCTGCTGAACAATGATAAAAGTAGATAGAAAAATTTGAGAAATGGCTCTGCAAGACAAAAGGCTTCAAATTTAATGAATAGAAAAGAAAGTGAAAATCATGGTGATGAGTCACATTAAACCATCAGACCTGATTGAGTCCATTAGAGTAAAACTAGAAGCAACGAGACCCACGAGTAGTCTAGTAAACATTGCATGACCTGGTGTGTTCCCCACTGGACAGCTCTATGAAACAGCACTTCTGAAATCTCAAATATAGATCTCCAGTACAATAAAAAAGACCAGTGCCTAAGGTACAGGAGCACAATCCAATAGAGTGTTACCTTCTGTTCTTAGGGTGTCATAGAGTAATGAATTTAGAGGTAGAAGTGACCTTAGTTAGGAGTCATTGACTCCAACTCCCCATTTTTCAGGTGAGGAAACTGAGGCTGAGAGAAGTTAAATGACTTGCCCAAAGTCACATGGGGGGCAGAGCCAAGATATGTTCTTAACTCCAAATCCTTTTCCCTTAATGTGGTCCCAAATGCAAATTGGTTGCTTTCTTTAGATGAACATTCAAGAATCCATCATTTTCTATTAGGAAAACAAAAAGATCATTTTGTTTTAATGCACTGAAGACTTCCCCACAAATATCCAAACGCTAGGAGAATTTCCAGTAAAATCAGAGATGAAACAAGGATGTCCATTATCACCAATGATGTTCAATATCATACTAGAAACATTAGCTTTAGCAAGGAGAAGAAAAATAAACTAATGATATTAGGCCAAGAAGAAACAAAGCTGTCACTCTTTGAAGATGATATGATGATATACTTAGAGAATCCTAGACAATCATGTAAAAAAACCCAATTGAAATAATAAATAACTTTAACAATGTTGCAAGTTATAAAATAAACCCACATAAATTGTTGGCATTTCTATATATTAGCAATAAAGTTCAAGAGCAAGAGATAGAGAGATTCCATTTAAAGTTATTTTAAACATATAAAATATTTAGGAGTCTACCTGCTAAAACAAATCCAGGAACTACATGAAAACAATTACAAAACACTTTTCACACAAATAAAGTAAGATCTAAATAATGGGAGAAACATCAGTTGCTCATGGGTAGGCCGAGCTAATCTAATGAAAATGACAATTTTACCCAAGTTAATTTACTTATTCAGTGCCATACCAATCAAACTTCCAAAAAATATTTTATGAAGCTAGAAAAAAATAAAAACAAAATTCATTTAGAAGAACAAAAGGTCCAGAATATACTGGGAACTAATGAAAAGAAATGCTAGAGAAGGTGGCCAAACTGTTCCAGATCTTAAATTGTATTATAAAGCAGCAATCATCAAAACTACTTGTTACTATCCAAGAAATGGAGTGGCAGATCACTGGAATAGCTTAGGTATGCAAGATATAATAGTCAATGACTATAGTAATCTACTCTTTGATAAACCCAAAGACCCCAGCTTCTGGGACAAGAACTCACTATTTGACAGAAACTGCTGGGAAAACTGGAAAACAGTATGATAGAAACTAGGCAAGGGCTAAAATCTTACACCGTATGCCAAAATAACGTCAAAACGGGTACACAATTTAGATATAAAGGCTTTGAGCAAGGAATAGTTTACTTGTCAGATTTATATGGAACAGAAGAGTTTATGACTAAACAAGAGATAGAGAACATTATGAAATGCAAAATGGATAATTTTGATTACATTAAATTGAAAAGTTTTTTTGCACAAATTCAATTCAACCAAGATTAGGAGGGAAGAAGAAAACTGGGATTTTTTTTTAAACCAGCATCTCTGATAAAGACCTCATTTCTAAAATATATAGAGAACTGAGTCAAATTTATAAGACTACAAGTCATTCCCCAATTGATAAATGCTCAAAGGATACAAACAGGAAGTTTTCAGATGAAGAAATTGAAGCTATCTATACTCATATGAAAAAAAAATGCTCTAAATCACTATTCATTAGAGAAATGCAAATCAAAACTACTCTGAAGTACCACATCACACCCATCAGATTGGCCAACATGACAAAAGAGGAAAATGATAAACATTGGAGAAAATTTGGAAAAATTAGAACACTAATGCATTACTGGTGGAGTTTTGAAATGATCCATGCATTCTGGAGAGCAATTTGGAACTATGCTCAAAGGGCTATAAAAATGTATATACCATTTGACCCAGAAATAAAACTTCTAGGGCTGTATCCCAAAGAGATCATAGAAATAGGAAAAGGACCCACATGTACAAAAATATTTATAGCAGCTCTTGCTGTGATGGCAAAAAATTGGAAATTGAGAGGATGCCCATCAATTGGGGAATTGCTGAGCAAGTTGTGGAATAGAAATGTAATGGAATAGTACTGTGCTATAAGAAATGAAGAAACCTGTAAAGACTTGTATAGACTGATGCTGATGAAGTGAGCAGACCAAGGAGAATGTTGTACACAGTAACAGCTATATTGTGAGGTGACTAACATTGATAGACTTAGCCCTTCTCAGCAATGCAAGGATCTAAGACATCTCTAAAGGTCTCATGGAAAAAGCTATCCACATCCAGAAAAAGAACTATGGAGTTTGAATGCAGATTGGCATACTGTTTGTTATTTTTTCTTCTGTTTTGTTTTGTTTCCTTTCTTCTGGTTCATCTTATTTGTTATAATTCTTCTTTACAACATGACCCATTGTGAAAATATGTTTAATAGGAACGTATATGTAGAAACTATATCAGATTGTATGTTGTCTTAGGGAGGGAGACAGGGAGCTAGCAGAAGAATATTTAAAGCTCAAAAGCCTATGGAAATGAATGTTGAAAACTAAAAATAAATTAATTTATTAAAAAAACCCCAAATTCTCACATTTAAATATATGCATGTGTGTATGTGTTTATATTCACGTATGTATACATGTTCATAATTTAGATATTACATACAAATACTAAATGTATTTGCATGCATATATGCATATATACACAAACATATATCCATGTGTATACAAACATGCATACATATGTACATATGTGTGTACATATCCATACAACAGGTAAGCTAAGGTACCTAACAAGGTGATTCCACTATTATATTTCACCATTTGTTACAAGAAAGCAATAGTATTTACTATAATTGAATGAGTAGATAAAGGATGATAACTGAATGAATGAATTTAATCATTTGGTATAAACATTATCAAAACCTAAACTATATGTAAAGGATTTATGGATTCAAGTATAATCTCCTTTTTCTATTCTTGTTTGAATATGACATTTATATATCTCAAGGTCATAATAAAATAAAAGAATTTAAAGTTGTTGTTTCATATTGAACAAGTACATAATGAAGTAATTCATTCCTTTTGAACTCAATTTCAGGTTGTTGTTTTTTTTTAAGAAGCATTTATAAGAGCTGGGCATGGTAGTACACATTTAGAATCCCTTTATTCCAGAAGGCTGGGATTAGTGGATTGCTTGAACTTGGGAAACCTTTCTCACAGTAAACTAGTCAATACAATTAGTTCCCAAGAGCAAAAGCCTTCTAGGTTAGCAGAGGAGGCTTGAATTGTACCATTTAGGAATCAAAACAGATGAAAGTTCCCAGAATAATCAAGAATGGGATTGGGTCTGTGAAAGGATGCTGTGTTTCCAGCCTAGGTGAGACAGGAAAATCAAGTCTGATTAATTTCCCAAACCCAAGTGCCCATTGGCTGTGGATTAAATACCGAAGAAACATAATGTAAACTTTGCCATTCCTGTCTTCACATAGGATCCATTATGATTGAATTGGAGGGCTGGATTCCCTTGGCACAAATCCCCATCAACACAAAAACTTTGATATTGCTAGGAAGCCTCCAATCAAGAGCAGAAATGTTTAGTGGACCCTGTGGTGGTTGATTTACTGTGTTGCACAGCCCTTTATCAACTATGTTACAAATAAATACTTTCCTGTTAGTTTGAAGATATCTCATTGATCTGCAAAAGTTCAAAAGGCAGTGCCTTCTCTCTAAACTACACCATTCTGATCTTTTATGTCACCATGTGAGGACATTCTTTTCTCTGGAACTTCCCTTTGGCATTGATGAGGCCCAGAAACATCCCATTTTGTCTACAGTGTTGTCATGGGCTCTGACCTCACTTACCCACATCAAGCCTTATATATAGCCAGTTAATGGAAAGAACCAGATTGTGTCCTTAGTGGTAAATGTCTAATATACGTTATTACATGGCCCAATAAGCTACCTGAAAGCCTTTAATAGGCTGAGTGCATAGTGAGTAGGTGTGATTAATACCTACAGGATCCTGGGCTATGTAGGTAATGGAATCAAAGAAAGAGTACAATTATCTCATTTGCATATAAATAAAATCAAGCTCAGAAGGGGCTTGACTTAGTCGAGGTCACACATAGGTAGCAGAAGAATCTTGTAGCAGGTAGAGGATGGAGACCCAAATCTCTTGACTCTGGCCCATTGCTCTTTCTACCACCTCACCTCAAATGGGATATTTATCATTGTTCTTTTATAGAATCATGATATTTTCCATATCAAAAACTAGCTTTATCAATATAGGACAGCAGTATGGCATTGGGGTAACAATAGCATATACCTCTGAGGGTTTTCGTGAGGATCAAATGAGATAATATATGGAATGTTCTTTGCAAAACTTAGTGAGCTAGAGAAATATAAACTGTTAATATTACTATCAAACATTTTAATGTTTTAATATAGTTTGATACCTTAAAAAAATCCATTAAAGCCTGGAAGAATTATCAGTAACTTACAGTGCCTAATTTGAGTCTTAGCATAGTAAATATATATGTGTATGTGTGTGTGTGTGTGTGTGTATACACACATATATATATACATATATGTATATGTGTGTATACACACACACATATATATACATATATATGTATATGTATATATGTATGCATACACACACACACACATATGTATATGTATTCCCATGGGATACCCCATGGGAAGAGAGAACCAGAGTGGCAGAGGCGTGTTCTAGGGACCAAGAGAGAATTTGGAGAAAATGGTGGAATGTAGTCATATTGGTCATTTTCAAAACTTTCTTCATGACTTTTTGACTAGATAACCAGTGAGATTAATCACAGCTACAAATTATTTCAATATTGATTGATTTATCCCATTAAGAGCTAGCTTTTCATAAGGTTTATCCATTTCATTGATTGGTTGATCCACTAGAGGACCTCAATATTTCAGCAATGCAGTCACTTTAGAGTGTTCATCATGTAACAGATTGCAGAGGAAGACGATGTAATTATCCATCCTGCCCAACCAGAATAGAAGGAAGCTTGGGCTGGATGGAGTTGGTGTTTCTCTGTCTGTGAAGTCCTCAGCAATTCCAAGAATCAGAACAATTAATTGCTCTGTAGAGGTGTTTTGAAACAATGTCTTTGTCATTTTCAGCTCTCTGAAAAGTGTTATGTAAACAGCACAGCATTACCTTATTCTTAGAGAGCATAACTAGGCTCACACTGGTGATGTATTCTTTGTCTTCTCTTCCTCAATTAACATACATATTGGTACATCCAATGATTTGTCAAGCAGGCTAGTGTCTGAATTATTTAATTGGGACATAACATCCATGAGAAGCAGAGTGGTGCAGTGGATAAAGGGGAATCACATTCAGGAAGACCTGGGTTCCAGCCTCACACAATCTTGAGTTATTTCACTTCCTCATTGGGCATCCCCATCATCAAAGAAATCACAGGTCTGGTCACCCAACCCCCTTTCTTAAAAAAAAATAGGTAAAATAGCCATTGAAGCTTTTCATCCATAACCTCTATTTTTGGTAAGACCATCTCTATACATTTTGGGGAACAGTAAAATCTGTTCTTTATTACAAATGATGATAGCTGTCAATTAATTTGGACTAATGTACCCTTTCAGAAATATGATATGAAGGAATCTTTGAATCTTCAAAGGGTACCGAGAAGAGGATATGACAACATCTAATCAATTCATCAATTTTGCAGAGGGTGATTTCTGAGGTTAAGTAGATAGCCACTTCTTGATCTATTGGAGAATGTGGTGAGAATTGTCATGATAAAAGTGAAGCTTAAATTTTTCTTGACTCTTTTTTTTAACAATTTATTATTATCATTATTAATTAATTTATTTATTTTTAGTTTTCAACATTCACTTCCACAAGGTTTTGAGTTCCAAATTTTCTCCCCATCTCACCCCTTCTTTCACACCAAGACAGCATGCATTCTGAATACTCCTTCCCTTAATCTGCCCTTCCTTCTATCTCCCCCCCTTCTCTTATCCCCTTCCCCTTCTATTTTCCTGTAGGACAGGATATATTGCTAGACTCCATTGCCTCTATATCTTATTTCCTAGTTGCATGTGAAAACAATTTTCAACGTTTGTTTTGTTCTTTGGGGGTTTCAAATTTTCTCTCTTTCTTTTTCCCCATGCACCCTCATTGAGAAGGCAAGTAACTTGATACAGATTATACATGTGTAATCATTCAAAACACTTCAAAAATGCTCATGTTGTGGAAAACTGGCTCTATTTCTCTCCGTCCTATCCTGACCCTGGTTATTCTATTCTTTCTTTTGACTCTGTCCCTCCTAAAAAATGTTTGCTTCTGATTACTCCCTCCACCTATCTGTCTTCCTCTCTATCATCTCCCCACTCTCTTTCCTCTTCCCCCCTATTTTCCTGTGTGGTAAGATAGATTTCTATACCTGATTGGGTGTGTATGTTATTCCCTCCTCAAGCCAAATCCGATGAGAATAAGATTCATTCATTCCCTCTCACCTCCTCCAATTTCCCCTCCACTATAAGAGCCTTTTCCTTTCTGTGTTTTTGGGAGATGATTTACCCTGTTCTACATCTCCCTTTCTCCTTCTCCCAGTATTATCCTCTCTCACCCCTTAATTTTATTCTCCAGATATCATCCCTTCATCTTCAACTTGCCATATGCCCTCTATCAATCAATCAATCAATCTATCTATCTATCTACCTACCTACCTATCTATCTATCTATCTATCTATCTATCTATCTATCTATTTATCTATCTATCTATCTATCTATTTTCCCCTACAACTACCCTAATACTGACAAAGGTCTCATGAGTTACAAATATCAGCTTTCCACAAGGAATGTAAACAGTTCAACCTTAATAAGTCCCTCATAATTTCTCTTTCCTGTTTACCTCTTCATGCTTCTCTTGAGTCTTGAATTTCAAAGTTAAATTTTCTATTCAGCTCTGGTCTTTTCATCAAGAATGTTTGAAAGCCTCTATTTCACTGAATGTCTATTTTTCCCCTTTAGGATTATACTCAGTTTTGCTGGATAGGTGATTCTTGGTTGTAATCCTATATCCTTTGCCCTTCACAATATTATATTCAAAGCCCTCCAATCCCTCAATATAGAAGCTGCTAAATCTTGTGTTATTTTGATTGTGTTTCCACAGTACTTGAATTGTCTCTGTCTGGTTGCTTGCAGTATTTTCTCCTCAACCTGGAAACTCTGGAATTTGGCTACAATGTTACTAGGAGTTTTCCTTTGGGGATCTCTTTCAGGAGGTGATGGGTGGATTCTTTCCGTTTCTATTTTACCCTCTGGTTCTAGAATATCAGGGCAGTTTTCCTTGATAATTCCTTGAATGATGATGTCTAGACTTCTTTTTCTTTATCACTGCGTTCAGATAGTTCAATTTTTTTTTTTAAATTCTCTCTCCTGGATCTATTTTCCAGGTCAGTTGTTTTTTCAATGAGATATTTCACATTGTCTTCTATTTTTTCATTCTTTTAGCTTTGTTTTAAAATGTCTTGATGCCTCATAAAGTCACTACCTTCCATTTGCTCCATTCTAATTTCTAAGGAAGTGTTTTCTTCAATAAGTTTTTGGACTTTCTTTTCCAATTAGCCAATTCTGTTATTTAAGGCATTCTTTTCCTCATGGGCTTTTCGGTCCTCCTTTGCCATTTGCTTTAGTCTATTTGTTAAGGTGTAATTTTCTTTAGTATTTTTTGGGGTCTCCTTTAGCAAGCTGTTAACTTGTTTTTCATGATTCTCTTGCATCACTCCCATTTCTCTTCCCAGTTTTTCTCCTACTTCTCTTAATTTCTTCTCAAAATCCTTTTTGAGCTCTTCATGTCCTTGGACTTATTCATATTTTTCTTGGAGGCTTTGGATGTAGGAGCCTTGACTTTGTTGCCTTCCGGTTGTATGTTTTGATCTTCTTTGTCATCAAAGAAATATTCTATTGGATGACTTTTTTGTACAGTTTGCTCATGCTCTTAGCTAATTACTTCAGTTTTAAACTCTTTGTTGAGGTAGGGGTCTGCTTCCAGTGTAGACAATGTACTGTCGAAGCTTTGGGGGTTTTGTGCAGCTGTTTTGAGAGATACTTCTAGGGAGCTGTGACTTTTCAGTTCTTCCAAGGTGGTAAGATCAAGGGTGAGGTGCTTACTCTTTTTCTGGCCTGTGCTCTGGTCTGAGTGACCATACGCACTCTTTTCTGCCTTGGAAATGTGAGGAGTATTCCTTCTTCACTACTACTGCAAGGTCTACCATATCAGCACTCTGCTTCACCCCAGGATTGCCACCCAGAACTGTGACCCAGATCCAAGCACAGGCAAAGCAAGTGATTCCTGCCTCAGCAGCAGTGAAGAGATACCTGCAAGCCCCCTCTGATCAGCCACTTGATTCCCCCTTTGTCTGTGGAGCAAAAGCTGTGGAAGCAGCCACTGCCCTGGAGCTGTGCCAGGACTGGGGCTGGGACCCAGCTTCTCTCTTACCATGGTCACAGACCTTTCGTACTGACCTTTTAAGTGGTCTTCGGCATTTGTGGGCTGAGAAGTCTGGAAACTGCCGTAGATGGCTATGATTCAGTCCCCTGAGGCCTCCTCCAGGTTCTCTGAGGCCTGGTCTTTGCCAGCTTGTCCATGATGAACTGTGCTCCTCTCTCAACCTGGCCCAATAGATTTTTCTGATCAACCATCCAGATTGGGCTGGAAATTTGTTTCACCCTGTCTTTTTGTGGGTTCTGCTGTTCTATGCTTTGTTTTGAGCCACTTTTTACAGGTATTTGAAGGGGTTTGGGGGAGAGCTCAAGCAAGTCACTGCTTTTATTCCACCATCTTGGCTCCACCACCTACACATTTAACATGCACATTTTAAGTTCTTCAGTTCTACTGACCCTGGTGTGCAAGACAGTCCAGCCTAAATAGTTTTAGGATAACAGAAAACTTGTAGTGAACTAATTGAACCCTATTCAAAAATTAGAGGCAGTCTGATAGTGAGCAGGATGTTGGACTCCAAATCAGGAATACCTGGATGGGAACCTCCTTCAATGCCCTCATCTATAAAATGGGGATAATAATGCTATGCTACCTCATTGGCTTATTGTGAAGATAAAAATAAATAATATTTATAAAGGGCTTAGCAAACCTTAGGACATTATACAAATGCTAACCATCGTTATTATCATCACATGTCATTTTCTGTGCGAAGCACTTTGCATATCTTTATTTGCCACATCTTGTTTGGTTTGGCAAATATTTACTAAGCACCCACAATATTCAACACTATTTTTGGGGTGAAAAGGCTTCAAAATTCATCATCAAAAACTGTGTGCTAGGCCTGTGCTTAGGGTTGGGTATTAAAAAAGAAAACAAAAAAACCCAAAATGTGGTCTCTGCTCTCAAGATGGGCTTTAAACAGACTCTTAAAAAATCCAAAGAAATTAAGAAGGAAGGTGGGGGAAGGGTAAAACATTCCAGGCATTCAGATGCTAGTGAAAAGTAAAAAAAAAAAAAAAGTAAATGGTTTATGTCAACAAACTATTGTGTAAATGTGTGCGTGTGTAAGGGAAGGGAAAATAGACAAAATGTATGCTATGGCATTGGGTAGAGTACATGTCTTAGAGTCAGGAAGACCGGTGTTTAAATCCTGCCTCAGATACAAACAACCCTGGACAAAGCCTTTATCTGTGCCTCATTTTCTTCATCTGTAAAATGGGTATAATAACATCACTGACTTCCCAAGGTTGTTCTGAGGATCAAATGAGATAATATTTACAAAGTGAGGTGCAGGTCTTAAAGTACTACAGACATGCCAAAAATTCTTGCGCA
This sequence comes from Phascolarctos cinereus, assembly GCF_003287225.1. Taxonomy (NCBI): domain Eukaryota; kingdom Metazoa; phylum Chordata; class Mammalia; order Diprotodontia; family Phascolarctidae; genus Phascolarctos; species Phascolarctos cinereus. The sequence goes on along the minus strand of NW_027555514.1, from coordinate 7,563,767 downwards.
GAAAATTAAACAGGAGGCAGGGGGTGGCAGAGTGAGGGAGATCTTAGTCATGGTGCTGAGGGAAATTTTGAGGAAGAAGCTGACATTAATAGTGGGAGGATAAGCCATGTCATCATGGCAGAGCTCCTTCAGTCCCTTGAGCATTTCAGGGAAATAAAGCCTCTAAAAGGCAGAGGTGTTAAGGGTGCTGCTGTGCAGTCCCTCTGCAGGAGTGGCTTTTATGGAATTACTGAACCAGGAGATAGCAGCATATTGAGTGTAAGGAGCAACAAGCAGTCCAGTATGAGAAGAACATAGAATGTGTGAGGTGGAGTAATGAATGATAAGATTTGTCAAGGTAGGTAGGGCAACAGATCATAGAAGGCTTCAAATGCTAGACTGAGAAGTTTCTATTTTATCCTGGAGACAATAGGGAGCCATGGAAGAATTTGGGATAGAGGAAGAAGAATGTTCCATTTCTAAGTTATTCTTGTGTCTCCCTCATTCCACATTAGGAATTCATTGCCAAATACTGTTCTACTCCTTATCGCTCACATCCAGGCCCTTCTTTCTCCTCTGATGTTGCTACCATCTAAGGTTCTTCATCACCTCCCACCTGGCCTATTGAAGTGATCTCAGCAATCTCCCTGCTTCAATTCTTCCCCCTGCCCAAATTATCGTCTTCAGCATGTGTCTCACCAGATCTTTTCCTTTCTTTGCAAAGAGCAGTAGCCACTTTTATGCACTGGATCAAATAACAATCCTTTTGTTAGGCATTTCAAGCCCTTCACAACCTTTCCCCAACTTACTCAATCATATTTTGCTATTACTCCTGATTTCCTACACTCTACAGGCAGCCTTACTGGCCTACTAACTATCCTTCATACATCCAGACCTTCTGCTATTCCCACACTTCTCACTGGCTATACTTCATGCCTGGCATCCTCTCCCTCCTTTCCAATCTAACTCTTATAGATATCTCAGTGGATAGAGTGCTGAGCCTGGACCTGATTTCAAATTTAGTCTCAGAAACTTACTAGCTGTGTGACCTTGGGCAAGTCAATGAACTGCTCTCTGCCTCACTTTCCTCAACTGTAAAATAGCCATAGTAAGCACCTATCTCACAGGGTTGTTGTGAGGATAAATAAAATTATATTTATAAAGTGCTTAGGACAGTGCCTGACAGAGAGTAAATGCTTAATAAATGCTTATACCTTCCTCCCTTAAAAATCTTCTTCTAGATTCTTCTACAATGTTCTTCTCCAAGGTTCAAATCACACATTATCATACATGACAGTTTTCCTAATTCCCTAACTGCCATTAACAACCTTCATTCTTCCCCCAATAAATCACCTGGTTTACATTTTGTATATTTTATATAGGTCAAATATATGAGGGCCCAGGATGGAAGTGGGAGGAAGATGTAGAAGATGGTCATTCAGATGAGGAAGGATGCTCTCAAGGTGGGCCCCAGGAGTAGGTAGATGGCAATGACCTGCCTGAATGGCTAGATACCGAAGAGGATGTGAAGCAAGACAGTAAAACAAACAAAAAAATTATGATTCCCTAATGGATACAAATGCCTTGGTATTCAATAGAAAAAGGAAGCAGATGAATGATGTATGTGATCTCTCAGGTATTCATTTGTCTTAGAATAGATGTAGAAGTGATCTTTCTTGTTTAGACTTCCCTGCATCTAGGCTAGAGCTGGATCTGAAATGAGGGTGCCCAAAGCCAGTGAAAGGCAAGCCAGAAGATACCAGATCATTAACCTGTTCCCTTTAAGGCTGGCAGGACTCATACACTTTTCAGTCCTTAGTGGTCCATTTAAAATGTCCCATGGGGTGCTCACCTGAGTAGTCATTCCTGAAGTTGATGCCAAAGATATTTTGTTCATATCAGAAGAAGAGAAAAATGATAATGGCTGTAGAACCCCTGCTTTCAGCTTTTTATTTTGGAGGCCTTTAATGAGAGCATGAGGTGTGAATGCATTGTTTCAGAATCATATGAGAAGGCATCCACACGACAAAATGATCACCATGACACCACTCTTTAAAAACACAAAATGATTCAACAAAAGGAAAAAAAAAATGCAAAATCCTTGGCTTGAAGAGACTTTTGTGAGCAAATATGAGGCACTTGAGAAAAAATGTGGTGCCTAGCAACCCCTGGAGCACCATCAATGAGTAGAATATATGGGCTGACCCCGTGCAGAAACATACAGCTGGTCCAGAATGCCAACATGGCGGCACACATTTGTGCCTTTTCATTTTACTTCCCTCTGTAAAAAGTCATTCTAGTTAATTCTAATGAGATGCTCAAGAGGGAATACACTTAAGAGTCACGACTGATGTTTTCCTTAGGCAAATTGCTGGGCTGATTGTCATGAAGTATATTGATGTCACCATCTCTATGACAACATTATGACAAGGACTAGTCACTTTAGTGTTCAAAGGAATTGTCATCTGGAGATTCTGAATTTAAAAAGTAGCATAAATGAAGACCTCTACTTTCTTCCCCCAGCTGGCTCCTCGGTTGAGGGCATTTGCTGACCCAGGAACTGGGGAGCATCTCTCATTACACAAGCAAAAGTGTCTTCTGGAATGTTTTAGCATGCAGGCTTTCATTTTGGAGCCAGAAAGGAAAGGAAGTTAAGCACTAACCCAATAGAGGGAGGGAATGAGTTTCGAGGGAAGAGGTGAGCAGCATTCCACTTGCATACAAAACCAGGGGGTGTTTGGCCAAAATTCCCCAATAAGGAGGGGAGCTTTGGGGTTTCTGAAGCTTTTGGTGATAAAAAACACCTCGAGTATGGCCTTTCCAGATTTTGGATACAGTCTCTTTTACCATCTTGTTTGTTTCTATTAATATTAAAATCAAAGTCCTGAGGTTCTTTTTCCTCATCTTTAATTTCAAAGGAAGACCATTCTTCTAAATTTCTATTTGCCAAGCAGGTTGTGAACAGCATAGTTAGAAAGACTTTCTTTATCCAGATCTCCTTGAGTACACTAATAAATCAGAGGTCTAGGCAAAAGAAAGATGAAAAGGTATTGGCTACCTTCTACTCCATCTCTGTCTTCCCCCCCCTTCTCCATCTCACCTTCCTTTCTATTTCTCCTGTACTCTCTTCTCCCCCCTTTTTGTTCCCACTTGCTTTCTCATTCTCTTTCAACCCCCATCTATCCTTCCGACAGTTTCCATAAGCCCAGCCTAACCAGATCACATCCCTCCAAAGGCTGCCCTTTGACTCCAGAATCAAATATAAACTCCTCTGTTTAGCTTTGAGTACCCTTTGTAGCCTTTCCCCCACCTGTCTATTGAGCATCCCTGCGTATGATTTCCTCTCCTTCACTCCATGATCAGACCAAACTGAATTTCCCTTGGTTTCTCCCAAAAGACACTCCGTCTCTTGAATCCATACCTTTGCACTAATCATTGCCCATACCTTGAATGTATTCCCTCCCCATCCCATCCTCATGGAATCTTTCTATTTCTTTAAAATGCAGTTAAAATATCACCTTCTATGAGAAGGCTTTACTGCTTCTCCCAAATTTTCATGTTCTCTCTCCCAAACTACTTAAATGTAGCTACTTGCTGTATATTTGCACTTACTTTTTTTTCACTTATTCTTTCTATGCAAATTTAGACATTTACTTTTCCCCTATTTTAAAGTAAGCTCTTTGCGAATAGGAGGATTTTCATTCACTGCCTTTCTCTTCCCTGTAACCATCACAACGCTGGCCTCATAACAGGTACTGAAGAAACTAAGATTTTCTTGTTGTTCAGATGTGTCTGACTCTTCATGAACCCATTTGGGGTTTTCTTGGCAAAGTTACTGGAAGTATTTGCCATTTCTATCTCCAGCTCATTTTACAAATGAGGAAACTGAGGCAAACAGGGTTAAATGACTTGCCCAGAGTCATACAACATGTAAGTATCTGAGGCCAGACTTGAACTCAAGAAGAGATGTCTTCCTGACTCCAGGCCCAGCACTCTATCTACTGCTCCACCTAGCTGTCCTAAGAAGCAGTTGCTCATTAAATAGTTGTCTTCATCTCTCTCTCTTCTCTTCTTCCTCTTCTGCATGTACAATCAAGAAACAAACTTAGTACTAGAAACTACAGGAGGGCCAATTAGTCATCAAACACTAAGAATTTGCCTGTACATTTTCGCCAATCTTTAGATAATTTAAACTGAATTGTCTCCTTGTTTTAATGGCATAGAGCGGAGTGTCACACTTTTGACATTTGCTGTTTAGAAATATGTAGTTCTGCATGATGTGACATGGAACTGCAGACAGATGGCATTTTTCCTAGCCATGTTTGTGTTTCTCTTCAATCTGAGCCAAATATGAAACACTTTAGAGGGATTCCTCCCATATTGGGCTTGGCTGACAGACAACAAAACCTTGATTAGAGTGCTGTTACTCCCCTTCCTCTTTCATTCTCTTTCTCATTTTTTCTTTGCCTTTCTCCCTCTCTCTCTCTCTCTCTCTCTCTCTCTCTCTCTCTCTCTCTCTCTCTCTCTCTCTCTCCCTCCCTCCCTCCTCTCTCTCTCCCTCTCTCTCTGTTCTCCCTTTTTACCTCTACACACACACACACACACATGCACACACACACACACACACACACACACACACACACACGCACACACTTTCTCTCTCTGCCTAAATTTGTTCCCTTTTCCTTTTTCAATCAGAACAGTGAGAGCCTTCTCAGGCTGGGTTATGCTACAAAAGGTGTACAGTCAAAAGCAGACTCAGTCTATTCTAATTTATTGTCTCCATCAGATGAATGTTATTAAAAACGACTTTTAGGAGAAGAATTTTATTACAAGACCTCAAAGCTGAGGCGATCTCTATTTTGAAAGACTTATCCTTCTTGGTAATTTAACTACTATAAGTGGGATTGTTTCTTTCCACCTTTTTCCCCCTATTATTTCCTTAGATGATTTGCAGGGAAAGAAAACAATTCATCTGTAAGTACTTTGGGCTTCTCTTGTCTCCAACATTCCTCCTAGAAATAATAATGATCACACATCATGAACAAGTTTAGGAAATGCAGAAACATTTCCTTTAAATAAAATAAACCCCTAATATATCAGTGGCAAGTTGTTGAATCAACAGATCAAATGTAATGAAAATTTGGTGAGGTGCTCCAGAAGCTCAGAAGGGGCTAGAACTTGCATGTTGAGCTAGGTGGGTATTTGGGGAAAGAACAGTCTCTTCCATTTGCTTATCTTAATACTAGCTTGTTTTCAAAAATTTGATTTCCTGAGAAATACTTATTTTTCAAAAAATTATGTTGTAAAATCATGTCTTGCAATGGAAAATGATTAATTCTGAAATAAAGATTCCAGAGGCTTCAAACTTTTCTAGGTTCTTTTTCATGCATAACTATCAGTCTTTTAAAAATCCTTCACCCGAGGTTAACTTAAATGTTTTAGTCTCCTTTAATGTCATTCATTTTATTTTTTAATGGTGTGGACATTTAGAATGTCTCCCCTTTACAAAAATTAGACATTGCCATGTTCAGCTTTCTATAAGAGATCTTGAGAAGGTAAACAAATTGAAGGAAACTGATAAATCCCTTTCATCAATGACCCACCCCAATGGATATAGGGAGAGTTTCCTTGTTAGAATAAAAACACTGAGTGTGCAAATGTCTGTGAAAAAGGGATCTCAGAGATAATGGAGCTTGAATTATGTGTAATGAGTGCAACCTACATCACTCTCCAAATTTGAGACTCCTCTTGTTTAATTTCATTCATGGCTAGTCATTTACGAAGATTTAGAATCAAAACAATATCATGATAAACTTTTCTTTCTTTTTGGTTTTAGAAAAAAAATAATGTTTGTTTGTTTCTGTTAATGGCTCAGGAAAAGGTACAAGAAGTTACCATGTGTGAGTTCAAGACAAAAGGACTACAACCAATTTCATGTTTCTGAAGACATGAATTGATTCCCATTGGGCAGCTAAAATGTCATCAAATCCATTTTCTGAATAAAGAAATTCTACACATTGGGATTACAGTAAATCTAAAATTTAAGTAAATTTTATTATTCTCTTTTTGAGAATTAAATTTGTCTAATTTCTTTAATGATGAATTTTATTCATTGCATCAGATCACCTACCAATTATTCCCTCTCTACACAGTGATTACCTATAAAGGAATAAAATTAAACAATATAAACAATTAAGCAAAACAAATGCAGTAATTAACATATTATATACTAGTCTGCATCTGAGTGAAATCCACCAATTCCCTCCTGAGAGGGTTAGGGTTAGGGTAAGGGTTAGTCATTTTAAGCCAATACTGATTATTGCATTTGAGTTCTGTTGTCTTTTAATGTTCAGTTCATTTAGATTACTTTATTACATTTCACACATTGTTCTATTTTGCCTTTCTTCACTCCACATCCATTCCTATCAATCCTCCCATATTTCTCTGAATTCCTTATCTAGGCTCTATAAGCTCTGTGGATCTTTTAACCCAGACTCCTTCTCCCAAGTCAGGTTCCCACATCTCCCATCTAGCCGTTCTAGCAGGTCCTTTAAAGTTCAGGGCTAATTCTCTACTGTCTTTAGGTTTGAGGCCCTATTGATGTTGTTCTCCACATAACCATCAGTAGAGAATCAATTTAATCAGCAGGGCTTAAATAGCTTTTACAAAGAGTTATTTTAGAAAGACATTACAGAACATCCCCCCAAAAAACAAAAGTCAGTGACAAACTCTCTCGTGATGAAGTCCAGATGGAAATGGACTCAAGCTTGGAGAAGACATGTGACAAAGAGACAATTCTCAGATCTTGTTTGCTGGAAGTCCTTTGCTCCAATTTGTGAAATGCTCAAGAATTTCACCTTAATGCTGAATCTGCATGTTGCTGTCCTTGCCTCTATTGCAGATGTCACCACGAGGTGATCCAGGAATGTGCTTAGGATACCAACGGAAAGCTAAAAGGAGAGTCACCATCCTTTTATTTCTTCAAAGCTTGCAAGATCTTCTCCTAGCCAATATAGGGAGACCTTCCTCACTGGATGATTCAGGGTCCCCAGAGCTGTTCTAGAAAGTCACATGGACTTCAATTTCTTGAAATCAATTCCTTCTCAATTTCTTTGATAATTTAGAGATGACCTGTTCAAAAGTGGCCATATTCTCTTGATCTATCCAAACAGTATAAGTAGGCAACATTATTCCAGGTCAAAGGTCTTTAAGCACTCACAGGTCTATGAGTCATTGGAGACATAGTCTCACCTAGTCAAGGCAGCAATTCTAAAATGGGGTGGGATGTTTTGGACCTTACCCTTCTATTTGTTCTCATCACTCCTTGTAGAAGAGTAATTTTCTGGTATATTCATCCATACAATTTGTGCCTCTGGTGCCTACATTGTTTTAGTTGTCAGTAAGCTCCTCATTAACTCAAGTCTAAATCCACCTTTCTACAGTGTCCACCCATCATTGTTAATTCTAGAAACAACCACAAAAATTCAAATCCCTTTTCCCTGTGAAAGATGCCTCTCCTATACAGCCTCCCCAACCAAAGTCTTTTATTGTGCGGGCCAAACAGCTCAAGCTTCATCAGCTGAGCAGACTGTGGAACAGTTTGCAGGTCCCTCATCATCCCAGTTTTGGTTTTGTACTCTCCAGCTTTGTCACGTCGCTCTCTCGCTCTCTCTTTTTTTTTGAATGACACCCTTAGAAATGAAAGCGGCATTCTTGATATTGCTCTACTGGGACAGAATGAAACTAGAACAGAGGATGGTGGGACACCTTCTATATTTTCAGTGCTATTCCTGTCTCACGGCAAAACTTATTTCTTGGCTTTTACCTCGCTGATAACAACTCGAAGATCATATAATGGCCAAATCTTTTTGAGATGACCTGCTGGCTCACTGGACTTCCCAAATATTTTTTTTTAAATAAAGTTTTGTTCCTATCTTCTCTTTTAACATTGCCTCCATTTTCCAGCCCACCTCTTCCCTTTTGCTGCCAGAGGGCTATGGCATATAATACAAAATACGAAAGTGAGGGGGACTCGACAGTTAACCGAAGCATCCAAGAAGGCAGAAGTCACATGGGGTCCTACATCACTGTAAAGATCAAAGAGAAGCCCCCTTCCTTTCTCTGCTTTGGAGCCAGCCATGGACAAGCATTCAGGGTGGGCTGTTTTGGTCGCATTGTTCATCCCCTTTCCACTTCCATCATAACATCTGGGTATATTGTTTGCCTGATTCTGTTCACTTTGTGTGGAGTGTTTTCAGAGGTTTTCCAATAATTCCCTGTATTAATCATATCCATTTGTTACCATGCAGAAAAATTCCATTACATTGATGCATAGGTCTGGATGATGCCTGCCCAGTCCTGCATGTGTGAAATAGGGTTTTTAACCCAAAGAACTGATTTTACAGCTATTTCTGTTGCATTTTCCTTATTTGTGGCTCAAAGTTCTGGCCAGTCGAGATCCCATTCTATCTCGATATCACTTAATCCTTTACCTGCATCTCCCAGTCTTCTTTCATTTTGACAGATGTAGAATCCAGGCTCTCCAAGCCTAAATCTAAGTCACTGGCTAAAATATGAAATGGCCTGGGGTCAAGGGCAGATCCCTGAGGCACAGCTATATTGTCTGCCAATGGTGGTATGGTCATTGTCAGGGATTGTGTGTGTGTGTGTTTGCTTGCTTAAGTAATACTGGAATTCCTCTCAGTAAACCTTTGTGCATTGACTCCTCGAATAGAGATAAAACAGAAGGTGGAATTAGAATGATGTATATAAGAGACAGCTAAAGTTTTGGCATATTTAATGGAGTAGCTATATATGACATAATTAAGGATACTGTCAGAAGGGCACTGGGGTGTTTGCTTTTTAATTATTTTTAAATATATATTTTATTTATATATTTTGGGTTTTGTGTAGTCTCCATTTCACACTGGATCTGTCCCCTTTTTCCCTTGAGGAGAACCATCCCAAATAACAAAGATTTCTTTTTAAAAAAATAAGAAAACAATTAACACAACAGACCATTGCATTGAAAAAGACCTGAAAATATGGATACTCTTCCACAGTTGGAATTCCTTCAACTTTACATGAGAGAAAGATGCGGTGGATTCTGCCATCTCTTCTTCAGTGCCATCAATGCCATGCATGTTTCTTGTAATTTGGCGGCCTTCATTTTTGTCTGTTCAGAGGTTGCTCTATCAATTTGCGTTATTGTAGACATTGTTTATGTTGTTTTTCTAGCTCACCAACACAGGGAAAGCTTTCCAAGCATCTCAGCACTCATCATATGGTTCATTGCTGACAGCACATTCATGTCCTACAGTTGGCTGAACTTTTCCCCAGTTGATGGACATCTACTTTGTTGCCAGTTTTTTGATATCACTAAATGAGTGGCTACAGATATTCTGGCAGATCTGACACCTTTCTTTTGATCAATGATGACCTATCCATAGATATCTAAGAGTACAATCTCTGGCTCATAGGGTATGAAAATATTAGACACTTGACTTGTATAAACTTCAGGGTTGTTTTAATTTACATTTCTATTATTCTTAATGATTTAATAGCAGTCTTTCATATACCTGTTAAGAGTTCAGATTTTTTTTTTGGGGGGGATCTCATTGCTCATATTCCTTGTCTACTCATTTATTAGAAACTGGTTTTTCACTGGTCCATGTTTTAAATTAAAAAAAAATTATTGCTATATTTTTAAATCACTTTGTTTCCTTTTCCATCCTGTACCTCTTCTCCTCCCCTCCCCAGAGAAATATTTCATATAGCAAATACAATTTTTAAAGAAAATCAGCATAACTGACCAACACATTGAAAAAATCTGAAAATCTGTGCAGCATCCCGCATGCATGGACCACTGACCTCTGCCAAGGTGGAAGGGTGAGGATGTCTTCTCATATATCTTTCCCGTTTTGCCACATTCACTCATAATTCTTCTTTGGTTGTCATGGTAGCCATTGTATATATTGCCATTTTGGTTCTGCTGACTTCACTCTGCATCAGTTTGTATAACTCTTTCTATGCTTGGCTCTCTTCATTTTTGTCATGTGTTTCAGCGCAATACTCTTATGTTATATTCATGTAAAAATAATAGCTAACATTTATATAGCACTTACTGTGTTCCAGGCACTGTGCTAAGAACTTTACAATTATTAGCTCAATTTATCCACACAACAACCCTGGATGGTAGGTGCTGTTATTAACACGCCCCCCCCCCCATTTTACAGATAAGGCAACTGAATCAAATACAAGTTAAATGACTTGCTCAGGATTGCACAGCTATTAAGTGTCTGATGCCAAATTTGATCTCAAGGTCTTTCTGACTTCATGCCCCGTGCTCCATCAGTTGCACTACCTAGCTTCCCCTACAGTTTGTTCAGCCATTTCCTGATTGTTTGAGATCTGCTTTGTTTCCAATTATTTGTTGTCACTAAAAGGGCCATTCTAAGTATTTTGGAGTCTGGGGGGATTCCAAGCAGTCTTTCATCTGGTTGTTAAGAATTTGCACTTCTTCTTTTGGGAGCTATTCAGTCTTCTTTGCCCATTTATCAATCAGACAATGGCCTTCATTGATATACTGTTGTTGTTGTTCAGGAGTTCCAGTCCTGTCCAACTCTTCATGACCCTGCTTGGTCTTTTCTTGCAAATATGCTAGAGTGGTTTGCCATTTCCTTCTCTAGCTTATTTTACAGAAGAGGAAACTGAGGCAAACAGGGTGAAGTGAATTGTTCAGGATCATACAAGTAGTAATTGTCTGAAGCTGGATTTGAACTCAGGTCTTCCTGACTCCAGGCCCCAGTGATCTACCTCTTCATATTGTAAATAGATGTTTTAAATCTAATTCACTTTGTCCTAGGCTTAAGTAACAGATGTTAAGGGTTTCATAGTTACCTTTAAACCTGGAACCCAGTGATCATTGGAGAGCTATTCAGATCACAACTCTGTTTGTCACATTTTGTATGGTAGCTCTGTGTGGATGGACAGAGTAACATGAAAATCACAGGGTGAGGATTGATTACTGGAGACAGGAAACTTGGGACGCTCTTTTCTATTTAAATTTTTGTTTTTGCTTTCTTTTAGTGATGTATATTTTATACTTCTTCTTCTTTGTTCCTTTCTCCTTGTTCTTTTCGACCCCCATCCTGCTGCTAACATAAAAGAGAAGTAGAACAAAGCCAAACATCAGTCAGCAGAGATCTAGCATCTACTTTCAGTGATCCCTGCCCTTCCCAAAGAAAGCAACCAATGTTGATCATGTTCTGCTCAGGGAAGTTGGGCTTCACTTCAGCTTTCCTTGAGCTTACTTTACTGGCATATCTCTGAGTACCATTCTTCTGGTACTCCTCAGTCATTCTGTATCACATCATGTGCCTCTTTCCATATTTCTTCAAATTCAGCCTTAGGACACACTATTCCATTTTACTAATTTGCTTCAATTTGCTAGACCAACCCCCAACTGATAAACATCCACTTTTAATTTTAATTTTAATTATTGTTATTATTTGCCACCACACAAAGTAGTTTTATGAATATCATGTGGAATATAGGCCCTTCCCTTCTGTCATTAAACTCATTTGGACGTAGACCACTTTTTAACCATTGCTATGTAGCAGTCTAGGTTCAAATCCCATCACATATGTACTAATTGTGTGACCCAAGTGGAGTCACTTAACATCTTTCTTCCTCAGCTTCCTCATCTATCATAGCACCTAACTCACTAGATTGTTCTGAGATCCAAATCAGAAAACATACGTAAATCAGTTGACAAATTTTAAAGTACCATATGCTGTCATGACTATTTAGAAGGCAACTAGGTGGCCCAGTGGCTAGAGCGCTGGGAAGACCTGAGTTTAAATCTAGTTTCAGCTATGCACTAATTGTGTGAACCTGGGCAAGTCACTTAACCTTGTTTGCCTCTGTTTCCTTCTCTGTAAAATGAGCTGGAGCTGCAGATTGCAAACCACACTATCTTTACCAAGAACACCACACAAGGAGACAAAGAATGAGACACTACTGAAACAACTCAACGGTAACATAAAAAGCATGAAGGATTAAGAAGTCAAACTCAGTCCAGCCCCTGTTCTCAAAAGCTGATATTCCACTAAATGGAAACAACATATAGACAAGGATATAAATGGAAGCTGTATGCAAAGTAAATACAAACCAAATGAAAGTTTGGGGGGAAGAAATCCCTCCTAACTCAGGGGAATCAGAAACAGGCCTCCTGTTGGAGCCTTGGGCTGAGCCTTGAATGGAGCTTTGGAATTCAGAGGGAAAGAAGACAAGGCAGAGCGTTTTAGGCAGGAGCTTAGGGGCAGAAGAAGGGCTTCTGAGCATGGGAGACAGCAGGCGGGCCAGAGCTTTACTTCAGTGCCTTGCAAGGTAAGTCACTGGAGTGCTGGGTTCTTTCTGACCCTGTGCACTTCTTTGCCTTTGATAAACAAATTTCCCCTCCTTGAGATTCTTACTTTGAAGAAACAAGTTTGAGTTGCACAGAGCAGTGAAGGAATCATCCCCAGCCTCCAAAGTGTGGCTGCCCTGGGAATTGAACTCTCCATGGAATTCATCCACTTACAGAACACTGGCTTACTCTTTTTTTTTTCCTTTTCTTGTAAAAGAGTTTTGAATCGAGACCTTGAGGGGTGGGGAATGCCCATAATTTCCTTCCTTTCAGTCTGGTTTTTGAATATTCACTGGAAAGGTGCAAGTAGGGCAGTAATGGCAACATTACGAGAACTCTAAGAGCTGTGCCAACCATGGATGTATTGGTCACCCCCCCCTTTTCTTTTCTGTGCGTGCTCACGCACGCACACATACACACACAAAAATGAAAGGCCTGGGGAAAATCACATTTTATTCTTCATCTCTAGCATCCAACAGCTTTTTTGCGCAGGTAAATGAGGTTGTAATTAACAAGGACATCCATTAATCACAGCTGAGGATTGCAGATCCTGAGGATTGCAGTCATGCCATCTACTCAGCCTACCATTTTTGAAAACGGGTGAGTTTTCCTGAGACCTCTTCAATGAGTGGCTTTGATTAATCAAGAAAGGTCCCAAACAAAGGGCTTTACTGTGTAGCCGTACCTTTTAAACATGTTTCTCAATGACTTAGAGGAGGATGTGAGGATGAAATTTTCAAATGCCACAAAGTTGAGAGAGATCATGACAATCCAAATTCAATAAGATCCTAAGACAGACTGATACTCAAACCAACAGGATGAGAGTTCAGAAATATGAATGTAAAGTCCCACCTACAAATGATTTTAAAAAATAACAAATAGAAAACAAGAGAAAATTGGGCTAATAGCAAATCTTCTTAGAAAAGTCTGGTTAGGAGATACAGGGGACAGAGCTGCGGGTATGACACCAAGGCTGGAATTCACACCCTTCTCAAATATTTACTAGCCATGTAGCCCAGGAATGGTATTTCACCTTTCTCTTCCTTAGTTTCCCCCTTTGTAAAATGTGGATAATAATAGCACTTACCTTACGGGGTTCTTATATGGATCAAATAAGAGAATGTCTTAAAGCATTTTTCTAATCTTAAAACCCTAAATGTTAGCTATTTTCATTAATAATTATTATTGTTACCTTAATAATTATTACATGAAATTATTTATACTTTCATTCACAAGTACAGGTATTAAGCTCTACAGAGATGATCCTAAGAAAGAAAATAAGAAAATTGATGATAAAACAAGAAAATAAACTAAGACTTGGACCAACCTATCATTTTCACTATTTTTCCAGCATTTTTCCCACCCCCAAAATTGTAACATCAGTTGTTTTTTTCAGTCATGTCTGACTCTTCATGAACCCATTTGGATTTTTCTCAGCAGAGTTATGGAGTGGTTTGCCATTTCCTTTTCCAGCTCCATTTTGCAGATAAGGAAACTGAGTCAAACAGGGTTAAGTGACTTGCCCAGGGTCACATAGCTAGTAAGTGGCTGAGGCTGGATTTGAACTGAGGAAGATGAATCTTCCCAACTCCAGGCCCAGCACTGTGCAATTTGGTGCCCCCTAGCGGCCATTGTATATATTGACTTTAACATTGTTATACTCACAGTGTGCTTAATTTCCTGACCAATTCAAGGTGTATTTAATGTGTAGCAGATACTTGTGGCTATTACTGATGTCTTTGATTATATTATTATAGTTATCTGGGCAGCTAGGTGACACAGTGGCTGGAGCACCAGCCCTGGAGTCAGGAGGACCTAAGTTCAAATCTGGCCTCAGACATTGACTAGCTATTGACCCCGGACAAGTCATTTAACCCTGTTTGCCTCGGTTCCTCATCTGTAAAATGAGCTGGAGAAGGAAATGGCGAAGCACTCCAACATCTTAGCCACAAAAACCCCAAACTGGGTCACAGAGAGTCAGACATGAGTGAAATGATTGAATAACATCAAAGTTCATCCATGTCCTGCGTGCCCCTCTATAAACATCCTCGATTAACTAATGGATTCCTTTTGACCACATTCAAGTATAGACTTCTCTGTTTAGCTCCCATTGTCCAATAAAACCCCCTCCCTGACCTATCTGTCAGATATTATTCCCATCACCACCCTCTACACTTAACTGTGGTGAGACCAACCTGCCAACACCCCAACTCCTACCTCCATGCCTTTACAGTTGCTCTCCCCAATGTCTGGAGTGCACTCAGTCCTCACTACTACTTTTTAGAGTCTCCTTCAAGGCCCACCTCAAGTGCCATCTTCTACTTCAACTTTCTTGTCCCTCCCAGGGCTTGCACACCTCCTACTACCCCCAGCTTCTTGATATGTAGTTGGTGTTCAGTCATTTCAGGTGTGTCTGAACAACTCTTTCATAGTTATCTATTTCACATACTTGTTGCGTCTAAGCCTTAAAGGCAGAGACTTTCAGTTTTGTCTTTGTATCTTTGGCACCTAACTCATTGTCAGGCAATCAGCAGACATTTAATAAATGCTCCTGGAATGATTGTTAGATTTCAACTTTCTTCCCTCTGCACCACCTCCTAAGTCTTCCCAGGTTCTCATCGAATCACATTCCTTGTTTCTTTCAGACAAAAATACTATGATATATTCATGGTGAAGGTTTTGTTTGTCCATTCTGTAATCAACTGATACTTCCTTTGTTTCCAGTTTTTTACAAGCAATAATTGGTGTAGCGGATTGTGCTAGACCTTGAGTTAGGAAGACCTGAGTTCAAATCCTACTTCACTGTGTGCCCCTGTGCAAATCACTCAATCTCTGTTTGCCTCATGTTCCTCTTCTGTAAAATAAGAATAATAATAGAACCTGATAGAATCCCAATAACGCTGCCCCCAGGCCCCATATTCTAACTTCCTTATAGGCCCCACTCAAAAGCAGGCCTGCCCTGATTTAACTAATGATCTGCCTTGAACCACATCGCAACCTCCAGACTCAATCATAGGCCCCACTGAACAGCAGACCCACTGCCCCTGCCTAGCCATGCCCCCCCCCTTAATAACCTAACTTCCTTGGACATGCTTCATTGCTCACAGAACAACAGGTGTGTCCATGCACTCAAGCACAATGACATCCATCTAGTCTCAGGACCACAAGAGCCAGCCAATCACAAAGCAGCACCACCAGGATGCCCAAGCAGGATGTGGACCCCTAAACAATAGAAGGGACTTTCTCTAAGTGGACACCTGTGCAGTATTAGCAAAAGCTCTCCATTAGGTGAACTTATGACGCAGAGAGGCTTATTATAATACCATTATCATACATGCAAGCCCCCCCCATGGGTTTTTCTGTATGAATTGTGGGTAACTGCACGTGTAATTTCATGAAGGATGGGACCCCTCCCCATTACCTAATCCTTTAACAAATCCTTCCTGCCCTTTTAATATTCATAATTTCTGCTGTGTAATCAGCATCATTACACAATACAATTGCCTGTCTTGTCTTAAGTAAGTTGCTGGTTCCTCTTGGAACCTCGCCAACTTCTGAGGGGCATCAATCTCCCATAAATGCCTGTACGTGGCTTGGAGGTATTCCGACTCTGAATTCTTTAAGGTGGTGCCACCACAACACATCAAGAAACCACAAGAGCTCCTATCTTCCAGGGGTGTTATAAGTGTCTTAAAGGCATGAATTTATTTCTTTATCTGTTCATTTGCTCTTCTACTTATACAGGTTCAAACACAGGACCTTGGCCACATCAGGTATTAAATGCAATTGTTGAAGAAGCATTGGATCTGGGTTTAAACCCAACTCTGCCACCTCTTTGACCCTGAGTAAATATTATTACCTTTATGGGCCTGAGTTCATTCACTGGCCAAGTGAAGGTGAAGGTCCCTTTGGAATATTAATTCTATTAGCAATAAGACCTGGGTTCAAATCAAGACTGTTGTACTAACAGGTTATATAACCTTGGACAAGTCATTTCTCTTTTCTGGATCTCAATTCCTTTATCGGCAAAATGAGGTATTTCATCTGGATGATCTCCTATGATCCAGTGGGATATAAATATCCACACAGAAAAAGAAGAGAATGAGTAATCAATGCTTTTAGCTAGCCTGTGATTATGGGACAGCAGTTTGCTGGCCACTCTCTGAATTCCTCTCCCTCTGTGGATGAGTGTGTGTTTGCTGGATACAGTTTAGACATCAAGTCAACAGTGAGCTGGCCTGTGAATTGAATGGGAGGAGGACAATAAGTCAGATTGCTTTTAAGAAATTGCAGGCTCTCTTAATGACTCAAGGTCTCTCCCTGAAGCAAAGGAAGATCTTTTTCTACCAATGTTCTCCTGATGGTGTTGCATGATCTCAAGGATATTTTGATGAATACTATCATTAATGCAGAGAAATCTGAGATCAATGACAAGGGATTTGGCCTGTTTAACAGTTAGAAACAAGTCTCCAGTATTCAGAGGTGGATTATCCAATTTGGAGGTTGATCTCCTCCAACACATTCTTTTTTTTTTTGTATTCCACTTGGCTTTGTTGTGGAATACTAGCTCCTTTTGGACACTGATCAGAGACAATGAAAAGAGATGATAGTCCAATCTGCCTCGCTTCCTCCTGACTCCCATAACTGAACTATTCTCTAAATGGATGATTAATGAAATTGAGGGCCTGGAGGAGTTTGAGACGGGAGAGAAAAAGGAGCAGATTGCTCTGGTCTCTTCCTAGTTCATTATCTCTCCCTCTGAATTGACCTGGCTTGTCAGGAAGTTCTCAGCATATATGTGTATGTCTGTGTGTGTCTGTGTATGTACACAGGCACACACACATAAACATACATATACATATATATACATATATATGTAACATACACATATGCATCTGCACATATGCATATCTTTATATGTATGTGTGTATGTATATTATATATACTTATTTTTTTAATTTTGAAAATCTATAAAGAGGATTGTCTAAGAAATTGTGAATTTAGGTCACATATACTTTATTTTTAAAAAAGAAATATACATCATACATATATAATAATGTACATATGTCACATACAAGCAAAATTTTGTAGAAACACATATGTGCATACATAAACACATATAAAGACAAATTTTGATAGAGGCATAGTGGGCAGAGAGTTGACCTCAAATTCCAGAACAGTAGGTTCAAGTCCACCTATGACCTTTACTAGCTTTGTGACCCTAGGCACAAGTCACTTTATCTCTCAGTGATCTCAAAAGCAATACACATTACATAGAAGGTGCCCACCTACATTGATAGAGGGAGGTTCCTCACTGGAAAGCACCCTATACAAATGAAATCAGAATTCCAGTCACTGATCTGTATCTTAAATTGAAAAAGGTAGTAACAAAATTGCTCTGTCTCCTTCTTTGCTTTTTGATTTTCTTTTGTGTATGACAGTGTGAGATCCCTACCTAATAGATAACTGAGAAAAAGGAAGAAGGAATGAATGGCTTTCCCAGGGACCTGCTATGGGGTCACATGACTCTCAGACAGGACTCACTTTTTATCTCTGTGGCTGCCAGGAATGACGATAGAGGCCTCCTACCCCCAGTGGAAGACCAGAGGAACTATCACATTTCAAACACTGAGCTGTGGTTAAATGTTGATCACTCACAGAAACACAAGGTCTTTTTTTGTAGAGGAAGCAAAAGACAAGGGAGAAGGGAGAAAAGAGAGAAAAATCACCACATGAAAACCTTCAGAATTCAATAGACTGGAAGTCAAAAAGCCTGTTTCCCCATGGAAAACCACTACTATTATCTGAATGGAAAAAAAAAAGAAAGAAAGGAACTTTTTCTTTTAAATTCTGTAAAGGTGAAGGATTCCAAAAATACTCTGGAAATTATGGAAAAATGCAAACTCAAAAGCAGATTCAAATTGGTAAGCCATTTTTTTCCAGTTTATATTAGCTGTTTAAACAAACAAACAAAAAAAATCATGAAGGAAATAGCCTAAGACTTTGAAGGATAATTATGCCATCAACTTAATAGTAACTGAAAATTTCATTTTAATGAATAATTAAAAATAAGATGTTGCCCAAACATTCAACAGAATTGCTAGAATCTCACTTAGTCGACTTTCTTTTTATCTCTTCTCTTTTCATCCTCCTACCACTCTTGTGAATACCTAACGTGGTTTTTCCTTAAGGATGCCATGTCCACTTTTAACTCTTTCCTAGTTTGTCCCTTCCCAGACCACAGAGTTATGAAGAAGGGTTAATCCCCATCTTCCTCTCCACTCTCACTTCAAGAACCAAGTCCTTTGTCATCACCCAATGGTCTGTCCTTGGAATCCCATGCCATTTGATTCTAGCAGTCTCTCCTAATCCCCTAATCTATTCCTGTCCAGGGTACTGTCTCGCCTTCCTCACAATTTTGGCTCCCATTATGTCCACTTTGCTGCTCCTTCCAACACTTTCCAAGTTTGCCAGCTTCAATTGCTCATGCAGCCCTCATTCTTTTCCACCAGTAAGAGTTGTCTCTGGCAAGTTTTTGAGGCTTTTTTTTTCTTTTTCAGCACCAAACTGCCTCAATGTCTGAACTTTAATAGTTAAACTAGGTAGCAAACACCATCCCAGGGCTTCTGCTCAGTTGGTACTGGGTAAACAGACATCAGGAGCAAGCCTTGCTTTGAACTGGCCACCAACAATGTTGTTTATTTTTATTCCTCATAATTAATATTCCCAGATCTTAATAAGATCAAATGCACATTTTAATCACTTCATTCTTTATATGTTTGTTGACTGACTGATGTGGAATTCAGACCCACTCAGAATAGGAGACAGAAATCACTAGTGAATCAATGGGCTGACATCAGTAATGATTCCACAGGAGAAAATAAAGGCATTACTCTTTCCAAAGACAGGGAGAAAATCATATGGAAGTTGGAACTTGCTCATCGTTCTTTAGTTGGAAATGACTCATCAACTTCCATCAACATCACTTTAAAAGAAAACACAGGAGAAAATTATGACCTTCTGGAAAAGCTTGTCAGGGACAGGCCAGGAATTTTGCTACTGCTTACAAATAAACATTACTGGCTTCAAGTAACAAAGCTTCACTGATTTCACTCAACACTGGATGAGGCCATTATGGAGATAAAGATGCATGTGGACAACCATCTGATCCTGTCCCCAGTATTTATAGGCTTGTAGAGTCAGTGTGGCAGAGTGCAGAGAATCCTACCTTTGGAATCAAGAAGAGTTGAAGGCCAATCCTAGAGCAGATTCTTGATTGTGTGACCCCAAATAAATCACTGAACTTTTATGTTTCCTCATCTGTAAAATCTGGATAATGAAAGCACCTATTTCATAAGGTTGTTGTATGAATCAAATAATATAGTATTTTTAAAATGTTTTGCAAACCTGACAGTGTGATATGTCCATATTCTTTTTTTATTAATTTATTTTTAATTATCAACAATCATTCCATAAGCTTTTGAGTTTTAAATTTTTCTCCCCCTCCTTTCCCACCTCCCTCTCCCAGATGGCATTCAATCTAATATAGGCTATACATATACAATCCTATTAGACATATTAGTGTAAGTAAGAATTAGAAACAATAGGAGGAACCACCAGAAAGAGGAAACAAAACACAGCAGAAGGAAACAAAAAATAGCAATAGTATGCTTAGATCTGCATTCAAACTCCATAGTTCTTTCTTTGGATATGGATAGCATTTTCCATCCCGAGGCCTTTGGAGATGTCTTAGATCCTTGTAGTGCTGACAAGGGTTAAGTTTATCAATATTAGTCATCACACAATGTGGCTATTATTATATACAATGTTCTCCTGATTCTGCTCACTTCACTCAGCATCACACTATACAAGTCTTTCCATGTTTTTCTGAAGTCTGCCTGCTCATCATTTCTTATAGCACAATAGAATTCCATTACATTCATATACCACAGCTTGCTCAGCCATTCCCCAATGGATGGGCATCCTTTCAATTTCCAATTCTTTGCTACCACACAAAGAGCTGCTATGAATATTTTTGTACATGTGGGTTCTTTTCCCATTTGTATGATCTCTCTGGGATATAGCCCTAGAAGTGCTATTGCTGGATCAAAGGGTATGAACATTTTTATAGCTCTTTGGGCATAGTTCCAAATTTTTCTCCAGAATGCATGGATCAATTCACAACTCCATCAACAATGTATTACTGTTCCAATTTTCTCATATCTTCTCCAACATTTATCATTTTCTGTTTTGTGATGTTCGCCAATTTGATAGATGTGATGTGGTACCTCAGAGTTGTTTTGATTTGCATTTCTCTAATCGATAGTGATTTAGAGCATTTTTTCATATGACTAGAGATGGCTTTAATTTCTTCATCTGAGAATTGCCTATTAATATCCTTTGACCATTTATCAATTGGGGAATCACCTGTATTCTTATAAATTTGACTTAATTCTCTAAATGTTTTAGAAATGAGGCACTTAACAGAGAGAGTAGTTGTAAAAAATTTTCCTCCAATTTTCTACCTTCCTTCTAATCTTGGTTGCATTAACTTTGTGCAAAAACTTTTCAATTTAATATAATCAGAATTATCCATTTTGCTTTTCATAATGTTCTGTTTCTCCTCTTTTGTCATGAATTCTTCTGTTCTTCATAGATTTGATAGGTAAACTATTCCTTGTTCTCCCAGTTTGCTTACAGTGTCGGCCTTTATATCTAAATCATGAACCCATATGACTTTATTTTGGTATATGGTGTGAGATTTTGATCTATTCCTAGTTTCTGCCATACTCTTTTCCAGTTTTCCCAGCAGTTTTTGTCAAAAAGTGAGTCCTTATCCCAGAACCCGGGGTTTTGGGGTTTATCAAATAATAGACTACAACAGTCATTGACTGCTGTGTCTTGCATACTTAACCTATTCCATTGATTCACCTCCCTATTTCTTAGTACCAAGCAGTTTTGATGATTGCTGCTTTAGAATACAATTTAAGATCTGGAATGGCTAGTCCACCTTCTCTTGAATTTCTTTTCATTAGTTCACATTATATTCTGGAACTTTTGTTATTGCAAGTGAATCTTGTTATTATTTTTTCTAACTTTATAAAATAATTTTTGGTAGTTTGATTGGTATGGCACTGAATAAGTAAATTAGCTTAGGTAAAATTTTCATTTTCATGATATTAGCTCGGCCTATCCATGAGCAACTGATGCTTTTCTTATTATTTATATTTGACTTTATTGTGTGAAAAGTGTTTGTAATTGTGTTCATATAGTTCCTGGATTTGTTTCAGGAGGTAGACTCCTAAATATTGTGTAATGTCTACGGTAATTTTAAATGGAGTTTCTCTTTCTATCTCTTGCTGTTGGGCTTTGTTGGTAATATATAGAAATGCCAATGATTTTTGTGGGTTTATTTTATAGCCTGCAATTTTGCTAAAGTTTTTTTTTAATTATTTCAAGTAGTTTTGTTTTTACTTGATTCTCTAGGATTCTCTTAGTATATCATTATATCATCTGCAAAGAGTAATAGCTTTGTTTCTTCTTTGCCTATTCTAATACATTCAATTTCCTTTTCTTCTGTTATTGCTAAAGCTAACATTTGCAGTACAATATTGAACAATAGTGGTGACAATGGACATCCTTCTTTCACACTCTCCCCCCCACCAATCTTATTGGAAACGCTTCTAGTTTGTCCCCATTACATATGATGCTTGCTGAAGGTTTTAGGTAGATGCTATTTATTATTTTAAGGAAGACTCCATTTATTCCTATGCTTTCTAGTGCTGTTAATAGGAATGTGTTGTATTTTGTCAAAAGCTTTTTCTGCATCTATTGAGATGATCATGTGGATCTGTTAGTTTTGGTGTTGATGTGATCAACTATGCTGATAGTTTTCCTAATATTGAACCAGTCCTGCATTCCTGGTATAAATCCTACCTTGTCATAGTGTATTATTCTTTTGAGAAGTTGCTGTAATCTATTTCCTAATATTTTATTTTATTTAAAATTTGATTTGTCCATTTTTTTTCATCACTATCATTATTAGAATTGTATTTCTGAGACATTGACAAATCATCAAAATAAAAATAATTATTTCAAAATTATTCCCATGGGTGATCAATAAGGTAAGTGACTAGAAATGAGCAGGAATTTTCATGAAGAGCTTTGGGAAGGAAGGAAAGTATGGAATGGACCCCAAAGGATGAGTATGATTTATATCAGTGTAGGTGAGTGGACAAAGGGGGAAACTGAATGAGCCAAGAAGAAGGAGGTTGAGTAAACTTGGCATGAATAGAAGAGAGTAATGTTATTCCCTAAAAGAAATAGGAGGTGTTTGTGAGTGGTGACTGCTGATACTAACCAGGTAGGGAAGGAAGAAATTTAAAACATAGAGATTAGTCATATTTTAAATATATCAATAAGCAATTATCATTTATTATTCTGTATACCTAAGTATGTTTTTCATTTCAGTCACGTCTGACTCTTTGTGATCCCATTTTGGAGTTTTCTTGGCAAATATACTGGAATGGTTTTCCATTTCCTTCCCCATCTCATTTTTACAGAAGAGAAAACTGAGGCAAATAGAGTTAAGTGACTTGTCCTGGGTCACACAGCTAATAAAGTTCTGAGGCCAGATTTGAATTCAAGTTGTCCTCACTCCAGCACCAGCTTTCTATCCGCTGTACCACTTAGCTGTCCAGACCTAAGTATATTTTTTTAGCTAAATATATTATAGTATCTTCATAAAAACCATGAGTAGATGGTTTTAATGACATTTCCAAATCTAAAGTATATCTTTACAAGAAATAGAAATATATGCACATACACTTTTGTTTTCTTTTTTGTTTTGTTTTGCATCCAAAGGCTTTGAATATCGGCCCCTTGCGAATTCCGATGTCTCTTTTCAGGACCAGACCATAGGATTTTGAAGAGCATCATCATTTCAAGTTTGCTACCTAGTGCTGATTTTTTTTCCCTATTTAACCAAGTCTTTTAAACTAAACATCTCAAATACATGTTACTGAAGTCTTGCTATTGAAAAAAATGAATAGATTGTAGGCCAAAAAAAAAAAGGAGCATTAAATATGCTTACTGAATTAAATGGATATAACATTAGTATATTTGTCCTGGAAGGAAACTTGGAACCCATGTAGACCAACCAAATGACCTTCTGACACTTCTTCTAATAACAGCAGTGGAGTGGAGTGACTAGAATGGTGGAAGACTTGAGGTCAAATCCTACTTTTGACACTCACCTGCTAACTTAACCTCTTTGGATGTGCAAATTAACCTCTTTGAATCTCCATTTCCCCACCTATAAAATGGGTACAATTAATTTGTAGTTGGTAGGATAGTATAGGTTGCTGTGGGGAGCAAATGAAACAATGCTTACAAAATAGTTTACAAACTTGAAAGCCAAAATAGATGTATCCAAGCCTAGTGTTCTTTCCAGTAACCCGGAAAGACATCAGCTTAAATAGGCCAAGATCTCCCACTACATCTTGGGTGATCTCTGATTGTCCTGCGCTGTATCTGACCACTGGAGAAAGTGAGTTTGGTGACTTTCCACAGCCCTCCCTCACTAAAATCCAATTCACTTGCTAGTCATGGCATCATCTTCCTCACATCATGGTCCCCTATGGAACAAAAGACAAACCCCAGATTACAATGGTGTCAGATAAAGGGGAGATTGAGAAAAATACAATGGAATATCCACAGGGTATGGCAGTAGGATCTGGAGTTTAGTAGAGATGTGAAAAGGGAGGAGGAAAAATGGGCTGAATTACATTGGAAAGATGCTTTGGGAATGAATCTCAAAGACGGTTTGGGGTGAGGGGGGAGAGGAGAGGAGAGTAGGTTTGTGTTTGGAGTACTATGTAAAGCAGAAAGGTGAAGTCACATTTATCTGAGAGGGAGGAAGATAGCACATGTCAATATGAGGGGTAAGAAAAGAAATAAACTTTTATTATCTTTAATGCAGAACATTATTCTTATTATTCAATTTTCTATAGAATTTTAAAACTCACTGAGCACTTAGTAGCAATAATAATAGCCACTATGGATGCTTATTCATCCCCATCCCTTTAATTTTATACTCAGACTATTTTCTCTTCCTCTTCACTAGAACCTTGTATTCAATGTCTAGAACTACTCTGGGCTTCCAGTGGACAGATTTTACCTTTTCTTGCCTAGATCCAGGACTAGATTATGATCTCCAGGCTCTCCCAACCATCTCTGTGCCCCAATATTGCCCTTTCCAGTACCCATTTAATCATCCAGTAAGACAACCAGCATCTTAAGGATTTACTATATGCCAGGAATTGTACTTGAACTTTTTTTTTTCTGGCATTATAATACAAGCTCCTTGTATGCCCATCACTTAGCACAGTGTTTGGCAAATGATAAGCATTTAATACATGTTGATCTATCTATCTTTCTATCTATATATTTATCTATCTATATATTTATCTATCTATATATTTATCTATCTATCTGTCTGTCTGTCTAATTTGAACTTTTAAAAAATGAGTTAGATGCTATTATTACCCTCATTTTTCATATGAGGAAAGAAAGGTTAAGTGACTTGCCCAAGGTCACGCAGCCAGTAAATGCTTGGAGCCAGATTTACACTCAAATTGGAGTCTGACTCTATGTCCAGTATTCTGTCCACTGTACCACCAAGCTGCCTCTTTTCTCATACAACTCTGTAACACCAAGTTGTACAAATGATTTCATCTCTGCTTTACAGATGAAGAACTAAGACTCATTTCTGAAATGACATGGTTAGTGTCACCATCCTTGTTAAGGTTTGGGGGTCAGAACCCCTGCTCCAAAAACAATTTAATTTTCCTTTGTTCTGAACACTGGCCAACTAGCTATTCAAGGTTTCTCTTTCAAAACTTTGTAATACATTGTTTCTATGAGTGGTTTAAGCACTGTGAGATATAACTGTCTCCCTGCTCAGAGATAGATAGCCTTTCACTATTACTTTGTAATAAAATGCTGATCTCTCACCATCAGCCTCCTTCTACTCAAGCATTTTATCCTGTACACTTTCTGTTCTCAGTAGGGTGCCTCATTAAATTGCTACCTGCAACTTCTGCTCAGTATGTAGATATGCCTCTTTGGTGCTGTTCAATGCCACTGGCTCATTAGCTCTTTGGGTTGTATCTCATGCCATTATTATATCTTTCTAAATTTTTTTATTCGTTTATATATAAATATGTAGTCTTTGAAAGCCCCAGGCCCTTGACTGAATCTTGATCATACCAATATTGACATCTTTAACCAAGTGAAAGCCCATTCGTTCCTGACATTCTATTTGCTACTAGTCAAAAAAAAGGCAAATGTATTTCTCCAAAGTGTTCCAACATTGTGAAGCACTCCGCATTTTAATATCTTTTAAAGAGATAGTACATTTCTGTAAGCATTATAAATTATTTGTGTAATGTCCATTTTCACAGAGTCACAGAACTTTGGAGGTGGAAGGGACCTAAGAGGCTAGCAATTCCAACCTGTAACTGATCCAGAATCCTTCTTGAAATCACCCATGACAAGTCATCATGTCACCTCTGCTCAAAGAGCTTAAAGAAGCCATTGCCTCTCATAAGTAATTTCACTTTTAGAGAGCTAGGACGATCAGAAAAATCTAAGGCCTTTCCCTCTCTCTGAGGACATACCCAAGGCCTCATTTTGCCATTTTATAAAACTTATCCATTGACTTCAGTTCTCTCTTCTGGAATTTAACCAAGCAATTCAAATCCCTCTTTCTGCCCGTTCTGGCCACATCCTCAGTTGCCACTGCTCCCTCTTTCTCCTCAAATCTTCTGGTATTTACTTTTCAATTTACATGCTTCCCTCATGAGAACTTAAGTTCCTTGAGGGCAAAATGTTTTTCATCTTCTCCTTTTACTGAGTTTTGCAAAAAGTATGCATGTAGGTGCCAAGGTGGTGGAGTACATTTAGCAACTTAGCTGAATTCACCCAACTTTCCCCTTCAAACAATTTTAAAATAACTCATCAAATCAAAATGTGGGGTAGCAAAACCAACAAGAGGTCAGAATGAGACATTTTCTCAGCCTAAGACATCCTAGGAGGTCAGCAGGAGAGGCCCCCAGTGTGAGAGCCAGCCCAGAGCATGACAGTACCACCAGCAATGGGCCTTGGAGGTGGCAGTGACAATTGCAGCAGCAGCAAAATTTTTGGGAGCTCTCAGCCCACAGATGTAAATGGGTCAGAAAACTGGTCAGAAAGAGATTAAGAGGACACTTTGCTGGCATTAGACGCAGTTGGTAATTATTGGCAAGTCTATCACCCATATGCAGTTCTGGCTCACAGCTCCAGAGTGGAGAGGAGCACTTATGATCAGTTACAAGGGATCAGGGGTTCTGGTCACAGTTCCAAAGCAAAGGGGAACGCTAGAGCTTGTGACTATAATAAAACAGGGCACCTGGTCACAGTCTGAGGGCCAAGAGGAGGGCTAGTGCTTATAGCTGTAGGGGATAAGGGCCCCTTCTTGAGTAAATTCCAGAACACAAACTCAGAGAACAATGACCACACCCATCCCCACATTGCACCACCCTAGGAGCACTGAAAATTTACCAACCCCCAGAACTAGCTCAGAAAACAGAGAAAAGAAAACAGAGAACGAAAATTATAGACCAATTTCCCTAATGAATATAGATACAAAAGTTTTAAATAAATTATTAGCAAATAGAGTACAGCAACTTATCACAAGAATAACACACTATGACCAGGTAGGATTTACACCAAGAATGCAGGGCTGGTTCAATATTAGGAAAATTATCAGCATAATTGAAAAAAAGTGTAGAACATCTGTTCAACATAGAATACACCAGGTCAGTGACCTAATTGGTGATGTCCTTGTAATGAAACCCTCAGGATAATTTTGACCGTGCTTGTCGTCTTGCTCAGCTCAAGTTGTTGTAATTAAAGAAATTTGAAAATTGCATGAACTTAGATTTAAGTCAACAACCTTTTCAGTAATGCTTTACTTATTTCCTTTTGGGAAAAAAAATGAATAAAAAAAGGGTCTCTGTAGTATGATCAAAGAGTTCTCAAGGAATTGCTCTTATCTACTATAATAAATCAATTTCCAAAACAAAAAAAAAAGAAAAGAAAACAGAAGCACAAAAAGTCTGTGCTTGGCATAGTGCCTTTTCACCCCCAGGTGAGCAAAGCCAAATTGTGACATAAAGTCAAAGATAAAAAATAGTGTAGAAAAAAAGAGCAAACAGCAAAAAACAAAAACAATAACAACAAAAACAAAAACTTAATCATAAAAAGCTACTCTTCTAGCAAGGAAGACCAAAACATAAACTTAGAAGAAGACAACAAGGTTAAAACAGCTACCTACAAATCCTCAAAGATTAAGAGTTCTAATTAAACACCAAGTCCAGTAAGAATTCCTACAAGAGTTAAAGAAAGATATGAAAACAACAGAAGACAAAATGAGGAGAGAAAGGAGAGTGCTGCAAGACATTTAGGAAAAGATAATTAAAGTTTGATAAAAAATGCACAAAAGTGCTGAAGAAAATATCACCTTAAAAACAGAATTGGCCTAATGGGGGGAAAGCACAAAAAAAAACTGAAAAAATGAATTACTTCAAAAGCAGAAAGACCAATACTCACTGAAGAAAAAAATACTGAAAATTTAGAATTGTGCAAGTAAAAGCTACTGAGTTCATAAGAAATTAAGAAACAAAGTTAAAACAATTTAAAAAAGTGTAAATTATCTCACCAGAAGGACAACTGACACAGAAAATAGAATAAGGGGAGATAATTTGAGAATTACTGGATTACCTGAAATCTATGGTCAATCAAAGAGAGAGAAAGGCAGAGAGAGACAGAGAGAGAGACAGAGAGAGAGAGACAGAGAAATGGAGAGAGAGAGAGAGAGAGAGAGAGAGAGAGAGAGAGAGAGAGAGAGAGAGAGAGAGAGAGAGAGAGAACAGACATTTTAAGAAACTATCAAGGAAAACTGCCCAGATATCCTGGAACTGAAGAGTAAAATAGAAAATGAAAGAATCCATTGATCACCTCCTGAAAGAGATCTCCAAATGAAAACTCCCAGGAATATTATAGTCAAATTTCACAGTTCCCAGGAGGAAATATTGCAAACAGCCAGAAAGAAGCAAATTAAATATATTGGAGTCAGGATCACACAAGTTTTATCAGCTTCAATGATGAAGGAGCAGAGGGATTGGAATATAGTATTTCAGAAGGCAACGGAGATAGGATTACAACCAAGAATAAACTATCCAACAAAACTGGGTATAATCCTTCAGGGGGAAAATTGAAATTTAATGAAATAGTAGACTTTCAAGCATTTCTAATGAAAAGATTAGAGATGAATAGAAAATGTGATGTTCAAACACAAAACTTAAGGGAAGCATAAAAAAGCAAATATGAAAGAATAATCATAAGGGACTCAGTGGAGGAAAAAAAACTTTTTACATTCCAATATAGGAAGATGATACATGTAACTCCTCAGACTTTCATCATGTTAGGGGATTTAGAAGGAGTCTGCATAGACAGAGAGCATGAGTTTATATTAGCATGATCTCTGCCAAAAATGAAAGAATGAGAAAGAGGGACGCGCTGGAAGAAGGGAGAATGGAGGGATAATGGGGAAAATTTTTCTCAAATAAAAGAGGCTTGCAAGGATTGGCTTTTATAAGAGAGGATGAAGTATGGGGGGGGGAGTTGGCAGGCAATTTTTGAACCTCACTCTCATCAGAATTGGCTCAAAGAGGATACACTAAATATACACAATCAATTGAGAATAAAAATCTATCTTACCCAATAAGGAAATAACAAAGAAAAAAGATACAACACATGGGGAGGAGGATGAGGGGGAAAAAAAGATGGCAAACAAAAGGAGAAGGTTGTCAGGAGCAAAACACTTTTGAGGAGGGAAAGGATGAAAGAGAAAAGTATAAACAGAAGAAAATAAGATAGAGGGAAATACACAGTCCATAATCACAACTGTGAAAGTGAATGCGACGAGCTTACAAACAAAAGAGAAGCAGATAATAGAATGGATTAGAAACCAGAATCCAGCAATATATTGTTTACAAGAAATACACTTGCAACAGAAAGACACACACAGAATTAAAATAAAGGGCTAGAGCAGAATCTATTATGTTTCAGCAAAATGAAAAAAAAAAGGTAGGGATTGCAATCATGATGTTAGACAAAGCAAAAGTAAAAATAAACCTAATTAAGAGATAATCATGGAAATTACAGCATGCTAAAATAAACCATTGACAATAGAGTAATATCAAAAAAGTTTATAGCAAGTTTTTTTTTCTTTTAAAGGCCTCATTTCTCAAATATATAGGTAACCAAGTCCAATCTATAATAAGAAGAACTATTCCCCAAGCTGATAAATGGTCACAGGATATGAACAGACAGTTTTCAGAAGAAGAATCAAAGCTACTTATAGTCATATGAAAAAAATACCCTAAATCAATATCCATTAGAGAAAGGCAAAGAACAACAACTCTGAGGTACCACCTGACACCCATCAGAAATGACAAATGCTGGAAGAGATGAGGAAAAATAGGTACATTAATGAAATGTTGGGGAAGTCATGAGTTAGTCCAACCATTCTGGAGAGCAATTTTCAGCTATGCCCAAAGGGCTATAAAACCACACACCCTTTGATTCAGTAATATCACTTCTAAGTCTATGTACGAAAGGGGTCAAATAAAAAAAAAAGATCTGCATGTACAAAAGTTTTTATAGCAGCTCTTTTGTGGAGGCAAAAACTTGAAAATTGAGGGGACACTCATCAATTAGGGAAGGCTGAACAAATCGTGACATATGATCATGATAGAGTAGTACTGTGCTATAAGAAATGACAAGGGGAGTCTTTTCAGAAAAAAAATGCAAAAGCTACAAACTGATGCAAACTAAAGTGAAAAGAACCAGACCATCGTGCACAGTAATAGCAATGTTGGAATGATGATCAGCTGTGAAAGATTTGGCTTCTCTTATCAATACAATAATCCAAATGATTCTTGATGAAAAAAAAATGCTCTCTACCTCCACAGGCAATTGATGAATTCTGAGTGCAAATTGAAATATAATTCTCACCTTTTTTTTTTTTGCTTTTTTGTGATATGGCATTTTAAAACATGATTTACATGTTTTCACATGTATAATTAATTGGTATCATTTTGGTTGCCTCCTCAATGGGTCGGAAGGAGAGAGGGAATTTGGAACTCATTTTTTTTACATATGTTAAAAGATGAATAGTGATTTTTTTTTAAAAAGCAAACATTTAAATGTTTGTGGAATTGAACTGACTCCCATATGATAAGCTTTCCAGTACGTGGTGACAGATATCATACCTTCCTGCAAGTCTTCAGTTCTGTGTGCTAAATATCCTGAGGTCTTTCTGCTGGTTCCCCAACGTCCTCTAGTTATCCTGGTCACCTTATCCTAGATGGAGTCCAGCTCGTCTACACCTTTCCTAGGTGCGATGCCTAGGATTGGACACTGAGCCCCAGATGTGGCCTATCCAAGGCAGAATTCCCAGGGCTCAGTGCCTCAATGCTTTTGGACCCCATGGCTTTTTAGCCTTAGGCTGCTTTAGCTTCCTTGGCTTTCATGTCACATTGCTGACACATGGAGCTTTACAGTACAGGCTGAAATTTGCCAGATTTTTTTTTAAATGAATCCAATAAAATGGCTCATTCTGTAATGTAGAGGGTAATTTTTCTTACCTAAGTAGAAGATTTTGCATGTATTCATGTTTAATTATCTTCTCATTAAGTTGATCCCAATGCTCTAACCTGTGGAGATATATATCAACCCTGGTTCAGTCACTAATGTGTTAGATTTCCTTCCAATGCCTGTGTCATCAGAAAATGAAACTTTCCTCCATTTTATCCTCCCTATACTTCCTCTGAACCCTTTTGAAATACATTACCTAAATCTAAGATGTATTTCAGACTATGCCTGGCTGTCCAGGTTCTTCTCATCCATGATTCTGTTTCATTCTGTTACTATAACTGCTCCCTCCTCCCTGTGCAGAATAATAATCCCTCTACATTTTGAAGGGTGAAATTATCATTTCAGAAAGTCACAGATTTATCAGCTGCTCTGCTTTTGGCAGAGGGAGAGCTTCAGCAGATGTCCAGTTAGTTAGACTCTCAGCCCTCTAGTATCAGGGTCTGATGAGGTCACTCATTAAAGATCCAATAAATATTCTTAGATAGCTACCAGGCACTGACAACTGGTCTCAGTCTTAGAAGACATCCACAATGTTTAGATGGCACACTCCCTCCCTGCTTTTACTTTCTGGTAGCGATCTTTGTGTTCTCTGCCTTACAGGATATTTGTGAAGAAGGCAGCTGAAGGTAAAAGGAAGAAAACGCTTGGCTTAGATTCAGAAAGACCTGAGTTCAAATCCTTCCTACAGCACTTACAGCATTTGTGATACTACAAATCACTTGACCCTTTTCAACCTGCATTTCCTCCGCTGCTAAATAGGTTCAACATAGACCTCCCAGGGTTGTGGTGATGATCATGTGACATAATGTCATAACAACACTTATAAAACTCTTTAAAAATCGCAAAGCAGTTTATAAATATTATCTCAACTGATGAAGTAGGTGCTTTTATCGATGCTCAATTTACAGATGAGGAAACAAATAGAGAATAAGTGACTTTCCCAGAGTAACACATCTATGTGTGAGCTCAAGTCTTCTGCACTCCCGCTATGCCACCTAGGCCCATCCAAATCCCAGTTGAGGTTGGGTACCTTTCCTAGTCTCTAGGCTCAAACTCTTTGGTCTTGGAATCTGTTTGGCAGGTTGTGGCAGGCTGACTCCAATTGAATGAAGACCTAATTCTGCCCAAGCTTAAGGAGGAGGGCAGGTATTTGGTTTTGCATTGTTTTGGAAGAAAATTCTCAAGTGCATAATGCTGATCAGGAGCAATTCCAGTTCAATAACAAGCACTCCTCCATTGACTCCCAAATGATTATTTGGTTCAGCTAGTCCTTAAAAAAAATCTTGTCTCTGATAATTACTTTGACCCTGAATTAAATCACTTAAATTCTCTGAGCCTCAGTTTCTCCACAAAGAAAATGAGGATTATGACACCTTTTATTATTTGTTGGGAAACTTAGCAAAAGATAAAGGTAGCAATAGACGAAGAACCACCTCATCCATGCTTTGAAGCCCTGAGGAAGGGTCACATATTTCAAGTGCTTTGCGTACCTTCAAGGACAACAGTTTTAAAAGCTTATCTATAAATAGTGCCTTAAAATTTACAGATTCCTTTTCCCACAAGAACCTTGTGACAGAGAAGCTAGAGGTGCTTTATCCCCATTTTACTGATGAGGAAGCTAATTTTAGGAGGTGGAGGGAATGGCTTCCACACTCATAAGGCTGGTAAATACCGGAGCAAGAATTGTACCCGATTCTGTACCAACTTCTAGTCCATCCCAGTCACCTCTGCCACTCTGGCTCTGTCTGCTCTCTCTCATCAGGCTTATTCTGAAACTATTTACCCCTTTCCATCAGGGCTTGGCCTGGAGATTTTAATCTGCCTTTTATTATGTGGATGAAAGTATATGAGCTGCATTTGTGCAACTGAGAGCAGAAAGTTGCCCCAGATTGATTCTGTCACTCCAAACCACAAAGTGACCATTGACTTGGCTTTGTAAGGTCTGCTTTGTGCTGTCAGGTTTCTGCTTTACTAGTCATCCCAACCTGAAAGGCTGGAGGAACCTTGCAGGCACAGACCTCATTAAGGGGACTTACAAGAAGCTCATCAGTGGTATTCAGAATCCTCTGTAAAGATGACCTGACAGGCTCACACCTCCATTCTCTTGGAAAGGCTAGTGAGCCACATCTCCTGGAAATTCTGACTGGAATCTGCCAATATGCACTGGACAGCATCTCTACTACATCAAAGGCATGTCATTACTGGCTTGAAGGATTTCTTCTTTTAAAGTGATCCATAAAGATAAAGAGTGGTTTTTGTTTTGTCTTGTTTTTTGTTTTTGTTTTTAATTATTTTTTTATTAATTTATTTTTAGTTTTCAACAATAACTTCCATACGCTTTTGATTTATAATTTTATCTGCCCTTCTCTCCCCCCCATCCCTCCCCAAGATGGTGTGCAATCTGATAAAGGCTGTACATATACATTCCTATTAAACGTATTTTCACATTAATGATGTAAGGAAGAATTAGAACCAAAAAGAGGAACCACAAGAAAGAGAAAACAAAACAAAACAGAAGAAAACAAAAAAGCAAATAGGATGCTTCAATTTGCACTCAAACTCCATAGTTCTTTTTTTCTTTGTGGATAGCATTTTCTGTCATGAGACTTTTGGAATTGTCTTAGATCTTGCATTGCTGAGAAGGGCTAAGTTTATCGAAGTTAGTCATCACACAACATGGCTGTTACTGTGTACAGTGTTCTCCTGGTTCTGCTCACTTCACTCAGCATCAGTCCATACAGATCTTTCCAGATTTTTGTGAAGTCCACTTGCTCATCATTTCTTATAGCACAATACTATTCCATTACGTTCATATGCCACAACTTGTTCAGCCATTCCCCAACTGATGGGCATCCCCTCAGTTTCCAATTCTTTGCCACCACAGAAAGAGCTGTTATAAATGTTTTTGTATGTGTGGGTCTGTTTCCCATTTTTACAGTCTCTTTGAGATACAGCGCTAGAAGTGCTATTGCTAGGTCAAAGGGTATGCACATTTTTATAGCCCTTTGGACATAATTTCAAATTTTTCTCCAAAATGGTTGGATCATTTCACAACTCTACCAATAATGCATTAGTGTTCTAATTTTCCTACATCTTCTGCAGCATTTTCCTGTTTTGTCATGTTGGCTAATCTGATAGGTGTGATGTGGTACCTCACAGTTGTTTTGATTTGCATTTCTCTAATCAATAGTTATTTACAGTATTTTTTCATATGACTAGAGATGGTTTTAATTTCTTCATTTGAAAACTGCCTGTTCATATCATTTGACCATTTATTAATTGGGGAATGACTTATATTCTTATAAATTTGACTTAGTTCTCTATATATGTTAGAAATGAGGCCCTGATCAGATATACTGGTTGTAAAAATTCTTTCCCAGTTTTCTGTTTCCCTCCTAATCTTGGTTGCATTGGCTTTGTGTGAAAAGTTTTCAATTTAATCTAATCAAAATTATCCATTTTGCATTTTGTAGTGTTCTCTATCTCCTGTTTGGTTACGAATTCTTCTGTTCTCCATAAATCTGTAAGTTAAACTATTCCTTGCTCTCCCAGTTTGCATATAATATCAAACTTCATATCTAAATAATGAACCCATTTGACTTTATTTGGTATAGGGTTTAAGATTTTGGTGTATGCTTAGTTTCTGCCATACTCTTTTCCAGTTTCACCAGCATTTCTTTTTTGTCAAAGAGTGAGTTCTTATCCCTAAAACTTGGGTCTTTGGGTTTATCAAATACTAGATTAATATACTCATTGACTACTGTGTCTTGCATACCCAACCTATTCCACTGATCCACCACTCTATTTCTTAGCCAGGACCAAGTAGTTTTGATGATTGCTGCTTTATAATACAATTTAAGATCTGGAACAGCTAAGCCACCTTCCCTATCATTTCTTTTCATAAGTTCCCTTGATATTCTGGACCTTTTGTTCTTCTAAGTGAATTTTGTTATATTTTTTCTAGCTCTATAAAATGTTTTTGGTAGTTTGATTGGCATGGCACTGAATAAGTAAATTACCTTAGGTAGAATTATCATTTTTATTATATTAGCTTAGCCTACCCATGAACAACTGATGTTTTTTCCAATTATTTATATCTGACTTTATTTGTGTGGAAAGTGTTTTGTAATTGTGTTCAAGTAGTTAGTTACTGGGTTTGTTTCAGTAGGTAGACTCCTAAATATTTTATAATGTATGCAGTAACTTTAAATGGAGTTTCTCTTTCTATCTCTTGCTGTTGGGCTTTCTTGGTAATATACAAATGCTGAAAATTTTTGTAGGTTTATTTTATAGCCTGCAACTTTGCTAAATTTTTATTATTATTATTATTATTTCAAGTAGTTTTTTTTACTTGATTCTCTAAAATTCTCTAAGTATATCATCATATCATCTGCAAAGAGGTATAGCTTTGTTTCTTCTTTGCCTATTCTAAGACCTTCAATTTCTGTTTCTTCTCTTATTGCTAATGCTAATGTTTCAGGTAACCTATTGAACAACAGTGGTGATAATGGACATCTTTGTTTCACTCCCAGTTTTATTGGAAATGCTTCTAGCTTGTCCCTGTTACATTGGTGCTTGCTGAAGGTTTTAGGCAGAAACTACGTATCGTATTAAGGAAGACTTCATTTATTCCTATGTGCTCTAGTGTTTTTAATAGGAATGGATGTTGTATTTTGTCAAAAGCTTTTTCTGCATCTATTGAGATGATCATGTGGTTTCTGTTAGTTTTGTTGTTGATATGCTCAATGATGCTGATAGTTTTCCTAATATTGAACCAGGCCTGCATTCCTGGCATAAATCCTACCTGGTCATAGTATATTATTCTTGTGATGAGTTGCTCTAATCTATTTGCTAATATTTTATTTATAATTTTTTTCCATCTATATTCATTAGAGAATTGTTCTATAGTTTTCTTTCTCTGTTTTGACTCTTCCCACTTTAGGTATCAGCACCATATTTGTATCATAAAAAAAGAATTTGCTAAGACACCTTCTTTGCTATTTTCCCAACTAGTCTATATAGTACTGGAATGAATTCTTTAAATGTTTGATAGAATTCACTTGTAAATCCGTCTGGCTCTGGAGATTTTTTCCCTAGGGAGTTCATTGATGGTTTGTTCAATTTCTTTTTCTGAGATTAGATTATTTAAGTATTTTACTTCTTCTTCTGTTAATCTGGGCAATTTACATTTTTTTTTTTTGTAAATATGTATCATGTCACTAAGATTGTCGAATTTGTTGTCATATAGTTGGGAAAAATACTTCCTAATTATTGTTTTAATTTCCTCTTCATTGGTGGTGGATTCACCCTTTTCATTTTTGATACTGGTAATTTGGTTTTCTTTCTTTTTTTTTAATAAAATTAACTAAAGTTTTATCTATTTTGTTGGTTTTTGTTTCATAAAACCAGCTCTTAGTTTTATTTATTAGTTCAATAGTTTTCTTAATTTCAATTTTATATTTCTCCCTTTTAGTTTTCAGTATTTCAAATTTGGTATTTAATTCTGAATTTTTAGTTCGTCTTTTTTTCTAGTTTTCTTTTAGTTGCATATCCAATTCATTATTCTCCTCTTCCTCTATTTGATTCATGTAAGCATTTAGAGATATAAAAATTCCCTTAAAAATTGCTTTTGCTCCCATAAGTTTTGGTGTGTTGTCTCATTATTGTCGTTCTCTTGATTGAAGTTATTTCTTCTATGATTTGTTATTTGACTCATTCATTCTTTAAGAATAGATTATTTAGTTTCCAATTATTTTAATCTATCTTTCCATGGCCCTTTATTACATATAATTTCTATTGCATCATGATCTGAAAAGGATGCATTTAACATTTCTGCCTTTCTGCATTGGGTTGTGACATTTTTATACCCTAGTACATGGTCAATTTTTGTGTATGTGTCATGTACTGCCAAGAAAAAAGTATATCCCTTTGTATCCACATTCAATTTTCTCCAGAGGTCTACCTTATCTAACTTTTCTTAAATTCTATTCACCTCCTTAAATTCTTTCTTGTTTATTTTGTGATTAGATTTATCTAGTCCAGAGAGGGGGAGGTTGAGATCTCCTAGCAGTATAGTTTTGTGATCTATTTCTTCCTGTAACTCCATGAACTTTCCAAAAAATTGCATAATATACCACTTGGTGCACATATGTTTAGTAATGATATTACTTCATTGTCTATGGTGCATTTTAGAAGGATGTACTTCCCTTCCTTATCTGTTTTGATAAGATCTATTTTTACTTTTCCTGTGTCTGAGATCAGAAATGCTAAGCCAGCTTTTTGGTTTTTTTGTTTTGTTTTTGTTTTGTTTTGTTTTGTTTTGTTTTTTACTTTAGCAGAAGCATAATATATTCTACTCAACCTTTTACCTTTATCCTGTGTGTGTCCCTCTGTTTCAAATGTGTTTCCTGTAAACAACATATAGTAGTATTGTGGTTTTTAATCCATTCTGCTATCTGCTTCCATTTTATAGGAGAGTTCATCCCATTCACATTCACAGTCATGATTACTATCTGTGTCTTTCTCTCCATCCTTTTTTCCCCTTGTTTATGCTTTTCTTTCTCCTTCCTCTTTTTGCTGTTCACTTGTTTTGCTTTTTGCCTCCTTCAATCATGCCTCCCTTCTATTATCCCTTTCCCTTTTTTTCCCCTTTACCATTACTGCTTCTTCCTTCCCTTCTATCCCCACTGCCTTTTCTTTCCCCTTTTCACTCCTTCTGCCTTTAGGGCAACATAGATTTCTATAACTAACTGATGATGTTATTACCTTCTTGAGCCAAATCTGATTAGAGTAAGATTAAAACAATGCTCATTCCCTTCCCTTCTTTCCCTCTGCTGTAATAGGTTTTTGTGGCTTTTCCTATAATGTAATTTACCCTTGTATGCCTCCTCCTTTCTCAATACATGTTCTTAGATCAGATTAATCCACTTAATTGGATCCATTTAACCCACTTGATTAGATGTTTTTATCATTACATCAAAGTCAACTAATATCCACCCCCTTTATATGTACTCTTTTAACATGGCATAATAACAATACAGTTCTCAAGAATTACAAGTGACATCTTCCCTTGTAGGGATGTAAACAGTTTGCCTTTATTAACAACATAATATTATATCTTTCTGTCCCATTTACTTTTTATGTCTCTCTTGAGTCTTGTATTTGAAGAATTTTTTGTTGAGCTCCCATCTTTTTATCAGGAAGTTTTGGAAGTTTCCTATTTCGTTGAATATCCGTCTCCTCCCCTGAAAGATCATGCTCATTTTTGCTGGGTAGTTGATCTTTGGTTGTAATCCAAGCTCCTTTGCTTATGGAATATCATGTTCTATGACCTAAGTTTTTTTAATGTAGAAGCTGCAAGTTCCTGTGTAATCCTGACTGTGGTTCCATGATATTTATGTTGTTTCTTTCTGGCTGCTTGCAGTATTTTCTCTTTGACCTGGTAATTTTGGAATTCAGCTATTATATTCCTTGATGTTTTCAATTTGGGATCTCTTTCAGGAGGTGATCGGTGGATTCTTTCTGTGGCTATTTTACCCTCTGGTTCTAGCACCTCAGGGAAGTTTTCCTTTATGATTTCCTGAAAGATATTGTCCAGGCTCTTTTTTTCATTGTGACTTTCAGGTAGACCAATAATTTTTAAACTGTCTCTCCTGGATTGATTTTCCAGGTCAATTGTTTTACCAAGAAGGTGTTTTACTTTTTCATCTATTTTTTTTTCATTCTTTTGTTTCTGTTTGACTGATTCTTATTCTGTCGTACAGTCACTAGCTTCCACTTGTCCAATTCTAATTTTTAACAAATTGTTTTCTTCTGTTAGATTTTGTACCACCTTTTCCATTTGGCCCATTTCATATTTTAATGTGTTCTCAGTGAGATTTTTTAATTAAATTTTCCTTTTATTAATTTATTTATTTTTAGTTTCCAACATTCACTTCCATAGGCTTTTGAGTTTTAAATTTTCTTTCCCTGCCTCCCCTCTTCCTTCCCTAAGACAGTATGCAATTTGATATAGTCTCTGCATATACATTCATATTAAACATATTTTCACATTAGTCATGTTGTAAAGAAGACTTAGAACCAATAGGAGAAACCACAAGAAAGAAGGTGAAAAAACAAAACAAAACAGAAGAAAAAAAAAGAGCAAATGATATGTATCAATCTGCATTCAAACTCCATAGTTCTTTTTCTGGATGTGGGCAGCTTTTTCCATCATCAGACTTTTGGAGATATCTTAGATCCTTGCATTGCCGAGAAGAGTTAAGTCTATCAAAGTTAGTCATTAAAAATGTGGCTGTTACTGTGCACGATGTTCTCCTGGTTCTGCTCACTTCACTCAGCATCAGTCCAGGCAAGTCTTTCCAGGTTTTTCTGAAGTCTGCCTGTTGATCATTTCTTATAGCACAACAGTATTCCATTATACTAATATACCACAACTTGTTCAGCCATTCCCCAATTGATGATGACATTCCTCTCAATTTCTAATTCTTTGCCACCACAAGAAGAGCTGATATAAATGTTTTTGTACATGTGGGTCCTTTTCCCATTTGTATGATCTCTTTGGGATACAGCCCTAGAAGTGCTGTTGCTGGGTCAAAGGGTATGTACATTTTTATAGCCCTTTGGACATAGCTCCAAATTACACTCCAAAACATTTTGATCATTTCACAACTCCACTATCAATGTACATTAGTGTTCCAATTTTCCCACATCTTCTCCAACATTTATCATTTTCTTGTTTTGTCATGTTAGCCAATCTGATAGGTGTGAGGTGGTACCTTGGAGTCATTTTGATTTGCATTTCTCTAATCAATAGTGATTTAGAGCATTTTTTCATATGACTATAGATAGTTTTAATTTCTTCATCTGAAATTGCCTGTTCTTATCCCTTATCAATTGGGTTTTAATTAATTTTTTTTAAAAAAGCATGGGATAAGAGGACAAAGCTGTCTGTCCTCAAGTCTTAATGAAATTCTTTAATGGATTTGTCCCACTTTCCCTTGTATCATAGGTATTTGGTATGAATCCCTTCTTTTATTTTAAAATTTCATTTGTAAAATTCTCTAATTAGTAACCATAAAACAACAATTAAAATAATCAAAATAAAAATATAGTCCACCAAAAAAAAGAACACATGTATTTTCAGGTTTTTATGTCGATAGATAGATAGATAGATAGATAGATAAATAAATAGATAGATAAATATAGATAGAGATAGAGATAGATAGAGAGATATCCATATTAAACTCTGAGCCCTTTCCAAACTAAGAATAACTACTAAGGCTTTTGAATCTTACTTCTTCCCATTGTTTCAGGAAAAAGGAGTTAGGACAGGAGAGGGGATTTTATTTTATTTTAATTTTTTTTTAGTTTTCAACATTCACTTCCAAATATTTGGGGTTCCAAATTTTCTCCCCATCTCATCCCTCCCCCCCAGGCCAAAATGGCATGCATTCTGAATACCCCTTCCCCTAATCTGCCCTCTCTTCTATCTCTGCCTACCGTTCTTTTATCCTTTCCCCTTAAATTTTCCTGTAGGGCAGAATATATTTCTATAACGCATTGCCTGTATATCTTATTTCCCAGTTGCATGTGAAAACATTTTTTTAACATGTGTTTTTAAAACTTTGGGTTCCAAATTTTCCTCTCTTTCTCCCTCCCCACCTACCTTCATTGAGAAGGTAAGTGATTCAATACAGATTATACATGTGTAGTCATGTAAAACACTTCCATAGTAGTCATGATATGGAAAACTACCTGTCTTTCCCTTCATCGTATCTCATCCCCTGTTTATTCTATTCTCTCTATTGATCCTGTCCCTCCTTAGAAGTGTTTGCTTTTGATTACCTCTCCCTCAACCTGCCCTCCCCTCTATCAGCTCCCTGCTCTCTTATCCCCTTTTCCCCCTGTTTTCCAGTACGGTAAGATAAATTTCCATACCCAATTGAGTGTGTATGTTATTCCTTGCTTAAGCCAAATCTGATGAGAATGAGATTCACTCATTCCCTCTCACCTTCACCTTCTTCCTTTCTACTGTAAAAGCGTTGTCTGTTTTATGTGAGATAATTTATCCCATTCTAACTCTCCCTTTCTCCTTCTCCCAGTATAAGCCTCTCTCATGCCTTAATTTTATTCTCCAGATATCACCCATTCATCTTCAACTCACTCTGTGCCCTCTATCTATGTATCTATGAATATATGTATCTATCTACATACATACATACACACACACACACACACACACACACACACACAGACACATATTCCTCTCCAACTACCCTAATACTGACAGTGGTCTCATGAGTAGTAGATATCATCTTTCCATGCAGGAATGTAAACAGCTCTGCATTAGTAACTCCCTTATGATTTCTCTTTCCTGTTTACCTCCTCATGTTTCTCTTGAGTCTTGTATTTGAAAGTCAAATTTTCTGTTCAGCTCTGGTCTTTTCATGAAGAATGCTTGAAAGTCCTCTCTATTTCACTGAATGACCATTTTTTTCCCCAGAAGGATTATACTCAATTTTGCTGGGTAGGTGATTCTTAGCTCTAATCCTATCTCATTTGCCCTCTGGAATATCATATTCTAAGCCCTATGGTCCCTTAATGTAGAAGCTGCTAAATCCTGTGTTATCTGGATTGTGTTTCTACAATAATTGAATTGTTTCTTTTGGGCTGCTTGCAATATTGTCTCTTTGACCTGGGAACTTTGAAATTTGGCTACAATATTCCTAGTTTTCCTTTGGGGATCTCTTTGAGGAGGTGACTGGTGTATTCTTTCCATTTCTATTTTACCCTCTGGTTGTAGAATGCAGTTTTCCTTCATAATTTCTTGAAAGATGATGTCTAGGCACTTTTTTTTTGATAATGGCTTTCAAGTAGTCTAATAACTGATAAATTATCTCTCCTGGATCTATTTCCAGGTCAGTTGTTTTTTCCAATGAGGTATTTCACACTGTTTCCTATTTTTTTCATTCTTTTGGTTTTGTTCTACAATGTCTTGA
Source organism: Phascolarctos cinereus (assembly GCF_003287225.1). Taxonomy (NCBI): domain Eukaryota; kingdom Metazoa; phylum Chordata; class Mammalia; order Diprotodontia; family Phascolarctidae; genus Phascolarctos; species Phascolarctos cinereus. The sequence continues at coordinate 7,521,614 of NW_027555514.1, read as the reverse complement.
TTTCAAAAAATCATTAGTTTCCAATTGCTCCATTCAAATTTTATGGAAGTATTATCTTCAGTGTGCTTTTGAACTTCCCTTTCCTTTCAGCCAATTTTGCTTTTGAAGGAATTTGTCTCATTGGCTTTTTGGACCTCTTTTGACACTTGGGTTAGGTTATTTCAAAGTTGATATTTTCTTCATATTGTTTTGGGTCTCCTTTAGCAAGCTGTTTACTCGTTTTTCATGATTTTCTTTCATCACTCTCATTTCTTTTCCAAGTTTTTCCTCTACTTCCCCTACTTGCTTCTCAAAATCCTTTTTGAGCTCTTCCAAGGCCTGGGACTGATTCATATGTTTCTTGGAGGCTTTGGATGTTTGAGCTTTGACTTTGTTGTCTTCTTCTGGTTGGATGTTTAGATCTTCTTTGTCACCAAAGAAAGAGTCAATGGTCGGATTTTTTTTTGAGCCTTTGTTTGCTCATGGTCCCAGACAATTACTTGAGTTATAAGCTCTTTGTTAAGGTAGAGGTCTGCTTCCAATGTGGAGAATGTACTGTCCCAAGCATTGGGGTTTTGTGCAGCTGTTTTCAGAGCTACGTCTGTGGACCTGTAAATTTTCAGTTCTTCCAAGGTGGTATGATCAAGGACAAGGTGTTTACTCCTTTACTGGCCTGGGCTCTGATCTATGATTGACCACAAGCACTCTTTTCTGCCTTGGAACTGTGAGGGAGGAGTCTCTCTGCACTTCTACCACAAGCTCCACCATGCCAGAACTCCTCTTTGCCCCAGGACTGCCACCCAGAACTGTGACCCAGATCCAAGCACAGTCAAAGCAAGAGAATCCTGCCTCAGCATTAGCAAAAGATCCTTGCAATCCCCTTCTGATCAGCCACTCAACTCCCCCTCAGTCTGTGGGCTGGAAGCTCAGGAAGCAGTCACTGTCCCAGGGCTGGGGCTGGGACCAAGCTTCTCTCTCAAAGAAGTCACAGACTTTTCCTACTGACCTTCCAAGTTGTCTTTGGTGTTTGTGCATTGAGAAGTCTGGAAACCACCGCAGCTGCAGTGATTCAGTCCTCTGAGGCCTGTTTTTCCTGCATGCCCATGCTGAACTGCGTTCCTCTCCCAGCTGGGCATGATAGACCTTTCTAATCCCCCATCCGGGTTGTCTAGGGCTGGAAATGTTTTCCACTCTCTCTTTTTGTGGGTTCTGCTGCTGTAGAGTTTGTTTAGAGCCATTTTTTGCAGGTATTTGTTGGAGTTTGGGGGAGAGACCAAGCAAGCCACTGCTTCCACTCCGCCATCTTGGCTCCGCCTCCCCTCAGTGAGTTTGTGTTCCCCTTTTTCCATTTGGCCAATTCTGCTTTTTAAGGAGCTGTTTTCTTCAGTGTGCTTTTTTTTTTCAATTTGGCCAATTGTATTTTTTTAAGAACTTATTTTGTGCACTTAGCTATTGACTTTCTCTTGCATTCTTCTAATTTCTTTTCCAAATTTTTTTTCTACACCTCTTATTTGACTTTTAAAATCCTTCTTGAGCTCTTCCAAGAAGGCTTTTTGGGCTTCAGACCAGCTCATATTCCCTTTTGAAATTTTGGATGTGGGTATGTTAACAATATCATCCTCTTCTGAATTTCTGGCTTCATCTTCCCTATTCCCATAATAAGAAGCTATGGTCATTGTATGTTTCTTTTTGCTCATTGAGTTGGCTTATTTCCTGACCTTTAAAAAAAAACTGAGCTCTCCTGCTGGGAAGCAAGGGGCATTGACCCAAGCTTCTTGTGCTGAGAGCCTAGGATCTGGTCATTGGCTTCCTGTGCTGGGGCTTCGGACGCTGGCAGTTGGAGGCTGTAGGGTTCTGGCAGCTTACCTGGTGTTGAGCTGAAATCAGCAACACTAGAGTTCTAGGGGTAGGGGTGGGGAGTCTGGCCCCTGGAGGATGCCTGCTCACCCAGGCCTTTTGGTCCTTTCTTTGGCTCATTGCAGATGGATGTTTTTCTGCTGCAGGATGTTTCTCCCCCTGGAGCTTTCCTTCTTGGAATTGTGCTACTCCAAGTGTTGCTGAGGCACAAGGAGACTTGGCTTCCAGAGAACACCATAGCAACTGGTGATTTTCTGAGCCAATTTCCACTGGTTACCCCGACCTTACTGAGGCCCTCAGGAGTCCTGGTGTTGGTTGTTACCTGCCCCACCACTTGGGGTTCAGGATCCCCCACCCTGGTATGCTGAGGTGGGACTTTCTGATAGCTGGGATGCCTCCTGTTCTGTATTGCTCTCCCTCCCCCAGGGCAAGAGGGACTTTCACATTAATGCTGTGCTTTCTGGGCTACAGGACTGCTGCAGTCCATCTTTCTGCTGGTTCATCTGTTCCAGGGATTTTCCTGGGGTGATATTGTCTGGGCTTTCAGACGTCTATAAAGGATGATGAGAGTAACTTACTTCTTACTCCACCATCTTGGCTCCCAGAAGCGGAATCTCTTCTTCTTCTTTTCCTTTCCTTTCTTTTTTTTTTTTTTAAGATATAGAAAGGACATTACAGCAAAAGGATTTGGTACACTTCTTTTTATAATCTATTCTGTTACAATGATTATATGTATATATGTATTAAAGTATGCATTATAACTTACATACATAAGAGTATGGTCTATATATGGGGTGTAAGCTCCATGTGGGTAGGGACCCTGTCTTAATTACAGAAAGAGAGAATGCTCATCCTCCAGGGAGCAGACCATAGATGGATTACTAGATCAAACTGTTTCTCAGATTTGTGTACAATTTCTCTTCTTGGGCCCTTTGAAAATGATCATTAGGGTTTTATTGGAAATGTTACTTTATTGTTGCCAGTAAATTATATGAAAGGCAGATTCAGAGCATTGGGCATCCTCCAAACTCCAGCTTCAAATGGCCACTCATTTATTCATCAACCTCTTCTTAAGGGAAGCAGTGATATCAGGCATCAAAAGCCAGGCTGGGAGTCAAGAACACCAGGGTTCAAGGAGTGCCTTTGCATGTACAGGTTGTGTGTCCCTGGGCAATCAGCTGGGTAGACTCTAAATTGCAAAGCAGATGACCATTACAAAAGAGAATTTCCAACACCAATGAAATCCCAAGGCCGGCCAGAATTATAAAAGTATGCTAAGCAGTGAGCTAGGCATAGGGAAAGCAATAAAGGGAATTAAGTCAGGCTCCCTTCCCACATGGAGTTTACACTACATACATAAATAGACCATACTGATATACTATGTAATTTGTAATGCATACTGTAATGTACAGATATGCAGTCTTTATAATGTAGGATATATTATAAAAACAAAAGTAAAGAGTGCTAAGTGAGGCTGAAGGAAGGATCTTTGACTGAGGGACAGATCAGGAAAAGCTTCTGGGAAGGAGTGGTACTCAGAATCATTCTTGAAGAATATTAAAGATTTCAAAAGGCAGAAAATTAGGGTTGTAAATTCTTTAAAGAGTCATTTAACTAAAAGCATAAAAGTGGGAAAGAGCTAAACCATGCCCCTCCCCTACTCAATCATCCCCTATGTCTCCCTGTTGTCTCAATGATGAAGTAGTCTTCTTTTTAAAGTTCTTCTTACTTTGGCCCCAACCTATCTTCTCAGCCTCCTTAGACATTTCTCTCCTACCACCACTTTCTGATCCAGCCAAACTAGGCTGTTCTCTGTCTCTGAAATCTGACATTCCATTCTCTGTTTCTGTTTCTTTGCATTGAATGTTTACCATGCCAGGAATGTAACTACTACTCACCTGTACTTCTTAGAATACCTCTTTTCCTTTGAGATAAAGCAGAAACACAGTATTTAATGTATAGTTTTTCCTGATCCTCTCAACTGCCATAATTAGGGTGTAAGTAATAGTATTAATTATTATTAATATTAATAATCGTCTGAATTTTAAAATCAATATGGCAGGAAGGTGAGGGATGGATGAAAGGGAACAAAGCCTGAAGGTAAGGAAATGATGAGAAATGTAAACTGATCTCCTTAATGAAGTTAAAGCCCACTAGAAGCAGATTTAGATGCCTTATTAAAAATGAGAGAAAGTAATCATCCTAACAAGGCAGAGTGGGTTCTTCCTCTTAAGGTCTTCAGGCAGAGGCTATCAGACGACTACTTGTCAGGGACTGGGTTGCAGAGATGTTCATTCAAGTGCTGTTTTGATTAGATGCCACCTGTGTCTCTTCCACCTCTGACACTGTCTGATTAGTCACAATGGTGCTCCAGAGACCATCTAGACCAAGGACAGTGCTTGGCCATTGTAGGAGCTCCCTAGGCACTGCTGATGATTGTGACTCATAGGTGATCTATTCAGTGGCTAGAGCTTATTTGTCTCATGTATTTTTCTATTTCACTGAATGTAGGAAAGCCTGTGCAAATACAGCAGAATCACTACAGAGTATCAGAAGGTCAGGGATGTAAGAATAAACATTTCTGATAAATTAAATTGGATAATTTGTGGGGAAGAAAACTATAGCCAGAGGAAATGGAATGTAGGAGGCGTAGCTGAAAAGGTTTATAATAGAATTGTTTTGTTCCATTTCTTTGCATAGAGGTTTGTTTTACAAGTAAAGCTACAAATGACACAAAATAGCCTTGATGTTACCAGTTACCCAAACAGACCACACAGTGTTTGGTCTTGTGCCTAACAAACTGAAATTTGAGGTAGATATATAAGAAATTGAGAGGTAAGATAGTTCACTGGGGTTAGGATGAAGCCTTCTGGCATCTGGGTGCGGCAGCGAGTGGCTGGAGAGAGGACGTAGTGCCTGGCTTAGACTCAGAATAGCTAGGTCTGAGTTCTGGCTGTGAAACACGCCCACTATCAAAGCTTTACCTTCACAAGAACGAGTTTTCTTGTATGCAAAATGGGCCTACTAGGCCTTAATGGTGTACCTAGCAAGGTCACTGCCAGGAAAATACTTTATAAAGTATGCTTTTACAGCATGCCTAGCATACTGCAGATGTTTAATCATGCTTGATAATTAATTGATGATCCAAATTATGCATCATATAAACATCAGATCTTGGGTGAGTGATTTTCTGTATTTTGTATTCTGTTCATTTATGAACTGATGAGGAGAGATTGTATTAGTTCTAAGGTTCCCTTGAGCTCTACATCTTCTTATACTCTTAGTAGTAGCCGTGACAGCACTACTATTTATGCAAATACTACTAAGGGCAGCTAGCTGGCACAGTGGAGCAAACACTACTTGTGGAGTCAGGAGGACCTCAATTCAAATCAAAACTCAGGGACTTACTAGCTGTGTGACCTTGGGTAAGTCACCTTGCCTTTTTTGCCTCATTTCCTCATCTGTGTAACGAGCTGGAGAAGGAAATGGCAAAGCACTCCAGGATCTTTGCCAAGGAAACCCCAAATGGAGTCATGAAGAGTCAGACACTATTTAAATGACTCAACAAGAGCAAGGCCTTCTCTTGCCCCTCACTCAATCAGGACTGCCTTGTATGGATAATATTGAATTATCAATTTCAAAAAATGCCCCTTGGTAGGTTAAAATTTAGCTCCTCGTAATTACACAGAACATCATTGATTTGTAACTGCCTTCCTTGTATGTCTAATAGTATCAGTTTGACGAGTGGGACCAATCTAAACTCATTTCAGCAAACTGTCCTTCATAAAAGAGCTCATCTAGTCCAAGTCTCCCATTTTACCAAAGAAGAAATTGCAGGCAGAGTGGATAAATGATTTAAAGGGTTTGGCAAAGTGGGGAAATGTAAGCTCAAGAATCAGAGGCCCTGGAGAGGAGTGGAAAGGAGAAGGGAAGTGAAGGCAGAGGAAGAGGGGGAATAAATCTAGAAAAGAAAGGAATGGAAATGAAAGAAAGGAAAAGCAAGGGAAAGGGGAAGAGAAAAAGAAAGGAAAAGGAAAACAAAAGGGAAGGGAAGAGGTATTAATTAAGCACCTATTATATTCCTGGTACCATCATCTCATTTCATCCTCATAAGAGCCCTGGAAACCAACATATGGTTCCTTGGCATTGATAAGCTGGGAGGTCTCCTGAGCAGCATAGGATTTCCTAGGACACGGCAGGTCCTTGAGTCCATGTCAGACAAAAATGGGTTCAAAGAAATGAGATGTATAGCTTGACAAAGGAGACTCCATGGGGAAACAATAGTCGTTTTCAACTATCCTCTTGTGAAAAAGGGCTCAGGAGAAAGGACGCCTAAACATTGGGTGAAAGGTACAAAGATGAAATTAAAGTTTTATGTCAGGAAAAGTCCCTAACATTGAAAACCATCCCCCAATGGAATGATCTGTCCCAAAGTACAATGGGCAGTGAGTTTGCCAACACATGGGGTTTTCTAGCAAATGCTGAATGCTTACTTCTTTGGTATTTTGTAGTGTGGATTCCCTTCATGGATGGAATGATCACTCAAGTACCTTTTCCAGCTAAATTCTATGGCTGTAGCCTTCATTTTGAGGACCCTGTCTTCTGTCTAATGTCATGAGAATGTACTTCACTGACACCCTTTCATTTTACCCACTAGGATGAAACCAGATCCTGTCTTTACTTCCACCAGAATCTTCCCCTGCCCACTAGTAATTTTCTTCAGGATTCAAACTGCTTTAAGAGAGTAAAGAAATAGATCTTCTTCTTCTTCATCCAGAATAATTGAAAATGTGTCCCTACTTCCCCTCAATCTCTCGCCTACTCTCTTCCCACTAGAGAAAATCCCCACTGTGGTATCCCCTCAAACAAAACAAACAACCTCAGAAGCACCAACAAAACCTCTACTCTGTTATGTGGAACAAGGACTTTAGTCCAGGGAATATGAAGTCATTCTTTCTTTCCAAATTCTGGTTCTCAGATTTCCTTTATGCCTTTAGCCTCTTAGATCCTTCTTTCCTGGGTAACTCTTCTTCATGTTTTCTTTTAACCTTCTATTGGATTACTTCTTTTAAGCAGACCCTTTATCTTGCCTGAGACAATGAGATAATTGATTTCATTCCTTGGTCTATTCTTGAAAATTATTCTTATTGACCCTTCATGTGATGCTCTTCTTTGGAGCACTTGCAAGTTCACTACGTTCCTCACAATTCTTTTACTTTGCAAGAATTACTCAGGTGCTTCCTTTTTGTTGACAATGATCATTTTTTTCATTGATCAGGATTAGATTTTCAGGATACTTAATTTGGAGTATATGTTGTTCTATATGAATCTAATTGAATTTTGAAATATTTGTTTTGAATGTCTCTTATGCTTTCTCATGGAAGTGGAGTTATCCTGTGCTCATTCAGACTGATTTGTCCTCAGACCTGAAGGCCTTTCCCCTTGCTGCTTCCAAAATGTATTGCTTTGGTACTGAAATTTTCAAATTCTACCCCTACATGTCTTAAAGTCTCTCCATTGATGATCTGTGGAAGTATCAGTCAGTACATGGCCTTTTGTACTTCTTTTCAAAACTTTGGGGAATTTTTACTGTATCTTGAACTTTTGAATATGCCACACGCACATCTATGATCCTTCAATTATCTGTGCACATCTGTCAGTTGTCATGACTTGTAGATGATGGATTCTTTCAAAGTTATTTTCTTTTGTTTCTCTTCTGCTGAATTTTCTTCCTTTTCCTATACTTTCCAGTTCAGCAGATCTACTGCTTTCTCAAAATTCTCTGCCAAGTGTTCTGTCATGCTTTTGATTATCTTGGATTTGAGAGCTGATTCCTGGCCTAAATCGCATTTTGATGTCTTTTAAAACTTTTGTTCTACTTTTATTATGTTTTGGGGGTACATGGCTATTGGGTTTAAGTGCCTTAGCCAGGGTCACACAGCTAATAAATGTCATGTCTGAAGCCAGATTTGAACTTTGGTCCTCCTAACTCCAGGCCCTGTGCTTAACCCACTGCACCACCTAGATGCCCCATTTTTCACTTTTATACAATTTTTAAGTTTCATTTTTGTTGTTCTGTGATCTCTAAGGAGTCCACTGGCATTATAATCTGGTTCTCTCTTTCATTGGAGGTTCTTGGTTGTCGTTCCTTTGAAATATAATACTTCTTCAATTTTTTTATTATATATATACACATACATACACACACACATATATGGATATATGTATACATATATAGTTTTCTATGCTATATTTATATGCATATTGTATGTAGTTTTACATATGCATGTATAGATATAAGTATCTCTCTATGTACACATATAGAGAGATAAGTGTGTGTGTGTATATGTATATATATATACATATATATTTACATATATATACATATATATGTATATATATATATATATATGTATGTGTGTGTGTATCTGTATCTCTGGCTACACATATACATATGGGGTATGTATTTATATTCTTCATTTTCCCTCCTGTCTTTCAAATCTATCTATTGGTTCATCTGCTGAGGAGGCAGGTTTATTTATGACGTTTCACTATTGGATTGTTATTTTATATAATTTTGTCTTTTAGCTTTTTTCTTCTCTGGCAAGGAGATTGTGTCAGGTTCTTTTCTTACTACTTGGGCCCTCCGTCTTTGGCTTCCATGGCTGCCATTTTTTAAAATTTAATTTTGTAGAAACCCAGGAAGACAAACATTCTCAGCCTCATAAGCTTGGATTTATGGGGGACCAGAGGGGTTCTTTCTTTTTGAAACTCCCTCTACACGAAGGGCCTGATGATATCTGTCCTATTAGCCTTCTGCACAGAAGCCCTTTCCTTTCTATCTTGCCTTGTGCTCGGGCATCTCTCTTTGTGCCACAACCTTTCAGTCTAGAGCAGAGTTGTACCTCTTTCCTCCTAGAAAATGGACGGTGTCATTGTGCTCCATTTCTTACTGGAGGGCAGGGACTTCTAATGGAGTCCTTACCATGAAGGATTCATGCTGTGGGCCTTGAATCTCAAGTCTGTCAGGTCACTCACTTGTCCCAGGAGGTCCAGAAGGCAGGTGAGGTAAGAGTGGGCCAGGGGAGGGAGAGCTTCCAGCCTTTCTGTTTTCTAATTTTATTTCTTTCTTCTCTCCTGGACACACCACTGTAGATTTGGAGCATTTGTCATTGTTGTGAAGTCATTCAATTGAGTGATGGATGGCAAAAATAACTGTCTTACTGACTATATACCATCAGGGCATTGTTTCTGGATGGGCTCATGTTTCTTCATACCATCCTAACCCCAGCTTTGTTCAACTTTAATTTAAAAAATCAGCTAAATTGAATACTTACTAAAGGTCATTCAGTTCATTTCAGCAAACACTTATCCATCACCTACTATGTGGCAAGTATTGTGCCCACTAAGGGCTAGGAATACAAAAACAAAAATGTCATTTACCCTGTCTTCATGGATAGGAAGGGAGGAAATCATAAAATATGAGTAGCTAGGTAGTGCAGTGGATAGAGCATGAAGACCTGAGTTCAAATCCATCCTGAGACATTTTCTATCTGTGTGTCCCTAGGCAAGTCACTCAATACTGTGTATCTCAGTTTCCTAATCTGTAAAATGAGCTGGGGGAGGAAATGGCAAACCACACCAAATGGGATCACAAAGCATCTGACATGACTGAAACAACTAAATGACAGCAACAATAATAACATCACAACATGTGGGATGACCTAAGGAAAAATTTAATTCAATTTACATATCTTTTGTTTATTAAGTGATAATCATGTGCTAAGCACTGAAGATAGAAAGATTTTTTTAAAGGTGTTCCCGCCTTCAAGTAGTTTATGTTCTGCTAAAGTTCGTTAATATTCCCAGAAATAGAAGATAAAGAAATGATGGTGAAAGAGAAATGATGAAGACAGATTTCAAGCTATCTGCACAGATACTTAGATAGATCTAGATGTGGGGAGGACTATGGGTATGGAACGCTACACATAATGTCACATATGAGATAGATAGATAGATAGATAGATAGATAGATAGATAGATAGATACACACACCACACACACACATATATATATATATATTACTGAGTTATTTTTTTTCTTCCTCTTTTGTTCTTTAGAATGCGTGATGGCTATATGGGTACAACAGGAGGAAATATTGTTAAAATGAAAAAAATAAAATGTAGCCGTATCTCAACATATGCACATGCATATATAGATTGAAGTTAAAATGTGTATATATGAAATTTAAATGCAAGCAGATATGTATGCGTGTATTTAAATACACATACAGTTGTTTAGTCATTCAGTTGTGCCCACCTCCTTCTGACACCTTGGACCTTATTACACCAAGGCTGCCCATGGAGTTTTCTTCGCAAAGATACTGGGCTAGTTTGCCATTTCCTCCTCCAGTGGATTAAGGTAAACAGAGATTAAGTGATTTTCCCAGGGTTGCACAGCTGCTAAGTATCTGAGGTCAAATTTGAACTCAAGTCTTCCTGGCTCCAAGCCCAATGTTCTTATCCACCAAGCCACGTAGCTGCCTCCACATTTGTGTATTTACATCTATAAATTTAACACAAATGTCTTACAATCCCACATCTGATCCTTGCTATTTGACTGGTAACAAACTCTGTGGGCCTCAGTTTCTTCATCTGTAAAATGAAGACTTCAACTAGATGTCCATTGAGGTCTTATTCAATCCTATTTCTCCAATATTATGCTCCTCTAAATAACAATTTTTCAGTTATATAGCATGTCCTAAAATTTAATACAGTCAAAATGCATTAATGTTGCTGTTAGTGATCACTAAGGAAATAAACATTTCCCCTGAACTCCATCCCAGCGTAAAGTATTTATTTTTCAAACACGAGATTTTGTTTTTAGATTACAGGAATAGGAAATTGTTGAAAGAGTTCAAGAGAAAAAGCAGACCATATTGTCTTTTAATGTTTAATCATTCAGCTTCACCACCAGCAGTCTCATCCAAACTGGGGCAAAGTTAGGTATTCATAGTTACTTCAGGAGCTAGGGGTGAGAGGAGGGGTAGAAAGAAGATGGAGCCCAGGGGTTTCCTTGTATTGCTTGTGGCCAGGGATCTGCTCATCTCCCCTGTGATGACGGATGAGGCGGGTGACTCATGTAGAAGCCTTTGCTGATTCTCCAGGATTAGCAAAATACAATAAAAGCCCCAAATTACTGTAATTTGGAATGTGCCTCTCTGACACAGCTCTGCCTTTTTGTTTGCCTTTCCCTGGGGCAAGGAAGGTTACAGTCCTATTAATAGAAGAGCATACAATAAGAGGGAACATTGTCTGTCACCAGCTTCAGAAAATCAGGGACACTTTATTGGTTGCAGGGTCTTTTGCTTTAGATAAGTAAATGTATATGTGTTTATGCATCTCAGGAAGATGGAGCCTCCAATTACTAATAGCCATCTTGGCTAGCAGGCATCCTGCTTAAACTTGCCATATTTTTAATGGTTTTGCTTTGGGGATCTCCCCCCTTTTGACTGTGTTTATAAGTGTGTTGGGATGAAAGAGAGGAAGAAATGAGAGCCGTGAATTCATATCTTTACTGAATCTCTAGTTTTAACGAACTTCTTCCTCTGGTAGAGATGAGAAGCTTATGTGTATCTAAAGTAGAAAGCCCACCACCAGCACCAAGACACTAACAGATTTAGCTTCCTGCATGCTATCATATCTTGAAAAAAATCATGAATTTTCTAAATAAGTGAACACCTAAAATTAAAAAAAAAAACACAATCCAATATGGTTGTGAAAATGTATCTGTCCTAATATCAGATTTTTTGGGGAAAATTTTGACATGGTATCAATTTAAGATCTCCTCTGTAGAACTGTGTATCACGTGACACTTCTGGGCACATGGGTTCTTGGACTGAATTCACACTGACCTTAGAGGTCACTAAATCCAACTATGCAGCCACAGGAGATGCTTTTGTACTGTGTCCCTGCTACTGGCCAGATCACCTCCAGTGCCAGTGGACCTAGCCTCCAAGACAGCAGTCTGGTCTTTTGTTCAGATTCTCAATGGCATCCTCTCACTGCTCCTGGATGCTTCCTCTGGAGGCAAACAGATGTCTCTCTTTCACATGGTAGCTATGGGGACCCCTGAGGATCACTATCTTGTCTATACAAATTGGCTCCTCCCAGTCCAGTCCTTCCAAACTGTCCCTGTGCCCTGAAAGATTTCAGGTTCACTTACCTCCGTCCAGTGAGGGCTTGAGTTAAAGGGACTAACGCATCCTTCTCTCTGGATGAGATGCTTTCTGCAGCCCCAAACTTATCTTACTTTGGAGGTTGCTGCTGCATCAGATCTGAGCTCATTTGACCTATTAAAACCACAATTTTTTTCCAGACAAATTACTATCCAGGCATGCTACCCCATCCATTACGCTTATCTAGTTGTTTTTGACTATGTGAATGACTTAATATTTATGCCTGTTTATTTCTATCTTATTAGATCTGGCCTAATGTTCTAGCTCGCCAAGACCACTTTGGATCCCTTAGTTTGCCATTCATGGTGGTAGCTAGCCCTTCCAAGTTCATGTCATCTGCCAGTTTGATAAGCATATGATTTCGGGCATTGTCCAAGTCACTGACAAAAATGGTCAATGCCCCAGCCGCCTCTTGTTTCCCTTGGCAGGATTAAATAGTGAAGCCAGTGCAATGCAATGCAATCCACCCTAATCCAACAAGTAGTGATTTAGTGCCTGCTGCACATGAGGTACTGCTGAAAGTTCAGGAACACACACACAACCACAAAATTCACCTGTCTCCAAGAGATTTACTTCTCATGGGAAGACATTCAGTATAGGCAGAAATGCATATACCTGAGAACTTGAGGAAGAAGAGGAGGAGGGGGGGGGGGGTGTGAGAGAGAATGTAGCCAAAACAAAGGGAGGGCAGCTCTTGCTGAAGAGATGGTGCATGAACTGAGCCCTCACTCTCTTAGTAAGAGACTTGAAGAGGCAGAGGCAAAGAGGGAGGACATTTCGGGCAGAGGAGACAGCTTGAGCAATGAAAAGAAGAGGCACCATTGAGCTTGGGGAATGAACATAGGAATACATCAGTTAACTCCAGGGCTATTGTCAGTCAATTAATAAACATTTATTAAGCACCTACTATGTGGGAGCCACTATGCTAAGTGCTAGGGACACAGAAAGAGGCCACAGACAGTCCCTGCCCTCAAGGAGCTCACAGGCTAATGGAGGAGATAATAAGCAAACAAAAATTGTGTATACAAGCTAGATACCAGATAAATAAGAAATAATTTAGGGAGGGAAGGCATTGAAAAGCTTCATGCAAAAAACTGGATTTTATTTGGGACTTAAAGAAAGCCAAGGAAGCAGTAGGTGAAGATGAGGAGGGTAAGCATTCCAGGAAGGAGAGACACTAAGAGAAGATGTCTGGATTTAGGAGATAAGGGATCTTGTTTATGGAGGCCAGTGTCTCAAGGAGGCCAGGTAACCTAAGATTCCCTATTACCAATACCTTTTGATAATATGTATGTGATGTATGTATGTATGTATGTATGTGTATATATACATATACACATGTGCGTATCTTATGATTCATGGAATACCACATTCTCCTAAGAATTATTTTATTATTCAGTCATCTGCAACTATTTGTGACTCCATGGACTATATCATCCATGGTATATTCTTAGCAAGAATACTGGGGTGATCCAGTACTTCCTGCTCCAGTGAATAAAGGCAAACAGAGCTTAAGTGACTTGCCTAAGGTCACACAGCAAGTAAGTATCTGAGGCTGAATTTTAATTCAGATGTTCCTGAGTCCAGGCCTAACATTCTATCCTCTAAGCCATCTAGCTGCCCTTAAGAATTATAGTTGAGCATAGAACAAAGAGTGATGGAGAGATGCTGAACAGTCATGAACAGGCTGTAATCCAAACAACAGGGAATTACATGGGAGTATTTTACAAACACATATCATGAGCACAGCTATATGAAATGTCTAGATGTCCAATAAATTGCTATTTCATGTTGTCTTTGGACAGACTACCAAAACAATGCCATAAATTATTTTATTTTCTTCTATAAGGGCAGCCTGTGAGCCATACTTTAATTTATCTGCAGTTTCTTTCTGCCTTCAGATTTAGTTGATAGAAAAAACATGTTCACAAAGATACGTTTCAGTGTCTCATAAGTAGGCAGTTAGGTGACATCACGCACTTGGAGTCAGGAAGACAAGTTAAAATTCTTCCTCAGACACTGTGTTATAGTGGGCAAGTCACTTAGCCTCAGTTTTTTCAACTGTAAAACAGAGATAATAGCACATCTCTAAAAGGGCAAATGTGAAGATCAAATAAGAATATTTTATAGACTTTAAAGAGCTATACAAATACTAGTTGTAATGATGATGATGATGATGGTGGTGATGCTGCCTTTGAACAAAGACTTCACATTCAGAATACCAAAAGCCAATATGATATTTATAGATGACCTAACAAACATTAACCCCTTCATCCCTTTTTTCTTCCCTTCTGTTACCATCACTCCAGGCTGGTATTACACTGGGGATAACTTTCTATTTTTTCTCCTTTACAGGTATCCATGTTCAAAGAGCTTATACATAAGGGTCCAGGCAAAAAGCAATGGTTCTGTCTAGTTTGTTGCTGATAATCTACCTAAAGCCTTTCTAGTTTGGTATAGCCTCTCAGAGGGGACACTCCGCTGGGTTAGCCTTTTAGAGATGGGGGTCATCCCCTTCCAACATTTACCATCAAAATAGTACTATTGCACTACTTAACACTGTAGGTATTGGTGGAGATATCTGGTCTGGCTCTCTTCTGGGACCCAAGTTAGGATTCTAAGAGAGTAAACAATGCTGGAATTAGAAAGCTCATTCTTTGAAGAGGAAGGACAACATGTTTTGTGAAACAGAAATAACCCTTGATATGTAGCTGGTAAACATTCCCTTATCAAGAAATTTACTGAGATCTCAAATTTCCAAAAGTAAAGAAATTGTGCCCTCTAAGAGGTGTTGCCTAGGAGTAACAGGTAATGGCCAAAATTATCTCAACTCTTCTGGATAAGTTTCAGTAACAATGGGACCCAATGACATTACTTCTGGGCACACATTATGGAAGGATATCAGGGAAGTCTGACCAGATCTCATTAATGAATAATGTGAAAACCTCCCATTGACCTGGTGCTGTGCAGTTAATAAGATTTCTTCCCTGTAATATCTCTGGGAGGTCAAAAGAAGTGAATGTCATCTAGCAGCAGTCAGGGACACTGCAGGAAAAAAAAATAACAATTAACAATGAAGTCTTGAAAAACAACTCAGACGGGAAAAATGAACTTTTGTTATCTCGTTTATATTTAAGGACCAGGTAGTGACAGTGTTCCATATTTTTTTTAAATATGGCTAGGAATAAAAATCATACCTTCCTATGGAGACACAGTCTTCATTCAGAAGGCATTCATTCGGAACCTGAGCTAGACTCCGCAGATGCAAAGTCCAAAAGTGAAGGGACTCTCCCCTCAAGGAGTTTCAGTATTGCTCTCCTTGAAGCGCTGTGCAAAGGTAAGCCTGTAGAGTTCAATCTGACCTTTGCCAGCTGGTCTGATGATGAAATGCTGCAGTAGACTATAAGACACTGTTCAAACCATTCGGTTCTGTAGAAACAGATACAGTGAATTGAAGAACAATTCTGTAATTATGTCCAAACAAGCTATGTATGGTAAGTCAGAGGTAATCAACAGAAGGAAGATACTAGCATTAAAGGAGGTTAAGAAAGGCATCTTGTAAAAGGTGAGCTTCTCTCTGGGACTTGAAAGAAGCCTGGGAAAGCAGGAGACTCAAGTGTGGAGGGGGAGAATTTCAGGCATGGTGGATAGGCAGCAGAAAATTCCCTGGACTCCTGGAAGGAAGAGCAGGGGTGCAGTATAAGCTGTATGGTAAAAGGCTATAGTAGTGAAATTGAAACATTTACTACAGGTCTCAAAGTGATGGTTAAAAAAGCATTAAATACCTACTAAGTGTTACGCCCTGTTGGGGAGACAGTGTTCAGACAATTAATTACAAACAGAATATGTACAACATAAATTGAGGTCATTCTCATAGGGAAGACACTAGCAGTAAAGGACAATAAAGATAAAGTGGAGAGAGACCAGGAAATTCATCCTGAAGAAGGTGGGATTTGAACTGACGTGTGAAGGAAGCAATGAAAAGTAGCAGACAGATGAGGACAGCCAACATTTATTCAAGGAAAGCCAGTGGAAATGGGTAATAGAGTATGCGGAGATAAATCAAGAGTAGGACACTAGAAAGGGGAGGCATGTTGAAAGTGATTTAAATACCAACAAATGATTTTATATTTATTTCTGCAGGCAATAAGGAACCTGTAACATTCATTGAGTAGGAGATGATATAGTTGGCCCTGTGTTTTAGGAACATCCCTTTGGCAGCAACTAGGGGATAGACTGGACCCCAATGCAGCTGAGGAGAACATTCCCTTTTTTTTTTTAACTTCGGTCTTCCTAGCTCAAGCTTATAAATTGTTTATTAAAAATGATAATAGCATTTCTTACATACAGTAAGTTATAATAATTTGTCATTATAATTACAATAGCCAAAGAGTTTAAAAATATTATTTTTGATCCTCACAACAAACCTGGGATGTAGGTATTATTATTGTTATTGTTGTTGTGTCTGAATTTCAGATTTTGTGATTTAACTCATGTTTAGAATATTAATTTTTCCACTTAATAGGTTTTTTTTTAAGTGAGGCAATTGGGGTTAAGTGACTTGCCCAGGGTCACACATTTAATAGTATTTTTTTTTTACAATTACATGTAAAGCTAGTTTTCAACATTCATTTTTTCTAAGATTTTGAGCCCCAAATTTTTCTTCCTCCCTTCCGTCCCCCCTCCCCAAGAAAGCAAGCAATCTGATATAGATTATAAGTGTACAATCATGTTAAACATATGTCCACATCAGTCAGAATATACACTTTGTTGACTTCCATGCCATATGGTTCACTCCTGTTGAGCTTGTTGTCCACCAAATGGGCAAGATTTGTTTCACTGTAAGTTTTATTTGAGATCAAATGAAATAACATTGATGAAGTACTCGGCAAACTAACATAAAGGGCAGTGATTGTCATTTTTATCATCCCCTCCATATTGTGCTGCTACTACCACTGCTGTTGAGTTGTTTTCATCATGTTCAATTCTTCATTACCCCATTCTGGGGTAATGCCAAAGATATTGAAATGACTTGCCATTTCCTTCTCCAGCTCATTTTAAAGATGAGGATCTGAGGCAAACATGGTTAAGTGACTTGACCAGGGTCACACATCTAATAAGTATCTAAGGCCAGATTAGAACTCAGGAAGATGAGTCTTCTTGATTTCAAGTCCCATGCCCTATCCACTGTGCCACCTAGCTGCCCAATATTATACTTCTGAAGCTTTTTTTTAAAATTTGAGTGTAGATCTTTCCATTTGTCATTATAACTGTTAATTTTATTTCTTCCATTATTAAAATATGTAAGATATTTTGGATCTTGTGTCTAGTGGCATGTTAACAATCTCTTTAAAAGTTGATGTGAATTTGTGAATCTTGCCAAGGCACTTATAAATCTATTGGACATCATAGGACTGAAGACAGATCCTGGAGGCACCCTTCCAAATACATTTGTTCCAAGTTGATATTGAACCATTAATGACCATCCTTCGAGTCTACCAATTCAACCACTTCCAAATCCATTTAACTATAGCTACCAAACTCACATTTCACTATCATTTCTATAAGAACAGCAGGCCTATTTTTTCCCTTATGCAATTAGGGTTAAGTGACTTACCCAGAGTCAGACAGCTATTGAATATTATTTGTCTAAGGCCAGATTTGATTCAGGTCCTCCTGAATCCAGGGGTGGCGCTCTATCCATTGGGCCACCTAGCTGCCCCAAGCATCACCAATTTTGCAAATCCTTTGCAGAAGATCTCTTTTTATAGTACTGTCTTCACCTAATAGTCCAATAACTCATTCAGCAAAGGAAATATGGGATCATCCACTTTTTTGGGGGGAAAGTTTTATTAACATCTTTGCATTTACATAAGTCATTTTTAGTTATACCACCTTCTTTCTTACCACCTGCAGCCCCACTAGAGAACCTTCCTTTGTAACAAAGAAAATGAGTTAAAGTCATAGAAATCAGCTTAACAGCAGTTGTCACATTCCTTGTCCGAAGACCCTCCCTTCTCAAAAAACAACAAAAAAAAATGTGGGTGGGATCTTTCCTCATTTCTTTCCCTGGACAAAATTCCGTTATTGCATTTCTACAGTATTGAGCTTCTTTGGTTCTTATTTTTCATTTGCTTAGTCATAATCATGTTAAGTATTGCTTTTTTCATCTGCTTACTTTATTCTGCTTCAGTCCATATAAAATTTCCCAGCTATCTGTGCATACTTTTAATATTTTCCTGTTTTTTCATACATATAGCACAATTTATCTAGTGATTCCCTATCCAGTGAGTATTCAATTCCTTTTCAAGTCTATTTGGTTTCCCTAGTATATTTTTTTTTCATATTTTCTTATGTCTGAAACTTTTCTTCCTATTTTGACTCAATGGATATGCGTAGCTGGGGGAGGACTAGAACACATGGTTAAATTACTTTACAGCTCTAAAAATATGAAAATAATATATTTGTTCAGCCCCTCCATCATTGGCTTGCCCGATAATTAGTCATCTTTGACAATTTTCTTTTTTTAATTTTATTTATTTATTTTGATTTATCAACAATCACTTCCATGTGCTTTTGGGTTTAATTTTTTTCCCCTTCCTCCATACCACCCTCCCCAAGACAGTGCACAATCTCATGTAGTCTGTACATTTTCATTCCCATTAAACATATTTTCACATTAGTGAGGTTATAAGTAAAAAATTAAAGCCAATAGGAGGAACCATTAGAAAGAGGAAATGAAACTCAACAGAAGAGAAAAAAAATAGCGATTCAGCTTCCATAGTTCTTTCTTTGGATGTGGATAGCATTCTCCACCACGAGGCCTCTGGGGATGTCTTAGATCCTTGCATTGCTGAGAAGGGTTAAGTTTATCAGTATCAGTCATCGCATAACGTGTCTGTTATTGTGTACAACATTCTCTTGGTTCTGCTCACTTCACTCAGCATCAGACCATACAAGTCTTTCCAGGTTTTTCTGAAGTGTTCCTGCTCATCATTTGTTATAACACAATAGTATTCCATTATATTCATATACCACAACTTGCTCAGCCATTCCCCAATTGATGGGCATCCTCTCAATTTCCAATTCTTTGCCACCACAAAAAGAGCTGCTATGAATATTTTTGTACATATGGGTCCTTTTCCCATTTGTATGATCTCTTTAGGATATAGCCCTAGAAGTGCTATTGCTGGGTCAAAGGGTATGCACATTTTTGTAGCCCTTTGGGCATAGTTCCAAATTGTTCTCCAAAATGGTTGGATCATTTCACAACTCCACCAACAATGCATTAGTGTTCCAATTTTCCCACATCTTCTCCAACATTTATTATGTTCCTGTTTTATCATGTTGGCCAATCTGATGGTTGTGATGTGGTACCTCAGAGTTGTTTTGATTTGCATTTCTCTAATACAGAGCATTTTTTCATATGACTATAGATGGCTTTAATTTCTTCATCTGAGAACTGTCTGTTCATATCCTTTGACCATTTATCAATTGGGGAATGGCTTGTGTTGTCTTAATTATTATTCTCTATATATTTTAGAAATGAGGCCTTTATCAGAGAGACTGGTTGTAAAAATTCTTTCCCAATTTTCTACCTTCCTTCTAATCTTAGTTGCATTGGCTTTGTTTGTGCAAAAACTTTTCAATTTAATGTAATCAAAATTATCCATTTTGCTTTTCATAATGTTCTCTATCTCCTGTTTGGTCATGAATTCTTCTGTTCTCCATAGATCTGATAGGTAAACTATTCCTTGTTCTCCCAGTTTACTTATGGTATCAGCCTTTATATCTAAGTCATGAACCCATTTTGACTTTATTTTGGTATATGGTGTGAGATTTGGGTCTATGCCTAGTTTCTGCCATACTCTTTTCCAGTTTTCCCAGCAGTTTTTTTCAAAGTGGGTTCTTATCCCAGAAGCTGGGGTCTTTGGGTTTATCAAATAATAGATTACTATAGTCATTGACTACTGTGTCTTGCATATTTAACCTATTCCACTGATCCACCTCCCTATTTCTTAGCCAGTACCAAGCAGTTTTGATGATTGCTGCTTTATAATACAATTTAAGATCTGGAATTGCTAGGCCACCTTCCCCTGCATTTCTTTTCATTAGTTCCTTTGATATTCTGGACCTTTTGTTCTTCCAAATGAATCTTGTTATTATTTTTTCTAACTCTATAAAATAATTTTTTGGTAGTTTGATTGGTATGGCACTGAATAAGTAAATTAGCTTAGGTAGGATTGTCATTTTTATTATATTAGCTCGGCCTACCCATGAGCAACTGATGTTTTTCCAATTATTTAGATCTGATTTTATTTGTGTGAAAAGTGTTTTGTAATTGTGTTCATAGAGTTCCTGGGTTTGTTTCAGGAGGTAGACTCCTAAATATTTTATAATGTCTACAGTAAGTTTAAATGGATTTCTCTTTCTATCTCTTGCTGTTGGGCTTTGTTGGTAATATATAGAAATGCTGATGATTTATGTGGGTTTATTTTATAGCCTGCAACTTTGCTAAAGTTGTTTATTATTTCAAGTAGTTTTTTTACTTGATTCTCTAGGATTCTCTAAGTATATCATGTCATCTGCAAAGAGTGATAGCTTTGTTTCTTCTTTGCCTATTCTAATGCCTTCAATTTCTTTTTCTTCTCTATTGCTAAAGCTAAGGTTTCCAGTACAATATTGAATAACAGTGGTGATAATGGACATCCTTGTTTCACCCCGATCTTATTGGAAATGCTTCTAGCCTGTCCCCATTATATAATGCTTGCTGAAGGTTTTAGATAGATGCTATTTATTATTTTAAGGAAGACTCCATTTATACCTATGCTTTCTAGTGTTTTTAATAGGAATGGGTGTTGTATTTTTCAAAAGCTTTTTCTGCATCTATTGAGATGATCATGTGGTTTCTGTTGGTTTTGTGTTGATATGCTCAATGATGCTGATAGTTTTCCTAATATTGAACCAACCCTGCATTCCTGGTATAAATCCTACCTGGTCATAGTGTATTATTCTTGTGATAAGTTGCTGTAATCTATTTGCTAATTTTGTTTAAAATTTTTGCATCTATATTCATTAGAGAAATTGGTCTATAATTTTCTTTCTCTTTTTGACTCTTCCTGGTTTAGGTATCAACACCATATTTGTATCATAAAAAGAATTTGGTAAGACTCCTTCTTCACCTATTTTCCCAAATAGTCTATATAGTATTGGAATTAATTGTTCTTTAAATGTTTGATAGAATTCCATGTAAATCCATCTGGCCCTGGAGATTTTTTCCTAGGGAGTTCATCAATGGCTTGTTCAATTTCTTTTTCTGAGATGGGGTTATTTAAGTATTTTACTTCCTCTTCGTTAATCTGGGCAATTTATATTTTTGTAAATATGTATCCATTTCACTAAGATTGTCAAATTTTTGGCATATAGTTGGGCAAAATAATTCCTAATTATTGTTTTAATTTCCTCTTCCTTGGTGGTAGCTTCACCCTTTTCATTCTTGATACTAGTAATTTGGTTTTTTCTTTCTTTTTTTAATTAAATTAACCAAAGGTTTATCTATTTTTGGTTTTTTCATAAAAAGCTCTTAGTTTTATTTATTAGTTCAATAGTTTTCTTAATTTCAATTTTATTAATTTTTCCTTTGGTTTTCAATATTTCTAATTTGGTGTTTAGTTGAGGATTTTTAATTTGTTCTTTTTCTAGTTTTTTTAGTTGTATGCCCAATTCATTAATCTCCTCTTTTTCTATTTTATTTATGTAAGCATTTAGAGATATAAAACTTCCCCTAAGAACTGCTTTCGCTGCATCCCATAGGTTTTGGTATGTTGTCTCATTATTGTCATTCTCTTGAATGAAATTATTGATTGTTTCTATGATTTGTTGTTTGACCCAATCATTTTTTAGGATTAGATTATTTAGTTTCCAATTATTTTTTAGTCTATCTTTCCATGGCCCTTTATTACATATAATTTTTATTGCATCATGATCTGAAAAGGATGCATTTAATATTTCTGCCTTTCTGCATTGGATTGTGAGGTTTTTATGCCCTAGTACATCGTCAATTTTTGTGTATGTGCCATGTACTGGAGAAAAAAGTATATTCCTTTCTATCCCCATTCAGTTTTCTCCAGAGGTCTATCATACCTAACTTTTCTAATGTTCTATTCACCTCCTTAACTTCTTTCTTGTTTATTTTGTGGTTAGATTTATCTAGTGCAGAGAGGGGGAGGCAGGTCCCCCACTAGTATAGTTTTGCTGTCTATTTCTTCCTGTAACTCCCTGAACTTCTCCTGTAAGAATTTGGATGCTATACCATTTGGTGCATATATGTTTAGTAATGATATTACTTCATTGTCTATGGTGCCTTTTAGCAGGATGTAGTTTCCTTCCTTATCTCTTTTGATTAGATCTATTTTTGCTTTTGCTTTGTCTGAGATCAGGATTGCTACCTCCGCTTTTTTTTACTTCAGCTGACGCATAATATATTCTGCTCCAGCCTTTTACTTTTACCCTGTATGTGTCACTCTTTTTCAAATGTGTTTCCTGTAAACAACATATTGTAGGATTATGGTTTTTAATCCATTCTGCAATCTTTCCATTTTATGGGAGAGTTCATCCCATTCACATTCACAGTTATGATTACTATTTGCGTCTTTTTCTCCATCCTTTTTTCCCCCATTTATGCTTTTCTTTCTCCTTTCCCCCCCACTAGTGTTTTGCTTTTGACCACCACCTTCTTCAGTCCCTCCTCCCTTTATTATCCCTTTCCCTTTTCTTCCCCTTTACTTACTGCTTCCTCCCTTTTTCCCCCTCCCTTTTCTTTCCCCTTTTCCCTCCTACTGCCTATAGGGCAAGTTAGATTTCTATACCTAACTGATTATGTTATGCCCTTCTTGAGCCAAATCTGATGAGAGTAAGGTTCAAACAATGCTCCCTCCCTTCTTTCCCTCTGCTGTAATAGGATTTTGTGTCTTTTCCTGTAATGTAATTTACCCTTGTCTGCCTCCTCCTTTCTCAGTACATTTTCTAAGATCAATCCACTTATTTGGATCCATTTAACCCACTTGATTAGATTTTTTTTATCATTACATCAAAGTCAACTAATATCCACCCCTTTATGTATACTCCTTTAACATGGTGTAATAACAATACAGTTCTCAAGTTGCAAGTGTCATCTTCCGTAGGGTGTAAACAGCCCTTATTAACAACATATTGTATCTTTCTGTCCCATTTACCTTTTTATGTCTTCTTGAGTCCTGTACTTGAAGATCAAATTTTTTGTTGAGCTCTGGTCTTTTTATCAGGAAAGTTTGGAAGTCTCCTATTTTGTTGAATATCCATCTCCTCCCTTGAAAAATGATGCTCATTTTTGCTGGGTAATTGATCCTTGGCTGCATTCCAAGCTCCTTTGCCTTATGGAATATCATGTTCTATTACCTACGGTCTTTTAATGTAGAAGCTGCAAGGTCCTGTGTAGTCTTTACTGTGGTTCAATGATATTTAAATTGTTTTTTTTTTGGCTGCTTGCAGCACCTTCTCTTTCATCTGGTAATTTTGGAATTTTGCTATTATATTCCTTGGTTTCAATTTGGGATCTCTTTCAGGTGGTGATGGTGTATTCTATGGTTATTTTTTCTGGTTCTAGGACTTCAGGGCAGTTTTCCTTTATGATTTCCTGAAAGATACTGTCCAGGCTCTTTTTTTCATCATGATTTTCAGGTAGTCCAATAATTTTTAAATTGTCTCTCCTGGATGATTTTCCAGGTTGGTTGTTTTACCGATGAGGTATTTTATGTTTTCATATACTTTTTTCATTTTTTTGTTTCTGTTTCACTGATTCTTGCTCTCTCATAGAGTCATTAGTTTTCATTTGTCCTTTTAGATGGGTGGTACAGGGTGTTTATCTGCCTGGGGCCCCTTGCAGTGCTGCCTCCCTCATTTCTGCTAATGCACTGGGAGATTCTTTTGTGCTAGAGTGCTGAGACACCTGGTGGTTTGCCGAGCTGGCCTCCATCAGTGCCTCCCCACCCTTACTGAGGCACTCTGAGGTCCAGGTGTTGGTGTTTGCCTGCTCTACCACCTGGGCTTCCAGATTTCTTTGCAATTGGAGGCTGCAGGGCTCCAACAGCTCACCGAGTGTTGGGCTGGAACCAGCAAGGCCAGAGCTTTAGGAAGACTTTAGGTTGCTTTCTTTAGCTCCTTTCATATAAATGAAACAGGGTACTGATCCTCCTGGGGCCCCTTGTAGTTCTTCCTCCCTTATTTTTGCTGAGGCACTGGGAGACCCATTTGCTGGGCTGCTGCACTATTGCTTCCCATCTTTCTTCTAGTTCAGGTGTTCCAGTGTTTTTTTTCTGGGGTGATATTTTCTGGGATTTCAGAGGTTGATAGGGGAGAGTGAGAGCAGCTACCTTTTTACTCCACCATCTTGGCTACCGGAATCAGAAGTCCCAATTTTCTGTGTAAGATTTCTCCCTTATTATTAGAGTCTTTTTGGAGTAATGTTTCATGTGGTTAGTGACTCTGAATTTCTCTTTTTGAAAACCGATTGCTTTTACCCCTTGACCATTTATTCATTCTTCTCTAGAATGATGTATTCATGAAAGTGCCCATTTGGGGTCATGAAGAATATCAAGTCATGTATACTCTTGCCTTGTTTGGGCAAAGAGGACTGGCAAGTCTGTTTTCTTAATCAAAAAAACCATAGATCATGGGCTTAGGAAAAGCACAGGTTAGAATAGCAGTTTTGGTGAAAGAACAATATTTGTATTATTAGCATGGTGTTAGAAATCTCAGTCTGTCAGGAAGTTCGTCAATGCACGTTTCCAAGGAGAAGCCATGTCTTCAATAAATGTTGAAGTAGAACTTGATGGGAAAATATAATCAATAATGGGTTAATCAACGTGGTGCAGAAACCACTGGCAGTTAAATTTTATGTATTTGTTCTGTTACATTTTAAATAAAAATGAGCAAGGCATCAAAAAAACGAACACCAGTTACAGGACCTGATTATCTCTCCATGTAGTGACCGAGGAAACTCCTTATCAGGAGAAGAAATTTCATTTCAGACTTGGAGAAATTATTCATTTGATTTGCTATTTGCAGATGTTATTTTATTTTTCTGAAGTGCAAAATGAAGATGATTTGATGGGATATTACAGAATGGAGAGGAAAGAAGAAATAAAAAGAATAATGTCGTAATTCTCAAACAAGTAGTGGGAGAAAAGCTTCTGACCTCACATTAAAAACTGTGTTTAAGGAAAACATCGCTTACATTTTCCAGGGGAAAAAAGTTCCTTCTCTATCTAAAGCCTGCTCAGTAGGCTTTCAGTCACTTCAGTTAAGTCTGAAACCTCAAAGGCCGTCAAAGACAAAGGGAACAAGACTCATTCACCGTGCCCCAGAAAGACCAAGCTCTGAGAATGGGTGGAAGAGGCAGCAAAGCCAAGTTAAACCTAGTGTCAAGAAAACTTCTTCAAAATGGGATCTGTCTAGAAGCAAAAAGGGCAAACGAAACCATTTTCCATCCCAAGGTAATTTAGAATTTTAGCAAGAAAGGTTTATCATGCTAGGTTGAGAACGGAGCACAGAGTGAGAGTGGAGCATAGGTTGAGTCCCAGTAACCCAGCAGGAGGCTTCAGTGGAGACTAAATTAGCAGTGGCAGCTTCTGAATCCCTCAGCCCCCAGACAGTAAGGGGGTCAGCAAAGGGTTAGGAGGAGATTGCAGGTATCCCTTATGAGCACCAAGTGCAGGAGTCCATGGCCTTGTCCATACTTGGATTTTTAGTCTTGGGTCCAAGTTTTAGGGTGAAGAAGAGAACTAGCCCATCAGAGCTTGTGGCCACAGAGGAGCAGGAGCCCTTAACACAGTTCCAGAAAGGAAAATAGTGCTTGTGGTCACTCAAAACCCATGACACTGGCCAGAAGAGTAGTAGACACACCTTGGAAGGATTGAAAGTAAGCTAGCTCTGAAAACAGCTACACAAAAAATAAATAAGTAAATAAACCCAGACGACTGGGACAGTGTGCCTTCCAACCCAGGAGTCCCATCCAACTTTAATATAAAGTTAAAAGTTCAGAAATAGGCTAAATCAATGAGCAAACAACAACAACAAAAGATTCTGGCCATAGAAGATTGTTATAGTGACAGAGAAGATCAAAACACAAACTCAGACGAAGACAAAAGTAAAAAGTTCTACATCCAGAGCTGCCAAGAAAAATGAGAACTGATCTCAGATCTAAAAATATTTCCTTGAAGAGCTAAAAAAGGGTTTCAAAAATCAAATAAAAGAGGGGCAGTTAGGTGGCACAGTGGATAGAACACTGACCCTGGAGTCAGGAAGACCTGAGTTCAAATCCAATGTTTGACAAGACATTTGACACTTACTACCTGTGTGACCCTGGGCAAGTCACTTAAGCCCAATTGCCTCACCAAAAAAAAAAAAATCTAATAAAAGAGCTAGAGGAAAAATTGAGAAAAGAAATGACAGCAATGTAAGAAAATAAAGGAGGGGGGAAGAGTCAACAGCTTGGTAAAGAAAGCACACACAGGGGTAAAAAAGTATTGAAGAAAGTGTTTATACCTTAAAAAGGAGAATAGGCCAAATGGAGAAAGAGGCATAAAAATCCAATGAAAAGAAGAATGCCTTAAAAAGCAGAATTGTCCAAGTTGAAAAAAAATGTACAAAAATTTTGCTGAAGAAAGAACTATTAAAAAAAAAGAACTCCTTAGAATTGGACAAATGGAAAAGAAGGTACAAAAGTTTAATGAAGAAAGTAAGTCTTTGAAAATGGAATTAGACAAGTGGAAGCTAATGAGTCCAAGAGACATCAAGAAGCAATGAAAAAAAATAAAAATAAAAAAAATGGAAGATAATGTGGAATAGTTTATTGGAAAAACAACTGACCTGGAAAATAGATTGAGGAGAGATAATTTAAGAAGTATTAGACTATCTGAAAGCCATGATTAAGAGACTAGATATCATATTTCAATAAGCTATAAAGGAACACTGTCCTGATATCCTAGAAGTAAAGGGAAAAAATAGAGATCGAAAGAATTTATTAATTACCTCTTGCAAGATATACCAAAATGAAAAATCCCTGGAATGTTATGGCCAAATTTCAGAACTCCCAAGGCAAAGAAAAAATATTGCAAGCAGCTAGGGGAAAAAAATCAAATATCACAGAGCCAGAGACAAGATAATCCAAGATTTCGCAGCTTCTACAGTAAAAGATCAGAGTGCTTTGGAATATGATATTCCAGAGGGCAAAGGTGTTCAGATTGTAACCAGGATTCACCTTATCAGCCCAACTGAACATTATCCTTCCAAGGAAAAATAAGACATTCAGTGAAACAGAGGACTTTCAAGAGTGTGTGTTGAAAACACCAGAGCTAAATAGAAAAGTTGGCTTTCAAATACAAGACTCAAGAAAAGCATAAACAGATAAACAAGAAAGAGAAATCATAAGAAATTCAAGAAGGTCACACTATAATCATACATGGCAAGATGATACTTGTAACTCCTAAGAACTTTTTCTTTATTAGGACAGTGAGAAGAAGGTTTATACATAGCTGTAGGGCATGGGTGTGACTTAAATGTGATGGGATCATCTCTTAAAAAAAATTAAGAGGTAAGAAAGAGGAATGCACTGGGAGAAGGAGAAGAGAGATGTAGAATGGGGTAAATTATCTCACATAAAAGAGCCATAAAAGATTTTTTTTTTACAGTGGAGAGGAAGATGGGGGAGGTGGGAGGGAGCACTTGAACCTTAACCTCATTCAATTGGCTCAAATAGAAAATAACATCTACACTCCTTTGGGTATAGAAATCTATCTTAGCCTACAGGAAATAAGAGAGGGAAGGGGATAAAAGAAAGAGTAGGGCTGATAGAAGAGAGGACAGATTGAGGGAGGCAGTAGTGAGAAGCAAAATAATTTTGAGGACAGACAAGGTGAAGGGAGAGAGCAGGATAAATGAGAAGGGGGGATAGGATGGAGAGAAATATAATTAGCAATCATAACTGTTAGGGAGAAAAGCTTTTATAGCAAGTATCTGTGGTAAAGGACTCATTTCTCAAACAGAGTCAAATTTATAAAAATAAAAGCCATTTCCCAACTAATAAATGGTTAAAGGATATGAACAGGCAATTTTTAGATTAAGTAACCAAAGCTATCTGTAATTACATGAAAAACTACTCTAAATCACTATTGATTAGAAAAAATACAAATTAAAACAACTCTGAGGTACCATCCCTCACCTCTCAGATTCCATAATATGACAGAAAAGGAAAATGATAGATGTTGGAGAAGATGTAGGGAAATTAAGACACTAATGCACTATTGGTAGGATTGTGAACTGATTGAACCATTCTGTAGAGCAATTTAGAATTATGACTTCAGGGCCATAAAAGAATGTATATCCTTTGACCTAGCAATACCACTACCAGGTCTATATCCCAAAGAAAGAAAAATAAAAAGGGGAAAAGGATTTATATGTATAAAAACATTTATACCAGCTATTTTAATGGTGACAAAGAATTGGAAATTGATATGTCCAACATTTTGGGAATGGCTGACCAAGTTATGGTATATAATTGTCAGGAAATATTATTGTGCTGTTGAAAGAAATTATTAGAAAGATGCTTTCAGAAAAACACCTGGAAAGACTTACATTAAGTGATGCAAAGTGAAGTAAACAGAACTAAGAATAGTATATACAGTAACAACAATACTACATGATGAAGAAATGTGAATGACTTAACTGTATATACATTGATGCAAGAAAATTCCAAAGAACTTATGATGAAAAATGCTATCCATCTCCATCAAAAAGAATTGATAAAGTCTGACTGCAAATTGAAATGTACTTTTTTAACTTTAAATTCATTTTCTTGTTTGGGGGGGAGGGTATCTGTTTTCTTTCACAACATGAGTAATGTGGAAATATGTTTCACATCATGTGCATGTATAACCTATATCTAAGTGCTTCCCTTCTAAATTAGGGGGAGGGGAAGGAAGGAGGGAGAGAATGTGGAACTCATTTTTTTTAAATGAATATTAAAAATTGTTTATACATGTAAATGGAGAAAGAATAAAAATATTAATTTTAAGTATTTAGCACTGTACCTGACACATAGTAGGTAACATAAATGCTTATTACTTTCCTTTCCCTCCTTTTTCCAAACTAACTTCTTACTTATTTTATATTCATGGTATATTTACTTAGAGATGCCTGCTTTGTCTCTTCTGATCTGAGGTTAGCACCCTTAGGGTAAGGATTTTTTTTTTCATTTTGTATTTGTATTGTTAGTGCCAAGTATACTCTGGTATATAGTAGGCACTTAATAAATGGTTTAATTAATGAATTATGTTTACAGATTTAAAAGTAAGAAAATTAAAAAAGGAAAGTCCCTCTATAGCAAAGACTTAAAAGTATTGCCACTGGCACCAAATAACATGGATTCAGTGCCTGAATACTCCTGACATACAGCTGTCCGAAAATGGAACATCCTCATGTAGGAGAGCTTTGACAAATTGAGAGCAAACACATAGGAAAATTTAAATTCTCACTGAGGCAATAGGGGGGAAATGATCATCTTTCAAATATGGGTCTGTCTCAGTCCCTAAAGATGATGACAAAGGCTGCAGAAGCCTGGATCCAACTTTCCGGTCCAGAGATGACTAGATGGCACAGTGGATAGAGAAGTTGCCCTGCAGTCAAGAACATGTGTTCAAATCCAGCTTTAGACACTTACTCAGACAGTTATGTGACTCTAGGCAAATTAATTAACTTAGATCTTCCTCGATTGCTTCAATGTAAAATGGAGATAATAGTAGTACCTACCTCCCAAGGATGTTGTGAGGATCAAATAAGATACATCTCTAAAGTATTAATCACAGTGCCTGAGATGTAGTAAGCACAGGATAAATGCTTGCTTGCTTCTTTCTTTACTTCCTTTCTCCCTTCCTTTCCATTTTTTCTTCCTTTCATCTTTTCTTCCATCCTCCCAACCATCCATCCATCTTTCCTTCCTTTCTTCCTTCTTTCCTCCCTCCCTCTCTTCCTCCCTTCATTTGTTCCCTAGATAGCATCCTTTCACCAACCCTTAGAACTCTCAGCATTGCCTTTGCCTCATGAGCCCAGCATGTGCTGTAGACCAGGCAGAAATTTCCCCCTTCAGTGTATCCCTGTTATAGCTATGTCCTCATAGCTACCTGTAAGAATCAGTCAGAGAATACCTGCACCTCCTCTCGAATTGGAGGTAGATAGAATATTTATTAGACACTAATATAACTCCTTGACTTAAAGATAATCACACATAACATGTTTATGTGTGTATATATATATATATATATTTATACATACATACACACACATAGACACATGTATATACATACTACATACACATACACATACACATTATATATGCACACAGAGTATATATACATATACAAATATTATATATGCATATATGTGTGTATATATATATATATATATATACAAATTATATGTATATACGTATATATGCACATACATAAAATACACAGAGACACACACATACACGTGCATTTTTTTAAATGAAATCTCCTACCAGGTCTTGCTGACTCTTAACACTCTCTCCATTATGCTTGTTCTGCCTGATATCTGAGACTTAATCACATTTATAATGTTTGAGTTGTGTTTAGCAACTTCTGGAAGAAGCCAATGTTCGGGAAGTCCTAAGTTATAGAGAGCAGCACTTGGGTAATGCATGGCAAGTCCTTCTGATAGACTGCATAGGACTCCAAGGTATAGATATTGGCATTTGCACAGAAGTTTTAGAGGAAATGGAGTTTTGTTAATAAGATAGATGAAACAGAAATGGAGGTTAAGGAGAAGATTTGCATTTTACCAAGAGATTCCCATGTCACCAAATATTCTAAGGTGGGGGCCTGCCCAGATTACTTAAACACAATTACATAGATGAGAATCTGGGGATCAAAACCCCATAAAGAGTATAATTAAAAGGGCTGCCCCCCACCACCCCAGGCTTCAGGGCAAGTGTGCTTTGAGTGTTTGCAAGGCCTCATTGGGTCCTATTTAAAGTAGGGCACAAGGTAATTAAATTTCCATTGTACTCCTGGGAGGCAGGTACCCTTCTACAATAGCCCTTAGAGTATAGTGGTTAGTTTTAGACCCAAAATCAAACCAACCAAAACCTTCCTCTTTGGCGCTATGCAGAATTCCCATGCCATAGTCATGAGAACTGAGATTTTAAGAATATTGTTTAGGATATAGAAACAGCCCCAAATCTTCTAAATATATCTTCCTAGCTCTTGTACTGGGATTTTTTTTTCCCAACTAACTTTGTTTTGAACTTTGAACTTTGTTGGATAAAGGCAAGGGGACAAAAGGCGCCTTTCTAAGTTTCACCTTCTAATCTCATTGAAACTGTCATGCTTCATCTCCAGAATCAAGTTAGTTTCTTCTTCTGTCATAGGTTTAGATATAAAACTTAGGGGCTGGACAGTTTGTCGTATTACTTTTGAGCTTCAACCTGTGAGCTTATGCCCAGAGATTACGAGTTGAAATAACCAATCGGGCTTAATGAGTCTTTTAAAAGAGGTATTTACCAAGGTGATATAGTAAGTAGAGTTGGATAAAACTCTTGCCCACCTTCTTCAGCCCTTCCTTTCAAAAATAAAAGAGACATATTTTCCTACAAGTTTTTTTTTTAACAGAATCTAATGGAAAATGAGACCAAACATGGAGAAGGGAGTAAAGCACAGCTTATGAAAATCTTGGCTGGACATTATCTTCTCCCCTTTCTGGGGTCATCATGAAGCCCCACCCCCACATCAAGAAGCATGATGTAGCTTTCTTCCAAGCTCCTCATAAAGTCCGAAAGTTTCCTTTTGCTGGCACATTTAGTTTTTCACTGGCTTCCATTTCAGCCACTGTTGTAAGTGTATCAATGAGAAATCTGACTCTTCCAACCATCCTATGACACCCTACGTCGTATGACATAGGGCATCCTGTGATTAAGGTGTGTAGGGAGGGAGGAGGGAAGAAGGAGCCTCCAAGTGATTCTCTTTAGGAGCTTAGGTGGAAAATCTTCTGTCACTAAGGTGGCCAAATACTGTTAAGATGCATTCCAGATTGGCTTGCTTCTTTATCCAAAAAACAAAAACAAACAAAACAAAACCAAAAAGCAGAGTGTTACTGAGTCACTTCAGTCAGTCCCAAGACACTGCCTATATAACATAAGTTAATTTCATGAGATGGCTGAAATCATTCTATTCCTTCTCCATTTTATCAACTCTATTATTCATACTTAATCCAATGTCCTTATATGATCCATTATTTCAATAGAGGTGTTCTCGGTTGATAATTTAGGAATCTCATCTAGTGTATTAATATATTTGGTCATGGTCCATTACTTGGACACAAATGATTTCCCAGAAAATCTGGGAGGTCACAAGGTCATGTATGAAGAGAGACCTGCCTCTCTTCCCAAACTTCCTTTCACCTTTCACAACCTTCCTACTCCTCCACTGTTCTTATGCTTGCTCCCCCACTGTGTTCCTCCCTAGAGCAATGTACATAGGTCTCCTGAGTTTCCCTCACATGTGATTCATCATCTCCTGGCTCCTTGTACTTGCACTGGCTCCCCAGTAATCAGCAGGGCTCTCTCTCCTCATCACCTGCTGTTAGTTTTCCTAGGATCCTTCTAGATTCAGCTCAAGCCAACTTTCTCTAGTAATGCTTTCCTACCTCCACGCTCTTCTCTAATGTTGGTGTCTTCTTTCTCAGATCACCTTGCTTTTTCACTGGGTAGATCTTCAGTATACAGAGTCATCTGCATGCTATCTCCCATACTGAAATGTGGGCTTCCTGAAGGCATTAACAACGTTAGGGTTTTTGTTTGTTTGTTTGTTTTCCCTTTCTTCATATGTCCAGTGCTTAGCATAAATCCTGGTACAATAGTAAGCACTTAAAAAAAATGCTTGTTGACCTATTGGCCTGCCTCAAGTCTCACACTGGTAAAAATCTAAGGCAGAATTTGAACTCAGACCTTGTGGGATTTTTAAAATTATGCCACAGGACTTAAAACTACAAGAATACACATCTTCCTCATCATTTTTTATCACCCGCTTCTCCCACCCACTCCAAACAGATTCTCTCTTTATGGCAACTGAAACTGATAGGATTCAGTATGAGTTTTTAAGGGAGCTGAAAGAAATAGAAAGTTTTTCATTCTGGGGCAAGGCTACATGCAGTGTCTGTCCCGTAGGGCATCAATGTCAAAAAAGGAAAATGCATTTCAACCCCACACAGTCAAAGGTGTTAGATCTTCCCCACACACAGCCAAGGCTGTTATCTAGGTCATCTTTCCCTGTCCATCATAAAAATGTGTGTTGGATTGAAGTAGACTTTGGGGCAGGGTAGGGGGAGTGTAGCTAGGGACTGTGCTGCCCTTAGCAAAGGCGGTGAATTAAGCAGGGGCAGCATATCCTCCAGCAATTGATATAGATATATTGCAACATGATGTCTGTGATGTCCCAAAAGACTAGACTAACCGATGAAGTTAGTGGTCAACCATCATTACAGCATTAATCTGTGGTCAACCATCATTACAGCATTAATCTGGGCAAAGAAAACCTTAATTTATTTTTGTTTGACATAAATGATCAATTTGATCATCTAACTTTGAAAAAAAATTCAGGATTTTATTGTTTTCTAAGCTATATGGTGAACTATGTTTTTCTCAGATGTAACTGAACATGGTTGTGATGAAGATGAGCCTGTAAGGATTGTTCAGTGGACCATAGACCTTACCATTCTGTGCAGATGGCAAGTGTTCTTCCCTTTATAATTCATTTGCAGTGCGAATTGCTCTATGTGACCGGACTTTCTGATTCACACATGAGAAATTATTTAGATAATTGCCATTATGGAGATTCATCTCTTAGGAAAATAAAAAAGGCATAGAATTGTATTAAAAGCTATTGAAAAATATAATATAGGTCCAAGTTTTCTTAATCCTTTTTTGGTGTAGAGAAAAATAAAGAAACAAACATATCTCTAGTCATTTCTTACTAAATCTTTATGGAGAGGTTCCCTTTCAAACCACCCACCCCCACTTATTTCTCTTACTTCTTACTCACTAATTTGATAAACTAAGCTATCAACTGAGCCCTTTCTATTGTTAAGATGTGTCTGTGTATGTACTTACATGTGATAAGAATCCCAGGGGAACCTCACAGCAAACACTGCTTGATGCCTCCCTTTATGTGACAGGGAAATGCCTATTTCTGCCAAAGGTCCAGAATTCCAGAGTCAAAGGAATGTCTCCAAGTTAGAGTCACTTTAGGGACAATCATTGATATTATCCAGTAGACAGCAGTAAAAGGAGGCTATAGCTTAATTCGATCCAAAATCATTAAAAACAACAACAAGAAACAACAAAAAAGGTTGGTCCAAGGGAGTTTCACCTGTGGATGGTGAATGGCGTAGACCCTTTGGGCCGTATTGCCACAGGCTCTCTCGGTTTACTAATCTTTATAATTTCACATTAGTCCCCTGAACTCACACTACATTCTAGCCAAACTGGTCTCCCTATTCCAGCCGTTAGTGCTACGTCCTTTGAAAGGACTCAGGGGAGATTCATTAAATGGATGGTTCTCTAAGGTCATTGTGAAGGGAGAAAAATGTTTCATCTCCTTTCTTAGAATTTCATCAACTCCAGATCTTCATGGGAGTGCAGTGCCTGTGTCCTTCATGACTCTTGTGATTCTGCATGCTAATTGGACTTGGTTCTTATTCCAAAGAGCATTTGCCACAGGGGATCTCTTGGAAATGATGAAGTAGAAGAGAACTCTCAGAATTCAAAATGACTCTCCATGACAATATAATGTTTATGTGACATAGAGAAGAACAAATAGAACTCCAGCCCCAAAAGGAGAGATATTCCTGAGATCATTGGTTGTGGTTTGGGATTCATCAGGTCCCATGCATTGGGGGACTTCATATTCTGGAGACTGTTCACATGCCTGACTCCTCCAGACAAAGTTATTGAGACCACTGCTGCCACTATGTGCCATGAAATACTTACCCCATAAAAACAATCATGACTAAAGTAAGGAATAAACAGACCCTTTCCCCTTCAAATTCATGACCCTAAATGTGCTGAATGCCCATTCCAATAGAATGTAAACTTTTTAAGGCTAAGACTGTTTGGTTTTGATCTTTGTATACCCAGCACATAGCAAAGTACCCAGAACAGGGTAGGTGCTTAATGGTTTTTTTTTTCAATGAATATCATTATTCTCTGATTTTTTTTTTGTTTTGTAAAGGCTATCCCAAATGTTTATTTTCATAGGATTTTGCTAGCATAAAATTAAGCAAATTTGTATAATATTTTAATATTTAAAAATCAGCTTCCTTGAAATAAACCAGTTATGTTGGTGAAGTAAAAGTATTTCCATTTTATAGTTGAGGAAACCGAATCTATACAAGATTAAATGACCTTCCTAAGGTCAAATGGTTAGCAACTTTCTCTCATTCCAGCTCACTTTCTCTTGGGCCACACTCAGTCTCAGGGAGAAAAATGGAAATGGCAGTAAGCCTGTCCTGATATGATTTCTTCTGTTCTCCCAGTGGGGTCCACCTGCTACAAAGTGAGACTCTGAGGGATTTACCATAGGAAGCAATGTCATAAATCAGGGACGCTTTTCCTTTATCCTGAAAATTTTATCAAAGGGCTTTGGCTTTGCCTCATTTCACCATCAGCTATCAAACATGGCAGTTGCATGACAGCCAACTGGTGGATTTCATTTGTAGTGTCAAGATCGAAGCTCAATACGAGGATCGTGGTGGTCAAGTTGTTGCTTGTCCTTCAATCTCAGAGGAGCATGGCATCAAGAAGGTAACACCATGACTTGCACTCAACTTGGATTTAAGTGAAGGAGGGATGTGCAAAGTCACTCACTTCACTTTCTCCTATGGAGCCATATGAGTCTGGCAGCAAGACATAAATCAGAACGACTGGAAATGGCCCCGGATGCAATAAGAGACGTGGGGAAACTGACACTTTGGAAAGTGACGGTTCTCACTGTGATTCTCACGGGCCATCCTCTCCCAAGATCACCCCCTTATTCTACATAACGTATGATACGATTCCTGTAACAAAGCAAACATCAATGGCTATTTGAGTTTTAATTAGACTATTTGACAGAACAGTGTGAACACTGTGAGCACTGTTGTGCTTCTGCCTAAGGAATCTTGACTTTCTCTGTGATAAAAATAGACATAGTCTGAAGATGGATCAATGGCCCTGATGAAGTCATATTTTAGGGGAAGAATAGTTGTGCTATCACTAATTGGTGAGACCATCTCAATGTTTTTCAGATCAGTAACAGGAAGGCATATCAGGAGGCCAAGCCTCTGGATCCCTGGGCCAATCTAGACTTGGAAGCATCAGGAACACACAATGAGACTGTGGACTCTAAGTAATGCAACTAACTCAGGGTTCTTTATATATGAACATATTTTTCCTTTATTTGAACTTCAGTCACTTATGGAAAATTAATTGGCTACATTAAAAATCTGTTAGCTATCAAGCATGATCAATAGATCGTAGGAGGCTAATTAGTGAGAAGACTCATGAATCATCGCAGAGTAGCTGGCCAACTGTAGTGGGTGGGCCTGGAAGAAGCTTCCCTTTATTCTGAGTTCCTCATGCCTGAGTGGATATTCATTCAGAAACAGGTATTTGCAACAAATCCGATCTTCAGAGGCAGATTCACTATAGGGGGCAGAAAACATTCCTTCCTGTGCTCCTTGGCAGACCACACCTGGTGTGTTGTTGGGTGTGCTTTGTGTCCCAGTTGAGGATAGGTATTAAACACCTGGAGAAAATCCAAAGGAGGACAGTCAGGGTGAGGAAGGACTTGAAGTACATAGGACATGTGCTGACTGAGAAAGCTGCTCATGGTTAGTCTGAAGAAGGCAAGCCTCAAGGAGCACGCAATAGCTGGCTGTGAATATTCAAAGGCCCATTGTCTAGAACAAGGATTCAGCATCCAGTGTATGGACCCACACGGAAGAACCGATGTCAAAAGGAAGACATTGCAAAGACGCAAATGTCAATCAACCAACCAGACAGCGAATATTTATTAGCACAGACTGTGTTAGGGCATGTGCTTTATGATTGGGAACACAGAGACAAAAAAAAAAAATAGTCTCTGTCCTATAAGAATTTACATTCTGCTAGTGGATGGAGAGAGACATGGTGGGGGTGGGAAACTTCCTAGCTTATCACTGTCCTAGAGTGAAATGGGATGTTTTGGAGGGCAGTGAACTCCCCTTTATTGTAGGGTTTCAGAAGAACACTAGATAACCCCTTGTTGTGGAAGGTAAAGGAATAAGTGGGGCTCCAAGCCCTTTGGGGTAGCTCACAACTCTGAACTTCAGTGATTCTTAGATTTTCTCTTTCTACTTTCTATAGCTATAATCTATAGATTCACAAAAGCAGTACATTCCACTCCAAAAGCAGTGCTATAAGGACCCGACATACTTCAATGGATCTGTAACCTCACTGACCTGTGTACTCTCAAGTATGATCCAAATTACCAGCAATCTATTATTCTTCTATCTGTGTGACTCCTGCCATGCTTGTCCTTTCAGAATTCTTCTCCTGAATATCCTCTCAATGTGCAGTACTCTGCCCTATAAGCGTAATTATATTTATTGGATACCCATGGAACACCAGGGCTATCTGTTATGCTCCGATCCCATGAGATAACTAGCTTACCTCTCTTTCCACCAAACAATCAATGAACATTTATTAATTATATGCTATGTTCCATACACTGTGTGAGCCACTGGAGAAAAGAAGAAAAAAGTGACCCACCCCCCCCCCAAAAAAAAAAAAAAGAAAGGAAAGGAGAGAAAAGGGGGTAGAAGGGAGGGCAATGGAGGAGAGGGGAGTAAAAACAGAGTAATATAAGTAGGTGTAGGTTGTTTAGAAGGAAGGACACTGGCAGTTGGGGGAGCAGGAAAGGTTTCATGTCCAAGGTGCTGCTTGAGTTTCATCTTGATAGAAAAGAATTTTTTTGAAGAATGGAGAGAATGCATTCTAGGGATGTGAGATGGTCAATGTAAAAACTTGGGGATGACATATGAAAGCCATATGTGAGGAAGAGTGTGGATGGCAGTTTGGCTGCTTGGCCACAGTCTATGGTGTTTTAAGGGGAGATGTACAATGATGCTGGAAGGATAGGGTGGGACCAGGCTGTAAAGGCCTTAAAAAGCCAGAGGAATTGTTTTGTGTCCTATGGAAAGCCACTAGATATCATTTAGTCAGTGAGCCAAATGGCCAGATCTGTACTTAAGGAATCTCATTGGTTGCAAACGTCTTTAATGACAGCTTTTACAGTACCTCTGATAAATATGCCACTCATGACGGCTCTCTGCTACCTGCTTTTGACGTCTGTGTCATCCCACTATCCTTCAAGTCAGCTGCAGTTTTCTCTGGCTGGGTCCTGTGTGGTTGACAGGATACTTAACCTGTCTGCATCCTAGTTTCCGCATCTCTGCAATGAACTCTAAGGCCCTTTTAGTTCCAAATCTGGGATCCCAGAACATTGTGGCCTTTCATGATTCACAGCTATCTGTCATCACTGTGAAAGTGTTAATGTTAAAAATATCACCGCATTCATGGCAGCAGGTACCCTGAGATCATTCAGAACATTGTGTGATTTCCCAAAGGTAATACAGAATGATGTTCTCTTTCTATTCAAATCTGAGGGCAGCATTTTATTGACCTGTGGTGTCTGTCCAGGATATGATGAATTAACTCAAAGGAGTTAACCATCCATTCAACTGCATGCAGCAATCTCAGAAATGGTTTAGAAAACCTTTTTGATCCATTTTGATATTCTAGGATTAATAACTAGGCTTATCTCTTTTGAAGGATTATGACTGTCATTTGGGAGACTGGGGCATGTCCCAGGGCTTGATGCAAAGAGCAGCATGTCTTCGGGAATCCTGAGTGTTTAGACGACTCAACAAGGAATTCCATTTGGCCTTCTTTGGGGGCCTCCTCCATGACCCTGCCTACGAAGCCAATATTTAGAATGTTTTGTGGTTCCCCAGGAAAACTGGCCTGTTCTGTAGATTACCTTTTCTTTCCACTATAAATGCTAATGAAGGCCTTTCCCATACATTAGTAAGAGCTGTTCTGAATGAAGTGGCTTCTCTGTTCCTTTCCTGAGTAGTTTGTTAAACTACTGCACTTATTATGCATGAACGGTGGTAGTGATGGGGGGACAAAGGGAACTTTTATGTCAGCTCATCTCTAGCACTTCACAGAAGTGCCAGAAGAAGATATGTCACCCTGCTCTCCCTGACTTGGAGAAAGCAGGGGATTCCAGCTACCTCCTTTGGCCAGGGGTGATCACCTGAAGATCCACTCCAAGAAGAGATGAAATGGAGTCATATTCTCCTGTTAATACCCTCTGATCTATTGGGAATTCCCCTGACAAGCCATTTTTTCTCTCTGCAAAATCAGGGTGTGTGTTTTTCAGGACAGAGCTTAATGGCAGGTCCAAAGCTTGGGGTATGCTGGGGGGAGGGATGGGGCACTCTCTGCAGCTTTCCCGCTTTGTCCCCACAAAAAACAAGGACATGGAGAATCATCTTTAGACATTGTCCATTGCCACTATTTCACAGTCATAAATTAAGCAGGTGAGGCTAAGTCTGAGCTAGAAAGGCCAGGAATTTGTGTTTTCAAGAAGCTAATTCCTATCCAGATCGTGAGTCCCCAGGTCTTCTTGCATTGCCAACACTCCTTTGAAAGCATACCTTGGAAGACTCCTTCATTTCCCAACGTGGACTGACAGGAGCTCAGTTTGAATCCTGGCCATGCCACTTAGGCACAGGTGAGCTTCAGCAGTCACTGCCCTCTTCAGGCCTCAGTTCCTCATCTGTAAACTGAAGGGGCTGTCCACGTGGCCTCAGCTCCTATTGCAGCCCTCAACGGCCAAAAATCTTTCTCTGCCTCATCCACTGTTGGACCACGACTTCACATTGTGTGTCAGCCTCTATATCAGGCACAAAAGAGGAGAGAAATAGGGCTGAGATCTGGCCCCACACCCTCGGGGGAGTTTTAAATAGAAGGGGAAATAAGACAGGGAAGCAAATAAGTACTGTCCAATGACGTGAGGCAGTCAACAAGCATATCTAATGTTACTATGTGCTAGGCGTCATGCTAAGCTCTGAGGGTACAAGGGGAAAAAAAGACAGGTTGCCTTCCAGGAGCTAACCTACAGAGTGGGGAGAAACACATCAATACCTAGGCATGCATAAGAAAAATGCAAAACATTCCCCGAGGCCATCCATCCCTGAGCCCATGCTGTAAGCCTTCCCACTTTGGTTGGATCTACCAAAGTTGGTGCGTAATGGGAGCAGGGGCAGTGCCATGGCCAACCCTGGTCACCGTGATGTGGTCAATCCTCTACTTGAAAATAGTTCTCTACACTCAATCAAATAAGATCCATCCTCTGCCATATTTCCCCCCCTTTTCTGCTCTATACTTATTGCTTTAGCCAAACCACCACACCTGCTGTCCCTTGAGCACTCCCAGTGCCTCCCCACCTCTGTGTTTCTTCTCCCTGACACCCTAGGACCTGAATGCTCTGCCCCACTTCTTCCTCTCCATTTCTACTATTGAAATTGTGTAGAAGAGCCTTTACCTTGAAGTCCTCATCCATACAGCAGTTTCTTTTGAATTCATATAATTCCATGTACCTTTCTTGATCTATTTAGTTATAAAGCAAAATCTCATGTGACCTTGAGCTTCATTTTCTTTATCTATCAATGTGTCCTAATGTCACATAAGGTTCTTTTCCATTCTAAATTGAGGATTCTATGACCACTGTAGCTGCTGCCTGGCTGCCATTCAGGTGAATGTCTTCTCTGTAAAATGGGCCACCTGCAACTAGAGCCTAATACGATATGTCAGCTGTGTTGCCAGCAGAGCATAGCAGGATTGTACACTATGTCTATTTACCCCCATTAGGTTGTTTTTACTTCTTTGCATCACCACCACCAAGCAATTAGAGTAGAATTATTTCTTTTTTTCCCCTCCAAATGCCCAAGAAGTATCATGTTGTAGGCAATAGAGAGAAGATGTCAGAGCAAGGAAGACCTGGTTTCAGGTTCTGCCTCTGATCCACACTAGCCACACAGTCTTTAGTAAGTAGAGTACCTTCTCCTTTCTTTGTTCAACTATCTAATATCAGAAGTTGAGAAGAAGGTGCAGACTTTCATGAGGAGACAGAGTTCCCTAATGCAGGACTCATCTGTAACAAAGAAATCATGCCAAGTCCCTAACCTATTACTTTTTTTGATCAACATTAACTGGCACACAGTGGTTACCAAATATCTATTCAATTGAATGATGACTTTTTGGGGACAGGAAACAGCTCAGAATTCTATTTCACTTTTTAAAATAGGAGAAGAAAACTATGAAGGAAGGACAATTAAAAATGAGAGGAAGAGAAGGATAGAGAACTTTAGTTAAGTAATAGACATTCTGTCCTAGTGGCTTAGAACTGAAGGGACCTTGAGAGGCTATCTAATCTAACCCCTTCACTTACTCTTGAGTCTAGAGGTTGATTAGGATCAAAAGTAGATCTGTTTAACCTAATTAAGATAAGTGGTCCTTAATTGGGTTAATGGAAACCCTCAGTACTATGATTCAACAGGCTAATGCCTGCTAGAGAAAGGACTGCTCAGGGTTGTTCCCAGGCTCCACGGACTTGAGCACTGTTCTGAAGGAAGTTTTATTATGTGTTGCTGAACTAAGAAACAGATAAGATGCTGGCAATCCTTTTTCACTCCATCATCATCACCATCATCATCAGCCCCATCATCACCACCCACATCATCAACATAATGTTTTAAACCTTGTGCTAAATAGGCCTTTTTAACCAGGTCATGCATTTACTAGTTCCTAAAAGAACCAGTGATTAGATATTCTGTCTAAATATGTTATGTTTCACAAATATGTAGGCTGTTATTCATTAAACTGAGAGTACTCCATTAATGGTTATACAAATGTGAGGTGGCTGGATGTCTGCTCAGCATTTCTATAGCACTTTAAAGATTGCAATGTATTTTAGTCTCATTCTCATCTGGGACTCTCACCTGGCCTGTGAGCTATGTGCTACAGAGTCCTATCATACCCATTTGGTGGAGTAGGCCGGAGGCTCAGAAGGGCTAAACAACCTGCCTGCAGCCCCACTGGTTCATACTCAGCATCACCAAAGCCCAGGAAAGAGAAGGTATCTAGGGGCTGCTGGTGGCCAACTGGGTCAAACAAAGAAGATAGTTGGGGAAGTATGAAGACAAAAAAGATATCCTCAGATGTAACAAGGAAGCAAACTGGAGAGAGGGCAGCATCAGCTTGGTGGAAGTTTAGAAGTTAGATTGCAAAAAGGGTTAAGGGCTAAGAGGCAAGGAAACTGAGTAGACAATTACAGAAGCAAGAGTTCGGCTGAGAAAGCAGAAAGAGATGAAGATGATAGCATGAGGTCCCAGGCAGGTCTAGTGAGGCATTGTATTGTTGGTTTGGATAGAGAAACTCAGGCATACTTGGAGACAGCATGGAAGGAAACCATTGATAAGGAAAGTCTGAAGATCAAGGGTGAGGGATGACTTGGATGGAATTTGCTGGAGAAGAAGGCATGTATTCAAAAGAATTGGTTGATGAGAGAGTTGGAAAGTGATTCCTATGGAAGGGCTAGTGGTCACCTGCAGTGTCACTCTGTCAGCCTCTAAGAGAGCTGGGGCAAAGGAGGGGGATGTAAATATTAATCAGAGCTTTGGCAGCCTTCAGCAAATATGAGAGGAGTCTGAAAAGCTTGAGGATCACCCAACTTGGTAGTTCCTCCCCTGGCCCCTGTTTCTTTGGATTCATTTTTTTGTACATCTTGACACGACTTGAGTGCATGGTATACCTCCCCAGGAAAACAGAGGTCCCTCTGAGACTGGGTATGAATTCTCATTGTATCATTGTCTCCTTGGCACGTAGAACACTTGATTGATGGCTGCAGAGTGGGCACTCAGAGGGTTTCTATAAAAGTCTTTATTCTCCTCTTGCTTGGCTTCTGTGTTTAGAGCACTACAGCCTGTGTGTAGGTGTTTGCTTTTCAAATCCCCCTATGAGAGGGTGGATGAAAACTTAGCTCCCAGGGATCCCCAGCCTGTTGCAGGGCTGAGAGAATAGGCAGTTGCTGATGTCTTCTCCACTGCATCAGCAGTGGAGCAACCAGCAGCAACCAGCAGTTTGAGAAAAGCCCACTTTATATTGGCCTCTGTGGCAAATACACAGAGCAGTGTATTTATGTGTGGCATTCATCAGAGAAAAGATTTCCCAAATGTCCATTAAGAATTTGGAGTGTGCCTGGACAGAGGTTTCTGGCTCCCAGCCTACCTGAGAGTCATCAAGAAGACCATGCCCCCTCTAAACTCCAAAAGCTAGCAAAGGGCCCACCCATGATGCATCCACCCTGGAAGACTGCCCTCCCCTGCGACAAGAACTTCTTGTCCAGCTCAGCGCATGGATTGTGATTGTTGGAGCCTGCTTAAAAGTCTGCAAGTGAAAACATGGAGCATAAATTTGGGTTTTATACAAAAAGGGGAGTCTTCCGCTAACATCCCAAAGATTTAATTCAACCTATGTGTCATTTATGGCTACAGCATGAGGGTGTACATGGAGATGCATTCTACCTATGTATGTT
The DNA here is from genome assembly GCF_003287225.1 of Phascolarctos cinereus. Classification (NCBI taxonomy): domain Eukaryota; kingdom Metazoa; phylum Chordata; class Mammalia; order Diprotodontia; family Phascolarctidae; genus Phascolarctos; species Phascolarctos cinereus. Next base: position 7,477,754 of record NW_027555514.1, on the reverse strand, counting down.
GAGGGTTCTTTTTTGGGTCATGCGTGCCTTTTAGTCTGGCAAAGCCTACTGACCCCTTCATGGAATAATCTTTTTTTTTTCAGGCAATTGGGGTTAAGTGACTTGCCCAGGGTCACACAGCCAAGTATCAAGTGTTTGGTCTGAGGCAGGATTTGAACTCAGGTCCTCCTGACTTCAGAGCCAGTGCTCTATCCTTCTATCCACTGTGCCATCTAGGTGCCCCGAATAATCTTGTTAAATGAATAAAATAAAACACCTAGGATTGCAGAGAAAAACAATTATATTGAAATAAATGTATCATTTTTCCCTATCCAAGTTTTTCGACACCCTGGAATCTATCCAGAGACTCTACAGTAAAAATGATTGAATGATGTGCTTCCCTCACTGCCCTGAGGATGCCTGGTGCACCAACCACTGGCCCAGCATCTCAAGCCTTCTCTGCCAGAGTCACCAATCTATCATTTGCACCACTTGGTATCCAGGCTATGTTCATGAGCCTTTCCAATTTGACCAGGCTGGTGCTAGGATGGCAGACGTTCAGCCTATTACTTGGCAGGATTTGAAAACTTACTTTCTGGGTAGTACCTGTCAGTACAATATGTTCTACTGGTGGAATCTTCAAGAGGTCAGCTTCACTCTGGGATGAGAGACTAGAGGATGCTACCAGTACAGGCTAGTGGAAGCTTTTACAAATTTATATGAAATGAAGCAAATAAAGACTATTTTAGAACATATGGAAAGTGATATGGCAAGTCTAATGACCACAAGAGAGAGGCAGTTTTATTGTTAATACTTTATCTTGATTATGTTAGTGATAGACAACATGATAAAGTGGTAGAGATGCTTAATATGGAGTCTGAAAAACCTGGCTTTGATGTTTGTTAACTGTGAGATACCTGGCAAGTAAATTAACCTTTCTAAGCTTCACTTTGCTTATCTGTCAAATGAGCAGATTGAGCTCAGTGATCCCTAACGTTCATTCTGGCTCTACATCAGTGCTTTTTCATGCACTAAATCTATGATATCTTTGGTTGCTCAAATTGATTTTGAATGTTAAATGGCCTATGAATGTGTGAGGTGGGCGAGAGCCGGCCCTCTCAAGAGAAGGCTTCATCAACAAAGCTTGATGATTGTGGCCCATGAAGAGGGAAGGGTGAGAACAACTCAAGGGAGGTGAATAAAAAGAGGGAAGGCAGGAAGCAGAATGGAATGATGGGGAGGAGAGTCAAGGGAAGGTCCTGGCTGAAGGTTATTGAAAAGTAAGACTTGAGAGGGTAAGGTGTGAGCAGATAACGATGTCATGGAGAGACAGGAGTATTTGTGAGCAGGGTTTTGGTTTCCCGTTTTTCCTCCAGTGAGAGGGCTGGGAAGGAGGACTTGAAATGTTGATTTCTTGGAGAACAAAATAATAAAAGAAACTAAGGTACCAATCAAGAAGACGGGGATTTTCCACATTACACTGGGGAGCTGAGATTGGGACAGTTATATTGTAAAGTCTATACAATACTAAACCTTTTCTATTCCTACTAATGGTAAGTCATGTGGAAAACCTGAGTTGAAATCTGGCCCCAGACACTTATTGTCTGTGTGACCATGGAGAACTCACTTAAACTCTATGTGCTTCAGTCTCCTCAACTCTAAAATGGCAATGATAATAGTAGGTTATTGTGAGAATACAATGAGATACTTGTAAAAAAAAAATCGCTTAGCACAGAATCTAGCCCAGAATTGGTGCAATAGAAATGCTCACTCCCATGCCTTTGCCTTTTCCAGTCCATTATGCATATCTCTGCTACATCAGTATTTCTAAATCTCTCCTTTGGTCATGACATTTTCCATATCAGAAATCATCAATGGCTCCCCATTGTCTAGCAAATCAAATCTTAGTTCCTAACCTTGGCATTAAAGATCATTGTGGATTCGGCCCCAATTTGTTTCTTAAACTTATTTCTTATAATTCCCCTTCCATGCTTGAGCCAAAGGAGGTTACCAGACCAAGCATCTGTGAATTTCCCTGACTGGACCTAATCTCACCCCAGGCTACACTCATCGCTCATTCCAAGTATCTCTCTCTCTCTCTTACAGCATCAACCATGTGGTTTGTCTTTCAATGGGATTCAATCCTCACTCCTTTGGTTTCGCCAAGAGGGTGATCTTGCCTTCCTAAAATTTTCTTCTAACATTTTTCTGGCTCTCCTTTTTGTCACAATAAGTTCTCTCAAATATTCTCAGTACATAACTCATACTCCCTATTTCCTTTAAATTAGTCCCACCTCTTAAAAATGCCTCGTATGTAATTTTTATTTATATGTGTAGAAGCTATATCTCCAAGGTTTTGGAGGAGAGTAAAGGTCCTTGGGAGCATGGACAACTTCATTTTGCCTTTGTAGGTACAGTGCTTTGAAATCAGGGACTGAAGTAGTATGTGTTGATAGATTTCAGGGATGTATGTATACTTGGATAGGGGAAAAAAAATTCATGTCTTTATTTTCATTAACTTGTTATTGAAATTTACATTTTTAATTAAAAAAATCAAAAAAGGGATCCAGAGGCTTCCCTGAACTGTCAAAAGGGTGTATGCCACACACACACACACACACACACACACACACACACACACACACACGCACACACTGGTAAGCATCTTCTGGCTTCCATTTATATGTAGATAAGGAAATTGCTGCCAGAGATAGGAAGTGTCTACACCACGTTGAGGCTGTTGGGTGGTGAGTATGCCAGCTAGTGCTGGATGTGGATTCAAGAAGATCAGTGTTAGAATCCTGCTTCAGGCATTCATAAGCTGTGTTACCTTGAGCAATTCACCTAACTTCTCTGGAAGTCACTGTCCTCTTTTTTAAGAGTGGCATGATAACAGCACAGGTAGCATGAGCTTTTCAATGAGATTCAATTGAGATAACATTTTTAAAGTTCTCTGTAAACTTCAAAGCACTATATAAATTATGAAAATTATTATTATTATTGTTAATCACTATTATGCCTATTAATGATAACAATGATAATTACCCAGAGTCACACAGAGGATTAGCTTTACAATTAGGATTTGGATCCAGGGGCTCCAAAGCCAGGTCCCTTTCTCCATGTTCTAGAGCTACCCTTTGCCCAACCAGCCCAGGTGAAAAAAAAAAAAAAGAGCAGGCCAATCACAGAGCAGAAGGACAACAGGACTTTTGCACAGGAATCAACAAAAGGATTGTATTGGAGCAGCTTCTGTGCCCATGAATAACACTGGCAAGGGGTAAGAGGGCAGAGATGAGTTGCTATCTGTACCAGGAGGAGTGACAATTTTGGTGAAACCACAGATTCACTGAAGTAGCAAAAGATGGAGAAATAATTGTAATGTTGTTCTTTATTTCCCTCACTACATTTGCAAATGCATCAACCTTTCACCTCTTGTATAAAAGATCATTACATAACAGGCTTTCTGCCCTATCATAGCAGGGCTAGCTCTGCCCTCATCTTGGTGTTAATCATGCTGATGTCAAACAAGTTGTGTGTCAGTATTTTATGGAAATAGTCAACCTCAAAAGCAATTTTTAGATCTGTCTTTCAGGGCAAATGTAGCCACTAAATTCAGGTCAGGCCAATGGAGGAAAAGTGTAACTATTTTTAAAAATACCTTTGACAACTTGTTACCTTTAAACTAAGGTGTGAGACTCATTACTGGGTTTCAAGCAGCCCTGGAATGAAGCCCACCTGCCAATTGCTTCCCAAGTTTCAAACAACCCTGACAATCAACGTAGAAATTGGGATCATGTATATGAAGCCCTAGAGTCAGAGGCTATTAGCAGAATTAATGAATCAACCAACATGAAGCACGTAATGTACAATATATTCACACAGTGGCTGGCACATAGCAGGCACTTCATAAGTATCAGTTGACTGAATGAATGAAGAAGAATATTTGCTTTAGGCCATCTGGGCCATTACAGTGTCTTATTATTAAGATTGTAGAATTCGAGTGCCTGTGTATACTTTTGTTGTTCAGTCATTTCAGTGGTTTCCCCTCTTCATGACCTGCATTTGGGGTTTTCTTGGCAAAGATTCTGTATTATTTTGCCATTTCCTTCTCCTGCTCCTTTTACAGATGAAGAAACTGAGGCAAACATGGTAAGTGTTTGAAGCTGGATTCAAACTCAGGTCATCCTTCCTCCAGGCCTAGTGCTCTATCTCTTACACAATCTTGCTCCCTGTGTAGAAAGCAAATCGTAAAATGGAATTATTGAATTGACAACGGAACACCCATTTTAAGATAGTTGAATGATGCTTAAACGGAGCCCCTCTAAACACAGAGTAAAGAAGAGATTTGGAAGAAATCCTTTTGCCAATTTAAAGTCCACCCTCCCTTTTTACATAAAATGAAAGCTTAACTGAAGAAGTGACCTCTTTCAATGGCTTTCCCAAATGACCTAAGCAGGCAAAGCATACACAGATGGCTAATTGTATTTCAGTGAAGTTAATGATAATGAATTTTGTTATTAAGTCCTCTCCATCCTATAGCAGCTGCTTCTTCATTAAAGCATATTTTAAATTCTCAATAATCCAATAACGTTCTTTTGATGTGTAATTGAGGTGTTACCAGGCGTGTCAAGATAGCCATGGTCTAGAAGTTTTCATTCAGGATGTCTGGTGCTCACAGATCTCCCTTATTGGCAATAGATGGCAAAAATAATGAATAACCCAATTCAAGTCAAACAAGCCACCAATAAAAAAAAAAAGAATATGTTTATTGAGTGTTCACTGAAGTCCCAGCATTGTGCTAACACTGGAGATAAATAGATAGATACATAGATAGGTAGATTGAAGAAAGGAATGGAGAAAAGGAAGGAAAGAAGGAAGGAAGGAAGGAAGGAAGGAAGGAAGGAAGGAAGGAAGGAAGGAAGGAAGGAAGGAAGGAAGGAAGGAAGAAAGGAAGGAAGGAAGGAAGGAAGGAAGGAAGGAAGGAAGGAAAGGAAAGAAGGAAGGAAGAGAAGGAAAGGAGGGAGGAAAGGAGGGAGGAAGAATGGTTGTTGTTTGTCCTTTGTTCTTGAAGAGGACCAATGACATCAGGAAGGTGATATGTTGATTTGTAAGTGGATTGGATTTAGTGTGAGGCAGGGCTGTGGAAAGTCATCAGCCTGACTCTTTCCTCCAGAGTCATCTGAGTCAAGTGGCAAGATATAGATCAGGATGGATGGAGTTGGCCTGGGATGCAGGGGAAGACCTTGGCCTTTCTAAGTTAAGATGTTTTCCAGGTCTCACTTTGTCTGAAGCAACACTCATTCAATGATTTAAGATTAGGTAAGAAATGAGGCAAAAGATGACCTCTTTTATCTACTCCAGAGAGAGAGAGAGAGAGAGGGAGAGAGAGAGAGAGAGAGAGAGAGAGAGAGAGAGAGAGAGAGAGAGAGAGAGAGAGAGAGAGAGAGATGATTATAACAAATAAGACATACCAAAATGAAGTCAAAATGGGTTCATGATTTAAATTTGAAGGCTGATACTATAAGCAAAAAGGCAGAGCAAGGAATAATTTACCTATCAGATTTATGGAGAACAGAATTCATGATCAAACAGGAGATAGAGAACATTACAAAATGCAAAATGGATAACTTTGATTACATTAAATTGAAAAGTTTTAGCAGAAACAAAGCCAACACAAGCAAGATTAGAAGGAAAGTAGAAAGCTGGGAAAGAATTTTTACAACCAGTGCTTCTGATAAGGGCCTCATTTCTGAAATATATAGAGAATTCAGTCAAATTTATAAGAAAACAAGTCATACCCCAATTGATACATGGTTAAAGGACATGAACAGGCAGTTCTCAGATGAAGAAATTAAAGCCATCTATAGTCATATGAAAAAATGCTCTAAATCAATATTGATTAGAGAAATGCAAATCAAAACAACTCTGAGGTACCGCATCACAACTATCAGATTGGCCAATGTGACAAAACAGGAAAATTATAAATGTCGGAGAAGACGTGGGAAAATTGGAACACTAATGCATTGTGGGTGGAGTTGTGAAATGATCGAACCATTTTGGAGAGCAATTTGGAACTATGCCCAAAGGGCTATAAAAATGTGCATACCCTTTGACCCAGCAATAGCACTTCGAAGGCTATATCCCAAAGATATCATACAAATGGGAAAAACAACACACTTGTACAAAAATATTTATAGCAGCTCTTTTTCTGGTGGCAAAGAATTGGAAATTGAGAGGACGCCCATCAGTTTGGGAGTGGCTGAACAAGTTGTGGTATATGAATGTAATGGTATTCTATTGTGCTATGAAAAATGATGAACAGGCTGATTTCAGAAAAAAATGAGCAGAACCAAGAGAACGTTGTACACAGTAACAGCCACGTTGTACGATGACTAATATTGATAGACTTAACCATTCTCAGCAATGCAAGGATCTAAGACATCTCCAAAGGCCTCGTAATGTAAAATGCTATCCACATCCAAAGAAAGAACTATGGAAATTGAATGCAGATCAAAGCGTACTATCTGCTATTTTCTTTTTCTTCTGTTGTGTTTTGTTTCCTCTTTCTGATGATTCCTCCTATTGCCTCTAAGTCTTACTTACAACATCACTAATGTGCAAATATGTTCAATACTAATGTATACGTATAGCCAATATCAGATTGTCTGCCGTATTGGAAAGGGAGGTGGGGAGGAAGGAGCAGAAAAAATTTAAAATTCAAAAGCATGTGGAAGTGATTGTTGATAAGTCAAAATAAATTAATAAAGTTAAAAATTTATAAAAAGAAAGAACATCAGTCTGGAAGGGGAAGTCCTCAGGGTTTCTGGCCAGAACAGAAAAAATTGCTATTTATACTCACTCTGAGCCATCTAAGCCCAAATAATGAGCAACTGAGGCTTGGGTTGGGACATACTATTTGCCAGTCAGCGAGGGCCAGAGTGAGTTGCATTTAAGGCATAGTTGGATAGTTCCATTTGATACCAATGGGCTTTATCGAAGCCTGGTTTTCCAGGGCGTTATTTTAAGGTAGGATTCCCCTTGTGGACAGAGAAAAGAAGGAAGGAAGGAAGGAAGGAAGGAAGGAAGGGAAAAAAGGGGGGGAAAAGGAAGGAAGGGAGGCAGGTGGGGAGGAAACATCATGGGCCCTGCCCTTCAGAACTCAAATTTTAAGTGAACATTATTCATGGCATTTTTTAGGAGGTGGAAGGGGAACTTACCACAGGGACCAGGGAGGGAGAGAAATACCCTACCACTATTGCCATAGTTTCAGAAAAAAAAAATTCTTAAAGAGTTACAGTGGCTTTGTTCAATGACTAGCTTAGATAAAGGATGCAAACCAGGCCTTCAGACAGTGCCAGGCTGCATCAGCTATCTTATTTTCCTGCTCCTGCCTGATGTCAGGTAGACCTCCCAAGACCTCAAAGGATTTAACATTACTACTTGGCACTAGGTAGGACGCCTTTGAATTGTCTCTCTGACCAATGATATTCTGCCTGGCCTAATTTCTCGGTAGTGCCTATAGTCACCTATTCTCCCCTCGTGTCACTGACTTTGAACCCCGGCTACCAATGTACAAATCCTATAGCACCCCACCCACACACCCCTTACAGCCCACTCTACTAATCCCCAAATTTCCTTCTTTTTATCTGTCCACCCTTTTCACTGTGCTCATTGGAATGTTTGCTTCATAATTAACAAATTTCCTCACCTCTGCTCCTTTTCATTTATCCTGATTTCCTTCTTCTGAAATTCACCCAGACCTGACACCTTCCCCTTGACAGTACATCCCAGGCCAGTCTTTTTAATATCGCGTTCTCCTTCACTGACCTCACCCAAAGTACAAGTCACAATGGGCAGAAGCTCCGATTTCTTCTTCCCGAATCTCTGCCCATCATCATTTACCAACCTTTCCTCCTTGGAGGTCACTAATGATTTCCTAATTGATCACTCCACCTAGATGCTGATAGCTGTTGTCTCCTGACCCCAGGACGCTCTCGCTCTTATGTCAGGGGGCAAAGAGAGAAGCAAAGCTGGATATGCGTCTGGCTCATAAGGCAAAGTCGAGAAAAGAACCCTGATTCCGCTTTGCCTGTTGCTAGGAGGTAGTTGATATAAGTAACTCAGGGCCACTAGATGGTGCAGTGGATAGAGTGTTGGATGTTTCAGTCAGGAAGAACTGAGTTCAAATGTGACCTGAAACTTTAACTAGCTATTTGTCCGTGGGCAAGTCATAATAACCTCTGTTGTCTCAGTTTCCTCAACTGTAAAATACAAATAATAATGGCACCTACTTCCCAGGCTTGTTATAAAGATCAAATAAGATAATTTTTATAAAGACATAGCACAGTGCCTGGCACATAGTAGGTGCTTAATAAGTGCATGTTTTCTTCCTTTCTGCTTATTTCTTCCTGAAAAATTATTAAGATAGTGGGTCCCTGGGCTTGTTAGTTTGGGTTGCATTGCCTTGTCTGGAGCAGATAAAGGAAGCTTTCCCTCTAGACCCTTCCAGTTATAACTCCATGGCCCTCACTCCTTCCTCAAGAAGCCAGACTGATGACTGATGACTTTGATGGCTTGTTGCCTGACCATTCTCTACACTAATTTAAAGTGGAGAAATTGAGGACATAAAGTGTGGGGCTGAGGACGAATAGTTGAAATTCAATCAATCTTTTCTGAATGTCAACTGCAGTGTGTACCAGGTTCTGGGTATATGAAGATGAATGAAATGGTCCCTCCACCCAAAGAATTGCCATTCTACTATCTAATATGTAAGTGGAATTCTAGCCTTCCTGGTTTGACCCCTATCCTAACTTGGCTACACACACACATACACACACACACAGAAGCAAAGCCCTGAGAAAGTGGAGGCAACATATCCTTCTAAATGTGTCCATCTGAAGAACTGCTTCCCTCACATGGGAATTCTGTTTCCTCAATATGTGTTGGTGTGGATTTCAACTGCATCCAATTTGTTTTGGGCTTGTAGACCTTTCTCACTGTTTACTTAAATAATTATGGGTGTGTGTATTTACAAGTTAGTTGCAAACATTCTAAACATCATAAAAAATCCAACCTAATGAATAATTCAGAATGAGATCATTTGGAAAGATAATGTAATTTTAAAAACATGTCTATATGGCCATACGAATCTCATTACATATGGGATTGTAACCTTTGCAAGGTTCCGCACTGGGCTTAAATAGTTTCCCTCTCCCTCACTGACCTTGCCTTTCAGAATTACCCTGATAATCATCTACATGAAGCCAAACCAAAGGATGCCATTGGAGGAGACCTACACACAGGATTAGCAGTGGAGGCTCTTAAATCCTATGTCATCTTTTGTTTAGACTCTAGGGGCAGTACTCTTAAAAGAGGAACAGGAGGACTCTGTAATTGGATTAAAGAGCAACTCCAAATTTTCCAGTGCTTAATGGGCTCCTGGAGCAGACTGTTCTCGGCACAAGGTCTGCTCTGCCAACAGAATGGCCAGGAATTGGAAAAGGCACTTTCCAAAAGGAATTAGCCATTCATTGGGAGAATGTTATGTTCCATAAAATTCTATAAACCTGTAGCTACTTGGTATATTCAGTAAATTTGTCATGGGATGCTTACCCTCATCTAGAAATGTTGTCATAAATTATATTAAGAAACATAATGGGATCATGGGTGTAGAGCAGCAAGCAATCTCAGAAAACCCTCTAGCCCTCCCCTCTATGCACTCACACCCACACCCACACACATGCACACACACACATACATACAATCTGACAGGTGAGGAAACCGAGGGTCAGGGAGTCTTAGTGACTTCATAAAAGCCATGCAGGTAGAAAGCATTAGAGTTGGAAGTTGAGCGAGGGTCCTCTGATTCCAGTCAGTAACCTTGCCACTACATCAGGCTCTATGTTTATGTTCCAGATTTCTATCTGGGGAGGGATCATTAGGCTTTGGTAGTCATAAATATTGGCAAAGTCATGGTTTGAACACTACTAAACAATGTGACTGCTGGCAAATATTGACTTCCTTGGAACTCAGTTTCCTTCATCTATAAAACAAAGTTAGACTAAGTTGGCAGTCAAGGTCCCTAACAGCTCTAAGATCCCATAATTTCTTGTTTGCATCTATGGTTTTTTATGATTTGCTGATTTTCTTAGTGAATGATCGGTCATACATCAAGAAAATGTTTCTGAATTGATGGACTGAGGGAAAGAATTTGAATGGATTTTGAATCTGAATTTTGAATGGATTTTTATTCTTCTCTGGTGTGGAGCAGGGAATGACACTAAGCAGAAAGCAAGAAGCCCAGAGGAAAGCTCCAAGCCCCAGGACCTCACAGGAAATGGAACCAGTGTTCTCAAGGGCAGCCCAAGAGAAGCATCCTCTAAGTAAGCTTGCTGTGCACCCATCCCTAAGCAAAACTGTGAAACTGGCAATGTTCCTCCCTGGTAGCTCACATCTCACACACACACACACACACACACACACACACACACACACACACACACACAAACAACACACATCATACATCCTTCTCTCTGCACTCAAGCTTTTCTTTTGGTAGGAGAATATAAGTTGCAAACTGCATAATACAAGGTAGGATAATTTCTCCCTTGCAATAAGAATGTTTGTACTTTTAATGAAGTTTGTGAGAGAGGTCTTCTGCTAAATCCTTCACATGGCTTCACATAGCATAGATGTGCATTTAATACACAGTTTAAACATTTACTATAGGCTAGGCACTGAGTTAAGTTAGTTCAGAGGATACAAAATAAAGAGAGAAGGCAAGCAAGCAAGCAAGCAAGAAAGGAAGGAAGGAAGAAAAAAAGAGTTCTTTGCAAAGCTTAAAGCCATATTTAAGTGCTACTTACTATTATTGTTGCTAAATAAAAATCTAAATAAAAATAGTTCCCAGGGAACTATTTCCCAAACAATTTCCTCTGAATGGGTCACACCTTTTATTTTCTTCCCAACTTCCCACATACAAGAGCCGGTTCCTTTTTCTCCTTTCTCTTCTATCACCTCATGGACTTAGTAATAGAAACTTGCCTGTTAGGATAACAATAAGGGTACAGCTCTCAAACTTTCTGGTTTCAGGACCCCTTTATACTCTTAAAATTTTGAGCACCTCACCAAAAAAGCTTTTGTTCATGTGGATTATATTCAGGAGTGTGCTGGGCCCAGCTAGAATTGTCTCAAGAGATGATTGCTAATTGTTTCTTTTTTCAGTTTGGAAATTGACATGCTGCAAATTGGGACTTGATTTATTGTTTTGTTCATTGTCTAGATGTAAGAAAGGGATGGAGAAAATTGTAATGTTGCAAAATGAACTTTTAAATGGTATTTGAAAAAAAGAAAAAAAGAAAAAAGATCTTGCATTTCAGCAGCTTACTTTATGAAGGGGAAGATGACACAAATATAAATAAGTACATGTGGGATAAATGCAAAATAGAAACTAGCAGTTGGCAGGATCAGGAAAGTCCTCCTGAAGAAAGTGGTATTTAAGCTAAGACCTAAGTAAATCTAGGGACCCTAAGAAATGAGACCGATGAGCCCTACCCAGCTCTACTCAGCTGTTTGTCCCACTGAAAGTCTCTGAATTTGTGTGAGTCAGCCCCAGTGGCATAAATGGAATGGTTTGCTATTACTTTTATTACTCAGGTGTTCGAACTCTGTGTGTCCCTCTGGATTACTAACAAATGTATATTCCTTGATGGGGGCTTAAGAGCTATGGTGAACAAAGAGTAATGGCACCACACACCTGACACCTTGAATAGCTTTCTTGAGTCTGGGAAAGGGGGGAAGAGGTGGATCCTAGTGGTCCAGAGGAGAGCTTGGTTTCTTAAAGACTTTGGAAGAGGTGGACAAGATGGGTGTGGCCTACCAAGCCAAGAGGAAGGCAGCCATGGGCTTGGTAATGGAAAATGTAGGCCTTTCAGGACTAGCCCAGTTAAGGCTAGTAACACTTATCCCCAGGTTGGCAAAAGATAAGCTTTTTTGAGGGGAAGTGGGGCAGAGGAATCAAGAAAGAGCACTTTCTAAGTCATGTGGGGTTGAGATCTGCATTACCAACAGCAGTGCCCCACAGATGAAATGACATCCTCTTGAAATGTGGAAGGAAGCATAATGATGAGTATCAAAAGGAATGAATGAATGAATGAATGAATGAATGAATGAATGAATGAATTATAGAGGTTCAGACTCTAAACTATCCTTTGCACCTCTTAGGCAAGAGACTAGTATCTGAATTACATCACATACAATATCCCCTTACATGTATACCTGGGAGTGAAACTTCCAATTTAGGGCAGAATGAACATATGTATCATTGAAGTCACTTGTGTCTCTTCTTTCCCATAAGAGCAAAGAAATATGGTTCAGCAGTGTCACTATGAAAACCAAAATGATAATGCTAGGAGACATCAACTGAAGTGATCTTCCCTGAGTCAGCTGCCTCTTGACTTGGAATCTTAGGACCAAAATGTTCTTCATAATACTGTATGCCATATTCTTACCTGGGTTAATCTCTCTTTTGCATTCTGATGAGACTTAGTTCACTTAAGTAAGCTAATAAATATTGGAAAATGGATCCATGTTGACTTGGTTTTGTTTAGTGGCGAGCAGGGCTTTCTTATTTCAGACATGTCAAGGAATATGTGATTAAATTTCTTTGGCCATATACATTCTTAGAGTCACTTTGTGCTCTGCCCGCCTTGTAGCTGGCCCAATCAAACCCTTATTCCACAACTAAAACAAGATGTGGCCACCATGATCAGTGGAATAGTTTAAGTATGCAAGACACAGTAGTCAATGACTATTGTAATCTATTATTTAGTAAATCCAAAGACTCCAGCTTCTGGGATAAGGACGCATACTTTGAAAAAAAAAAGACTGCTGGGAAAACTGGAAAAGAGTATGGCAGAAACTAGGCACTGATCAAAATCTCACACCATATACCAAAATGAAGTCAAAATGAGTTCATGATTTAGATATAAAGGCTGATATTATAAGCAAATTGGTAGAGTAAGGAACAGTTTCCCTATCAGATTTACGGAGAACAGAGAAATTCATGACCAAACAGGAAATAGAGAACATTACAAAATGCAAAATGGATAACTTTGATTACATTAGATTGAAAAGTTTTTGCACAAACAAAGCTAATGTAACTAAGATTAGAAGGAAGGTAGAGGGGTGGAGCCAAGATGGTGCAGTGAAAGCAGTGACTTGCTTGAGCTCTCCCCCAAACCCCTCCAAATACTCATAAAAAAATGGCTCTAAACAAATTCTGAAGCAGCAGAACCCACAAAAAGACAGAGTGAAACAAATTTCCAGCCCAGGACAACCTGGATGGTTGATCAGAAAGGTATATTATGCCAGGCTGGGAGCACAGCGCAGTGCTGCGTGGGCACACAGGCCACAGTGAACCTGGAGCAGGCTTCAGAGGACTAAATCTCGGGCAGCTGTGGAGGTTTCCAGACTTCTCAATCCACAAATGCCAAAGACTTAGAAGGTCAGTGGTAAAAGTCTGTTTCTGTGATGCTGAGAGAGGAAGGCAGGGTGTCAGATCCATTCCCCAAGAGCGTGGCCCTGGAGGGGGGCAGCTACTTTCTGAGCTACCAGCCCACAGACTGGGGGAATCCAGTGGCTGATCAGAGGGATTGCAGGGATCTCTTTGCCAGTGCTGAGGCAGGAATCTCTTGCTTTGCCCTGTTGGATCTGGGTCACAGTTCTGGGCAGCGGTGCTGGGGTGAGAAGGAGCACTGGCGTGGTAGAGCTTGTAGTAGCTGTAGAGAGAAAACCCTCCTCACAGTTATGGGACAGAAAGGAGTACTTGTGTCGCAGGCCAGGAAAGGAGTAAACACCTCCCCTTATCATACCACCTTGGAAGAACTGAAAATTTACAGGTCCCTACAAGTATCTCTGAAAACAGCTGTACAAACCCCTGAAGCTTGGGACAGTACATTCTCCACATTGGAAGCAGATTTACCTTAACAAAGAGTTTAAAACTCAAGTAATTGGCCGGATCATGAGCAAGCAGCGCAAAAAGAGTCAGACTATATTATCTTACTTTGGTAAAAAGAAGATCAAAATATACAACCAGAAGAAGACAACAAAGTCAAAGCTCCTACATCCAAAGCCTCCAAGAAAAATATGAATTGGTCCCAGGCCATGGAAGAGCTCAAAAATTTTGAGAAGCAAGTTAGAGAAGTAGAGGAAAAACTGAGAGTGATGCTAAAGGAGACCCAAAAAATACTGAAGAAAATAACACCTTAAAAAATAGCCTAACCCAAATGGCAAAAGAGGTCCAAAAAGCCAATGAGGAAAAATGCCCTAAAAAGCAAAATTGGCCAATGGAAAAGGAAGTCCAAAAGCTTACTGAAGAAAATACTTCCTTAAAAATTAGAATAGAGCAATTGGAAGATAGTGACTTTATGAGAAATCACAACACAGTAAACAAATCCAAAAGAATGAAAAATTAGAAAACAATGTGAAATATCTCATTGGAAAAACAACTGACCTGGAAAATAGATCCAGGAGAGAGAATTTAAAAATTATTGGACTATCTGAAAGCCATGATCAAAAAAGAGCCTAGACATCATCTTTCAAGAAATTATCAAGGAAAACTGCCCTGATATAGAACCAGAGGGCAAAATAGAAATTGAAAGAATCCACAGATCTCCTCCTGAAAGAGATCCCCAAAGGAAAACTCCTAGGAATATTGTAGCCAAATTCCAGAGTTCCCAGGTCAAGGAGAAAATATTACAAGCTGCCAGAAGGAAACAGTTCAAGTACTGTGGAAACACAATCAGGATAACACAAGATTTGGCAGCTTCTACATTAAAGGACTGCAGGGCATGGAATATAATATTCCAGAGGGCAAAGGAGATAGGATTACAACCAAGAATCACCTACCCAGCAAAACTGAGTATAATCCTTCAGGGGAAAAAATGGTCATTCAGTGAAATAGAGGACTTTCAAGCATTCTTGATGAAAAGACCAGAGCTGAATAGAAAATTTGACTTTCAAATACAGGACTCAAGTGGAACATGAAGAGGTAAACAGGAAAGAGAAATCATAAGAGACTTATTAAGATTGAACTGTTTACATTCCTGCATGGAAAGATGATATTTATAACTCATGAGACCTTTGTCAGTATTAGGGTAGTTTAGGGAAAAAATTATATGTTAAGAGAGAGAGAGAGAGAGAGAGAGAGAGAGAGAGAGAGAGAGAGAGAGAGAGAGAGAATAAATAAAGGGCACAGGGTGAGTTGAAGATTAAGGGGTCATATCTGGAGAATAAAATTAAGTGATGAGAGAAGATTATAGTCAGAGAAGAAGAAAGGGAGAGGTAGAATGGGGTAAATTATCTCACCAAAAAAAAAAAACAGAAAAGAAAAGTCTCTTACAGTGCAGGGGAAACAGGGGAAGGTGAGAGGGAATGAGTGAATCTTATTCTCATAATATTTGGCTTGAGGAGGGAATAGCATGCACATTCAATTGGGTATGGAAATCTTTCTTACCCTACAGGAAAATAGGGGGAGAAGGGGACAAGAGAGCAGGGGGATGATAGAGAGGAGGGCAGATTGGGAAAGAGGGTAATCAGAAGCAAATACTTCTGATGAGGGACAGGGTCAAAAGAAAGAATAGAATAAATGGGAGGGCAGGATAGGATTAAGGGAAATAGAGTTAGTTTTTAAGAAGTCTACTATGGAAGTGTTTTGCATAACTGCTCATGTATAACCTATATTGAGTTGCTTGCCTTTCCAATGAGGGTGGGTGGGGCAGGAGGAAGAGAGAAAATTTG
Organism: Phascolarctos cinereus; assembly: GCF_003287225.1. Classification (NCBI taxonomy): domain Eukaryota; kingdom Metazoa; phylum Chordata; class Mammalia; order Diprotodontia; family Phascolarctidae; genus Phascolarctos; species Phascolarctos cinereus. Next base: position 7,461,977 of record NW_027555514.1, on the reverse strand, counting down.
AAACCTAAATTTTAAAAACATATGTTTAAAAAAAATGTTTTCACACACTACTGGAAACTAAGAAATACAGGAAATGGGGTACAGATGTCCATCCTGCCCTACAGGAAAATAGAAGGGGATAAGAGAAGGGGGGGTGAGATAGAAGAGAGGACAGACTAGGGGAAGGGATATTCAGAATGCATGCCATCTTGGGGTGAGGGGAGGGGTGAGATGGGGTGAAAATTTGGAACTCAAAATCTTGCGGAAGTAAATATTAAAACTAAAAATCAATAAATTTATATTTAAAAAAAAAGTAACAGCTACACTGTGTGATGACTGACTTTGATAAACTTAACCCATCGCAGAAGAACAAGGAACTAAGACATCTCCAAAGGCCTCATGATAGAAAATGCCGTCTATACCCAAAGAAAGAACCATGGGATTTGAGTGTGGATTGAAACATACTATTTACTATTTTTTTTCTCTTCTGTTGAGTTTTGTTTCCTCTTTCTGGGGGTTCCTCCTATTGGTTCTAATTCTTACTTACAACATCACTAATGTGAAAATATGTTTGATAGGAATGCATATGTAGAACCTATATCAGATTGTGCACTGTCTCAGGGAGGGTGGTGGGGAGTAAGGGGGAGAAAAATTTTAAACTCAAAAGCATAGGGAAGTGATTGTTGATAAATCAAAATAAATTAGTAAAACAAAAAAAAGCAAAAAAAAAAAGATACAGCTACAATGGAATGTCACCCCAAAGGAATCAAGGAAGATTATTGGCATGACTCCCAAATAAGACGGAAAGTAATCATGTAATTTAACTTAGAGAAGACAAAGCAGATTTACTCTTGGATAATTTGTATGAGAAATAAAAATCTCTCAGATTATTTTGTATAAGGGGGCATTGCAGGGTGGCCATGTCCCATGTTTAAACAGCTGAAGGAGGTCAGGTCGAGAGGATGAAACAAGCTGCAACCAGGGAGAACTAAGCTTGTCATTTGGAGAAACTAGAGTAACAGTGCTGTCAAAGTGATCTTGAATCAGTCAGCCACTGGCTTTTCTCACCAATCCCTTCTTAATGGTATGATTTAAGTGGGGAAAAAAATCCTAAATAATGAATACCAGGATTTCCCTGGCAATATCTTCCAATCTGGACTGGCTTGAGACACTTTCCTTCTGTTTGGTCCTGTAGAAGGGAAGTGCTCATCAGGACAAAGATAATCAATACTATGCAATCACAGAATCTCTTAGTTGGAAATAATCTCAAAGGCTGGCTAGCCTCAGACTGTACCTAAATGAGCATGCTCTGTAAAAGCCTGGAAGAGGCCAGGAGCAGCCTTCAAATGGACCCTCAGCTTTTGCTTCAAGAAAAAAATACTTTGACTGAGGGGTGACTGCTACCTCTTAAGGCAGCACATTTTACTCTTTTTATCTGCAAATGGTAGGTGGGCTTTCTCTTCCCCTATTTTCCCATTATATTGAGATTCTATTGTCTATCTCTTAGCGACTCCCAACCATTCTTCCTAGTTTTGTCTTCTGGGGCCAAGTTAAAAAAAAAAGTCTAATCCCTTCTCCCCATGCCAGTCTTTCAGATAATAGAAGGCAGGTGGAAGGTCCCTCATGTCCTTTTTTCTTCTTAGATTCTTCAAGGGATCCTCAGATGGCATTTCAGTTCTACTGTCCTCACCATCTGAGCTGTCCTTGTCTGGACATATTCTGCTTTGCCAATATCCTTCCTATAATGTGGATCTATGAGAATTGTGGGAATATAGTGAGTCAATAGACATATATTTAATAACTGAAAGGCAAATCTGCACAATTAACTGAAACACATATATCAGTATTCACTTGGGGTATTGGAAGGGGAGAGATGATAAACAGAGGAAGAGGATGAGTCTTCGGACAGCATGTAGCAGGACCCCAGCCCAGAGAGGGCACTGGCCCTGAGTCACTCAATCTGGTTTCACTCCCCACCTTCACCACTTCCTTAGTTATAGGATCCCAGACAAGTCACTTAAATTACTCAGTTTTCTTATCTGTAAAACGAAAGGAAGGGGTTAGACTCAATGGTTTCCCAGTACCTTCCAGTTCTCAATCTATGATTGTTTTCTTGTGGAAATAGCTGTGCTTGTTAGTGAAATCAGAGAGCACCTGTAGGGCAAACGAAGCTCCACTTCACGTACTAGGGGCAGGCACATCACAGTAACCCCTACTCAACACTCTGCCACACATTCAACTCCTGGAATTGGTGACTAAAGTGATGCATTGCTTAACGTTTAGGGACCTCAGTTTCCTCATCTACAAAATGAAGTGGCTGGACGATAATAGCGCTTGGTTATCAACACAAAGCTTGAGCACGTTTCACGGCGCATGCCCTCAGGCCACCGAGGCCAACAAAAGCTGCCAAAAGGCGCAAAGGGGTCGGAGCTGAAAAAGTTTAAGAAGCCCGGGACTACATGACCTCTTGGGCTCTTTCCAGCACTGGCTGGATGATGCTGCGGGCCCTGGCCTGGACACACTTAACAATTCATCGAAGTCGCAGGATTCAGGATCGAAGGGCTTTCAAAGGACCTCTAGACCATCCTCTCATTTTAGAGGGAGAGGCTGAGACCTAGGGAAGGAAGTCAAGCTAGCGACGGATGCTTGTTTCTTCCTGCAGCCTGGAACATTTTCTCTTGTCTTCCCCACCCCACTCACAGAAGGAGTCCGAAAGACCTAAGCTGAAATCCAGTCTTTCCCATTGAAGAAAGACAGAGTTTCTGAGAGTTCGAATAGTTTACTCCACCCTTCCTTGCCTCAGTTTGTCCGTCTGTAAAAGGAGGAGGTTTGGAGAAAGCGACCTCTCCAGACCCTCGCAGCTAAACTGATGGCCCATGGCCCAGGAACCTGCCTAGATACTGCAGGTGCAGCAGCTGGGAGCGGAGCTGGCCAAAGATAACCCAATAAGAAGGCCAGAAAGGAGGGAGGGAAGGGGAGGAGAAAAGCAGCTGACTGGAGGCTGGAGACAAGCTACTCCTAGATGGGAAGAACCTGGAAACTTTGGGCTGCCGCCTGAGCTGAGCTGAGCCCGTCCTTGATCTGGGCAGCCGCCCCGCAGACCAGGATAAACAGCTGAGTGGCCTGTGTCATTCCTATTCCTGCCTGCCTCATCTTCCCCAGCGCTCCAGGCAGAGACAGAGGCAGCCGCCGCCGCTGAGGCCGCCAGAGCTGGGCAGGATTATTTGCAGCAGCCCTCCCTTCTCCTCCCCCCCCCCCACCCCGCAGCGGGCGCACAGGCTCACACACGGGCACGCGCGCGCGCGCGCACACTCTCTCTCTCTCTCTCTCTCTCTCTCTCTCTCTCTCTCTCTCTCTCTCTCTCTCTCTCTCTCTCTCTCTCTCTCCCTCTCTCTCTCTCTCACACACACACACACACACACGCGCGCACACACGGCGCACACACGGCGCACACACGCGCACCTCCAGCATCAGCGCATCTCTCTCCCTCTCCATCTCCGCGCTGCTAGCGAGGACCCCGCCAGGCGTGAGAAGCCTCCAAGCCAGGGACAACAGGTATAGCCACGTCTCTCGGTCCCCTCCCCAGCTCGAGTCCGATCCCCCCCCACCCCTCCTAGGCTTCTCCCTCTGCCTCGCTAGTGATGGGGGAGCCTGCGATGGCCGCGGGTCCGGAAGCGGGGAACGGTGGAGAAGCCACCTAGCCATGAGTCCCTCCGCCCGCTGCTCCGGCTCTGGGCAGTCGGTAGTGAGTGGCTGGTTAGGCTGGGAACTGGGAGGCGGCAGGAGGGCGCTGGTAGCCCAAAGTACGCTCACTAGCTACTCCCAGCCTTTCTGGGGTTCTTGGGGCTGGGCAGGAGATGGGCGCGGGTGGAGAAGCCTCCCTCAGCCTCTGAGTTCCCCGAGCCTCCGCTTCGGGGGTGTGTGGGTGAAGCGGGGCGGGGAGAGCAGTTCTATTCAACAGCCTGGCACTCGGAGCCTTAGGAGGCTAGGCTCGGTCGGGGTCCTTCTGGCCTCTGGGCCCCTGTGGTCCTCTCGGGGGAAGAGACTCGTTCCGACTCCAGCAGTGTCCTGGTCTATGCCGTGCTTGCATCACACACTGCAGTGAATTGGGCTCATCCAGAAACCGATCTTGGGCTAGCCCTGGGGCTAGGGAAGGAGGGGCTTTAGAGAAAGTTGGAAGACAGTGGGTAATTGAGGCTAAGACTTTAGTTCTCAATTTCCCAAGATCAAAAGGACAGTCCTAGGACTTATGGAGTCACTACCTTCAGCCTGGGTGCTGCTCGCTCTCCCTTTTCAGGGGGCACTCGGGTTCTAAGGAGGGCAGGGTCCAGAAACAGCGCCCATTGGCTCTTCTCCTGCTGATTCTGAAGGCTTCTGAAAGTTCCCAGGGAACTGACAGCCAGGTATTCCAGTTGTCTTCTCCAAAGGAAATCTCCAAAGGGCAGCACTGGTAGTGTCCACAGACCAGACAGACAAGGCCCTTTACAATTCTCCTCATTTGCGAGATAAGTCCCACTTTCATTCACTGGCCCACCTCCTCCAAGTAACAGATGCGTGGTTGTGTGCTAGGGACCCACGCTGACGAGGTGACCAAGGCAACTTACCATCACCTTTGAGATGAGGTTTGGAGAGTTTCATCGGCTCATCACTACAGCCTCATCCCCCATTCCTGACACTGAGCTAAGTCTCATAAAGCAGAGCTTTTCACTCAGATCCTTGCAACTTGTGGACTTAAGATGCTTTGAGATTGCTGAGAGAGATTGTGGTCTTAAATTGAAACTCAAACCGACCGACCCTCTATTCCCTGCTAGCTCATCCCAGGAACTGCTAAATCTGTCAGGGAGGTGAGAGCAGGGCAGTAACAGGGGAGGGTGGAGCACCTTTGGTTTAAAACAATAATAATAATAATAAATTACTAAGTCCTAGGAAAAGAATGCCAGCAGAATGTAGTTTCTTTCTAAAAAGGGTGAGGCAGAAGTAAATCTTTTCAGATTCTCTCTCCAACTCCTATTTCCTACTGATCAGTTTTCACAATACAATATTCCTCCCCACTTTGAGGCAGGGAGGAAGAAAAGAAAATCCCTGAAAAGCAAGGGAGACACACACTGCTTGAAAATAACATGAACTGGTTAGAGGAATGTTCATCACAGTGTGCAGGTGAAAGTTGGGAGAATTAATCTGCTCTTTTACTCCCACAGAAAAGCTGTGAAAGAATATATACAATTGGGTGCTTTAATGATGGAAGGGGTGGGATTTTGAGGTAGTCCTTCATGTTTTTGACACACTGGTTTGAAAAGAAACTGAAGGGCAAGGGAGTTCTGAAGTATTGGAAATGACTTTTAGACAAGGCAGGAAAATTTGGAAATCATGCATTACTAAAGAAAACACATCCCTCCTCCTCTGTACCATGTGCTTTGGCTTAAAATTCGTGGCACACCTTTATCTGGGAGCTTTCTCTTCTCTCATGTCCCTCTGTTTGAGAAGAGATGAGAAACAAACAAGGAATTCAGGAAGCAATTAAGGGTTTTTTTAAATTTTTCTTAATTTCTAAAAAAAAGTCCAGCTTTGATCCTGTTGACCTAAAACCTGAAGTGTGTAGCAGCTGTCCAGAGGTGCCCTGATCCCTGCTATGGATCATTTGATAAACTTTGGCTCCCCAGCCACAAAAGCCAGCTGCAAAGCTTGAGCATTGTCTGGGCAATGATGTTTCTGCTCTACGTTCTTGGTTCCCTAATTTGTTTTAAAGCTAAGGAGGCTCTAAGCATAGGGAAACCGGATTTGTGCAGCTCTGGGGAAAATAGCCAGAGCTCGGCAGTAATTCTGGTGTGACACGGACTGGTAGCTGAAGCATTTCAGAAAGGAATAAAGGGACAAGGGGAACAGTTGGGGAAGGTACAGAGGGCAGCCGCAGGTGGGAAGAACAGTGAATATATTGCTTTGATGCTCTGACAGGGGCCACTGCACAGAGATGGGGTGGCCCATTGCAGAGAGGGAATGGAGCCTGCAGAGAGAGACAGATGGGGATAAGCTCCAAAGTCTTTGAAAGTGAGTCACTTGGGTGGGGAGTGGGGGGAGGGCAGGATCAAAATACTCATTCCTCTTCAACCTGCCTTGTTGGGTACCTGTTAAACCAACCACAGTTATTCTTTAGGAAGCACAAAATAAGCATTGTGAAACCTATTTTGGGAACAAAATAATGATTATCTGAGAATCACAAATTTAGAGCAGGGAGAAAACTTCTCATCACTGAGTTTTACCGCTTCATCTTAAAATGGAGGAAACTGAGGCCCAGAGAGATAAAATAAGTTGCCCAAGGTCACCTAGGTAGGAGTTGACAGATCTGGGCTTTAGAGCCATGTCTTTTGACTCTGGAACTCTGGTCTTTCTAACATCCCACCTAGCTGGCAGTACCACCTAGCCAAGCTGTTCAGTTTCCTACCATTGAGAAGGATTTGCTTGGGCTGTGTCAGGATGGGTGATCCTCCTACAGCCACAGTAGAGGGTTTTTTTTATGTTTTAGTGGGATTGAAAAGAAAGAATAATAGCTATGCATGGAGAAATTTTGTGGCTCCCTCATTACAAATTCTGCTCACTTGAAATATATGTAATGTGAGGAAATGACATGGAAGTGATTTCAGTCCTAGCTTGTAATTATGTTCTTTCTATGATGTAATACAGATGTCATCTTGTCAATTTAGTCATCCCATAAGCACTTACTAAGTACCTTCTGTTTACAAGGCACTAAGAAAACACTCTAACTTAAATGAAAGTAAACAGCTCTTGCCCTTACATTATATTAGAAGAAACACATGGATCCATAAAATACAAATATAGACATATAGCAGACTTCAAAGATTCCAGATCCCTCCTCCCAAAGGAAGTGATTCTGGGGTTGGGCTATGGAGGAAATGGGGAATTCTAGGAGGCAGAGGTGAGAAAAGGAGAACACTCCAGGCACAAAGGACAGCCTGTGTAATGACAAAAAAGTGGGAATTTAGATTCCATTTGCAGAACAGTGAGCCCAGTTTGGCTAAAATGAAGAGGACCTGAAGAGGATCACAGAGGCCCAGAAAAGTTAAATGACTTGTTTAAGGTCACACATGTTGAAAGTAACTGAGGCAGGATTTGAATCCAGTTCCTCTGACCGAAATCAGTCTTCTGCTCATTATTCCAGGCTGACTGGGCTTAATATGTAAAAATTCCCAGCCTAGAAATGTAGGCTGCAATCTGTTTGTGAAGGATATTAAATGCCAAAGAAAGGGGTTTACATTTTTGTTTTAGTAGCAAGAGGGAGCTACAGATGGTTCTTGAATAGGAGAGTGATGCTACTTGAGATTTAGGAATATTCATTACTGTGCAGAGGATGGATGGCAGAAGAGTCTGGAGGTAGGAGGGCTAATTACTTGCAATAGTTTTGTGGGTATGCACCCCACTCCTGTAGAACACAAGCTTTCTTCCACATGGCCTTTAAGAGCTCCCAAGAATTCATCAATTCTGCTGAAACTATCCCTGTGAAGCTGGGCTGTAACATCCCTTTAGGCCCCTTTCATGAAGGTGCTGTTCTCATAACATCTCTATGATGCAAGCATTCACAACTCCATCCTGCAGATGATGTGACCAACTCAGAGGAGTTCACCCAGTCGGTGCCAGGATCAGAATTCAAAGTTGCAAACTGTAAGACCAGTCAACTAGCCACCTGCCCCAAGCTGCCCGAGTCCAAGGTCAGAGAACCTGGGTTGGAATACAGCTGCATCCCCTTGGACAACTCATTTAAACCTCTCTGTGTCTCATTTTTCTCATTTGTAAAATGAAGACGTTATAACAGAGAAATTCTTAATTTGGGGCCCATGTCAACTATAACTGATTTCTTAAATAGTTATTTTATATATTTTAATTATACATGCATCAATACACTGAATTTATGCATATTAGTTATTCTAAGAAGGGCTCCCCAGGTTTGATCTATCTGCCCAAAGGGTCTGTCCTACAAAAAGGATTAAGAATACCTGGTCCAAAGGTTCCCAGCTCTAGCTCAGTGATCCTTTTATCTCTCTGGACTCAGTTTCCTTATCTACAAAATGAGGACACTGGACAAGATGACATCTCAGGGCCCTTTTGCCTCTAAATTTGTGATCCTGGCTGTGGGATCTCCTTCCTTTCCCTCTTCCTTCTTTCTCCCCTCAAGCACTCCATACTCTGCTTGCTCTCTGTATATGATGCTTGGAAAGAAAACTGAAAAATTAATTGAAAACTGAAAAATTCAAATTGATGAGACTAGGTTTTCATAGTCAAGGGTTGTGTATTTTATGAGCGTGTGTGTATGGGGTGGGGAGGGGCTTGTTCTCTGTCCTAGCCATTCAATCATTCCTGCTGTTAATAGTAGAATTAGATAATTATTTATTGGGGATGATGGAGGGGAAACGGTTTTAACTTTTTAGGTAGCAATTGCCAGGGCCACCCAGCCTCTTCACTGGGCTCTTCCTACTCAGGGACCACAAACCAGCCCCAGGATGGTAAAATATGGAGCAGGAAGGAAAGAACCAGCAACAGTCGGGGAAGAAAGGGATATAAAGTTCCCCAGAGGTGGAGAGATAAGAGGAAAAGCAGAGCCTTTGGCCAGAGCCAAGGTGGGTGTCTGGGCTTCTCCAGATCTTGCCTGAGGAGGGATTTACACAGCAGCCACAGGAATGTCTGAAGGAAAAAAAAAAGAAATACTAAGAAAAAAAATGTTTCCATCATGAGCAAAGCAAAGGGCAAATGAATCTAACTTGTCAGTGACCACTGAGAATGAGATGAAATAGAATTTTATCCAACCACGCACTGGATAAATGACTTCATAGCTGAAAGGGCTGCTACCTAGATCAAATAAGATGGGAGGAAGGCCCACTGATGACTAATGAGACAGTGTGTGTGTGTGTGTGTGTGTGTGTGTGTGTGTGTGTGTGTGTGTGTGTGTGTGTGCAGGAGTGAGTATCTGGGATTCTTGTGCAATCACCCCCTATAATCTCTATGGATACACAAGGGTATCAGCACCCAATAGAGGGACACCTAACATAGATTGAGCAATGGTGAACTGGGTCTTAAAGTGAACATGGCAACGAATGGTCAATGCTGGCTTTCCCTTCGGAGAAGAAAGAAATGCAGATGACTTTAAGAGAAAGTAGTGAAAGGCAGTGAACTCAAATCCAGCTGAATCTTCTCAGTCCCCTAGAGCCAACTAGCTGAAATGTCTTATTTGTCTTGATTTGTTACAGTGATACAGCTGGCAAATCATTTCCACGCTAAGGTTCCTCATTGCTAGATGACCTGCCTCAGAGACACTTTCTGGCTCATGATCTGTGAGCCTATCTAGTCAATGTAAGTTACTGGGCTGGAGACCACCCAAATGTACTATGGGAAATGGGTGGAGGAGGGATGATAACTCTCATCAACCACCTGGAGGACTATCAGAGGAATGACAGATCAGATTTTTTTTTTCTTCTTGGCCCCAGAGAGCAGATCTTGAAACACTGGATAGAAGCAAGAGAGGATAAGATTAAGGTTTGAACTCGGGGAAAATTTGCTAACAATTAGGCCACAAAGTGTAACAGCCCACCAAATGGGGTGACCATTTCCTGTCACTGGTGATTTTTAAAGGAGCAGTTGCATGACTGCTTCTTGATGATGCTGGAGGAGGAATCCTGTTCATGTGTGGCTTGGATTAGCTGCTGTGTCCTTTCTACTTCTGGTCCTGTGCTTCCTGTCAGAGGACTGCCAAAAAGAAGAAGAATTCCACTGGCACTAATGTAAATATGGAATCCAGATTAAGGTTGGTAATGTCTGATTTGACTTCTTCACTGGTTAGTTATCATCTCAAGAACTGTGGTCAATCCCCGTGTCTCATTGAAGCAGTTGACAAGAATAGTGAGGCAACTTGAAACCTTGTCAAGCTCTGAATAGCCAAAGGAACTGTGGTGTTTAGCCTGGTTAGGCTTAATGCCTTGTAACAGTCATCAAACATTGGAAGGTCTCTCTTCCAGTGAAGACACATTAGACTTCCTCAGCTTAGTCCTTGAGGACAAATACACTGAGGAGGAGATGGGAGATGTTGCCAAGAGGCAATTTTTGACTTGATATGAGACATGTTATCCTAACATAGTGAGTTCCCGAAATGCAAGGAACTGTTCCTGGGGTAACTGTGTTTCCCTTCAGAGGTGTTGGGTAAGATGACCTGTGAGGTCCCTTCCAACTTGAGGCTTTAAGATTTGGATTGTTTTTTGAAATCTACATGTTATTTTTAAAGATGAGACAATGATCTGGGCTCACATCTTTGAAACTGATGGTGTGCGAACAAAAATATCAAGGAACTCAAAACTATTCCTAAATACCCCTTGGATAAATAACTTTCTAAACACAGCTGTTGCCACTAACTTCTTGTTGTGAGAAGGGCAGGAGTTCTGTTTTTTGTTCATTCCCAGCATGGTGAAGGATCTATGCTAAAATACCCACAGTGCAACCTAGAGGAATGAATGTTAGTGCCCAAAGGAACCTTAGGGATTGCCTGGTCCAGGGCATGGGACAAGAGTGCTTCCCCAGTGTTTGAACAGCTTTGGTTTTGTCTAAGTCTCTCATTTGTACATCTGGAGGAAAATGAGTAAGCTCATGCCATCCCTCCCCATCCTGGTGAGGATATTGAAGTGCGGTGTTGCAGTATGATTTGGAATAAAATTAGATTTGGAGGCATCAGCCTTGGTCAAGACAAGAACCTGGACCCCTGGATATGGCCATTGAGAGCCCATGGCATTCTCTATTGAGCAGACGACCAATGTGATAATAGCAATCTCTCATTTATGGAATACTGGTCTTTTTTTTTTCCTGGATTCAGTCCAATTATTTGGAAATTGACAAAGAACAGTTAGTTCACTCTGACCTGAGGGCAGCGTGCTGGGATAACATGTGGGGTATTGCCTTCAAAGCTCCACACTTGGAACATTCAATTTAAAGAGCATTTGTTAGAGGCTTACTATCCAGAAGGTGCTGTGCTAGTCATCTATAGGCAAAAATTAAAGTGTCTGCCCTATTGGATCTTACATTTTAATTGGAGAAAATGAAACAAACAAATTTTCAGCCAAGAGGTCTGGGGCAGTGGGAGGGGATCTGGGAAACCTCAGTGTGAAAGTGGCACTGAGCTGTGCCTTCAAAGGAAGCTAGGTGAGCAACAGTGGAGAGAGGAAATTCTTACCCAAGGAACTACTTGTCCACAAGCAGAGAGATGCATGATGAAACCATGCAAGGGGAACAGAATACAGGACAGTTATATTGGTTTGAAGCATGTGTGAAGTCAAGAAAGATGACCTAAGTCTGAAAATGTAAGTGGGAGCCAGACAGTGAAGCAATTGAAATGCCAGGCTCAGGAGTTTGTGTTTTATCTTACAGACAGTGAGAAGCCATTGAAAATATTCAAGCAGAGTGGTAAAATGATCAGATCCATGTGTTAGGAATTTTAATTGAGCAGTGACATGGACCTTCCATTAGGGCAGGGTGAGGATTGAAGCACCAAGACCACCTAGGAGGGTATTGCACCAGCCCCTGTGAGAGGTGATGAGGACCTCCACTAAAGCAAAGTCACTTTGCACAGAGAGAAGAGATCAGATAGAACTGAGAGATTTTGTGAAGGCAGAATCATCAATAATTGCTACATGACAAGGAATTCAGAAAGGAAGGACCCGAACGAGCTGGGAAGCATGGAGATGAAGAGAAACAGGAGGATAACGAGTGGCCTGGGAACTGTGTTATTGGCTAGAGGAACAGGGTTGACCTAAAGGGCAGAATTTGGCTACCTTTTTTTTTTGTTGTTGTTTATCTCCCCAGCAGTTGGTTAAGTATTTGGCATAAAACAGACCCAATGCATGCCTGTTGAATGAATAAGCGAATCAATGAATCACCTTGATGCAAGGCAGGTAGAAAGTCTCTCCATATTTTCCTAAATCCTTGAACACCAGATGTTGGTCCCAAACCAGTATTCAAAGACAACCTTTGAGGAGGCCTTGCTTCTCTTGATTCCATGGGAATAGTTGGCGTGCTCTATACTGGGAAGTCAGCCATTTTATTGTCATTTTAGAATAACTAACTTCCTTTGAAGCATGATTCAGTCTTCCCCCCTCCTCCATGTGAACCTGGAGCATCTCTCCAGGTGTAAGGAATTTCTCCTTCTTGAGATCGCATTGTTTATATTTTGTTTTGATGCATCTCTGTATGGTTAGTATACCTTCCTCTCTCTGGGAGAAGGTAAGTTTTAAGTTTAGAGACTGTACATATCCACAGTGCCTGGTACGTAGTAGATGCCTACTATCGTCCCCTTCAATTGAAGTACACCACGTTCTATTAAGCCATAAGGAAGATACAGGGAACACAGTCTGTTCAGAGAAGAGTACCTTTAATCCTCCAAAAGAACTCCAAGGATGTCCTGAGTGATGGTGAGCCAATTGTGACTTGTCTCAACCTGGGAGTCCACACATTTGCTCCCAAGGGACAGAATGAGGAACTCTAGTAAGTGAATAGATAGATACCTACTTCAGATTGAGAAGAGATAAGGTTGAAAGGTCTGAGAAAATGGATTTTAGAAATGGAGATTGAATTAATTAATGAGATAAACATCAGTAATTGTGTCAAGAATGGGGAAGCAAGTTTAAGCAGTGAGGCAAACACGGTCTCCTGAAATATAAAGATTGTTTTTGCTGACTCTGGTACAGTAGATAACACTGCCCAGTGACTTTAGATTCTGTCAGTGCTAAATATTTATTTGTTAATACAGTGAAGTCAGGACATCTCAAATCGTGTTTCTGAGGGAGCATCTTGAAATTTAGCTGCCGATAAACATAGTTGAAGCCATGAATAGCAATGTGGCAAAAATGCCAAGTGTAGACGGGCTCTGCCTGAGTAAGCATTCTCAGGTCCTGTGATGAAGTGAATTCTGCTGAGCAGAAATATGTGCACCTTGAATATTAGGAAGACAGTGTTGGCTGCAGGAGCACAGAACTGGAGCAAATGAAACTTTATGTTGGCAGGCCACTGGTCTTCTCAGGCAATGCCCCAGGTGCAGATGGGATGGTGACGACCACTCCTATTTCTTGGGAAGTAGTTTGGGTCAGTATCATATTTAGTGTGGTTTTTGTTTTTGTGTTTGAGGGGTCCTGAGATGTCATGATGGTAGGAAGCTCCTGACGTGCAAATACTTTCCATCAATTGAAATCAGCAACTCGTCTCCAATGTCTGGTCTTAGAGAGCTACTCAGGACTGCTGAGAGATTCAGTGAGCTGATCTGTCAGAAGCAGAGATTGATCCAGGCCAGTGGATCTCATTACAAGGCCAGCCTATTATGCAAATAGCCTTCCATGAGTGCCCTACAAGTGAGGAAAGTGAGCTTCTGAAGGTGTAATCAGAATAAGAATAATGAAGTTTTATATAGCTTTAACATTTAAAAAGCCATGTGTACATATGCATGTGTATGCATTCATATTATACATATGCAAAATATGCACACACCTATAGTGTGTACAGGTACATGTGCATACATGTACACATAGGTACAGGGTGTCCCAAAAGTCTTAGTGAAACTTTGATTAAAAGTACAGTTTTAATCAAAATTGCACTAAGACTTTTGGGACACTCTATTTTTTTTTTTATCAGTGCAACAACTCTGTGAGGTAGATCCTGTTTCCCCTTTTAGAGATGAGGACACCAAGTTTTAGAGAGGTTAAGTGACTTGTCCAGTGAAATAGCTAAGAAATGCCAAGTTGGGAGTAGGGTATGCAATCTGAAGTCCAATGATCTGACTCCAGGTCCAACATTTAATCAACTGTGGAATTAGTGCTTAATGCAGACTAGCACGTGTGTGCTGGACTGGAAAGATTACTTGGCTGGGAATCCAAAGAGCTCACTTCATGCCATGTTTCTGCTGCTTAAGATCAGTGCGACTTTGGAGAAATCACCTTGAGCAGTAAATTAGAGGAGGTAAATGAGATGACTGTTAAGGCTCTTTCCAACCTTAACATTCTGGGAGCCTGAGACTCTGCCAGCTTCTTAAATGCTGGGGGAAGTATGTTGATATGATGATGGCAGAAATGATGTCAAGTCTTTGGAAGTTTATATTTACAATAAAACCATCAGAAAGATTGAATCCAAGCATGAGATAATGACTCATCCTGAGGTGGTGAGTCCTTGCTGACAAGAAAATGGGTTTGGTGTCCCTTGGTCTGAGAACATACATTTGGCTCAATTCTGCCAATCAATTTAGGGCTCAGTGAGGTACCACAGCAGGCCCTGGAGTCAGAACATTGAAGAAAGGACCAGGAATGGAAGACATATGGCTTTTAAATGTTAAAGCTATATAAAACTTTATTATTCTTATTCTGATTACACTTTCCTCATTTGTAGGACACTCAGGGTAGGCTATTTGCATAATAGGCTGGCCTTGTAATGAGATCCCATGGCCTGGGATCAATCTCTTCTTCTGACAAATCGGTTCACTGAATCTCTCAGCAAGAATGGAAGATAGATGATTGGACCTGAGTCTTAGCAGTGGCTCTGAAAACTTGTTAGCTGGGTCACCACAGGCAAATTATTTAGCCTTCTTAGGCTGTTTCTTCACGTGCACATAGTTATGATAATACCTGTAGTCCTCTGTATCTCAGGGTTGAGACAAGAGTCAAGTAATATATGTAAAGTACTCTGAAAAATAATTTTTTCTACAAATATTTATCATTCTTATTGGTTTGAGAGTGAAGACTGAGTTGTGAGAAGACTAAGGATTCAGGTCCAAAGATCTTTTTGGCAAATAGCAATTGTTAAGAAATAGCAAGACCTGGGTGCTTTGAGTTATTAAGGAGCAACTTGTCCCCTAGCAGATTTAAAATTCAAATATGGTCTCACATGTCATTTGAAAACCCTCCTTGTCCTGGGAATTATACTATCAGAAAGAACTAGGTCCTGCCTATTTCCATAAATTTAAGCTGACTAACCTCTAGGCTATCCATTTATTCTTCCATTAATCAGTGATTAAAGGTACATCCACTGGGTAGCCAACTCCTAATTATCTGAAGTAATGGGCTCAAGGAAATCAAATAAATGAAAGCCATAAATGATCTCCCAAGCCATCCACAACCTCCAATAATAACTTGAATTTCATCTTTCTTTCTCATTTGCCTTCAAACTTTCATATGGTAACGATGATAAGTATTTAAGAGGTCTATGTCTAAGGAACAGAAGAGGGAAAACCTCCCTTGGTACCCCAGTCCTCTTCCATGAAATCCTCATGAGGAAGTGGGTGATTTGTTGAGAATGTAGAGAGAACACTTGTCAAAAAGTAGCTTGGACAAGATTGTTTCTGCTATCCCTTTCAACTTAGATTTTTGCCTTTTTGAGAAGGTTGATACCATGTGAGGCTAAATGAAATGGCAGACATTGAAGGGAAAACATAAGCCTGGATATCACTTGGTAGGATTTCAGAGGAGTTTGTGGTTGAGGCATGGGCTGGACTGGCCACAGGGTTTCTTAAGTTTTTCCACTCCTGACCCCTTCAGTGCTTCTTAAACTGTGGGTCACAACCCAGTTTAAGAAGTGCTGGAGACTGGATGTCTAAGGTCTCTCTCTGCTTCTGTGACTATCAGTGAGATGATTCAATAAGAAAAGGTAGCATTTATAGAACATTTTGTGGTTTTGAAAGCACTCATTTCATCCTCGCAACAGCCCTGGATGTAGGGGCTATCCTCATTTTACAGATGAAGCAGAGGGTAAGTGACTTGCGCACAATCACACTGTGCCTGCAGCATGATTTGTATTCAGGTCTTCTCTAGTCCAGTGCTCTATCCATTGTACCACATATCTGTTCTACAGATAGAATAATGAGGCCAGTCAAATTTCCTTCTTGAGTATTAATTATGTGTATTTGTCAGATCCTCTTTAACAGGCCCATGGATAAAATGCCATGTTGAAGCACACATACCTGATATGGATTTTTTTTTCCTGCTTGTTTTCATCTTTTGTTTTAGATTCATTTCTTGGCAGTGACTAATTGAACAAGATACGGAATAGAACTGTAATAAAAATGTTAATTGTTGTTTTCTGTATTTATTCTTATACCATTATTGAAGCCAGAAGGAAATAATTATTGGCAATTTATCTTAAAAATGATTTTTCTGTGTTTAAAGCACCCACTCCTTTGATACCTAAACATCCTGATTGGGAAAAAAAAAGAAATAAAACAGAAATTCTCACATGATAAGGAAAAAAGAATGAGTCATCCAATTCCTTTTGAATATTCCAACTAAGAAGGGTGGAAGAAGGAGAAGAGAACCATGAGTGGGCCCTGCAGGATTCCTGACCTGCGAGCAGAACTCTCAGTAAGAATGGCAAGTTTGGGAGTTTATTCAGTGACTTGTTCTGCTGAGATGAATCCCAGTATTCAAGAAAGTACTTCATGGATTGTTTATAATAAAATCATCCTTTCTGGTTCTTTGATGGCAGCAGAAAGCAGCTAGCATCCTGCCTCTGTCCTTCCTAGGGAGGCTATTAAAGGGAGGCTGATGGGGATAGACGTAATTTTTTTGTGAAGCAATGGGGTGAAGTGACTTGCCCAGGGTCACACAGCTATTACGTGTCAAGTATCTGAGGTCAGATTGGAACTTGGGTCTTCCTGAATCCAGGGCTTGTGCTCTATCCATTGAGCCAATGTAGCTACCCCTGGGTACAGACATTCTCTTTTTCCACACGAGTCAATTCACAGTTGACTTGGGAAAAATCTTTCACAAATGTGATAGCAAGGACTACTGAGTGTATTTTCACATGTGATCATTTAATTGCCACCACTGACTCCATCTCACCTGAGTGTTGGTATAATTCGATCCAGTTCAATAAGCATTTAATAAGTGTTCACTTTGGTCCATTTGGCAGAATAGATACTGAGTAGATAGAGCAATGGAGTTAAGAAGGATTGAGTTCAAGCCTCAGTTCTGACACATATTAGTGGTGTGATCCTGGCAAGTCACTTAATTTCTCAGGACACTTGGTTTCCTCTATAAGACTTTAAATTAGAAAGAAGCTGCCAACCTGCATCTGTAAAATAATTTTGCTCAACTAGGATTTCCCTGCACTAATGAAACCATAGGTCTACTCCTTGTGCTTATCCCTTACTATATTCTGGGTTCTGGGATTAGTGCACAATGGGAAAAATACAACAGTCCCTATTTTAAATGAACTAACACTCAACTGAGGGCATGAAACATAGTTTAGGAGAAATAAGTCTGAACACTGTGCTTAATAAAGGAGCAGGGCCCTTTCCTTCTGCCTGAATGCAAGGCAGCTTTCTGAAATCAAAAGCGAAGACAGCCTCTCCCTTCTCCCAATAGCCAGTATTTGTAGCTTCTTCATTTTGAGGTCTCAAATCTGATCACAGGCCTCATTTTCTCTGAGAGGGGACCTAGCAGACTTTCAAGCTGAAGTCCTAGTAACAAGACCTCTGCTTACAAGCAACAAGAAAGCAAATGACTCATCCACCTGTGCTTTCGTGACAGACAAGTAAATATAAGGTTACTTCTAAATAAATGCCAAGTAATTTCAAGAGAGAGAAAATCAACAGTTGTTAATGTCACGAAAGGTATTGTGTAGGTAGTAGCAGCTGAGTTATACATTGAAGGAAGCTAAGAATTCTAAGAGTCAGTGATGAGGAGGGAGTGCATTCTAGGCATAGGGTACAATCTTTGCAAAGGGACAGAGGAGGAAGGTAGAATGTTATGTAGCAGGACATAATTATTAAAAAAGGAAGAACAGCACTATTAACTTCCTTTTAACCCTTCATCTTCATTTCCTTTTGAAGTCCTGGAGAGCTGCTATATGAATTAAAGAATAGATAAATGAGCTTATTAGGAGACTCCAAATGAGAGAGAACTGCTTTGGCATTCATGAACAAGAACCTTCTCCTCCTCCTCCTTCTGTGCTCCCTGCAAAAATTATCTTGTCAAATGTGTTCTCCTGGCACCTGGCCCAGTTGCACACCCCCACCCCACTCCCTTGTCTTCATTCCCTATGGGGCCCTGATAGCTAATGTTAACAGTGAACAACAGATGATTTCCTACTCAAAATAATTTTGGAGACCAAGGTGAGAGATGTAGCCCCCTTGAAAAAGAGCTGCAGGGTGATTGAGCCATGATGCATCTTTATTCTGTCAAAAAAGAACACCCCCCCCCCACACACACACATACACATACAAACAGACTTCTCGTTCCTTCGCCTTGATGCTGCAGCTTGGCTCGTACTCCTGCCCAGTAGATTCAGAGGATGGCACAGATGTCCAGACTTATTGTTGCTTAGGAACTCTTCCTGCCTGTCATTCAGGCCAGTGGTGAGCACATGGGTGACCACATAGATAGCAGGCAATTTCCTTAGCTCCTCCCAAATTAAGGGAATGAAGGAAGAAGACACAAGTGGATGAGACACTTTGCCATCTTGTTGTTTCTAAGCAGAAGCATGATAACAAGGTTGGTGACTTGAGTTACAGCAACAATATTCTGTGATTGTTGTATCCCAAAAGCCTGGCCTTTCTTCCTTGGGTAAACTAAGACCTGTGGCCAGTCCTGACCTTGAAGGAGTTTTAAGATATTGGCAATTCAGGATTGGAGGTGCTGTCCGAGGTTCTGACCTCTAAATGCTGCCTGAACTTTAAAAACTGAAATGAAAGGAAGGCCTTGAACCTCTCTGAGTTCACATCTTATATGTGATAAGGATTTCCAGCTTGATAAAATATTGACTTTGAGCTATTCAGACTATGACAGCTTTGTCTGAACTGTAGCAAGGCGGTGAATTATAGTCTTAATGACAGTTCGAAAAATTGGCAGGTTTGACACGTATACAAATTCACAGTTTTCACTTCTTTAGGTTGTACCTATCTGGACTAAAGAAATTAATGCAATTTCTTTACAAGTTGTGTGAATCGGAATCAATCGTATAATGGCTGTAGGGCCCTCACTTTCCTGTTCTATAAGTGGGGATAAAAAAGAGTTTAGCACTTTCACAGAGCCATCATAAAAATCAAATTTATGTAAAGTTATTTATAACCTTAGAGAATTATATGAATGCTGTGTCAGGCATTATTATTATTATTATTATTATTATTATTATTATTATTATCATCATCATCATCATCATTAATTATTATCTCATTCTTATCAAACTTTCAGTGGAATTCAGAAGAAGTTGTTTTAAGCAAGTCACTATTTTATAATTTTTATGTTGAATATTATTCAGACTAATACAAAAGTTAATAAAATAACTGATTTTGTCATCAAATTAAACATTGCAGTGTAAATTTATCCACTGTGTTGACTGAAATCATCCTTGAAACAACTCCAGTAACACAAAGGATAATGAGAACCATATATGCCTCCCCTCGTTCCACATGATGTTGATCTCTTATGCTACAACTCTCTATTGTAAAATGTATTTAATCCACATAGCTTAGAGATTTTGAATATTTGGCATGAAAGCATCTGTTTTAAAATGTTGTCTCTAAGTTTTCATATATCAGTGTTCTAGCTGACAATTAGTGGCAACACAACAATGTGGTTCATTACTAATATTTTCTAATTCTATTATGCTCTGAGATTTTGGGAGGAATGGAAACAGAGTTTTATTTTATCTTGTTTTACAATTCTAATGAAAGAGGCACAAGGCCTATTTTTCATAGTGGAAGAAGCAGGACTTGAAGATTTGAGTCTTAAAAATACATTGAATATTAGCCTCATCAAATGCTAATAAGCACCTTAGAGGTCACCTAATCCAATTCCCTCATTTTTTTCCAGATAGGGAAATGATTTATTCAATGATGTATAGCTGCCAATTAGTGTAAGTTGGGTTAGAACACAGGTCTCCAGCATCTTGGCCAGTTACTTATCTTTCCATTACTAGATTAATGTGTCTCCTATTCATAATATCAGAACATTAAGCTTTCAGTTTCTTGATTTAAGAAAATTTATACTAATGGAAGCAATACCCCATATCATCTACTGCTCCTCTGGCTCCCTGATATGTGGCTTGAAGAACATTGGGACTGTTTAGCAGAAAAAAGTATTGGAGCACCAACTAGAGTTGAAACTTACTCAGTGTCATATAAAGAACATGAAATGCCTTATCTTGAGATATGGGTTTGAATCGTGGCTCTGTTTCTTGGGGCCTCCATGTCCCAGAGCAACACTCTTCCCTTCCTTGCACCTTATTTTTTTTCCTGTTTGTAAGATGTTTCAATGATCTTTATGGGCCTTTTTAGCTTAAAGGCCAGCAATCATAAACAATTACCTCATTAAGTGACCATGGCCATGGTGGACAAAGTCTTGGGATTTCAGCCATAACATTTGGTATTTTCCAGTGTTTCCAGCTTTTCTTCAAATCTTATGACAGGCAAATGGTCTGGATCCTATCCTTTTATTGTCATCTCTATTCTGTGTATGTGAACAATGCCAAAAGAGGAAAAATAAATTACCATTTGTAATAGAATGAGTGACATTTTTGAAAGCAGTTCCCTCATGGAGATTCAGCCCCAACAATATTCAGTTGCCATTTCCCAAGTGTTAATCTGGCAGGTCTGTGTAGCTTTCAAAATCCTTCAATGAGGTGGTCTAGAGTGGTGGCATCATGGAGCTACTTATGTTTCTTTATCTACATTATCTCTTTTGAGAAAGGTTGAGTTTAGCAGTAACCCCCCAAAAATAAAATAAAATAAAAAGGTGTTTACTCAGTGGTTTTCCCTGGATTCCAGAACTCTGTCAGGGCTCATTACTAGTAGTTATGAGTTCATTTTTAAAATAGAATTCAGAAGTACTATCGCATAAGGAAAAAAAATATCCTGGAAAATGGAAGAGTTATAAAAGCAGATTATTAACAAGTCACATTGGAATTCAAAAATAGGTGACTTCTATTAATATATTTTCTTGGTCCTTTGGAAGCTACTGAAATAACCAAGTGGATTTCTGGATAAAACTTACCTGTACCTAATACTGCTGAAATAGCCTTGAATTAATAACTCTAGGAAATTTTAAATTTTGATGTGCCTTAACTAAGGGTCAGTTCAGATAGGTTGAACATATAATAAGCCTTTTCCTTTTCTTCAAAATTCCCCCATCTTTTGATGTTATTAAGCCAAAGTTTTCTTTGCCACAATATTTCTCCCAATGTATTGGAAGGGTCTAAAGAAGATTGTTGTCATTATTTGAGGGTGGCATTTTATGATTGATATTTGAGAGTATTTGAACATAATGACTGTGGAGAGGAAATAATTGAAGGTGCATAGGAGAGAAGGGGTGATTGCTGATTCAAATACTGTAGGAAGAGAAGAAAAGCGATCAATGGCTCAGACAGGATTAATTTTAGGAAGAGACTAAAAACACCTTTGGGTCTGTGATCAGAGGGAAGGAGGAGAGGGGATAAGTAGGTTGAAAGAGCTCACAGTGTGTGGCCTCTGTCATCCCAGAGAAGAAGGAAGATAGGCCATTTGAAAGAAAAAAAATATGGTAACAGTCACTGTCAGAAATGAGATGACAAGCAAGAAAGGGTAGAGTAGACTGGTTGTCACAAGTAGCAGAAAGAGTCCAATTGATGTTATGGAACACACATACACATTTTATTGAAGCACAGATAAAACTCTCAGAATAATCATTTATTCAGATAAAAATACAAGGAGCTCCATCATTATCAAGTTAGTATTTCTGTACTCTATTGTGAAGGATATTCTAAAAACTGCTGAATTGTTTGCTGAAATCTAGCCACTATGTCTAATGGTAGTAAGGCATTATCAGAACTTAAAAGTCAGGGAACCTAACCAAAAAAGGAGTAAATAAGGTGTGATTTGTATACATTATTCTTAGTAAACACATCCCACAACTCTCTGAGAGATTATTTCTTAAACAGGCTCTCCCAAAACGTCTTAATGCCATTTTAAGTTTCTCTGCGCTAAAAATTTTGAGGCACCATATATTCTGCCCAATCAAGGTTCCTGTCTGGTTTGTAATTGCCAAATCTATTTCCTGTTCTCCAACTCATCTGTTTAATATATATCTACATGTACTTAAATGTCAACCTCTTCTTAAGGCTAATGCTTTCCTTTAGGATATTAGTCCTATCTTCTGACTCTGGAAAAAATCTTTTTTTTGTAGTATTGTTATAATTTAATTCTACTCAATAAACATTTATTTTTACTAAGTCTTTACTATGTGACAGGTCCAATGATAAGCACTAGTGAGAGAGAGAGGGAAGGAGAGCACAGGCCTGCCTATCATCCAGGATGTTACAGTGCACTCTCTGTGTGGAGAAGCGACATACAGATACATGCAAATTCACATACAAAGTATTCTTTTCTTTTCTGCACATTGAATTTTTTTTCCTCCCAAATGACGCTTCTCTCTAATAAAGATGCTTTGGAAACTTTTCTGCTAAGTATACAGGCCCACACATACCCAAAAGAAAATAAATTAAATAAATATTCATGTCCCATTATTTTATTACTTCTTGAAGTTAGCATTCTCTTTCTTTTCTGCCTTTTTAGACTATAACTTCCAGAAAGATCATCTTCTTCTTTGCCACCCCTACTCCATACCCTATTACAGTCAGGCTTTTGACTCTGCTGAAAGAACTCCCATCAAATCCTACCAGTAACTACCAAAAGATATTCGCTGTCTTTTACTCAGTCTTTCACATAGCCTTCTTCAGCATTTAGCCACTATCTTTTCCCATTCCCATTTGTATTGTGGCACATCCGTATTTCTAAACCTCTTCTAATGGTTCTTGCCTTTCGCCCCTGTTTTCTCTCCTCTCTCTTTAATGATGGTGTTTGGCAAGGTGCTGTCCTTAGTACTCTCTCATCTGTGCTCTCTCCTTTGGCCCAAATATTGTAAGTTTCATGCCCATGAAGATGATTCACAGAACTAAAGCTCCAGTCCTAACTGCTCACAAGCTCCAGAGAAATGTTGAAGCCACATAATTTGTCTCTGTTTTCAAACGTATGAAGACCTATTCTGTGCCTGTGAATATTTCCACTTGAAAGTTCATGTAGTACCTCAAATCCAATGTATTCAATAGGGAAATCACCTCAAGACATTCTTTTTCCAGGTAAAAACTCAGCAGTCCTTGATTTCTCATTCTTTTTCACCACATAATTCTGTGTACTCATCAAATGTTGGTGATTTGGCCACTTTGGTCTTTGTGAAAATAACACCCTTCGTTCTAGTCCCATTGCCCCCTTGAAGTTCAGATTCACATTGCCTCTTACCTAAAATGACCATGACCTTGTAAGTAGACCATGAAGGCCCCTGTTTTAGAGGAAATAACCTAGAGACTGCCTGCTGATGTTAAGCTTGAAGAGAAAGGCCTGGAAGCAGCTGTGAATAAAATGATAATTTATTCCACCTTCCAGCAAGATTTTCCCAGCAAATTAATCCCCTTAATAACCTGAAGGCTATTCTTTGAATTCTTCCCCGTTTTCTTTTCCACGTGCATTTTAAAAGTCCGAGGTAATGATGCTTCAAAAATCCTGCTGTCATAAAAGCAGGTTGCTTTAAAGGGGAATGGGTGTGTGTGATTAGATCAGAGCACAGATTTGAATTTGGATTCAGAAAGACCTGGTTTCAAGTCTTCCCTGCACTTAGCTGTACTGTTAGCCATCCGCATTTGGATGAGTAAAGCTCCATTAACCTCAGTTTCCTCTCTACAAAATGCAGATGACATCTGCAGTAAGTACCGGCTAGGTTTCTGTGAGGCTCAAATAAAATAGAAACCATATGAAAAAGTATTTTTTTTGAAATCCAAAGTGCTATAGCAATGTGTGTGGCTCCTATTTTTATCACTGTCATCATCTACGCTAGCTAGGCCAGTGTTGGGTACTAAGCTATCCCACATGCTCTGTATTCTTCCTGAAAGTCTCAAAGGTATATCTCTCTTATATTGCACACACATTTCAACAGTATGGTGATGAATTTTTCCCTGCCTCTGAAACTGTAAAACAAGTAGGGTCCCATTCTGTGAGGGAAAAGGCTAGATTAAAAATCTCTAAAGATCGGAGCAGAATAAACACAATAGACTTTATGGATTTTTACATATCCAACAATTTGGAAGCCCAAACTATATCTGACTTTCTTCAGAGGAGAACATATCTGATTGCAGGATTTCTGGTGCCGGAAAAGTCAATAGTTGCTTTCCAAAGAGAAGGTTCACCACTAGTAGATTAGTCTCCTAGAGATTCTTCCCTCTTTTGTCCCAGGAGGATAATAACATAAACTAGGAGGAAAGGGTAGTAGGAGTTACTGGCTTTGGATTTGAGGGCTCAACTTTGTCCACTGTGCTCAAAGTGACAGAGGCATCATTTCCAATATTGCCTAATAGAATGATACTGCCAAAGAAGAATCCTAAGCATGCCTGTGAACTGATGGTGATGGAGTTCAGGACATGAGCAAAAATGTGACAGAGCAGGTCACTCTCTAGACACAGAATTCAGAAACCTGGGTTCAAATCCTGCCTCAAATGCTTTGCTGTGTGACCCTGGGCATGTCATTTAGTCTCTCTCAGTCTTAGTTTCCTCATATGTAAAGTGAAGAGAATAATTGCACCTACCTTCTAGGGCTTTTATGAGAATCAGATGAAACAATAGAGAAATGATTTATTAAGTCCCTACTCTCTGCATGCTAGGTCTTTTATTAAGTTCTGGGAACACAAATACAAGCAAAAATAATGATGGTCTCTGCCCTCAAGGAGGGAAAACAATGCAAGAGAGAGGTGAATCACGAGTGAGGAGGAGGTATGTTCAGGTGGAGAAGTCATTCCAAGAGTTAGGGACTAACTGGGTTGAGAGTCCACATTACTAGGTGGATAGTTTACGAAATGGAGGGACTGGAGAGGAAGTCTCCAATCAGAAGAGGAGGCCATGGGGTGGAGGTGTTGCCAGTAGGAGAAGCCCATTGTGGGAGAGGGGCAGAAGTGGTCTGTAGATTCAAGGGCAGATCTGTGTTTTAAGTGATCTACAGTCTGCAGAAAGCTTTACAAACCCATCGGCTATGTTGATGTGGATGTCTATGTGGGAGGAAGGACACATGCTACTGACTTACTGTGTTCTTGAGATTTCATTTGGTAAAGTATGATTTCATTTGGTAAGAGTCAAAAGATGTTTTTGTCCCCCCATCAAATGGCAGCATGGATAAAGTTCAGTCCTCACTGTTCTAAAAGCTATCCATAGAGAAGCTGTGTTTGAATAGCCATTTCATGGGCCACTAAAGCCCTGAATCACTGAAGGAGTTCAATTCCTCCCCCCCCCTTCTAAGAAAACACTCAAATCCCTTCTTGTGTGTGGAAATGTCAAGATTATGGTTTCTTCCAGTTCCCTCAGCATCCTTTCAGCTGGCCTTGGGAGCTCTCTGCTAACATGATCACATAAATGATCTTGAGGCCATGAGCAACATTGTAGCCATCCTTGTACATTCCATAGCAAGTACCCAGTGCTTGTGGATTATATGTCTTTGTTGCTTTGAAAATCTTACTCATTCATTTGGAAAATTGAAGGAGGATTTAAGTAGTTCCATCTCCCTCTCCCTCTCCCTCTTTCTCTCCCTCCCCCCACTCTTTCACACACACACACACACACACACACACACACACACACTTTTAATGCCAATAGCAATCTAGTGTTCTTGCATGGCTACAAACCATAAAACTGTGTAGTCTTCAAGTTATTGCAGTTTTAAGTCATTCAAAGGGAGATGCAGTGGACACAAATAGGCTTCAGTATGTTGCCAATGACTTCTGTGCACATGCAATTAGTGAAATACATGAGAATCAAATAGCCCTATATAGAAGCAGCAAAGAATAATGAGGCATTGGGAGTCTGAAGACCTGATTTCTGATTATATCTTTGCCATTTGCTATCTGTGTGAATTTGAGCAAGTCACTCCTGGGCCTCAGATTCCTCTTGCCTAAAATGAGGAGGATGAATTAAATGTGTGCTAGTATTTAGAACTCTTCCAGCTCTGAGTCTGTGATCCTGTATTTTTAAGAGGTGGATTTGTCATGAAAGATAATAGAATAAGCTACATGCTGCCCTGGTACCCATGACAAGTTCTGCTCTGATATCAGAGGATTTGATTCTAGTTTCAGATATGTTATATATTAACAGTATGACATTACAAAATTCACCCAATCTCTCTATGCCTCAGTCTCCTCATTTGTCAAATAAATGAGTTTGGGTGTTGATTGCCAAGATCCCTCCCGATGCTCAATCTGTGATGATCTTGGATCTATATAATGTCAAAAGGTCTGGAGAAAGACCCCCAGAATCCTGGAGAGACCCACTGATGAAGAGTTACGGGAGAACATGGAGAAGGCTTGTATAGCATGAGCAGGAAGAGATGGATTTCCATTTGCTCCATTCTAAGGAGTATCTATATCCATAAGATCACAGATTCATTGAAGTGCTAAATGTAGGAATAGATTTCCTTTGGGGAAGATAGTGTCATTGGCACAGTCCCCTACCAAGTGAGCAGTTGCCATCATGGATACAGTCAGTTTCTTTCATAGTGTCGTATCTTTTGACATCTCAAGAGTGTACGGAGTCATCCAAACCCCTGATATTACAGATGAGGAAAGTGGAGTGAAGAGCTTCAATGACTTCACTTTAGTTTCCACAAGTGGTCAGGGGCAGAGTTTTCAAGAGCTGCCATTCTAAATTGAGTTGGCTTGTTTTTTCCCTCACTGTGTTACACACCACCACTTTCCTCATTCCTTTCCTCATTTGCTTATTACAGCTTCAACTTTGGGCACACTGGGTAAAGGCATCTGACTCCAGTCATCATAGGCGAGTGTTCAGGGGGTGTTAGATCGTGGCTGGTCCTTCCTCACTTCCATAGTTACATTCCTGAAGAAGGAAAAGTGCTAGTTGCCCATGGACAATGCGTCTTTATTATGACTACTGGTTGAATTATGACCACATCCTTCAGGTGAGTATTATACCTGGGATTAGTATAGATACTGTGTCATAGAAGTGAGAGTCCAGACATTGGTGCCATACTCCAGGAGGCATCTGTTTTGCCTTCCACCAGTGAAATGGCTTCACGAACTGAGTTCAGAGGCACAATAGCCCTGACATCTCTGAATGGAAACATTTCAAACTTCTGATCTGCTAAGAATGTGAATTTCCTGGTCCTCAGTATTCAATGTCAGGGTGATGGTCATGGAAGCTAGAGTTCTCCTCTGTGTGACATTTGCATGGTAATAATTTATCAAATACTTATGAAGTACCGCCTATGTTGTGAGCAAATTGTAACCCTATGTTTGGAATAGGGAATGGGACTATACTTAGGATTCCATTCACATGTGTAATTCTTTGTTAAAGAAAGTGCCTTTTACCCATGCAGAATGGCGCTGCTCTACAAATTATTGTTTTCTGGTTGCTTGGGGCAGCAATATCAGATGTGAAGCCTGAAAACCAAATATGGCTATAGACTCCTTTGTGGCCCTAACCAGATTGCAGTGTAATTGGGAAATGCCTGACAAAATAAAAATACAATAAAATAAAGATAATGTCAATGTGTGGCTTTCTGAGTCACTGTGAAGTAGCAGGGAACCCTTTCTATTTGAGTTTGACTTTTATGGCCTAGCATGCTTAGATACTGAATGACTTGACTAAACTCATCTAGCAACTGGATATCAGCTGTGAGACTTGAACCCAGAACTGCTGGATTGTGGGTCAGTGCACCAACCCTCTCCCCACTACATCCAGGCCGCTTCTCTGCCCTGGTTACACAAAGACACGGATGAAGATGTCTCTCCATTTGAAAGCTCACATTGGAGACTGGCGCATACCTCCTGGTCACAGATATAACAACACAAGAGATAAACAAAGTGATACAAAATCATTTCAGAGAGAAGGAGGGCCATCACCAGGAGAATGAGGAGAGGCCTCAGGTCTGTGCCAGCCAGCTTCTTCCAAGGAATTCTAAATGGTAAAGGGAAGAGAGTCCGGAATGTCATCAAGCCTAATGGCAAGAAGACTACTTAGGCCGGCCAGAGAGTGTATCAAGGCCTGTATATAGGAAATTTGAATTGGGAAGCTACCAGTGTGAGCTATGCTCTGGGGAACAATACATGCCAGGCACAGGATTTTGTGTTTTCTGTTAGAGGCAACAGAAAGCCCCTGAAGACACTTAATAAAAGTGTGACATGGCCACCTCTGTGTCTTGAGAATATTACTTCTGGGCAGTTGTGATCTAGCATGATTTATCAATATGGAACTGGATCATACTATGACCTCTTAGGGACTTGAAGTTTATTCTGATGAATGCCACCAAAATTTATTAAACCTAAGTAGTCAGTTATCTGGAGACCTGCGCAAAGCAAGACAAGCCTGAATCCACCCAGGAGAATTTCTGAGTGAATGTTGATTCAGGACATAGCCATGGGTTGGTCCATTGGGGCCCAGCTGCAGGGACTGTTTCTCTGTGTAAGTATAGACAGATGAAATGAAGACTTCTTTGATTTTTTTTTCATAAAATATTTAGCATCATAAAATAGCTCCTCATTTATTTTGCAACATCCCAGATGTTACAAAGGCTTTTGACACCATGAAGAGAACCTGCAAAAATCATAAATATTTAGATATCTGGCAATCACTAGAGTGCAGGGTTATGACAAGATACTATCTCAATTGTCCAAATAAGTAGAAAAAAGAGCTAAATATGTCACATTTTGGAAGAAAACTGCCATCTGCAGTGATGGAGTCAGTCTCTTTCAAGTCATGTTGGAATTTCAATCTAAGTATGGAACAATAAGGCTGAGTGCCCCCAAACACCAAGTGTTCGTTTGGGATTCTGAAATGGAGTGCCGATTATTCATGGATCCAGGCAGGAGAAAGTCTTAGCTTGGCTTGAGGACTCTATGAATGGAGTGATGATTCCTTGTCAATGTGAGGAGAAAAATTCCTTTCAAAGATGTGCCAATAAGCTCTTCTTCTGAAGAAAAGAACATTTGTCAACAATTGGTGGGAAGTCTTCTCCAGCTAAAAAATATAAGATCATGAACCTGCCTTTGGTCATGGAAAAATAGATTGTTTTTAATAACTAATATACTTCTCAGACTTTGTATAATATAGCAATGGCATTTTAAAAGATGCTGATGGGTAAAATATACAGTGATGATATGACTTAGGAACCATATGCTAAGGCCAAGGAAAATTCATAATAAATTAATCAGGAAAGAATGTAACATGAGGCAGGAGTTTATTTTAATAGCACACGTAATTTAAATAAATAACCAGCACTTTTAATGCTTTATAGATCATAAAAAGTTCAATGTGAAGGGTAAGGAAACAATATGAAAGTATAAGAACATGGAATAAGAACTTCAGGACAGGAGTAAAACAAAGCATGTAATGAAATGTGGCAAAGCAGTACCATCAAGCAATTCCTGGACTCAGGAACTGATGAAACTCAAGGAACACAGAGCAGAAGCTAGGAAACATGTTCATATCAGTTATTATGGGAAAAGACAGGTAATGTGGCATGGTGTTCAGAGGACTGAATCTGCACTCAGCGGGGTCTGGAACTGAATGCCAAAGTTACCACGTGATGACTGTTTGATCCTAACCAAATCACCTAACCTTTTTTATTCTATGTGTCTCCTTTGGTGGATTAAACAGGTGCTATGGGTAGAAGCTTCCAGGGGTAGATTTTGGTGGGCTGTCAGAGAAAAGCTTCCTGTCCATTAGAATTTCCTGAGTGGGAAGTGAGCTGTCCCAAGAGGGAGAGAATTTCTGCTCAATAGAGCGTGGCTGACCCCTTGGTGGAAGGTGGTAGAGGAGATCCCTTTGTGAGTGTAGGTTGGACAAAACAGCCACTGAGGTCCCTTCTAACTGTGTGAAGTACCAACTGGAATCATGGTACTCATGATAGGTATCACATGTTCTTTATCCATTATAGTATGTGATTGTCTTAAATGGAGCCATGTTTTGCAGACCATGAGCTGATTTTGTTTCGATGAAGATTCTCTCCAGGAGTCAATGTAGCACACTAGAATGGAGTCAAGGGGCCTGACCTCTAACATGTGCTGTCTGTGTGGTCCTGGGCAGGTCAATCACCCTCTCTGGAATTCAGTGCACTCATCTATGAAAGGAAACCTTGGGCCTGATACCCAGTAAGCTCCTGTCTTGCATTGACCTTGCAGGTGTCTATGATACCCCAGCACATGTGCCTGCCTTGTAAACACAGATAAGATGGTCATACTCAAAGCCGTGCTGTGGTCCATACCAGGAACACATGTGGTGTGGGTACTTGAATTCAAATACGTTTAACAACTTCATGATTTGGCCCATTTGAGCGCCAGAGTTATACTTCACTGATTCAGAATAATTTCAACAGTAACAGAATCGTGCTGCGGTAGAGGCCCTGGTCCCTTAGCTGTTACTGATAACTGATGCCAGAGTTCCTCAGGAAAGCTTGGGGGAATTCTTGTTCTCCAGATTTTTCCCCTGGCAATATCAGCAGTGACACTTGAGAATGATGTTGCTTCCTCCTTCTTATGGGAAATGCTTAAGAATCTATATGTGTGTGTGACAGATGTCATCTACATTTGTTCCAATAAGGCTGCTCATCATTCTCTAGGGAAGTTAGGCCTTCAAACACTGGTTATCCACTCACTTGAAAGTGAGTGAGTCTTAGCTGCGTTATCTGGAAATCAATTCCAAGTTGTGCTACTTTTTTTTTCTCTTGTACAGTTAGATTTTCCATTTCTTTTATCACAGCAGCCATGTTGAATCAGTTCCATGGAAAAAGATCATTGAATTCTACAGGAGGTCTTTGTGACTCCTACCAGGGCGTCATATTTTCAGCACCATTATATCGAGAGAAAGTTCAGGGTGGGGAGGTTCTCATTTCCTCAGTGCACAAGTTAAGCTCTGGGCTTGAGTTCTTGAATTGGTTTTCTTTTGCCTTTCTCCTCCCTTTTCAGCTTCAGTCACCGGCCTACCCAAAATGCATGGCTTCCACATACCAACAAGACAAACTTTTATAGGGCCAGAAAAGAGAATCGTGTGTGCAAGGGTTGATGCAAAGTTTTCTGTTGTGTCTGTCTATCTGCACGTATGTGGGAGTGGGGGGTATATGTGTGCTTGTACATTTTTAGTCACTGTGAACTCTCTGTTTCATTGCTGATAATTTTCCTTGATTTCTGTCTGGAGGCTGGAGAACCCAGGTAACACTAGTTGCCTGAAGGTACAAAGAGGCAGATTTAGGCTTGATGTAAGGAAAAACTTCCTAGCACTGAGAGCTGACTACAAATGGATCAGGCTGCCTCCAGAAGCTGCAGATCCCTCTCTTGGGAAGACTGTGAGCAGAGGCCCGCTGATCACTCATCATGGATGTTGTCAAAGGGAAACTTATTTAGAGGCCAAGTAGACTTCACAAGCTCTAGTGTCTTCTGATCTGGAAATTTCTGAAGTGCCAATAAATATACAGGAGGAAGAAAGGACATTAAAATAGGTTAAGCTGAAAATAGAGATAATGAGATACTTCATCAAATGGGCTTCTAGATGGGGAGCAATGAAAATGGAATTGAGAATTCATGAGACTTTTGTAATAAATATTTGGTCATTCATTACTATTAAATGCAGATGGCTTCCTGTAGTAACCTAAAGTGTCAATACAGAGTGTCCCAAAATTCTTTGTGCACATGTAAGCTTTAATAGCTATTGAAGAGAGATGATAATAGTGATTTTTGTAGCTATTAGCTGCAGTAGGACTTTTGGGTCACCTGGTAGGTACAGCAATTATGAATGAAGGATGTGTAGATATAGACGTCTTCCTTAGCAGCTACATTTCTTCTTTATCACGAAGTATGCGTAATTGCTTGCCTACGATGTTCATCTGTCCTCTGTTGTGTTTCCCTCAAACCAGTTTATTCAAAGCACACTATATTGAACATTATCCTCCAATTAAATCCTGACTGAGGCCTTCTCATAGTCCCACTCCAAAATACCTGACCAGATACACAGCTGGCACCCTCTGGTGCTCTGAATGCTCCCCATCTTTAGGCAAGTGGTTAAGGATAAGAAGGAAACAAGTGTTTATGAAGTGCCTACTATGTGGCAGGCATTGTGTTAAGCACTTTACAGATATCTCATTCAATCATCCTAACAACTCTGGGAGATGAGGTGTTGTTATTAGCCCCATTTTATAATTAAAGAAACTGAAAGAGTCTGAAAAAATGTAGTGCCTTGCTCACATAACTGATGTCTGAGGCCGGAGTGGAGCTCAGGACCAGCTCTCCGTCCCCAGGGCCACCTGGCTGAGACAGCTCTAAGCGAAGGAGCAAATCAGGAAGCAGTTCTTAGATGAGCAGCCATTTGTTCCAAAGATGAATGAACACTCCCAGGTTCAATTACCATCCAGTGGCCCTCCCCCTCAACATGCCGCCCAGATTTTTGGTCAGCTGTTCCTTCTCAGTCGGCAGAAGGGAAGACACTGCACAAGATACAGTTGTTGCTATGCTTTGTTATCCATGTAGCACTCTCTCTCCATCCCCTCCCCCCAGAACAAGTGCTCTGTCTCTGTGTCTGTCATTGTCTATGTCTCTCTCTCTCTCTCTCTCTCTCTTCCCCCTACTTCCTTCCTCTCCTTCCCTCTCCCCACTCCCACCCCAACCCTTTCTCCAAGTCCAATTTGCCTGTGTCATCTCTCTCAAGGGCAAAATTCACCAGAGTCTTCAGCTCGTCCAATCACCATATTTATGGTTCCACTTGTGTTTCTTCTCCCTCCTTTTCAGTCAGTGGCAGTTACAAGCTATTACCAACACCAGGGAGAACTTGAGGCAGATTTTCATAGTTACTCAAATTGAAGAGAGGATGGGGCAGGGAAAGGCAAAGCCCTGCCCTTACCCCATGTAGATGATGCTTTTGTTTATGACACCTGGACACTTTTGTGTAGTCATGATAGCCCCCCCTGGGGGGCCCTCTGCCCTGTGTGCCACTCTTCCATGGAATCCTATACATCTTCCAGAGGGGAGGCATTCAATGGCTTCCTTGACTGCAGCACCTAATGTGAAGGTGATCTCGGGGTTGGGACAGAGCTAGCTTCCATATTGTTGCTCCCACCTAGTTTTTTTTTTTTTTATTTCACCACAATCATAGACCTTTTAGGCTTAAAAAGAATACTTTGTCATAATAGCGACTGTCTGAGGACTTGATGGCAGCCTTGGTGTCCCTGTGCTTTGCATTATTCCTTTATCGGAGAGATGGCAGCATGATGTAATCACTACGATCACGTATCCCAAAGTTGTGTGAAGTACTCCACACATATTATAGGCTGCTTAAGGCATGCGGAATTGCCCACCAGGTGGAAGACACCTGGTCCCTTTGACCCTGGCTTGGGTGGTCCTCTGCTGGCATCAATAACTAAATGCTTCACTACAACAGTGGCTCCCTGACTGTATTCACCAGGTGACACTATCCCTTTCCAGCAATGCACAATGGCATCTCTTTCAGCCATATCATTATGTACTCTTATTCTTCTGGTCCTCTCGTGGATTATTGGGAATAGAGAAAATTCCAACTCTGCTCCAGTTCCTGTGCCTCATTTCCCATGCAGCAGCTCTCTGGGATTCCATTATCTCCAGAAATTCATTACCCTAAAAGGTGACATCCTGCTCTGAAACTTGTACCTCCTCGGTACCCCCTGACCCTGGGGCCCTTCTCTCCTTGAGATAGGGTGGAAGGTAGTCATTGAAGAGCTCCTCCCTCATCCACAACCATGTGGGGAGAACAGCTGGGCAGCCCTCATTTCCCTCCCTGGCTTCAGGACTTCATCATGTCCTGTGGTAGATGCCTTGTCCTTCCTGATGCCTCTCCCAGCCCACTGCAAACTTTTCAGTTACGTTTCATGTGCTGTCCTCCCTTAGAGGGTCAGGATTATATCTTGCTTTTCTTGTTTAGCACAGTGCCTGAAACATAATGTTGCTGGTCAGTCATTTCTGTCATGTCCAACTCTCTGTGACCCCATTTGGAGTTTTCTTAGCAAAGACACTGGAGTGGTTTGTCATGTCTTTCTTCAGCTCATTTTACAGTTGAGAAAATGGAGGCAAATAGGGTGAAGTGAGTTGTGATTACCCAGCTAGTGAGTGTCTGAGGCCAAATTTGAACTCGAGAAGATAAGTCTTTCTGACTCCAGGCCCAGGACTCTACCCACTGTGCAACCTCACTGCCCCTGAAACATGATAGATGCTTAATAAATATTTGTGGACTGACTCTGCTTTGAAGATCTTGGCTGTTCTTCTCCAAAGCTGAATCCCACCTTATAACTACGTGTTTTGTTTTGTTTTGGGGTTTTTTTGGCCAGGCAGTAGGGTTAAGTGACTTGCCCAGGGTCACATAGCTAGCAAGTGTTATGTTTCTGAGGCTGGATTTGAACTCAAGTCCTTCTGAATCAAGGGCATGTGCTCTATCCACTGTGCCACCTAGCTACCCCTACATGTTAAGAAAAATTCAATAGAATTCCTACAAGAGAATTCTTAGTTCAATAACCAACATACCACTCAATCACAAATGACTCATATATAATAAAAATAGAATCATTAACAAATCCTAAAAGCATAAGGCACACACCTGTTCTTATAAAGTAGATTCTAATCAATACCTGTCTCAAGTCCAACTGATGATACATGAACTTTCCAATTCCTGGAGTATGGGGTGGGGAAGAGAGAGAGAGAGAGAGAGAGAGAGAGAGAGAGAGAGAGAGAGAGAGAGAGAGAGAGAGAGAGAGAGAGAGAGAGAGAGAGAGAGAGAGAGAGAGAGAGAGAAGATGGGAAGGGAGGGAAAGGAAGAGGAAGAGGGTGGAAAAGGAAAGGAAGGAAAAGGAAGGAAAGAGGAAGTTGGGAGAAGCAGAGCAAGGAAAAGAAAAAGACAAGGACTTCAAAACCTTGTTTCCACACCTCTACTTATCTTCAGATCAAAGCATATACCAGAGGAAATCTATCCCTTTGCATTCAGCCTTGATGGCATGAGCCCTGCAAAGGAGATGATGTCCTGGGCCAATGGAACATTGCCTAAAACTCAAAGAAATGAGAGACTGAGCATAAGAAAAAAGATAGAACTCTGTAACTAGGAAAATAGTAAAGCTGGGGAGAAGCCATGGTACTTCTAATCATCTTGGCCACAGGGAGAGAGGAGAAGGAAAAGATAGGAGCAGATCAGATCCTGAGAGAGGGGAGACATGTCAATCTATGCTCAAGGGCTCCTAGCTCCTACACTCAATTTTAAAAGATCGCTTGGTCTGATCCCAAAGGAAGGCCTGACTTCTAGGAATCCAAGGATATAATGATGCTGTCTCTGGGGACACAATGCCATCTACATAGAAAAATCTACCCTCAAGCAAGCATTTACAAATCTCAAGAGTCCCAATTCTAAAGCCACCTTCTGACATCAGATCCCAAGTCATCAAGGGACAACTCTAGCTTCAATTCCTGCTAAGAAGACACTCCTGTCAATGGATGCCCCCTTCAAGAGTGTTTCTGAACTGGCTGGAGCAAGGTAGAATAGAAGGGTGGCCTCCTCTATGCTCTCATTCACATCTATAGAATGTCATGTGGGAAGTATGATATTAGCAAAGACCCTGGAATTAGGAACAACTGTAAGATATCTAGCATTCATGTGATATTACCAAAGAGAAGTGGGGAGGGGGGAAAGAGGATTGAGGATAGGACAGCTCCCTAAACTTTGTTCCATAGAGTTTCAGCCAACTGGACTCGTGGACTAATGGTCTTCTTGGAGGCTTTGCTAATATTCAGTGACCATCTATGCAGCCCATGGACTCTCTATGTGTTCCAACCAACGCTCCTTGTGTGACTGACCTTTATTTATGTGTTTCCTTTATAAGGTCTGTTCCTACACAGAGCAAAAAGCCTATCACCAATCATGAAGTCAGAACATCTCCAGGATGGTTTCACGCATGACTTTTCACCTTTCTTGTTATTTTCCATGGGAGTCATGGCAGGCCGTACTGAGTTATTTTTACTATTAATATAATCATTATCATTAATATTATCCACCTCTTCCCTCTTCTCTTCTTCTCTTCACTGTATACTCATACTTGTCAAATTTAGTGTTTTTACAAATCAAATATTGCATGCAAAACTGGAAAGGCAGCATGATTGAGTGGAATCAGAGGTCCCGCATCCACACGCTCTCACTCACATGGGGCCTTTCTAGCCCTGGGCAAGGGACTCCATCTCCCCAGCTAGCCCCCTCAGCTGTAAAATGAAGAGATTCCACTGGATGGTCTCTATGGTCCCTTCCAGCTTTAGACTTGTGTGTGGATGGATAGATGGGTAGATGGATGGGTATTGTTGTTTTTAATAGGGACAGGAGACAATCTTCATAACAATGACTAGCATCTATAGAACATTTTATGTTTTGTGATGTCCTTAGTATTTTACCTCATTTGAGCTGGAAGAAGTATATGAGGTAGGAATTATCTCCCTTTTACAGATAAGGAAACTGAGGCTGAGAGAGATAATGTGACTTGCCCAGGGTCACACAGTTAGGACGAGGCAGGATTCAATTTCAGACACAGCTATCTTTTAATGCTGTGAAGTACCACCTTCCAGTCCCTCTGGCTGCAGAATGAAAATTTGCACATTCCACCATTCCACTCTATTTCCCCACTGATAATTTCTCTTAATTGGGCATCATCAGGAAAGGATTCTTCCTTCCTGACCTGATATGTACCTGGCCTGCCAGTGGGAAGAGGGAACAGAGTGGACTAGGAGTATGAGAGAGAGTGGAAGCAATCCAGTGTGGTTGTGGAAAGTGTTCCAGTGTAGATCAAGGGAGTCCTGCTCCCTGCAGGGGCTGACCTGGCTGTTCCTGACCTTGCCAGGAGAACAAGGATGACCCTCAGGAGCTCCATGTCCTGACAGTCTGGCCAGCTGGGGACTCTCTCCCCATCCCTCCTCATGCAACAAAAGTCATGTTGTCAATAAGAGTGTGGAGCATCTCAAATGGCACCACAGCCAGGGTAATCCTTCTTACACGGTGGACACAGTCTCCTTTAGCCAGAATGCATGTATGTGTCTGCTGTTTTGGAAGCCGAGAGACCTGAGTTCCAATCCTTCCGGCACCACTTAGTGGCTGTGTGACATGGGAGAGTTCTTAATCTCTCTCAGCTCTATTTTCCCTCTCTGAAGCACATGGTCATTTGTAGCTACAGTTTGCACCCATGAGATTATTATGTTTCTTCCAAGACAGAAAATGCGGGGAGTATTTTGCAAACATTGTGTGCTGTGTCCATGTTCTTGTTGTCCCCTGTTTCTGCAGAAAGTTGGTCATTTTTGGTGGGCTATAGAAAGGTGCAGAAGTGATGTGAAATGTCAAGAAAAGGTTAGAACTAGATTGTGAAGGGATCTAAATGTGAACAAATAAGCATTTAATAAATGCCTACTGTATGCCCAACCCGACCTAGATACTAAGAATAGAAAGACAGCATTGAAGTAGTCTCTGCGCTCTGTAAACTTGATGGCTAGCCAGGAAATACCACGGACCAGAAAATACCCAGAATAAATGAATGCTTTAGATGAGAGATTTCAGCTCAATTGAGACAGACCTTGATCTCACCCAAAAGGACATAAGTCTCTAGGAAAACAAACCAGAATTCGGGGGCATATGGGACAGCCAAATTCCTCTATATAAGTGCTAGAGTTTGTTATTTGTTTATTTTGTTATTTCTCTTTTCCCTGGAGTCAGTCACAAAGCAAGTCTGAAACCATGTTTATCTATGTCTCTCTCTTGAAGTTAATAGAGGATGTCTTTCTTCTCTGAAGCCCTCCCACCAGCCTCATCCCTGTTTAATGTTGCATCAACCATCTTTCCACCTGTTGAGAGCCTCTTGCACAAATCTCCTTCCAGGCTTGGCTGAAAACATGATTTACAAATAGATACAAGATAATTGGGGAGGGAGGAGATGCTTGTCACAGCAGGCATTAGGGAAGGCTTCTGGTAGAAGAGGATTTGAGCTGAGGTTTGAAGATGCTATGCATAAAAAGGCCAGTTTGCCGGACCTTAGTATATGTGAAGAGAAATGGCACATACTAAGGCTGAAAAGGAAAATTGGGGCCAGGTTGTGAAGATCTCTTCATGCCACATACAGAAGCATATGTTTGATCCTAGAGGAAATGTTGAGGAGGACCTGGTTGGACCTGTACATTAGGAAAAGAACCATGGCAGATATATGGATCATGGAATGGATTAAGATAAAACTTGGGGTTGGTGGACCAATTCTTAGGAATAATGATTATGATAATGTGAGGATGTGGTTGATTTACTCAATCAAGTCACCACACTCCACTCAAATTAAGTGATAAAATGTCCTGCTTCCTTACATGAGTAGAAGCAGTCAATCATTCAATCACAATCATGGGCATTAGAATGTTGTTGCCAGGTCCCTCCTGGTGACCCCATTTAGGGTATCATTGGCAAAGACGCTGGAGCAGTTGGCCATTTCCTTCTCTAGCTCATTTTACAAATGAGGATACTTAGGCCAACAGGGTTAAGTGACTTGCCCAGGGTGATACGGCTAGTAAACGTCTGAGACCAGATTTGAACTCAGGAAAATGAGTCTTCCTGATTTGAATCCTAGTGTTTTGCCACCCAGCTGCCCCAGGCTTTAGAATGAGTGTGTGAAAATACTTGGAGCTTCAGTGGTGTTGTACAGGAGAGGAGTCCAGAAGTCTGAGTGAAGCTTGTTATACCCTAGAAGTCAGGTATAAATTATCATTAGACTCTGGAAGTGAGTTATCTGATATATTTAAGGAAGCATGGGATTCCAGTATAACTCCAGAAAGAGGAGCTGCTTGTTGGGAGGGTAAGGAGTGGGGCAGGAAGAGGCATTGGCTTTGACCTTGACACCCCCCACCAAAAACCAAAAAAAACCCCACAACTCTTTGTATGAAGGAGGACCTTGGAATTTCTGAAGGGCCCAGTGGATTTGGGACTTTCCCTTCTCCCACCACCAGCACACTCATACTCCTCTTAGTCTTATCACAGCTTTACGTGAACATCAAGCCCCTCCCTACCTGATTCCAACTTTTAGCTGTTCTCCAAACCTGCAAAGAATGAGTTTTGGAGTGTTGTGAAATTCCAAAGGAATTCATCTACTGATATGAAGGTGCAGAAAATGCAATGGAAATTTAAAAACATAAAGTTAACAATAAAGTTGATGTGGTTCTGTAGGCACTTCACTGAAGCATTTGCACAAATAAAAGGAGTGAAATTAGGGAGTCCCTCATTCCTTGAGCTTTGATGAAGGGTCTGGGAGCACTTCCATTTCAAACCCATTATTACTATAGATTTGTGGGTTGGTAACAAGAAGTCAGGCTGGAACACAGTAAGCTATGAAAAGGCGTGTGCAATGCCTTTTATGTACGATAGCAAAAGCAAAAGAGTCTTTTGCTTCTGAGGATAAAGATGATATATTTATATAACCTCTTCCATGGTTTCCCCTTATAGTTGCATTTTCAAGAAAGAGCCCTGACATTACTTTACAAATCCAAAAAACCGACATAAACACTTTATAATGTTAACTGCATAATCATAGTAATATCAGAAGTGGAATCTTAAGTGGAATTATAATTATTTTGTTCAAATTACCTTAGTTTCAGCAAGTGAAATACAGTGTACTTAAACCTATTTTGTCATAGACTTCTATTTTTAACAATTATAAGGCATTTTAGACTGGATCCCCCCTCTGCACGCGTGCGCGCATGCACACACACACACACACACACACACACACAGAGTCAAGGACTGTGGTATTTTTGCCTCACTTTCCCCAGAAATGGGCAACTAGGTAGCAAAGTGGATAGAGTGTCACACCTGGAGTCATGAAGACTCCAGTTCAAATCCAGCCTCAGACACTTACTACCTCCGTGACCCTGAGCAAGACACTTAATAGTTTCCACATCTGTAAAATGAGCTGGAGAAGGAAATGGTAAACCACTGCAATATCTTTGCTGAAAAACAATAAATGAGATCAAAGAGTCAGACATGATGGGACAATAACAACAAATCCCCATTATTGGTCACAGAGTCTTACACATAGTATGATTTTAGAAATGCTTCTCTGAATGTGTAGAGAGAGTGTCGATTGAAATGTAACTACTGGAAGGCAGAATACAGGTCACCAGCTCCTACCTGTTCCCATTAGTATGGCTAAAGTGAACTTCCTGAGTAAACTGAAAGCCCCTAATGCTGACAGGGACATCATTGAAATTGAAAAGAATTTACTCACCTTGGCATAGGTATTTGTTTTACCTAGGGAGAGTTAGCAATGAAGGCAAAACAAAAAAGTTCAAAGGCTAATTTGATCTGATGTTTGGCGTGATGCTGGCTGATGACTGTCTGAGTCTCACTAACAAAAGAGCTGAACCAGCCCTGAAGCTACAGGCTTTCTTGCAAAGGAGTTATGAGCATGCTTCTGGCAGGAAGAGGATCTAGAGCAGCTGCCATTCAGTGTACAAGCTCATCAGAGAAGCACCAGATGGCAGCCCATTGGAGAAAGCAGTCTAGCAGGGGACACCTATAACTTAGTACACAAGTAGCAGGGAGCAGCTCCAAGTCCTAGGTGGTGTACAACCCATGCCATGAATTGCAGTGACTATACACGATTGCACCCCTATGTCTGGGGTGAGGGGATGGTATTTTTTTTACTTCATTTTTTCCGTTTAATTAAATGTCAGATTTTAGCGAATGTATCCTATAATTTTGGTCAGATGAAAAGGAATTATCACCTGGTGAGGCAGCATACTAATGGCCGAATAGATGCCAACTGTAGGATGTCTTGAAGTGACTCTATGTCACTTTGTAGAGCACACACTTAAGCTGGGACAGAGTTATGAATATTTTAAAATAAGTATTTGAAAACTGGTTTAAATTGGGACAGGTATATAGGAAGGGGTATAAGCTGACCATAATTTCCTGAAGTACAATGTTAATTGTATTTAAATGAAAATTGATTTCTTAAATAAAATCTGTGAGAGTGAAAATTGCTTATATTTGCTTTAGAAATACAGTGTTTCATTCATAATTAGAGGCAAAATATTTCATTTTAGCTGTTGACAAACTATTCATAGAATGATTAACTGGCTCTACCTGTATATTTCACATGTAGCCCTAACTCAGTGTCTGACACATGGACACGTACATACACATAGAGTCATTTGATAATGACATGGGGAATTGTCTTTGTGTATATGTACAGAGGCATATAGACACAGAGATAGCACTGTGGTGCTTGGCACGTAGTAAATGCTTAATCAATGCTTGTGGATTTATATTTATATGTCTATATGATTTAATTGGCATAGCAAGAAACTGCTACAAATGAAAACTGGCAGCTTAGTTGTCCCAGAACACTGAAAGATGTTCTTGACTTGACTGAGGTCCCATAGCCGGTATATGTTTGAGATAGGACTCGAATCCAGGTCATTCTAGCCCCTAAACAACCTCTCTATTCTCATTATTACTATCTGTTTCACTATCTTAGTTATCTCCCATTTGCTAAGAAAATAGCAATACTCACATTGCCATTATGTATCCTTGCCTTAGTCAGGAGACCCCTTCATTGGCAAAGAGCCTTTAAATTAACAAATGGTTTTTGAGACCATTACTGTGGCTAAAGATTCATCACCTTGCAGCAAACCTGTGACAAGCCTCTATGAACTTGGTTACTCTAGTCATAGGGTACCATGTGCTGTCCCTTACCGAGTACGTAAGTAAGCATTTCTCAGCATGGCAGAAATTGCCATCACTTTAGAGAACCCAGGGTCACCTCTATCGCACAAAGGGCATCCAGAGGAGGCCTTGAGTAGAAAAGTTATATACATTCCAATATACCTAATATGAATTTGTTACCAGCATAAAGAATACAAAAATAATATATGTACATATAGATACATAAATACATAAATTACCCCAGGTATCCACCATATTTGGAATTTCATTGATTTGGATATTGCCTCCAGTGATGCAGATTGCAGCCCATTTTATAGGACTTGCATGTCCTTGACCTTTCCCACAGTCTTCACAGGGACCCTCCCAATATGCTAGAGCCTTTGTTCATGTATGACATGGCACGGATACCAGAGGAGCCCACACATTATCTCTCAGTACTCCCTCACTCTCACTCCATAACCAGCCTATCTTTGGTCCTGGATTCCTCTGATGGCCTATTTTTGTGGCATTGTCCGTGTGGTTCCTCCTTTATAATGGGTTCTGTGTTGTAGTCTAATCACACATAATGTGCTTCTTGTAGCCCTGGTCATGGGTCTTAAATTCTTTAGGGAATAAAGTATTCCAGAGCTTAAAGCTTTGAATTGTCCCCAGAAATATGCATTTTTATTAAACGATGGTGGCTTTTTTGATGAAGATCCTTTCCTTCCATGAGTCAAAATCATTTATGATTCCTTGTGCATGATGATGAAACATGTATCAATTTGTTCTACTCAATCATTAGTATCAAATGATTAGGCTCCACAAAGTTGTTGAGGATGGTCAATGAGGGCAAAATTCAAGTATGAGTGTGTGTGGGGGGGTGGCTTAGGCTAGGACTTATTGTTGACCAATCAATTAGAGTCAAAGTGATTGGGGTTTAAGGCATGGCCCTTAAGAAGGAAATCTAGCCTGTAAACCCCAAGATATCTTGTGGGGTTTCAACAAACAAAATTTACATTCCTCTGAGCAGAGTAACTACAGATAAGGGTATGACACCCTATGAGGACAGAGGGAGAAGGAGAGGAGCAGAGGGGAAGGGACAGGAGGGGAGGAAAGGAAGGAGCTGTGTTGCCCAAGTAGAACTGGCCAGGTGGATTCTCCATGGGGCAGCTCATGCTATTCAAAGGTTGTTTGTCCTTTGTTCTCAAAGAGGGAGAGAGGGAGAGATTGAGATTGGAGGCCCACTTCCCTAGTTCCCTCTCTTCCTTTTGCTCTCTGGCTAAGCACCTCTGTAGCACTCAGTGCTGCTACAGTGCTACTGAAGAAAAAAAAAAATTCTCCCTTTCCTGAACCTTAACTTCTGCCACACAGTGTGGGGAGAAGAGAAAACTGGATTCAAGAAGACTTGTC
Organism: Phascolarctos cinereus; assembly: GCF_003287225.1. Lineage (NCBI taxonomy): Eukaryota > Metazoa > Chordata > Mammalia > Diprotodontia > Phascolarctidae > Phascolarctos > Phascolarctos cinereus. The sequence continues at coordinate 7,418,842 of NW_027555514.1, read as the reverse complement.
TTCCTGAGTTCTAATCTGGCCTCAAATACTTACTAGCTGTGTGACCTTGGACAAGTTACTTAATCCTGTTTGCCTCAGTTTCATTATCTATAAAATGAACTGAAGAAGGAAATGGCGAACGATTCCAGGATTTTTACAGGATTTTTGCCAAGAAAGCCCCAATTGGGGTCAGGAAGAGTTGGAAACAACTGAACATGACTCAGCAACAATAACGGTGTGCCAGGTACTATGGTAAACTCTGTAGATCCAAATACAAGTAAAAACAAAGACAGCACCTGCCTTCAGGGAGCTTACAATCTAATCGGGCATACAGTACACAAAACCAAGCTGGACAAAGGGAGAGGGGAGAAGAAGAATGGGGGAGGAGATGGTACCATACACAGAAGAATGGTGGAGAAGTCAGTCAGAGAAGTCCCCAAGTGGAGCAGCCAGATGAGAATGAAATGTCTGAGCTAAACTCTCTCCTTAAATGGAGGTCTCCAAGGAGAAAGGCAGAAGGCAGTGAGGAGGCAGAGGACTGAGGCTGAGGAGACCTTACGGCATGATGAGGTTATGCCAACAGTGAGCTTCCTGAGATGAAGTGACCAAGTGAGGCAGAGAAATCTTGACAGAAAATCCTGGGAAGGGTCACTGGGCCCAGATTGCGGAGGTCTTGGGATGCCCAGATGAGGAGCTTTGATTTGCTCCCAGAGAAACATCTCTTGATCAGGGAAGGGAAAAACTGCTCTTTTTCCAGAAGATTGTTTTGGATTTGAAGTCAGAAAGAACTGAGTTCAAATCCTACCTTTTCCTTACTCTAGCTGCATAATCATGAATAAGTCTCAGCCTCTCAGAGTATTACCCAATCTGCCAAAAAAGAGAGAATATTATGTACAGCACTTTCCTCTAAGGGTTGTTTTAAATTGAAAATTAAAAAAATACATAGAAAACACTTTACAGACCTCAAGGCATAAAATGAACAGCATCTAATCTAATCATTTAGTCAATAAACACCTACTAAGTACCTAGTATATGCCAGGCACCAGGGATACAAAGAAAAGCAAAACAAATACCTTCTTCCAAGGATCTCACCATGTAATAAGATACAAATAACCATGTACGAACAAGCTATAGCCAGGATAAGTTGGAGATGAACAGAAAGGTACTAGCATTTAAAAGGATGGGGAAAGGCTTCTTGTAAAAAGTCAGATTTCAGCTGAGACTTAAAGGATGTTAGGCCAGCCAGGAGGTGGCGATGAGCAGGGAAAGCATTTCAAGGATGGCAGACAGTCTGATAAAATGCCTGGACTTAAGAGATAGAGGGGTGTGTGTGAGAAGCAGAAGGAAGCCAATGTCCCTGGATTATAGAGTATGTAGGGATAAGCGAGGTCTAAGAAGACTAGAAAGTGGGGGAGCAGGGGCTCTGATTAGGAAGGGCTCTGGTTACCAGAGGATTGTATACCTGATCCTACAGGTGATAGGGAGCCACTGGAGGTTATTGAGGCCAGGAAGGGATATGGCATGGTCAGACTCGTGCTTTAGGAAGGTCACTCTGGTGGCTAAATGGAGGAAGGAGAGGAAAGGAAGAAATTAAAAATGGTGATATGCACACTTCAAATGCTTGATTCAAGCAATAGTTGTAATCTCTTTCAGGTGTATTTCAATTCACCTGTCAGATATTTAGGACCTGGGAGGACTAGCACTTCTGGTGAGAGGGCTTGCCATGCCCTTTTCAGGGTTGCTTATCCACTTTCAGTATCCAACCAGTCACCCAACTCTAACATGTGGCTCAAGGGAGTTGTAGCATGCACAGTGGACACATCAGGGTAAAACCATCTCAGCAGATGGGCTAAACCAGGTTGAGGGTAACTGATAGACCTCAAACTCATTGGTGAGTCTGTGGGATATCTACCCCAAGCACGTAAAACCTTCCTCTTGCACAATGAATGGGTAGATAAGAAGAATTTGTTCCAATAGCCATGAAGGCAGCTGAAGTAGGTGCTGTGGAGTACTGAGAGCCTGGTCAGACATTGAACACACCAAGGCCATCCGCTGCATCCTGGGCCATGACCAGTTTTCCTGACTTTTGTCTTGCTCCTGGAAGTTAGTGACTTTGGAAGATAGAGTGAGGCTGACGACTATGTGCAGCTCTGCCTTACTTAACTCCAATTCGTGCACAAGTCAAGACATCAGCCCAGGATATTATTGGTCCTCTTCAAAAATGAAGGTCAAACAACTACATTCCAGGTGAAAGGTAGCTTGGAATAGTGAACAGAGAGCCAGGCTCAGAATCTGGACTGAAGCCCAGCTACTCACAGCTGTGGGACCTCTGGCCTCCCAGTGCCCCCAAGCAGCTCTCTACTCCGAATAGCAAAGAATTTGAAAATCTGAATTGAAGAAGAAATGTTTCCTCCCTGTACATTACATAGCAGAATTAGCACATACACCTATAACAACGATGATTTTAAAAATAACAGCACTACAACAATAATAATAACATGCCAAACACTTTTCTGGGCACTAGGGTACAAAGCAAGCTGATGTTTCTTAGTTATTTTAGATTCTGAGAGGGGAGGTTTTAATTTTTAGATGTTGCCAGCTGAGCTAGAGAATGGTTTTTTGTTGGATTTCTCAAAGAATTTGGAAGATTATGGAGCACAGCATAATAATAACAGAAGAAGGAATTTTCCACTCTGATGAGGCAATGAAGTTCAGAAATGAGTCCAGAGGGAATAAGAGATAGCTCTGTTGTTGGAGATGCTTTGGTCTGTGTGACAGACAGAGGAAGGAGAGGCTTCTCAAACTTGAGATCAAAACCCACTTGGCACTTTCAATAGGCCACTGTCTGAAAAAGAATCAGAACAGGACCAATTGTCATTAAAGAAAGGAGAGTAAAAGTAGAGTAGGGCATGACAAAGCTAGCTGATCAGATGTGTAGGATTGCCTGTTGGGGCTGTCCAGCCTGCCAGTGAATGATGTGCAGAGAAAGTGAAAAAACAACATGATTGCTTCTACTGACAATTCAGGCCTGTTCCTCCAAAGCTTTTCCTAACAGTGGATGGTACCTTCAACGAATAAAGCCTATAAGCAAGAGAATGTCGTTTGTGCGTACTCATACACAGCCATAATGGTTCAGCCACTCCCAAAATTCTCCTGGGAAATGGTTGCCGCTAACCTATGTGTGGCGCTCATCTGCAGTTGTTCACCTGGGGTCTTTGGCAGACCGAGCTCCTTCCCGGCAGAAACTATTTGTGTCATCGTTGCTGCTTGATTTATATCTGCCCTTCTTTGTATCCAAGGTTCTCACCGCAACGCCGGACACAAAACAGCTACAAAATAAACACCTGTCTGGTTGATGATTCCATCTGAACGTCTTCATCATTTTTCTTCCACACCTCAAAACCTGTCTCCATCTATCCATCATCATCTTCTTCCATCCATTCTCAGGATAAAATTGCTATCAGGACTTGAAACAGTATTTGAGATAATACAAAGCCCTAATAGCTACTTGTTAATTGATCACCATATTTCTTCCCAAATTTAAGCTCCCTTTCATCTCTTCCAAAGTCTTGTTCTATTAATCATTCCTCTGTCTTCTCACTTGTCTACATGCTCATTTTTCTATTGGCTTCTTTCTTTGTGTCTATACACAGATGCATGTTTTTCCCAGCCCCTGTTAGACTCTTTCCATTTACTCTGTCACCCCCCTCAGGTGTCATGCTATATCTCATGTTGTGTTTGCTGCTCAATAGAATACATTTTCCTTGAAAAGAGGGACTGTGTCCCATTTTCCATCTTTTTCCCCTAACACAAAATTCAGGGCCCTGTTCATAACAGACACTTAAATGTTTATAAGCCTTGTTTTATTGTTTGTTTTGTTTTGTTTTCTTACCTTTATTCTGTCTTAAAATATGTTTCTCAAATATTTTCATCACTGTGGTATATAGCACAAAGTACTTTCTTCCAAAGTTCAATCAATTACATATATCCAGTAATGGTAAATTAAGACTCGTCTTTATTCTAGGGCCATATGGAACTGTTGCACCAATAGATTTTTTAGATAGTTTTCATATTGTAACTAGAAATATTAGCAAGGAAACTCCTTCTTCCTGTTAATACTTCTCATGATTAAGGTGATATTTGGAATGGAAATTATGAGGTTGAACTCTATCGGTTATAGACATTTTAATCCCTACAGAACACACATTTCTTCCAAGGTCATCATTCCATGAATAAAGCTCATTGAGTCCATTGACCAGGACACTTTTTTTTCTACTCCTGCCATGTTTCAATGTGCTCAGGTCATCCAGCATCAATCACCCTTTCCCTTTGTAGGCTGTGTTCATTCCTGCAGCTCCCTTTGCTCCCCTGGTGTCCCACCACAGCTTAGAAACTAAAACTCTTCTCTACAGAATTACCAATGATATTTTAATTATCACATGTAGTGTTTTTTTTCTCAATCTTTATTGTTCTCAATATCTTTGTAGCCTTTTACCATATCTGTCACCCTCTTCCCTGTAATACTCTATTTTCTCTAGATTTTCATGATATAGCTTTCTCCTGATTCTCCTCCTATGAATCTAAATGTTCCTTCTTAATCTCCTTTGCTGACCAAGTAATTCCTTCTAACTCTAGGTATACCAAAGGGTTGTCCTGGGCCCTTTTTTCTTTTCCCTCTACTATTTCATTAAATAATCTTATGTGCTCCCATGAATTATAGATATGCTCTAGGGAAGCAGGAGAGCACTATAAGGAATATGCTTGTTTTGGGTCTGATCAAGTTTTCTTTTGAGTCCTCCTAAAGCTTGTGTCTTGGCTTTGCCCCAAGTTATATTGAATATTTATACTTATTTGATGATATACATCTTAAGCACAAAATGAATTCTTGTTCAGATTTTAAGCACCCTTATCTGGAAACTACCCTTTGTTGGAAACTACCAGCTCACTAGCATTACAAATCTTTGCTAAGCTCTATATAACCTAAACCCCAGAGACACTTAAGAGGGAGCCATACTTTTTTTTCCAACTCTGTTCTTTGCCATACTGACAATAAAATTCTCTCCAGGTTTTGAGATTTGTTCTCTACTGATGGGATTCAACTATTATTTGATTCATTGAAGTTTATTCTCATATCCAGTCCTAGTCTCACTTCTAATCTCCATTCTCACATCTCCAACTACCTCTTAGATATTTTGAAGTGGATGTTCTACATACATCTTAAAGTCAAGTTGTCCAAAATGGAATTCATTAGCTTTCCTTTTAAATTTTCCTTACCTCCTAATTTTCCTATTTTTGTCAAAGGTGCCCTTATTTCCCATGTTCCCAAAGTTCCCAATGGAGGTGTCATCTTTACCTTGACTCTTCACTCTTACTTCCCATATCCAATCAGTTGCTAATTCCTGTGTCATTTATTTTGGTAACATCTCTTATATATGCCTTCTTCTCTTTTCTGACACTTTCCCTACCCTGAATCAGTCTCTCATACCTCACAGCTAGACTATTGCCATAGTCTTTTGGCTAGGCTTTTCTTTTTTCCTTAAGTCTTCTTCCAAATCAATCCATCCTCCACACAGCTATAAAAGTGATCTTTTAAAGGGCATCTATGACCATATAACACTATCCCCTGCCATCACCTTCAGGATCAATATTCTTATTAGAATAAGCTTATTCCTAATATAATTCCATATTATATTCCTATAGGAAATATTACTACATTTCTAGCCTTTTTACACATTACTACCCTCCGTGAACTCTGTGTTCCGGTGACACTGGTTTCCTTACTATTCCTTGAATAAGTGGTGGCATCTTTTTTTTTTACCACTTCTCCTTCTCTATAATGCATAGCAGCCTGTTCCCATCTGTCATGAGCTTCTCCATTGCCCTTTGAGTGATTTTCAATTTCAATTCTTCAGCAATTGTAATGTTGCACGACTTAGAGCCACACAATAATTAGCAAGAAGAATTAGCTAAAATAGGAAGCCACCAGGTGCATATTGTTATTAACACCCATCTGTGAGCCACTAGAGTAACTAATTCTCTGCCTGCTCAAGTGAACTACACTCATTGACTTTTTGTGTTATTTTCTTATCGTGAATTATAAAGTGATTTCTGACTGTGGTTTATTCTTCCTACCTAAGTTGTATTTCATGAAGATGCATGGTCTTGGATCCATTGTGGATGGTGGTGGCTTTGCTGACATGGCCAGAAGAAAATTACTCAGTTATCCTAAAAAAAAGTTTGTGAATCACTCTATGCAAGCAAAGCACTGTGTTAGTATGTGATTCCTATTTCATTTTTTTTTGTTCTCACATCCTTATGAGTTGAAGCTAAAAAGTCAAAGCCAGATGACTCCCAGTAAATGCTTATAATAGTTTCCTTTCCATTCAGTTGAAAAAAAATCCACTCAGTACAGTTGATCAGGGTGATAAAACCCTGCCAGACCAATTGTGTTCTTGATCCTATATTACCAAATCTTGTGACCTCCACTACAATGATAGAAAGCACCTTTCTCTTCCTACAAAGTTTCTACCTAAAAAGAGAAAAGAAAATAGTGACTTCCTAGGCCCTGCCCAAAAAATTGAGCAAACAGTAGATGGAGTTAGAGAAACATCCCCAAATCTTTGTGTTTGTCTTTTAAGTCCTTAGATTAGTGTGAATGGATACTGCTGAGACAACTCTTGCAATATTAATGAAATTGTCATTCATCTGGGCTTGGTCCTAGTACTGAGCAGTGAGTGGCATAATGAATGATGGGAACCTGACATTCTCTATCAACAGTCAGCTTTAGGGCAATGATAGCTGTCTGTTCCATGATACAGCACTTGGGCAGAAGTTTGGGTAAGGTTTTGCATAATGCTACCAGTTTAACTAAAGTAGGTACATCCCCACTGTACAAATAAATAAGATCTCCCAGTTTGTATGATATAAATAGCTGGGGCAGTGCCAGAACACTTGGGATGTAGGATTAGGTTGGAACTAGAAATGTTTCTAGCCAGTTTTTTTTAGAAGTCTGCTATAACCAAGAAATTTACCCCATAGAATGAGCCTATAAAATTGACCAGAGAGTTCTGACTAAAGCTTCTTAGACAAATGGTGGGAAGCCTTAGTGCTTTGGGTGACTCACTTGCTGACGCTCTGGCATGGGCAGCCCTCCTCTACAGTAATGTCAGTATCTGAATCAATTTCAGGCTATCAGACCTACCTCCCCCACAAAAAGCCGGTGGTACAAATGAGAAATCATATTTGGAGAGCTCTTTAAGGCTTGTAAAGCACTTTACATGTGTTATCTCATTTGATCTTTACAACAATCAGGCAAGGCAGGTATTTTTCAGATCTATAAACTGAGTCTTAGAAAGATTTAGGAAGATTGGTTTTCTATACTGTCATGCAAAATGAGAATTTGGATGGCTTTATCTCTACAGCTTAGTCCTGTGACTCCACTGATCATCTCTAATGACAATGGCAAGGCAGTGAAAAGGAACAGGACACACCCCTCTTGTATATGGTGCTGGTCTAGCTTGTTTGGTATTACTGTTAACCACAGTAACACATACAACACATATTTTCACCTAGAATGCGAATGGCCACATCAAGAAAATAGCTTTTGGAAACACCTCAAACCTTGGGAAGAGAAGTTCAAAGAGCTGAGGAACAGCTAGGTTTGGAATCTGGAACACTGCTGAAATTGTCATTCTAAAAGGGAGTATTTGTTTGCTGAGCATGGATTGTTAATGGAGCTAAAACTCGGATATTTTACCTGTCACAATAAGTTTTTTCTTCCTAATATATTGTTTGTACAGGAATTATAGGATGCGTGCAGGGATTTTTCCCCTCCTATCCTATGTTTACCTTTCTAATTTTAATATTGTCCATTTGGAAAACCCGATTTTCTAAAAGTTTCCAAAAGAATTAGCTTTAGCATTCAAGTTGATAGCTTAATTAAATCCTTGTGGGGATTCCAACCCAACCATATGTTGGGTTTATTTTCAAGAAAGATCCACTTGGAAATCTTAATCTGGGGACAGTGTGGGTCCTTGGCAGGATAAAAACATATTGAAGAGACTTGACCCTCTCAAATAGACAATTACCTTGAATGTTTTGGAGTTAATGTTGTAATTCTTAAAATTCAGAATTATCATTAAAAAGTCAGCCTGTTTTTGACTTAGCCATTGCCTTCCTGCATTGCAATCACCAAGCATTTATTTAATGTTGGCCACTAGAAAATATAGACATAAATGAGATACCTTTGCCCCCAGGGAGCTGTCTTTTCAACCATTGTTTCCTTTGATTCATCACCCCTACCCCACCCCCAGTGAAAGCTCACTTATCTCATGACTGCTAGGTCCACTTTTATTTCTTTTCCCCTCTACCAAATTCTTTTTTTTTTCTGGTTTATATCTTCTCTTTGTTCCTGCTTTTTTACATTTTATCCAATAAGTGGGCAAATATTTAAGAAATTGTTGTTGTTTTTCAGTCATTCAGTCAGGTCAGACTCTTTGGGACCCCATGGACCATAGCACATCAGGCCCTTCTATCCTCCATTGTCTCTCCAAGTATGTCCAACTTCATGTTTGTTCTTTCCATGACATTATCTGTCCATCTCATCCTTGGCTATTCCCTTTTCCTTTTGCCTTCAATCTTTCCCAACATCACGGTCTTTTCCAATGAGTTCCATCTTCTCATTATGTGGCCAAAGTATTTAAGCTTCGGCTTCAGTATTTGAGTTTCCAATGAGTAGCCTGAATTAATTTGTTTAAGTACTGACCAGTTTGATCTCTCTGCTCTCCAAGGGACTTTTAAAAGTCTTCATCACAATTTGAAAGTGTAGATACTGTGGCATTCACCTTCCCTTAAAGTCCAACTCTCACAGTTATACATTACTTCTGGAAACAAAACAAAACAAAGCATATTTTTGACTATAATGGATCTTTGTTGGCAAGGTGATGTCCTTACTTTTTAGTCTGTTGTGCAGATTTGCCATAGCTTTCCTTCCAAAAAGTAAGTCTCTTAATTTGCACGGCTGCAGTCATTGTCTACAGGGATCTTTGAGTCCAATAATATAAAATCTGGCACTGCTTCCATTTCTTCTCCCTCTGTTTGTCAGGAGGTGGTGGGGCCAGCTGTCAAGATGTTAGTTTGTTTTTAATGTTAAACTTCAATCCAGCTTTTACACTTTTCTCTTTCACGCTCTTAATTCCTCTTCACTTTCTGCCGTCAGAATGGTATCATCTGCATATCTGAGAATGTTGATATTTCTTCTGATGACCTTAATTCCAGCTTCTGATTGATCCACCCTGGCATTTTACATGACATACTCTGCACATAAGTTAAATAAGGTGACAACATACAGCCTTGTTGTACTCCTTTTCCATTCTTAATCAGTTGTTCCCTCTTCACTTTTAATTGTTGATTCTTGACCCATGTACAAGTTCCTCAGGAGACAAATAATATGATTTGACACTCCCATCTCTTGGAGTGCCTGCCATATTTTGTTGTGATCTGTGTAAAGGCTTTAGCATATTCAATGAAGCAGAAGTGGAATTTTTCTTTTCTGGAACTCTCTTGCTTCCTCCATAATCCAGCAAATGTTGGCAATTTGGTCTCTAGTTCCTCTGCCTCTTTGAACACCATCCTGCTCTTCTGGTAATTCTCGGTTCACATGTTGCCAAAGCATAACTTGCAGAATCTTAAGCATAACCTTGCTGGTGTGTGAAATGATCACAATTTTTCAGTAATTTGAACATTTCTTCACATTGCCCTTCTTTAGGGTTGGAACATAAACTGATCTTTTCCGATCCAGGGGCGACTGTTGAGTTTTCCAAATTTGTTGGCATATGGAGTATAGAACTTTAACGGCATCATCTTTTTTGGATTTTAAATAGCTCAGCAGAATTCCATCACCTCCAAAAGTCAGCAATGCTAAGTAAGGCCCACTTCACTTCATTCTATAGGATGTCTGCTTCTAGAACAGTAACCATAACATAGTGGTTAAATGAACAGCTGTTAAGACCTTTCTTGCATAGTTCTTCTGTACATTCTTGACACTTTGTCTTAATGTCTTCTAGTTCTGTGAAGTCCCTACCACTTTTGTCTTTTATCATGCCCATATTAGAAATGGGGTGGGAGGATAACTGTTAAGAGCATGGGGATATAGTAGAAGGATTGTTTAAAAAATGAAAGGAAGAAAAAAACATTCCCAACCTCAGGATCACTGCACCCATTGGACCTACTAGTAATTATTTTCTGATAACATAGAAGGCCATTTAAAAGCCATCCATTCAGAGACATTTAAGACCACAGATTAGTTTACAAAGATTAGCAGATTGCTGCCCCAAGGAGAGTGAAAGGAAAGGTTGACAGTGATCTCTAAATGGCGTGTTTCTGGTTTTGGAATCAGAAAACAACCAAGCTTCAGATTGGTGATGCTGAATAAATCACTTAACCCAATTATTTATCTTACTACATGTAATGGAACAAATACTTAGAAACAGAAAAATAATCCAAGTCATAGTTAAGCCAAATTAACTACTTGTTCATGTCTTGAATTCTTATTGAACTCTTTTTTTGCTTTTGAGTTCTTTTAGGATCTGAGTTGCTGAACCCACAGCCAAACATTTCATTGCCCTGATTAGACATCTAAAATGTGTCAGATACATTTAGTACTGAGGAATGAGTGTTATATTTAGAGTAGGTGGATCAGGATTCATAACCACCTGGGTGACCTTGGGCTTCATATGTAATATGAAAAAAATATGGAATTCCATTGCTAAATGTTAGCCTTCCTGGCATCAGTTTGTGGCCAGAGATAGCACACTTTTCAGAAATATTTACCCAGAGGTATTTACCCAGAAACCTGCAGGAGTACTTCTGTGTTCACTCTCATGATCTGTTGTAGTTCTCTCCCTCACCCCCTCAATTCTATCTATAGCCATGTTAGTCAAGGTGGAAGCTAAATCTAGACTTAGTTATGAATTACTCTTTCCACCCCATGGGCCATGGCTTTGTCAACCTTAAACTGTATAAAATGTCACAGTGTTCTCCCTGGGCAGGGATGTGATAGAGTCAGTTCATACTGGCTTGTGAGAGGGGATTGTTATATTTCCAGCGTGAGCATGTCAGTCAAGTACAGTAATCAAATCTCACAGTGCATGTAGGATTCCACATCCATGTATTCCTAGCTCTTCAAAGAAAGAAGAGAGATAACTCTCCTTGGCATTTATTACATAGCATTTAAATTTAACACTGTTAGTTGTTTTTGCTACTTACATTACATTGCCATCATGCGTATGTTCCATCTTATGTAACCTGAATATGTCACATGTTCATAGAAGTTCTCCCACAATTCTGTGTACTCTTCATACTCATTTCTCATAAAAAGATATTGAAGTATTAAGTGAAATATTATGGATCCATGCAGACTGTGATAAGAAAATCAATCTTCCAAATGTTGTGTTGAACTTTAGACCTACAAAGGTTGAAGCTCTTGGCCAAGCCATAGTCCTGAAGTGTCCCACCTTTTTCCTGTGCATATGAGAAGTTGCCAGTGATAGATAGCTAACATCCCATGGGACATGAAACTGACTTACAGACCTCATCGAAACCTCCCAGAATTATAAAGGTTGCCCATTAACTGTGTACATACCTAGTGGGCATTTAAACCCTGCCACCTTATTCATTAGATTTTCTATGCTTGTAAAGATTTCTTTTTTGTTTCTCCTTTTGTTTTCAATCTCATAGGCTAGAATTATAATTTTGCAACTGAAAGTTTTTCATAGAATTCATTTGGTCAAAACCCATCATTTTGTAAATAAGGAAACCAAAACTGAGGGACTAGAAATGATTGGCTGAAGGTCTCAGAGCTGGTTAATGGCAAGGCCAGATTCAGAATAGAAGTTTCCTAATTCTAGGCCATCACTGTTTCTACCAACCAAGATTATATCTGGTGTGACTCATCATTCTAAATGGCAAAGGTAGTGGATCCCTAAAGTCCCTTCAATAGTCATGACGTGGCAGCAAGTCTGGGTTCTCGGAGGCTGAGCCAGCAGAAGGGAAGCTTGCTACGGCAAACTCTACCAAGTCAGAAAAGCTTGGTTCTGGGTTGGACACATCAGTTGCCCTAAGACCAGCCTAGCTAAGGTCGGAAGGACTCCTCACCAGGCTGGCCATAAGGGGAATGGCAAGTTCTTTCGTACTGGTGACTCTCTAAAGCAGTTGACTGAGTAGTCAAGAGATTGAGATCCACATTTGTGAAGGACACAGCCACGTCAATGAAATCATTGTGGTTCTTGAGTGATAAAGTTGGTGAGGAAGCTGAGGGAATAATTTTCTATAAGAAATGGGGAAGTCCTTTTAAATGTTGCCTTTGTTCTGAGCTACATAAAGTGATTAAAAAGAAAACAATGTGAAGGACCCTGCTTCTAGAGTCAGAGGACCTGGGGTTAAATCTCACTAATAATGAGTACTACCTGTGCGAGCCAAGTGGTTCACCTCCTATGTAGCCTCAGATGAGTCATTATATATCTTTGGGCCTCAGTTTCCTTGTCTGTCCAATCAAGTCAACAGGCATTTATTACGTACCTGCTCTGAGCCAGGAGAAGACAGGGCCTGTTGTCAAGGAGCTCACAGGCTAATAGGAGAAACAACATGCCAAGATGTACAGAAAAGATATATACAGGACAAATTGGAAATAATCTAGGGGATGAGGAGAGAAAAAACAGAGTTAAGGATGATCTGGAAAGGCTTCTTGCAGAAGTGGAAATTTGACTGAGATAAGAAAACCATGAGCTATGTAGGGGGAGAACTCCAAGCAGAGGGGACGGCAGGTGCAAACACACAAAGAATGGAGCTGGAGTAGCATATGTGAGGCAGAAGTGTGTGGAAGGGAGCGAGGCCCAAGAAGACTGGACAGCAAAGATAAAAAAAAAAAAAAAGATTAAATGTAAGATAAGGGAGTTGGGTTTGATGACCTTTCTTCAAGCTCTAGGGCTGGGAGTTTATGAGATGAGAGAAAACAATCAAGTCTCCCAGTGAAAATGAGGCAGAGGCCTGCGTGTCTTCTCACTCACTTGCTTTCTTGAGCAGTCATTATTTGGATTCTTTAGGCCATGGTGGCAGGGCTGAGATTGCTATACAATGATTGCAGCTGGAGAAGCAGCCTCTATTTTTTCCAACTTTTAAAACATCTTCTTTGCCTAGTTGTGTTTACTAACTCATGTAAATTCTGATTTGTTGGGCAGAATGTGTTGCTCTCTTATAAAATTTGCATCACAATGTAGAATCCAACATTGAGTGTCTATTATGTTTAAGGCATTGTGTTTGGAATTGGGGAGATAAAGATTTTTTTTTTAATGATCCAGTTTCTTTTCTCCAGCAGCTCCTGTTCTGTTGGGTGGGGTGCTATAAAGATGAGTGTAATATAAGGTGGGATATGATGGAGGCTGAGAAGTGATCTAGAGAGAAAGTGCTCTAGGAAAATAGGAAGAAAGAAACTTTTCAGGGAGAGGATCAGACAAGGTCTCCCAGCAGAGATGGTTCCTGCTCTGAGACTGGAATAAAGAGGATTCCATGGGGAAGAAAGGAGGAGAGAGCACATTGAGGAGGTCATGTGGCTTCTTTAGATTCATAGAGGCATCAGAAAAAAAGGCAGTGTGGTAAACTGGGGAACAGCCACTCTGGCTGGAATGAAGGGTGCTTGAAGGAGAGTCCCAGACAGTCAGGCTCAAGAGGGAGACCAGATTGGGAAGGACTTCCACTGCTAAGTTGAGGAGATGCATATTGTGCTAGAGACAATGGGGAGCATGAGAGAAGATGGTTAGACCTGTGCTTTAACAAAGCTATTTTGGCAGCTCCGAGGGGGATGTACTAGAGAAGGGAAAGACCAGAAGTCAAGGAACCAATATGTTCTTTTTTTGTTAGTTTCTTTGTTTGTTTTTTGGTTTTTGTCTAGGCAAGGGGGTTAAGTGACTTGCCCAGGGTCACACAGCTAGTAAGTGTTATGTGTCTGAGGCCAGATTTGAACTCAGGTCCTCCTGAATCCAGGGCCGGTACTCTATCCACAGAACCAATATATTCTTATACCAGCCCAGGTGAGAGGCAAGAAGGGCCTGACCTGTGGCAGCAGCTTTTGGATTGAAGAGGAAAGGACCAATGTAGGAGGTGTTGTTTAGGAACATACAGTTTTCTGCTGGTTCCTCTGTGTAATTATGTTAGGACTTTGCTGGCAGGATTCTGGAAGAACTGAGCTGGCTATTTGCTGGAAGTACTTGGCAGTGAAGAGCTAATCCCTTTTCATCCGAGTAAGTTCCTCTTATCTCCCTTCTTGTGTGGTGGCCTCTGACCTGTGTAAGTAAAAGATCAGGGACTTCTGGGTACAAATGGGCTGTTTGTCAAAGCCTCTAAGGCAAGTCAGAACCATCAGTTTTTTAAAAAAGCATCATCATCATCACCCCAGAGAAATCCTGAGCCAAAAATAAGCTGCCTTACTCGTACTAGACATGATGTTTGATCACCTGCAAATATCATTAGTCAGATCATGTGAAAAATGTTTGAAAAAGTTGAAATTCCAACACAGAGTTGGGTGTCACAGTTGTCAAAACTTGTGCATGGCCAAATGTGGATGTCCAGAGGAGAGGCTGTGGAGGCCATACCCAACTATCTCCAGAGTGATTCCTGGACATGTACTGCAGAGCCCTGGGGTGCAGGTGTATGGGGCTGCAGTGAGGAAACACTGCGTTCTTCATTTGGGAGTTTCTTTAAAAGACAAACTGGTCTCCTTGGCTTTGAGATAGTTACCTAGGTAATGGCTGCATGAACAATATTTTAAGTATTTAAAAGCATTTTAAGTTTTAAATATTCACTCAGTCAAAAAATATTAAGAAGTGACTGCAACACGGTAGCGAGGAACTAGTTGAAGGGAGGTGCATACAAACATTTATCCTGCCCTCAGAGATTTCCTAATCTGATTGAAAGGTCAAATACAAACACATATGAACATAGAATACAGCTTAAATGAGGAGGGCAGGATAAAGCTGTGAGAGATGAAGGAAGACTCAATGGAAGTATTTACATATTTAAAAGAGGTTTTAAGTATTAAAATGTTTTAAGTATTGAACACATTATTTAAGTATTAAAAAGTACTTTACATATAAAAAGGTTTTAAATATTAAAGTATTTAAAGTTTTAAGTATTCAAAAAAAAAAAAAAGAAATGATGACCATTACATAAAAGGAATAGAAGATGTGGAAAAGAGGTATGGAAATCATCCTAAGAAGAGCTCAGAAGGCATAGGTCTGGTCGTCTACTCCAAAAATCTTCGCTGACTACCCATTGACTCCCAAGTGAAATTCAGTTCCCTTGGCCTTGCATTTGGGGTCTTGCAAAGCCTGTGTTCTCTTATATTCTCAGCCTTCTATAATAATTGTTCCATTCCACTATTCTGCCGTCTGGCTAAGCTCAATTGCTTTCGTCCTCCTCCCAACCCACTACTATATGACATGTGCCTCCCTTTTTGTTTGTTTTTTGCATTGTCCACACTGTTCTCCTTACCTGAAATGTTTTCTCCTTTTCCTGCTGAAATCTATCTTTCTATAAAGTCCAAGGCAAATGTTCTGCCTTCCATTGAACCTCTCTTCCTTCATCTCCTTTCTACCCCCTTCCTGCTCCTTACTGTAATGATGAAACTACAGCTTTCTCCTGCCTTCCTTATTTAAGCTGGGTTCTACATTCATATGAGTTTGTATTTGACCTCTCAATTAGTTTAGGAACTCCCTCCTATTGGTTTTAATTTTTACTTACAACTTCACTAATGTGAAAATATGTTTCATGGGTATGTAAATGTAAAGCCTATATCAGATTGTGCACCGTCTTGGGGAGGGTGGTCGGGAGGAAGGGGGAGAAAAATTTTCACCTCAAAAGCATATGGAAGTGATTGTTGATATATCAAAATAAATTAATAAAATTTAAAAAAAAAGAAATTAGTTTAGGAATGCTCTGAGGCAGGATAAATGTTTGTATTCATTTCCCCACAACCAGTGCCTAGCTACCATGTTGTAATCAGTACTTAATATTTTTCACTGGGTGAATAAATGAGTGTGTAAACTAATATGCAAAGTAAGCAAAGTAGAAAAAAAAATTTCAATGAAAATGTAATCTTATGGGACAATAACCATTGCAGATTTACAAGGGCCTCGCTGCTGCAGTCCATAATTCTGACTCTGAGAACGACCTTCTAACCATGTGACCTCCCCACACCCTCTCCAATGAACGCTATCACCTCTGTGGAGGTCAGATATGAAATCCCCTGTTTGGCATTAAAGTCTTTCATAACCTCTCCCTACCTCCAACACCTTACCCATTTTCTTTTGCTTTCCTCCCTTCTATCTGTTCTATCCAGTGACAGTGGCCTCCTTACTGTTCCAGAAACAAAATACTTCATCCTTCTCGGCTCTAGGCATTTTCTCTCTCCATTCCCCCATGCCTGAAAGGCCATCCCTCCTCCTCATCTTCTCAACCATCTTCTGGCTTCCTTCAAGTCCCAACTAAGATCCCACCTTCTACAGGAGTCCTTTTCCAACACTTAATTATAGTACCTTTCCTTTGTTAATCATTAACTATTTATCTTATATATAACCTATTTCCACATGTGTGTTTTCTTCTTATCTCCCCCATTAGATGTTAGGCTCCTTGAGGGCAGGGACTGTCTTTTGCCTCTTTTGGTAAACCCAGTGCTCAGCACAGTGCCTGGCACACGGTGAGCATGGCCTTCCTTCTCCCCCCATGCAGGCCTCACTTCTCCCAAACCCACTTTCCATGCCCTCGGCCACCAGCCCCTGCATCCTCAGGTCACCGTCCCTGCTCTGACCTCATTCCCCTTTCTTCAAGATCTTGACCATTCAGTTAATAATGGAATTGAGCTGAATTTTTTCTGTCCCCTGCTGTCTCTTGACCCTCTAACTTGTTTTTTCTTCCTGTGCCTTTCCAATCGCTCATCACAGATGACTCCCTCTCTCTACCTTCTGGCTTTTCACTCACCTGTTTCTGCACAGGGCTGTGGAATTCATGCCACAGGGACCAGGTCCACTACAAATGTGTCATGTAAACCCAGCTGGGCCCTCCTTTCCGGCTGCCAATCCTTTTACTCTTCCCTAATGTACTCCCTAACACACGCCCCACAGCATCTGTTCCAAACCTTCTCTTCTCTTCTCGATCCTCCTACACTATTCACTACCTCCTCCCTCTCAACAGAGAGACCTAGCCAAATATTCTTTGAAAAAAAGGAGGCCACCCATCATGAGTTCCCTCTTCATACTCCTATACCTCACATCCCCTGAACATTGTTCCCCTGGTCTCTTATCCTTTGAAGCATTTTCTGTGAAGAGGTGGCCCTTCTTACCAGTACAAGCTCCCTGAATCCTGTCTGTGATCTCATCCGTTCCAGAAAAACATCCCTTCAGATGTAACCCCTCTTTTCATGATATTTTCTTTTTGTAATTTTTATTGATATCTTTTAATTTTACATCACTGTCTCTTTGAAATATGCTCATCTCCTTCCTCTACCCTGGAACTGAGAATAAAAGAAAAAGGGAAAAAAGTAGATCAGCAAAGCAATGAACACGTTAACTAAGGCTTGCAATGACTGCAGTGTCACACACACACACACACACACACACACACACTCCCACTCCCACCTTTGCAAGGGGAGAGAAAGTTCATGTTCAAATCACTTCTCTAGGGATGAGCCTCATTATTATAATCATCCGGCTTCATTTTTGTTTCCCTTTCCATTGGTATAATCGTGTGTACATATTGTTTTGTCCTGACTCTCCTCATTTCACCCTACCTCAGTTCAGAAATGCATTCCTGTGCTTCTTTGAAATGTGCATTCTCATTATTTCATTTGGCATAGCAATGTCCCATTGCATTCACAGACCACAATTTGTTTAGCCATTCTCCAATCAATGGGGCCTCTGCTTTGTTTTCCATTATTTGCTTTCATAACAAGTGATGCTATAAATAATGTGCAGCATAGCTGGCCTTTCTCTTTGTCTTTGCCCTCCTTGGTATGTGTAGCCAGTCTTGGAATCTCTGGGGCAAAGGCTCTGAACATTTTTGTCTCTTTTTGAGCAAAATTCTAACTTGTTTTCTAGAATGATTGCACTAATTCATAGCTACAGCAATAGTGGGTTCATTGATGTGCACTTTTTCCTCAGCCCCTCCAACATTGACTGTCCCCCCACCACAGCTGCTGCATTTTATTTGTTGATTTTATTTTGTTTTGTTTTGAGGCAGTTGGGGTTAAGTGCCTTGACTAGGGTCACACAGCTAGTAAGTGTCAAGTGTTTGGTCTGAGGCTGCATTTGAACTCAGGTCTTCCTGACTGCAGAGCCAGTGCTCTATCTACTGTGCCACCTAGCTGCCCCCAAGGATGCTGCATTTTATTCAGATGTTCCCTAATCAATGGTGATCCATTTGGCTTCTAGTGCTTTCCACCATTTCCACCACACACACACAAAAGCAATCAGAACAAAGAATAAAACAAAAACTATGACCAAGACCTTTCTCTCTTACCACGTTTTGATCTCTTCCTAGCAGTGAGATCTTGGGGTCAAAGCATGTGGATATTTTTTCTGAACATAGTTGCAACTTGCCTTATGGAGTGATTGGGCCAATCATAGCTCCACCACCAGTGTATCGGTGGGTCTGTCTTTTTTCCTCCAAGGCTGACTTTTACTACCTTATGTTTGGTTATTCATTCCCCCGTGGAAGGGCAGCTACTTTGTTTTCTAGTCTTCCCTATCACAAATACTAGTTCTCTGAATATTCTGGTGCATATTTCTCCATAATTTCCAGTCTCCAATTAGGCTCTAGCTCCTTTCTTCCCTGCTGCCTACAGACATGCACAGACTTCCCTCTTCCAAAAACAAACAAAAACCAAAACAACCAACATACGAAAACTTCCCTTAACACTGCCCTGCCATTCCATCAAGCCACTGTCCTAGATTGGCCTGTTGTTCGCACCTAAACTACTCTAAAAAACCAAATCAAAACTGTCTGTACAAATTTCTTCAACGTTCTCACCTCCCACTCAGTTCTCAACCCTTTGCTTATGATCTCACTCAACTGAAACTACTCTCTGCAAGGTCCACACTGATCTCTCTATTACTAGTTCCGATGATCTTTTCTCAGCTCTTATCTTTCTTGACTTAGACACAGCTAGATGGCACAGTGGATAGAGTGCTGTCTGTGGAGTCAGAAGACCTGAGTTCAAATGTGACCTCACTTACTAGCTGTGTGACCTGGGGCAAGTTACTTAACCTCTCTTTATCTCAGTTTCCTTACCTTAAAAAAAAAAAGGAATAATAATAACACCTCCCTGCCAGCATTGCATGAGGATCAAAAGAGAAAATACTTGTAAAGCAGCAGTGGTTGTCCCATAATAGGGACAGCCTGCATATTTGTTACCTTCCCCCACTCCCTTGATTTCTCTGTGTTTGACAGTGTTGACCACTTCTATGTTCTGTATACTCTTTCTTGCCTGGATTTTTTTTTTTACCATATTGCTGATTCTCTTCCTGTGTGTCCTATGCTCCCAAGCCTCTTTCCTAGGATTATACTCCATATCCCACCCCACCCCCCAGGGGGTGTGTACTACATGGCTCTGACCTATGCCTTCATCTTTCTAGCTATCATGTCTTTGTGATTGTAGCAACTCCCATAAGCTCAGTTGTCACCTCTAAGTAGGTGATTTCTAAGTTTCTACATCCAGCCCCCATACTCATCCCCACATCTTCACCTTCAATTGGGCATTTCTGTTTGAATGTTCCATTGGCATCTCACACTCAACAAGCCCGCAGCCTCGATCATTATCTTCTCCTCCAACTTTCTGCCTCTTAACTTCCCTGTGTTTCTCAAGCACATCTATCCTTTCAGATTCTCGTTCACAATCTTACATTCCTGTCAACATCAAAGTTTATTTTTGATTAATTGATTCAGCCCCTGTAGTCAATTTCTTCCTAGATTATGTCTCCATAAAATCTATTTCCTCCAATCTTTCTGATGTCACTCTAGGTTTGGCCCTCATCTTCTCTTAACTACACAATTGTAGTAACTTTCTAATATTGTCCCTTTGTACAGCCTTTACCCTCACCAGCACATACACTAAATGACTGCTTACAAAGAACAGGACTATCCATGTCATTCCCTTACTCAAGAATCTCCAATGACTCCCGATTACCCCAGGAAAAACACAAATTCATCAGCTGAGTATTAATGTCTCTTCATAGTCTGGCTCCAATCTATCTTTTCTGCATTGAATTGGTATTCCTCCCTCTTACATTGTCTATATTCCAGTCACATCAGGCTATTTGCTATTCCATTGTATAATATTACATCTTCTCCAGCCATGCCTTTGTCCAAGCTGTCCTTATAGCCTGAAATGATTTTTGCCTATGTCTCTCCTTTCAGAATTCTTCAAAACAAGCAACACATAACTCAGAGACTTGATGAGTTTTAGAGTTGGAAGGGACCCTATAAAGAATTCCCACTTCTATGTGTTCAGCAAGCAGCCCCAGTATCAACTTAAAGATTCTTAGTGAAGCGGGGCTAGCTCCCTCCCAAGGCAGCCCACTTCCCTTTGGGAGAGCTCTAACTATAGGAAAGTTCAGTCTTGACCTCAAGCCTTAATTTGACTTTTTCAGTTTCCACCCACAGCTTGTGAGCGTGTTTTGTAGTCTCAAATAACCCCTCTCCCACATGACAGGCCTTTTCTGATTCCTTAAAGGATTAGGGCTTCACTCTTTCCCCATCTCCACCCATCCCTCAATTCCCTCGAAGTTAGTTTGCATTAATTTTGTATTTAACCATCTCTGACATCTCCGGCAATGTTGCCTCATCCCATTCTCGTTAGAACGTATGCTCCTTGTGGACACAGGGAATACCTTGTTTCCATCTGTATAACTGCACTTCCTTGAAGAGTGTCTGTCATATAGTAAGTGAGTAAGAAAATCTCTCTTTTTTTAATTGAATTCCTAATGTAATCTTAAAAGCAAATGAGGATTGCACATTTGAGGTTCTGAATCAGGACTTTAATAACTTTATTTTTACAAGCATTTCTATTCTGTCCCTTCCACTACCCCCTTCTCTCCATCACTGAACCCAAAATAAAACACATACCTCATCATAAGCCTGCATAGTCCAACAAAACAAATCCTCGCCCCAAATGTATACTTCTGGATGTGTTATAAGTTCATCACATTTCTAACAGGAGTTGAGTGGGTAGGCTTGCAGTGGTGCAGTCCTCTAGATAATGAATTGGCCAGAGCTACTATGCTTTCTCTATTGTTTTGTTCGTCTACAGTGTTCTCAATATATAGATTGTTCGCCCAGGTGTGCTCATGTTGGATATCTTTCTTTTATGTGACAGCTTTTTCAAGTACTTAAAAATAGTTCTCATCCCCCATCACTTCCAGCTTTATCTTCTCCTGGTTAAACATTCCTAGTGGCTTCAGCTGATCAGAATAAGACATCACCTCAAGGCTCTTCCCCAGACTAGTTTTTCTTCTCCAGACACTGTCCATCTCAGCACTGTCCTAATTAAAAGATTATGCTCTGACCTGGCATTTTGTTCCAAGTATGATCTTCCTAGGGCAATGGGGCTCTCATCTCCTCATTTCCAGAAGTGATGCCTCTTAATGCAGCCAAAGTTCACATTCACTTTCTTGCCTGCAATATCATACTGTTGACTCATAGAGAGCTTCTGGTCTTACAGGATCATTTTCAGGGGAAACCAAACTGTGAATCTTGCAAAGGTTTAAGAGACATAGTTCTAGGTAATTTAATCATTTTATTAATAAGGCCAGCAGGATATTAATAAAAGGATGGCCATTTGGTCATCTCCCTTAAACCAAAGACCCTTAATGCCAGTGAGGTCACAGTTTATATGCCTTTCAAAGAGGAAGTATCCCCAAAGGGTGGCAATCAATTAGGACACAATGACAGGTGTGAGCTGTATTAAAATAAAGGTGTTGGCCTACTGACTTAGGTTGCTCAAATCTTGGTCAAAGAGATATCAATATCCATATCACTTGTCTTGATAAAAGGGATAATCAACCTTTCCCCAACCTGTCTGAGCAAACACAATGAATAGGAATACCCATTAGCCATACTTAGAATTTCTTTTACTGTCTGATTAGATCTTGGCCTGGGTAATTCTCTAAGAGATTTCCCACACTGGTTGGTTTCTAGATGAGGACATAGGAAAAGGAAAAAAATCTTGGTCCTAATACAATAAATAGTTCTTAAATATAAGAGAGAAATGTTCATTTCTCAGAAAACCAATCCACAATAACAGCCACTTAATGACATCTTTGTCATCTACTTAGGAAGTCAATTGTGGTTGTAGACACTTTTAAATTCACTTATTTATTGCAATTAGATAGTCACAACATTCCACTTTTACACGGTACTGTGTTCTATATTTGATTATTAATGGTAGCAAATTATTACCAGCATAAGAGTTAAATTGTTAAGTAGCCTTTCTTATGGAATAAAAGGAATTATTTACAAGTCACAACACTCCATGATGAGAGAGATGTTAGCTTTTGTCCTCCCCTTTAGGAAATGTTCAAAATGAAAACTAGTCTGATTGTTGTAAACATTAACCATGAAATATACATGAGAAGGTCCAATTCTAGAGCCTTTTTAAGAGAATTCTTTGGGATACTTACTTTGTCCATCCGTCTTGATTTGCTTCAAGTCTTTCTACCTGCCTCATTCTCTCTAAAATTTAAGTTAAAATAAATAAAGAAACTTTAAAAAGTTCCTCTGACTGAATATTACATTGGAGATTTTAATATCGTCATTGTTCGTGCTGTAATAGTAAATAACTGTCATTGTTGCAACTTACAAATGACACTGAAATACCATTTCTCTCCCTTCTTTCACCATCTTCCCTTTTTATTTCTTTTTTTTCCCCCTGTTCTTCATAAGAAAATGGACTAGGTGTCAAGTTAAGATATGTATAAGCACATACATACATATATACACATGTATACACATATATGTAGTTACTGTTGTCCATTCAGTTGTGTCCTGCTCTTCGTAATCCTGTGGACCATAGATACCAATACTGTCCATGGGATTTTCTTGGAAAAGATGTTGGAGTGATTTGCCATTTCCTTCTCCAGTGAATTAAGGTAAATAGAGGTTAAGTGACTTACCCAGGTCATACAGCTAATAGGTATCTGAGGCTGAATTTGAATTCAAGTCTTTCTGACTCCAGACACAGTGTTTTATCCATTGAGCCACCTAGCTCATACACACACACAAACACACACACACACACACACATGCACGCACGCACACATACATACTACTGTGTATATAGATAGGCATACACATGTGGGTATATATGTATGTGTATGTAGATATGCATATGCATACCCATATGTACACATGTATACACACACCTAAGAAAGAGAGAGGAAGGAGGAAGGGAGGGAGGAAAGGGGTAGAGGAAGGGGAGTCTATGGCTCACATCACTGATGAAAGTGGACTCAGGAAGCACAATTCAAAGGTGAAAGGAAGGACTCTGGCATGAGAAAATGAATGACATTCTATTAACTTAAAATTTCTGGTGTAAGGAAATGCTTCTTAATACTGAATTTTGTCCTTTTTCTTGTGATTCAACACTTCTCGGGGCAGATTACATTGCTAGAGACTTGCACGTCTTTGTCAATCAGGTTGTGTTTAATCAGAGGACCAAAGCATCTGGGCAGAAAGCAGCTGCCAGGTTTTGGCAGGGTGTCTCCTTCAGGGCTGGAGATGCCACCTTCAGACTTTGTCCTAGCTACGACCATGGGGCTCTCTGGGTTGATGCCTTTTGACTAGTGACAGGTGGGAAGGTCAGGAAGCATTCATCTTCATTTTCCTTACTCTTTCTGCCTCTGACAAACCATCATAATTTACCCACAGGCCCACAGCGGAAAACTCATCATAAAGCCTCTTGGCCTTCCAGAGATTTGATCTTAGGATCCCCATTGAGGGTATTGCATAGGAATGTTCTTCTGTCCCTTGAAGGACAGAAGACCCCCAACTTAACTCCTGATTCTGAACCTTGGTGGTTTTATGACCTTGGAAGTCATCAACTCTCTGGTCCTTAGTTTTCTCACCTGTTATTTGGGGATAACACATGCTTAACCTTCTTCCCTGGGTTGTATCATATCTCACACTGAGACACTCTTGTTTGACTGTTTTTCATGAACAACACAGCATTCTAAACTAGTAGCCTCATTGTTTCCATAGTTGCTGTTTCTATTGTTACTTTGGTTTACACTTGTAATTTTGACAGTGGGTGGCCATGCATTTCAAAGTCAGGATAGAAAACTTGGATCTTCTTCAAGGTTGGCTTTCTATCCTATGCATGACCCTTTCCTCTTCCAGGTGCCAAGCACATTGGTATGATCTGAACCCCCCACCAAATTACCTTGTATTTCACTGCATATTTTCTATATGAAATACATTGTGTATGCAATTATTGATCAAAGCGACTCTCTCACCATGCGTCTTGGGGACAAGGACCATTTCATTTTTATCTTTGTAACCTTAGTGCCTAGCATAGTGCCTGGCACGGAGCTGCACTTCATCATGGCTTATTGCTTGATTAACAAACCTAATGCATTAAAGATAGGGGCTTATGTAGGGCACCAGCAAAATATGTTACAGAAGCTGAGGTGTTTCCATTGATGAAGGTCTTTGATCTAGAGCTAATTAACACTAGAGTTTGGAGTCCAGTGGAAATTTTCTATTGATATTTGTGTTTCCAATAAGACTCCTCTTTTAGGGGCAGTGTTTTTTTTTTTCAAATGCCAAGCTTGGGGGGTGTCAAAGAAGGAACCCTTTGCAGCAAATTGTTAGTGAGAGCACATCCCCAAATTGGAATGCAGCACTCTGTCATTTGGAATGGGCCCAGAAGACCTTACCTTCCCTAATTCTCAAAGCTGGGGAGGTTGTAGTTGCTAGGTACCAGGCAAAGTCAAGTTTGGCGAAGAATATTTTCTATTTTCTCACGCATATGAGGGAGGCGTGTGTGTGTGTGTGTGTGTGTGTGTGTGTGTGTGTGTGTGTGTGTGTACACACAAAGGATGAATGGCTTCTCCTCCATATTTTTATGTTTTATGCTTCTAAGAGAAAATGTCCAATGTTTCATCTGGGATTCGGAATTCATAGAAACAAGCATCTCTGGAGCCTCATGCGGGAAAAGCTTGTGAATGCCACATGGTTTGCCAGAACCATCCTGAAAAAGGACCGTGTTTAGGTGCCAGATTCAAACAACAGTATCTGTGAGATGGAAGGGAGGACAGGGAGATGCAGGGCATGAGCATGAAAGTGAGTCCTAGTGCACTATGGGGACTTAGAATCCCATAAATCAGTCTTATAAATCAGCATCATTGTCAAGATTGCCAAGGAAGGGAACTGTAGGGAGGCAGATTTAGGCTATATGAGAGGAGAGGAAAGGGAAAACAAACAAACAAATAAAAAAGAATCTTTCTCCATAACTAGGACTCTTGAAAATTAAAAATGGTACATTGGGAGATCATTAATGTTATTATTATTATTACTGTTATTATTGTCATTATTATTAGATTAGTTGCATTTATACAGTGTTTTAAGGTTTCCAAAGAATTTTTAAAATACTATTTTAGCTTATCTTCAAAACAACTAAGCTTTATTGTCCCCATTTTACAGATGGGGAAACTAAGGCAGGTAGTCATTAGTGACTTAACCAGTGAATTCAGGACTTCCTTACTCCAGTGCCATTGCTCTATCCACTGTGTCACCTTTCTGCCTAGGGATTTGTTCTTCATGTGAATTCTTCAGATAAAGGCTGAATGAAGACTTGGATTCATTCCAGATGGGATTGTTGCTCAACAATCCTCTAGACCAGCTGACTTCCAAGGTCCATTCAAAGTCTACAGTTCCATGATAATAAAGCATCGGAATATATTATAGTATTTTACATGTTTTACACTAATTCATGTATGTGTGTGTGAATGTGTTCTATTACATAGTTCTGCACCATTAAGATGAATGTATTCATGGGAGTGATTTCTCAGACTTCTCTGAAGTCTAGCTCACAATAGAGCATTTTTCTCAAGTATTAGCTGATTCATATTAGATAGTAATAGGCCATAATTCCATAAGATTTAGAGCTGGAATGAACATCAGATATCTAGCCACCTTTTTTCACAGATGAAGAAGATAAGAGTCAGAGAAGAGGACTAACTTGGCCAGGGTTCCTCAGCAGAGGTGAGATTCCCATTCAGACTGACAGTAGTGATGCTTCTCTTCCAATGATACCATTTTACTATGTAGGTGGCACACAGAGTTGAAAGCCTTTGGTTAAAGAGTCCCTGAGCTTGAAGAAACCTCAGCTATCACCCACAGCATTGATTCTCAAAGTGCATGGTCTCAGGCCTCCTTTATACTCTCAAAAATTACCAAGGACCCCCCAAAAACTATTATTGATTGGGATATATATATATTTACTATATTAGAAATTAAAAATCTTAATATTATTGTGAAAATTGTTTTGACCTCACAGACCCCTCTAAGGCTCTCAAGGACTCCCAGAACATACTTTGAAAACCAGAGATTCTAGAACAATTCATTCCTAACCAAGAATCCTGAATCCAGTTTCGTCACAATTGTTAACCAGCCATTTGAAGACTTTAGTGAGTGGAAAATGTCTTCTGGGTACAGAGGACAGTGCTAAAAGTTGTAGAAAACACAAGGTGTAGATAAGACTTGGCCCTTATGTTCAAAGGTCTTCTAGTCTAATGGGAATAATAAACAGATAACAATAATTCAACATAATGCAATGTCTATTTGCATAAGAAAAGTGAATGAAGGAAGAAATGAATGAACAAAAAATTTATTAAGCACTTTGTGCAGAAACAATAATCTAAGCCTGGGCCAATAGGAAAGAAAAACAGTAAAGAAAGCTCCTGCTTTCAAAGAGCATATATTTAAATGAGGAAATAATAAGTACACAGGTAGTGCCCAGATTTGGAAATTTACAAGGATGGAAATGGAGCTATAGGGCAGTAGACTGACATATCCCTTTAGGAGAATGGCAGAGTTAATTTGATTAAAATCCATGGCTGAAGAACTAAGGAGGGTGAAGAGAATCATGCTTAGGACTTTTCTGACACAGTGCTGTGGGAGAAACAGGCACCAGGTAGGAGAGGGGTACCCCAGGGCAGTTGTTTCCCCAGCCTTGGCCTCTGGCACTGGGGACAAGATGATTATAGAGGAAATGCAAAGAAATTTTTATATGAAGCACACTGAGTTAAAAGACCATTACTGAGAAAAGTCGGGAATAGGCTTCATGGAAGCTTTGAATTTGAGTTAGGCTTTAAAGGACCAGAGGAATTTTAAAAGTAGGTGGAAACACTGAGAGTATGAAAGAGAAAGCCCTAGGCATCAGGGAGGAAATGTCAGCAAAGGCACAGAGGTGGGAAAACAGAGGATGTATATAAAGAACTGTCATTAGTCTTAAAGTACTTGGACATCAAAATACTTGAAGGAGAATAATAGGAGATAAGGCTAAAATATGATGGGCCTGGATTTTAATAGTCCTTAAACACAAAAAAGAGTTTGAAGTACACATGGTAGGGAATCAGACTCCACTGGCAGTCAAGAAGCATTTATTATTGGCCCATGTGTTTTGCTAAACTCTGGGGGAAACAAGCAAAGACCTTTTGGGGTTGTTAGTCAGACGTTCAGTGCTGACCTCATGGACCAAAGCCTGCCAGGCCATTGTATCCTCCACTATCTCTGGAAGTCGGTCCACATTCATGTTTATTGTTTCCATGACACTCTCTAACCATCTCATCCTCTGACTCCCTCTTTTCTTTTTACCTTCCATCTTGCCCAATATCAGCATCTTTTCCAATGAGTCCCATTTTCTCATTATGTGGGCAAAGTATTTAAGCTTCAGCTTCAGTATTTGACCTTCTGGTGACTGACTTGACCTCCTTGATGTCCAAAGACTTCTCAAATGGATTCTCCCACACCGTGATTCAAAAGCGTCGACTGGGCAGCACTCGGCTTTCCTTAGAGTGTTTCTCACAGCCATACATTTCCATTAGAAAAATGGTAGCTTTGACTATATGGATCTTTTTTCAACAAGGTGATGTCTCTGCTTTTTAGTCTGCTGTCCAGATTTGCTTTTAATTTCATGGCTATAATTGCCATAGGCAGTGATCTTTGAGCCCAAGAATATAAAATCTGACACTACTTCCATCTCTTTTCTCTCTGTTTCCCAGGAAGTGATGAGACTAGTTGCCAAGATCTTGGTTGTTTTTTCTTTTTTTAATGTTAAACTTCAATGCAGCACTTATACTCTCCTCTTTCACCCTCAGCAAGAGGCTTCTTAATTCCTCTTCACTTTCTGCCATCAGATTGGTATCATCTACTTATGAGGATGTTGATATTTCTTCTGGTGACCACAATTCCAGATTTTGATTTGTCCAGCCTTGCATTTCATGTGATGTACTGCGCATATAAGTGAAGAAAATAAGGCGACCACATACAGCCTTGTTGTGCCACTTTTCACAAACTTAAATCTATCAGTTGTTCCGTGTTTGGTTCTGACTGTTGCTTCTCTGCCCACATACAGGTTCCTCTTGAGACAAGTAAGATGATCTGGCACTCCCATTTCTTGGAGGACTTGCCACATTTTGTTGTGATCCACACTGTCAATGGCTTCAGTGTAGTTAAGGAATCAGAAGTAGATGATTTTTCTGGAACTCCCTTGCTTTCTCCACAATTCAGTAAATGCTGGCAATGTGGTTTCTATTTCTCTGCCTCTTTGAGAACCAGCCTGCTTTTCTGGTAATTCTTGATGTATATGTCGTGAAGCCTACCTTGCACAAACGTAAGCATGTGAGATGAGTGCAGTTGTTCAGTAATTTGAACATTCCTTGGCATTGCCCTTCTTTATGACGGGGATGTAAACTGATCTTTCCCAATCCAATGGCCATTGTTGAGCTTTCCAAATTTGCTGGCATATTGAGTACAACACCTTCACATCGTCCTCTTTTAGCTTTTTAAATAGCTCAGCTGAAAGTCCCTCACCTCCGCTAGCTGTGTTATTAGCAATACTTCGTGAGGCACACTTGACTTTGTTTTCTACATATCTGAGCTCTACATCAGTAACCACACAACCATAGTTACTGATGTTAAGATCTCTCCCTCTAGAAGCTCACATTCTAATCAGGAGAATATGTGTTTCCAAGATATATAGAGGGTAAGTTGGAGGTAATTTTAGAGGAAGGCACTATCATTAAGGAGGTCACCTTGCATTAAGGAAAAGACTTCTTAAAGAAGGTAGAGTTTAAGCTGGGACTTAAAGGCAGACAGGAGACAGAAATTAGGGTTCTGAATAATTTGGAGTGGTGGGGTGACTTAATAAGTGTCTACACATGATTTCTTTTATGAAAAATCTATTTCTTATGAATCCCACCCAGTTTGGAAACTTTGAGACATGAATCCAAATTAACCAGACTTTTGAAAAGGTACTTCATCTACCCGAAATATTTGACTCCACTCAGTTAATTTAGACTTAGGTATTCAATTTCTAACCATACTAACAGCCCTAGGCAAAGAGCAACATTAATATGATAAATCATTTAATTGAGACAAAAGTGAAGAATGGAGCAACAGAAAAAATAATATCCCCCATGTTTCCAACCAAGTACAATATCTGACAAGTGTGCGTTCTAAGAGCAGCTTAGGAAGCAAGTTCCTATGAGACTTGGCTCCAGCAAGAGATGGAAAGGGTTCAGCGTCTCTCTGTACCTATAGTGGTCTCCTGGATGGTCCCTGATGCTAAAGCATTCAGGGAAAGTTCGAGTAGCTCTCATTGGCATGGCCTGCCTGCTTTGAGCATCTCTGCATGCATACGTGGGCATCTCTTTATGTCCACACAGCCTGCAACCACTATCTCTCTTCATGGTTTCTGCTTGCCGCATTTCTTTGCAGACCTCACTAAGTTCACCTTAGATGCTATCTATAACCTTTCCACCTTCTATTGTCTTCTTCTGCCCTGGCTTGCTTCTATACTTTGTGTGATCAGAAATCCAGGAGAGCCATCCATTCTTCTTTTGACACTCTTGGAACAACAACCTTCCCTCCAAAACAAACAAACAAACAAACCTTCTCTGACTTTTTCACCAAGAAAAGGGCCTGAGTGTCCCACCCCAGGCACCTGGCAGGCACATTTTTTCTCTGACCCTTATACACGGGCAAAAGAAGGGAGACAGTTCCATCCAAACCAATTCCTCACCTTGAAGAGCTTCTGGCTATAAGACAAAAATGACAAACTAGATCAGATGAAAAGTAGAAAGTGATTATTTTCCAGAAATTCTGTCGTGATTGAAATGTGAACCCCTATCATCCACCCATCATATTAAGGCTTCATTTTTCTCATCCTCTAATGGCAAGAGCCCAAACTGTCTCTTCGCCATGATTTATTTCTCTGATAGGTTATGATGAGATTAATCCTATTCAATATATTGTTTCAATACTTTGAAGTCTCTCCAGGTAAAAACTGTGAAGGACCAAAAACTCAAAGACTGAAAATAAGTCTAGAGGGAAGATTCAGACCCCTTTAGACAGAGCTAGGAAGATGGAAAAGTCATATGAAAAGTTTCTCTAATGAATTCCTCATCTATCAATCAATAAGCATTAATTAAATACCTACTATGTCCCTAACCCTAGGCTAGAACCTGAGACTACACATTCAATGACAAAACAGCCTTTACCCTCTGGAATATTATACACTAACAGAGAAGTTGATATGTGTATACGTAGTCCTATATGAAACAAAGAAAATACACTCGATAATCAAAGGCAGACTCCCATGGCCCCCCACTGACTAATGGCCAGGTAGGTGACATTTCACAATTTCCCCAGGGTTCTCTGGCACCCTTAAGGGGAGTTGGTGGTTTCTAGGCTCTTCAAATGGCTTCAATCCTCACTGAGAATTATTACCTCTGTTGTAGGGGGTATCCCTCCTGCACCCCAGTTCCATTTAGGCATGAACATTCAGATTTGCTTTTACCCAGACACAAGTCCTTCAAAAACATTATTACTTGTATATTTATAATTATGTATATATTTATACAAACTTACTTTCCCTAAATGTGGGAACCCTAATTCCTCTACCTCTTTGTACCACCTTAGTCTCTAGGGGAAGGAAAGGAATTAGGTTCAGAGTTTAGCTCCATATCTGTGGAGCAGAGTCCCATGTCCAAGTGCAAATCCCACCTAAGGCTCCAATCCCAGGTACCCTGGCTTCTTAGTGTTTCCATATTGGCATGGGCAACTGTGCAATCCCTCTTCCTTCTCACTCCCAGGTCCCATCAGGATCACCTCTAGCATGTGAAACTGAGGAGGACAGACAGCACAGAACACAAACAGTGCCTCCAGGCCCATTTGTCTGAGCCACAGTAAGAAGGAACGCAGGGGAAGGGAGTGCTTTCCCTCACACTAGTTCGGCTCAGCATCTGTGCTGGGGGTGAAGTGGGATCTTTGCCCTCTGGAATTAGTAGATAAGTGTTATAGAAAAAAAAATCAGGAAAAGAGAGAATGGCTCAGTCTCTCCAGTTTTGAAGATGCAGGCAGCCAATCGAGGAACTCCCCCCACCCAAGTTGAAGGGGGAAATCTGGACATGCTTGAAAGACCCCTTAAGGGTGCCCCCCATAGTATAATAAGTAGGCATGCCCAGAAGAGCACGGGGTACAGTAATGTCCTTGGACAGTGCTGAAGGCGATTTTGCAGGTAAGTTATGGAGGAAATTAGGTATTCAAAGAGATGGAAGTTATGAGGAGCAAACACTTTGAAGGCAAAGAGATGGAAGATGGGAGTGTTGCACATGAGGGACAGTGTGGCCTCATGCAGAGTGTGTGGAGAGGAGCAGGCCTGGGAGGCAATGAAGGAGTCTGGTCGTGAAGGGAGTTCAGTGACCAACAGAGGAGTTCGCGTCTTGTTGGAGCGTTGAAAAGGAGCCCCTGGAGTGTCCTGAGTAAGGAAGTGACAGGGACAAATCTCAACCTTGAGAGAATCACTTTATTGACCCTATGGATGATGTATTTACCAATCAAACTATTGTGCCCCAGCTCCAAGGGCCCCTCATCTGAAGCACCCTGTGACAGTATGCCAACCTTCTCACCAGTCTTTTCAAGTGGATATCACCATAAAATTTTCAAGCATTTGATTTACAGTTTTATTTTCCCATCTATTAGACATTTCAAATAATTGAAAAAATCATTTTATCACTCTCTGCAAGTACTGCATGTGTTGGTTGTGTGACTCAGAAAGAGTGTACTCTGGCCTCTGTTCCATGGATCTCAGGCACAAGAAGGGTTGTTTTTATTGGTTTGGTTTGGTTTTTGTTTTTAATTTACTTAATATTATGAAGTCAAAGGAGTTTACTGAGACTTGATTTTTTTGTTTCATGAAGAAATGGAGATTTCACAAAATTCCTAATAGAGATGGGGGTTCTGCTCTTCTATTGAAGTGTCCCTATCTGGGCTTTGGTGAAAACCTTCTGGTATGGCCCATTTGTGATGTCACACTGTGCGGAAGACTCTGGGTTGTCTGTACTTGAAAGACAGATGGCTGCGCATGGAAGGTGAATACCTTCTACTTACCCCAGCCCAGTTATTGGTTCTCATGGGAGTGGATGTGGCAAAGGCAGCCATTGGGGATATGAAATAAATGATGTACAGAGAAAGAACTAAGAGGTATTGTTTGTGCTTGAGATGATAATTAGTGAGCCAAAGAGATAAAAGGTGAGCATGGTGAACAGAATTGTGTGGAAGCAGAAAGGGTAGAAGAACCTGCGTGTGTCTGGGGGATGTGCCCTAGTGTGGGTCCAGAGTAAATAGCACTTGTCTGTTATGGGGAGCTTTGAGAATGAGGATAGAGGGAATGACAGTTGGAGCAGAGGCAATGCCTTCTTCCTTGGGCTTCAGCTGGGGAGATAGATGGCCAGCTTAAAAGTCAACAAAGCCATGTTCTATTCACACCACCTAGTCAAGATCACAGGAGACCTTACAATTCATGGAGGGGATGTCCCTGCACTTGAGACTCCTGAGACAATAAAGTCTAGAGTTTTAATAATTCAATAGGTATAAGTGGGTGCTTAATTATTTCTTTTTTTTATTCGAGAGAAAGTAAAATAAATGGGGTTAAAGTCTGACACATTCTTGGTGGATGGGTATGCCTTGTGGAATGCACACTCTAAGGGCCATTTAAAACAGAAATGGGAATTCTGAAGGAGGTGTTCTTCTGATAGAGAATACAACCCTAGGTGCCATCCCCGACCTTTCCTTATTGGTATTTAGGAAAGTAATTGTGCTCCACAGGGTGTTATCTGTTCTTAAATGTATTTCTTATTTTGAATGTCACTCATATTAGAAAAAAAATCCACCTCAACCCCCCAGTCCTGTTCCAGTAATGGATCGGGGGGGGCATCTGCCAATCCTGCAAAAAGGGAGTCCCTGGCACTCAGCATTATTTAAGCATTAATGTTTGAAGGACATCAGTTCCTCCCACACAGCCATAAATTCCTAGAAAATGCCTCCAGCATCCACCATTGTGGCTTAATTATTTAAAATAACAATAATAACAAAGAAAGAGAATAATTGCAGCACCCTTCATTTTTAATTTAGGTTAGTGTCCAAAGATAATTCTTTGTCTGAAATTAATTTTGTGTTTGCTAATACTTAAAGACATTATTATGAACCGCTGGGAGAGAAATGAAGCAAGAGTAGAGATATTTGGTTCTTGTGTTTGGGATCCAACTGCATGCAAATTCCTTGAAGAAAGAGGCTGCTGTAGTGTTTGCTTGTTTCTGTCTCAGGGCCTGGCACAGAGTGGACATTGAGTAAATGCTCGTCACATTAAATTCTCAGGAAATACCTAGATACATACATACATACATACATACATACATACACTCATATATAAGATGAAAGAGAAACTCCCCCGTTGTAGATACCAGAGAGTGATGGTTAGGTATAGCCAACGTGCCTGTGGATACTAGGATCATAAAGCTAGACCTGAACAGTCCCTTCAAGGCCATTACATCCAACTATCCCATTTTATAGATGGGGAAACTTGAGGCTTCAGAAGTACTTTGCATACATTACCTTGTGAGGCCGAGACGTGATTATCCTCTACAAGCAAGCTTTCATCTCGCTGTCCCCAGAAGGGCATTTGAGGTTGCCTTTATCCAGCATGGTAGAAACTGTCCCTGGGGTAGGAAGATCTGGGTACTGATCTCGCTCCAAAAATTTCCAAATTTGCATAACCTTGAAGAAGACATTTTAACTCCATCAGCTTCACCTTCCTGATCTATAAAATGGAGGCTTTGAACAAGATGACCTCCCATCCTCTATCCAATTCTGAGCACCTCTGACCTGGGACCACTGCAAGGCTCTCCCTCCACGTGCAGATGAACATCACCCAGCAGAAGCTAAGAAGAAACTGAGCCTGTGGTGGGTGGGAGGTGGGGCAGGGGGATACCAAGAAAGAAGGGGCCATTGAGTTCACCAGTATTTCACTGTATTTTAATGTTACATCAACATCACATATGGGACTTGTTCAAGATAGTCTGAGATCTTAGGTAAATTACATGTTAGCAACAGCAGACTTTTAGGTTTGCAAATTATACACTTTGGTTGGAAGTTCAAACAGTCTTGTGGGGCAGGTATGTGAGAGAGGATTTATTCCCCTTCTGCAGGGAGACCAGTGAGGAAGCTCTTGTTAAGATCCAGGTGATCTGCATGAGAAGGGCTCTGTCATAAATGGAGAGCACTTTGTGTGGGAAGAAAGATGCTCCAATATTCATTACCTGTCTGGGATTGTCCATTTTGCAAGGCACAAAGGCAAAATATTGACTTAGGTCTCCTTGACTCCAGGTCCAGTGTCAGCCAAATAGATCCTATTTATACAGTGTTTGCAACCTTGCAAAGCTCTATCATGGTTGAAAGTCACTCTTAGCTTTCTAGAATCCAGAGTCATAAGGAAACATTATCATCACATGCCATTACTGGTCCTCCAGAAGTCATTTGTCTCTGATGGTGACTAAACTTTTTGGATCTACGTGGGAGAGATTTCGATAACCTATACAGTGTGAATGTCAGAATAGCTGACCTTGTTCATCTAGGAAACTCAGTATGCCAAATGTACTTCACTTTTCACCTGGCTGTTTACCATTTTCTCTAGAAATTCATCTTCCCCCCAAATTAAAAATGACCTCTGAACCTTGCATCTCCTCTGGACCTCTCTCCCTCTGATTGAAGAGGGTGGAGGGTGGACATCAGAGCTCCTCCTGGATCATCACTTTAAGCAGGCCTCTTAGTGCAGAGGCCTCATCATTTTCCAGTTGGTGAGAGGTCTTCTTCAGGCACCTGTGCCTCTTTTCAGCTTCTTTTCCATATTGTTTTTCCTCATGAGACTGAGCTTCTTGAGGCCAGGGACTGTCTTCTATATTTCTTTGCATCCCTAGTGCTCAGCACAATACCCAGCACACAGCAGGTGCTTAATAAATGTTTACGGACTAACAGATGTACTTCTTTAACCTGCATTTCCAGGTGAAAGAGTCTATCATCAGGAGTGGCACCAATTTTACTCCTGAAGAGTCTTATCTGGCACTAATTATGGTAGAATCTGTGGAAATGGAGCAGAGGGAGAGCTCTCCCCTTGGGATCTTCCCATCATGCTTCCTTTACATCATGTGCCTGGACAGTCACTGTGTACCACATCTTGCAAGGACAGGAAAGCAGTTCGGGCAGATTTTCCATCATGGGAGTTTTCTACAGCTGTACTCTGAGTCATAGACCTGTGACCTTCCTTTGGCTCACCTTTGTGGGCACAAGGAGTTTGTTTGGTGGGGGGAGGGATGCTAAAGGAGAGCTCTGGCTATTTACTTTCTGTGTTGTCAATTCAAGAAAATTTTCCTTTGTGGAAAAGTTGAGTCTTATCTCATGGATGCTATCACTAGTCAGCTGTAATTACTTTCTATCTGTCACACAGTCCATTTATTTCCTTTGAAGCTTTAGGGTTTGAAAAGTGTATAGAAGGCAGCAATTCAGCTGTCTTGGTGGTTACCTATATCTGTTGAGTAAAAGATGAAGGGATACATTTTTGACACAACTGGAGATACATATTTGAAAAGTTAATTCACAGGGAGGCAGAATAGTATAGTAGAAGGAATACTGACCTTGGAGTCAGGGCCCTGAGTTCAAATCCCTGCTTTGCCTATGTGACCTGGGGCAAGTTACTTAAAATGTCTGAGGCCCCTTCTAGCTGTGGTCCACGATCCCTTGAACCTCTGGTCATGGTCATTATTCCCTTCCAAGACTCATTTTGGAGACAGAAAAAGATAATGGCTAAAGGATGTTAACCTCTGATGTCAATGAGAGGCGACCACTCAAAGTTCATCCAAGCATTTATCCAATCATTATTTCCTGGGCGGCCAAGGTGCTCCCTTGTCTCCTCTTCTGGCTTTTCTACTGGCTCTACTCCATGGCCAAGAAGACACTAAAGCCATGGGTGAATTTAGCTTTACAGTAATCATGCTTAAAAACCAGTCACTGACTTGGAGCAGATAATAATGCAAATGTCATGCCAGATGAAGCTAAAGACTACCCTGGAATCACTGAACTCAGCTCCCAGCAGCCCTGGGCATGCATGAGAGTGTAAGAGGAATGAGCAAATCTCCCCCCCACACACACTCCCACGTTCCCACTTCCACAGCTCTGTTTTGCTGCTCAACATGGGGACTTCTAAGACAGCCTGTGGATAAGGGGGAGGGAAGGATCTCGAAGGGCACACTGAACAGCTGTTCTTCAAATGAACTGGAGCTCTCCCTGAGAAGGACCAATACCAGGAGATGGAAGAATTTTATCCATTTCACATAACTATTAAAGTTGACCTAACAGAATGAAGCTACAAAATTATATAGATGCTGCAAACTGAAAAAGAGCTCAGAGGCTGTCTAGTTTAACCTGTATCTGACTAATAATAATAGTAATAGCAGTAATAATAAAAACACATAAATAATTCAATCTTAAGGCATGAGGAAAAATAATCATTCTT
This sequence comes from Phascolarctos cinereus, assembly GCF_003287225.1. Classification (NCBI taxonomy): domain Eukaryota; kingdom Metazoa; phylum Chordata; class Mammalia; order Diprotodontia; family Phascolarctidae; genus Phascolarctos; species Phascolarctos cinereus. The sequence continues at coordinate 7,381,695 of NW_027555514.1, read as the reverse complement.
CAGTGTTGGATATGAGGTGCTGTTGTAAATTACTTTGCCTGGAAGTGCCCCCTTTGTCACCTACCCCACCCCACCCCCTGAAGGGTGGGGGATGGGCTGGACTTTAAGAAATGATGATGAGGACGATGTATGATGATATAGTATAGACAGTCTGCCTTGGAGACATAAAAACCTGGGTGTTCAGGCTTCACCTCATGCTGTATGGTAAACCCTGGACATTTCCTTTAACTTCTCAGTGACCACAGCAACTAAAACATGAGTTCTTAACTTAAGGTTTATGAGCTTTAAGAAATATATCTATATTTACATCTTTCTATATTTTTGTGTATATGTGTATATATGTATATACATATATATTATAATTATGTTTCAATATAATTGGATTCCTTCATAATCCTATGTTATTTCTTTTATAAATTTAAAAACATTATTCTTAGGGAGTTCTAGGTTTCAACACATTGCCAAAGGAGTTCATACATTTATGACTCTTTCTTATAACAAGAGTCCCCTACACTTGTGAAATCCCAGGCTTGAACATGCCACTATTATTACCATTGCAAAAATGATATTAAAAGCAACTCACATTTAGGGAACACTTTGAGTCAGGAAAGTCCCTTATCCCCATGGTTCTCATTTGCAATCCTTAGTGAGCAAGATTCCCATCTATAGCATTTCCCATAGTGAGTGGTCTTCTGCTCTCCAGATTCAGACCCACAGGGAAGGAGAACCCAGGACCACCTCAGGCCGCTCCAATTATCCTGCACTTGGCTGCTACATCTTGCCCTATGTCTACCTGGATACTTTCTCCCAAGGACTGGTCAATCTCCATCACTTTGCTGCCCCTTCTGGGCTGTTTCCAGGACAGAAGGTTTCCCCAAAGTCAGAGAACCCCTATGAGTTTATCACTGTGACCCTTGGCAAGATTTCTCTCTCTTCATTCCACTAAACAAGTCTAGGCATGATATCAGTGACCTAATTGAGATAATCCAGATTAATATCAATTACTCTCTTGTTTTACAAAAGCAACTAAAAGATAAGTTACAGGAAAATGTGTTTCATTCTTGCAGTCAGCATGTATTAAGCACCTACTATAAACCTGGCCCTGAGCTAGATGCTGGGATAGAAAGTCAAAATTTTGAGAGACCCTGACTTCTGGGAGCTTACATCACATTGGGGAAAACAACACGTGTGCCGATAAGTAACTGCAAAATATGTATAAAATGAATACAATGTAATTTCTCAGGAAATACCCTGGCTGATAAATTAGAATTGCAATGTTTATTTTATTTTCATACCGGGGGATGCAATGAAGATCAGATAGTCACGTCATTCTTTGTCCCAAAGTAAGTTCTTCTTTTAACCTTACAAGAATAATGCTCGTGGATTTCTCTTTACTTTTATTCGCTTCTATTGGTCCCTGGGAGCCACTGCCTGGAGAGTCCTGACGTTTTGGACGAGAACATCCTTACCTCGTTATCTGACAATGCATTTTAGGTGTGATCACCAGTGAAGATAGGGTCCCAGACCATAGAAGTGACGACATCTGTATTAGTAGAGGAAGGCCCCAATTTTTGAAGTACCATATTATTGAGTAGGAACACATTGGTGTTGATGTTTCTGAAGTTATGAGTTATTCAGACAAGCCCTGGTCAAGACTTCTCGCTCTTTTTTAGGATTATCCTTTTTTTTTTCTCCATATAACTTAACAATCTTAGGGGTGAAAAGGGAACTCAGTGGGTATAACAATAATAAAATCTACCCATTATTAAAAAAAAAGTTTTGTGATAAATCCAATTTAGCAAAGTCACCCCAATGGCCATCAGAAGTGAAAGTGGAAAGAATTATACAATCAGGAGAAAAATGGAAAAGATTTGCAAAAAACCCAAATTACAACAAATGGATTTCTCCATCAAGGATAGAAGAACTGCCTCCATTAGGCCTGACTTGTCCCACTCCCTGAGGAACTTACAGATGAGGTGCATGGGGCTAAAGAGAATGAAGACAGGAAATGCAGCCAGATCGACCATGTGTGTGTGCAGTAACCCCATGCAGCTGGTGGCACAGTAGTACTCGGCCTTGGGTCAGGAAAACCTGAGTTCAGATCCAGCCTCAGATACTTTGTGTGATCCTGGGCAGGTCACTTAAACTCCGATTACCTCTCTTTCCTCAACTGTAAAATAGGATAATAGTAGCACTTTACCTTGTAAGTTTGTTGTGATGATCAAATAATATATTTTTTAAAAGCACTTAGGTACTATCTGGCACACAATAGCCAGTATGTAAATGTTTATTGCCTTATTCCCTTCCATTCCCTTCCTCCCATGCTAGAAGATATGCTGTGAGGATGTCACAGAACCGATTTGCAAGTTGTCTAAAGGGGCAAAGATACAAGCCTGGGAAAAAATCTCAACCCTCTTTAGTTCCCCAAAGAAATGATTGAGAAAATGAGCATTGACAACAACCAATGTGTGTGCTCCCTCTCCCATCACTATCTTTGGGTGGTTCATCTATGCAGGTGCTGAGGGAGTCCTCAAGGCCGCTGCTAAGGAATGAGCAGACTTGTAAAGTGATAGTCATTGATGGATGACATCTTTGCTATCTCCAAATTGGTTGAAACAGGCAGACACTATAAGAATCTGTTGTGCTAATTATTTATCCTTTAAAAAATTCAACTGAGTAGGCCAAACTGTCATCTTAGAAATCCTGTCATAGCAGGGGATCTCCCAGATCAGTAGCATTCAAGATTCCTTAGAAGACATAATAACTGACATAACCTTGTTCAATAATCCCCTGATAGTAAACATCAGATGAATTACAAAAGAGGAGCATATATGCTTACTAAAGGATTTGCCATGAAAATGGAGGGGATCCCAAGCAGAATCCAAGACAAGGGCTGATTTCTTATGGATGGGTTTAATTGCATCAGGCCCCAGGATACTGAAGTCTCCAGGAAGAAATCAGTAATCACCCCAAGGTGTTTAGCCTGTCCATCCATGCGATAAAGACCAACTGGACAAAGAATGCCTGTCGTGCAGATTTCAATATTCAATGGAATGAGTACCCAGTAGAACTTCTATAAAAGTACATGTGATTGGGATGAAAAATAAAGACAGACAATAAGCTGAGCCCAGAACTGAAAATGAGGAGGATAATGGGCTGGATTGCTTTTGGGAAATGACAAAGCATTTCTACTGTTTCCAAGCTTCCTATAAAAGCAAAAGCCTTAACCAATTCTATCCAATACAACTAATTTACTCACATTGCTATGTAGAGTGAGACCCTGACCACCATGCCTCTGAAGACCTGAATATGAATATCACTCAAAGAGGAGGAAAGTTCATGGTTAGTGTGAGTAGACTGTAGCATGGAACCAATGAGGAACTCTAGAGAAGACCAGGCTATTAGGACTTATATGGCAGGAAAAGAAGATGGGTTAGATGCTGAAGACAGAAAGACAAAAGAGAGCCAGAGAGTAAAGCTGTTGGATGGCTGAAGTGCTCCCCTGGCACCCTGGCAATGTTAGCAGAAGTAGGGGAAGGCATCTGGCATGTTGTGTAGCCATACTTCCCTGCGGGGTATTTGGGGGAAGATAAGGTTGAGGATCCTACAGAGTGGGTAGGCATGAATAGGTTGTGATTCACAGTACTGGGGGACCATTCCAAGTCAGTGGGTTGTAGCATTTGTGTATTTAGGTAGACTTTTTTAATGCTTTGGAAAAGAAAGAAAGAAGGAAGAGAGAGAGAGAGAGAGAGAGAGAGAGAGAGAGAGAGAGAGAGAGAGAGAGAGAGAGAGAGAGAGAGAGAGGAAAAAAGAAAAGGTTTCGAGAAATTAAAGCACTTGCTTATGGTTAGAGTGATAGTAAATGTCTGAGTCAGGAGAGTGTTGAGAGGAAAATTACGTTTGGGCTTTCACCCTGACTAACAAGGCAAAACTTGGGAGATAGAGAATTAAAGGTAGCTTATTACTAGTAAGTCAAGGTAGCAACACACTGATGGGCTGATCACTGGAGATTGGTGGTGGCTTAGAGGTGGAGCCAGCTTTTGTTGATAAGAGATAAAGACAATTCAGATAGGTCAGTGGCAGCAAAAGAGCTTGGGCCCTTGCATCTCAGGTCCTCCCCAAGGTAGCAGCTACATGACCATGTGCTGACAGGGCTGACTTGACTATGTGACAAATATCAGGGGACTGGGCGACACCTCCCCCAACACTGATCAACACACAGGTCTGGGAGCTATGAGTCACTGAGTCAGCATCACTTCCAGTGATAGGATGCCAGGTCTTGTTGACTTCAGGTCCAACAACTACCTGCTCTATCACAGTAACAATGATGATGGTAATAGCAGTATCCGAATTAATAATAGTAAGCATTTATGTAGCGCTTTGGGATTTGAAAAGTACTTTAAAGAAATATTACTCCCATTTTATAGAAGAGGAAATTGAGGCACAGAGAGATGGAGACATTTTCCCAGGGTTCCACAGCTACTGAGTACTCAGGTCTTGCTGACACCCAGTCCAGTGCTCCATCCCCTATATCATTTAAGCCGACCTTTACTCCCCAAAGTATGCTTCCTATGATGTGCCCGACAACTGGCCATTTATTCAGTGTTCATGTTGAGGACTCCAGATACGAGAATAACCCCTTCTTCCTTTCCGAAGTCTTCCCAAAGCTTTCAGGACCCAGGGCTAAGTAAAGGATGGTATTCTGGCTGGCTTAGGGGCCAAAAAGGGCTCTCCTCCCCTCTCCCATCCTTTGCTTTCCTTGCTGGTATGCAGGAGGAGATGGGGAGGGGTAGAGAAGGAAGGGGAGCCAGACGTCCTTTGAACTGCTTTTTCTTATGGGAATTGAGCCAAGCTTCCAACCTAAAGAATAATTGCTTGGAGCCCTACAGTGTTGCCTTTACTTTGTAAATCTTTCTCATTAGGATGCAAATTGGCTGCCCCTAGTTCAGAGAAGTCATCTTAGGGTTGTTAGGGACAAAAAGGGGGGGGGAGATTTGAGTTAATGCATCAAATTTGATGTAAAAATTTTCAAAGAAAGTCATGTTCTTTTTCTTTTGTAAAATGACATTGGGAACAATGTATTTAGGATCAGGCCCAAAGCCCAGGTGCCTTATTTACAAGTGTGAATTGGTCCAGTGATACTTTGATTAAAGAATTCCTGAGAAATAAAGCTTTATTTTTAATGGAGTCAGCTGCATAAAAAAATGAAAAATCATGATTACAAAAACCATAAATGAGGTCTGGCTCTCTGGGCAGAGGGCTGGCAGAAAGTCCTTGCTACCACCCTTCTTGGAGCCTGGGGTAGGGAAAGCCAACTGGACAGGGCTTTGAGTTCCTCTTCCTTTGGGAGGCCCCTTCCTTCCCTTCTCAGGAGATTCCAGGGACTCTAAAGGCTCTCTTCAATGCTCATTGGGCCCTTCTACTGGGGGGGGGGGTTAGGAAGCTGTTGCACTGATAAGTGGGTGAGGAGAGCATCTTCCCTCCTGTCAAGAGGCTAGTCTCTTCCCACATTCTCACTGGAGTAGCAGCCTATCTGCTTGTTGACTGATCTCAGATGAACTCAATTAGTCCTTTGCATTTCAAGCCTTTCTTTTTATCTCAAGTTATGGAAAGGAGGTTTAAAAAATAGGATTTGGGTTTTAGCAAAAAAAAATGAGGACAGTCTCAAAGCTCACAATTTCCCCTGTTCCTCTTCCTGAGGTCTCTACACTTGACCCCTCCCAGCTGTCCACTGACTCTTTGGCCCACAGGTAGGGTTACCGTCAGATTTGTATCTTTGCTGTTAGCACACCAGATGTGACTTTAGCTCTCGCTTGCTGGTTTTGGTGTTATAACACTTCCTTACCTCATCTAATAATTAAATTCAATTGGCAAAGCATGTAGTGAACCTCTACCATGTGGCAGGAGGTAAAAATTAAAACCCTTGCTTTTAAGGGGGCTGCAAGCATAAGATTTGGTGCAGCTAGGTAGCGCCATAGTGCAGAGTGCCAGCCCTCAGGTCAGGAGGACCCATCTCCTTGAGTTTGAATCTGATGTCAGACAGTTATTAGCTGTGTGACCCTGGGCAAGTCACTTCATCCTGTTCGCCTCAGTTTCCTTATCTGTAAAATGAGCTGGAGAAGGAAATGGCAAACTACTCCAGGGTCTTTGCCAAGAAAACCCCCAATGGGATCATGAAGAGTTGGACACGACGGAACAACGATAAAAAGCATAGGGCCAAACATTCAGAGTTAGAAGAAACCTTACAAGTCATCTAGCCAATGTGGAGAGCCAGAATTTGAACTCAGTTCCTGTGACTCCCAAGTTGAGTGTTTTGTTTTTGTTTTAACGATATAGCCATTAAACATGGGATCTGGGTTCAGATTTTACCCAATAGCAATTGCTAGCTCTGTAAGCCTGAACAAATAATTTACTTCTTTCAGCCTCAGTTTCCTTAGCTGAGAAATGGATACAAAACCATCCTGTTTTTTTGCTTTTATTTTGCCCTTCAAGGTTTTTGCCTCTCAAATGAGATATTGTCTGAAAAGCTCTTTGTGAAATTTAAAATTATAGGTAGTAATTATTATATACCAAAGGAATAAAGGTCTTTGTAATGCAAAGAGCTTCAGCAACTAGAGAACATTATATTGAGAAATAGAAATTGTTGTTTTGGTAATCAGTCAGTGCCATGTGGTGGCTATAGCTTCAAATCATCCCTTTTCTCTTTTCTTTTTTCAGAACTTTCATCTCTCCTCAAAGGGAAGGACTTGCAGCGGCAAACATCTTATACCAACTCATCACATATTTTAATATCTGGAAGTATCATCTGCCCATTGGATCATGTGGAATCACTGAAGCACAGGCTTCTTGCAGCCCGGCTTTTGTGAAGTCCCCTGGTATGTGACAGAGAACTTGGAAGCCACTATGACGAACCAGGAGAAGTGGGCTCACCTTAGTCCTTCTGAATTCTCTCAGCTCCAGAAGTATGCTGAGTGTAAGTATCTAGGACCTCGGCATTTGAAATTGATGATAAGTCAATTTAATGGCAGCTGTGGAGGCAACATGGGAGATGGGAGGATCAGATCAGAGAACTTGGATTTGAATTTCTGCTCTGCCCCTTAACACATTTCTTGACCTTGGGCTGGTAAAGTCTCCTGACTTCTTGGTATCTGTGTAAAGTGTGGGGTTAGACTGGATGCCTCTGAGAGCCCCCAGTGCTCTTAATCTAACATGGTGTGATTCTAAGAGCTCCCTGGAATAGGAATTCCCTTCACCCATAGGGATCAGAGTTCAACCTGGCCTCTTTCCCTGTGTTGCTTTTGTTCGTGAGCCTTCCCTAATCCCTTCATGAATGCTCTGTTCTTTGTGATGACAGCTTTATTTTATTTGTGAGTTTATTTATTTTTACCATTCTGTGGATAGGAATCAACAACTGGCCTTTCCATCTATCATCCCAAACTCTCCCAACATGGCCAGCCCAACTTCTTTCCAGTCCTTCATGCTCCTTCTGGTATTTAATGCCCAGCCTCTAGTGGGCATCATTGTTGTGATCTGACATTGTATTTCCACCCTCCGTTTGTTTTCCATCTAGTAATGAATAACATCCACGTCTGGCCCATCAGGGAAAGAGGAAGTATGAGTGGGCTAGGGATGCTCCCTTCCTAGGGGTAAGAACCCACATTTTCAAGTAACATTTTCAAGTACCAGCTGAGATAAAAGAACAGATCCAAGGAGACATGGCAGGAAATGGAGGTAAAAGTGAGATGGGGAGAGGTACAGGGAAAAATGGAGCCTGTTGGCAGCTGGAAAATAGCTCGGAGGTCACTTAGATCAATCTCGTTGTTGTTGTTCAGTCACTTTTCCATCATGTCCAGCTGTTTATGACTGCATTTGAGGGTTTCTTGACAAAGATGCTGGAGTGGTTTGTCATTTCCTTCTCCAACTCACTTTACAGATGAGGAAACTGAGGCAAACAAGGTGAAGTGACTTCCTGGGATCACACAGCTAGTAAGAGTCTGAGGCTAGACTTGAACTCATGTTTTCTTGAGTTCTGGCCTAGTGCTTTCTCCACAGGAATGACTCCCTGTATATAAGACTTGGTTCTGTCTTCCCACTTTAACATCATCAATGAAGGAAACTTTTCCCTGATAAAGTACTCAAGTCCATATTTTGGACACTCTAATGTTAACCTGAAACCCATGATCATCACTATATTATTCCTTTTAGAGAGTTAGGATCATAGAATAACATATTTTTGGCCTGAGACTGTCAAGGATAGATTGAAGCAGTTTTCCTGAACCGTGTGGCTGAGCTTAATTAGGTTTTTGTGTGTGTGTGTATGCAGGGGAGATACACTTTTCCTCAAAATGCAAGTCAATTCCCAGAGACCACATGGGGCCTCACCTCTCTGCCTTCCCTAGGATAAGCACAGGCACCCTCCTAGATTATCACTTACTCACTCCAGCAACCCTGTGTCCTTCCCCAGTATTTCCCTGTTCACAATTCCACAACTACACTCCCATCCCAATCACTAGGTCATAGAGTTCCTAGGATATACTTTGTCATCAGCCCCTCTCCCTTTGGATTCTAACTTCCCTTTATCTCTAGCATTAGATGCATTTCTCTTCATTATTGTCTCTTTTTCCCCTTCTTCCTTCTCTTTCTTCAGTCTTTCTCAGTCCTACATAACCAGTCATCCATTCTTGAAATGTGGCACTTTCCCTGCCAAGTGTGGGTTGGGACAAAATGAAAGAATGGCTCTCCCAGTTTCCACAAAACAACTAAATACAACAATTGAATTGAGTTTGCTAGAACTGAGCTAATCGTAGTCCAGACTGGCTTTGGGTCTTGCTTTCAGTAAGTTTGATACCTGGGCCTACAGTGACACCTAAGAATTCCAAAGGTCTTATGGGAAAGGAGCAGAAAATAATATCCTTGTAATTTTTGCCCTTTGGAGGTAAACACAGTGTCTTATCCCTCATCCATGTGCCAGCCACTCAGATATGTGAAGACAGCTATTATCCCTCTTCCCACTCTTACACATACTCTCAAAGTCATTCATTCATCCATCCATTCATTCATTCATCCATCTAGTCATTCAGGTACCCATCCATCCATGCATTCAGTAAACATTGATTAAGTACTTATTGCATTCATAACACTGTGGTGAGCATTGGGAAGAGAAAGGAAGTTAGAATGATAGAAGTTCCTTGATCATTCAGCTCACAGTTTCCCTGAGTGTACAGGTTCTTTTCTCTTTTTTACATTCAATTTTATTTATTTTCAGTTCTGAATTCTCCCCCACCCCACCCCAACCATCTCTCTCCTATTCATTAAGAAAGGAAAAAAAACAAAACCCATTGCAAATATGCATAGTCAAGAAAAATGTATTTTTCTGTATTTTGGCACAATTGATTTCATTTATAATCACATATGTTTTACTTCATGAATTTAAAAACAGGATTCTGAGAAAATATCTGTAGGCTTTCCCAGATTTCCAAAGGGATACAGGATACACACAAAAGTTAGCAACCCTTAGCCTACAGTGACTGATTAATGTACCATGCCAACAGTGCGAGGAAAACAAACCGGCAAGCTGGAAAAAAAAAGTCCTCAGTGAAATCTGAGGAATGAAATTGGTACTTACCTGGGTGGGGTACAGGAATGGAGTGGGAGAAGCATTTTTGAAGGCAGTTGGATTAAAAAAAAATAGGTAGTTAAACCAACAAGAAGGGGAGCTTGGAGAGAGGACTGGGCACTCCAGGTAAAAGGAGCATCTGATGAAGACCTGATGATAGCCTTTGTCATGATAGAAGCTTTCCTGTGACAGGAATTGGGAAGATAAGAGGAGGAATTGGTTTGAGGACTAATTTAAGGAGTTGAACTTTCTATAGGTTGGATTTGGATTAATGATAATGGTATTCAAATGCTGCCTAAAGGGCCTAGATTCTTTAAAAGAAATTGTTCTCTAGTAATCTATGGAATAAATTAAGTAGCAGTTGATTAAAAATCATTAATGAGAAAATTACATCATTAGTTCAAACATAATTTATCTGGATTAGAATGTCCCAAATAACTTGACTTGGGTCTCTATATGGAAAGATATTTTCCAGAGAGAATTAAATGCCTTGCAAGTCAATTCTTTCTCTTCTAGCCAATTGGGAGGCATTTTTATTCCATCTACAGAATAGAGTTTTGTTTTGTTTTGTTTTTAAATGTGTAGAATGAGCTATAACATTAATGTCTATAAAATAGGAAATTATGTGGCTTTGGAAATGAAGATTAGCATAAATCATGGTAAAATAAATTCTATAGTACACAGGAAAACTGTGCCATTAAGTAGCATTATTAAAATTAATCTTAGGAAGAGACAAGCTAATGGATTAACTAAGATTGAAGCAAAGTGCCTCCTCATTTGTCATTAAGCTTACTTCCATTTATTTAATAGCATAATAACAGAGGAAGTATTAGAATGATTCCCCTGAGCAATCTCCTGTATAGTTAGAGAAGCAAGTCACCCCTGATTGGCATCTCTGCTTACCTAACATGGCCATTACAGCTGAACTTCCCTTGAATTTGGACTCCAGCTGAGTCTGCCAACGTTTTCCTGAATGATGCAGTTGCAGTGATTAGTCCTTGGGTTTGTCAGACACATTCATGTCTTTTTTCTTTGAGCTTTTAAAATCCCACTCTCAATAAGGCATGGCCCACCATGGTCAGCCAGGCAAATGCTGTCAATGGTGAGCTCACTCTCTCGACTTCAAGATTTTTAACCACATGTAGTGAAATTGAAGGTGGGCTTTAAAACAAGTAAAGGAAATGAAAAGTATCATACCTACAATTTGGGGCTGAAAGGGACTATTTTACACATATGGAGATTTATTTCTGTTGAACAAATACTTGGAAAATATAAGTAGAAAAATCATCCATTTACCAAAGATTGGCACACATGTCAATCCATTATGTTGGGGGCTTTCCCTGAGAGCCCTGGTGGTATAGTGTATGGAACCTGGCTCTGGACCCAGAAGACTGAGGCTCAAATTACAATTTGCATACTTATTATCTAAATGATTGTGGGAAAGACACAACTTCTGGACTCAGAGATGGATTGGTAATAATAATTCAATGCACAATGCAGAGTCATTATGAGGAACAAGGTTTTGTATGCATGCTTTAATGTACTTTACAAATATGAGTTCCTCTCTCCTTCATTCCCTGCTCCATCTTTCCTTTCCTTTCCTTCCTTCCTTCCTTCCTTCCTTCCTTCCTTCCTTCCTTCCTTCCTTCCTTCCTTCCTATCTTCCTTCCTTCCTTCCTTCCTTCCTTCCTTCCTTCCTTCCTTCCTTCCTTCCTTCCTTCCTTCCTTCCTTCCTTCCTTCCTTCCTTCCTTCCCCCTTTTCTTTCTCACTTCAAGGTAGGCAGTAGTTTCCCAAGTGGCCCACCTTTCCTGTGGCTTTAAACAAGACCTAAGAGAATACATTCAAGGCTGAGAGTCTGGCCCTTGGAGCCTGCTGCCCCTTTCACTTGTGGGTGAGTGTCCAAGCTGAGTAGCTCCAGAACCCGCTGTCTTCTGGGTATCATTCCTGTTCCTGCCCGATCTTTGTGTGACTCCTTGGCTCTGCCCAAGCTGGTTCCAGTGAGACTGACTGAGCTTTCTTCTATAGGGCATAGACTTTAGTTCTCTCTGGGCCACTAGCCAGAAGTCTTGTTACCCATTTCTCAGCCTTGCTGTGACAGGAAGAGGTTAAGGAAGCTCCATCCTTCCCCAGCCCTGTCATGGCCTGTTTCTCCATTGATCATAATGTTTCCTGTGGGAAGTCTTCTTGATGATTGCAAGTGATTCATTATCCATCCATTTATTGCCTCTCAGGATTGCTTCTTATTTGCTTAGCTTATTTGCTAAGTCTACTGCATGGGCATTATTTTGGAAGGATACTATAGTAGGGATAGTGGGAGAGCTTCCAGAACTCTCATCAGTTTTATACTGTTTATAGCAGCTGGCATGGCAGGGCACTGTCAGGGAAGAGGTGGAGGTGGGGGGTAAACTGGGATCTGTTGCCTTCAAGCTGCACTGATGAGCTCATAGCATGGCTTATCCAGCTGGGCAGTGCCTCAGAGATAAAATAAATAAATAAATAAAATAATAAGCAATCAGAGGGCTTGCTGTCTTCAGCTGGCTTGAGTATTGATCATCTCAGTCGCTGCTGACTTGTATCACATTGTGTCATGAGGGACAATGAAGGTCCTTCTTCCTGTGGGCCCTGGCCAAACCCTTGGCCTTCCTTCCCACAGAGGCTGTTCCACTCAGAGGATGAGATGCCTGGACAGCACCTTCCTTGAGGGGAGAGCTCTAGCTCAAAGGTCCCAGCCCTGCAGGCTTCCTTCCTCTCTCTTCTCCTTGTTTGGCTGGATCTGGCTTTTCCCCTAAGTACCTAGTTGGGGATCTTGGGCTCCAAAGAACTCCGTCTCACTTAGCTCTGACTTTGGCCTGGTACATGGACTCAAAGCCTGCTTGACTGACCTCAAGTGACAATAATAAAACCGTCTGACATTTATAAAATACACAGAACTTTTCATGAATTTCCTTTATGGATCCTAGTATCAACCCTAATACAACTGGAAATGCCCCCATTTTACAAATGAGGAAACTGAGGCTCCAGATTTCAGGGACTTGTCAAAGGTGTTTCCGGTAGTAAGTACAGACCCAGGTCTTCAGTCCTCAGAGTCCTTTGTTACAAGACATCAGTGGCAGATGGAAGTTAAAACAACTAGAGAAACAAAGGTTTGGTCTTCCAAGCACATGGATTTCTTAAGCAATAAATACCAGTTGCCTAACAAAGTGGGAGCAGACCTCCTTGGCTTAGGCCTGAACCACAAATACAGGAGGAGATACATTTATACCTCACAAACAATTAAATGAGGCCAATTAATTAAAAGAAAATAACACAACAGGGGCAGCTAGGTGGAGAAGTGAATAGAGCACTAGCCCTGGAGTCAGGAGGACCTGAGTTCAAATCTGGCCTCAGACACTTACTACCTGTGTGACCCTGAGCAAGTAACTTAAACCCATTGCCTAGCAAAAAAAAAATACAATATTAGGTAATCTGATTTCTAATTGAATGAAAATTAATGACTTTCCAAATTGGGAAGGGGAAAGTAAGTAGGTACAATTCCCTGCATTCAAAAAAAGAAGTGTCCCACTGCCAACCCCACCTCCCACCAGTGTCTGTAAACGATCAAAGGGATATGGAAATAATAACTGGCTGATCAAGACAGGGCCAATTTTCAGATGAGATGTATCAGCTGCTTGAGACATACAATGGTGAGAAAACTTCCCTCAGTCTCTGGATGTGACTGCGTTTCTGGTCTGCATAACCGAGGTCCTTAGTTAAGGGTCTCTAAGCAGCAGGTAGGGGAGGTCCAGTTTCCTAGCCACAGAGGGCTAAGGTCAAAACACACAATAAGGTTTTCTCCCAATTCCCACAATTAAATAAAGTTTTCTCACAGGACAGAATTTGTACCAGACCCATAACTGAATAGAAAGGGAACTGAGCTGGCTCCAGAATTGAGTCACAAGACGGAATCAGGTGCTTCACTCAATTCCCACAATTAACCCTTTGCTGCCCTAAGCTACTCAATCCCCTCAGTTTTCCCTCCATGGTCCTTAAGGACTTTAGAAGCAAAGCTTCTCAGTTGGAAGAGGCCCCATAGGCCTTCTTGTTCTGCCAATGTCCCCCTCCTCCCAATAAGTGTTAGTACAATCTTTGCTCTAAGAGAGACCTCCAGTGACAGAGGAGGCAGTCCATTCATCTTCAGGGCAGCATTGGCAGTCAGGATGTTTTACTCACATCAGACGGCCTCTCACAGGTCCTCTCAGCTCCCCACTCTTACTTCTTCTAGTGAAGTCCATTAAGAAAGCCCAAACAAAGCCAACAAGCCCAAATCGCCTTTGCAATGACAGCCCTTTGTGTAACAGGACAGAGCCCTTGGGGCCCCTCCACTTCCAAGTCTTCTCCAAGCCAACCCTCCCCAAGTCCTTCAGTGGACCCTCTCATGGCATGGTCCCAAGCAAGGTCTTTCACTGCCCCAGTGGCCCTTGTCAGGACCCTCTCCCAATTATCCAGCCTTTCTTAACAATTCAGCCCCCAGAAGTAAGGGCATCGGTCTTTCGTTCTCACCATTCCCATCGTGGTTCATCTTTAACTGTAGCCTACAAGGCCACTTGTTAGTTTCACTGCCATGGGACACTTGAATGGAATCACATTGAGTTTGCAGTCCATTAAAATGCCTGGCCTCCGGTACTTGGGGAGTGGCCATTGGGAACCTCAGGAGAAAGATGTTGCTTTTATCAGGAAGGGAGGAATGCCCAAGTTTAAACTGTGCCCCAGATACTTACTAGCTGTGTGCTCCTGGGCAAGCCTCAGTTTCTCCATCTGTAGAAGGTAGAGAAATAGCCCCTACTTCACAGGGACATCAGGAGCAACAAATGAAAGAGCATTTGAAAAATGCCTTGCAAGCCTTAAAACACTTTAGGGAGGGAAGGAAATGAACCTTTAGTAAGCACCTGCTGTATGCCATGGTCTGGGCTGAGTGCTTTGTGAATGTGACCTCATCGGGTCCTTCCAGCCGCTCTTGGAGGAAGGTGCTATTATTGTTCCCACTTGACAGTTGAGGAAACTGAGGCAGATAGTGGTGAAGCTGTAGAAATGCTAACTGCTTTTATCATCATCGCCACCATTACTAGACTTCCTATAATTCGAGTCAGCCTCTGATTGTAGCCTACGTTACTTTTTTGAATCCTGACTCGTTCTCCAGAATGCTCACCATCGCGTCCAACTCTACAAGCCGAGAAGCATGTGAGCAGGGTCTTCCTCCAGTTTCTTGCTTTCTGGCCCCGGCCTTGCCATTGGCCTCAGACACATAGAGGCAGTACTCGGTTTTTCCTCCCCTTGGTCTTCCCTTTCATTCTGGTTCCTGTCTTCTTCTTCACTCATTCCCTCACCTTTGCACCCATGCTCTCTGTCTCTCTTGCTTTCTGTATGGCTATGTGTATACATGTGATAGATGCAAAAGCAGAGTTGTATGCTCATGTATAGAGACATGTGTACCTGCATATACAAAGTACACAGATATACACGTACATAGTACACACACATGTATCTGTGCCTATACATAAACACACGCACACACTTTTTATTCTCAGCAGAAGCTTGTTTCACCCACTGGCCTGAGTCATCAGATTTTTAAATTTCATCAAATCTTAGGGAAAAAAAATTGAACTAAGGCTCTTGGGACTCCCCATTCCCTGGCTGATGTTCTAATGTCCTGCTGACCAAAATTCATCTTCCTGTAATATTCCTCAGAGGCCAGATGATCCTTAACAATCTAGAACTGTTCTAGGTTTGGATTGGAGGCATTTTTTTCATTATTACGATGCTACAAGACATATCTCTTCTAGCAAGGCATCGCATCATCTAAAAATGGTTGGAAATTGGTCAGCTCACTTTGGGGTCTGATAGACTGTGGATATGTCTGTTCTTCTCCATCGCCTGCACTGCTGCTGCTGCACCCACTTTTAAAGCCTGCAAAGCTGCTGACTCATATTCTTCTATCTGAGCTTCTCCCTTTGCTGTCTTACTGTAGAGATCACAGGATCATAGAACTTCTGGCTCGCCTCAGCCAGCTGCCTCATTTTTCAGTTAAAGAAATTATCTAGAACCCTGAGCGTGGAGTCAGGAAGACCTGAGTTCAGCTCTAACTCTAGATACTTAATAGGTGCATGTCCCTGGGCAAATCACTTAAGAGGTGCCTGCCTCAGTTTCCTCATCTGTAAAATGGTGGGCACCTACCTCCTAGGACTGTTGTAAGGATCAAATGAGATGATGATTGTAAAGTACTTGGCATGTATTAAGAGTCATATAAATGTTAGCCATTGTTGGGAAAATGAGGCTGAGACAGATGCAATGACTTTTCCATGGCCACTCAAACAGTAAGAATCAGAGAATTCACTGCCAGGTCATTTGACCAGAAATTCAGTCCTGCTTCAACTAGCCCACAATTCTACCATATTAATGATTTCCTAAACCAGAGATTCACAGAATCATCTTTTTTTTATTGTTTGTTTAAATCTCCCTCAGAGAGTAAGACCGTGAGTCAGTGTGATGTCTATGAATGCCAGTGATGAGATTGCTCTCACTCTCCTGCACTCTGCATGTCCTTCCTGATGGGAAGATCTGATTTCTTTTTGCTTCCCTAAGCTCTGCAGGATGTCCCCACTCTGATTCTGACATCCAGGCATGCTTCCCTGAGCAATGGCTACCTTTAATTCTACCTAACAACCCAAGCCCACAGAGCTGGAGGAGCCTGGGCTATCATCTCATAACCCTTACCCTCCAGTAGCACAATTTCTTTAATAAAGATATTGAGGGATGAATACTGCAATGTGACCTTCCTGGTAAAGTTCAGTGTTGCCTCTTGGGATTCCAGGAGGAGGGTAGGAGATTCAGGTGTAGAGTCCTCAGCTCTCGGTCTATCCAAGTACAGATTCAGCTTCCCCAAGGTCATTGGATGGGCTGAGAAGTCCTGTCTGGCAGTCTGCTCATGTTCCTAGAGAGCTTGAAAAGGGGTGACCATTGAGTCAACTGGAGCCTTGATGGTGTTCTCCATCCCTTCTCTAGTACAAAGCTCAGGGCCATTGGAGGCACAGACACCTCCAACTCAGAGAATGCCAAGTCCTGCAGCCAATCCAAACCTTGATCCTGGCAAGTGCAAACTGTATATGTGTATACATACACGTGCACCCTCACATACAACTGCATCCCTTCTCACTCACACATGTACCCTCCCACACAAATGCATCCTTTCACACACACATTCACACCCTCACACACACACACACACACACACACACACACACTTCACACTCACATATACATTAACCCTCACACACACATGCATCCTGGCTCACACGCATACCTTCTTACACATGCACTCACATACCCATCTGCTTTCTCACACATACGTACCCTCACACACATATATACCTTCACACTCACACAAACCCAGCAGATATCCTTTCTCTAATATTCTCTGGTTTTAAGTCTGTGGGCTATGCCATGAGGTTTGGGGATCTGGAACAGACAAGTATTGTAGGTAGTCCATGTGTACATTTGGGACCATTCCCTTCTTCCCTTCCCTGTCGAATGAGAAGGTATCACTACTTTTACCCTGGAGTTTGAGGGATGGGAGGAAGGAAATGGCTCTTCTTTATTCATCATGTCACTTGAAGCCTGACTGAAAGACTGTGGACCCTTGGTAAACCTGGGGATATTTCCATAGCCATAAATACCAAAGCTCCATATTTGGCCCAACTTATCTCCCGAGGCTGGGATGTGTGAGATGTCCTTTGGTTCTTCTCACCAAACAGTCTGGCTTTGCAGATATCCTCATATCCCAACCCATCACAAGCCCGACCTCTGGATCAGAGATAATCCTTGTATTATTAATCACCTCCTTTGGCTGTCCCGTACACAGGCTGCTCTATTTCTTTCTTCTATTGGCATGAGCAAATAAGTCCCCTTGTGAATAGCTCTATATAATAGCTCTATTGAACTGCCATTCAATTATGCAAGGGCTGTCTGTGTGTGTGTTATATGTGTGTGTATATGTGGGGCAGGGGGTCCTTTAATTGACAGTCAGATAGATCTTCATCAATAATGTACAGAGAGACCTAGTGCAACAAAGATAGGCTGATTTGTTTCAGTACTTTGATAGTGGTAAAGTTACTAGGCATGCAAATTTGAGGAAATTAATTCTCCCTGCACCTCAGTTTCCCCATCTTTAAAATGAGAGTTGGCCCAGCAGACCTCAGATGTTTTTTACTGGACCCAGACTATATACTCTGTTATCTTATAACAGGCAAAGTATTGTAGACTTAGAGCCAACATGGACCTAGCTCATGGTTCTGGAGTCCCTAAATGCCAGCTAACAGATGAGGAAATAGAGGACAAGAAAGGGAGAATAGCAGAGTGTTAATTCCTCATGGTTTTAAGTCTATCAAAGTCTAGATGCTCTTCTTATTACAAATAATTAAAATGCTATTAATCATTACAATCTATGTAATGCTTTGAGCCTGACAAAATGTTTTCTTCACTATTCTGGTTGGTATGAGATCATTTTATAGAGGAGAGAATAGAAACTCTGAGTTTGAGTGGTTTACCCAAGAAAAAGTTTGTTTTTCTTTCTTTTTTTCCTTTTTCATCAACCAAACTGCTCCCATGCAAAAGGGGCAATACCAATGATTCATGGGATTCCCCCCAGAAACAATAGCTGATGTTTACATACTGCATTCAGGTTTGCAAAAAAAGCTTCCACCCATTTCCTTGTTAGCTTCACAAAAATCCTACAAGATAGGAAGTTGAGGTGTGACCATCTCACAGAGGAGGAAGATGAGGTCCAGAAAGGGGTGGCTTTGTCCTGCAATGCATTGCTATGCAAGCAACAGGATTTATTGTTTATTTTACATTTTCTACTGACGTCTTTTGTTTTTATATCACCTTCACTTCTGAACATAACTCTCCCCTCTCCCTATACAGCTAGCCAGTCCTTATAAGAAGGAACAAACCAATCAAGATGTCAACTGAATATGGCAGTATTTACAGTGTTGGGTTAGTTAGCCCCACCCCCCAAGTCAAAGGGAGTTGGGTGTATTTTCTCATCTTTTCTTTGAAGGAATAAATAAAATAAATATTCATTAAGTTTCAGACACTGTGTTATGTAATATGGATAAAAATATGAGAGTGAAAGACAGTTCCTGACCTCAGGGATCTTACATTGTAACAGGCTAAAAAGTAGAGATTAAAAAAAGTAGGCAAAAGAATTACACAGCATTTCAAGTTCTGTCATTATTGTTGTTGTCCTTTCCATTTGAAACATTGTATATGTTGTTTTCCTGCTTCACTATGTGCTTACTTCACAATGTGTCTATTCATATAAATCTCCCCATACTTCTCTGAATTCTTCATATTAATCATTTATCACAGTACCATAATATCTCATTCCATCTATGCACCATGACTTCTTTAGCAATTCTCAAGTTGATGGCCATCTACTTGCTGTGCTACTGCAAATAATGTGGGTATAAACATTTTGGTGTATGTGGAATTTTTCTCTTTATCATTGAGCTCTTTGGAATATTTGCACAGCAGAAAACCAAAGGAAATTTTAGTCAAATTCCTAGCATCATTCCAATTACTAGACAGGATGTTGGGAGAGGTTTAGACCCTCACAATAGCATGCTTGTGTCGTTGTGTGATCCTGCTAATGTTGACTGCTCCCTTTTGCCACCTTTGCCAAACTTTCTGGGTCTCAGGTGAAACCTCAGATTTGTTTTTAATTCACATTTTCCTTATTGTTAGGCACTTAGAATGGTATCTTTTATGAATTTCAATAGCTTGGAATTCTTTTAAGAACCATTTCTTCATATCCTTAACCATTTATCCTTTGGGGAATGGATTTTGGTCTTATATTTATGTAAATTTTCTACATATCCTGCTTCTTGGACCCTTATCAGAGATACTTAATTAAACATTGTTTGCTTGTTTTTTTTTTCCAAATCAAGTCTCTTTCTTATGCTAGTTGCATTGATTGTTAGAACAAACATTTTTTTTTACTTTATCTAACTGGAAAGATCATTTCAAATCTGAGACAGGAGAACATGGGTATGGGGCAGGGGGGTGGGGTGAGGGACAAGAAAGGTTTCACAGACCTTGGAGAGAGGTCCAGAAAGATAGAGACAAGTCTGGCACACTGGATTTGACAGACTTGAGGCAAACCTATTTACTTGGCAATCAAATGAAACCCAACTGGTACTATATATGGACAAATAATGACCATTGGATCTCTGAGCTGGAAGGGCTCTTTGATCCATGTAGAGCATTCCTTACTTGAACATGTGCATAACGTCTGCCAAATGATCATTCAGCTTCTGCTGAAAGACCTCCAATGGTGTGTGTCTAGAGGAAGGGGAGTAACGTACATTGAAGCATCTCATGCCCCCTTTGAGTCGTAGTTCTCACTTTTTGGGAAGGCTGCCTGGCCATTGCGCCATGTTTTCTTGTGCGTTCTCAGAGACCAGGGCCTTGGTGCAGATCTTGTCATGGCTCTGAGGAGAATGGGCCTAATCAGTTCTACTGATGAGGAGGGTTTCACCAACAAGGGGAACAAGTACTTGTTCATAGCGTGGAACAAATTTCTGTTTCTCGAGTAATAAGAAATGTATGAAGAACTTGACAAATTCCCAGTGCTCAAGTTTGTCCTTTTTCCTGAAAAATTATGCCACAGGCCCCCAGTGGTCTGCTCAGGATGCTTTCGTCATCATTTCTCTCTCCAAAGGAAAAGAATCTGTCTGAACTCCCACTATGTATTTCTTGTTTTTCTCTGTCTTTCCACTTCCCAATTTCTCTTTCTCTATATATCCATCTCTGCCTGTCTCTCCCCTCCATCTCCCCTTTTCCTCTCACTCTCTTTTTTCTTCCACCTTCCTCACTCCCTCCTCCCCTCCCCCTTTCCCTCTTCCTCCCTCTTTCTTTCTCTCCTCTCTCCTTTTCCTCCCTCTTTTCTTTCCCCTCTCCTTCCTCTTCATCTCCCTCCCTGTTCTCTCTCCCTCCACTTCCTCTTTCCTCTGTCCAATTCCTTGGTTCTTTCTCAGTCTCTATATTTCTTCATGAATCCGTTCTCATTCCTCTCTCCTCATCTTTCTATGTTTCTCTTTTTGCTCTTGTTCTCTCTCAATACCTCTCTTGTCTCTCCTTTACCCTCTTCTCCCTCTCCCTCTCCACCTCAACTTAGGAGACTCAGATGCCTCCCCAGCAGGATGAATCCTCTTCTCCCTTTAATTAGGGCTTCTACTTCTCAGCTGTCAGTTCTAAATTGCTTTTTATTTTGAAAACAGCATCTGTGAAGAAAAGGGGGCAAACACAAAACTATAGGAAGAAACAAATACACATTAAAAAAAAAAGAAAAGAAAAGGACACTTTGACCTGGATTCAGAAGCAAAGACATTTTATGCTCCTACTTCCTCTGGCCCAGAGGGTCAATTGTTGTGACTGATCTTCAGAAAAGGATAACAGCTGCTCGGCCTCCTGTAGAGTCGGGCCATCCCCACGGCCTTCAGCAAGCATCCTCAGTAACAAGCTGTTTTCTGACAATCCGGTTGTCACGCTCATGTCGTTCAGTCTCTTCACTGTATGTTTAGTCCATCCCTCCCCTAATTGGAGACACTGAGGACAAGGTTTAAAGCCCTTTGCCTTGAAGAAGGAAAGATGGGAGCAGAAGTGGTAGTTGATGTGACGGAGCCTGGGAGCACTAAGGAAAGTGTAGGGGGCATTAGTGAATGGGCTGCCAATTCTGCTTCCTTAATTTTCCAGCTCTATCTCCTGCCTTCCTTTCTCTGTGAGGAAAAGTGCCTGAAATATTCCTGGACCTTTGAGGTTCTCATCTCTCCCACAGGCTGGCGCTCCGGAGCATTAATGATTTTTAACACTTTTATCAGAAAGAAGCCCATCTGATTATTGGAATTTTAATTCAGATGACTTCAAAAATAAAGCTACCTAACTGTCTTTTAATTCTCTATTGATTCGGCAGAAGATTTGATTACTTTAATAATGTCCTCCTCAAGGTCTGAGCAAGGCTGTCTTCTGTGAATTAGTATTCACAGGCCAGATCACTAAACATGTTCTCTAATCAGATGGCCAAAATCTGTCCTTCGGGGACATTGACCATGTAGAACTTGGTTCTGGCAATAGCCTTTGAACCCTCTTAAAATGCTGAACTCCCCCAGACATAGTGATATCAGTCATGTACACCTGAGTGTAAATGAGGATTTAAAAATAAGAGCAAAGAAGGATAAAAATGGGTCGATGATGCTTCAGGGCAGGGAAACGGTATAAAAAGGAAATAATTTGCCTATTAAAGAGATGTGTTCCATAATAATAATCATTTTAACACGAAGGTACGTGTCGAGTTTTGATTTTGCATATCACTTTGCAATTATTATCTCATTTAATCTCCACAGCTACCTTGGGAGTCAAGTACAATTATTAGAGCCATTTTACATATGAGAAAACTGAGGCAGACATCAGAGAAGTGACTTTCCTAGGCTAATGAGTCTCTGTGGCTGGATTTGAACTCAGGTCTTCCTAATTTCTGGTCTAGTGTTCTCTCCAGTGCTCCTGGACCACCATCTGTGGTCTACAAAGCCCTGCCTTGTATCCATAAAGGCCTTCCAGTCCATCCATAGGGCATAGACTCCAGCAAGCTCCCACTCATGGCCCCATTTTGTGTTTTCTCCAGCTCTAAATTAACCTCTGTTTCAGTGCTGTGACCCCCTTGCCCCTCCCCGACCAACAGCCATAATCACTAACATTTTTCTTCATCCCTTTATGGTTTGTGAAGTGCAAGTGTCTGTCCCCATTTTAAGAGGAGCAAACTGAGACAGAAAGGTTAAGGAACTTGCCCAAAGCCACAGTTAGTAAAAGTCTAAGGCAGGATTTGAACTCAGGTTGTCCCGACCCAAGTCCAGAGCTCTTACCCTCTGTATTACCAGCTGCCCCCAGTGGAATCTAAGCTACCTGGGCTGGGAAATTTGCTGCCCTTTTTCTTAGCATCTTCAGCGTCCAGAATGTGACAGATGCCATACAGCAGCTAAGGTCTTGAGTTCTCACTCATGGCGACCAGGAAGCTTCTTTCTGGAGTAGATTAAAATGGGGCCATTCCTGGAGAGGATCTGGGGTTCTTGGTGAATATCTGAGCTGTTCCCTATAGTCCTGGCTGGCATGAGGGCTTAACGAGGTATGTGGGGGTGGACACCACCCGAGGCGGGGCCTCCATGTCCTACCTGTTGTGCTCTGGGATGTCAGTCGCCTCTGGGGTAGTCGGATTCTCATGGCACTGGGCCGTGAGCCATGCGCAAGTATCCCGGGCCCAGGCAGAAGGAAGGATGGATTTTAAAGACACGCTAAGAAATCAGCCTCCATTGGCTGGTTGCCCATTCCCATGCTCAACATTTGCCAATAATCTTCAATGAGCTCGTTAACCACCACCACATGCTACTTCCTTGTAATTCTCTTTATTTAATTTCAACCATGTTCTCTTTTCAGGGGGTAGATGGGAGCACAAGCCTCAGGGAGCAGGGGGTTGAAGCTCAGGATGCCAATGGAATTGGTGGTTCTACAGGGAAGGTGCTTTTGTTTGCAATAGCAATAAGTGACCTTTAGCACATTAAAGCATACACATGAAAACATACAAAACCCTCGCCATACCCAGGAACTGTGGGTGGTAGGCACTACAGGCATTTTTATCACACCCATTTTACAGAGGAGAAAGCAGAAATTAGAGACTTCAATGGTCCATGGTCATACAGGTTGTCAGCGTTTGCGGTAGGATTTGAACCCAGAACGTCAAGTCCATTACTCTTTCCATCATGCAGTGGTGCCTCCTAAAATAGGTAACAATGCCTTAAAATCACAAAATTATAGCATTTCAGAACAGAAAGGGACCTTACAGATGGTTTTGTTCAAACCCACTCCTTTAATAACATCGTACAATGAGGACCAGAGAGATTTTATACCATGTGTGAAGGGTGGAGCTGACCAGAAACAGGCCATCAATTAGAACCTGGGGATCTGGCTGTCACATCTTCTCTACTCTCTATCACTACCTGCAGACGTGACCTACCACCTCTTCTTTCTTCATCTGATCCTGCCTTTTTCCATTCCTTTAGTCTGTGCTGTGGCATAGAGAAAAGAGTGGAATAGGTGAATGTCAAGGACTTGGGTTCAAATCCCACCATAGCCATTCATTTCCTGTGTGACTTTGGGCCAGGGGGCTGAAAATCCCTGGGCCTAAGCTTCTATTATAAGCAGACCTCCCAAAGCTACAGAAATATGAGGGAATCAGATTCAGATTCTATTGTGATGCTTATCCTCTCCTCCCATCCCCCCGATATGTGCTCTGAACAGCCCTCAGAGGTGATGTGAAGTCATCAGCAGCTGATCTTTGGGTCTTTCAGGTCCTGCTGGGGGCATGGACACTTTTCTCCAAGACTGCCACTCATTGGGGGCACTAATCTGGGTTTCTCCCCTTGAAAGCCACCAATGTGTTTTGAAGGGTTGATACTCCTTGATGAATTCATCAAATACATGCTGAGTGCCTGCTACGTGCTGGGCACTGCATGCGGCAAAGAGAGAGAGAAATCTGAAGCTGCTACTGCACTATCCTAGAGGGACATTGGCTTTGCAACCACCCTCTCTTCAAAGCCGATGGTATCAGCATAGGCTCAGATCCTCCTTCCTCGTCTTCAAAGCTGTGCAACTGGGCAGATGCCTTCAGCGCTCCTAGACTCAGTTTCCTCATCTGTAAAACAGGGATAAAGTGGTTGTTGGCCAGTCACATCACTGAACCTCTCCCTGCTTTCTGCCCTTATCTGTTTGATGGACAACCCCCTCTGTCCCTTCTGACTCTCACAGGATTGTTGCATGGGAACCTCCAAGTCCCGTAGAACCAAACTGTTAGTAATATGAGAAGGCAGAGCCTTTTCCTAGCTACAGGAGGGCCTGAGGAGGCCCAGGAACTGCAGAGATTGGAGCCTCCATCCCTGCTGAGTCAGGACAGGGAGCCCCTTCCCTGCTCACCTCCATCCTCCTGGGCAATGATGTTGGCCAAGGCGTGGGGGGGGGGCAGAGTGGAAGAGCTTCCCTGCTCTGTCCTCTTTAGTCACCTTTCTGGAATATACCATTTTGCAAAGAAAGAAACTGGCCCCTGGTTCTACGGAGGAGATGGCACAATGGGCCAATTTCCCCTTTTCTTAGAGATATTTTGCTCACTTAAGGAGGGATTCCTTCCCCTGGAGCCTCTGAACAAAATCGTGCTTCAAGTCCTAACCTTCTGGTGTTACAGCAGCTTCTAAGGGGAGATCGTGAAACATTTAGCCAAGGGAGTCTCTGGACATGGTCCATGCTGGATGCTGGGCAACTCTGTCTTGCCTTGGCTCTGGGTACCAGCATTCAGCAAACAACGCGGCAGATGCGAGAGGCTTCTGTGGATTGTGTGTCATCTGATTCTGTTTTGGATGTCCAATTTGGGGTGTGTGTGTGTGTGGTGTGGTGTGTTGTGTGTGTGGTGTGTGTGAAAGAGAGAGAAGAGAGAGAGAGAGAGAGAGAGAGAGAGAGAGAGAGAGAGCGAGAGACAGACTGAGAAAAAAATAGTGTGAGTGGTTTCCCATTGTTTTTCAGCCATGTACATAAAGTGCATGGACTAGATTTTATTCTCTTGTTTTATTGTCGATATGTGTGGGGTGTTCTGGGTATTCAATGTCTTCATAAAAGAAAATTAAGTTAGATGAGGAAATTGAAGGCCAGTAATATGACCAACATGCTCATGCTTGTGTTATTAAGTTGAAGGATTTGAGTCCAATAATCAACCAATAAACATTAATTAAGTCGCTACTCTGTGCCAGGCACTGTTCTAAGTGCTGAGGATACCAAAATAATAGACACGGTCCCTGCCCTCAAGGAGCTTGCAATCTAATTGAAGTGACAGCATGCAAACAAATATACACAAAGGAAGTTATATGTATGATAAATAAGAAATAATTAACAGTAGGAAGACACTAGAATTAGAGGTTTGGGGGAAGGCTTCCTCTGACATTGAGTCCTAGGCTCTTTCCCTTATACCAGGTTAATGCCCCCTTAATCTCCTGCCTCCTCCACTTTAGGCTAGCCTTCCTCCAAATATGTATGTATGTATGCATGTATAGATAAATAGATATTGATATATAGATATAGATGGATAGAAATATATAGATAAAGATATAGATACAGATATAGATGTTTATGTATATATCTAGATCTATCTATCTGTCTATCCCCAATGGCTCTATCTCTCCCATGTAGTTAACCCATATGATCATCTCTTCTATTGTGTTCTTCGGAGCCTCTCAGAGTCCAAGGAGTCCTAGGTAAAGTGATCTCCTCACTTGAATGCACATCTATCCACTTTATTCTTTTCTTTTTACCTTTCTTTCAATAGTTCTTATCCAGTTATTTTGGTAAAATACCTTTATTTTCATTGTGTCAGTGAATTTAATATCAGTGTAAAACAGGCTGATATGACTAACACTAATAATATTTATTTCATGAAAAAGGAAAGCCAGTGGTTAGCTGTTTGGTTAGACTAGGTGCCAAAATTCTGGAAAGTCCTTGAAAATGCTCAGATTTCCCTTCAGAGTTTTGAGAGGAGTTTCCCTGTCTGCTTCACCTTTTTCTGATTAAAGCGATTTTCCCTCAGTCATCAGGACTGAGGCTTGATAATGCTTCAATGAAGCCAATCGATCATGTTCCCCTTTTTTGTTGTTTAATGCTAAGTATTGAAATGATATAGTTTGCCAGAGTTTTTTCCATGAAATAGCTGACATTTTCCTTACTTATGTGACTTAAGCCCTCTCTACAAGCCCCACCATGATGACTTTTTACAGCCTAGAGGTGACTGACCCTGTGCTAGAATTCCAAACGCTCCATGTCCTTGGCCTAACTCTGCCTTGTAATAAATTCGCATGGCATGTGTACAGGTCCTTGAAGAACTTAATCATGGTGTGTGAGCAGCTGAGCTCAACATACATTTTGTTCTAAATGTCACTTGTCAGCTTCATCAATTTTCTCCATTTTTAGATCACTTTGGGTAGGCTGCTTGGTTTAATCTCCCCCCTGCCCACCCCTTACCCCCGGAAACAGATCATACACTGTTAGGCCATGTTGATGAGAAAAGTTTGTCTTTTTTTAAATGAATTTTAATTGTGAATTGCCCACTGTGGAAGGTGATGAGGAGAAAAGCGATTGCTGCTGGTGTAAGAACTGCTTGGGAGTGCTTCCCCATGGCTAAATTTAACCTCCAAGAACATCCACAGTTGTACGAAGCATATTGAAATCAAAATGAGCTTTTATACTAAGAATAGTGTACATGTTGGAGCTAAGAGAAGAAATAATTGCATGAAAGGAGTGGAGGAAGATTGAATCCTGCAGCATATGACAAGGGAGACTCTAAGGGAAAATGGGAGAATTACCAACATGATGACGTGGAAACAAGAGGATGTGGTGCAAACAGCCCTTTGCAAAAGCCATAGTCCTAGATGGGGAGTCCCAAGAGTCCCAGTGGACTTGGAAGCTTCAAATTGCACAAAGACCTTTGGGATGCCCTGGGATGTTAGGAATGATTCTACAAATATGAATACAAATACCAGTGGTGGAGATGATGCAGCAACTTGGAGTTGGAAGAGCTGGGTTTGGGCCCAACTCCTCTCCTCCTTAGTCAAGTGACATAATCTCTCAAATTTCCTCACTTATAAAATTGGGATAATAATCATCATAATTATAGCCTTAAAGGGTTGTTCTGAGGATCAAATGAAATAAAATGTTTAATAATTTTACAATGATAAAAGGTCAGGTAATCAGCATTTATTAAGTACTTCCTATGTAACAGGGACTGTGCTAAGTAAAGGGCAGACAAATAGTAGCAAAAAGAAAGAAAATCCCCTACCCTCAAGGAGCTTACACTCTAATGGGAGAATGCAACATGGTAGAAGGATGAAGGAGGGGAGCAGAGGTAGTAATGTGAGGTCATGGGGCAAAGTCCTGAGAATTGGAAGTAGAGTTGAGAGGGGGATGAAAGTTTACAGGCTTAGACCCATCCCCAAAATGAAGGCTGGCCCCCTCTCACTCCTCAGGAAGAGCTCATCAATGAGAGAAGAGAGTTACAGGGGTGGAAGGCTCTTCCAGGGTGAGAAGGCTACTGAGACACAATCCACAATTGTGGCACAATCCAGAGTTAGAAGAGGAGCCAGGAGTGAAATATGAATATAGAATATTTTAATTATTATCACTGTTGTTATTAATGATAATAGCAATAATAGTAAGGAAGACATGTTTAGGTGAACAGGGAACAGAACGTTAGGATATAAGTTAAAACATAATTAAGCCAGGCTTGATTCCTAATAAAAGGTCTTCCTTAGGGAAAACCAGGGGGTGTATCAGGTTTAGGTCTCTGCTCTTGACAGGGGCAGATCTGATGGTCAGAGCAATTCTGCCTTGGAAGTGAAGGCATGAAACACAAATGAATCATAGCTATGCTACAATTTCAGGAAGACTCTCTAACAAAGAGCTCTTGGGTTGGGATCCTAGGGTCCTGCTCTAGGAAGGGTCACTTTCACCTGGGTAGCTCCCAGGACTGGCCTACACCTTCATCCCATGAACAATGGACAGAAGGAAATGCAAAGGACCTGGATATTTGAGAAATAAAGTCAATCAGATCCTGGCTTTAATAAAATAAAAGGACATGTTAGCAATATGCACCAGTCACACTCAGCTGAAGTAAGGGAGAAAACTCAGCCCCCTTGTTTGACTTGGATTTAGCTTCCTTTCTTCCCATATTGGGAAGAGATATACCTCCCAGGGTCTTTGGAGACTGAGATCCTTCATAAGGCAGACAGAAGGATTGGTACACTTATCTTCCTGTTTTTCACTTTGAATTCCATTGACATTATGTTAGATGAGATTTGTTTTAAGAGTAAGAAGTGGGGAGCAGTGAGAAAAAAAGATAAGGATGGGAGGTAGAGTGGGAAAGCAAAAATGTCCAAGACATTCTGAGGTACAAAGTCAAGATCGGCTTCTTTTTAGCTTTCCTGTTGGAGTTTGTCCAGTAAGCTGGATGCTAAAAGCAGGTTAAAGTGTATTGATTGACAAGCATTCATTTAAGCACTTAGTTTGGCCAGGACCTGTACTAAATGCTGAGGGTACAAAGACAAAATCAAAATGGCCCCAACCCTCCAAAATATAACAGCTGATTGGGTAAACGAGAAACAGAGACTGAGGACTGAGACTTAAGGTACACCAGTGACTAAAGGGGAGAATGTGGCTGTTGGTCCAGCAAAGAAGTATGTTAAGATAGGTAAAAAGAGAACAGTGTCATGAAAACCCAGAAAGGAGAGACTACCCAGGCAGAGAAGCCAAGAACCATAAAAACTTAGAAAATGGCAACAGATTTGACACTTTAGGAGCTTTGATATGGTTGAAGAGAGAAGCTTCAGTAAAGGATGAGGTCAGAAGCCAGAGCATAAAGGATTGAGAACAGACAGGAGGAAAAGTAAAGGAAATTACTATGCACAGCTCCTAAAATATAACTCTCAAATATTTCCCCTGATTTTCTTTTTAGCTTTTACAAAGAGATATTTACTTCAAGCAAGCATACCAATATCCCAGCACCACCTCATACTGTGGCATTGCCATGATTTTTATTCGCTTCCCATCCTAATTTTTCATAGATGGATAATTACAGGATCTTCCCACATGTACATCACTTAAATCTAAGATGTGCTAAAGTGGAACAAGCTGACCATTGGTCAGGGATTTTGTGGCAGAGGTTCAATCATTGTGTGAGGTGGTAGAGAGTCACCTAGCCAACCTCCATGATCCTTTCCAAGTAGGTATAATGAGAGCAGTCAATATTTTATTCTCTGCTCAAGTAGGAAATGCCTCATTATGGGACCAAAGGACCATTAATATTGAACCAGAGGACACGCAGATACTTCAACTCCATCACTTTGCAGGTGGAGAAACAGTCTCAGACATTAAGGTGGTTTGCCACACAGACAGTAGCAGAGCCAGGATTGTTCCCCATGTCCTCTGACAACTATAAGTTTATGAAGCCTCCTCAGTATTCTACTGCCTCCCTTCAGGATGTCAGGGTCATGGAGACCATAAGCTCTTGTTGAAACCTAAATGGGGAAGGCATTGTCTCCTCCATTAGATTATGAGCTCCTTGAGGGCAGCGATTATCTTTTTTTCAATACCTGGTGCTTGCCACATTGTAGGCACTTGATACACGTTTCATGAATGAATGAGAGATAAAATGACGTGCCCAGGATCACAGAGCCAGCACGTATCAACTAGAGGACTTGAATCCAAGTCTTCTTGGCTCATCTGCCAACCTGGCTCTCAAGAGAACCAAAGTGAATGGATTTGAACCCCAGCTTTGCCACTTGCTAGATACATAGGACCCGGGTAAATCATTTCAGGTCTCTGCATATCACTTTCCTTAAGTGACCTTGGGTAAATCACTTAACTTTGGTCTGCCTCAGTTTCCTCAGCTATAAAATTGAGATAATAACAGATTCTGTTTCACAAGGTTGTGGTAAGGATCAAATATTTGTTAAATGCTTAGCACAAAGCCTGGCACATAGTAGACGTTATGTCAATGTGCTGGTGGTAGTGGTCATAGTAGTAGTAGTCCCTCCCAGATAATGGACAACTGGTTACATTTACAGAAGAGTCCTATTGTAAATAAGGTATCGATCCAGAAGGCTCTTCTTTGAAACCCTGTGGCAGGACCA
Source organism: Phascolarctos cinereus (assembly GCF_003287225.1). Classification (NCBI taxonomy): domain Eukaryota; kingdom Metazoa; phylum Chordata; class Mammalia; order Diprotodontia; family Phascolarctidae; genus Phascolarctos; species Phascolarctos cinereus. Next base: position 7,351,280 of record NW_027555514.1, on the reverse strand, counting down.
TGGGACATAGGAAGAGGCCATCTCACAGGCAATCCAGAAAGTAGGCAAGAGAGAAGAGCCTGGGAGAAGTGACCAGAAAGCTCATGGGATATTTGAGAAAAGGAGTTGGAGGAAGGGAGATGGGAGGCAAAAGCTCATTGACTGGGTGTGAAGTGAGAGGAGAACTGCTGAAGTCTTCTCTATTGGAAATCTAGTTTACAGAAGGGTATTTGTAATGTTGGAGCTGTCCCTAACTCTTTTGTCTCCTTCACAGTTCAGCCCCCTCTAGCCAATAACTGCCAACATCTCTGGCAACTGGCACCCTCTCTTCACTCACATGGGTGCCATGTTGTCCCTGCCCTCAGATCCTCTCATCTGGACTATTACAACAGGCTCCTGCTTCTGGTCTCTCATCTCTCCATCCTCCTCCACAAAGCTGTCAAAGCATAGATCTGAACACTGTCACTCTGCTGGAAAATGTCCAGGGCTCCTTATTTGCTCTAGAACAAAATGCGAACTCCTTTAGCCTGGCATCGGAGGCTTTAAACAAACTGGCTCCCTCCTACCTTTTCAGCCTTTGTTCATACTATGCCCCTTCTCAGACTCTACATTCCAGTCAAACAACTCTGGTCTGATGCTCCATAATCAATCACATTGCTGTGTGCACATCATGACCCATGTCAGGATTTCATTCCCTCCCTCATCTCTCCCTTTCAGAGTCCTTCCTCAAGGTGTAGTAGGAATCACTTCCTCTGATCTCCCAATTGTTCCAATTGTTGGTGCTTTCTCCTTCCTCAATTGGCTTGTACTTCTTGATTCTGCTTCTGACTCCAGATTTCACCATCATGCCTCCATTCTCTTATGTGTGAGTTCCTCTCAGAGCCTCCATTTTGAGGAAGTAGCCAGGCTGGCTTTCTTTCACTCCTCTTCCCCCACTGAAATGTAAGCTTTCTGTGGGAAGAAATTGGCTTTCTTTTTGCTCCTGTTTGTACAGTGCTCAGTATGGTGCCTGGCAATACTAAGTGCTTAATGACTGCTTATTGACTTGACTAGTACACCTACGTGCATGCCTGTTGTCCCAGCCTCCATCACCCCCACTACACATACAGTAGCTGCTGAAAGCCTGCGTGGTTTTGGTTTTGTCTTTGGTGACTTTAGGTGGGGGAAGAAGATGGGTATTGAGGAAAGGAAGTGTTTGGAATAACTAGCCTACAGTGAGTGACAAGTTCAGAGAACAACTCTAACACAAGACAGAGTGAAATAATGTCTTAAGAGTTTGGCAGGGAATCAGGGATCAGATTTGGTTAGAGGGATCAGAGAAAGCTTCGCTCAGGTTTCCTATAATTAGTTTCTAATTAGTGACTCCTGAGATGTTTATGAAATACTCTACATATTGGAATTGCTTTTGTTCCCCGTATCTGATATAGAGACAGTGAGACCTGGAAGGCATCACTAAGAATTGGGGGGGGGCACGGAGCAGGCTTTAGGCAAACATGTCAAGTAAGCAAAGTGTGCCTTTATCTTTCCTCGTCCCATAGACACCATTCTTCACAGGCACCCACCCTCAATACCCTATTGTCCAGCCCTCTCCTCTCTGGAAAAGTGTCTTTGTGTTCTGTCCAAGCTGCCAAGGGATCCCCATTAAAGCCTATTCTTGGAAGATTGGCTCCCACTGCAGTCCCCTGCCTACCCAGCACTCCCTGCTCTCATGCCCCTAGTTTCACTCTATTGAAATTTAACTTTCTTCTACTTAATCTCTTTAATTCTTCTAAGCTAACAATTAGATAATATCATAAAATCAGTTGTGTAAATGGGACAGGACTAGAGAGTGCACAAAGTTTAAGGTTGGGAGTGAGTTTAGAGATCATCTGGCCGAGCTCTCTCATTTTATAGCTGATGCAAATGGGGACCAGGGAAGTTGTGATTTCCTCACAGTCCCACAAACATTAAATAAGCAGAGGAGAAGTCTGGCTTTGCAATCTATTTCTACTGTATCCTAAGACATGTCATAATTCTTCATCCTCTCTCGGCTAATGTACATTCTTAGCAGTGGTCTTCCAGACACAGCTCTCTCCCTGTTTTTCAGTCACCTCATTCACTCAAAGACGTGACTCAAATGGTGTCTATTTCAGGCTGAATAGATGGGAGGCTGGTATCAGGCCCCCTCTGTGGATGGGTTGTAAGCTCTACTGTGAGCTTGTCTTTATAAAGGGCTATCATGCCGTCAACCAGCAAGCATTGATGAAGCACCTACTGTGTTCCAGGCACTGTACTAAGTGCCAGGGATACAAAAAGACACAGGGGATAGTACTTACCCTTAGGGAGCTTACAATGTGATGGGGTAGACAACATGTAAACAAATATACTCAAAGCAAGCCATGTATGGGATAAATAGGAAACAATTATGAGCACACTGAAGACACTAGATTTTAGAAGGATTTGGAAAGGCTTCTTGTGAAAGTTGAGCTCTTACTTGGGACTTCTAGAAAGTTAAGAAAGCTAATGGACAGGGGTTAACGAGAGAGAGTATTCCAGGCAGGGTGGACAGCCACATAAAAAAAGGCTTGGAACAGCAAGGAAGCCAGAGTCACTGGATCAGAAAGTGCTCGCCAGGGTTTTAAGTAGAAGAAGACTGGAAAGGTGGGAGGGAGATGTGAAGATTATGAAGGCCTTTAAGTGCCAAACAGCATTTTGTGTTTGATCTTGGAGTCTGTGGGGAGCCAGTGAAGTTTACTGCAGGTGGGTCAGGGTAACAAGATCAGGTCTATACTTTAGGAAAATCACTTTGGTGTCTGAATAGAGGAAGGCCTGGAGTGAGGAGAGATTTGAGGCAAGTAGACCCACCAGTAGGCTTTTGCAATATCCCAGATGAAAAGCAATAACCATTGTACACCTGGTCAATGGCAACTCACAAATCCAGCTTACAAAGGCCGTGCCTCCACCAGGCCTCTGAATTTGATGAGATGGCTCTCCTGACAAGAATGAAGACAAAAGCCCTACAAAATTGATTCTCTGCTCTTCAGACTGTCAGGAGAAAGGCATGTTCTTTCAAAGACTTAGTACTACCTCACAGGGAAAATAGCACTAAAAATAGCAATGAAAAGGAAGAGAGAAAAGCTAGCTGAGGTCAGGAATTGAATGATGGAATTATGTACCACAGAGAGGGAAAGCAGGGGAAGGACAACTGAATTCATGGAGCTATGTAACAGCTATGTCCTTGGAGAGCGAGACTTGATTTTTTTTTAAGGAGAAAGAACTACCTTGCATTATAAAGAATGACAATAAAAATGGATGTGTGCTACCAGGAAAGGAACCCTCCAGTATTGGTCAGAGGAAGAATAGATGAATTTTTAGTGGTTCATGGTCAGTAAGTACCTGCCAAGGGTATCCAAAGGTAGCTATAAGTTGCCTTTCTATGAAAAATTAAGAGATATGCTTATTTCTTGGGCTACATGTCTTTGGATGAAGGGCCTTCTCACAAACCTGATGAGGATGAACTTCCTCTGCAGTTTATGTGAGGGGAAAAGGCATGTGAAGAAGGCAAATAGAACACATTCCTAGGGTGGAACCGAGAAATAAGGTACCAAGAAATAGCACAGCTGAGCTTTACTACCCCTATAACTTTTCCACAAAGGTCTAGAAAATGCACCAGATAAAGTCCCACTTGGGACATGCAAAAAAAAAATCAGTTATTTTTCCAGCTCAGGTCAGTGTGACAAGATAGAGAAATATCCAGACACTGGGGATGGGATCTAGTCAGGAATGGCCTCATAGAGCTTTCCATCGCAGGGGGAGACTATACAACAGGCAAGAAGAGGCCCCAAAGCCAGCAAAGAGGATGCAGGAATAGGTAGCACCTGGCAGCTCTGTTGCTCACTAGCAAGTTCTAGGTCACAAATCCAGGGCTGACTGAGTAGGTGACCTATGCCTAGGTATGACATTGCCTGAGGTGAGGAGCAGTTACAGTCTCTAGGATATGTGCTGAGCTGAGAGCAAGTTCGGAAACAAGCAGTAGCTTTATGACTCTCATCCCCCAGAGCGAAGTTTTAATTCTAGCTTCCAACCCAGTCTGGAACCTGCAGAAAAATAACCAGAGCAGGAATTCAGTGCAAAATGGACCCTGAAGTTCTATCACTGTAAACAAATAGAGCTTCACAGTAGGCTGATAGTGGCTGAATCCAGCAAAAATCTTCTGGAACTCCAACCAGGTGTAAGCCCAGAAGTATGTTACACAGATCGGAACTATGGGTCAGAAACTTTCAGAACTCAAACCAGGGGACCAGTGATCAGATTTTGCCTTGTAACAGACCCACTTAAAACCTTCAGGTGCCCAGCCTGTGCTGTCCCAGAGATCCTGAAATTACACGATACTCAACATCCCCAAGAAAGTAGCATCAGGACCCAAGAGTCTACAAAGTCAACAATCCAAACTTCCCCTACCCCAGAAGTACACAAAACCTAGCTGTAACATAATGCTCAAAGTTAGGAAGTAGGCTAGAAGAATGATCAATAAAAAAAAGGAATGCAGTCATAAAAAGTTATCAAGATGACAGAGACACCAAGGCACAATCCCAGAAGTGAATGATTCTGAAACATTTACAAGCAAAGCCTAGAAGAAAAACATAGGTCAATTAGAATTCTTGGAGGAGATAAAACAAAAAAATCCCTGAAAATTAGAAAGGATCAATAGAAGATAATGACTACATGAGAAAATAAGAAATGTTAAAATAAAGTCTAAAAAATTGAAAAAAAATAGATGGAAATATAAATTATCACAGTCAAAACAACTGGCCTAAAAACAGATCAAGGAAAGATGTCTGAATCATTGAACTCCCCGAAATCTATGACTAAAATTTATTTTTAAAAGAGCTTAGGCACTGTAGATCAGTAAATCATAAAAGAAAACTTCAACAATCTCATGTGATGTCGCTACTATCCTTATAAAGATGTCAACAGCTTTGAATGTGATATTCCAAAAGGCAAAGGAGACAGGCTTACAACCAAGAATGATCTGCCCAGAAAAACTGGGTATAATACTACAGGGGTAGGTAAAATGGATATTTAATGAAACAGAGGATTTCTAAGCATTCCTGATCAAGAGACTAGAGCTGCCTAGAAACTTTGAAGCACAAATAAAGGTCTTAAGAAAAACACAAAAAAGTAAACGTGATCAAACTCAGGGACCAAATAAAGGACCAAATAAGGGGAAAAAAGAAAAAAAGACAGGCACTGGTAGATCTTCCCAAAGTAGAAAACCTTCAAGTCTACACCCACAGATGGATACTGTTTTTCCTAGGAGAGACAGTCCAACTAAGCTTAGAGAGGGCAGTGTCTGGGGCTGGCCACATGGTGAGGAAGTCCTCAGCCACTACAATTTCCAAAGGTCATTGGCTAATGTATAGATGGATTCTTTGTGGGCCCTAGCCCTGTACCAATGGAATCCTGAATTCTTCTAACACTAAAACAGTGTCACAATTGGAGAAGGAGGTAGGAAAGGGAAGTAGCAGCACATCCCTACTGTGAATAGCTGCATGTTAACAAAAGGTCATCAGTATTTGTGATAATACTAGTCTTCCAATGTTCCAATCAAAGATTATTCCTCTTTGGTGTGTGCCCCCTCCTTTAACTCTTGATGTAGCTTGTAAATGGATTTCTAAGTCAAGAGAGGCAGCATAGAGTGGTGGATCTCTAGCTGGCCTCAAAGCCACAAAGATTTGGGTTCAAATCTGGTTTCTGACACAGGCTATGGGATCCAGAGAGAACTGATAAATTCACAATGCAAATTGTAGCATACTTTTTCTTAAACTTTCTTTATTTCTGTGTTGTTTGCATTTTTTTGCAACATGGCTAATATGGAAAAAAAATGTTTTGTATGACTTCACACGTGAGCAAAGGGGATTTTTATTTTTTTAATAATTATTTTATTTCATTAAATATTTCCCAATTACACATAAAAATTAACTATCATTTAAAAACAATTTGAGTTCCAAAATCTCTTTCTCCCTCCCACCCCACCCTTCCTCGAGAAAGCCAGCAATTTGATATAGATTATACATGTGAAGTCAAACAAAATATTTTTTGCATATTAGTCATGTTGCAAAAAAATTCGAACAAAATAAAACAAAAATGAAGAATGTTTTTTAAAAAGTACGCTTCAATTTGCATTCAGAATTTATCAATTTTCTCTCTGGAAGTGGATAGCATTTTTCATCATGGGTCCTTTGCAGTGGCTTGGGTCCTTGTCTTGATCAGAGTAACTAAGTCTTTCACAGTTAATCTTATTTACAACATTGCTCTTACTGCATGCAACGTTCTCTTGGTTCTGCTCACTTCCCTTTGCATGAGTTCATATAAGTCTTTCCAGGTTTTTTTTTTCTTTCTGAAACCATCCTACTTATCATTTCTTGTATTACAAGAGTATTCTATCATACTCATTTACCACAAATTGTTCAGCCATTTACCAATTGACAAGCATCCCTTCAATTTCTAATTCTTTGCCACCACAAAAGGAGCTGCTACAAATATGTTTGTACAAATAGGTCCATTTCCCTTATTTAAAAAAAAAATTTCTTTTGGATGTAGACCTAGTAGTGATATTTTTGAATCAAAGGCTATGCACAGTTATCTCATTAGGCTTAGTTCCAAATTGTTCTACAGAACAGTTGGGTCAGTTTTCAACTGCACCAACAGTACAATAGTGCCCCAATTTTCCCACCCCCCTCCAACATTTGTCATTTTCCTTTTCTGTCTTGTTAGCAATCTGCAAGTATGAAGTAGTATCTCAGACTTGTTTTATTTTATATTTCTCTAATCAACAGTGATTTAGAACATTTTTATGATTATTTATGGCTTTGATTTCTGTTTCATAAAATTGCCTGTTTATATCCTTTTGACAATTTATCAACAGTAGGATGACTTTCATGAATTTGGCTCAGTTCCCTATATATTTCATAAATGAGTACTTTATTAAAGAAATGCTGAAAAATTGTTCCCTAGTTTGTCATTTACATTTCAATCTTGGCTATAATTCCTTTTCTTGTTCCACAATTTTTAATTTCACATAATCAAAATTATTTTACTTCCCATAATCCTTTCTATATCTTGTTTGTTCATAAACTCTTCCCTTATCCATGACCTGAAAGGTACATTTTTCTGTGCTCCCCTAATTTTCTTAAATCACCCTGTGTCTAAATCACTTGTCCATTTTGACCTTATCTTAATATATTTGTCTGATATGTTGGTCTATGGCTAATTTCTGCCAAACTGCTTTCTGGTTTTCCCAGGATTGTTTGTCACATGTTGCATTCCTACCCCCAAAGCTTGGATCTTTGGGTTTATCAAACACTAGATTACTCTGGTCACTTACTACCCTATATTGTGTACCAAGTCTATTCCACTGCCCTACCACACTGTTTCTTAGATAATACTAGATTGTTTTGGTGATTACTACTTTCTGCTATAGTTTGAAATCTGGAACTGCAAGCCCTCTTTCCTTAACATTATTTTTCATTGATTCCCTCGATATTCTTAATCTTTTGTTTTTCCAAATGAATTTTGTTACTATTTTTTCTAGCTCTATGAATAATTAATCCCTAGTTTAATGAGTATGACACTGAATAAGGAATCTTGGTAGAATTTTCACTTTTGTTACATTGGCTCAGCCTACCCATGAGCACTTCTCCAATTGTTTAGACTCTATTTGTGTGAAAAGTGTTTTGCAATTGTGTTCTTATAATCCTTAAGTTTGTCTTGGCAGGTAACTTCCCAAGTATTTTATATTGTCTACACTTACTTTACATGGAATTTGTCTATCTCCTCCTTTTGTGTTTTGTTGGTAGCATATAGAAATGTTGGTGATTTGTATGGGTTTATTTTATATCCTGCAACTTTGCTGAAGTTGTTAATTGTTTCAACTAGATTTTTAGTTGATTCTCTGGTGTTTGCTGTGTATACCATCATATCATCTTCAAAGAGTGATAGTTTTATTTCCTCATTGCCTATTTTTACACCTTCTATTTCATTTTCTCATCTTATTGTCATACCTAACATTTCTAGTACAATATTGAATACTAGTGATTATGATGGATATCCTTCATTTACTCCTGATCTTATTCAGAATGTCTCAGTATATCCTCATTATCGATAATGTTTGTTCTTGGTTTTACATTAATACTAGTTATCATTTTGAGAAAGGCTTAATTGATTCCTATGCTTGTTAATGTTTTAATAGGAATGAGTATTGTATTTTCTCAAGGGATTTATCTATGTCTATTGATACAAACATATACTTTTTTTATTGTCAATTATGCCAATAGTTTTCCTAATATTGAACCAGCCTGAATTTCTGGTATAAATCCCAGCTGATCATAGTGTATGATCTTCGTGATACATGCTATAATCTCCTTGTTGGTATTTCATTTAAAATTTTTGCATCAATAATCATTAAGAAAATTGGTCTTTAATATTCTTTCTTTTTGCCCTTCCTGATTCAAGTATCAAAATCATAGTTATGTCGTTAAAAAAAAAAAAACTTTGGTAGGATTTTTTATTTACCTATTTTTTTTTCAGATAGTTTGCATAGTATTAGGATTAATTGTTCCTTAAATGTTTGGTAGAATTCATTTGTAAATTAGTCTGGTGCAACGGATTTTTTGTTGCAGAGCTCATTCATAGCTTGTTCAATTTCTTTTTCATAGATAGTCTTATATGAGTATTCTGTTTTCTCATCTGTTTACTTGGGAAGTTTATCTTTTTAGAAATACTCATCCATTTTAATTAAATTGTCAGTTGTACTGGCACATACTTTAAGAATATCTTATTTTTGTTGTTCAGTCATTTCAGTTATGTTTGACTCTTTATGTCCCCAACTGGGGTTTTCTTAGCAAAGACACTTAGGAAGTATCTGAGGCCAGATTTGGACTCAGGAGGATGAGTCTTCCTGACTTCAGGCCCAGCGCTCTGTCTACTACACAACCCAACCGTTCCAATAATTCTTAATAATTACTTTAATTTCATCTTTATTGTTAATGCACTTACCTTTTTTTGTTTTTGATAATAGCAATTTGATTTTCTTCTTTCTTTTTTTTAAATCAAATTAACCAATGTTTTATCTATTTTTTAATGAAACCTAGTTTTATTGATTAATTCAGTGGGTTTTGTTTGTTTACCTTCAGTTTTATTAATGTTTTAAATTTTTTTTTAAATTTCAGGATTTCCATTTTCATGTCTAAGTGGGGATTTAAAATTTATTCTTTTCTCATTTTTTTAGTTGCATGCCAAAATCATTAATCTGTTCTTTCTCTCTTTTATTGATGTGTACATTTAGAGATATAAATTTTACCCTAAGTACTTCTTAGGATACATCCCACCAATTTTGGTATGTTGTCTCATTGTTGTCTTTAATTAAATCATTGATTGTTTCTGTGATTTACTCTTTGACACACATTCTTTAGGATTAAATTATTTAGTTTCCAATTAAGCTATAATTTAGCTTCCATGGCCTTTTATTAAATGTAATTTTATTGCATTATCTGAAAAAGGTGCATTTAATATTTTTACCATTCTGCATGTGGTTGTCAGGTTTATATGCTGTATTCATGGTCAATTTTTGTTAAAGTGCCATGTGTAGCTCAGAAAAGGGTATATTCCTTTCTATGAGGGAAGGGCCTTCTTTTTGCATTGATTTGTACCGCCAACAATTAGCATACAGCCTGGCAGGAGCTTCACAAATGCTTATTGGCTTAGTGACTACAGCTTTGCTGCCTCTCTAATTGATGTTGTGCATAAAGCAGTGATTTGAGCATTGGCTTCTCATGAGGCTAGTTGGGTTCCAACCTTAGCTCTGCCCCTAGTACTTTGGGCAAGGTGTTGATTTTTTTCTGGGCCTCATTTTCCTTATCTTCCAAAGGAGGGCATAGGCTGGCAGACCTCTGAAGTCCTTTGCATCTCCAAAGCTCTGGCTTTGCATCACTACAGCATTCTATAGTCTGTTCTTCAGGCTCTGCCATCTTCTTCTGCCTCCTTTAAACATTTCTGCCCACGTTTATCTGATTTCCCCACCTGTGTCATTCTTTATGGCTCAGTACTATTCTCTTGTATTCATATAGCGTGATTCGTTAAGCCGTTCCCTGGTCACTGGACATAGTCATTGGTATTCCTGGGGAATTTTCCCATTCTCTGTAGGCATTGCCAAATGTCTAGACAATCTTATTTTTCGTCATCTCTAATGCCCTCCCCACCCCCAAACTTCATCCATTGTCAGCTCCACATTCAAACACTGCCCAGTGCACTCTGCTGAAGATGCCAGTGATGTAGCAAGGATATTTGTTTCTGTCCGTGGATAACTAAGCCACTGCTTTTTTCTTTACAAAATATATGTCTTCCTTAGTCTTGTTGCAATTCAGGGCTGATTCTGTTTAATGAAAAAATAAATAATTTATCATCTGCTATAAGGCTGGGAAAAAATGCTAGCCTTCCTATCTTCCTTTGCCTTTTTTGTGTCCCCAGTGTTTAATGCAGTATCTGGCGTACAATAAATGACTAATAAATGTTTGTTGTGGTCCAGCATTTCAGTCTTGCCCAATTCTCCATGATCCCATTTGGGGTTTTCTTGGAAAAGATACTAGAGTGGTCTGCCATTTCCTTTTCCTATTCATTTTACAGATGAGGAAACTGAGGAAAATGGATTTAAGTGACTTGCACAGGGTCACACAGCTAGTGTCTGAGGCTAGATTTAAACTCAGGTCTTCCTGACTCCAGGCCAGCTGCAGAGTAAATGATTACTGACTGACTAAATAAATGGTTGACCTTTGCCACCATTTCTGATGCCATGACCCTAGGGCTTAGAGGAGGGATACTTTCTAAGAGAGGATAGGTTGTAGCAGGGATTCTACAGCAGACTATATCTTTACAGTCACAAAGTATACCAAAGAAAAGAAAACACTCAGATGATACAAGATCTTCCTGTGCTTTTTAACTATTGAAATTTTAAAAGTCTGTGATTTATTAGAGCACAGTGCCATCCCAAAGGCTCCCTTGAAACAAAATGTCTTCCTAGAAAATTTCATAATTATGCAAGATTTCCTTAAAGACATCACAATAGAGGAAGCTTTGTTTGATGACTCCATCAGTATTAAACGAGACAGAAGACTCAGGCACATCTACCAGAATATTTGCTTTGTTCTAAAGAGTTTACAGCATATATCTGATACTGAAAAGATTTCTGGGTCAACGACAGATGCTTTTCTATCATTTAAGACATAGTCATTTGTAATTTTTCATGTCATTTGATATTCTAAAGTTTTAATTCCCTCTAACTCTTCTTTCAGGAGGTATTCGTGATATACAATCATAAGACTGCTCTTGTATAAAACTTTGATCTCTTTCATTTTTTTATACTTATTTTTGCTGTTCTCCTGCTTTATCTCCTTCACCTTGAAGTCCCCTAGTACCAAGTTCTACTTTTTAGCCTGATTAAATGCCGATGCACAAAATACGATTGTCAGCAGCGTGTCCTGAACTTTCTTCAATGTTCGAGCTCTTTGGATGTGCCTTGCTCTGCAGTGTAGAAGGCAAATGACTTCCTCCTCCATTTTTTTTTCTTGCTTTTAAAATATGCTCATTTCGTGCCATGCAGCCAGGCCACTGGTTCTGGGATTGCCCTTTACTATTTCGTTTTCTCCTCAGGATTTCAGCTTCGAAGAGAACTTGTTGAGCTCCTTTGTGTCACATTCTTTCCATTATGACTTGTCACATATTTCATGATGCAACTGGCCTTGGAAACAAGGGGATCTTTGTCCTCTTCCCACTCTTCTAACAAAAGGAGGGAAGCAAATTGATTTAATTGAGTTGGGAATTACAGCAAGGTATCTAATCTGTCGAGGAGAGATAGAGAGGGTTATTTCTAGGTACCTTGTTTGACTCTTTGAAGAGTCTTTGAAGAGCTCTGATAGCCAGACAAGGTAAGAATGTTGGAGGCTCACCTCTCCCTACCTTCCTAGAGTTAATACATGAGTTCTTGAAGCATTTTTTCTGCCTTTATTTTCTCTGAGAGACATTTGTGAAGAATCTTTTAAATATCCTAGAATGCCAGTACCTAGTTTTCTTAGTTTAATAGAAAGAAAGTAAAGAACTTCCTTAGTTTTAATCTGTACCAAATTCATTCTGCTTCTTTTCTGAATGGGGAAGAGTGAAGGAAACAAGCATTTATGAAAGTCCTACTATATGTCAGGCATGGTGCTAAGCCTCTTGCAGATATATTATTTTAACCTCACAACAGCCCTGGCTGATTGGTGCTATTATTTTCCCCATTTGATAGTTGAGGAAATTAAGGCAGGAAGAGGTTAAGTGACTTGCCCAGGATCAGCCAGCTAATAAGTGTCAGAGGGTAGATATGAACTCAAGGCTTCCTGAGTTCCTGGACTCTAGGTCCAGCTCTCAATGCACTATGGCCTCACCTGCTTGCCAAGGCAAACTGTTATTCAATCCAAAGATCATTTAATAAGCTCCTAATGTGTATTAGACATGGCTGACTAAATTAGCAAGGTGCCCAAAACAAAATAAATCACATCAGTCCTGCCTTCAAGGGACTTACATTCTAGATACCATTAAAATAAGCTGCATTTTTTTATTTTAAAAAGTCTACCAAAATTTATTTTGAAATTATAGTGTGCAAGATTTTTTACTTGGTATTAACATTATAAAAGTGAAAATACACGCTGTTGTTGTCCTCAAAGGGCTTGCAATAAAATGAGGGATCTTTTTTTTTTAATTTATAAACATTTCTTCATAATGAAATAAATTTGGCCACACTTCTACTCCTATCTTTTCCCTTTGCCCCCAAGAGAAATTGCAGGTGGCTGCTTCATTCCATGGTGAGGAGAAGCAGGTTATTTGCCTTTTCTCCTTTCATTTGAAGGTCTATATGTTGCCACTGGACCCAGATGGCTCCACAGGAGAAAGTGAGGCTGATGACTTTCCACAGCCCTCCCTCACTTACATCCAGCTCACTTGCATGTCATGGTCCTCTTTGAGAATGAAGGACAAACAATGAATGAAGAAGTAGTAGTACTATGCAGTGCAGGAGCCCTGGTTAGAAAGTCCAGCAGCCATCTTGGCTTTACTCTGCCACTCTGGATCCTGGGGCAGAGTTTCTTTTACACCATCAGTAGTATCAAAGGATGTCCAGGTGATTTCACATCAACCTTCCTCCACCTTTATGCATTGGCCTTTCTAGTTAAACTAGCCTGTGAGCATTTGCTTTATGTGACATTCTATGCACCCATGTCTTTGCAGAAACTGATGCCTATATCTGGAATATTCCCCACCTTCTCTTCCAGCTTGGGCTCCACCTTCAGTACACATGAGAATTTTCCTGTGGCCTTCAAAGTGCCCATCCTCTCTACTTTTTACAAGGAATCAATATTATTTTATATATAACAGGAGTTTCTCTCCTTGTTTTTTTATAGACCCCTTTGCCCACATGGGAAAGCCAATGAACCCCTTCTCATGTTAATATTTTTAAATGCATAAAGTATATCAGATTACTAAGGAAAACACAGGTTAATGCAAGTAGTGATATACTTTTTCCACCCCTCTCAGTTCATGATCTACTGTGATCTATCTATGAGTCTGTTGGGAGGAGTCATCTGTGGGGCCCAGCTTAAGAACCTATGACACATCATTTGTATTTGTTTGTACACCAGTTATGTCCCCTCAGTAGAACTTCGGGGATGCTTCTTGATGAATACAAAGACTGTTTTGTTTTTGTCTCTGAATCCACAGTACTTTACACACAGTAGGTGCTTAATATTGAATTAGATAAAACTGAACTAGGTTAACTCTAAGGTCCCTTTTATCTTTATGATTATTTGAAAATAGCCTTTCTTGGGACAGTTTAATAAAGCCAAAAGAATGTAGCATTATGACTTCAAAATCATTTGTTCTGTGCTGTGTGGGTGGATGATGTCAACCTCCAGAGTTCAGTCTATGAAAGACAAACAGAATTAAGTTGTATGTATGTTTATTTCTCTCAAAGTGGGCGGACATGCATAGGAGCAGCAGCCAAAACTGAGTGCACTTTTGATTGGGCTACACAGATTATAAAGCCATGGAGCAAGGAAGTGCCCCGGACTCAGGAAGGCTGTGCAAGTGTCATCTGGTCTTGTGGTTGCTCAGGTAGCAGAAGGATTTTGGGGTTCACTCAGCAACACAAAACATCCTTGGTATGTCAGTCCAGAAGGGCTCAAATTGTTCTTTCTCATTGGACAGTCCTTGTTTTTGGCCTTCTTCAGGTGATGAGGGGCTCAAGTGGATTTCACAGTGAGTAGGGTGTCCCTCTAGTAAATCTAGTACTCCCCGTCATGTCCATCAATGAACACCAGACATCCCATTCACCATAAATAAAAAAACAATAGTGTACAAACCTTAGGCCTCCCCGCCACTCATCTGAACCTCCTATCGGCCCCCCCCACCAGCTGTTCTATGACCAAGAGGAAAAGAAGAAAAAAATAGATACAAAGTGATACAAGAGGGGAGAAAGAAACAGGAGGAAATTCAGGTGTCCAGGTTTTCAAGTGATTGTATATTGCCCAAATGCTTTCAACCCAACCCTAGGATGTTCCTGTGGGGAGAGTGTAGAGAGGGCCCTGATCCTACTCTTTTCCATTAAGCCTTGGGGTCTAAAGTTCAGGACCAAACTAGTTCTTCACATCTGGGTTCATTTTCAGGTGAATGCCAAGTAACTCAGGCTTGTGAATTCATTGATTCATTCATTCTGTCGTTAAAAAAAAAAAAGACTCATCCTCTAAACATAACCAAAATTAATTCTTTCATACATTTATTTATTATATCTTACCTTCTTTCATTCATCCAACTAATATTTGATGATCAAGAAACAATCATGTTTTTAAATACTAAAAATTTATTTAAAATTATTTTTAAAACATTTTATCTAACCTATATTTCTTAATGTATTCCACCCGCTCTTATCTCCTCCTTGAGAGCCATCTTTTACAACAAAAGATAAAAAAAATATTTCAGTAAAATTAAGCCACTCATACCAATCATCTGAGTTTATATGCAGTGCCCCAAACCCATAGTCCTCTACCTCTACAAAGAAATGTGAGACAGATATGTTATTACATCTTTCCTTTAGGGCCAAGTTCACTCATCATAATTCCTCAGCCTGTAGTTGCAATTATTTCATTTGAGGAGGATTTGTTAAGCCCCTCTAGGTCCTCAAGTATGGCTCTTTGATTGACTCCAGACTTCACAGAACAAAGTCTTTTATTACAGGGATTTGTTATATGAAGTTTGGATTCAGTCAAAGGGAGTCACTCGACTAGACTAGACTAGAGGGCCACATGTGGCCTCAAGGCCATAGGTTACCCACCCTTGGGATAGGCATTCTGAGATACTAAGGATACAAAAATAGCAATGGCACACTCCAATACCCCTGAGGAATTTAGGTAGCCCCAAGCTATGTGGTGTGGGGATTCTGACAGGTACACTTCCTGCCCACCAAGTACTTACAGTCTAGTTCAGAAGACGTGCACACAAAAATGTTAAACAATAGAATAAAAGTTAAGACAAGAAATGTCATAAATCTTCCTATGACTGAATGTAAATTGAACAAAAGCACAATGAAAGCTCTAGATTGAGAGAAGGGAAAGTCCTTCCTTATCAGTGTGGGAGGCAAATCATCATGGAAGACATGGGAATCTCGCTAGAATGCACAAACGTGAAGTATCTACAACTCTCAGTGACAGGTTTGCCTCTTGTCCTGTCTCACTCTCACTTCTTATTCTAGAGGCTGGCTCAAGGGTTGTGCCAAGACTCCCACCTCTTAAAGATTTCCTTCTTTTAAATGCCCAGCTTTTCAAAAGCTTGATTTTCCTGTCTGTCTTTTGTCTTCACTCATTCTTTCCTTGATGCATCGTAATCTGACTTTATACTCTGTCACTACTACAATCTCTCTTTAAAGTCACTCATGTCATCGTTATTGACAAGCCAATTGTCCACATCCCTCTTGATGTCTTTGATGTCTTTTGCTTCATCTTGATTATTTCAGTGAATGAATAAGTATATCATCACTGCCCTTAATGCATCATTATTGAATTTAATTGAACTAAAAATTAACACTGCTGACCAACTCCTTTTCAGATACTCTCTTTGGGGGCTTCCAGGGCTCTGTTCTCTCATCATTTTTTTTCTAACTCATCCCATCCATTTTTGGTCTCCATTGCTTTTCCTTCATCCTCCCACTCCATAAATGATTGCATCTGAAAAGGTCTCTCCCTGGCTTAGCTCCTCCCCTACCAGGACGGTCATAATCATCACTCCTCCTTTAAACTCATTGGTGTCTTTCAGTGGCATCACCATTGTCCTAGTCATGAAGGCTCCTAAACTGGGAGCCATATTTTGACTTTTCTTCTCCCTCATCTGCCTCCCCAAAACAGATAGATTTGAAGTTCAAGAACTTTGAAAACCTACAAGTGCTATTAAATGCTAGCTACTGATACCATTATATTATTATTATTATTACCTACTCAGTAAACATCCACAAAAGTCACATGTTCTTTTATATCAGTGATTTGTTCATATTTCTCCCTGTTTCCATCATTAAATTGTCAGCTCCTTGATGGCACACAATATCTGTGCTCTCCTGGCATCTCTAGCATCAATATTGTAGGTCTTTAATACATCATTATTGAATTAAATTGAATCAGCAGAAGCTTAATTTTCTCCTAGCCTTCTTCCCCATTTCAGAAACCAAAAGTGATTTTCTTGGGGGAAAATAGATATATTGATTCACGTTGTATAAATAATGGTCTGAACAAGAGGATCATTGTGTTATATCTGTGATTATGACCAAGAATTCTCATGTAAACTTCAGTTTTCAAAAGAACTTTCAGAGTTATATAAACATTAATTCTCTTTCTCCCTCCTCCACCAAGTTGCCAATTAACAAAAAGGGCTTTTGCAATGATGAAGAAACAGGTGGACTTTTCATTCGCATTGGCTATTAGAGCAAGTAGTGGGAAGAGTATGGGCTCTGGAGTCCCCGAAGACCTAAGAGTGTCTCCCACCTTTGATACTGATCAGTTGGGGGAATGTTGGAAAGACATTTAATCTGCAAGTCTTAGTCTCCTCCTCTGTGCACAGGAATGATTATCCTTCCTGGCCTGTTTCACGGGGCTATCGTGGACATTAAATAGGAAGTACATATGATATTTTAATCAGTTACATTTAAGAATATCTCTGTTTTTTACACACTTAAGTCAATACTTTCACAGAGTAAAGATCTCACTGAAGCAGCTAATCCCTTAACTGGTGCAGATATAACCACCCATGTCCTCCTCTGCTATGTGACTCATGGCCTTGCTGGCCCATTTATCTTACACAAATCAGGGATAGGGTGTCCACTCAATATCCAAATACAACATTGAAAGGGAAAATTCTTTATTGGAGTTTTTTGCTGATTACTGGGGCAAAACTCAGGACAAAGAGAATTAAAAGGATTTTATTGTGAGTACTCCAAGGTAGCAATGCTTTGACAGGTTGATCACTGAAGATCAACAATGGATTCAAGGTGGGGCCAGCTTTTCAAGGTAACTGTAAGCTGATTCAGGTAGGTCTATCTCAGCAGAAGAGGTTGAGCCCTTACATCTAAGTTCCTCCCCAAGGTAGTAAGAACATGACAATTTTCATCTAGGGAGGACAAAAGTCACAGGTAGGGGGTAGGTGACAAAGAACAGGCAATGCAAAAGGCTGCAGACTTGGTGTCTCCTTCCCCAACAGGGCCTCCCTCAATACTAATTAACAAGTGGGGCTGAGAGCAATGAGTCACTGAGTCAATATAACTTTCAATGTGATCATACATATCTCTGACAATGTCTTTTATGCTGCTCCTCTTAGAATAAATTTTAGTTCATAATAAATTTCAGTCTTCTCATACCCTCCATGAACTTCTCCATTGCCCTTTGGATGACCCTCAAATCTACTTCTTTGTTGACTATGGTATTCTATGACTCAGAACCACACCACATCGTTGAGGGAAAATATTACTGTTTACAAAGATGGGCTTTTGTTTCGAGGAGATGTTCATGCTCATTGAGAGTAAAGCATGATTTTCCCAAAGGAATCCAAGCTGCCCCCCTACTTGTGGTCACTTCTGTCCCAAGTTGTCTATAGAAAGTATCATTCCTTTTCCATTCATTTCCCACCAAAGGCTCTGCCTGGCTTTGATGCTATGAGCACCATGCACCTGTGCCAGATCCCCTTGGTGCCCGCCTTTTTTCTGTTTCCTTTTGTGTGTTGTCTTCCCCCATTAGAGAATAAGTTTCTTGGAGGCAATGACTATCTCTTTTTCATTTTATTTCTGTTCTCGGCATTTGGCATTGTATCTGACACATAATAGGAACTTAACAAAAACTTAATGACTATTGACTACTGTATCAAGTCAAGATATTTGTACTGTGAATAAATTCTCTGGGTTTTCATCTAATTGCAGACAATAGTTTAGACAACAGCCATTGTTCATCATCTTGGGTCTTCTTCAATGAATAATTAGGCCAAAGTCTTCTGAGTGAGTATATATCTGAATTAAGAGGACTTTCATGGTTTGATGCAATCAATACAATGCCATCTTAAAAAACAAAAACTGAGTCAAAGGGAACCCATCCTCGGTAGGGAGTCTTTCTTCCATTTGACCAGTTCACTGGGCTTCCACCATGATGGAACAACACCTTGGCAAAGGCAAATACCTTGGCAAAGTATAGATCCATGGTTTTTTGTTTGTTTGTTTATTGTTCACTGTCGGAACATCATTGAACAAAGTTTTCTTCTTTAAAAAACATTCAGGAAAATGGTTTTGGTTTAATAAAGTGGTAAATGGTTTTGCATGGTCATAAAAAAGAAACATCTTACGATAGGGGAGTCTCTGAGGTTCTATTGCATTCTGCTAAATAAAATGGGATCTTTTTTTTTTAAAAGAATACTAACAGTCAACAAACAGTAGACATAGTGTGAACTTCTGTATGCCTTTCGGTATTTTTTTTGTGTGATTTGAACAATATAACCCCCTATCATTTATCACTGGAGAGAGTCTCCCTGTTTCTTGGACTCACCTTCATCAAAGATGCTTTTGCGTCACTGTGAGGTTTTTGAAGCATTTGTATATATTGGAAAGTAGGTATATGAGTTGGTAAAATCATCCTTGGTAAAATATTTCCTTGAACACCTTTGGTAACAAACTCTATTCATAATAAAAATAATAATCAATTATGAAAAGTAACTAAGTCTAAAAAATAAAGGTTTAATAATAAAAGCTAGCATGTAAAGCACTTTAAAGATTGCAAAGTGCTTTTTTATGTGTGTTTCCCCATCTGATCCTCACAACAGTCCTGTGAAATAGCTGTTATCAATATCCCCATTTTGCAAATAAGGAAACTAAGGTCAAGAGCACTTAAGTGACTTGCTCAGGATCATACTGTTAATGAGTGTCTGAGGCAGGATTTGAACTCAGTTCTTCCTGAGTCCTAGACTAGAACTATCTACTCATTGCCTTTCTGACATTCTACCTTTCAGAGAACTTGAGAATATATCCCTCAATGTACACACATATAAACATACCTTCTTGGTAAATACTTGGGATGGGCAGCTATTCTTTGACTAGACAGCGTGGGTCAGGATTTATCATTAACCATGATTCAATAGCATTTTCTTAAAACATGCTACTGACTTTCTTCCCCTTTCCTCAAACTCCATCTGTCCAGATTAGCTTCCTTCTTTGAGACTCAGTTTGTCCTGCATCACTGCCCACATTTCCTTAAATTTCCATGTGATATCTTCATTTGCTGCTCTGTTATCTGCATTGTAATTCCTGGGGTAACACTTTGTAGGAAGGAACAGGATTTCATTACAAATACAAAGCACACCCCCTCAAAGTACTCCAATCATGATGAGGCTGAAGCTACATTGTTTGCCCATCATGCTCCCTGTGTCAGGAAGAGTTCAGAGGCAGCTGAAGCACAGTGGGGGAAGCCTGAGCCTTGCAAGGGGAAGGGCCAGTGGGCAGGTCTGCTGCTGACGTTCATTAACACACGATTTGAGGTACATCAGTTTGCTTCTCTGGGCTTCAGGCTCCTTAACTGTAGGATGGGGATAAAATATTTGAACCATTACACTTGGAAGAAAGAAACTACTTGAAGTATGAAGACATTTATTAAGCACCTACCTGATTATATCTACATCTATCTTGCCGTACCTGACCATAATCTATTATGTACTAGTCATGATGCTAGGAAATGGTAATAAAAGTACACTAGGTGCTACCCTCAAAAAAGCTTATGTTCTATCAAAGGTGACAGTGTAGTATGATATCCTGGGAAGAGAATGGCTGTCTGGGAAGTCAGAGGGATGGTGAATGAAGACATACTAAAAGCAATTGACGGTACCTTTCTAGAAGCAATGGCCATAAAACATAGGATATATTAAAATTCCCAGAGAAAGAAGAGGAAAGCTGAGAGTGGAAGGGCATATGTGGTTGGGGAGCGTAGATAGTAAGATAGTGGCTGAGGTGTACAGCCTGATGGGATGTGAAGTATGGTCGTCCTAGACCACCCTTCCACTGTGCCCTCTGAAATGCCTATTCCATAGGCTTCATCTTAACTATTTTTTTTCTCTCCCACTCCTTCACTCTCCCCCTCTTCGAGCAGTCATTGAGACCTGGATACTCATGTTGACACAGACTCCATGGCCACCCTTTCCAGTACTGGCTCCACCTTCATGCATTCTCTCAGGTCACTGGTTGAGGTGGACAAATTGAAATACTCTTTCAGCCCATTGTCACTTTCAGGTTCTCCCCCTTCCTCTATAATTCAATAATCTCTCTTCCTTTGAGGTTCATGCTATTCATATCTACTGCCCAAACAAAATCCTGGTAGCTGTTGTCTACAGACTGCCAAGATTACTTCCATTCCTTCTTCAATCAGTTCTGTACCTGGATCGTACTTTTTCTTTCCTCCCCAACTCTTGTCCTCATACTAGGAGACTTCAACATACATATTGATGAGATCTCAAATGTTCTAACCACTCAGTTCTTCAACCTACCAACCTCTGATGAGCTACTCCTTCTCCCAACTTCAGCTACACACAAAGATGGTCATACTCTTGCTTTTGCTGTCACCCATAAATTTACTACTTCTCTGTCTAAGAATTCTGAAATCCCTTTATCTGACCATAATTTCTTGGCTTCTTACTTCACCTTTTGCCTTCCATTACAAAACTGAACTCTTCATCCATACCATGACCTCCAATCCCTTGATCTCTCAATTTTCTCCCAAGCTGTCCTTCCTAAACTATCTACTCCCTCCTTTTCTCCTTATCTTGACTTCTTGGTGAGCTAATTCAATTCCACACAATTCTCTTGAATCCCTAGTCATCAATCATATCACTGATTATTCCCAACCAAACCTCATCCTTGGATTATTCCCATCATTTGTTGCCTTAGCTTCTACACATGTACTGCTGGACAAAGATAGAGAATATCACACAATCATTCTGAGTGGTTCATTACAACTTTATACTATATGATCTCAACTGGGCCCTCACTGACGTCAGGGAATCCTACTACACCTTCATTTCAAATCACTATCCCACTTTCCACAACAGCTCTTCCAAACTGTTTCATCCCTCCTCAAACTTTCCATGGTTTTCACACACACACACACACACACACACACAGAGGAGATCCTTGCTTCATATTTTCAGGGAAAAAATGAGACCATTTGCTGTGGACTCCCTCTTCTCCCTTCTGCCTTATCCCATATCACTCACATGCATTCTGTCATTCTCTCCTTCACCCTTCTCTCACATGACAAAGTGGCCTGACTCTGTACAAAAGCTAACCCCTCTACCTACACAAGTGATCCCATTCTATCCCATTCTATCCAACACATTGCCCCCTCTGTCACTCCCATTCTATCACATATTTTTATTCTCCCTTTCTACTGGCTCATTTCCTTCTGACTACATACATGCCCATGTCTCCCCTATCCTGAAAATCCTCACTTGATCCTTCCTATTATCACTATTCCAATTATTGTCCAAAATCTATTCTCTCCTTTGTAGTGAAACTCTTCAAAAAAAGGCCATCTTCAACGGATACCTCCACTTTCTAGCCTCTCACACTTTTTTTAAATTCCTTCCAATCTGACTTTCCATCTTATAATTCCACAGCAACTGTTCTCTCTAAAGTTATTAATGATCTCTTAGTTTTCTCAGTCCTCATTCTTCTTGACCTCTCTGCAGCCTTTGACAATGTTGGCCACTCACTCCTCTTTAATATTCTCTTCTCTTTATGTTTATGGAAGAATCTCTGTCCTGGTAATCCTCCCACCTCTCTGACCCCTCCTGATCTGGCTCTTTTGTGACGTCCTCCTCCAGATCATGCCCTCTAACTGTAGGTGTCCCTCAGGGCTCTGTCCTGGGCCCTCTTCCCTTCTTCCCCTATACTCCTTCATTGGGTGATCTCATCAGCTCCCATGTATCTAATTACTATCTCTATGCTGACAAATCTCAAATCCAACTGTCCTGCCCCAACCTCTCTACTCACCTCCAATCTCACATTTCCAAATGTCTCTCAGACACCTGAAACCTGATGTCCAGCATATACCTTAAATTCAGTATGTCCAAAACAGAAGTTGAGGCCCTTCCCCCTAAACTCCTCCCACCTTCCCAGAGACTTGGCCCTGGGAAAGACCTGAGTTCAAGTCTTGCCTCTGATATCTACTGGGTCTGTGACCCTAGGCAAGTCGTATAGTCTTGTTCCTCTAGGCAGCCCTCTAAGAATACAAATTTCAAGGAAGATGCTAATTTCTTTGGCAGAAGGAGTTTTTTCATCTGCTAGTTCCCTGTATCAGTCGATCCGCAGACCTATCTATCACCTGTGCACTTAAAAAAGTACAAAATTGAGGACTAGACCTTTTTTTCCAGTGCTCACTCTCTCTCTGAGAGAGATTGGGGTGGTAGAGAGAGAATGGGTGAGTGGGGCAGGGGTGGGGGGAGACATCATGCACTGCAAGTAAAACAATTACAACTGAATCCAGAGGACAAGAAAGCAAGAAGCTGGACAACATAATGACTTTATACATTAACATTGAAAAACACCAATCCTTTCATTCACTTGGCATCCTTCTCCCGCCATCCTCCAAGATTAGATGGGGTAAACAAATCAACCTATAGGCTTGTACTTTAGGACCTGCCTAGAAATTCCCTTACCCTGTTTCAATTTAAAAAGAAAAATATATTGAATATGTCTAACCACAGCGTAGCGTGGAGAGGAGGAAGGTGAAAGGGGAGAAGGATAAGATTTCTTTCAATCTGAAACAGTCTACATTAGAGAATCCAAAGTCTCTAGAGATTCTGCCCAGAATCGGTCGAGAACTAAAGAACGGTTTTACCTGGGACAGGGGTCATATAGTGGAACTGAAGGAAAGAAGATTCAAATCTCACTGAAACTAGTCCTGTTCCCCCGAAGCCACCTAGGCTCTCAACCAAGGCCATCAAAAGCAAACTTCCCAACAAGAGGAGAGGATGAGGCTGATTTGGAGTTCAGTCCCAGGTATATACCCCACCATCAAAAAGGAAGAAGTCATAAAGGAAGTGACAGGAAGAATATAAGGGGTGGGGGAGACTAAAATCACCAAAGATTTTAAAAAGAGTCAAGCTGAATTACAGCCATAGAGGACAAGTAGATAAATCAAAGGAGAATTCTAAAATTAAAAGAAAGTGAGTACTAGAACACAAAGAAAAATTACAAACTTCTCTATATAAATATTGTAAGATAAATGAAATTGAACCAATGCCTGAAGAAATATAGAACTCTGTAGAATCACATAAGAATATGGAATCACAAAAGCATGTTCCGTGGCTCAAAAGAAAAATAGTAACCATGAGAAAAGAAGTTAGAAGGCAGCGAATGCTGTAATTTATGGCTTGTACAGCAGAAATAATGATGAGGATAGAAAAACTTGAATCTATGGTGACAAATCTCTCCAAAGAATTGAAAAGAGAGCAAAACAATTTGGAATATAGATGTCTTCAAGTAAAACACAACCAGGGAAAAGAGAGGCAATAATGTGAAAAGAACATATGCTCTCTACAAGCAAAAGCCATTGATCTCAGAGAGGATATTTAAAGAAAACTTAATGATAATACCTCTCCCAGAAGAAAAGTATGAATTAAAAAATGGAATATCCAATATAAAATGCAACAGTTTTACCCCAAAATTCTATATACGGAGAGTAAAACACCCATAGAAAAAATCTGTATGAAGAATACAGAGAAAAATGAAAAGATTAGTGGCAACAGATGAAATGGAAAATAAGCTGAGTGAGAAAAAGCACATTAACACTATATACGACCTAATCACATCACATTATAAGATAAAAATGCTTATCACCTTTTTTCCATGATGCATTTGAATATTCTCACACACACACACACAGAGAGAAAAGTGAATCTGTTTGCCACCTTAGTTTTATGATTCTGATACTCCAATAGTCCCATTGGATCTAATAAAGTCATGCTATTGGTACCCCCAGCATGTATATTGATGGGGAAGGGCTGGTCATAGACTCTTAGGTGAGGTAAAATCATGGAATAAAATGTAGAATCAGTCTGTGATGTCAAAATGCTGCAGGCCAGGCCCATGCCACTCCAATGGTAAGGTCAGTGCCTAAGGTTGAGATTCACTGGTGTCGAACTTAATTTGGGATGAAGTATAATGAATATATTGCTTTATACAATAGACTGTACAAATGTTGACATCTTTACAAACTTTTTTAACATGCAACATA
Organism: Phascolarctos cinereus; assembly: GCF_003287225.1. Lineage (NCBI taxonomy): Eukaryota > Metazoa > Chordata > Mammalia > Diprotodontia > Phascolarctidae > Phascolarctos > Phascolarctos cinereus. The sequence goes on along the minus strand of NW_027555514.1, from coordinate 7,326,441 downwards.
TCCTCTTGTGACTGCAATCTCTCATTTTGCATCATTTGGCACTGATTTTACAAGACTTTGACAGATATTCTTTAATTCATCATTAAGAAACCCACATCACTTTGGAGAGAAAGTGCACTTTCAATGAAAAGCACATTTTTTTCCAATTTTACCTTAAACTGTAACCCATATCTTTTCAGCGGATTTAATCACTTGTTTCTAGGTCATTGACATACATTTTATATGCACTTCTTGGATACATTCCTTACCTTTTTATTACATATGGCATGGCCTAGTGCTAGGTTGTATTAGGTGATCTCCATTTGAGAATTTCTGTGATTTTGAAACAATTTGACTCAGTGCATGAAGATATTTATTGAAGTGAATCATTCCTGAATGGGGAAAAGGCTTCCAGGATGATTAGCAATAAAAAAAAAATCTCCAAGAATATGGTGGGGGGGGGAGATTTCTTAGTCAGATGAAAATAAACAGCTCTTAAAAGTTCATGTGTACACATGTGTGTGTATATCTAACAATGATTCTGGTGCAGCCTCAAATCAAACACTGAAGGCCATCGGTAAAAATTCCCTTCTTACAATCTTTAGTACTCCAGTCTTTGCATTGAGTTGCACAGGACAAGCATTCTTTTCATTCTTAGTGATAGTTAGCAGTTTATTGTAGATTCAAATGATTCTTGAAGCATTTTCCTTCCATATACCAACAGCAACTACCATATCTCTAACAGTCATTGCAGTGTACTTTTTAAGAGTACACACGCACATACACACAAACATACTGTATGTATATATATGAAATCATACCAAAATGAGGGCTTGTCCCAAGTAATTCACTCAGCACCATAAGTTGTGGCTGTCACAGACCACTCATTCAAGAAGATGGCCAAGTAAGTATGTCGGTCCATTGGTGAATCAATCCATGATTCTTTTGCATGGCAATCCCCTCTACTAGTTCAAGTGCCGATCTTTTCATGACATCTCATCCTCTCTATGTTTATCCATATTTTTTTTTCGTAGTGGATTGTCCTAAAAGGGAAAAATGAATGACCTAGTGGTGACAATGAGTCACTGGCCAATATGCCTTCCAGTGACAGTGAGGCAACAAGAAGCACAGAATGGGATAAGAAGTAGATGATTGTCCACCTGCGCATACCAACTGTCAGATGGCAGCCTGCCAAATGGGCAGGTGTTCTAGTATTTTGCTTCACACACAGTTGGTGTTGAACAAATGTTCAGTAACTGCTTTACATTTATACTCTGCAATAGTGAAATAATGTTTTAAACAACAAAAATATGTCATCCACAGCCTTGGGAGGCAGGGGGTTCCTCAGCCCTGGAGGTCTTGAGGCAGAAACAGGTGCAAATGTCCCTGGGACGCAGTTGGAGCTGAATGTCTCAGAGGCCCCTTTTAGCTGTCGGATTCTGTGATTCTGCAAGGCAGTGATCAAACATCTCAACATTCTCATTGCTCTTTCCTTATTTTTTTTTTCTCCTTTCTTCCTCCTCCCTCCCCCCAAATGCTTTCCTGACAGTGGTCTTTGTTCCTTGATCTTCACACTGAGGCCAGTAGGGGCGGTACCACCTTGTGTCTCAGGTACCCCTGTCAAAGCTGGAAGGAGCAAAAGAACCTTCTTGGGCAGAGAAGTCAATGGCTCCAATTTGCCCACTTGCAATGAGTCCTGTTCTTTTCCTTCAAATCTGTCCCAAGCAATCATCACATACCTTACTCTTCCTGGTACCTCTCGATTCTATTTTTGGAGTGAATCTTTTCTCTTGCTTTCCCCTATACAAACACTAATGCATTACATGATCATCTCCACCGCAGCATAAACTGATCTTCAGGGCCTTGCCTTCAATCAATAAACAAACATTTATTAAGATCCTACTTGGGGCAGCTAAGTCATGCAGTGGGTAGAGTGCAGGGCCTGGTAAAAAAGATCTGAATTCAAATCTGGCCTTAGACACTTACCAGCTGTGTGACCCTGGGCAAGTCATTTAACCCTGTCTGCCTCAGTTTCCTCATCTGTAAAATGAGCTGAAGGAAATAGCAAACTGCTCTAGTATCTTGGCCAAGACAATCCCAAATAGGGCTATGAAGGGTTGGACACAACTGGAAAATGACTAAGCCACAGCAACAAAAAATCCCTACTACCTGCCAGTCACTGGACTAAGACCTAGGGATGCAACAAGAGGCAAAAGCTAGGCCTTGTCCTCAAGACATACAAAGAGGAGACAAGATGCAAACAAACAAGTTATAGACATGATGAGCAGGAAATAATTAACAGAAGGAGGGCACTGGAGTTAAGAGGATTTGGGGAAAGCTTCCAGTAAAAAAATGGGATGGTATTTGGGGCTTAAAGAAAGCCAGGGAGGTCGGTGGTCAGAGCAGAGGAGAGGGCTCCAGGCAGGGGGGCAGCCAGAGAGAATGCCCTGATATGTTCGTGAAATAGCCGGGAGGCCAGTGTCATGGCCTTGTTTCCACGAATCTGGTCTCTGCTTTTGCCAAATGATAGAAGGTTGGACTTGGAGTGGGGAAGAGTGAAGTTCGAACCCTTCTTCACACACTTACTACTTTTGTGATGCTGGGCAAGTCACTTAATTTGTCTGAGCCTTAGTTTCCTCACCTATAAAACAGGAATAAATGTAGCACCCACCTCCCAGGGTCTTTATATGGATCAAATGAAATAACGTATGTAAAGTGCTTTATAAATCTTAAAGCACCATATAGATGTTAGCTATTGTTATTACTAGTGTTTTCTGGAACCTGTTTTGGGGAGTTTGGTTTCAATCTTTACTTATCCCAAGCCTTTGGCAGTCTGAAAAGCCAGGTGGCGAAGTAGAAAGAGTTCTGATCAGGGTGTCAGGAGATTATAGGACCATAGTATCATAGATCTCGAGATGGAAGGTGTCTCAGAGGAAAATCTAGGCCAATTCCCTCAATTTACAAATTAGGAAATACACCAAAAGTGATTAAGTGACTTGCATGAAGTCACATAGGGAAGAAGCAACAGGACTGAGATCTGAATGACAGCTGAGAAGTGTTACAGCAGAATTTCAGGAAGGAGGCCTGGACAAAGCATGGGCATGGGAAACAGGCCTTCAACCACCTCTGGATGTTTGTGCTCTTTGTAATCGGAATCCCCACGAAATGTGGCTGCACACCTTAGTCCCTCCACTCAACAAGACTTGGGAGACAGGTTCATAGCGTCACAGACTGAGAGTCAGGAGGGACCTGAGAGGTCTATCCCAACATTCTCCCTTTCACTTTGAGACACTGAGGCCAAGAGATGTTGAATGACTTGCTTGTAGCCACATAGGCAATTGCAGGTACGTCTGATACAAAATGCAACATTCCTTCCCTTGTGCCATTTTTTTTGGTGAGGTGATTTGGGGTTAAGTGACTTGTCCAGGGTCACACAGCTAGCAAGTGTGAAGTGTCTGAGGCTGGATTTGAACTCAGGTCCTCCTGACTCCAAGGCCAGAGTTCTATTCACTGGGCCACCTAGATGCCCTGCTTTTTGCCATTTTCAAATTGAATGTGGCTGTTTGGAGAAAAAATAATGAATTGACATCATAGCACTTTTCAGTTGTTTCAGTTGTGTTCGACTCTTTGTGACCCCATTTGGCGTTTTCTTGGCAAAGATGCTGGAATGGTTTGTCATTTACTTCTCCAGATCATTTTACAGATGAGGAAACTGAAGCAAACAGGGTTAAGTGACTTGTCCAGGATCACACAAGTAGTAAGTGTCTAAGGCTGGATTTGAACTCAGGACGATGGGTCTTCCTGACTTCAAGCCTGAGGCTCTATCTGCTGTGCCACCGAGCTGCACAAAAACGATGACGTGTGTTCCTAAATATTGAAGGCAAGTTTTCTCACAAAGGTCCTCATCAGACACTGATACTGTAATTAGGAAAGCTGCCACTTTCATGAGAAAGGGCTTCCCCTAATTTTGTCACTGAGATAACAAGAAAGTTCCCTTTTTATTTTTGGTCTCCAGCTCCACAGAACTAACATAGGTTACACTGAAACCCTGAAGAGTTTTATTCTCATCTCTCCTCATATCACAAATCAGGCTGAAATGATTTTCGAATTCTGTGTAATAAGCCAGAGCTCATGCCCTTGTCCTTTGGACGGAGCAGAGGGAGGCAAAGTAGAGATGACCATGGTAGGGGAAGGGGCAGCTCAGGCTCTTGGACGATGGAAAGGCTCTTAGAGCCAAAGGCTCAGTGTTGGAAAGGGAAAACATAAAGACCCATTATTGGCAGCCCAGATTCATCTAATGGAGAAAGGGCCCCACCCCCAAGGGCTTAGCAAGAACTTTGGAACAACTGCTTTGAGGAAGGAAACCCTGGTCTCCCAGATTATCTCAAGCAGAAGTCCAGAAACTGTCCTTCCACTAAAACCCAGGATTTGGTTTAAACCTCCTTAGGAAAATGAAAGCCTGGGCCGACTCAGGCAGTGCTTCTGCACAGTTGAGTCACTCTGAATCATACCAGAGATTTCTGCTCACGAGGCTGTCTCGTTGTTCATTTCCTATAAACTAAATTGCTGAAGATATATTTAGAAACTATTTCATTACATTGTATTCAAGGGCATCGAAGCATAAAAGGCAGTTATGAAAATGTACAGTTGAAAGCTGCTTCCCCCTGAGAGCCAGTCCAAAGTCCACGGAGTCCCCAATTGGCAGCTGTCTACGACTGCCAGGAATGACATCACCCCATAAAGACACAGTCTGATGGGAGGATTTATTGGTGGAATCCCTATGACCTCATGCTGACCAATAAAAGGAGAACACAGAGTGTTCTGATATGAATGCAGGTATTTTATGGTAAAGGAAAGAAACGTGGAGCTTGATTGGAGAGAAGAGGCAAGCCTTTCGGGCATGGGCTTTTGGGTGACTTTTTTTTGGCAGAACACAGGAGATCTTCTTATACATTATTCATACAGTTCTAATGGAAAATCATTTTATAAAAATGAATTAATAATGTAGCACAATGGAATGTGTGGTTATTGTATAAATAAAAATCATAAATGAAGCAGGGTACCAAGCTAGAGCAGGGTCAGCAATTCCATTCCATCCAGTCTTACAAATATTTTTCAACATTTTCTATTGTGCTAAGCACGGGGGATCTAATTCCCAGAACAAGCTGGTCCCTGCACTCAAGAAGCTTATACTCTATAGGGGGAAGGTATAGAATGTGTGCCCAAGTCCAGTTCAAGAGGTAGAATATTTGAGTACCTGGGCAGTCATCAGGAGAGGTCTTGTATAAAAGATGGCACATGAAATGAGCTTTCCAAGAAAGTAGGAATTCCACTGGTCAGAAGAGGAAAGGGAATGGATTTCAGACATGCAGAAGGGAAGGAGAGTAAACATTGACACAGCACCTACTATGGCTATGCTGTGTCAAGTACTTTCCAAACATGATGTCATTTAGTCATGGCATATAAATGTGGCCTGTGCTAAGGAAAAGGGAAAATTAAAACAGCCACATGCAGGGTCAGCTACCAGGCCAGGAAGACCCTGCTCACATGGCACCTTGGTCATTGACCATCTGAGTCATCTCCATCTGCCAATGATAAAGTGAATTGAATGTTTGAAGAATTCACAGTGACTGTTATCTTGACTTAAAAACTGGTGGCATTAAAACCTTTAACTTTGTGTGTTAACTTTTATTGTTTTAAGGTTTAAGTCAATCAAGTCAATACTAGCTAATGTTTATCTTACACCTTCTTTTGTGTCAGGCATTGTGCTGAGTGCTTGGCAAATATGATCTCCTCACAGCGACCCTGAGAGTTAGGTGCTGTTATCCTCCTCATCTGATAGATGAAGAAACTGAAGCAACCAGAATTTCAGTGACTTGCTCAGAGTCACACAGCTAGTTAAGTTTTGAGGCTGGATTTAAACTCGTCTTCCTGATTCCAGACCTGATATTCCATCCACTGAGTCACCTAGGGACACCCAAGGGAAGCTGTGAATATTGTTGGGAGAAGTCCCGGATTCCTCTGTTGTAATCCCCCTGATCCTGCCTGGCTGAGTGCAGGCCCTTTGTAAGTCTTAATGCCTTATGTGGAAGGGAATTAGGCTACTATTCCTACTTCTCGTCCTTATCTGTCATTGCTTAGCTTTTAGAAGAGAAGACTTTGGGGAAAGGGATGGGGCTTAAAGGGGAATTCCAATATTTGTAGGGTTTTATCATGAGTTTTCTCTTTATACAACTTTCCAGCTCGAATGTGAGGCATTTTGTTCTCTTTATTTTATTTTCCTATTTAATGGTGCCAGCCTCTAAATCCTGACATAGTTTAGGCTTGAGTTGATTTGGCAGTGGCATGAAAAGTATCTTGGAGCAGAAGGAGACTGAAAGGAGAAAGATGGGTTAGGAGGCTATGGCACTATTCCTGGCAGATGGCATGAGGCTGTGGGCAAGGGTGATCCTGGTCCTGGTCCCAGATATGGGGGAGGGAGAGAGAGGAGAGAGAGAGAGAGAGAGAGAGAGAGAGAGAGAGAGAGAGAGAGAGAGAGAGAGAGAAGAGAGAGAGAGAGAGAAAGAGAGAAAGAAAGAAGAAAGAAAGAAAGAAAGAAAGAAAGAAAGAAAGAAAGAAAGAAAGAAAGAAAGAAAGAAAGAAAGAAAGAAAGAAAGAAAGAAAGAAAGAAAGAAAAAAAGAATAAGCAATTCCACAAGACTTGGTAAGCAATTGGATATGCCTGTATGCATGGTGATGCTACTGGAAAAAAAAAAGTGGAGTCAGAAGGAACACATTTTAAAAGGAAAACGAGAAGTGTGGTTTGATCCACAGTTGACTTGAAGCTGCTAGTGGGAGATTCTGGAACAGATGCTCTGGAGGAGTTGGGAGCGTGAGTACGAATCTTAGGAGAAAGGCCAGGATTGAGGATAAAGTCTTTGGAATCAACTGTGTTGAGTGAAGAGATGAAAACCTCCAGTGTCCCTCTATTTAAAACCTTGTCAAGTCAAATTCCTCTGCCTGACTTTTAAGGATCTCCATAATCGTTTATTCTTCTCCAATTATCCTTTTTTCTAGTAAGTACTGGGCAGCTAGATGGTGCAATGGATAAAGCTTTGGGCCTAAGGTCAGGAAGAGCTGACTTCAAAGATGGCCTCAGAGATTCATTAACTGGGGCAAGTCACTTAATCTTTGCTTGCTTCACTTTTCTCCCAGGGTTGTTATGAGGCCTAAATGAGATAATATATTCAAAGTGCTGTACAAAACTTAAATTATGAATTATGATCTCTCTCTCTCTCTCTCTCTCTCTCTCTCTCTCTCTCTCTCTCTCTCTCTATATATATATATATATATATATATATATATATATATATGTATGCAGACACATATATTCTATCAGTTATAGAAATGGTAGCAATGATGATACTGATAATGATGGTGATGGCATTCTCTTCCTTCCCCTCACTGTCCTGGTCAGCCTTCTTTACTGCTCCCTAGACTGACAACAGTCCACAACGTGGCAGCTGGAAGTGAAGAGAGGCCTTTTAGCATGGACTGATCAGGCAGAGCCCAGCAGAATTACTGTCATCTTCGACCTGGCTACGATCCCTCTCAATTCAGCCTATGGTTGCACAGGCTTTTCTGGATGTCATGGGAAGATGATGGGTCGTCACATGGACGTACTAAACAGGCAGCTAACACTTATGCATCCTTGCTGAAGTCTAGTGTTCTGGAAGGATAGAAGCCATGATCCCTGCCAACCAAGACCTTCTCCTTAAATTGGGAATGCAAAATAGAAATAGAAAAGAGCTCTTGATATCTAAAACAGAAATGACTGAAAATTAATATTGTGCCAAGAATGTAATATCCTTTGATTCAAATATTTGATTTCACAATACAATTTAGAATAAAAATCAGACAAAATTAAATAGGCAAACATTAAGAAGTCTGATTTAGCAGTACTAAATTATTGATAAAGTGCTATTTCAAGTTAAATCATTTTGATTTTCTTCTTGATGGGTCAGTAGAATTGATTAAAACTGACTATTGCATGATAACAAAATGTGTGACAATGCATGACCCATCTCTGAAATCAAACTTTAGCCTCTCCTTCAGATGGAGGGCGCTTTGGACGGTTTTAGGTACCACATATCAGGAAAGACATTGAGATGCTGGGGATGTTTGAGAAGAGTGACCAAGTGATGGACTAGAGACCATGCTATGTGAGGATAGGCTGAAGTTATTGGCTAATTTAGATTAGAAAGGAAAAGACTGAAGGTGGTTATGAAAGATACACACTCCCACAATATTTGAGAGGGTCCACATGCCACTCAGAACTTCTGTTCTCTAGGTTAACCATCCTACGTTTCTTATATGTATATGTGTGTCACTTATATGTATATAATTTAGTAACATGCTTTGTGTATGTACATATAATAGGGGTCTGCTGGCCTCTGGCCATTGCTTCGGGGAAGAGCAGTAAAAAGGAAGGGAATCAATCCTTCATCATTAGCCCCTCCACCAGCCTATCACCAAGTCAGGGCCTTTTGCCAATAGAGGAGGGAGGGAGAGAACCACAACATTTATTAAGCATCTAAAGGCAGCTGCCCTTGACCTGGAATCAGGAAGACGAGTTCAAATCTGACCTCAAATACTTACTAACTGTGTGACCCTGGGCAAGTCACTTAACCTCCGTCTGCTTCAGTTTGCTCAATTATAAAATGGGGACAATAATAGCTCCTGCTTCCCAGTGTTGTATCAAATGAGATCATACTTGTAAAGGTCTTAACATAATGCCTGACATGTAGTACAGTTTGATAAATTATAATCTATTCTGGGAGACCTAAGTTAGAGAAAATAATAAAGCAGGTGGCACAGTGAATGGAGCGCTGGACCTGGAGTCAGGGAGACTCCTATTTGTGAGTTCAAAAGTGGCCTCTGACACTTATTAGCTGTGTGACCCTGGGCACTTAACACTATCTGCCTCAGTTTTCTCATCTGTAAAATGAGCTGGAGAAGGGAATGGCAAACCATTCCAGCATCTTTGCCATGAAACCTCAAAAGGCATCAGGAAGAGTCAGACATAACTGAAAAGAAACTGAACCACAACAAGAAGACTTCAACGTTCCAAGGACCTTGAGCATGAATCGGTGTTGTGCTGGACCTGGAGATACAAAGCTCTGGATTCAAATCCTAACTCAGCAATCACTCATTGTGTGACTATGGACCAGACCCATCAGCTCTTTAAACCTGTCTCTTTCTCTGTTGTCAGAGGCTCTACGGAGATCTTGTTTGTGAACCTTGAAGAGCCATTATCGGTGATTTCTTGCCTGTGGGGACTACCTCTGCAGGTGCAGTTTATCACCCTTCTCTATCTGAGCGGGAGTCAGCATGGGTCAAATAAACTCATCCCCCTATAGCAGTTCGCGTCTCTTGATAAGCCTCAGCTCTTGTCTGAGCTGGTGGTGAGTCCATCATTGTGGCCACACAAAAACCCTTCCTAGATTCCTCGTCCTCCTAGATTTGACATTCTGTTGTCCCAGCAAGCATTCCCATGACTTTCCAGACAGAAACCCGCCTGCCTGGACACTTTTTCCCAATACTGTTCTCTCTTCCTAGTGAGATCTAAGTTATATAACAGAAATCTTTAATTTCCAGCACTTAGCTTGATGCCTAACACAGAGTAAATGCTTTCTTTTCCCCCTTTCGTTCATTTAAGAACTTGTCACCTCTATTCCGTGATGACGCAGGCAAGGGAGGTGTGGATTCTGGTCCTGTTGTAGCCACAGGCACTGCTAATATCACTTTGAAGTCTTGGCTTCTACCCTCAAGGCAAGACATAATGAATCCCTAAGGATTTACACAAACTGTAGTTGTTCTAGGAATTCCACGGGAATAAAAGAAAAAGATCATTTCAGACAGAGTGACTAAGGAAGGCTTTATAGACAGCTTGAGTTTGAGATAAAGGATGGGTAAGCCTTGGTTAAGTGGGGCTCAGACAGAATGGCATGTACACAGTGAAAAGAGCAAAATGTGTCAACGTGCGAAAGCTTTGGGGCAAGAGTAGAAGCCTAATGAATTAACAAGGTTGGCTAAAGAGTACAGACACAGCATGGTGCGCTGGAAAGACTAGTTAATCAATCCAGATTGAATCCATCCTCCACCAGTTGTTTGGGGCAAAGAGGAATCTCTTTTTAGACATGCTGAATTCGGAGAAATAGAACATTGCAGTGGAAATGTGTACCAGGGAGTTGGAAACATGGGGCAGCATCACCGACAAGTGGCTAGCAGTGACCTGAAGAGAGATAATCGCTAAAGCCAAGAGAGTAGGAGAGATCTCCAAGTCAGAGACCAAAAAAGATACCAGGAAGGGGGCTGAGGAGAGAAACCCAGAGACACCCACCTGACAAGGTGGTCAGAAAGGTAGGAGGAAAACCAGGTTAGACACAGCACCATGTAAACGAAGGCAGGAACATGTCAAAAGGAGTCTTACAAAATAGATTAAAATGCTGCAGAAAGTTGAGGAAACTGAAATACTAAGGAAAGGCCCCAACATTTCCACAAGTTTGTCCTCTTTAGCTAAAGACATGGAGTAAGATGATGCTTTTCATTTTGTCATTCAGTAAGTCAATCTGGAGGCTTCCAAGGGGGAAGGCGGCCAAGAGATGTTTGTATTGTCCCTGCGACACTTGGAGGGATTTTCTGTGCATTATTTTAAAAATCCAGGTGCACATATTTCTGTATGTACCCCAACGTGGCTTTTCTTCTTTAACAATAGATCTGCATTTCTATTCTGATCTCTTCAAGCCTTTAAAACAAGGTCACATAAACAGTCCTGGGCAGCTGCCTCTCACATCTGATTGACCAAGCCTCAGACCTAGAAGTGGATCTTTCTCTTTTGCAGCTGGTTACAATTTCCCTAAACCCTCTCCTCATCTGGTCTTTCAAAGCCTAATGTTTTGTAAGCACCAATTGATTTGTGCCAGGCATTGGTATTAGTGTAGAATAAATACATGAGAAAATGTTAACTAATTACTATCGACCCAAAAGAAGGCTTTGGGTTGGAACCAGGAAAAGCAATTGTTGGTAGGTAGAAAGAGAGGGCCCAAAAGGTCTTCTATCCATTCAATCTCACTGTATGCACATTTGATGTATTTCATGGACTCAGGGAGTTAGAGGTAGAAGGGAACTTTGCGGTGATTCTGTCTGACTCTGTCATTTAAAAATGATAAACTCAGGTCCAAAGAAGGGAAGCCATGTGCCCAGCTCACCCTGTTCTTCAAGAGCAGAGGATAGGCTCCTGACCTTACACCAGCTCTTTCCCCTAGACTCCTCCAGTTTTCTTTATACAGTCTTGAAACAGAGCATGTTTAACTACATTATGAAGTTAAAAAAAAAAGCCAGAAAAAATTGTGGGGTATACAAAGCTGAGAAGACAATTTTAGTTACCTGCTTTCAAGCTCTTGCCTGCTTGTTTTTGAATGCCTTGCTGGGCTTTGACAAGGAACACAAGTCATTTCGGTAGGCAGGATTTTCCCATGGTGGTGGTGGGAGGGGGTGGCTTCAACCTTCTCCTTTTGGGAGAGGCTAGATCATTGTTTTCATTCATAGTGGTACAGATTTTGCCCCTAGCTCTTCACAGAACACCTGCATGAACAAATGGGGATGGTCTGCATGTCTTCAGGATAATACAACAATGAGTTGAAGGGAGAAATGGGCCATTCTTACTCTTCGTATCATGTAGACCAGAGAGATGACCTCTCAAACATCACCAGGACAGCCCAACACAAACATATTACTTTGTTTCAACGATTTTACAAATAAAATCATTTAGCGATTCTCAGGATCATATGTCTACTGGTAGATGGGAAATTAGACCCCATCTAGTTCAATACTCATTTTACAGATGAGGAAACTGAGGCCCAGAGTGGTTGTCCATTTGCCCAAGGTCACTCATAGCGAAGTTGGGAGCTGAACTCAGCTCTCCTGGCTCCAAATTCAGTGTCATTTTCTCTAGAGGATTTACTGCCTTATTTTAATTTAATTGAGTTGTCAAGTGAGTAAGCAATATATGTGAGGCACAGGCCAGGTGCTGGGGATACCAGAAAATCACTGGGAAAACCGCCCCTTCCCCTCCTGGAAGACTTTATCCTGAGGAAATTAAGAAGTGAAGGTGGGAGAGGAGCCTTGTAGAGAAATGCGAAGATGATGGAGCTAGCTCCTGAACAGAGCTACAGGGCATTGGCTCAAGGGCATCCGTGGAGAGAAAATCTTTGGCCAATTACAGACCATCTCCTTTGAGATTCAAGCAAAGAAGATGGCTTGGGAAGACAGATTTTGAGATTTGAATTGAGATTAGCAAACTCATGATGAAGGGGCTCAACCTTGATTAATGAATGATCTTTGCGGGCTATAATGTTCAGTAATTTTAGGGAACAAAAGATGGTCTTCTGTGGATATAGAAATCACTCTTTTCATAGTGGGCTGAAGAGTTCTTTGAAGCTAAGGCACTGCAAGGGTACTGGGCCAGGATGTGCCCTCAGAGCTTAGGGAGAAAATGATAGGTCATCTCCTCTGCTGGTCTCTGATTCCTTTCATTAATACGTGTATGTTCTTCTTTTCATTTCTTTCCACAACGTTAGGCAGAACCCTATTTATAAGTTCCCCTTAAAAAGGAATCTTCTTTAGATAATCCCACAACACACTGCTTCTGTGTGTGTGTCATTCTCATCAATCCTCATGCCTTCTTGAGGAGGATCAAATGTAGCTGTATTCCAAGAATCCTCCGTCTTCACCAAAAAATGTCTACAATCCTATTAGACTATTTGGAAAAGCAAAAGTGATAGTTTAAATGATTCACAGACAAAAAGACTTTAGGTTTATCCAGTGCTATATATTTTTCTGTTCTCTCTTCCCATACCATCCTGCCTCTAAGAAGAGAGAGAATAAATAATGAGTCAATATTTCTGTAGCAGTGTATAGCTCAGCAATTTCAAGAAGGAAATATGATATTTTAACTCCTCAATGTTTCCCTATTTATTTTTTAGATGGAGAAATTTAGCCCCAGAGGGGTCAGGTGACTTGCTCTGGCCTCTGAGGGCTGGTCAGTGTCCAAAGCAGCAGACTGCAGTCTTCCTGCCTCCAAGACCATCATCGAATGCACCTAGTCACACTGCTTATCCCAAAACCACATTCTTTCACCCACGTTGGTCTTTCCCTCTGTTTCTCCCTCTGAAGAGATTTTACTTATAGTTTTGTACTGGATAGCAAGTGCAGGTTGGGAATGACACATCAAAATACTAGAAACAAAACAAAATATTTTAGAAAATGATAACATTGAATAATTATTGTTTATTCCCAAAGTTTATACTGGATAAAAAGTAAATGTAAATATAGGAGGCTAAAGTTAAGAGATGCAGACTTTGGAAGGAAGAAGTTGGAAAGATATTTGAAGGAATTTCCAAGAGTTTTAGAGACTTTTGGCATTGAATGAATGAATTAAAATGTATGTATTCACCACCTACTATGTGCCAGGCCCTATGCTAATTAATAAAGATACACAGGGAAAAAATGGGGGAGAGAAGACAGCCCTTTCCTCCAAGGAATTCATATTCTAATAGGAGCGACAATACACATGTGGTAGTGGTGGCCAGGGAAAGGATTGACATAGGAAAGTCAACTCTATGTCTTTTCCACCATTCGGAATAACGGTAGGATGGCAATATTAATTACTGATTACTGAGCTTGTAGCATGAAGACAAGACAATGGGTTGCTCTGCTGGTCTGAGCTGGGCTGTATAATTCTAGTTGAGAGTAGATAGGTAATATTAATTGATTTACCTAGTCAATTCAGTCTGAAAAGTTCATGCTTAATGGCTTAACTCTCACTATCCTCCCTTTTCCCCCAGTACTAGAGACATTTGTTTCTGGCATCCTTTCCAGGTGTGTGGGACAGTGACCACCGAAATCAAGAGTTTGGAGTCTGAATCAGAGATCAGAAAAGGTCTTTATTCTTTCTCATGAGAAAGGGCACAGCCCTTGTGGCTGCTCAAACAAGGGCAGCCAGGGCAGTGCAAAGTCTATTAGTGGGGAGCAAAGTTTTACAGCCTTATTGCATGCCCCCTCCCACTCTCTTACCTCTTTCCCGCATTGGCTGTGTACTCAAGGCGTATAATCTAAATGCGGCAACTAACACCCAACAGAAGCAAATAGACTCATATTTGGGAACTACATGTACGGGTTCGCCAGGAAGGGGGAGCGACCAGGAACTGCCTGTGCTGAGGTCGATTTTTGAGAAAGGTGAAACTCAACTCAGGGGCTTAGGCCTGAGGCAACTGCACTTTGGGCCATCTCTCACACAGGGCTGATCTAGGTGGGAAGAAGGAGGGCATGGAAGAGCAGATAACGAAGCAGTTAGATCTATTTAGGAGAGATAGAGATGCATTCAAAGGTAGGCAGAACTACCTGGCTTAAACTGTTCCTTAAAAGGACCAGGTTTTCGATCAGTCCTTCTTGGCATTGTGTTGGTGAAATGTTTCAAGTAAAGATCTGTTGCCCGCGTGAACGGCAAGCACTCAAGCAGTCTCCCTGGGCTTGGGGTGTACTCTAAATCTGCAGTACCCCAGCAAGCCGTGGATGGGGAATTGAGTCAAAGGCTTTGTGATAACCGATGAAGGTGCTTTAAAGGCGGCAGCAATTAGCAGGACTTGGTCTGCAATTACCTGGTCAATAATGAGTTTCTCTTCATGCCCCTGAGGGCTCTTCAAACACACCTCTTGGTTCTCAGCCAATTGTGCTGTTTCTCGCAAATGCTCTAGCTCTTATAAAGACTGGCTGATAGAAAAGTAACACGTTCAGGGCCACAATTTGCCTGCTACACTTTTGCCTTGTCTGACGTCCATTATCATCATTCCTGCCTAGAACTGAGTAGGACTTTGAAGTTCCACAGAGAGATGTACAAGAGATGGCATGGATCACTAGATTTACATGGATGACAAAAACAGATTATATGATTCCAATAATTTTTTATTCAATTAAATATCAATAATTTCATATTACATTAAAAAAAAAAGTCACTTCTCTCTCCCTCCTCCGCAGTCGGAACACTATTAAACACCTTAGCCTATCTGAATCTCGCGAGACATGAGACTATGAGGCTGGTGTGTGATAACGAAATGCCACTGTGACTTTTGGGACATCCTGTATATATGTGTGTTTATACATGTATGCGTGCGCATATTTATAGTTGCTTATCCTTCTGTGGTCCATAATTCATCCATTCATCCATGCATTCATTTGTTCATCCATGCATTTCATTTCTGCACGGCCTCATGCATGCATTCTGCCCTTCGTCAGGGACCAGAACGCCTCCGCTCCCTCGTGCACTCCTGAGCCCGGACCCTCCTCTGCAGGCAGGGAGGGGCGGGTGGTCCTGAGGTGTGCGACCGCCATCTTGATGAGGATCTCAGCCATGCTGCTGGCCTTGGGGCTTAGGGGCTCCAGGCTGTATTGGAGGGTCTGTCCTCCCAGCCTCACCTACCTGGCTTCCTAGCAGCCAGTCACTGGCCATGGAGCCGCAGGTGAGGGTGGTCAGGGTCAGGGTCAAAGTCAAGGCTGCCTGGTCTCTTCCTCCCCTCCCCTCACGAGGCCGCCTGTCTATCCAGCGCTTCCTTTGGGCCTCCTGGGCCCCTGGACTGCTCAGAGCTGGCCTCAAGGGAGGCAGGCCGCCCTCCTGAGACCCCCCATCTGACAGGAGAGTGAGGAGGGCCCCTCCCCCCAGCGCACTAGGATAACCTGCAGCCCCATGTAGGAGAAGAAGAGGACAGGAGTCACCCAGGACAGGCAGGAGGCACAGCCTGGGCTGCGATCTGCACCACGGGAGGGTATGGCCACATGCTTCAGAGCGGTGACACATAGGAGTATCTCAGCTGGAGGACCGTGGACCAAGGGGACTTCTTATCTGCAGCAGACTACCAGGAATGGAATCAGCTCAGTTCTGAGCAGGGTAACCCGAAGGAAATTTGGGGAGGACTGTCCTTGCATGAGTCCCGCAAGAGACGTTGAGTGACCAGCCTGCCCACTTCAATCAACAAACGAATTTCCTGCCTTGGGCCAACTGTGCAAATTCTATCTGCATTCAGTTATTGAATTAAAATGGTGTTACAGTGGGCTTGAAGCAACAGCAAGGAAAACAGCTAACATTTATAGCACCTACTAGAATAGTAACGTGAAGGTTTATAGCATCTACTAAAATAATAACATCAACACCTAATATTCATAATACCTATTAGAGTAATGAGAACTAACCTTTATAGCACCTTTATGTTGTGATAGAATAATACCAACCACTAACATTTATAGCACCTACTAGAGTAATAATATTTATGGCTCCTAGTAGGATAATGATATCAACACCAATTAATATATAGCACTTACTAGAATAATATCAACAACGAGTATTTACTGCACCTATTAGACTAATAATTAACCTTTCTAGCACCTACTAGAATAATATCAATAACTGATGTTTATAGTGCCTACTGGAATATTAGTAACTAACAACACTTACTAGAATAATAATAATAATAATATGGACAACAGGTAGTATTTATAGTACCTATTAGGATAATAATAACATCAACAATAACTAATATATGTAACACCTACTATGGGCCAGGGATTGTGCTAAACACTTGTCAAATATTCTCTTATTTGATCCTCAAATAATCCTGGGGAGGTAGGTACTATAGTTATCCCCATTTTACAGATGAGGAAACTGAGGCAAGCAGAGGTTATTGTTGTCGTTCGTCCTTCATTTTCAAAGTGGAGTAGTGGAGATGTCTTGCCTCACGTGTGACTTGGCTTGAAGTGAGGCAAAGCCACACAAAGTCTTCAGCCTCACTCTGTCTTCCAGAGTCAGTGGAGTCTAGCGGCAGGACAAAACTCAAGACCATTGGGAATGGCCCAGAATAGAGCGGGTGACCTTTATGTCTTCACTGTCTGACCATGCTCTCAGCGCTCCACAACACCTGCTTCTGCCTCCTCGATGGCCTTTGGAAGGATTTCTTCCCATCCGTCCATTCCACCAGGGGAAGTCTTCACATGCTTAGGGAAGACACCCCCTACACCAACGGATTTGAGATGCGTCACTTACCTTCAACCTGGTTTAGTCCATCTCTGAGACAGTTTTACTGGGGAGTGACTACCGAGAAGCTGCAGCTTCTTGGAGCCCCAGGTGAGAGTTGGGTGAATCAGAAGGACACCAAGTGTGGGTGAGCAGCCCTCACACCAGAGGCACTGGGCCTCCCTGAACATTCCATACATCCCAGCAGGCAGAGGTTAAATGACTTGCCCAAGATCACAGCATCAACAATTAGGTAAATAAAGGAGAACTTTTTTTTTTATGGAAATATCAGGGATATACAGAAGCGAAAAACAACAAGAACAAAAAAAACCCCACGTAGCAAGTAGACCTTTGGCACCTACATCCCCCTCTTTTAGAAGGTTTAATGTACATAAAGAAATTTATAAAACTTAAAATGCTATATAAATGCTAGTATTATCATTATTATTATTACTATTATTACTTCATTATCATCATCAGCATCCACAGGAGAAGGGTGGATTAGACTGTTGGTGACCCAACCCTAAATGAGGCTACATCTGATAGTGACAGGAGGTAGGGAGTGAGATAAATTTCCAGCAGGTAAATTTTTAGTCTGAGAGATGTTTTTCTTCTACTCTCCAACAACCATTTAACATTTTTATTTCCTTTGCCTGCTTCTTAAATGAGCCTTTGCCTTAAGACTCACAGGCGTGCAGCTTAATGGATTCCCACCGTCTCTGAATAAATCAATGTGTGGCTTCCCCCAGGACACTGGAGAGATGAAAGCGGCCATCAGGGGCTGCAGCATTTGACTAACAGGGACTTGGAGGAAGAAGGAGCAGAGGTTACTTTTTAGTTTTTGTCCAGATCTGAGATTTTTCAGTTGGAAATTCCAATATAGAAAGTCTCTCCACTGATATGGATAAGCAATCTCTCTGCACTTTATAATCTTAGAGAAAGGCCTGAGACACTGAGTAGTTGAGTGACCTAGAGGGGTCACGTGATATGTATCGGAAATAGGACTAGAACCCAGGTTTCCTAGCTTCCAGACCAACCACTATGCCCTATTGCTTCTTGTGAAGGATAGCATCCCTGGAATGGCTGAAGGGCCAGTGAGATGGGCCATTCATTACGTGAGACCAGGGGGTGACTCGCATGCCAGATGGTTATCCAGATAGCTTTGTAAAGACCTGGTGCAGGGAATCTTAACCTCTTGTGTGTCCTGGACCCCTTGACCATCCTGTTGAAGCCCATGGACTCCTCAGAATTATGTTTTTAAATGCATAAAATAAAATTACAAAAGAAACCAATTATGCATATTGAAACAAAGATGCAGTTTTCCTTCCCACCCAAGTTCATGGACACCCTGAAATCCATCTATACACTATAGGTGTATAGATGACCTGGAGAAAGTCCCATGGAATAATGAGTGAATTCTCTAGTGGACACCATGAAGAGGACCTGGGCATGCGTTGTCCAGAATGAGAAGCTGAAGAAGGGCTGTGATCTGCACCCTTGGACAGAGGCCAAGGGACCAGCTCCTGGATGCACCAAGGAAGAAGTTTCTTTTCAGAATGAGCTGTCCAATCAAAGGCCGTGGATCCATGAAACCTAAGGAAGCATCTTGGGTGGGTCAGTCAAACAGTAGTAGGGGATCTCAGTGCCTTTGGTAAGGTAAGACTCCACCTCTGCCTCTTCCCTCCTAGGAAACCTAACAGGCCGTTAGTCCTTTTATTGCCAGAGGACGCGCTGTCCTTGGAGCTGATGCTGTTTGTCAGCTGAAATGAGTCACCAGGTTCTTCCGATGCGGCTGGGGTGAATGTTTATCTTTTCCTTTCAGTGGTTTTCTGAGTAAGTGACCAAATTTTTGATGAGTAAGAGAAACCAACATCCCAGAAACTGGCTATCGTACAGTTCAGGAAACCCCTGATGAGCTGGTGACCAAGGGATAAAGTTCTTACTTCCCAGCAGGATTTCTCAGAGTTGAGCTCAGGAACCTTTGTGGGCTTGGTCTAGACCCAGGAGAATTCCTGGTTTAGACCCTCCTTCCACCTATGAGGACTGGTGATTCCTCCTCTGCCCCTTCCAGACTCAGAAGGTTTGCTTGGCACAGGAGGGTGAATAACCTATCCAGTGTCACACAACTCTGTTGTTGTTATTATCCAGTGACACCCACCTCACACATAGCCAAGAAGTGAGCTACTGCACATGCTTCTATGACTCTAACTTTTGCATCATAAAGTAATCAATTTTAAAAAAATCAGTTTGTATTTCAGTGCTGTTGAATGGAAGCAAATCAAAAGCAGAGTTCTTTTTTGTATCTAGAAAATTTCCATTTCCATTTGAAAGATAAAAATCTAGAAGATTGTTAATGCTAAAAATTTCCTGAAGATGGCTTTACAGTGCACGGTGTCTGTGTAACCAGGTCACTCCCATTGGTTAAAAGCCTTCAGTAACTTCCTATTTTCTTTGGGATAAAATAAAAACTTACTGGTATGTCATTCAAGGCCTTCTACAAAGCTGACTCATTTCGCTTCCAGGGCTTACTTTATGTTAATCTCCTGCACAGACTCTATTTTCCATCCTAACTGGACTCCTGGGACTAAAGGTTCTGTCTCCCACTGCATGCATTTGCTTAAGCATCCCCCCAGGCCTGCCACACACACGCATTTTGTGAAACCTATCCTTGTCTCCTCCATGATTAACACTATTTTTCCTTAAATTGCTTTGCATTTATTTATCTGTGTATATGTTGTACCTTCTGGTCCCCTGGTAAACTGGATGCTTTATTGTTGTTCAGTCTTGTCTACCTCTGTGACCCTGTGGCCCATAACATACCAGTACTATCCATGGTGTTTTCTTAGCAAAGATACTAGGATTGGTTTACCATTTCCTTCTCCAGGGGCTTAAGGCAAACTTAAGTGATTTGCCCAAGGTCACACAGCTAGTAAATGTCTAAAGTCACATTTGAACTCAGGTCTTCTTGACTCCAGGCCCAGTGTGTTATCCACCGAACCTCTTAGTTATGTTTAGGGTAGAAGCTACTGTTTGAGCCTCATTGGCTGAGAGTGAATGTAAAATAGCAATTATATCTGCTTTGGCCAGAAATCCTGAGGGTCTTCCTCTCCCAGATGGATTTCTTTTCTTTTTTTGACTAGATAAAAGAGACCATTTTCTACCTTATTTCTTACCTAGCCTTAATCACTGGATGCACATTGCCTCAGTCAAACTGAACTCTGCTTAAAAAGGCCAAGGTCTCCTCCTGCAACTGAGGCCATCCCCAGTCGTCCTGATCTGCATCTGGCCACGGGGCCCCTTTGGCTCTGGAGGAGAGAGTGAGGCTGGTGACTTTGCACAGCCCTGCCTCACTTACATCCTGTTCACGTGCATGTCGTGACCTCACCTCCCTGAAGTTGTGGTCCTCCTTGAGAGCAAAGGACAAACAGCATCAGTCTGGCCTGGTGCAGTGGCTTACGTGGAGATCATTTACATCTCTCACATTTGTACCAGTTCTTACAGAGTTGGTACTTCAGAAATGTTTGAATTGAATTGGAATAATGTAAGATCATAGACTGAAACCTGGAAGAGAGCTGGGGCGTCTAGCCCAGAGGTATCAGGCACACAGTCCTCACTGTACACCACTTAAAGCAGATTAAAAATGTAGTTAGGAGAGATTTAACAAAGTAAAAATACAGTAAAAACATCACTCGTATTACATCTTCAGAGAGTCAGTGTGGGGCTGCCAGGCATCTTTATGCATGGACTAGTGGCCCCTTCTCTTAGAGTTGAAGACCAGCTGACCTAGCCCTAAGCTCTCCTTTTCATTAATGAGGAAACTGAGGAAGACATGTGACGTGAGTGACATACCAAAGGCATGCAGGTGGCAGGGGTGGGATTTCAGTATTGGTTCTTTCATTCCAATCTTCCTCTCTGTCTTCGGTTGTTACCTGTTATCTGATTTAACTTCTGGGTTTTCTCTCCAGTGAGTTGCGATCATTCAGTCCTCTCGTATTTATATCAGTTCTTGTTTTTAAATCTGTGCGACTATATTTTGCATGACTTCACAGGGATAATCAATGTCATGTGGCTCGCCTTCTCAGCCAATGGGGGAGGGGGAGAATTTGGAACTTAAAACTGAAAAAGAAAATAAAGTTCAAAATAAATTAATTGAAATGTTAAAATAATAAAGTTGTGACAATAATACAATCCCATAAGACCTTTATTTTCTCTCTTCTTGGTATCCTTTACATTTTACTCCATGTTAAAACCATTTAAAGAATGCTGAAATCGATTTGTGGGCCGCGTTTTGGGTACGTCTTTCTGTTGATGGGCAGGAGGGGGTGCCCAGTGTGTTCTGTGTCCTCAGGGTGGACATTAGCTCCTTGAGGGCAGAAATTGTTGGGTTTCTGTTTCAGTGTTCCCGGCGCAGTGTCTGGGACGTACACAGTAGGTGCTTCATAAATGTTCATTGATTTGAGGGGGGGAAAGGAAAGGTCACTACAAACAGGTCTTTGTATCCCTTGGTCTAATGTGCTGTAGCAATGATGAACTAAAGAATTACATTGCTGTATTTTTTTTTCTCTGCAGATTCTACAAAAAAAATCAAGGACGTCCTGGGAGAATTCCACGGCGACGGCGTGCTAGCAAAGTATAATCCTGAGGGGGTGAGGCCACTTTTGTCTTGTTTCATTCAGTGTGCTACAGTAACACTTGGGAAAGATGGGGCATTCCTTTTGTGTTCTAATTTCCGTGGACATTATGTCAATGTAATGTAAATGTATGTAAATTGAGCCATCAGGGTTGGGGCTCCTCTAAGGCCTTCTCAGACGACCAGTGCCTGGGAAGGAATCTGGAATAAGTAATTACTATATAAGCAACCAGGAGTAAGCACCCCACTCCAGCGCCCCCTCCCACAGGTGGTCCTTTCTTCTTGGGGACACCCACATCCCATCCCAGTCCGCTCTCCTCCAGACTCCATATCCCAGCTCCCTTCCCTGGATCCTTGTGTGCCATGGTCTCTGAACCCCTCCTCTTCCCATCACCTTGATTTAGGTCCCAGAATTCCAGGCCCAGAAGTGGGCCCTTGGATAGTACCGATCCACAGATTAATGCCCATTAAGGGACTGGCTAGTGAAAGAAGGATGTGTCTGGACCAGGCTGAGAGCTCAGGGAGAGGGAGGGTCATAGGGAGAAAGGGAGAAGACTGAGCTAGACACATCTTGCCCTGGCTTTCCTCAAGGCCCAATTACACGCCTTCTTCTGTGGGACCTTGTTTCAAACAACCTGCTCCCCCTTCCCTTCCTCTCTGAGGTTACCTTCCATATACTCTGTGTGTGTGTCCGTGTATGTGTGCTTAGGAGCAGGCAGTCTCCTCCATTAGAATGTAAACTCCTGGATGGCAGGCTCTGACCTGATATTTCTGATAGCACCATTCTTGGCACAGTCTTGATTGACTGACTCATTGATTTTTTTGGGAGCTATGCCTACATAGCATACTTTTTGAAGAATGGGGCTGCCCACTCCGTACGAGAGGCCTGCTGTAGCTTGGGAGAGTTCCATTTCATTAGAAAGTTATTCCTGTTATATACTGTTCTGCATCTGGCACCCGTTGATCCTGGGTCTGCCCTCCAGGGTTAAACAGAACCACTCGGTCCCTGATTTCCCAGGATGAGCCTTTGAGTGCTTGAAGATGACTCCGTGCCTTGCCATAGCCTTCTCTCTCCAGACGAGACATCGTCAGCCCCTTTAACTGAGGTTCCCATGGGATGGTTCCTGCTCATCCACCTTTGGTGTCCACCCATCACCCAACTCTCACGTGTGCCCCAAGAAGCTCATAATGCTCACTGGCAACACCCCCATAAAACCTTCTCAGCAGATGGGCTAAGCCAGGGTGAGGGTAACTCCGGGTCCCAGACCTTTCAGTGGGCTGGGGGGGGTGGTGTCTGCTCCACGTGTGAAGACTTCCTTTGGCAGAAGGGGTCAGTGAGAACAATTTGTTCCAGTGGCCACGAAGGCAAATGAAGCAAGGCCAGTGGAACGCATGGAGCTTGGTCAGACGTTGAAGATGCCAAGGTCATCCACTGAATCCTGGGCCGTTGCCCCTGGGCCTGACTTTTCTCTTACTGCTGGACTTAGTGACTTTGGGAGAGGGAGTGAGGCTGAAGACTTTGCACGATTCTCATCATTTAAATCCAATTCGTGTACAAGTCAACCTATCACATTGTGATGTCATTGGTCCTCTTTGCAAATGAAGCATAAACAACAGGTTGTGGGAAGGAAGGGAAGAGTTACAGGGTCACAGATTTAGAACTGGAAAGGACCCCAGAGGCCCAATGCCCTCATTCTGCAGATGAGGAAACTGAGGCCAAGAAAAGTCGTGAGGTCCCACAGGTGAGAAAGTGACAAACAGGACTTGACCCAAGGCCCTCTGGCTATAGTCCAGAGCTCTTTCCACTGACCCACACCACCTGTCCTCTGGACAGAAAAGTCAAACAGCAATAATGATAATAGCTCACATTCCCTGAGCTTTTTAAGGTGTGTAAAGCGCTGGACATGGCTTATCTCATGTGAGCCTCCCCAGTAGTCCTGTGAGGGAGATTCTATTATTATCCTCATCACACAGTTGTAGAAACTGAGACTCAGAGAGCTCAAATGAATTGCTTCAGATCACAGAACTTTACAGAGGAAGCTTCAAACCCAAGACTTCCTGAGTCCAGTCTCAGAATGCCAGCCACAGCATCCTCACTGTATGGCCTCTTTGTCTGTCTTAATTAATGTTTTATGGTCAAAATTTCTAAAACTAAATATAGATTTTTAGAGCATCTCTTGATTTTATATAATCCACATCTTTATTGGTCTTTAATTATATGAATAATTTGACCCTCTGGGTCAAAAAAAAAAGGAGCATCGATTTTCATTTCACAAAGATATTGATTCCAACATGTTACAGACCCTTTGCCTGAGGGTTCTGGAGCAATGTGGAGCTGAGGGAATCCAAGGCATTTTCTCTCCTCCTTCCCTCCCTTCTGCCTCCCCCCACCCCCACCATCACCCCCAAACACTGTCAGACCAAAGTCAGGTGTTAGTTACCAGGCAGCTGGCTCAAAGCCTTCATCTTCCCCTCCAGATTTCTGATCTAAAAGAAATCTTTTGAAATGTAAGATAAACAATGTGTTGGTCAACAAGCATTAAGTGCCTGCTGCTGTGTCAGGCTGGTAGAAGTCTCCTGCTAGAGAGAGGCAAACAGAAAGAACTCCTCAAGGAAGGAGGAGACAGACAGGAGTGGAGTGAGCCCCTAGCCAAGTATGAAAATTAGGACAAGTTAATGGGTTTGTTCTGGGTGGGGGTGGGGCAGGAGGAACCAGCCATCCTCACTACTCAGTCCCTATGGGATGCAGCTCCCATGGCTGTGCTGGATAAGGTACCACCAATTTAACATAACCCTAAGCATCTAGGGGGCACATTACCGGTTCTGGAGTCAGGAAGACCTGTATTCTAATCTGTCCTGAGACACTTACTTGCTGTATAACCCTAGACAAGTCACTTAACCTCTTTCTGCCTCAGTTTTCTCATCTGTACAATGGGGTTCATAGTAGTCTCTATCCACCTAGGTTGTGAGGATCAAATGAGTTACCATTTGTAAAGTGCTTTGCAAACCTTAAAAGTGCTATGTAAATATTAGGCATTATTATGGTAATTTTTAAAAATTAAATTATCTTGTCTTCTCAGCACTGAATTCTCTCCCTCCCTCCTCCCCCTACAAGTTCTTCTTCAGTACTAGGAATGATGGCGATGATTGTTTACTTGGAGTCCTAGGAAAGAAGGATAGAATGGGGAAGGAAGGATGTGCCCCACCCTGGCCATGTTACTACTTAAAACTCTGAATAAAGTCTCAACACCTTCCTTTATGTCCAGCCATTGGTTTTTCTGCCACCAGTAATAATGGGATTCACAGATGGAGCAGCCAGGCTAGTCTGGAGAGACTCATCATCTGGTTAATCTCAGAGTGACCAGCTGCAGCCAATGTATGGAGGGGTCGCTATCAGCATCAGTGCAGGGAGCACACCCAGAGACAAAATCGTGATGTTGTGACTTATTGGAGCACAGCAATGTGAGAGGTCACACTCGCTCAAAGTGATGGGGGGGAGGGGGGGAGAAGGGTCCATGCCCTTTCCACCTGCTATTCACCTCTATAACACCCTGTGCTCTCTTGGCTTCTGGGAATTCTTGCTTAAACACTCCAATACCTTATGTACAATGGTTTTCAGAATTCTCTCCATCGACTTTATCTCTCCCCACCCCCACCTCCCATTTCTGGGTGAGGACTTAGATTTATTGTTCCTGTTTACAGGAGACTGAGACTGAGTGAGTCCTGCTGAGTTGGTACCTGGTACCTCAGTCAGTAGTGCTCAGTTGAGAGAGCAGTCCTTGGCAAACAGACTTCAACTACCCCCTGGGAAACTTCTGATTTCATTCTTGCATGTAGCTTTTGTTGGCTAAAACTCCCTTTCTACCTCTCTCCCTCTCTCCTTCTCTCCCTGACAGGACACCTTTTAGACCTGAGCATCCTTGGAAGTGACAACATTTACATTTAGTTCCTACATCCAACCCTCCGAGCTGTCTGTTGTTGTTCTGTCGAAAGTTGTGGAAGCCACGGTCATTCTGCTGGCCTCCTCTTCCCTCTATTCATTCATGCTACCACAATGCTTTCTCTCTGATTCCTTCTTCTCTTTGCTCCATTCTAATCTGCCAGAGCCATTGCTGTTATCTTCCATATTGGACATGTTTCATTTGGAAAAGAGGAAAAAAAAAGAAGTAAAGCATTTAGCCCCAGTACTTCCAGTGACAAGATGAACCTCAGGAAGCCATTAAAAGTCAATCTTTTGTCCTATAGCTACCCAGAGAAGATTCTTGTCTCTCATAACAACCCACCCAATTCCATCTCCTTTTTGGGTTCGTACAGCTGAAGCAACTGTTGATTTATGAGAAATGTGAAGGCCAAGAAAGCAGCTTTACCTTCAGGGACTAATGGCAGTGCCCTAGAAATGCTATTAATGTGAGATTCCTGGTGTCTCAGGAGCTGAAGGCCCTTGAGGAATGGGGCATGTTTGGAAACCATCGCATTGTTTCAGATCTGCTTTGAGTCAGGCTGAACATTCAACTGGAATGTGTTATTTACAAAGTGACCTCAGCACTGCTGCTGATCACTTGTTAACAGGTCCTTTGGGACTCATTACCAATGAAATGATTTATTATACCAGGAGGCTTTTCAGTTAGAGGGGAGCAGTTTACAGGCTAATTACCTGATTTGTTGTTTGAGACAAATGTGATGTTAGGCTTTTTAATAATTCAGGAACTCTTCATAAATCTGGCAATCGATGGGTGAAATCCATTATAAAAATATGAAGCAGCTGGAAAATAACAAGTGAGTTGAACTGGGGAAAGATGGCGGCTTTCTAGTCTGAATGTCTGTGCTCAACCTCCTTTTGGAGGAGCTGAATGATGTTTAATGTTGAGTTTTCAGATCAATATATATCTTGGTAAAAGCCAGTGAGAGGTAACTAAGAAATGGTTGGCCCAGTTGGACAGTGGACAAGACCATGTTTCAGGCCACACAAGGCTCTAGACTCCGTTACCTCATCTAGTGCACCCCACATGACCACAATGACTAGAAAGGTCTAGTATGCCTGGGGAGGGAGAAGTTTCTTTTCTGGATTCGCCAATCTAGTTCAAACCAGAGTTGGTTGGTAAGGATAGCTGTTTATTGATCAGAGATTCAAGACAAATGAAGACTATGATGGATTCTCCTTCCCTTTGGCATGAATAATTTATCCCTTTTCTTCTGAGAAACCTGTGTCTCTGGGAGGAGAGATTTAGGCCCACATCTGTACGGATGCCAATCCACTCAAATCCCTCCCAAGTGTTTTGAAACTCTGCGAGGGACAGCTGCTTCTCTAAGATGCTTGTTAATCAGTCTTATTTTATATTTTAAAATTCTTTAAGTGCCTACAGAATATTAAAGCATATTATTGTTGTTCAGAGGAAGCTTTGGCCTGCCAGAGACCAGGAAAATAATTTTTAGTTATTTTGAAAGAGTATACATCTGTACAAAAAACACAAATGTATGATATGTTGGTATGTATATGGGATGGATGTACATGTGTCTTTTGCAGAGATGAATATAATTACTTAATTTTGTTTCCTGCATAAATGATTTCTTCCTTAGCTCATGCAATTTAGAAACTGTTTGAAGATGAATTGCAGCCCATTTTAAAATGTCCGTCTTAGAATGTTAGGAGGAAGGGAAGGGAACAAGCATGTATCTAGCACCTACTGTGGGCTATGCACTGTGCTAAGTGCTTTACAAATATTTTCTCATTTGATCCTCACAACAACCCTGTGGGAAAGGCGCTGTCATGTTCCTGATTTTACACTTGAGGACACTGAGGCAAACTGAGATTAAGTGACATGTCCTGTGTCATACAAGTAGTAAGAAGTGTCAGATTTGAACTCAGATCTTCTTGACTCCAGACCCAATGTTTTATCTACTGTAGCACCAGCTGACTTTGTCTGAAGTCTAGATAGACACAGTCATCAAATTACTCATCCACAGTCAGGCAGTTACTGGGCATCTAGCAGAATTATCATAGGAATTCTGAAAGTGCTTTCTGCTTTATTGTGCTCTTTAATTAGAGGGAAAATGCTTGGGGGCAGGTGAAGATGGAAGAGAAAAAATGCCTATGGCCATTGGTGTCTGTCCTGAATTCTCTTCATCTACCCTCATAGACAGAAGACTTACAGTCTCACCAGATGCTACTAAGTGTCTAACTCACAAGGGGGATGAAATGATTCAGTGTCTGGGGCATGGCCTCATCCACAGTAACTGAAAAACAGTGATTTCCTTTTGGGGACTTAGAACCATGAAGGAGGTCACCAGCATGAAGTTTGCCTTTGGATACTCCTGTGGGCACCAGACTTCATCCCCCTGGAACATTTCCTTAGGTGAATTCCCTTCTTGGGAAGCATCTCAGGCTCCTCCAGGTTTCAGTTAAGTCTCATGTTGGTAGACAGCATCTCCTGTTTCCTGGACCTGTGATTTTATCCATATAGGGAGGAGCCCATGAGGAATTTCTTTTGTTGAGACAGAGCAGCATCTTCTTGGTTATTTGTGTTCATAAAGAGTTGTTTAGGCTCTATCCAAAGTCACATGACCAGGAAGGGTCAGAGGCCTGACTGGAACCCACATCCTCTCCAAAGGAGAGCTTAGCACAATGTCTTGCTGTGTGCATTAAATATTGTAATTAAAGAAAGTTAATGATTCAAAGATGTTTTGACAAAGAAGCAATTGACCATATTTCCAGCCAGTTTTGTCATGATATATACAATATTCCATTGCTGTAACCAATTTTATGATGGTATATCCAGAGATTAAGGCCAGGGAGGACTGAAAAAAGGAGAGAGAAATAAGGGAAGATAAAACTAGAGAGAAACCAAGAAAAAGGAAGAGGAGGAAGAAAGACAGAGACACACTGAAGGTTGAAGGATAGGAGAGGGAAAGGGGGTTATGCTTGAAGGATTGGGAGGGAGGGAGAGAGATGGAGAGTGGGTGGGGGAGGGAGAGGAGAGGGAGAAGTAGGGAGGGGAGAAAAATCAAGAGAGGTTGAAAGCACTATGGCAAGCACTGAAATCAGTTCTCCCCCAAATAGAAATCTGACAGAATCGGAGAGGGAAGGCTCTTCACTATCATTTCTGTTTCTGTGCTCTAAGATCCTCTTGTAACATCACCGTAAAGACTTGCTTTAAAGATATTCACAATGTTTCTTTAAGTCTATAGAGTGTGTGAGGGGGAGACATTTCTCATCCCTGATTCGTACTTTCTTTTTGATGAATAAGGACTACAGTTTATTGCTTTGAAATTCTAGCTATTTTAGAGTAAATCACATTTGAGAAATATTTATCGTTCATTCTTCCTAACCATGACGCTCCCTGCCACCTAGTGAGTTTGCCTGGCCTTCCAAGTTCTCCTGTACTTCCACCCTGGGTTTCTGGCTACATTCCCATTGCTCCATTCACATATGGTAACTCCTACCAAAGTAAGTGATTCACGGTTCCATGGGTGCCTTTGACCACTACTGTCCTTTTACTCACCTCATCCCTAGAATACCCTTCTGGTCCAATTCACTCAATTCAAATTGATTTCTCCTTCAGGATGCCTCTTAAAAGTCTTTTACTCAATGTAACCTAGAATTTCCCAGGTCATCAGTGTTCTCTCCCTCTTGGAGATTCTCATGTTACTTTGTGCTAATTGGGGTCATATTTTATTCAGGTTTTTCATTGATGTGTTCATGTACATACATGTATGTGCATGTGTGCATGTATACACGTATAACTGGTCTCTCTTACTGGACTGAAAGCTCTCAAGCATAGGTTTTACATCTCATTTGTCTTTGTTTCTCCCTAAGTAAGAAGTAGTAGATGCCTAGTAAATGTCTGTGGAATTGAATTAAAGTTAAGTCCATGGATCGTAACTTAATTTTAGAGTTAATTCTTTTAAAAATGGATTATTGAAGCTATTCATAGTTTATCTTTAAAACCTATCTTTAAAGTAAACCTTCAATGAAACAATTCTAGTCACAAAACAGTATAAAATGCATGAAATTAACATGTATGTTTTCTCTTTTCTTCCATGCACCACAGAAACAAGACATTCTTAACCAAGTAAGACATTTTCCTCTTTTTTTGGCAGTCATGTCTGTTTTGCCCCTGATTGATGTGAACAGTGATTTTCTCGTGTGCATCATTGAGTTCATCCATCCATATCACCATAAACTTACTGTAGCACAGCAAGGTGCCCGCCGTCTTGGGTATCTGGTATTGGAGAGGCTATGCAGCCACAGTAAGAGGGTGTTTTAATGGGACCTGCATGTTGGACGGTCATTGAACCATGCTCTCCCCTATCTGAACGTCTGTCTTCCAGGAGAATAGAATTTTAGGGCGACTGCAGAAACTCCGCCCTACACCCAGAGGCGGGGCTTTAGTCTTTGCTTCAATTAGACTGTTAGAGGAGAGTTGGGCTGTCCATATCCTTTCACTTTCCTCTGTTCCAGGCCATAAGAAAGTTAAGGAGAGAGGGATTATCTGAGTGATAAGAATCTATTTGGCCCTTCTCACTCACTAAGTCGGGGCCAGTGAGGCCAGGGAAGCATGAGTTTGGGGGCACTCAAGGAGGTTTGATGCGGGGTGGGGAGCGAACCACAGAATGTACTTACTAGTGGTTCCATGGATTCCATGGATTTGTCTCTGTGTCAACCAGAAAGATTTTCTACAAATTCATGTGGAACCTGGAGAACGTAGCAGAACATGGGGCATCCAGCATCCTCAGTAAGCAATCTTGATAACCTCTACAATGGATGACCAGGTCCCAGACAATCCAAAGTTGAATGGAGTAATTTGAGGGGAAAAAATCATTCATGAAGATATGACTCAAACTTGCTTGCTTGATTGATTAGAATTAATTTAAAGAAGAGTATTAAGAAGGCTCCTTCTGGACATTTTGCTATTCATAGGACAGGAATACCAACTGCATCTATGATTTCACTGGTATAGCAAATTCCTAAAAGAGGAATTTCCCTCTACCAAGGAAAGTTGGCCCTTTCTCTGCAACTAAAAGACTTAGGGAGTTGTCTAGACAACCACTGGAAGATTGACTTGCCCAAGGGCAAATAGCCAGCATGTGCCAGCAGCTGGACTGGAACCCAGGTCTTGCTGTCCCCAAGGTCATTGAGAATGGAAATAAGATGGTAGCTTGAGAGGGTGGTAGATTCTTAAGCTTTCAAGAATGGCTGAGACTGATCAACCTATGAAAACCCAGAAAATATCACCCCATAAAAAAAAAAAACCTGGAAGAGCTGAACTAGAAGAAAGATGGGGAATAGCAGTGCACCAGCCCAGCAAACGTGTCTCCCAGTGCCTCAGCAAAAATAAGAGAAGGAGCACTACAAAGGACCCCAGGCAGATAAGCACCCTGCAGCATTCATCTGAAAGGGGCTGAAGAAAGCAACCTAGAGTCTTCCTAAAGTCCCAGCCTTGCTGATTCCAACCCAACACCACGTAAGCTGTCAGAATCCTAGAGCCTCCAATTGTCAACCAGGAGGAGATCCTGAAGCCCAGGTGGTACAGCAGGCAAACACCAACACGTGGACCTCCAAGTGCCTCAGTGTGGGCAAGGGAACCAGTGAAAACCATTTCAGAAAACCACCAGGTGCCTTGGCACTCTACCGCAAAGGAATCTCCCAGTGCATTAGCAGAAATGAGGGAGGCAATATTGCAAGGGGCCCCAGGCAGATAAACACCCTGCAGCACCCATCTAAAAGGAGCTGAAGAAAGCTAAAGGAAAGGAAAAGCAGGCAACTTAGAATTGACTGAAAGTTGCAGCTTTGTTGATTCCAGCCCAACACCAGGTAAGCTGCCAAAACGCTACAGCCTCCAATTGCCAACATAAGAGGCCCCAGCACACAAAGCCAGTGACCAAGACCTAGGCTCCCAACACAAGAAGCTTGGGTCAGTGCCCTCTGTTCCCCAGCAGGAGAGCTCAATCTCTTTAAAGGCCAGGGAATAAAAAAATCACTAGTAAAAAGAAATGTACCATAGATTCATATTATGAGAAGAGTGAAGATCAAGACAGAAATTCTGAAGAGGACAACATTGTCAACAAACCCACATCTGCAACAACAAAAGGGAATATGAACTGGTCTGAAGCCCAAAAAGCCTTCTTAGAAGAGCTCAAGAAGGATTTTAAAAGTCTAATGAGAGAGGTAGGAGAGTCCTTAAAAAATGTAATTGGCCAATTGGAAAAAAAAGTACACTGAAGAAAACAAGTCCCTAAAAACACAATTGGCAAACTGGAAAAAAGTACACTGAAGAAAACAAATCCCTTAAAAATACAATTGGCCAATTGAAGAAGGAAGTACAAAAACTAACAGAAGAAAACAATCTGTTAAAAACTAGAATTGGACAAATGGAAACTGATGACTCTATGAGAGAGCAAGAATCAGTCAAACAGAAACAAAAAAATGAAAAATAGATGAAAACAAAATACCTCATCGGTAAAACAACTGACCTGGAAAATCATCCAGGAGAGACAATTTAAAAATCATGGACTACCTGAAAATCATGATGAAAAAAAGAGCCTGGACAGTATCTTTCAGGAAATCATAAAGGAAAACTGCCTGGAAGTCCTAGAACCAGAAGGTAAAATACACATAGAAAGAATACACCACTCACCACCTGAAAGAGATCCCAAATTGACAACACCAAGGAATATGATAGCAAAATTCCAAAATTACCAGATGAAAGAGAAGGTGCTGCAAGCAGCCAGAAGGAAACAATTTAAATATCATGGAACCACAGTCAGGATTACGCAGAACTTTGCAGTTTCTCCATTGAAAGACCGCAGGGCATGGAACATGATATTCTGTAAGGCAAAGGAGGTTGGATTGCAGCCAAGGATCAACTACCCAGCAAAAATGAGCGTGATTTTTCAAGGGAGGAGATGGATATTCAACAAAATAGGGATTTCCAAACCTTCCTGATAAAAAGACCAGAGCTCAACAAAAAATTTGATCTTCAAGTACAAGATTCAAGAAAGACATAAACAGATTAAATTCTGCTAGGTTGATAATTGGTGCCCTGACTTGGATATGAGACTGGGCCTTGGAGACTGGACTCTTCTTCTGGACAGCACTAGGAATGGGCCCCACAGTACTCTTTTCTCCTGAAGTCTCAGCCGAAAGATGGGTGAGTCTTATCCCCCAAAATTCCTGCTTCTGTCTCTTGGACTCCCTGTATTCCCAGTTGCAGCCTGCTTCTCTTTCCAAGTGGCTCTGGGGGGAGAGACCTCTAGAAGATCTCCTCTGAAACAATATCCTATATAATTTGGCTACGGTTAAGCCAGATGGCGTGTGATAAATTGTATTGTAATCTAAATTGATTGCTTTTAGAAGGACGTGGGGGAAAATAAGAGTAACTAAAAGATAGCTCTGAATTTTGACCAGTCTAATTCTAATTCTTAAAAAATAAATAAATAAATAAATGACTATGCAATGGTAAGTCCTAAGGAAGCAAGAAGAAAAGGGGGCAGGGTGACAATATTGCAATAAAGTGGTTTTGTGTAACAAAACCTGGTGCTGAAGTGTAAAGTGAAATTCAGTGGAGTAAAGATTAAGTCTGGATAACTGAGAAGTGAAGGCAAGAGGTTTTAAACAAGTAGGACAAAGTAAGAGAAGTGTTGGAGAAGGAAATAAGAATAATCCAATTTGAGAGTCCCTTAATCAAAGTCCACTGGAGGAATATAAAAAAAAAAAAGAATGAAGAGAGTGTAAAAATGTAGAGATGAGAGAAGAATGGTGAGAGTATTTATGGAAAGCCAAAATCTTCATTGACACTGTGAATGCAGAGTTTTAAAGACAAGCATTGGAATTTGGAAAAGGAAATTTAAAGACCAATTTTGATCCAGCTTAATAAAAATAAAGAGAGAGAGAGATTTGGAGAATTTTTTGAGAAATGCCTGAAGATAAATTGGTAAAGTTAAGTATGAAAAATAAAAGGATCTGATTTGCTCTTTGGGCGATTCAAAGAAATAAAGACATAGTTATTGGTTCTAGCTGCATTTCCAAGATTGTTTTTTTTTAATTAGCCATCTAAAAACAGTGGACTCTTGTGAAAAATGAAGTTAATTATTGACACTTGTTATTATAAATCTGACATTGTTTCTAGGGGAAATTTTGTTTAGAAGCTACATTGTAATTATAAAATATTAAGCAATTTGACCAATCTTAGAATGTACAAGCGGGATAGCAATAATAATAGCACCTACATCCCAGGATTGTTGAAGGAATTACATAATTCTAAATCACCTAAAACAGAGAGCACAGTACAAATACTGACTACTGTTATTGGATTTTGGAATAAATCCAAATTTGGAATAAATAACATCTGAGATAATAATGTAATATCCTTCTATTTTATCTAATTCAGACTTGACAGTCTGGCATTGTAACTAAAAACAAAAAAACATGATATTCTTTAAACTAATAGTTTTCTTGTGGAATTTGGAAAGAATATCAGACATGTGCCTAGAACTGTAAAGCGTTTTCATTGGAAGAAGATGCTTTTAAAACCATACTGTTACATGAAATTTTTCTAAAATATTGCAAAATGTTGTTATAAAAGCCAATTCCCTATTGAGTTATTTAACTGAATGTGATAAGTCTTTAAGTATAGTACTAATAAAGTGCCGTTTGCCTTGAAAAAAAAGAAAGTGCCTGAGACTTTGACATCTGTGAAGGTGGTGACAAAGAACAAGTAGATAGGGAGAACCTAAAGAGTGGTGAAAGTGCGCCAAGATGAGAAGTGCATGATCAGGGACACATCTGGAGGGATCAGCCTTGGAAGAGAAGACAACCTCTTTGCCAAAGGTTAGGGGAGAGGGAGAAGAGGGGGAGATGATGTCAAAGTGTCTTGAGATCAAAACACCTCAGCTGAGTGAATAGGAGGAAGGAGAGTGTGGGAGGCATGAAGAAAGAAGAGAAGGTCTCTGTGGGCAGTGGGCTAGGGAGTCAGGGCTGGTTGTTGTCCTTTGTTTTGGACATAAAAGCTGTTTGTCTTTCAGGTCTACTGAATTTTGTGTTGCCTATAAATATGTGCACATTGCAGGGAGTCAGGGTGGACTAAAGCATCGCCTTGCTTCAGTGAAGTCTCAGTTGCGATTATATAACATCAATTTGTAATGGACCTGGGAAGCCCAGAGGTGGTACTTCTTTCCACTGTCTGCTGGCCATCAAATAAAGGCTGCTCTTACCAACAAACACGTGCGTTCTTTCCACTCCCTGTCTCTAGTCAGTAATGTAGTGTGAGTGTTGGCACAGCAGACTTCCACTTGATTCACTTTTGCCCCTGGAGCTGGGTTGGATTTTCTGCAATTGCCTTAAACCCTCAGTCTACCAAGGGAAAGAGGCTTAGCCAGGGGAGAAGAGGGCTCAATGGGTGTCCAACATGCAGGTCACCCTGAAGATATGCCCTTACCCTAGTAGCACAGCCCCTAGAGTAAGCGTGCATTTGGGGAACTTTCCATGTGAAAAACACAGTATTGTACATTTGTACCACAAAGTACCCCAACCTCTCTATAATGATAGCAATAAAGAAATTTGGTGTGTACCAATGTAGACCACAGTATAATATTCAAGGTCAAGAAAACCATGGAGATCATCCAGTCCAATGATCTTATTTTACAGAAGAAGAAATAGAAGTCCACAAAGGTGAAGGGACATCTAAATGCCCTTGTCTCATGACTCAGTAGAGGCAAGACTTGAGCTCATGCCTCCTCCTGATCAAATCAGTGCCTTTTCCAGCACAACAGACTGCCTTCTGGAGTGAAGGAGTGATTGGGCTGTAATAAGTGTCAGCTACTCCTCACCAAGGATGACAACTATTTTTCTGCTGCTTTCCTTATCTGGATGACTGGATGGCTATTTCCTTCCCCCTCCTTGTCCCACCCTCCCAATCACTGCTCAGAGTGCAATCAGGAGCAAGGAACAGATCCCAAAATGGGATACATAAATAAGGATTATTCTTTCCTTCATATCACTTTCACTGTACATTAGACATAAAATAGTTTAAATCTTCAGAAACACTTAAAACTGGAATACAAAGCATAATGAAATACATCTTATAAAAGTGGCAATGGGAAAATAAGCCTGCCAGTCAATGCTTGTCCTCGGAGAACATTGCCAGCTCCCACATAAAACCCTACTCAACCAACTCATGTTGTAACCCCAGCTCGCTGAATCATGCTCACTCTGTGATTTCATCAGGTATACTGTCTTTGAGTGATGCTTTGGATGACAAAACTTAGTCCTCTGGGGCTACTCTGGGATAAGTTCTTCCAGTCTTGGCTAGACTGGTCCTTAGAAGGAAAATAGTCTGTCACTGGCCCCATACATGTATATGTGTGCATGTTCACCCATGCATGTCTAATGACCTACAAACCATCTCATTCCATATTCTTCCTCTTCATTCTGGTTACAGTCCAGCCCAATGGGATCATGAGTTGTTGTCCAAATTTGACAAGCTGTCACCTACTTCTATTCATTTGTTTATTATTCCCTATATCTTCTCATTTCCACCTATTAAAATCTTTCTGTATGCCATGGTGCCTCCCCAGTGAACTTTGACTAATTGGAAGCAGACTTTGAAATGTGTGTCACCCCAGCTTCCTCCATCAGGATTTTAGGCCTGGATCTCCCCAAATGGTTGATGTGGGATTTGTGGGGAAATAAAATTAAGCTAAATAATCTCTAAACAAAGAAAATATTGGACTAGAAGGCCACAAATGTCATCATTGGAACTTCCTTGGTGCATTCACCATTATAGCATGCCCTGGGCTTTGATGGTGGCCCAGAACCCTCACCTGCTTTCTCCATCTGATTTCAGTTAAACTCAAGAAATATATATATATATATATACATTTTTAAATACCCATTCTGTGCTAAATGCCAGGAATGTGAAGACAAAAGTGAAAACAAAACAAAATAAGAGAGATAAATCTCTGTCTTCAAGGGAGTGGATCTGGTCTGGGGGAACCATGTATCTGGGAGGAAGGCATCTGTGGTTTCTAGATTTACCAGTGGTGAGTACTTGTTAAATAAGGCCAGCCATGTGGCCACAACTCTTAAGGGTAATCATTCTCTTTGGGACTCAATTCTTTGCTATGGGTGGTGGTATGCTGAATATGTTTTTAAAACAGACCCAGGTGTTCTTTAACTGCCATAAATAGAAGCTGTTCCTAGTAGATGGATTCAAGATAGGGGCCCCTGGAGCCAGCACTTTTTGTCTTGAAAGTTCTCTCTCACTCCTTGAAGCCTTAGTTTTAAGCAAGGCTGTTGTTGCCTGAACCTTTTCTATGTTGGAAGATAGAGAAACACCATGTGTAGTTTTAAATGGGCAGGACTATTGCTTAGATTTTGTTGTACACAATACACAAATGTACCTCTTTGTCCATGTATCAGGCTCAGGAGGACAGGAAGCTGTCTGGTGACAGAGATCCCATTCTTTTGCTTCTCCACATTGTCTTCTTCAAGCCACCCTTGTAATAGTAAGGTCCTTATATCTCCCTAAGTGCCTACCTGGCCTGAGGTTCTGTGCAGAATAAATACTTAATGGTTGTGATTGAATAAATAAAGGAAGGAATGTTTTCCCAGTACTGACAACAGTGGTCTTGTTACTTCCTCTTTGGAACTTATCTCAGATCTTGGGGAAAAAAGCAATGTTACTATTGAATTTGAAGACTGAAAGGCAGATTTCCAACTCCATACTTGTAGAGTTTCTGCCTGGTCCAAACATTCTAAAAATTTTCGAGAAAAGTGACTGACCTGTTTGTATGCTTTAATCAAGGTCCCATTGCTAAGAATACCAAGGAGGTCAACAACAAGGCATGGTCTGATGTGCAGCAAGATTCTCACAAAATTGTTTTGTGGTTGCAAAGAACTGGAACCAAAGATGGTGCCATTCAGTTGGGGAATGGTGGAAATGACTAGGGTGGAATATTATGACACTCTAAGAAATGAAGAATCTGACAAATTCAGAGAAATGTGGGAAGATTTGAATGAACTGATATTTAGTGAACTAAGCCCTGTGGGGGCTACCCAGCCTCTCCAGCACTGACTTTTTGGGGGTGGTCCCGTAGTAGATACTTAGCAGATGCTTTTTGATTGATTCATCTTGATGTTTGCTATTATCCTGGTGAGATGAAACCCCCAGCACTGCTTTAATTAGCATTTTTCTTATTATTAGTGATCCAAGTCAGTCTTTCATGTGGTTGTGGGTAGATTGCAATTCATCAAATAGCTGCCTCTTCGTGTCCTTTGGCCCCTTCTCTACTAGAGGAAGACTTATATTTATTCCCCTGCCATCCTTTACCCAGAAAAGTGTATTTAATTTTCTTCAAGTAGAATCATGGTTGTTAAGTGCTGCAGGTATACATCACTGTGTGCCTCTGAACCAGGGAAAACGTTTCCAGCTGATGCGTTCATTTTCTAAAACCAATGTAAGGATTGAAACTGTAGGGTACATACTCTGACATTTGTTTTCTACCAAAAAACCTTACTGTGTAGCAGCCTTCCAGTGTCCTTTGGATCATTTTTTGAAGTATGAAATGCTAAGAAATGAGAACCTTGTAAAATTTTCCCCACGAATGTGCCAGAAGATATTTCTTCCTCCCCCATGATTCCTGGTGATGGGGCTGACTCTTATCAGGTCCGTGCAGGTGGATCCTCTGTCTCTATGGTCCTCATCAGAGCTGTCCTAATTTCACAGACTGCTCTTATCCCCACTTTCAGGGGCTGAGAATACCAGAATAACAAAGAAAACCATCAACATCATGGTCCTTTTTTGTCCTCTGGCCTGGCACAGAGTTTGTGCTTAATAAACACTTACCTGTTGACAGATTGACAGATGAGTAGGGTGGTCACTTTTTCTCAAGAAATGGCAACTGCCAAGCCTGGTCTGTCCTTTGAATCCCAGTTCACTGTCTGAATCCAGCCACAGGTGCGTCCCACCCAGCAGGTTTCCTGATGGCCTTCGCTCGTGGAGCAAGAACAAGAGATGAAAGAATGAAAACCCATGACACCAAGAGAAAACAAGGAGGCCCGAAGGTGATGAGCGGCAGAGTTCTTTCTAGGGAAACTGAGGGGCAGACTTGGACAACAGACGCATGAAATAGGCAGGGAAGGATGGGTTGCAACTCACATCTTTGGAGGAATTGCCCACACTGAGGAGATCACTCATCCCCCGGTGTCTACAAGTACCTTTATAAAGCTAAAGTGGATAATGGCATGTGGTCTATCTGGTTCATGAAATTGATTTCTTCTATAGCACCATACAAAAATGCCCAAGTAGCAGCCAGAAGTTACTAAAACAATTCCAGACGGATGAGTTTTATTTTAATTCACTTCTAAGCTACTTGGATGGACTGGGAAATGCTATATAAATGTGAGATATTATGATTTCTCTACTATTGACAGAGCCATCCACACACAAAGCTCCAGATGGCCAGATTTAAATAACTGAGGAATAGGGCACGTGATCTGAAATGGGGATGGGCTTGGCAGCAGTTCCCAAGCACTCCCTGAAGTCTCCCAGCCCAGCTTAGCCTCTCTTTTGTTGTCTTCTTGAATAGCTCATTCACAAGCCTGAGGCTGCTGCTTAGAAAACATGTCAGAGGCAGATTGGGCAAAATCTGTCCTGTCCTGTTTATGTTTTTAAACTGCCATTAGATTCTCAAAACTCAACCCACTGACAAGTCAATCACCCAGCCTCATCTGAATCTTCTCACTGACAACCACTGGGGTCATCTTCTTCAATATAAGGCCAAGATTTTCACAAGCGGCAATGGCGCAGTATGGGAGCTGGAGAAGGCCCATGCTCCAGGTGCCATCCTCTTCCTGAAGTGAGGAGACCCCTGACCACATACACAGCTTTCATGAGTTTAGAGTTGGGGTGTGATAAGATATTGGCTTTGCCTTGAGTGTACAGTGGAGAGGAGATCAAGGCATCATGAGACCACCTGATGTAGTTATCATAAAAAAAAAAGTTCGGTGGTGATAGGTGAACTCTGGCAGATATGGAAGAAACTGACAAAGATGGGAATGTAGATGACTGACTGGCAAGCTGGTGGCATCCCCAACAGAAATGTGGACATTTGGAGGAGGAATAAATTTGAGGGAAAGAAAGAAGGAAGGAAGGAAAGAAAGAAGAAAGGAAAGAAGGAAAGAAAAGAAAGGAAGGAAGGAAGGAAAGAGAATAAGGGAAGGCAACAAACATTTATTAAGCATCTACTATGTGCCAGGCACTGTGATAAATGCCTGAAAATATTCTTATTTGATATCCTGCATGGGAAATGTTATTATTATTTCCATTTATAGTTGAGGAAAACTGAGGCAAATAGATTTGGTTGTTGTTTTTGTTGTTTTATGACTTGCTGAGTGTCATGGAGCTGGTAAGTGTCTATGGTGAGATTAGAACTCAAGTCTCCCTAACTCTAAATCCATTGTGCCACTTAGTTGCCTTCTGGCGTATGGGGCATTCAGGAGGACTAGCAGCTCTGGTGTGAGGGCTTGCTGAAGCCTTACTGGGTCTGCTCATCCACCTTTGATGTCTACCTGGCCTTCAACTCTCACCTGTGTCTCCAGGAAGCTGTCGTATGCTCAGCAGCCACACCCTCTCAAAATCACCTCAGCAGACAGGCCAACCCAGAGTAAGAGTAGCTGACAGGCCTCAAACCTGTCGTCAAGTGAGGGGTATGTCTACACCAAGCACTTGAAAACTTCCCACGGTGGAATGGGTCAATGAGAACAATGTATTTCAACAACACTGTGGGTGCTTAGAGCTTGTCAGACGTGGAAGTCACCAAGGTCATCTACTGCCTTCCAGGCCTTTGCCAGTTGTCTTTGGTCTAGACTTCAATGACTGGAAGGGAGAGTGAGGCTGCCAACTTTGCACACCTGTACGTCACTTAAGTGAATCACAACGTCACCCTGTGATGCCACTGGTCCACTTCAAAAGTGAAGGATGAACACAATAGCACAAGGCCCTTCCTGATCCTCCCTTCTGCTGATAGTGCCTTCCCTCCCCTTCCCAATTATGATTTATCTAATTCCTATATGCCAGCAGATGCTCATACTGTTTCCCTTTGCCAGCCTGAAAGTTCCTCTGGAACAGTGATCATTTTCGTTCTGTGTTTGTACCCTCATCTTCCAGCACAGTACCTGGCACATACGGGGACTTAATAAATGTTTATTAATTGATTGATGGCTTGGTTAACTTGCTGGCCAAGATTCTGCTGATGATCATCTTTATCTCTATTGCATGTATATCATTTAAATGAAGGCATTAGGAATGAGCAGACAGGCTTTCACCAAGAAGACCACCTTCCTACCATCTCGCAACTCCAAAATTAAAAGAAAATAAGATCTCACTGTGCTTATTGCTTATGAAAAAGTCATTTGGTCCAGGAGAGCAAAGTCTTGCCTTACAGGTTCTTTTTCAGCAGCGTGTCAAGCGCATCTCAGAATCATCTCAAATTCAGTGAATAATACAACAAAAGAAATGATACCTTTTGAAGGCCCTCTGATCATGTACACGAGAAGAGAAATGAAACAGGGGGATGTCTTCTCACCAATGGGATGGAGGGGTTCTAGCCTGGAGTTCAAATTCGAGTAATTCTCTGTAGATGAGTCCTTCCAGATGATCCTGTTGTTGAATCACATGCTGACAGCATCGAGTCCTGCACTATTGGAAGTGCGTCTTACAAGGGATTTATGAGTTATGGAAGGAATTTGGCTGGATCATTTATCCCAGAAAGGTCAAGCAGATGACGAATGTTTGTGCCCATTTGAAGGAACAGCCTGGAGAACTTGCTCGTCAGTGTGTATACCAAGAGCTGGCTGGGCCCAGAGTTGAATGAGGAGAAGAGTGGCCTGAATCATCTTTGGAGAATTGAAAAGTTATTTTAAATGAGTCCAAGCTTTCCAAGAAAGGGAAAATGTATGTGTGTATGTGTGTGTGTGTGTGTGTGCGTGCACGTGCGCGTGCACGTGCGTTTCTGTATGGTAGCAAAAAATGGATTATGAGAGTATCTGAAGAGGAAACAGAGGCAGCTGGTGGCACAGTGGACAGAGCATTGGGCCTCAACTCGAGAGGTCACAGCTCAAATCGAGCTCCAATACTGAGCAAGTCACTTCTCCACTGTCTCAATTTCCTCTTCTGTAAAATGGAGATAATAATAGCATCTACCTCCCAGAGCTATTGTGAGGATAAGGAGGAATGCTATTTGTGAAATGCTATGCACACCTTAAAATTATATTTACTGCTGCTGTTGTTACTACTTTATTACCACTTTATTGTTACTGCTACTACTACTTTACTCTGTTGCCGTTGCTGTTGCTGCTAGGAGGACAGTGGAGAGGCTACCACAATTAACTAAGATATAACTAAGGAAGAATTCCAAAAAATAACCACAAAAAATGTCAGTTGGTATGCTCATCACTTGTCAAAGGTGGTGGTGTGTGTCACGCTTACATAGCCAGAATCCTGCACTGTTCAGTTAGCCTACAAGTATTCATTGTTGGTCAATCATTTCTTAAATATATTACTCTTTGTGATCCCCATTTGAGGTTTTCTTGGCAAAGAAACTGGAGAGATTTTCTATTTCCTTCTTCAAAGCATTTATTAAGCACCTACTATGTGCCAGGTGTTTTACTTTACCATTGTGATATTAAGAGAGAGTGTTTCCAGGCCTCCAGTTTGGTGGGTGGGTCCCCTCCCCAAATTGACATGAGGACATTGTTGAGAGCAACACAGACTGAGAGCTCAAGAATATGTTGTTATATCTACTTTGGGGGAAGGAACTTCCAAATCAATGATATCATGGGTTCATTGAAGCATAAAGGAAAGGCTGCACACCAGGACCAGGTTATAAACTGACCAATGAAGAGGTGTGGGTGGTGCAGACATGCAGAGACACAGCTTGTTTGTGTGGAAAGAGGCCTCTGCATATTGTATACGGGTAGATGTGTGCTCCTGCATAGATATGTATGAGTTTTATACCCAAAACCATCCAGTGAGTGATTTGTCCATTGGGATTTGCTTGGCTTGTGTGGTTAAGGGATTTCAACTGTGGAGCTGAGCATTTTCTCTTGCAATGCAAGCATATTTTCCTCAAAGATAGATGATTCTAAGCTTAATTGTGTGTAAACATTCTAGACTCCACCTGAAAGCCATCACAGACTCATCAATTATTTAAAGCCCCCCCAAAACATTCAGTAAAAGACGGCTAAAAGATTAAATAATGAGGATAGAATTTGAAGCGAGGAAAATATGTCCTTGTTCAGAGATGGCTCAATGATACTGTCAGGACAGTCCTGAAAACATCCCTACTAGAACCACATCCTAGGAATAACAGAGAATCCAGCCCTGTCCCCTCCTACAACTGAGCGACCTTGGGGAATGTAGTTAACCTCTGTGAGCTAGTTTCCAGACTTGTAAAACAAGAATGAAAATACATCACTTAGCTATTTCATAAGGGTCATTGTGGTCAAACGTGATAGTGTATGTAATATATTTTGTGAGTCTAAAACGTGTTGGAGAAATGGGACCTAACATTGCCACCATCATCATCATCATCATCATCATCATCATCATCATCATCATCATCATCATCAATCTTCATCACATAGCTTGAATATCATCATGGGTAATTTAGTGTTTCTAATGATAATCCCATGGGGCAGGCAACTAATCTTTGCGTTCATCTTTTTAAAACTTTTGCTTCCATTGCAGACCATAGACTTTGAAGGTTTCAAGCTGTTCATGAAAACATTCCTGGAGGCCGAGCTGCCCGATGACTTCAGTGCCCATCTCTTCACATCCTTTAGCAGCCAAGCCCCTCATTCCAGCCCCTTGGTCAAAAGTAAACCTCCCCTCCTCTCTGGGGGTAAGCTCTTCTTCCTGTTTCTGTTTCATCTTGTGTCTCTCCACTCCCACCCCCACCCCCGGGAAAAGTCGAGTTTGAGAAATTCAGGAAGCATCGTAGGTTCTTCATGAGGAAATCAGAGGGGGGATGGAACTAGGCAACAGCTTGCCTTTGGTAATGAGATATATGGCAGAGTCACAAAAGATCGTGTGGATGTGTGGGAAATGCCAGGTTTCTATGAATACTTTATAATTGGGGGAATGCAAGCCTTAATTAGAATCTTCACATAACTGAGATACTTACAAAGGCTTAGCTTTTCAATGATTGGCTAATATCTGTTCCAAGAGACATTTCTATGGGATAGCAGGAGATGCTGATCTTTCCAAGGACTGAAGTGTAGTAAGTACATCAAGACAGAAAATCTGGTAACCTAGATTTATTTTAAAAAAATAGGAACAAGGTTTTTGCAACAATAAAGGCAATATTTCAAAGTGCTTTCATTTAAATTTAGGCAGGCATGTCCCTGGATCATACTCGAAGTCCATCATTCCTCCTAGAGTCAGATTTTTTGGGTTGCCCAGAGCTTATTCTGCTGGTGGGGCAGCTTTCACTTCATGAAGAGGTGTCTAAAATGATTGTTTCTTTGCAAAGTGATTGTTTCTTCAACATC
Source organism: Phascolarctos cinereus (assembly GCF_003287225.1). Classification (NCBI taxonomy): domain Eukaryota; kingdom Metazoa; phylum Chordata; class Mammalia; order Diprotodontia; family Phascolarctidae; genus Phascolarctos; species Phascolarctos cinereus. The sequence goes on along the minus strand of NW_027555514.1, from coordinate 7,282,185 downwards.
TAAAGAGTGGCTTTTACTTACACATTTTCTTTGTAACATATTACCAGTAATAAAAAAAAAATTAATGTGATTTTTGAAATCAGAAGTTTAGATGACATTTGTTTTATTATAAATTTATGAAAATATTGGTTGCAATACATATAAAGACATTTCAAGCTACATGGAAATTTTACCGGTGGCTGCTGTAATTTCATGTTCATAATGAGTCCAAGTTTAGCCATAGCATATTTAACCATGGCATATTTAACCATGGTTTAGTCATTGCTACTGACCACCCCACCCCCACCATGAATGATAAAAAAAAAAAAAATTCTGCTAGCTTAGTGTGTGCATCCAAAAATTTTGATGAAATTCCACAAATATGTGCTTTGCTGAATACCAAATGCCATACGGCCTTGCTCTCTGACCTTCTTAATCCCACTGGAGGTGAGGACTCCACTCCTGGTTCCCTTTGAATATAATAGATGAGGCTTTTGCCTTATCTAGCCAAACCATGGGCCCTAGAGCCAATTTCTGCAGCCTTTCTACCTTTCCTCCAAATGAGCACCTCCCATGCTTGTGCAATGCCTTTGCTCACTCAAATTTAGCTCTTTGAGCAGAGGCACTCAATTGTTTGCTTCTATATGTATCCCCAGGGCTGAGCGCAGTGTCTAGGACAATATAAGTACCTCATGAATGTTTAATTTAGCTATGTGTCTATCTGACATGGAATTATGTGCTGCTGGGAATTCTAAGGCAAAAATGAAATGATCCCTGCTTCAAGGAGCTTACATTCTATCAGTAGTCAGTAATGAAAGATGTACCTGGAAGTGAAACTACAAAGATGCTAGAAAGTCTTTGGAAACAATTTCAAGAGGGAGAAAAATGTTGCAGCTGCAGGGATCAGGAAATCTTATATAGGAAGGAGCCACCAGGGCTGAGTCTAGAAGGTGGAGGTGTGGAGGGGAAGCATCCAGCCCCTGAGGTCTGAGATGGAATTGACTGTCCTAGAAAGCCAAGCTTGCTGGCTAGTCTGATGGGAGCAGAAAGCATGTCAAGAGGAACCAAATGAAACCAGGCAAGAAAGAAGTGGGAGTCATGTTCTGGGGGACTTTACAATTCAGGCTGAAGATTTTCTATATTATCTATAGTATATTATATTATTATTTTATTATGATTACATTATATATATAGTATATAATTATTGTATTATATATTATTATATATTATATATCAGGTATGATATATCATACGAGTTAGTAAGCCCCTGGTGATTTTGAACTAGACACGGGACGTGGGCAGGATTGGGTTTAAGGAATGTAAATTTGGCAGCAAAATAGAGAATGGATCTGGGAAGGAGGATACTAGAAACCGAGAGGCCACTTCCAAGGTCACTGCAGTGGTCCAGGTGTGAGTGGATGAAGGCTGGAGCCAGGGGGGTGGACTTTTATGTGTGTGTGTGTGTGTGTGTGTGTGTGTGTGTGTAGGTAAAATGCACTCAAGAGATGTTGTGCAGATAGAAGCAGACAAAAAAGAAGACTTGGCAATTGATAGGGTTTGGGGAGTGGGAAAATAGAGCGAGGAAAAGATCCCCTTGTGCCTCAGAGAGCGAGAACATAGGTGACAGGAAAGAAGATGGCGTTCATCCCCCACGTACTCCCTTCCCCTGATTCATTTTAACTGCTTTCCCCTCCTGCTGTCTTCTTGGCTTTTTATGCTGAGTGGCCTGGTTCCTTTTAAATGGTGGTGGCGTCTGTTCTTATCTGTGCAAATGGCGGTGACTAGCAGCAGATCACGTGTGACTGCTGAGTTCAAAATATCCCTTTTCAAAGTTCAGCTTGGACACTTTTCTATGTGGTTAAACCTCAGAAGAGCCCCATCTTTTCCCTTCTTGCACTCCCTGGAAACAGCATTGAGCAATGACCCCAAGATATTGGAATTTTGATCAAAGTAGTGAGTCCAGAGGACTCATGAAGAAACCTGCCCCTTACCTCACTAGAAAGTCAGGGGACAATGTGTGCGGAATGAGGCAGGTAGGCTGACCCTTATATCTGGGTTACTTATGTTTATCTGTACTTCTTTGTTATAAGAAAAGATTCTAAGGGGGGGGCAGAGGTGGGAACGATTTGGGGCATTAGCAACGTTTTTAAAAAAGCATCAGCTGGAGCAGTTAGGTGGCACAATGGATAGAGCATAGGCCCTGGAATCAGGAGGACCTGAGTTCAAATCCGACCTCAGACACATAACACTCACTAGCTGCATGACTCTGGGCAAGTCACTTAAACCCAATTGCCTCACCAAAAAAAAAAAAAAAGCATCAGCTAGATGGTATAGTGGGTAGAGCATCAAGCCCGTAGTCAGGAAGACTCTTCTTCTTGAGTTCAAATCTGGACTCTAACACTTGCTACCTATGTGACCCTGGGCAAGTCACTTAAACCTGTTTGCCTGTTTTCTCATCTGTAAAATGAACCAGAGAAAGAAATGGCAAAACACTTCAAGTGCCTTTGCCAAGAAAACCCCAAATGGTGTCATGAAGTCAGACACAAGTGAAACAACTCGAAAACAACAACATATATGTCTATGTATGTATACACACACACACACACACACACACACACACACACACACACACATATATATATATATATATATATATATATATATATATATATATATATATAATTTTTTTCTTCCTTTCTTAGTCCATCCCAAGCTGCACCATTCTGATGATGGAAGTGAGGTGATTTGTAAATGTCAATAAAGCCAGAAGTGTGTAGTTGTGTAAATACATTCTTCTTCCGATCTCTGCAACTACCAACCTGCAGAGGTTTGCAGCTGAGACTTGGAGATGCGCAAAGCATGTTGCCCAAATTTGGGAGGCTCGTTAGCCAAGCTTGACGCAAGGGAATTGACTTGGGATCTGCTTACCGAAATAACCTGTTAAGAAGTTGTGAGCTGTGGCTCTCCTGTGGGCTTGGAGCAGGGGAGGCTGGGGGGAGAAAACAAGTGTTTATTAAGTGCCAATTGTATACTAGGCACTTTACAAATATGATCTCATTTGATCTTATGATAACTCAAGCAGGTAGGCACTATTACTATCCCCATTTTACAGTTGAGGAAACTGAGGCAAACAGGTTAAATGACTTCCCTGAAGTCATAAAATGAATGCCTGGAGACTAAGTTTGAACTCGGGGCCTTCCTGACTCAACCACCCTGTACACCACCTAGCTGCCTTTGGTTTCCTTTGTATACTCCATCGTCATGGAGCACAGGGTACGCTTCTTGGGGTCTCTACTAGGCCATCTTCATGGCTTAATATCTTTTTGCTCCTACCTTCATTCTTCTGCCTCTCTTGGCATTCATTCATGATTGAGGAAGCAAGAGACTGTGAGATCCAAATGAGATGCAGTCCAATCCTGCCCCACTGGGTCCAAGCCATGAAGCTTGCTTACATTTCCCAGTCCCCTGAGAAGGATCCTTAGGGACTCTGGGTAACAGACATCTGTGGCAGCACTGATGAAAGCACAGAGCCATGGAGGTCTGGAGGAGCAGGCTTTACATTCCTCTTTCAGAAAGCCTTTCTTAATTGGCTGTCCTCGGGTGGGTGTCAGAAGTGAATGAGGACAATAATGACCACATGTAGATCAGTACCATGGCCACCTATGCATCCATGTGTGCGCAGCAGTAGATGGGGTTCACTGTAAAATTAGAAGAAAAACCGAACAGCCCCAGGTCCCACTTTTTGAAATGACTGCAATCACTGAGCAGAACAGAGAAGGATAGAGAGTGTAAGGAGCCATGGGAAATCTCCGTAAGTGGACCAACTTTGATGATTAATGTCAGACACATTCAAAGCAGCAGAGTTGCATGGCTCCCCCTCCCCTTCTTTTTCAATTATTGAATAATTTGAATAATTTCTTTCTTTTAACAATAGAAAAATAATTGTCATCTATCTTTACAAACATTGTTCTTAGACTGGAGTTTTTTTGGCCTCTTTATTGTTCTTGTTGAATTATTATAGTTTAACTCCTTGAAAACAGCCTCATTTTCACATTACAGAGTTAAATAGGCCTTTTAGATTTAAATGTTGATGTTGAAGAAATTTTGTAACCCTTCACCAACGCTAAAGACATTTTATCAGATAATTTAATTACATTTTTTGTCATGATGAATCATCTGAAATTTATGGGCATTATTTTCAGAGTGAATCATGGGAGGGGTATGCGTGTGTGTGTGTGTGTGTGTGTGTGTGTGTGTGTCTAAAGTGGACAACTTGTTCCATAAACCTTTTAAGGTAGTGACTAAAATAGGATCTGTTCTTTAGCCCTGAAAATTGAGTAACCAGTGCATTCATTCCCTAATCTCCAGGATGTTGCTACATATACTACAAGAGATGCCCTTGTTGCCTTTCCTCTCACTCTCTTCTTAATCCTTTTCAATATGGCCCCCGACCTTATCCCCACATAGAAACCACCCTCTCCAAAGTCCCCAATGGTCTTTTCATGACTAGATCCAATGGCTTTTCTCAGTCCTCATTCTTCTTGATTTCTCTGCAACCGTTGACACTGTTGATAACCCTCTTAATATTGAAGCCTTCCCTCTGTTAATTATTCCCTAATTATTCTATATATGGCATGTTGGTATATATTTGTTTGTCACTCCAATTATATTGTAAGCTCCTAGAGGAAGAGGGACCATCTTCCGCCTCTTTTTGTTCTCTCCCCCCCACACTCCCTCGGGCTTAATATAATGCTTGCCACATAGTAGGAGCTTCAAAAATGTTTATTGACAGACTGATTAAATATTTTTTAAAATATTTCAAGAACTAATGTGTCTCTGGAAAAAGAGCTTTGATCTTGTAATTTTTTAAACATTGTCTTCTGAAATATGACATTTTTAGATGGATGGATGAAATATTAGCAAAGCACTGGTCATTTAATCATTTTCAGTCATATCCGACTCTTTATGACCCCACTGGGGGTTTTCTTGGCAGAGATACTAGAATGTTTTGCCATTTCCTTCCTTAGCTCATTTTACACATGAGGAACTGAGACAAACAGGGTTAAGAGACTTGCCCAGGGTCCCACAGCTGTTAAGTGTCTAAGGCTGGATATGAACTCATGAAGGTGAGTCTTCCTGACTGTGCCACCTAACTGCTCCCTGGCAAAGCACACTGTGAGGGTCTTTATTATTGCCATGGGGATTAAGCCCTAGGTTGGAAGGGGAGCGGGCACTGGCACTGTGTGACCATCATTGACAGGGACATTTCCAGGAAATGCTGAAGAGGTGCAGAATATCTTTGATGCTATCCTCCCTTGCAGAATCTCAGCATTTGGAGGGACTTCAGGATGTTTAGTCTGGTCCAAGCCAGAACTGCATCTTACTTCAACAACTGGGCAAGTGGCCATCCTGCCTTTGCTCCAAGACCCCTAGGAAGAGAAAGCCATTCCCATTGGTGGTACCTCTGATTACCAGGAAGGTTCTCCACACATAAGAGCATTAATCCACCCTCTTTTCCTAGTTCTGACTTCTGGGTGAAGAAGGACAAGTGGGAGGCCTCTTCCACATCACTGCTTTTTGAGGGCACCTTTTGCCTCAGTCCTCTCATGTCCAGAGAGGTAACACTAATTCTGACCCTTATCACCTCTCACCTGAAACAGCTTCACCTCCTCTTTCCTTAACCCACAAGACTTCTATCCCCTATGGATACAGGTTCTTAGACTCTCTGCCCTTCATCAAAGCCAAGTTTGTCTGCCAGGTCAACCCCACACAGCAAGCAATTATTAAATGTTCCATATGTTCCTAGTGCCGGGCTAAGCACTAGAGATACATCTAGAAAGGCCAAAACCAGTCCCTGCTCTCAGGGAGCCCCTAGCCTAATGGAGGTGACCATGGGCAAACTAAGACAGAGCGGGGATAAACTGGGTACAGTCACAGACAGTAGGCACCAAGATGAACAGGGTAGGGTGGGAAAGGTATCTTGCAGAAGGGGGAATTTTAGCTGGAACTTGAATGAAGCCAGAAGGAAGAGAAGAGAGGAGTAAGTATTCCAGACATGAGTGGTACCAGCGAAAATGTCCAGAGTCAGGAGCTGGAGTGTGGCAGTTAAGGAACAGCCAGGATCCCATTGTTGCTAGATCAAAGAACATTTGGAGCAGGGCTTAATGTATCATGTGCATTAGTGATCTTAAAGAATGCTTGGAGAGGGAACGGTAGCTAGTGCAAACATTTCACTATACTGAAGACAATGGCTCAGCCTTTAATCCTTTCTGAAGCAAAAAAAAAAAAATGCATCCTCATCAGAGCATCCTTTCTAAGACTTTTGACCAGTTTAAGGAAGGGATCAGGAATGTCAACTGAGCCCTTCTTTTTGGTGACTAGGTGTTAAATATGTGCCTTTTGGGATTTTGTTTTTCTCACACTCTTATAATGTCTGATGACTTTTTTCCCCACATTCCTCTTCTTCTCAGTTTGTCGTTATGTTATTCTAGCGGGTTTTCATTCATCAGCTTTCTATGAGTTTCTCTAAACATTTTCGAATCCATTCAAAAGAAGGCTTAGCTAGAATTACTGAAGCCCATTGAGAACAACGGGAATAGAGCACTCAGTTACTTTGTCAGGAATTTAATGATGAGCAACATTTTGACACTACTTTGGAGGAATATTATGATGTGTTTGCCGTGATGTGGCTGATGAGGCTGAGCCAATAGTACTGTGTATTTATGGCTCATCCACATTCCTCCTTTTGCATCCGTCATCTCTGGGCATGTGTATGCTCATGTACCTTTTCCCCACAGCCCCCCTGCTCCGTGGCTTTATCAAGGCATGGAGAGGGTCTTGGATTGTCAAAGTCCAGGAAGGGTGCTGGTGCCTCTTACCAAGACGCCAAGTTGTCAGGCCAGGTTTTTCTCCCCCCCCTGACTTCTTAGGGAGTAATTGTTCACGTCTAGGGACCAGCCAGGCTAAGTCTAGATGATTCTTGATGTGTAAGGGCTGCCCATCAAGGAAAGAGTTCCTTGACAAAGACCTGGGGCCAGAGAGATTGTGACATGCATCAGGAGCAGCCAGCATACACTGATGAAATCCCAGATCTCTGAAGCATTGAGTCTTCATATGCTTATACATACACACATATATATTTCCACATGTTTGTAGAGTTATCACTACCAACACTTTCAGGATCTGTGGTTTTATTAGGCGGGGACTCATTCTACCGGCACACCTGGCCAGCTACTTCTTATTATCTTAGAGATTTTCCTGAAGCTCATGTGGATTAAGTGACTCACCCAGGGTCAATACTCTAGGAAGTCCCATCTGCCCTCACTCTTATCCTCATTCCCACCCCACTCTCACTTTTTGTAATTTCTAGACTCTGTAGACAAATAGAAATATAACAAAACCTCCTTTTCAGCCTATCAATTATTTGAAATTACTGTCCTATTGCTTAGTTCTTGACTCTGCAGTCTGACTTGTGCCCTCATCTTTCAACTGAAATTGCTCTGTCCGTAGCTACCAAATCTAATGGCCTCGATCACCCTCTTCTCCTTGAAGTATCAAGAAGGTCTTTCAAGTATTTCTCTAGGTTTTCAGAGACATCTCTCTCTTTTGGTTCTCCTCTTACCTTTCTGGCTACTCTTTCTCAGTCTTGCTTGCTGCATCTCCATCCAGGACATGCCCATTGACCCTGGTGGTCTACCTAGATCCTCTTCTCTTCTTACTCTCTACTCTTTCACTTGGTGATCTCATTAGCTCTCATGGATTCAACCATTGGTGACATACAGATGATTCTCCCATAAAACAGAAGTGGATAGCAGAATGGATCAAAAACCAGAATCATATAATATGTTGTTTGCAAAAAACACACTTGAAGCAGAGAGACACATACAGAGTAAAGGTAAGGGGCCAGAGCAGAATCTATTGTGCTTCATCTGCTGTTAAAAAAAAAAGAAAAGCAGGGGTACCAATCCTGTTCTCAGACAAAGAAAAACAAAAATAGACCTAATTAAAAGATAAGGAAAGAACTTACAACATCTTGCTAAAGGTGCCGTAGACAATGAAGTAATTTCAGTTATTACACACTAAGTGATATAACATCCAAATTCTTAAAGGAAGAGTTAAGTGAGTTACAGGTTTATGAGTAAACAAGAGATAGAGAGCATTACAAAATGTAAAATAGATCATTTTGATTATGTTAAATTAAAAAGCTTTTTGTACAAACAAAACCAGTGCAAGCAAGATTAGAAGGAAAATTGAAAGCTGGGAAACAAACCTTTACAGAGTGTGTCTGATAATGGCCTCATTTCTCAAATATATAGAGAACCGAATTTATAAGAATACAAGTCATTCCCCAGTTGATAAATGGTCAAAGGATATGAGTAGGCAATTTTCTAATGAAGAAAATGAAGCTGTCTATAGGCATATGAAGAAGTGCTAAAAATCACTTTTGATTAAAGAAATGCAAATTTAAAAAACTCAGTTACCACCTCACACCTGTCAGATTGGCTAATATGACAGAAAAGGGAAATGATAAATGTTGGAGAAGATGTGGGGAAATTGGGGCACTAATGCACTGCTGGTGGATTTGTGAGCTGATTCAACCATTCTATAGAGCAATTTGGAACTATGCCCAAAGGGCTATAAAACTGTGCATACTCTTTGATCCTGCAATACCACTACCAGGTCTGTATCCCAAAGAGAGGATAAAAAAGGGAAAAAAGACCTACAGTAGCATGCATGCATATCTATATCTGTATCTGTATCTATATCTATATCTATATCTATATCTATATCTATATCTATATCTATATCTATATATCTGTATCTGTATCTGTATCTGTATCTGTATCTATATCTGTATCTGTATCTGTATCTATATCTATATCTGTATCTATATCTATATCTATATTTATATCTATATCTATATTTATATCTATATCTATATCTGTACATATCTATATCTATATCTATATCTATATCTATATCTATATCTATATCTATATCTATATCTATATATCTATATCTATATCTATATCTATATCTATATCTATATATTTCAGCCCTTGGGGATGCCCATCAGTGGGGGAATGGCTGAACAAGTTTTGGTATATGAATGTAATGAAAATGTAATGAAATATTATTGGGCAATAAGAAACTATGAACAGGCAGATTTCAGGGGTGGGGGAAAAAGGTCTGTAAGGACTGATGCAAAGTGAAATGAACAGAAACAGGAAAACATTGTACTTAGTATCAGCAACAATGTGTGAAAATTAGCTATGAATGACTCAACTCTTCTAAGCAACACAATGATTCAAGATAAGCACAAAGGACTCACAAGCAAAAATGCTATTGCTATCTGTTTAAAGAACTGATGGACTCTGAATGCAAATCAAAGCATATTTTTTTCATTTATTCTTTTTCATTTTTTTCTTTTGATCTTGTCTTTTACAATTGTGATTAATTTGAAATTATGTTCTACATGATAGCACATGTATAACCTATACAAAATTGCTTGCCATTTTAAGAAAAGGTGAGAAGAGGGAGGGAGAAAATTTGGAACTCAAAATCTTGCAAAAATGAATTCTAAAAATTGTCTTGACATCTAATTGAGGCAAAAAATAAAATGCTATTTAAAAAAAGAAAGACAAATTCAGGCTTACAACAGAGAGGAATCTGTTAAAATGATTCACTAGTCATGCATGTGCCCCTGGAAAGTGTTTCAGCCAATAATTGTAGATCTCAATTGGCTTCGACCATTTTTCAGTTGGTTGCCTCCCTTGATGTCACTGTTCTCTTCTTCTGTTTGTTAACATCACAGAAGCTTCCTTTTTTTCTCATTTGATCCTATTGTGTAGGATTTCTTATACAAACAATTAGAAACATTCCATGTCTTTCTTCAGGAGTTCTTTCTCTCCTTTTATTTATTTTTTACCAAGACCATGCAGGAAAATATTTGATTAGTATTGAATCATTTCCTTCTTTGCCGTGGTTGAATCTTTGTCTCACCACATCATTTGGCTTTGGCTTTCACTGGGTGATTAAGCACATCAAGAATTTCTGATGTGATTTTGTTTTCTGAATTAGTATTTTTTTTTAATGGTGTCATCTTTAATTGGGCAATATTGAATTAAATCTTTCTGTTGTGTGTTTCCAGCTAGATTCTTCTGGTGTCTTTCTACAGATCCCTAATCACTCCTTCAAATTGCATTTGCGTTGGCAGTGTTTGAAGACCTTTCTTCTCGTGATTCCTAGTGTGACAGTGGCCCTCACACATCCTTTGGTGTGCAGGTCCTGCAATGTTTTCATTTTTGTTTTTAAATACCTTCTGTCAGCTCCTGTGGGAGAATGTGTCCATTCTTCAGAAGCAGCTTTTTTTTCCTTCCAAATACTGTTGTAGTGTCGTTGGTCTGCGAGTCATTTTCATCCTATTAACCTAAAAACAGAAAACAAAACTCTCTTAAAATTGCCAAGTGTGGCCAGCTCTTTTTCAGAATGACTTGAGCTAGGTTCACAAGTTGGTTCCTTATTTCCTTATTAGTTATGATTTAGAGCATCTACTTTCAGTGCAGGTTTTCCTGCCTGGTTCTTGTGGTCACTCTCCAAATTTGGGAGCTCCTCTGTTTGCTTTCTGATTGCCTATACTCCAGGCTCTCTGAACCATAAGTGAGGTCTTAGCACAGAGTAGGCAATGGACACTACTCTTCATTCTGCATCTGCAAGCGTTGTACACAGAAAAAAATGCATATTCAAAATGGACTCATTTCTTTGCAGGTTTGCGGATGACTAAGGGTGCTGTAACTCCCCCCCACACTTCTCCAGCCAGTTTGCACATGCCTCAAGTCATCCAGCTGAAAGATATCGTCTGCTACTTGTCCTTGCTCGAACGAGGGAGACCTGAAGACAAACTAGAGTGTGAGTTGCCCATTTATTTACCTTATGTACGATGAGATGGGAAGGTGACAAAACTAGGGTGGATCCATCAGAGCTCTGTGGAAGGGTGCATGGATTTAGAGGGTGCTGGAACACTTATACTCCTTCAGACGGTAAAACCAAATGAAATCATTCCCCCATTCCCAGATTAATGCCTTGTTAGCAAGGATAATTCAACAAGACAGAGACCAGGAGCGTCGCTCCCTTGCACCGTCATTTGATCGGCTCCACAGACCTTCCCATAAGGATGCTTGTTAGCAGTGACCTTGTGTGTCCTGAACCAGCCGCCAGTGTCACAAGGACCCTGTCACCATGCCACTGTGTGACATCCAGGGCTACCTCCTTCTTCAGGGACATGCACAGCCTGAAGACTCACTTGTTCAGACCCATCTCCCCACTTGCCCTGGAAACCCAGGGTGCCTCAGACCGCAGGCCTGGTTCTTAGAGCTGTTCTTTTTTTTTTTTTCTTCAACATTAAGTTCTATAAGATTTTCAGTTCCAAATGTTTTTCTCTCTCCCTCCTCTCGTTCCTCCCCAAGATGGAATGCAGTCTGATATAGGCTATATATGCACAATCATATTAAACATATTTCCGCATGAGTCATGTTGTGAAAGAAGAACCAGAACAAAAGGGAAAAACTATGAGGAAAGAAAAAAAGAGCAAATAGTCTGCTCCATCTGCATTCAGACTCCATGATTCTTCCTCTGGATGTGGATGGCATTTTCCACAATGAGTCCTTTATGATGTCTTGGATCACTGTATTGCTGAGAAGGGCTAAGTCTCTCAGAGTTGGTCATCACACAATGTTGCTGTTGCTGTGGACAATGTTCTCCTGGTTCTGCTCACTTCACTCAGCATCAGACCATATAAATCTTTCCAAGTTTTTCTGAAGTCTGCCTGCTCATCATATCTTATGGCACAATAGTATTCCATCACAATCATATACCACAACTTGTTCAGCCATGCCCCAACTGAAGGGCATGCTCTCAATTTCCAATTCTTGGCCACCACAGAAAGAGCTGCTATGAATATATCTGTCCACTTGGGTCCTTTTCCCTTTTTTGTGCTCCTTTCAGGATGCAGCCCTAGCAGTGCTATTGTTGGGTCAGAGGGTATGCAGTGTTATAGTCCTTTGAGTGTAGTTCCAAATTGCCCTCCAGAATGGATGAGTCTGTTCCTAATTTCACCAACGATTGCAACTGTTCTGGAGCACCAGAATAGTAGCTCTGGGCCTGGGGGCCTGATGACAAGGTCTCATTCATCATGCTGATAGTCACCCTCAGTGCGGGCCGTGGCACTGACCCCACTCCTGGAACAGAAACGCCCTTTCCGGTGGCAGCTGGACTAATGCAGTCCTCTGAGGGGTTGGTGCCATTCTTGGTTCCATTGACCAGGTGTCCCAGACCAATGGGGAGAAAGCCGTGTGTCCCAGCAGCGATCCCGATCCCTGGGAGTCTAGATGTTTCCAGAGGCGTACCATCCTGCTTGCTCAAAGTCAGCCTTCCTTTGGAGGCGGCCAGGCTGGGCACCATCCTCCAGGGTGGGCCTTTGAAGCCTGGCAGCTTCTGGTGTGTGAGGAATTCTTCTCACCATTGACAGCCGGTTTCCCCCCCCCAGGAGCGCTGTCAATCCTGTGTCATGAGCCCTTCTCCCCCTCGCTGAGAATGTGAGCTAGCTAGCAGCTTTGCACGCCAACACCTCGTGTCAGCCAGGCACAAGTGGCGGGTGAGCAGGCGGGCGAGGGACGGTGATGGCTCTATTGGCTGCCCTGAGATCCAGACACTGGGGCGACAGTTCTGTTGAAGGCTGCTCTGTGTGGAACCTGCCTGGTTTACTGAATCAGATTGTCCAGCATTGACAGAGGAAAAGTCAGGAGGCCTAGACAACCTTGATGTCAACTGTAATGAAGGGTCTCCCTCTGGTGGAGAAAGAGAGTCATTGCAATGCAGTGTGTGCTTGGTACGTCTTTGTTTGGAAAATCCCTGTGTTTGGGAAATAATTCAGTGAGCCCTTGGCTCGTGAACTCAGAACTTGCTTTGTGTCTGAGTGGGTGGCCGACGGTCTTCTCTGCTACTCGCAGTAACTCCCCGACATTGCTGAGATGCCCCAATGCCCTGCCGGCGAAGTCAAGCGGACTTTATCCCAGAGTCCAGTGACCGCAGCGACTTCTCTCTGCAGCCATGAAGGAATTGCAGGGTCTTACAACGTTCCTAGTCTAACGGGAGCCCCTTGGGCGAAGCGGCTGCTTTGTTTTTGTATCTCTAGCTCCTGGCAGGCCCATAACAGGTTTGCTGATTTGGTGAAGGTGGAAAAGTGTTCTGGTGGATGGTTCCCATGGAAACACAAACAATTCCACCTTCTCCTCACTTTCTCGTCCCCGGGAAGGGAGGTCTCTTCTTCCCATCCTCTCACCAATCCTCTGTGAGGAGTCTGCCTGCCAGTAGGATAGCGGCTCTCCTTCAGAGTTCAGTGGGGGCATCCCAATAGCTGCCTGATGTATTGAGGAATTTTCGTTAGTCATTGTAGCCAAGTAAGAGCCACCTAACTGGATTATCTTCTTCTTTTCCTCAAATACCTGGTGTGTGTGTGTGTGTGTGTGTGTGTGTGTGTGTGTGTGTGTGTGTGTGTTGGACCATCTAAGCGTGTGTTTTGTGCTGAAGACAGTAAATCCTCCAAAGTAATGCATTTCAGCAAAAACTCATTTTCTTTCAATTTACAAACCATAGTTCTCTGATCTTCCTCCTGTGGGACAGTAGGCTGGCCAATCTGATTCAGGCCTTGGCCCCTCCCCAACCAGGTGAGCTAGGGAGGGTACTTCTGGCCTGTCTGGCCACTCAGGTCCCTTCTCCTTTTGAATCCTGTCCTCCTGCTTTTTCCTTCCCTCGTGCCCATCGCTGGCCCTCTGGCTGGCTGACGCTTCATTTTCCAGTGTTTCCAATGATCTTGTACTTCTGAATCCCCTGGGGATCAGCAGCATTCTTACCTTCACTCATCTCTCTGGTCCCCTCACTTCTCTCTCAGTCACAGTAACACTTTCGGCCTACCTACCCTCCCACTATTTCTTGGCTCAGCATCACTCCCCCAAGTACTTTCCTCAGTAGTTTTCAAAACGTGACCTGAGGACTCCTGAGGGGATCAGAACCCCCCCTTTCAGGGAGTCCCTGGAGTCAAAACTATTTTTGTATTAGTACTAAGGTGTTTGAAAATGTCTGATATGGTGAAAATATGTAAAAGATATGCTAAGAAAGCAGTTTGGGCTTCTCAGTGATACTGAAGAGTGTAAAGGGGTCCTGAGAATCAGGTTTCACACTCCTGGCTCTGTGCCATGTACTGCTAGCTTTTTTATCCCTTAAGATATTTTTTTATTCCCTCTTTAAACCATCTCTGTATTTAAATTTTTTTTAAACAACTTCTCCTACTTCCTTTACCTCCCATAGAGATTTTCATTAGGTTTTAAATGACTCCTTTAATCTCATCACTTAGTGTAATAATGATTGCCCTTGCATAATGGTGACAGCGCAATTATTAAGGAAAGCTTTTTTTTTAAAAAAATACATTTTGTGGTTGCATTTTTCTTGCCTAGGGATTAATTTCATTCATTAATTCATTTGCTCATTCAACAAGCATATTTTGAGGGTCTACTCTTTACAAAGAATATGCTGGGAACCTTGATCACTGGGTTCTTACTACCTTGTGTTGTAGGACTGAAATTATCCCCATTTTACAGATGAGGCAACAGAGGCCAAGAGAGGCTTAATGACTTGCCCTAAGCCACACAAGTAATAATTTTTAGGAATAAGATCTGAACCCAGATCTTCCCAGCTCCAGTTGAACCCTCCAGCTGCTGTACAGCTCTTCCTCTCTTAACAACCCCCAAAAGCATTCTCATGTCAGCCTTTCACACACAACACAGCAGAGACACAGAACTTAGCAGATGCATCACGGGAAAGATCTCTGTGTTTGGTGTCTCTTTCTTGAGTCTGTCTGAAGTTCAGCTACTCCACTTAGATCTTGCTTCTTCGGGTTGTCTTTCAATATGTGGAATGTTCTGGTTTGGCTGGTCTGGCTTTGTACGTCATTCTGCTAAAGCCTGTCTATGGAGCTTAGAATCAGTCAAGGTAGACTCTCCTCCTCTTCTTCTTCCTCTTCCTCTTTTTCCTCCTCCTTTTTGTCTTCTTCCTCCTCTTCCTCCTTTTCTTCCTTCTCCTCCTTCTCCTCTTCATCATTACCATCCTCCTCCTGTGCCTATTCTTACTCTTCCTCCTCTTCATCCCCCAAGAAACACTTATGTACAAAGACTCATAAGCACACACTGACTAATTCTTAAGCCATGAAACAGTAACCCATCCTTTGTATTATCCTTGAATACGGGGTCAATACTTAAAACATTAACAATTTGTGAACTGAGGAGTATGGAATGATTTGTTCACTACTTATTGGAGATTTTGTCTTGACATCGTATACATGCAGTCTGCGTAGCTCACTCAAGGTCCGTGGCTTCTGGCCAGACAGCATGCTTAGCTCATTGTAACGGCATTGGCATCTTTTCCCCCAAGAAGTTGTCATGAAGGTCATCTCCTACTGGGCAACCAGCAGCCAGACCCAGGAGTTTCCAGCCTCTTAAAATCGTAAAGTTTCTGCCAAAGCTCGGAACATGCATCTCAGGTCACCATTGGGTCACTCGTGCTCAGAAAAAGAAACTCAAAGTTGCAGAAGCTGCTCTGGGGCCGATGTTGCCTAACACTTGTGTTCATATCTCTTTGCTCTGTGAGATCAGCCTTCATAGTGGGAGGCCAGGAGGAAAAAGGTGAGATACCATTCTTCTCCTCATTAAAAGACTGAGGGGTTGAGTCCACAGCAACTAGTTCCAAAGAAAGGAAGAGAGGAAACTGTACTCAGCATCTGTCTGCCCACTGCCCCAAGGTTGGTACCAGGGCAAAGCAGAACAAGATTGTCTCATCTAGCCATAGCTTTATTCAATTCAGTGAAATTATGGGACTTGTCCAAGATTGCCCACATAGTTAATGCTAGGGCTAAGGCCATAATCCATATCTCCTGATGGCCACGAGAGTAAGTATCTCCTCACCACCCACCATACTACGTGAAAGAAAGAGCAGACATAATGTGGTGGGGAAGCTGAGAAATCTTCACTATATCAGCACCTGAAAATATTCTCCTGGTCCCAAAACAGATATAGTATGTCAACTAGGGCTTACTAAAGACTGTCAGATCTACGGAACAGAAGAGTTCTTTATGATCTAAGAGGGCACTGATAGATCATAGCCCTCCATCCATGACTCTCATTTCAATATGTATATGAAAGACTTTCAAAATAGAACAAGAAACTGAGTGGGAAGGCCAATGTGCTGTATGACAGCATCCAGATCCCGAAAGATTGACCATGTGAGAGCGAGATGAGCTACATGCCATCCCGGAGGTGTCTCTGCTTGTACCTGGAGCTCTTCCAAGGCTGCTTGCAATGAGTCCTGCTCAGCAAAATGAGCTTGCAGCCTAAGGATTTGTGGACACTTCCAAGAAGCAGTTCTTTTGTTCATCTATGCCAGAGACCTCAGAATATGAAATAGAAAAGAATTAAGATGGGAGAGCACCTTGTCCCAAGACTGTTTGTCCCCATACCCAGATGTAAAGGAAAGAGATCATACTAATGGAGGTGACTGCAGCTCGTACTGCCATAGGGCTTTGAAACTTTCCAAAAGGCTTTCTTCACAATAGTCCTGGGAGACACAGAGAATACGTTTGCCTCTCCCTGCCCCAATTTTGTAGATGACAAAGCTGACTTCCCAGTGACTCAGTGATGTGCCCAAGGTTACCCAGCAAGGCATGACAGGAGGCTTTGGAAGAGAACTGGGTCTTTTGACTCCCGAGGAATGTGTCTTCCCTCTTTATGTGACTAACGTATGTCTGCCTGCTTGTTTAACTATCTGTCTATATTCAAATATTTGCATACAGCAGCTTTATAGACACGTGCTTTATACATATATGTGTATTTATACAGATAGATGTATCTATACACATATCACTTTGTGCCTGTGTGCACAATGAAAATTATTTGGGGTATTATCTTTTATGTTTTATATCCTTATATACAAAGCTAGGGAGTGAAGTGGACACAGTACCAGTAAGGAGTCAGGAAGACCTTGGCCTCAGATACTTACTAGCTATGTGACCCTGGGCAAGTCACTTAACCTAGTTCACTTCAGTTTCCTCATCTATAAAATGAGCTGCAGAAGGAAGTGGTAAACCACTGCAGTATCTTTGCTAAGAAAGGCCCAAATGGGGTCACATAGAGTCAGACATGACTGAAACTCATGAACGGCAGCAATAGCAGGGGGGAGGGAGGAAAGGCTGAAGAGGGTGGATCCGCCCAGATGCCATGTGGAGTATTAAAGAAATCAGATGTACTCCATTTTGTACCTGGGCTCATAAACAGTTTTTCTCTCTCATCATTCCAGCAGTATTGAGATGGAATCTCGTCCCCTGAACACTCACTGAAACCATCATTGGGATAACTCTTGAAGTAAACAGTACTATGGAGCTGATCATTATTTCATACTGGAAATCCCAGCTTAAATGAATAAAAAACCTGAATCCT
Organism: Phascolarctos cinereus; assembly: GCF_003287225.1. NCBI lineage: Eukaryota > Metazoa > Chordata > Mammalia > Diprotodontia > Phascolarctidae > Phascolarctos > Phascolarctos cinereus. The sequence goes on along the minus strand of NW_027555514.1, from coordinate 7,264,666 downwards.
AAAATTCTCAAAATATAGTATTTTTCCACTATATGTGGTGGGCATTTGCCAGCATTCTCTAGTGGGCAGTGGCTTCTCTACAGTCACCATTGGAAAGATGGCGTTGCTTTGGGGATGTTGTGCAGACACATGCTTTCATTTGGCAGATTCTCTATAAAGTCTAGTCTTTAGAGTCAGGGTTCTTGGGCCACTGAGAATTGAAGTGATTTGTCTAGGGTCACACAGGCTGTGTATCAGAGGCAGGATTCAAACCCAGATCTCCCTGAGTAGCCACTAGGTGGCTCGGCCTTTCTCAGTATCAGTTACAATGTGGAGAATGCCATACATTGGTATGGGAGAAGACATGACAAAAATGAATAAAATCCTTTGTGCCCATGTGAATAAATGTACTAGGAGGCCCAAGTTGTTTCTATATTGAACAAATATCTGTAATTACATACCTGTATTTATAACTGGGCCAAGCTTACTTGAATCTTCTTATATCCGTTGTTGATAAATATCTGTCTGCCTGTCTTTATTCCCAAGTCTGCCCATCAGTGATCTGTCTACCCCTCCTCCTATTTATTCTGCTAAAACCAATCTCCCCACAGTCATGGCTTATCATAAAACACTGCAAGTCCGAGGTCTGACTCTCAGGGGAAGTTGGCTTCAGTGCCCACTCCAGCCAGGGCACCATCTTTATTAGACAAGGAGTAAGGCCTCAGAAATTCTTAGCCATGAAGCGATTGGCCCCATCAGTGAATTGTTGCAGTTCTATGTAGAAAATGTTTGCTGAGTCTAATAATGAGCATGTGGAGGATGTTTAATGGACTCATGATTTACATTTTAACAGCAGCATGCAATTTCTGTAATGGCAAATAGTTGGTCATACTGGTTTAATTGAAGCAACTTTGGATCATATTTTATCCAAAGTAACAGAATTGACAGTAACAAAATGCTTGTCTTTGGGGAGGTCTTAGTGTGGTACTTGAAGGACTGGGGCGGGGGGGTGCCTTGTTAATAAGCAATGGTGTGGTTGACTTAGCTGTAAAAGTAAAACCAAACACAGTCCAGGCTTCTTGGGCCCAGAAGCTGATGTCAGAGCTTCCCTGGCAGTTGGTGAAGCAGGGGATTCGTTATCCATTCAAACCTGTCAACTACAATCTTATCCAGTGATTGAAACATGGAAGGGGGAGCTCTTCTTTGATGCCCGTTAGGCCTTTCTACCTCACCTCTTTCAATTAGTATCCCTATTTTGTGGGTGAGGAAGCTGATGTCAAAGGGGGCAAGTGACTTGTTCAGAGACAGAGAGCTAATAAGTGTGCAAGGCCAGGATTTCTGATTCCTACTTCTGTGCTCTCTATCCTGGGCCACCAAGAAAAGCTGAGTTGTGGAGTGAAGCCAGGAAGATCCACCTTTGAGTCATCCTGGCTGGGGACCCTGGGCAAGAATTTGTCCATGTTCTCATCCTAGGGCTGTGAATTGCAGAGGAGATGCTGATGTGCATCAGTAGAGGGAGTTTTCTCACCACAAGCCATACAATCCTGGGCCCAGTCTCTGCCCCTCGAATTCTGAAAGAACTCCATAGATTACCAACCCATAATCATTCGGAAAGTGCGTACTGTGCCCCAGACACTGTGGCAAACCCTGGGGGTGCAAGTACAGAAGTCCCCAAAGAGTCTAGATTCTTCCTCATGGGATTTGGCCATCCCCACAGGGCTCTGATAGAGGTCAGCCAGTCCTCAGCCTGGTCTTGCCCATGAGCAAACTCAGAGCCCAAGAGAATCAGCCACATTTCCTTGTGGCCAGCGTATGATGGATGCCAAATAAATTGCATCTCTTTTCTCTTCGCCCAAGTCCAGCTGCTTCCCTGAGTGGAGAGGGCAGTGTTCTCCTTCTGTTGTCCTTTAGTTTCAGTTTTTTACTTTTTAATGATCCCCAAGAGTTCAGCACCCCCAGGACTCCTCAATAGACCGATGCTGAATATGGCAAATGGCTTGGTGGCTTCCTTAATCACCCTGATGGATGACAATTGCCCTTGGCTGCTTCCTTGGCCAGCCCGAGGCACGTTCACTGGGCTGGCTGTGCAGGTAGTGCTACCTAGAGGTGAATCAGAGTCAGCCTCTGAGGATGCTTCTATTCTTGCCTAACCTCTCCCTTCTTTTCTTTCAGTCATGTTCCGCCTCTATGACACCGATGGCAATGGCTTCCTGGACAGTTCGGTGATTGCAATTTTTTTTCTTTCAATTTTCCTTGATAACTTCAAAATACTTCTTTCTGAAGAGGCTGGTAATGTGCTTCTCCTAATTTCTATGTAAGCTTGTGCTTCTTGAGTCAGAGATCCAAGAAAGCAGCTGTTGGAGCCAGGTTATTTACATTGGGACACTGTGATATGAAACCATAGCATTTGACAAATCTGAGCCCAGCAGAGGGAGGGGGCTGACGGGGAGGAGATTATAAATTGTAAAGCACAAGGAACATGACATTAGTTTTGGAAGAAGAAAAAAAAAAGACTCCTCAGTTTTAGGAAATAACTAGTCAAGGGAGTGAAAGCTACTCAAAGCATCATAGTAACGTAGGTTTACAGCTGGAAGAAACCTTGGAAATCATTGGTTCCAACTCCATCTTTACCAGATGAGAAAAGCCAGAGTGGTTAAGGAATGTTCCCAAGGTCACTCTGCTAGTAAGTATCTGAGGCAGGATTTGAACTCAAATCTTCTTATTCCAAGTCTTTTCTGGGCTCCCAATTATGTACTTTTTGGGGGGAATACTAGATGAATATATCTGTTTTTAGAGCAGGCCCTATTCCATGGGAGGAGGCTGCAGGTCTATATTTTGTAAGCTCCAGTTACTTAAGAGGCAAATAAGATATTATAAATAGAAGAGACATACTCCTTCAGGTGATGTCGCCTCCAAATCTGTTAAAAAGGACCATTTTATTAGAATTGTGCCAAAATTACCCCCAGAGTTTGAGGAACCTCCAACTCAGTTTGGAAGTTTGTAACTGTTATCTAACTAGCTTTCCTAAGGCCTTGAAATTCTATGCCACCTGATCTCATGAAAGACTAAAATGCTAATAAGATGTTAAGTGTAGGATTATGAAAAGTTTGGAATGTAAAAGCCCACTTTAAAAAAATCACCACTTTGATCAATGGAACATTGATTCCACAAAGCATCCCCACATGTAACTTGGCCCCATACCTGCACGTCAGGCCCCTCGACAGAGTACAGATGGACTTTTACAGCAATGAAATGAAGTTGGAGACGTTTTTGCGTAAGGAAGGAGGAGGCTAATGGTGCATTAGTGATTCTGGAGACAGAACAAAGCCATTAATGAAAGGAAAGAGAAGACCTTTGGCTCAGTGAAATGACCACGATTATGAATTGCTTGTAATTGTGGAATTTTTTGATGTTTAAGTAGCAGAGATTTTTCCAGTGGCCGTCACTCTGGAGGTGCCTGGATGTCTTTCTTTGTTGTTCCATTTGGGAAGGGGGATTGTCAACTGCACAACTCTGGAGTTCTTGGGAGATCACTTCACCCATCCGCTTCATTCTATGGATGAGAAATGGAGGCTTAGGTTGGGGGTGTGATCTTGGCAGGATGAGGACCAAGGGCTTCTCTTGCTGCCAACACATGTTTGTTTTTTTGAAAGTGTCCCCCTAAGGGTGTTTCCAATGCCCCTGCCCCTCAAGGTCTTGAGTGAATTCCTTGCTGGGCTTTGAAGTTTGTAAATTCTCACAGGCTCCTGCATAGTGACTTTTTGCATGTGTCCTGCACACTAACCCTATGGGACAGGGTCTGAGGCTCCCAGGGCCAGGGCTTTATTGCCCTACCACAGGACAGGTGCCATCAGGAAAGGAACCATATCTTCAAGGGAATCCTGAAATGCTGTGTCTCTCCAGTGACCACAATAGTGCCCTGCACGCAGGAGCTGCTCAAGCTCTGATCATTGCAATGGTCACAATGCCCACTTTACAGATTGTGTCTCTAATACAGTTTGCTTGGTATTCATTTTGGGGGAGTCTTTGTGACCCTGGGCTGACACATAACCTCTCAGTGTCCTAAGCATCTCTCTAAGACTATATAGGGTGACAGGGAGGTGCCTCCTGCTCTGAAAGAGAGAGTGTCCTCACCTGAGAGTTCCCTACACCAATGTATTCACAGGTCCACCTCCTGTCCTTTTTTTTTTTTAATTCACATTTATTGGAATTTTGGTCCACAGAGAAACCACAAAAAGGAAACTCAGTGCAATATTTTGGGGTATTTAAAACAAACTAACTAACAAATAAACCATCAACAATAGTTGCAGTCAAATTCCAATACAGAGTTTGGGAAATTATGCTAAAAGACAACATTATAAATGACTTTCTTCAATCCAAAGTGCTGAATCATAGCAGACCAGCTTTTTCTTTCAAGTGCCCCCCTTCCTCCCTGTATTTCATAGAACCTAAAGGATCCCAGCTAGACCTCACTTGCCATCTGTCTCCATGTGACATGGTGGCTAGGCATACCACCTTGGCTTGAAGAATTCCAGCCAGGCTGAACCCCCCATGTTGTGCCACAGCCCACAAGTGGATGTCCCCATTCATTCACAAGGGGGTTTTATGTCCCCTGGGCAAGTCACTTAACTAAAGTGACTCAGAAGCTCTCGGTTGAAGCAAACTTTCCAGTTCCTGTAATGGGAAGAAGTTTGTACAATGGGAATTTTCTACAATATGAACATCACCAATCAGACCAAAACCAGAGAAACATATAATTGAACAAATATAAAAAGAACAGACCTTAAAAATACCTGTGGAGCTCCCTCAGGCCTTCAGACTAGGCCTGGCCACTATAACCATGCTCTTCTATGTTTTACAGAGGGATGGTGATAACTCTACATAGGCTAAAAAAATTAAAATACTGCTTTGGTACCGCGGTGAAACAACACACTGTTAGGAGGAATTTATTCTACTACTGACTGTGTAAGAATTTTAAGTTCATTAAAAATAAATTCAAATATTAGTTTTTACTTTAAAAAATTCTTTGTTATAAGGAATGGCTTTTCCAGAAAAAGAGACAGAGAAATAGGAGCAAATCTAGATGATATAAAAATAGAAGTTATCAATTAAAATTAGTGAAGAAGATATACTCAGAACTTTTCCATCATAACTTTCCTAATGATTTTTCAGCTTCAGGGTTATAAAACCTTCTGCAATCATTAGCATAGTAGGAGCAGCCTGAAATAGGGAGTAGAGGGCCAGTCTTGGAGTCAAGAAGACATGGGCTCCAATCCGGTCTCTGATGCCCATGAGGCCCTGGGCAATCTCCTGGCTAGATTTGGCTTTCAAAGCATTTGCGTTCAAGGGACTGGCTGAAGTTGAAGTAATAAGATGAACCCTAGTACTTGCTAAGCCTTAGTCTCTAGTCGGTCTTGCACACATCCAGGTTATCCCATCGCCAATAAGAACGCACAGCACACTTTTTTCAAGTGTCCCACCAAAATTAAGCCTGGCTCAGTGTCCTTGAAACATTCAGTCCTCTCTCAATCCGACACCTGCACGTCAAAGTCAGGTGGGAAGTAGAAATTCTCATGTGGTAGAAGTGCTTAGGGTGGGCCTGGAGCACAGGCATTCCTTTGGCACCGGAGAGGGCTCTCTTTTGGGGGCGGGGCCCTCTCTTGGCGTGAATGCTGTGCCAAGAGCTAAATCCTTCTTCCGGGTTTCCCCTTCCTAGGGGATTGGGGAGATTAGTATTAGATGCGTTATTTAAAAGGTCTTTAACATTCCTGGTATAACATGTCTACACGGCTAAGCAGGATCAAGGCATTTAATGCTTTGGAGCATTGGGGGTGGAGGGGTTGGCACCAAGAGACCATTGTCGTGTTTTTCTTTTGTCCCATCCAGGAGCTGGAAAATATCATTAGTCAGATGATGCACGTGGCTGAATATCTCGAGTGGGATGTGACTGAGCTCAGTCCGGTACGTGCCAAGTTAGCTGGGCTTACCCCCTGGGCACCTTTGTTTGAGAGCTGGCCAGGGTAGAGAGCTGCCCTCTGGCCCAAGGCAGGTCATCTCTATTGACCCAGCTTATTGTATGCCTGCCACCATTGCCTGTTCCACACTGTGTGTGATGCAGTGTGTGTGTGTGTGTGTGTGTGTGTGTGTGTGTGTGTGTGTGTGCGTGCCTGTGCACAGCCAGGCCACAGCCCTGAACAGGAGCAGCACCTGGGCCCACATGATAATAACTCAGTTGGTTTTTAACTTGGTCCTCCATTTTAATGTGGCCACCAGGGCTCTCATACCATCCAGGGTGCTTGGGGAGAGGCCAAGCCTCCTCCCAACTTCTGCTCTGAAATCAGTAGCCCCATGACAGTTTCTTCTGCCCTAGGAGATTCATATCATTCTTGAACAACTCTCTCAGCTCCTTAGCTGCTGCCTTGGTTGAACTGGCCTCACAGGACAATCCATCTGCTAAAATCGCCAAAGTTCTTTTCTGGATGGCTCCTAATGCTCTCACCCGCCCTGTGATGGAGGCAGCCTCAAGCCTATCATTGCCCTTCTCTCTGAATAGAAACCAGCCCTCAAAGAGCAGACTCCTCATCCTGATGTGGGGGGCTTTAGATGCCATTTACGTCTACTTTCCACCATGCCTGGAATGGTCTCCCTTCCCCTCATCTTGGCCCCTTGGCTTCCCTGCTTCCTTCAAGTCTCTGCTTCCTGCCCTGGGCAGGAAGCCTTGCCTGATCCTCCTGCCCCTAGCACCTCCTTCTCAGCTGATTGCCAATTTATCCTGTGGCTGTTGTGTTTGTACACAGTTGTCTCCAGGCATTTAATTGGCAAACAATAGGCACTTAATAAATGCTTGTTGTCTTGACTTAGTTTTCTCCTAGGCAACACTGCCAGACATAGAATAATGGGGTTTACAGAATGCTAGGTCAGGAAGGGACACTAGAGAATGCTCTTGTCCTGGAATGACCATTGGGGACAATGGTCACCCTGAGAGAGCCCCAGGCTAGCCATAGAAAATAAATGCATGGATAGGTAGCTAGGTAGAACCACAAAAGATGTGACATAAATAGACATTTATTAGGTACCTAGTATGTGCCAGGCTCTTTGCTAAGTTCTGAGGATAAGAATAAGAAAAAGGCATTTCCTGCCCTCAAGGAGCTTACAATCTAATGAGCACAGTGCACAAAAGGAAAGTGAAAAGGGAAAGGCTACCTTCCAGAGGGTACATGAGCAAGGCCATTATGATGATGGTAGAGTCAAAACCAGGCAGAACAGCTGGTAGCGAATAAAAAGATAGCTGGAATTTTGAACCCTCTATAAATCAAATTTAGCCTCAGACACCTTATTAGCTGTGTGACACTGGGCAAGTCACTTAACTCTGTTTGTCTCAGTTTCCTCATCTATAAAATGAGCTGGAGAAGAAATGGCAAACCATTATCTTCACAAAGAAAACCCCCAATGGGGTCATGAAGAATTGGACGCGACTAAAAACAACTGAAAAGAATGTTAACAATAAAGGCAGACTCTGGGAGAAGTAAAACTCCTCCCTCCAGGCCTCTAATCAAAGAGACAGACAACTGAGGCCACTGAGGAGGTGTGAGAGCCAAAGCTGAGGCCATCTCCATGATGATGAGCTTCCTAGAGATGAGCTTATCCTGGGGGGGTGGGAAGGAATGAAGATGTTGGTGGTGGTGCTGATGAAGATGTTGGTGGTGGTGCTGATGGTGCTGATGGTGATGGTGGTGATGATGATGGTGATAATGGTGATAGTGGTGGTGATGATGATGATGATGGTGGTGATGGTGATAATGGTGATAGTGATGGTGATGGTGATGGTGATGGTGGTGATGGTGGTGGTGGTGATGATGGTGATGGTGATGGTGATGATGGTGATGGTGATGATGGTGATGATGGTGATGGTGGTGATGATGATGGTGATGATGGTGATGATGGTGATGGTGATGGTGATGATGGTGATGGTGGTGATGATGGTGATGGTGGTGATAGTGATGATGATGATGGTGATGATGGTTATGATGATGATGATGGTGATGATGATGGTGACAATAATGGTGATAGTGATGGTGATAATGGTGGTGATGGTGACAGTGATGATGATGATGGTGGTGGTGGTGATGGTGATGATGATGGTGATGATAATGATTGTGGTGGCGATGATGGTAGTGATGGTGATGATGATGGTGGTGATGGTGCTGGTGATGATGATGGTGATGATAATGATTGTGGTGGTGATGATGGTAGTGATGGTGATGATGATGGTGGTGATGGTGATGGTGATGAAAATGTGGTGGTAGAGTTGAAACCAAGCCAAGCACCTTGAAGGTGACATATGCACTGTGCTGATACCTCCATACCTACTTTTTGGGGTATCCTAGGATTCCCAGGAGAGCCACATACCACACTTCCTGAACTTCAGTATTAACGGTCAAGAGACTGAAGAGCTGAGAGTCATGGATGCCATAGTTCAAACCTCAGCTCAGACATATACTAATTCTGTGACTGAGGGGTGTCCTACAATGTCTCAGAGCCTCAGTTTCCTTATCTATAAAATGGGGAAGTAAATGCCCCTAGAACATTAGAAAAGGGTTGTGGCATGACTCAGATGAGATAACATTCAAGAAGCACCTTTAAAGTATAGAAATGTCATTTATCATTTCATTATTTTTCTTCTTGTTCACACCTGTGGCCTCTCTCCAAGCCGAAGCTTGGGAAGCCTCCTTTGCTCACAGGAACTTCTCCAAGCATTTCTTCTCTAGCTAGAGCCTTTGTTTTCCAGATGAGGCCAATGAAGCTGGTGACCCAGACAAGACTTCCCCTCCCCCCCAGTTGTTCTGGGAGCCAATGCTGGGCTCAGGTCCCAGAGCAGTCCCAGCTCTCTCAACTCTCCTCTGGTTGCATTGACCATTTTCCTTCACCTGAGTGCCTGGGAATTTTCTTAGGTTTTTAACCCATGTAGAAAGTAGACTTTAGAAATACTGCTAATCAATAAAAATGGCAGATTTACCCAATGTTAAGAGAAGTATTCAACTCCTCCCACTTATTGTCATTGTGACCATGGGCTCTTGTTTGATGTTTCTGAGTCTTGGCTTTCTGATCTGTGAAATGGGAATGAAAATATTTGCATTGGCAATCTCTGAGAACTTTTGTGAGCCTCAAATTTTGGATCCTCTGGGTAGAAGGTCACCTAGTCTGAGCTCCTCATTTTATGGTTAGCCAGTGAGACCCAGGGTGGCTGAGTGACTTGTCCAGGGTTGCGCTGAGTTGCACCCAGACAGATTTGGGATTCAAACCCAGATCCTCTAATCCCAGAGCCCCAGGGAACAAGCCTGGGTTCTCCCAATGGAGTGCCCTTCCTACTCCCCTGGTGGGATTATTTGTGTGAAAGTGCCCAGAACTCTTCCAATCACTGTATGTCAGGTGCTGGTGCTCATATTATGACTTTTATTCTGGGGCAGAACTGTGGCCCTGATTAAATCAACAACCCCAAAGAGGTGGACAGAAAAGGAAGCAGGGAAGAGAAATGTGGCCTTATCCCAGGATTCTTTGAAAGAGGTACTAGTTCATTAAAATTGCCCTGTATACATATGTTGATTTTTGTCCATGGGATGTCTTTGAAAAATTCAGGATGTTAGGAGTGTTTCCCCCTAAAGCAGGAACTTGGGTCCTAGTGAGTGTGATGATGCAATGGTGGACCTGGAGTGGAGAGATCTGAGTTTAAATCCATCCTCAGGTACTTTCTAGCTGTGTAATCCTGGATAAATCACCTAAACTCCCCTGGTCTCAGTTTCCTCATCTGTAAAATATGAATAATAATAGCTCCTGCCCCACAGGAACCAACTGTGCGGAACCAATGAGCCAACCGTGTAAAGTGGTCTGCCAACCTGCAAGTTCTGTATAAATAGTGTTATTGATTTTAGTTGTTATGATGATTCTGAAGTATGGAACTACAGTTGAAGTAACTCTCTCTACAACTGCGTAGCAGCAATTCTTTCATAGTTTAGATTGGGACATCCAGAGGGCCCCACAACCAGCCTATGGTGGAAGAATTTGGAACTCAGTCTTCCTGTCTTTGTCCATCTCTGTACTCCCTGTGCCCTGCTGCCCCTTCATCATCCAGAAGAGAAGAGTCTGAAAGCATAGGAGCCCCATTGACACTGCCAGATTGAAAGCCTTCTTTTTATAGAGAAGGGAGCTGATGGCTGGCATTGAGGACGGCTGTCATGCCCCATCAATAATTAAAGATTCCTCCAGTTTTACAGACTGTGGGAATTAGAAGAGAGCTCCTGCTGATTCTTTGTTTCCCACTGCTTCCTCTCCCCGTGCCAACTGTGAGATAATGGGCAAGCCACTAACCTTCTGGTCCAAGCCTTGGAACCCTCCAAAGACTAGAAGAACAAGATGAGCTGGTGATGGGAATGGGGAGGGGTGCTGATTTGGGGGGACCTCCCCATGCTTGAGCTCACACATCCAAGACCCAAGCTCATGCTTGAAGGTGAAACTGTCCTGACTTATCGTTAAGTCCCAGGGACAAAGTTCAGCCTGAAGTCACGGGAGGGTTTTTAGGGATCCAGGCCCATTTTCACAGGTCTGCAATGAGAGTTGCTGTCTCTATCCCACTTCCTCCTCTTTTTAGTCCTTCTTTTGGAGGCTTTTTCTGTTGTTTTAACTAAACAGGGCATTTCCTTCCAAAGCTGTTCGGCTTTTCATAACAAGATGATTTTTTGCCCTTCCCTAAGATACATCATTTATGTTGACAAAGCACCATGTGCTTGGTGGGTTGGTTTGTTTTAGGACTGGCCTGGAATATTCCCAATATTCCCATCTCTTTCATTTGTGAATGTACCCATTTATTGCATACAGTGGGTATAGACAACCTTTGTTGAATCTTAAATGAAACCTAGCTCTGGTAACTGGCCTGCCTAAACCCAAGGGTCATGGATCCTTTGATCGGCTCACCCTTTTCTTCTCCTAAGACCTAATAGGTGAATAAGTGACCCTCTGTTTTCTTGTTTCATGGATGGTCAGAGAGAATCTCTCCAAGTCTTTACTGCTAAGCTGTGAGATCTAATGCTTTCCAGCATATCCCTGAGCCTTACAAGTAATCTGGATGGATGGATCACTAAAGCCCACAGGGGAATCGAGATGAAAACAAACAAACAAGTTTCCTACTGTGTCATTGCTGGGCTGGTTCACACTTGAGTACACGGTCATGACATGTGATATGTCAGACAGTGTCATTTTGGTCAAATTTCATACTACTGTTCTTTAAAAACAGAGGGATTTGGGGGGGCTGCCAGATAGCTGTGAGCTGACTGACCCCCGAGTTCCATTTGAATTTATATGCATAGCCTTTCTGAGGGGTAGCTCTCTCTAAGTCATTGGCCTCTCCTAGCGGCATCCTCCCCTAGGTGTGGCCTTCCTGAGACATGGACATCCTTAGTCACAACCTTCCCTCGACCTAGCTTGCTTTGCTCATCTGGTGCTTCCCTGTAGATGATCCCTTTTCCTGTTTCTCAGTGTGAAATTCTGTTTCCTGGTCTTCTCTCCTGAAACAGATACTTCATGAAATGATGGAAGAGATCGACTATGATCATGATGGCACTGTCTCTCTGCAGGAGTGGATTCAGGGAGGGATGACGACCATCCCCTTACTGGTGCTCCTTGGCTTGGAAAACGTAAGCTTTGGTCCATCGGTGGCTGTGGTCCAGCCTGGCTCAGAAGCATCTTGCACTGGGGCTGCTGGTATTCCGAGCTGGGCTCAACCTCAAAGAGAGTCCTGTGGGGTGGGGATCTTTGTGTCAAATATCAGACTAATTTGGGATTCTGGTACCCTCTGTTCACTTTCATCTCCTTCCCTTTCTCTTCCCCAGTATATTTACGTGTTCATCAATGATATTTGTTTTGTCTGGGTCTATGATTGCACCACTGTGGGATGGTAGTCGCTGGTGTGAGAATTCTCTACCAGAGGAGATGAGTGATTAAACACAGAACTTACCCTGGCTGTAGGTCAGCCATTGTCAGAGGCAGCACCACTCATACCCACCCTCGGGCCCCAGGCCACATGTCTACCGCATCCCTGACATCAGCAACTCACTGTGGCCAGTCACTTTAAAGTTTACACAAAAACTACTGTGCCATAGGAGTAGAACTCCATCATCTGGCCGATTCCAAATATGAGGAAGGTCATTCAGGCAGAGGCAGTTAGATGGATCAGTGGATACAGCTATGTACTTAGAGTCAGGAACACCTGAGTTCAAATCTGGCCTCAGACACTGATTTGCTATGAGGCCCTGGGCAAGTCACTTCACCTCTGTTTGCCTTAACCCACTGGAGAAGGAAATGGCAAGCCATTCCAGCATCTTTGCCAAGGAAACCCCATGACTAGCATGGTCCACAGAGTCATTCCTCAACACTCTCAGCCCCCATTGTTCTGCCTTTTCATGCCCTAATAATACAGCACTATCTACTGTCCCTCATTAGCCCAGCCTTGTGGCTCTCCTGGCCCACCCTCAAAAGGTCACCACGGATGCCTTAACTCCAAAGTCTGGTGGCCTGTGCCAAGTCTTCAGCCCACTTGCACCCTCTTCAGCCTTCAGCTCTGCTCCCTCTTCTCTTCTAGCCTGTCTCATTATTCCTTTAGAGTCCCTTGGCAGCACCAGTATCTGTCTCTTGTGCCCAGAATGGGATGTGGGGGTCCCCTCCATCTCGGTTCTGGGCCCTCGTGTCTTCCCCATGCATGATTTCTCCCTTGATCGTCTCTTCCTCACCCATGGCTTCAGTGATCACCTTTTTGCAAGTAACTCCAAAATCCAAATGTGTGGCCTTAACCTCTCTCTTGAACTCTAGGCTTGCGTAACCATTCCAACTGGAATGACCCCCTGGAAGTTCAGACTCCATGTGTCCCAGGTGGAGCTCCTCCTCCCCCTCCCACCCCACCCCACGGTTCCACCCAGCATGCTTGTCTTTGCTGAATGAGCCTCCATCCTCAGTCACCTCCTTTGATTGCCTTTCAGCCCCCCAACTTGTCTCTCTTCTTCCCTCCTAGCCTGTCGTTTGCTGAGGCCCACCAGTTTTCCCCACACAGTGTTCCTGTTCTCCATTTCCTTTTCTGTGCTCACCCAGTGCCATTTTCATGGGCTCCTCATCGGTCTCCCCTGCTCCACCTCATTCTTCCAACAGTCTATGGTACACATGAACAGGAGGGACCCATTTCACTGCCTCCTCTCAGACCTTCAGTGGTTCACTGTTACCCCTGGAATAAAATACAAAGCCCTAGTCTGGACATTCAGCCACACCTACAGCTAGGCCAGAGCCTTCTTTTCCAGCCTCATTTCATGTCACTGCCCTATGCATTCTCCACTTTCCAGCCACATTGGACAGCTGGCTGTTCCTCAGTCCTGATATGCCCTCACCTGCCTCTGGATTTTTGCAGAAGTCATTTTCATGATGTGGGATTAACTGTCACTAGTTCTGCTTTTACTCTTGCTCATATTCCATCAAGCCTCTGCCTCAGTGATGCCCTCACTTCTGTAAAGACACCCTGATCCCCCAGTCATCTGTCACCATCACCCTCTGCCTTCCTGCACACTTGTCCAGCTGCATCCTCCGTCCTTTCTTAGTACAATGGAGGCTCTCAAGCCCATAGACCGGTTTTGTTTAAATGTGCAATGTCTAGGGGAGCTCGGGCATTTCTCCAGCATCCCCAGCTCTTAGAATTCATTCCTCAGTTAGACTTTGGACAGTGGAATAGATTGACCCTACATGAGGGTGTGAGCGAGTGGTTTACTGACTGAATATATGAATAAACACGTGAACAAAAAAGCATCCGTTAAGCACTCATCATGTGCAAAGCCCTGTCCTAAGCAATGAGAAACTAAGAGAAGAGGGAGCTACCTACACCCATCATGGAGCTTATGTCCTAATGGGGTTGGGGTGGGGTGGGCAAGACTTCACAAGTTAGAGTTTAGCTGCAGGGTAGATGTCAAGATCCAGTGGCCCTTGGCCTACCATAGCAGGGCAGATGTGGAGAAAAGAAGGAAGGAAAACGTTTATTGAGTGTCTACTGTGTGCCAAGCCCTGTATTAAGCAAGTCCCTCACTTGACCTTCACAACAACCCTGTGAGGGGGTGCTATCGTTATTTCAATTTTACAGAGGAGAAAACTGAGGCAGAGAGAGTTTAAGTGGCTTGCCGGGGTCATAGAGCTAGGAAGTGAGGCTGGATTTGAACAGGTGGTGTGAGTGTTCATGTGTGTGTTCAAGGGCAGGAGGGCCCAGGCCTGCAACTCTCGGGAAGGGCTAGTGGTGCTGAGAGTTGGAGTGGAGTGGGCATGCTGGGCTCCCTCCAAGGGGCATGGGAATGGAGAAGTGCCATCATTAGGAGGAGAAGAGGGGTGGGGAGTGGTTAGGAAGGTTGGGGGAGAGGATCTGGGGATCAGTGGTATCGAGGCAGGAGTTAGGCTGGTGCAGAGGGAGGGCTTCCCACCTCCTAGTTCGCACCCAGATCTGGGAAGCTAGACCCTGCTGAGCCCTTCCCGATGGATGCTTCTTAGACTCTGTGACTCTGTGACTTGAAACTACTGGGTTCTGCACACTGCAAACGTGGCTTCACACTGTGTAGAAAAGTGTGATTCAGACCTACAACTAAAGGGCTTTACTTTGAATATACATAAGATGTAAAGTCTCAGGTGTTGCTTCAATGACCAGCTGCATAATCAGGAGACAGGAAACACGTCTAGATGGACTTTTTTTTTCTGAAAAGAATCTGACAGTTCTAGTGGACCACAAACTCATGATGAGCTGGCAGCTGGACAAACTCATTCAAACTGGGCTCCGTGATTAATAGTCAGGATGTCCAGAACTAGGAGGTTAATGGGGCTGAGGTGCTTGACCCATGGGGATCTCCTCACCTACCCTGTGGTGTTTGATGAGTGTTAGGTACCCCCAAATAGCAACAGCTTTGATGAGCTGGAGGAGTCCCGAGGGTGATCTTGAGGTACAGAAGGGCTGCAGGTACCTTCTGTCTTAAGGGGCAATGTTATGTATTCCTCAGTTGGCTCAGTAATTCGTGATGTGAGAATTATGCAAGATATAATTAGGACAAATATAAAAGAATTAGGATGGAAAATAATCACAGTGACCCAGAAGTGAAATCTCAGAGGCGGATGCCACCTCGGGAGTCGCCCTGCCCAACTGCAGGATGTGGGGGCCCAGGCTCTCCATCTGGCTGTCTCCTTCCCCATACAGGTGAGGAAAGGGAGCCCTGGGAGTATTCATCCTCGCTGGTGGGGGGGGGGGGCAGAAGGAGCTTCACTGCTTATAGAGGAAGGATTCTGGGAAGCAGCAGCAAAGGTCAGGGGCTTTGGGACGGGCCCAAGGAGGAGAGGACAATTAGTCTGTGTGTGTGTGTGTTGGAGGGGATTCACTGGTCTCCCTAGGCCCAAACCTCCTTTACTCCACTCCTTGACCAGCGTCAGCTTCCCACTTTTCTTGCCTTCTTTGGATCTTCTTAGTAGAGCGTGTGTTAAATTTGGTCTGTGCCTTAAAATTCCCCACCCTGGAGCAAAGTGCTGGTGACCCTGGCTGAGTTACAGCCTTTGTTAGTTTAGAGCCCAGGGAAATTGTTGAAGACTCTGAGGATGTTTGGCCTGGAGAAGAGTTGTGGGGGTGAAGGCAGGAAGGCAGCTAGCTGCCTTCGAACATTTGAAGGGCTGGCAAGGGGGAGAGAAACTGGAACAAGGGGCTTGATGTTCAGATGAACTTGGTCAAAATGGGGGCTTTCCATAACACGATGGGCTTCCTGGGAGGGGAGGGGGAAATGCCCCTGCATGGGAATCATCTGATCCAGGGCTGAATGGACAGGCCCCTGTTGGGAAGGCAACCGGGGATCCTCAGAGTCAAGGATAACATCGAAGGGATTTTTGATGAGCTCCAGACTGGAATTGATGGCCTTACAGGTGGCTTCCTCTGAAATCTCTGATTCTGTGATAAATGTAAATGTACCCTCACGATATGATCAGATTTCTTTCTCCCTCAGTCTTCAAGTCCCCTCAGCCCAACCTTCTGCATTAGCTCACCCCAACAACAGCAGCTCCTGTGTCTATAGATCTGGACAGCTAGAAAGTGTATTCTATGCATTACCCGAAATCCTGATATGGCAGGAGGGAATGTTGGAATATTTAGGGAAGAGGCAGGAGAAAATTCCAACTCAAGTGTGGACAATGCATAACCCTCAAAGAAAAGGAAAACTAGCAGAAGTGGTCTTAAGGTGATCGGATCCCACACTGGCAAATGTCCCCAGGGAAAAACAAAACAAAACAAACAAACAAAAAACAATCCTGCCTCTGGCCATGGTCCTGGTCCTGCAGCAGAGACACCCTCAGTCACCTTCTCTAGTCTGAGGGTCCCTGTGCTGCTGTGGCTGCTCATTTCATCTGTGTGTGGCTTGAGCAGCAAATGAATTATTGAATTAATATAAAAATATTTTGGTGAAAAGTCTCAAGACAAAGCCTTATAAAAGACAGATCTCACAAGACAAAACCATAAGCCTTTTTGTTTTGTTTAATTTTAAAGTTGGCACCACACCTGGAAAGATAGTTGTGGGTTCTCACAGGCTCAGGGGAACCAAATCACTGCCCATGGAAACCTCCGGTTTGGTAAAACGTCATGCACATCTGGGCTTCTGTAAAGTGTGAAGGAGATAAGAGAAAGAAAAAGATTGGGCATACAGCTAAGATGAGTGGGGGGGGAGAGAGAAGGAAATGGAGACAAACTTTGGTTTTAGTTTGTTTGTTTAGAAACGGCAAAACAATTGTGAATTCCAGTCTTTGAGTGCCTGAGGTTTTGTGGAAAAGGTTTAGCAACACTGAACACATACAAAAGCAAAACAGACTTTGGCTTGGTGGGGACGTCTCGTAAGCAAATTCAGTAAAAATCTGTCCAGGGATTTCTGGGGCCTTCTCTCTTCTGCTGAATCTGGGGCGCAAGTTGGAGTCTCTGCCGTGGAAGAGCAGGGCCCTCCCTGGACAGATGCCCAGCGGGCCCCGGCTGGCTCGAGGATAAGCTCCAGGTGGGTGGCCTTTCTCGCTAGGGCTTCTTCTTGGATTTCTGTTTTTTCCGACAACTCGCTAACAGACACGGGCCAAGGAAGGATTTATCGGCGACAGGACGGAGACGCGTGATGCGCGGGGTTGTCCTGTACGGCTTGCGATCCGTCTTCGTTATCCTCCTGCTGGGGCTCCTCTGGGTGTGGTGAGGGTGAAGACCCTTGTCCAGCCCCCTCTCCAGTTCTGTCCTTCTCCATCTAAGGTGCGACTTCACACCTGCTCTCTCGCAGCCGGCCACTGGGTGGCAGGGCCGCACCATCCATGGACACATCTGGGCCCTGAAGGCCAGACAAGAACAGGAGAGGGCTTTCCCCATAGCAACGTGAGAGTGGAAGGATCAATTCTGCCTCCGCCCCAGGCTCTAAGGGAGGCCTTCCTGAGCCCCTTTCCAGGGTTCCCTTCTTTCTCTTGCGGCCGTGGTGGCCGTCGCTGGGCAGTTCAGCACCTGGTGTGCATGCAGAGAGGCATCCCGGAAAACAGAGGCACGAGGAGCCAGTGGGTCACCAGCAGCCCTCTGACATCAGGACCCCTTGTTGGGGAAGGCCCGGAAGCTGTGACTGATGTGCCAGGTCACCAAGATGACTAGAAAGCTGGTCCTGCCCGGCAACGCCAGGGGCTCATTCATTTATTCTGAGGGAATTCGGCATATGAGCTCGTGAATAAACACAAAGTGGGTGCCGCAGATGTTCAAGAAGAGATCACTGACAGGGATGAGGAGGGGGAAAACGAGGCCGGGTCTCATTTAGGAGGCAGCTCCCCAGCGATGCTTTCAGGGAGGTGGGATTCTGTGATGTGAGGTGAGAAGACAGGGCTTTCTAGGCGTGGGGGGATAGCCTGGGCAAAGGTCCAGAGAAGGGAGAGAGACTGTTACCTACTGGGAACTACCACCAGGCAGTTTAGACCGGCCCAATTAGTGTTTGATGATGGGTGGATTTTAAATGCCCACCTGATTTTAAATGCATTTTGTCCTAACGGAGGAAGGAGTAAAGAAATAGTAAAAGGCGTTTTTATTAAGTAAGAGAAAAACTTTACTAAATGAGTCAGTGTCATTTGTTTATCTGCTCTGTTTTTGTTCAGCAACAAAAGTCTGAGATGAAGGATGGGCCTTCAACTGAGCAGCTCCTGCCGACTCCCCCCTTCTTATCAAACATGAAAGGCAGGCATCTTAGCCTGACTGTGGTCAATTTCTGGGCAATCTGGATGATTCTGTGCCTCAACCTTCCCGTTTGTGCTCATTGATGGTCCAGGGAGCAAAGACTCAGTGACCACCATGGACTTTGAAGAGACCATCCAGCTGTCTCTGCCCAATACTGGCTTGTGCCTAGCTCCTCTCCCCAGCCTCCTTCATGTCTGGCCCAGGAGTCTCTACTCTTCTTGGGGCCTATCTGTCTTGTTGGCTTGCTTCTTCTGATCTTCTGTGCTTAGGTTAGCCTAATAGCTGGCAAATCTTAAACACTTCATGTAGGATATCTGTCTTGATCTGTCTCTGTTTCTCTGTTTCTCTCTGTGTCTCTCTGTCTCTCTCCCCACTCTCCCTCTGTGCACATTTTTGTCTGTTTTAGTCACCAGTAAATAAAAGTTTGTCCTCCTGTTGAAGAAATGAGGCCTCTATAGTATTTTCTGTGTCTTAGGAACGAGTTTTCTAGAAACACTTTTTAAAAAACGAATTTAACATTATTTTCAATTAGGATTCTTAACTTAGTGTCCATGAACTTCTTTTTCTTCCATTAATAACTGAATTTCAATATATTTGGTTTCCTTTTTTTAATCCTCTGTGTTTTGTGTTGTGCATTTAGAAACATGGTCCTGAGAAGCGGTCTGTCAGCTGCCCTAGGTTACTAACAGCATCCAGGACACACGGCACAAAAGGCTTAGAAACCTTGTTCTAAATCTAAGAATTTGTAGCGTAGACACAGAAACGTCCAAAATGTCCTGGTCTCGCCATGCTGTCAGCCAGCTCTCTAACAGCTCAATGTGAAGAAATACTTAAAGGAATTTTAAACAAAGAGAAAGTCATAGTGTGATAAAATACACTTTGGGGTTAACATTCTCCTTCCTCGAACAGAACAACGATCCCTTAATGTTCACCTAAAACAGCTCAATATCCTCTGTGGCTCCTTCCCTCTGAAGTTAAATCATGGCTGGAAGACTAAGAGCTTATATATGTATTGTTGTATTATGTGTGTGTGTGTGTGTGTGTGTGTGTGTGTGTGTGTTTTAAATGTTTATTTCTCAGCATTTTAATTGAACCCAAAAATGTTTAAAAAGTGATTTAAAATCTGCGTCCACCCTATCTGGTGACGGCATTTGTTGTCTCGTGCGATCCTTTGTTTGGTGGTTAGGTGGCACCACCGTACATAGAGCGCTGGGCCTGGAGTCAGAAAGACCCATCTTTCTGAGCTCAAATTCAGGCTCAAACACTTTCTAGCGGGGTGACCCTGGTCCAGTCACTTCACCCCGTTTGCCTCCGTTTCCTCATCTGTAAAATGAGCTGGAGAAAGAGATGGCAAATGCTCCAGGATCTCTACCAAGAAGACCCCAAATGGGCTCACCAAGAGTCAGACGTGGATGAAACAACCCAACAGTAACTTCATTCATTCATTCATGAAGCTTTGGTTGAACATTCCTCCGTGCCAAGTACCCAACAAGTCTTGGAAACTGAAAAACCAAAACAAAAGTTCAGTACCTCAAGTCACTCACATTCAACTGAAAACATCATTCAAATAAATGAAACAGCTGGTGGAAATCTAAGTGTTCCATAGTCTAAGATATTTATGCCAATTTCTTAAATCTCCGTGGAAGAATCTTTGTCAATTTCTTCAGTTATGGGGGATATCCCCCCTTAGCTATAGGTTATCATAATTATTAGTTTTTAGCCCCTGAATAATAAAATCTCTCATCTCCAATTTCTTCATGATTATTTCCTAATTGAAAATTCCTGAAATTCAAAGTAATCAACAAAAGAGAAATTTATCCATAGAATCAGACGTCTAGTGGCTTTGCAAGCATGCAACTTTATGGATCTAGACCTGTAATGGAATGGGCCCAACTGCCTGTTTTTTGTAGACGATGGACTCATAGAATCTCAGAGTTGGAATTCAAATTCATCCATATCCCCAAGAGATAAGAACCCCTCTCCAAAATCTCTCCAAAGACTAGTCCACTGTCATGTAGGTGCTGGTGACCCAGCAGCAGCGGGAACCCAGGTCTCAGGTGTCCAGAGCCAATGTTGGTTACTTCTCCTGTAGCCCAAAGACTTGGATTGCTGCCTCTTCCTTCCCCTTAGTCTAGGTTTGACCTTAAGTCAATCACATACCTCCTCTGGGTCTCAGGTTTCTCATTTGGAATAACGGAGCTCTTCATGCTCAATGACTCATCTCTCAGGGCCACTGGGTCGGTCTTTCCTTCTAAGACTTATGCCTCAGTGCGTGTGGTGCCAGGGAAAGTCTTGGTCTTGCCTGTGTGTAGAATCATCTTTTTTTCAGGAAGAGTTTGTATTTCTTCTTTATTTTGCATTATTCATATTGAAAGTAAAATGACAGAGATTAAATGCAGAGTAGGAAGTAGTTGCTATGTTGTTGACAGGTTTCTTCTGTTTCTCACAGCAATCCTGTGAGACACACAGACCATATATGACTCTCTGCATTTTATATTTGGGAAAGAAAAGGACTGCATGATGAACACTTGGAAGGCAGAAAGACCTCGAGATCACCTGGTCCCGTCCTCTCTTTTTACAGATGAAGACACTGCGCCCCAGCCAGAGAAGGGAAGTGGTCTGCCCAGAGTCCTGTGGGAAGTTAGTGGCAGGTTCAGGATTTGGAATCAGGTCCTCTGACTCAGTCCATCTGTCCCCTGCACGTCGCGCAAGTGAAGTGACCTGTTGGCGGTCTCAGGCTACAGTGACCACCCTAGAGGCTAGGTCTTTTGACTCCAGATCCAAGACTCTTGTCGTCATCACCCTCTCCATCATGCACATCTATAGTTTTGTCAGTTCAATGAATGTTTATTCAGTAAACACTTATTAAGTGCCTACTATGTGCCAGGCACTATGCTAAGCACTAGGTTCATTGGTGCATAGAGATTCATTCCCCTAGCTTGGCAGGAAGACATGTGTAATTTTGGTCTTAGGGAGCTGCCTGGGCCACCGGGAGGCAACTTTGCCTAAGGTCACATAGCTTGAAGGTAGGATTGGAGCCCAGTTCTTCTTGACTACACAAGACTGACTCTCTATGCACCAAACTGGCTTTTGCTCAGCTCCCTATGTGTAGAATATGACTAACTAAGGAAGGTTTTCAGCAAAGAAACAAGGGATGCCTCTCTTTTCTGATGGAGGATGGACCTTCTGCGCTTCTGGGTAAAAAGTAGAGACCTAGGGAAGGGTGAGATGCTTCTCCACATCATGCCCATGGTGGGTCACCGGAGCACTATACTGAGTAAGAGGTTTCCCTTGATGTTCAATGTATTTACATTATCTATAAATTGTTGAAATATGTTCATGGAAAGATTTCAGCTAGCATGAGGAGTGTACCAGTATTTCAAGCTTAGCCATGAGCCTAGAGTGTGGCATTACCATGACTAAATAGGGGCTCTTATCTAAGGGGGCCGAAAGACCTTTCCAGGCATCGTTTCATGACAGCTCAGAGGATAGCCTAGGGAATGAGAAAGGGTATGCTCCATTAGAAATAGGAGAAGTGGAAACACCAAAGGATGAAGGGGCAGGGTTATGAAGTGGACAGGGAATGAATTTAGGGCCAGAAGACTGGGCTTGAGTCTTGACTCTGCCTCCTGCTTTCCCATGAAGCCCTGGGGAAGGCACTTGACTCATTCTTCTCCATACAATAGAGTGATGGCGGTGGTAATGCTACCTACAGGAACCATCTCACAAGGTTGTTGAGCAAAAAGTACTTTAAGTTGTCAAAGCATTATGGAAACTGTGAGCTGATCCCTTGGCCATTTCTGTAGACAGATGGATTTGCCTCCTTGACCATTACTATTTATTTAAAATAGAGAAGTGGGTGAGAGAGAGAGAGGGAGAGAGAGAGAGAGAGAGAGAGAGAGAAAATACAGCAGAAAATGGTGAGATATTCTTTCCCCTAAGCTAGAGCCTAAAGAAGGTAACCAAAATAAGGCATGCACACCTTAGGAGGTGATGGATAATTGATGCTCCCAAGAAGTCACCAGATTCTGCCCTCAATATTCTCCTTCAAAAGAAACAGCATCTACATTCTCAGGACCATGGATCTAGAGCTGGAAGGGAAATGGCCAGACATTTTACAGATCAGACAAGTGACCTCAAAGGAATTAAATGACTTGCTCAAGGTCACACAGGTAGTCAGAGGCTGCACTGGATATTCTGTCCACAAAACCAGGGCTCTTTCTGCTTTATTACATTTCTTCTCCCAAAAGTAGGTTGGGGGGGGGCAATGTTTCCTAGTAGATAGAACACTAACTTGAAGTCAAGAAGGCATGAGTTTAAATCCCACCTCAGCCATTTGTTGCATATATGTTCTGAAAAAGTTACTTCAGTTTTCCTGAGTCTCAGTTTCCTCATCTGTAAAATGAGGATAACAATAATATCTACCTTGTAGGACAGTTATAAAGATCAATTTAGATCATGTGTGTTAAGGATTTTTTTGACCTTACAGTGTTATACACACATATGTTTTGTGTGTGTGTGTGACCATTAGCTTTATTGTTCTTGTAGCTGAATTTGGGGAGGCTCCCTTACAGAGTCTTTGTAAGACACTGAGTTTGATATTTTAGATAAGTGGATGATATTTGTGAAGTGGCTTTGTAGCTTGGCTGCTCCTGCCACAAGGCTGAGGGTTCTGATTGACAGAACTCCCACATTAAGACTTTTTTGTTTTGTTGATGAGGGAAATGCCAGTTAAGCAAGCCATATGTGCCAAATTCACCCAGCTGAGGTATACGCCCATGGAATGGCCATCCGCTCTTAAAATTCAAATACAAGTGATACAGGAGAAAGGGACATAGTGACAGAGATTACCTGCCACCTTCATTTCATTTTTAAAAAGCAATGTTTTTTGTGTTTTTGTTTTTATTGCCCATAAAGTTTCTTTTTAAGTTTATGTAGACACATATCAGAAAAAAAAAAAAAACAAAACAATCTCCTCCCAGTAGGTTTTACATTGTTTAAAATGTTTCTTATGGGAGAGATTTTCCTCAGAAATATAATCAGTGGAAAAAAGTACGTGGATGGTAATGAAATCTGCTGGCAGCCTCGTTCAAGATATAAAAGTGCTAGAAATCCGAGGACTGAATAAAGACGCAACAGGCTCCAGAAATAGCTGCTGAGGCTATTTCAGAAGGTTCCAGAAAGCCTGGAGAAGGGCCATGTTTGTTCTTTGATGGTTTCCCAATGTCACCTGCAGAATGACTTCTCTCCCTCTGCAGTGAGGCAGCCTGCAGCCTTGTTTCTCAGTGAGGTGGGAGCTGGTGTGCTTGTTTTTTAATCAGGACTCGAGGGTCCTCTTGCCTCCAAGCTATGCTGGGACCAATCCTGGTGGACTCTAGAAATAGGAGGGCTGGACAAGGTTATGAGTCATCCAAAGAGGGGGAAATTGAGGGGTGTGTGTGTGTGTGTGTGTGTGTGTGTGTGTGTGTGTGTGTGTGCCTGTGCGCGCGCACGTGTGTTCTTTCATTTTCCCTACTAACCCTTCTACAAGACATAGATAAGATGAATGTCATTGCTGAGAAGGGGGAAGAAGGTGTTCAAAGGTGATTGACCAAAGACCAAGACAATAACCATACATGTTCACATTTATATAGTATCATATGTGTGTGTATGTGTGTGTGTGTACATACATATATACATACATGTACTTGATAGTATTTGGACCTCAACCACCCAAGAGCATTATCTCCATTTTACACATGCTGACGTTGAGGTTCACACAGATAAAATAATTTGGCCAGAGTCACACAGCTAGAAAGAGTCAGATGTCAGTTCTGAAGTTGGAGTCTCCTGGCCTTCTAGCATCCTCTCCATGACACTGTGCTGGGTCTCAATAAGCAAAGATTTCTGGGTTTAGAATTAGAAGAGCTGCTTCCAGTGACCTCACTTTTCTGTGCCTCATCTGCACAATGAGAGGATTAGATAACTGTACCGCAAATTCCCTTCTACAACTAAATGCAAGATGGTTTAATCCTAGATCAGCTGTTAATTGCATTAATTTCTAACATATTTGATCAACTGTCATTGGAAAATGTGGCATTGAGTGGCTAGTGAGAAGATTCATGCCAATTCAACTGAGGTTGGCCAACTCTTAAAACAGCATCCCTTGTCCATCCTATTTGTATTCAACCATCGCACCACTGTTCATTGCCTTCTGCTACATACTGGAATGGTCTGGTTGTGTGGCTACTATCTATAAAGTCCTTTAGCTTTGAGTTCTGAGAAGGAAGGACAGTAGCCAAGCTCTCCTTGTCACACTCTGGGATGCACCTCCATGAATGCCTGACATCATTCTTCTCTTTGGTTTTAGTCACATTCCTACTAAAAAAGCCAGAAACTTAATGTACCCATTGCATGGGTACGAGTAGCAACAGCTTGGGGTTCATTGGATAATAGATTTAGAGCCAAAAGGGACCATCTGATCCAATGTCTTCATTTTAACAAGTGAGGAACTAAGGCCCGGAGGGATTACTTGACCAGGTAGCAAGTGGAACAGGCAAGATTGGAACCCGGTCCTCTGGCTCCATAACCAGAGACCTTTCTGTTGTTCCACACTGCCTCAGTGCCTGCCCTAGTGAATATCTTCTTCACATTGGACTCTGTGGGCCAGTGTACCAGTGAGAACAGAGCACGTGAGCTGGAGTCATGAACCTCTGGGTTTGAATTCTCACTCTGACCCTCATTAGAGGTTGCTTCACCTTTTCTGAGCATGTTTGTGTATTCATAAATGAGGGAAGGACAACACCTGCAGCTACCACCCAAAGGGTCCCCTGAGAGACTCAGATGAGATAATAGATTGGACGTGCTTTGCCAATTTCATAAGTAACATACACGTGTCAGCCATCACTGTGCTAATGATCAGAACAGCCCAAGGAAGGCAGGGACGATTGAAAATGCTTCCTCTTACGCAGATTCAAATGTGTCACATCTTCAGTTTCCTTTATAGCAATGGCATTCCCTGATACTTTAAAAGTCATTTAATCCTAGCTTATTGTTTTTCAGCTTGGGAAACAAAATAGACACATTTTTGCAAATCATTATTTCCTTTACAGTTGCTATTTAATCTGGATTTCAAATGGATTTCGTATTCAATCAGTTGTCTATCTTTGGGGTTCTAGCTCCTTTATTCACTCACCTCCCACATCTGCTCTTTTCTCTGCATTCACTAGAAACCCCATCCCTATTACCTATTTACCTCTTACCCAAACTAATGGAACCACCCCCAAATTGCTCTCACTGTTTCCAGTTATTCTCTCTCCTATCTTTCTCCACATAGCTGTAAAAATAACCTTCCTAAAATATGGTCTGTCCACATCATTCCTCTGCTCAAGAATCATCAGAGGTTCTCCTCTAACTCTAGAATAAAATGCACATTCCTCCCCTCATTTGAAGTCCTTGCCAGTCTTGTTCCAGACAACACTGCCACATTTATTCCCCATGGCTCCCCTTTACACATGGTACCCTTCAGCCAAATGGAATGACTTGTGGTTTCCCTACTACAGTATCCCATCTCTTGCTGCTGAAACATTGCCCAGCCTGACTCCGTACTCCCCTCTAACCTCATCTTATAATTGCAGATTTAGAACTAGAAGGGAAATTTAGAGGTTACCTAGTTCATTTTGCAGGTGAGGAAACAGGCACAGAAAAGTACAGTGAGTGGCCCAAGGTAACTACTGTGTTAAATAAGATTTGCATTTGGGTGTTTTAATTGCAAAAGCAATGTTCTTCCCACCAGATCACTTAGAATCAGTCATCACCTACTAGAGAAATTCTTTTCCGATCTCCCTAGTTATTAGGGGTCTGAAACTTATCAACTTAGTGTGTATTTATGTATCTCTGCACTGGTTGTATCCATCCCATGGAGTGTAAGTTCCTTGAGGGCAGGGCTTGCTCTTGGTATGTGTCAGTACCTCAGTGTCTGGCGCAATGCCTTGTGTACAGCAGCACATAAAAATTCATGCTGAATTGAATTCTTTGTGATTGTTTGAAGTCATATAGCATTTTCCACGTGGAAGAGATCTGTCTTCCTTCTTTCCCACAAACACTCCTGAGATAGATGCCTGGTGGTCCCTGTTTACATAGCAGGGAAGGATCATGGCAGACCTGAGGATAAGCCAGGACTTGGGGTGATCCCTTCCTTCCCCCGCTCTCCCCTCGTGAGCTGCTCTGAGACATCCAGGGCCACTCGTCCCACCATGAGAGAGCCAGCTCGCTGCCTGGAGCCAGGGAGATGACAAAGCTCCCCTTGCCGTGTGACATCCCTCCCGCATGTTTTTCTAAAGCCAGCACAGGAGCACACTGTCTGCTGGTGCTTGCTTCAGTCAGGCTCAGAATTTTATTGGCACTTGTATATAATTCTTTAAGTGAAATCTGTTTCTTTTCTGCCCCATACAGAATGTGAAGGATGATGGACAGCACGTTTGGCGACTGAAGCATTTTAACAAGCCAGCCTACTGCAATCTTTGCTTGAACATGCTCATCGGTGTGGGGAAGCAGGGCCTGTGCTGCTCCTGTGAGTCCGGGGATAAGTGTATGGACGGGGTCTTTGGCCGCCTCCTCAGCCCTGGCTCACCCTTTCCACCAGGGTGGGCTTGAGCAAGTCAAGTCCCAGTCATTTGCTCATCTGTACAATAAGGACCCTCCTAAGGCTTAAGCTCTTGTGCTGAGAATCCGCCCCTGCAGCCCAGCCGGCCCTGGCCCAAGTTAGACAGGAGAGTGGAGGCCAGGCCAGGATTCCCCTTTCTTGAGTGTTGGAACAGCTGCCTTTGCCCTGGAGGTGTGTCAGAAGAAGGTGTTCTGCTGGCAGCCAGTTAATGTTCTCACGAACATCTTCACTCATTCCCTACTACACCTGTTACCTCCCGTGGGAACGTCTAGGTGACTTCCACTAACTGCTCATGAGGTAGACCTTGCATAGGCTGGGTTGGCTTTGTGTTATTTTTTAACCCCTTGCTGGTATTTGCAAACCATCTTTCTCTTTAAAAAAAAAATATCTTTTCATTATCATTTGTATAGAAAAAAATTTAAAATGCAACTATATATGGGACTAGGAAGACATGGTCATGGGAGAGGTAGGATGGCCTCATGGGTAGAATGCTGAATTCCTCCTTGCTGTTATGAATTGTTGTAAAGAAACATTACCCCCAAATAAGGCTCGAGGTGTAGTCATTGAAAATGCTTTCTCTTAGGCAGAAAAGTGTAGATGTCACAGGAAGGATGCAAAGAATCAACAATCCATGAGCTGTGAGAAGTATCTGACTTCCAAGAGCTTTTGTCAATGCAGGGTTTTGTGCAGCTCCACTTAGGTGTGCCAGAAGCAAAAGGGAAGTGATTCTTCTTCAATGTTTCAATGATGGCTGCTTCCCTCAGTTGGATACCTCTTGTACTTGCGACAATTACAGTCCTGTGAGCTTTAGTGTAGAGGGTTTCATGAGTTGCTATGATTAATATATACATATAATATATATATATATATATATATATATATATATATATATATATAAACTTTAATCCTATTTTTTAATAGCTAATTGACCTTTTTATGGATTTCACATTGTTGTCTTTCCCCAATAAGTCCTTTCCCTTCCCCTCCGGGGAAGAGAACTACTCCTTGCTACAAAGAAATGAAGAAAAGCAAAACAAGTCATGGCATTGGGCATGCTTACAATTGTGTGCCCCATTCTTCACCTCTACTCCCCCACCTCTTCACCAGGAGACCAGAAGACACTTTACTGTCAGGTCTTGAAGTCATGATTGTTGCCTTGGTTAGAATCTGGAAGCCTTTCCATATTGCTTCCTTTCAAACTCTTGTGATCCCTGTATAAATTGTTCTCCTGATTTGGTTTTCTTTGCTCTGCATAAGTTCACAAAATTCTTCTCAGGTGTATCTTAAGTCTATTTATTCATTATATTTTTTATGGAAAAAATAGCATCCTTTACATTCAAACCTGTTAAACTTGTATATGTTGGTTCCCAGATTTAGATTCAAAAGAATAAATATATAATTTAGTCTAATTTCCTAATCTCACAGAGAAGGAAACTAAGGCTTTGAGTATCAAGTAGAGACTGGTGGCAGTTGGTGGTACAAGGGAAAGAGGAGCCAGGAAGACCTGAGTTCAGATCTAGCCTTGTACGCACACCAGATATCTGCCCCTGGGTCAGTCGCTTAACCTCAATTCTAAAAGGGGGATAATTGTAGCACCTGCCTCCCAAGGCTGTGTGGGAATCCAAAGAGATAACATATATTAAGTACCTGGCGATCTTCAAAGTTTGCTCTCAGTGTAAGATAGTTTCCCCAAGGTCACAGTGGTAATGAATTGCCAGTCTGGGTTTAAAGCCAGTTCTTCTGACTCCAAATACAAAATGATCCAGTCTGAGAGTTGGAAGGAGCCTCGGTGGTTGCCTCTTCCAACCTCTCTACCTGAACAGGAATCTTCTGTCTTACTCCACATGGGCTTATCCAGCTTTGGCAAGAAAGCTTCCCGTGAGCGTGCACCCACTCCTTCCCAAGTCCACTGGCTCCTCTTTCCTTGAAAGAT
This sequence comes from Phascolarctos cinereus, assembly GCF_003287225.1. NCBI lineage: Eukaryota > Metazoa > Chordata > Mammalia > Diprotodontia > Phascolarctidae > Phascolarctos > Phascolarctos cinereus. The sequence goes on along the minus strand of NW_027555514.1, from coordinate 7,235,839 downwards.
TCTCCTGAGTGTCAAGTTCCCTCTTTGTAATTCCCTCGCACTGCCCCTTCTCTCACAAAGTAGCCATCCACTACTTGAAGCCCACTATCACACACCCCCTACACACAGGCTCCTCTTCTAATTCAATATCAGTGTCCCAGTTCCTTTAGTCGATCCTCATGGTGGGAGCTCCAGACCCTTCTCAGTCTGGTTGACCTCCTGTGGTCCTTTGCTTTTTAGCTTACCATCATTCTTCCTAAAATATAGAGCCTGGAAATGAATCTAATGCTACTGGTGCTGTTTAACCTGGACCTCATGGAGTGGATGTCACCTCCCTGGCCCTGGACCCTCTGTTGCCATCCTTCACCAGGACCTAGCAGGGGCTTTGCTCATGATGGACAATTGGTGACTTGGTCAGTTGATTTCACCTGAATTAAATTGGCCTAAACCTACAGCTGTGGAGGTTTACTTGTTTTGTGATATTCCTGGCACATAGTAGGTACTTAATACATTTTTATTGATTGATTGGTGGAAGCTTATAATTCTGCTCTCTGCCACCAAACTAAGGTTGGAGCTGTGGGAATTGAGAGCATCTGTTCTGTTTAGTTCTTTATGTACGTGCCCCTAGTCTCCTTTATTTTCTTAAATAAATATCAATTAATAAAGAAAGGTATCTATGGGTCACTCAGAACCACATAAAAAGGATAATGAAAAGGCTTACGTGATTGAAGGAGACCAGAAGTCCTGAGTATTTTCTCTCATTAAACATTAATTCGGTTCCAAGTGGCATTCTCTTGGTTCCTCGGCTTGAGCCTCTCCAGTCTTCTGCTCTTACTCCTTGTCCATGGCTCTCCTTCCTGCTTTGGGAGGAATGTCCAAAGTTAGCCTGAAACCGCTCACTTTCCATAAAGAAGCATTTCATCTTTCGTTTGCACTAAGGGCCTTGCCTCTCTGGGTTTCAGCTCTCCTTCAGGGTGTCGTGAGGGTAGCAAAGCCTCTTTCCCTTCTTGTATCTATCCTGGTTACTTTGACCCCTGCTCACATGGAACACTTCCATGCCCTCCCTCCTACCCCGCATCAGAATCTATCCATTGCCAAAGCAGACGGTTGTTACTTCTGCCTCTGGTTAAGTCGTCTTTCTTCCTCCCCCTTCTCTACACCATGGCTTCAGTGCACTCTTTTAGCGCTGATTATGTGATCATACACACCAAGCACACACACAGCCTCTACCCTTCCCTTTCCATTTCCACTGTAGCCACATCTACTCCTCCAGTCAGAAATGAAAACAAATAGAGGGTAGGAAGCTGAGAGTCAACACCTAACGAAGAGCCAACATGTTGTGAAACTGACGTGAATGGATCCAGGTGACCTTGAGTAGGAACCCGGAGGCTGATATTTAGAGTTGTGAGCTTCAGAACCCCAAGTGCTCGCTGTCCCTTGATTCTTTTCAGTCCCACAAATATGTATAAAATGTTTGAAGGGCGGGTGGTCACTTGTAGGGGCTTTGTAAAGAGGATTCTGGTTCTCCTGTGAATCACACTAGGTGGTCTTTCAGGACTTTTCCTTCTCTGAGATACTGTGAAATGTCTGTTATGAACAGGGCTGCAGATGGAAATTATTTCACAAAACCTAAGTATTGCCATTTTTATTTCCTTCCTTCCTAGCTTCCTTCCTTCCTTCCCTCCCTCCTTCCTTCCTTCCTTCCTTCCTTCCTTCCTTCCTTCCTTCCTTCCTTCCTTCCTTCCTTCCTATTGTCTTCACATCAGGCAGGGGATAGTGAAATGCTCCTTCATTCCACAGACTCACAGAATCTGAGTTGGGAAGGACTCAGAGCACATTGAGTCCAATGTATAACTGAACAGAGAGCCCAGTGGTAAAATTCTTTGGTGTCCAGAGAAGGTTAACCTTTGCCCTCATTTCCCCTTTGGATTGTAGCTTAGATTTGTCCTTGTGTCTCACTTACACCCATCCCTGACTGGCTGATAAACCCTGAGGACTGGGATCATACTCTATTTAATTGTTACATATCCCATACCTGGAGAGTAGAGTGGTCGAGTTGGTTTATGGGGAGCATCCTATGGGTTGCTGGATAGGTAAAAAAAAAAAATTCTTTCATGTGCATAAAGAATCTGTTTGAATCAGAATTAATGAAGAATGGAATTATTTGTGTAACCTATCTGGCAACATAAGGAGATAAAAAACCCTGAGACCTTCAAAAGATCTGGCAATGGGTGGGCTTTGCAATGGATGGGCCAATGCCTTAGCTTGAGGACATTGACCACCATGTCTTCTGATCATCTTGCTTAACTGGGGCCACCTCTACCAAGCCTCGATGGGGCCGGTTTGTGAACCCCTAGAAAAGGAAGCAATGATCATTGAGAACCTTTATAGCTTCATCAAGGATAGCCCATGCTCCATTCATTTTATTTTTGAGAAATTTTCAAAGGTCTAGCTCATGAGAATTCTATATGTAGTTTACTTAGACTTTAAATTAGATTAGATTTAACTTAGATTTTAACAAAGCATTCAATAAAGTATCTCATAGTATTTTGGTGGCAAGAAGAGAGAAATGTGGGCCATATGCAAATCTAATGAGCGGTATTTGGAGCTGTTTGTCTGATCTGACTCAAAAAGAATTTATTCATTAATGACTTGATGTCAGTTCTGAAGGTGGCCTCCAGCAGAGCATCCCAGGGTTCTGTTCTTGGCCCTCTGCTGTTTCACATTTTCATCAATAGCTTGGAGACAGACCTCCAGGAGGTAGCTTGCTCATCCACTGTTCAGATGACACCAAGCCAGGAGGGAAAGCTAGAATATTAAGTTACAGAATAAGGGTATAAAAAGAGTTTGCCAGCTGATGATGGTGGGATGAATCTAATAAGGTGGTTTCGATAAAGAAAAACAGAATGTCTTGCATTTGGGTTCAAGAAATTGACTTCACAAGCGCAAGGCGAGGGAGGCATAATGAGACAGCAGTTTATCTCAAGAAACATCTCAGGGTTTTAGTGGATTGTGATTTCACATTAATCAGCAATGTGATGTAATAGTTCAAAAATGACTGAGCTCTCTGGCTGCATTGAGACAGGAAAGGAGGAGGTAGTGATACCACTGTACCTACCCTGATATGAGGACATATGGAGTGGGGTCATTTCTGTGGGCCTCACTTTCGGGGTATGGAGAAGTTAGGGAATATCTGTGGAGGGCAGAATGAAAAAGGGCTTTGAGCCCATACCATCTGAGCATTGGTTAAAGAAAATGGGGGTGTTGAGTAGGGAGAAGAGAAGGTTCAGAGCATGGGAGGGGAGGCACGATCATGTCTTTCAGAATTTAAAGGGCTGTCCTGTGGAGGAGGGACTTTATTCTGCTTGGCCCCACAGGACAGGAACAGGAACAACGGGTGGCAGTTCAAAAGGGGCAGATTTGGAGCTCAGTGTTAGGAGAAGCTTCCTACCCGTTTGAGCCATCCCAATATGGCACAGAGAGGCGAGTAGATTTCCCCTCATCGGAGGCCTTAGAGCCAAGCAGGAGGATTGAATACTTTATAAGTGTGTGTGTGTGTGTGTGTGTGTGTGTATGCGTGCATGTGTGTGTGGGTGTGGATGGGTGGGTTGAACTCAGCGGTTACTAAAGTTCATAAGATCCAAGATCTAAATGGGAAGGAGCTTACTCCAACCCCCTCATTTTACAGATGAAGAAACTGAGGCCCAGGTGGGTAAATGGCTTGCGCAAGACCGCAGTGGAAGTGATACCAGAGGCAGGATCTGAAATCAGGTCCTCTGCTCTGGGGTCTGGGGCTCTGCTGCAGAGAACATCTGTGCAGTTTTTCTCTGAGAAAGATAATAGAATCATATAAGTGAATCCTTTGGCTAAAATATCTTGAAAACATAAGAAATATGGCTTGGAATGATGCCGTTGGCTGCTTGAACAGTCCATCTATAATGGAAAAAAAGCAATCAGGGGTCATAACATTTGAGGTGGAGGAGGCCTTTGGTCATCTAATTCCATCCCCTCCTTATTGCCCACGTGGAAATGGGAATTGACCTGCCCCACGTCATTTAGACAGCAGACAGAAAAGGCAGGTTTTCAGTCTAGGATCTTTGGTCACAAGTTTAGGAGTCTTTCCTTTGTAATATACTGTTTTTCCATCTTAGGTTTAATTGGAGTCCCCCTCTCCCATATTTTCATATTTTCAGTGTTAGACACAGTAACTTTATTTTATCACATGAATATATTTGTATTAAAGTAAATTTCTTTAAGAATGTAAACATACAAAGGAATTAGGGATGTTGGTGAGTCATAAACATTTGATTATTTTCCTGACATTCTCATTCTCTTCATATATTTTTTCCTTTGTTATTCAGACAAGTTTATCAAACAAGACGTGATTTAGCAAAGGAAAATGTTGTCTGGAGAGACAGGGTTAGAGCTCGTATTGGCTTGTCCTGAAGGATACACACTGCTCTCTGGGGGAAGTGGTGGGGGAGAGAAAACCCAGCCATTTAAGGTTGGAATAAATCAATGCACGGCTTAGCAGCGACTTCTGGGGTCTGATTCCCAAGCTGGCCAGCTGCTACCCTAGCCCATGGTTTGTAAAATGTAGATTTTCTTCTGATGAGCAGATGACACTGAGCCATTTGGCGGTCATCAATTTTTCTTTAATATTTTAGTCATTTGAGAGTTATTGTGAAAAATTTTCGTGAGGACTGATTTAATTAAGCATTTCCTGCTATGCCATGATGGAGTCATCGTGGCTTTTCCCATGCAGAATATTTCCTGTGCTAATTGGTCTTTTGTATCTCATGGCAAAAACCAGTCTCCTTTAGCTTGTCCCTGCTGAGACTGATTGAATTGATTAGATGGGGATGGGGATGGAATGAGGAGGCCCTGCTAAGGCCATCTTTTCCCTAGAAAAACACAAGCAGGAGGAGGAGTAATCGGGCTTTATCTGTGTGCTTCCTTTCAGTTTGCAAGTACACAGTCCATGAGCGCTGTGTGGCAAGAGCGCCTCCATCTTGCATCAAGACCTATGTGAAGTCCAAAAAGAACACGGATGTGAGTGTTGCGTCTGCCTTGGCTTCTTTTTTATTTTTTTTAACTTTTAGGCAATTGGGGTTAAGTGACTTGCCCAGGGTCACACAGCTAGGATATGTCAAGTGTTTGGTCTGAGGCCAGATTTGAACTCAGGTCCTCCTGACTTCAGGGCCAGTGCTCTATCCACTGCACCACCTAGCTGCCCCTCTGCCTTGGCTTCTTGAGGATGGCCGGGCACCACCTGCCGTATTGTTCCTGCTCATCTAGTTCCACCCTCAGTCATGCCTCGTTACTGGGTCAATCTCAGGGTTCATTGTCCCTATCTTGTCCCTACTGTCCCATCCTAATCCATGCACCATTCCTGGGCCAATGACAAAGCAAGGTTTGCCATCTGATTCCTACCTGTCTCGTTCCCTCCTGGGTCACACACCATCACCGGGTCAAAGACTGGTGGGGCTTACTGTCTTACAACCCCTGCCCATTGTTTGACTCTAGGTCATGCACCATTCCTGGGTCAACATCAGCTTATTCTTGCCCCTATTGTTCCTTCCCAGGTCATGCACCATTACTGGGTTGAAGGTAACTGCCCAACCAAGTGTGACAAGTGTCATAAAAATGTCAAATGCTACCAAGGCCTGACTGGACTTCACTGTGTTTGGTGTCAGATAACAGTGAGTAGAATGAACAGCGATTGTGGGCAGGCGGGTGCCCTGGTGGCCCCCTGGGCACTGGAGAATGTGGGGCAGTAACACTCACTAGGGTGGCCCGTGGGTCTGCTCAGTGGGGCATTTCCTAGATGAGTGAGGGCAGGTGAAGGGTTGAGTGGTGTGAGGCTCCTCTGAGGTCCCCTCATTTTATGGTTGAGCAAATTGATTCCTGAACATGGTGGAGCTGCATTGGAGCTGCTCCCGGGGAACAGGTAGGCCAAACTTCCTGAGGCCCGAAAGGCCACTTCTCTGTGCAAAAGCTGATCCAAGTTGGCTTCAAGCTTCACTTCCTGGAACAGCCGCTCTCTCGGCCCCCACAGGTTTCACACGTAGCTCTCCAAATGTATTTGAGTCTTTGTTGTTGACAGAAGTCAGTGTAGACAGGTTTTCTGAGTAATATCGCTCCCATGGCTTCTCTGTACGTGTGTGGTTGGCGGGCTGGCATCTGTCCCAAGCCTAAAGGGGGCTTTGGTCCCATTATTGTGAAGAGAAAACAATAGAGGGAACCGTCTCAGCTAAGTCAACACAGATATGGCTCTGAGGGTGGTGTGGGCAGGGGGTGGGGTGTGGATTCTCAGAGATTTGCTAGACACACACAAAGGATAATGGGAACAGCACACCATGACATACATTTTAGAATGCAATGAAGTGTGTTTTAAAGATAAATATATTTTCTTCACACATTTTAAACTATTACTCAATTCCCAGTTATGTTTATACTTGGAATTATCCTCAAATTATTGTAAAAAAAAACAGGCTTTTTATTATTCTCAATTACGGGTGATTAAGAGGGAATTGCTAACACAAAGATACAAATGTGGTTGTTGGTTTTGGTATTCATCCTGATTTTGAAGAAGAGATAATACTTTGGAACTTTGGAATTTCTTTTTTATGACCTTTCGAATGGCTCTATCTTTTTATCTCTGATTCCTCACCTCTGATTCCTCCTATCCTGTAGCCACCCTCATCTTTGGAATTATATTGTTTTTACTTCTGACCTTTTAGGGGCCTGCCCCTGTTGCTGTATGAGGAGAGAGAGGAAGAAAATAAAATTAGCTGATATTTATATAGCACATTACAAAATATATACATAATACTTTACATATATTATGAAGGTATTCAAGCTGCTACTGTCCACATTTTATAGATGAGAAAACTGAGTCTCTGGGAGGTCCAAAATCTTCTCTAAGGGGTCTCACTAAATTAGGATATGTCACAGATGAGATTCCAGGCCAGAATCTAACTGAATACAGCTCCCTCCTGCTAGCCACTGTGCTCTGTGGAGTCTCTTTAGTTTGATGATTTAATTATTATTTTTGGAAGCATGCATTTTGATTTGGTAAATTGAAATTTGAGCTTAATTTGCCAGGGGCTATAATGCTAATGATGTCAGCACTAAAGGCTTGACTTTCATTCTCACTCACCCCTTGTCCCTCAGTGATTTTGCCTTCACTATCACTGCAAAACTCATTCTTTATAGAAAGAGCACCTTCTGTCTAGTCATTCGGTCAACAAGCTTTGATTAAGCACCTACTATGTGTCCAGCACTGTGTTAAACACTGGGGATACAGAGAAAGACAAATGTCAGGCTCTGCCCTCAAAGAGCTCCCTATTTAATGGGGGGTCATTTAAGAAAGTGTTAAATTCTTATTGTATGTAAAGCACTCTTCTGGTTAGGGAGAGAGAAATGCATGATATAAGCCATGGTTCCAGCCCTCACAGAGCTTCCTGTCAAAGGTCTTGATATCATTGACCAGAAAGCCCCTGCTGAAGCCCTCTCCTCCCTTGGTATCCATGCCATGGTATTTTCCTGGTCAGTTCTCTGATGATGCCTTTTTTTCCCTTCCTTGTTTATTTCAAGAGAGATGAACATGCATATGGAACCCAAAGGGTTCTCAGTCCTTACAGAAGTCTGCATATTTAAGACAGCATAACAGGAGGAAGAGGAGAAAACAGGAAGGGGCATGGCCCAGGAGGGAAAGGGGAGGAGTAAAGCAATGGCAAAAGCCCCATTCTTTTCCCTTGGGAACTGCTAGACTAGGAAGATGGAGGGTCCACTTATCTGCAAAGGACCCCAACTGCACAAGCATTATTCCAGCCTGGCACAGACCCAGGGACACACAGGGAGTCCAGCTTGGGGTGCAACAGCAAATTATGTCAGCTGGGGGCTGGGGGCTTCAGCCTTGATACATTCAGGGCCGCCTGCGTGGACTGCGTCCAGTGTTTCTGGAAAATATGGCAACTCAAAAAGACAAGTTCAGGGGACCCCTTAACAACCCTTAACATCTAGCTTCTCGTCCTCTTGCCAAGCCTAGTCATTGGTGTTCAAGCTCTTCTCCCCCCTTCCCTTTAGCATTCTTGTCCAAATCTTTGGCTTCTGTACCCTGACCCCATCTACACCTCTGAACGAGCCTCCAGATTTGGCCATGGCCCCTACAGAGAAGAAGAGAGATTGATCACTGAAAATTCCCAGGAGGAGGAAGAGGAGGTCACCGTGGTATCACCTATACCAGACCTAGAACCTCATACCAGACTTCACCAGAAGGGGAGGGACCTCCACAGCCAACTCCTCCCACCCGAGCCTGGCAAGGACCCTCCCCCCCACTTCCTCAATAGCATTCTTGACAAATAGTTATCCAGCATCTGCTTGGGGCTGGCTGAATGTCCATGGTGGAGTCTTCATGCTCTGAATTCCCTCTGTGGACCAAGAACTCTCTGTACTATTATTCCCACCCCGGAGCCTTGCTGGCAAATGAGGCAACCGTGTAGACAAGCATTGTGCACATACAGAAAGGAGCCCTGATGTTGGGAAGGGGACCTCCCTTTGGGAGAACTTATTCCCTGAACACCCTCACAACCCAACCTGGCTATGAGTTAGATGGTAGTTCCGGGCAGTTGCGTGGCTCAGAGAGGTGAAGGAATAGCCCTAGAAGGCCCACCAGAGAAAGAAACCGGATACAGTTCAAAGGACCAGGTATACCTGATGCTGTCTTTCCCCTGGGCTGGTCAGGCAGTGAGGACAAAGGATTTGGGGACAGAGGCTCAGTGGAGGCTGAGCAGAGAGCGTCTGGGTCCAGCTCTTCCCCAGACAACTTGAGTTGAAGCAACATGAAAATGAGGGCTCACCGGCCTTTGAGATCGCTCATTCCCAGCCAAGTCAGTGGTGCAAGGCCTCCTCTCATAGTCCTTTCTGGCTTCGTTCCCATCTCTCGGCTCTGGCCACATTGTTCCCTCCACTGTAAACGTTCTTCCTCCTTCCCCTGCCTTTCTAAATGTGACCTGTCCTTCAAGACCTGAATTCAAATCCAGACTTAGACACTTATTAGCTGGGTGACCTTGGGCAAGTCACTTAACCTGTCTGCCTCATTTTACTCAACTGTAAAATGGAGTTCACAATAGCACCTACCTCCCAGAGTTGTTTGTGAGGATTACATGTGATTGCATCACATAATAAGCACTCAATTAATGTCTGTTTCCTTTCATTGTTGCAATCTTTACATCATCATCATCACCATCACTCCTTGGAGGTTCATTCAATCCATATCAACCACTCAGTCGGGATTCTGATAGCTTTTGTCTGCCAGCCTCCAGGACTGTGTGCCCAATCATCTTCTTTCCCTCTCCTCCTACCCCTGCCCCCATTCTAGGGCACCTCAGTGTATACCTTGCTGCTGCCTCCGATCCCCTCCCCTCCCAGATCTTCAGCTTACTCATTTCCCTTGATGAGCTGCTCGACCCCAACTCAGCTGCACATAGGTGTGGTGGTGTTCTTGGTCTTTCCATCACCCCCAAATGCTCCGCTTCTTTATTCAGAAACTCTGAAATCTCCTTATCTAATAACGATCTGTCTCTCTACCTCTCCCTCTGCCTGCAGCTGAAATGGTTTGGTCCTCAGCAGGGCTTTCAGCACCTCCAAGCCCTAGTTCTGTCCCAGACCATCACCCCTTCACTGCCGTGGACTCTTCTTGCCTCCCCATCCTGACCCCTTGCTGAGCTGGTTTCGGTCAACACTCTCCTCTTCAAACCCTCTCCCCCTAATCATATTACTGATTATGCCTTGGGTACTCTCACCATGTACTTGTTTCACTCCTCCTGATGCTGAATGGATCTGGAGGAAATTACAGTCATGCTGAATGGGCCCACTACACACATGATGTATGTCATCTCCCTCCCTGAAGCAAGACAAACATTTTATACCTCCCCAATGAACTCTCCACAGTGGCTTTTCCCACCGTGCTCATCCTTCCTCAAAGTTCCCATGGCTCCCCTTCCTCCCACCTTCTTGGCTGAGAACTTTGTCTTGTAGTTTACAGAAAAACAAACTGAGGCCATTTCCCAAGAGCTTTTTCTTCTCCCCTCCTCAGCTCACATCTCCCAGATGCCTTCTACTTATCTCCACCTTTATTCATATCCTACAATGATGTGCCCTTCTCCTTGCTAAGGAAAACCCCTCACACACACTAGAAATCCTATCCCATCCCAGTTTCCCCAGCTGACTGACATTCTCAATAATTCCTACTCTTTTATTTATCTTCAATCTCTCCCTTTCTGCTACTTCCAAGCCTGCCCACTCTTCCCCGTCTTCAAAAAAACTCCGTTGGAAAGCATTTAGCTTTCATTGAATACATAGCCTTCCTTTTGTGGTCATGAGAATAGTGTCTATAATGGATACTTTCACTTCTTTTCCTCTCACTTTCTTCTTAACTCTCTACCATCTGGCTTCTGAGCTCATCATTCACCCCAAAGTCACCAAAGATGTCTTAATTGCCAGATCAAATGGTCTTTTCTCAATCCTCAGCCTTCTTGACCTTTTGGACACTGTTGAGTACCCTCTTTTCTTTGATGCCCCAACTCTCCCAGCTCCTCAAACTCACAACCAAGGTGCCATTTTTACCCTCTCTCATCCTGCATATCCAGTCTAATTCCAAGTCGTAGTGATTGTATCTTTATAACCTTTTTTTATTTGCATTCGCTCGCTTCTGCCCTCTGACACTGCCTCCACCCTAGGTCAAGGCCTCAGCACCTCATTTCTAGGCTACTGCAATAGTCTGTGGGTGGGTCTGCCTGCCCCAAGGCTCTCCCCATTCCAGTCCAACCTTGGCTCAGCTGTTGCTGTTTGTAAAGTGCAGATCTGACCCCCATACTCAAGGGGCTCCACCTTCAGGATCAGAAATTATATCCTCTCTTTGGTGTTCAAAGCTCTTTCTAGCGTACCTCTCCCTCCCTTCCATGTCGCCTTCCTTCCACACGCGTTCACTGTCATACAAAGACACTGGCATCCTTATCGTCCCTCTAACCAGACCCTCCATCAGGCATTTCACCTGCTCGTCCCCCATGCCTAGAAGTCTCTGCCTCCTCATCTCTCCCTCCTACTTTTCACAGATTACTTCATTTGGCCCAGATAAACCCCCCCTTCTCAAGGAAGTTTCCCTCTTCCAATCCCCCTTAGTTCTAGTGCCTTCCCTCTGTTGATTATCTTCAGTTAGGTAGTGACTCAGTGGATAGAGCACTGGGGCTAGAGTCAGGAAGGCCTGAGTTCAAATCTAGTTTCAGATACTTACCAGCTGTGTGACCCTGGGCAAGTCACTTAACATCTGTTTGCCTTAGTTTCCTTAGCTAGAAAATGGGAATGAAAATAGCACCTACCTTGCAGGGTTTTTGTGGGGACCATACGAGATAATCTCTATAAAAAGTGCTGAGCACAGTATCTGACACATAGTTGGTATTATATAGATGTTTATTCTCCATCCCCCAATCCCCTTCCCTTCCCACAAGTTATGCTGTATATAGTTTATTTGTACATAGTTGCTTGCATATTGTCTCTCCCAGAAGACCGTGAACTCCTTGAGAGCAGGAAATGAGTCTTGCCAGCGCTTAGCACATAGTAGGTGCTTCATAAACATTTACTGGTCTCTGACATCTTCTGTACCACACCCCGTGTCAGCACTAGTTGCGTGCTCCCCTTGGCTTGCTCCCACCGTCTCTCCCTCCACTGTCTTTGGTTTGTCCGTACAATCTTGGGAGCTTGCGACGTCCTGCACTGGGTCACCTCCACCATCACGGTACACTGGGGCAGAGGAAGGTGTGGGCTGGTATGGTTCTGTGGCATTACCAGGGCCCCTCAGCTTCTCTGTAGCCAGACCCGGCACTCCTTGAAGGAAGGGGTAGACCCGGAGCCTCCCTTTCCCCCACATCTCCTGCCCCAGGCCCGAATTACTGAAGCACCTCATTTCCTTTTTGGTTTTGTGTAAGATGTAGATTATAACAAATAGATGTTCTGTGTAAAGGTATATAGATAAACTGCCCCACAATACTCAAATCGAGATCAGATATGCAGGGGGAGCTGCCACCAAGTATAGAAAGTCTCCTTTCAGTCCAATCCCTTCCCTACTTAGTTAAGGACTTAGATTCTGATACTATATCAGCCCCAATTTACTACATTAGCCAATCAGCAATTAGCCTCCTAAGTAGTAGATCTTTTTCCCCCCCAAAAACTATTTCCCTTAACCTTATTAAAGATATGTCTGCACACAAATACATTCACATGATGTATTGAGGTATGATTTAGGCAGCAAAAGTACATTGTAAGCAGGGTATCACATCACCATTAGGCATTTCTGTGTCCTGTATTAGAGTCCTGTAAGCCAAACGCAGTATCCTTCTCTTCCCTAGTCTTCCCCTCATCCTACATTCCCAAGCTTCACCCAGTCTCTTTTCCCATTTATCTCCAGTGAAGTATATGTTTCATGGGCCTCAGACTCTGACAGCACATGGCACTGATACCCTGTGGTCTGTGACCCCAAAGCCCTAGTCAGGCAGGCACCCTGTGTCTGAAGGGTGAACGAGTCGGTGTGGCCCTTGCAGACTTGAAGGTGACAGGAATCGCATTTGTAATAGCTCTCTATCTGACTTTAGAACCATAAAGTTACACTCTTTTTATTAAAATATTGAATTCCACATAGTAATTTGAAAAGGTTAAAAATGGCTGGGAAAGAGTTTAAGCTTTTACAAATGCCAGAATTCAGAGAGCGTGCTGGAATTTGTAGAAGCTTAGGTAAAAAAGGTTCTCTATACTGACAGCTAGATTTCTTCAGTGCCAGTGACCTGCTTTCTAGGGGAATCATTTTTTCTCACCTCTTTTCCTCCTTGCCAGAGTCCCATTAAAAGTTTGTCTTTTATTATTCTCATTTATTACTTTTGCAGAATCACAGACATTTAGACTGGAAAGGGCACTCAGTGGCCATCTTGTCCACCTGATACTCAAAAAGGAGGTCAAATGAGATAATGTGCACAGAGAATTTTGCAAACCTGAGGAGCTATAGAACATTAATTATTGTTATTAGCTCTTACTCTCACCATGACACACTGATGAAGGATCTTCCGGGCTTCACTCAAAGGCTTGCAAGGAGGAAGAACCCAGGACTTTTTAGGGTAGCCAACTCCACTGTCAGAGGTCTCTCGTTATCAGAAAGGAGCTTTTGTTTTCGTTTTGCTTGTTTGTTTGTTTGTTTTTCCTTGACCAGGTCTCTGTTGACTTCTTTGAATCTTCTAGCCATCATCCCTAGTTCCATCCTCTGGGACCAAACAGAGCCATCCTGATATCTATATTACATTCCAGCCTTGCTCTCACTTGAAGGCAGTTTTTACGTTCACTCTGAACCTTCTTTACCCCCCGCCCTTTAGATCATATAACATGAACTCAAGGCCCTTCACGATCCTAGCTTTCTTTTTCCTGATACTCTTCTGCTTATCTTTGCATCTAAATCATCTCATAAAATTTCCTTTCTTATCAAAGACTTACAGAGTACAAGAATCACGAGTGACCTCAGCACTCTCTAGTCCAACACAAACACAAAAACTATCTCTATTCTAACCTACCTGACAGGTAGAGATTCCGTCTGTGCTTGAAGAATGCTGAAGAAGAGAACCAAAAACTTCTTGTGCCAACTCTGATGACCATTTGTAGGACATCAGGTCCAACCTCTAACTAATCTAAGGTCCCCTCAACAACAGCCCTGACTGGTGATCTTGCTGCTGTTTAGAATTTGACATTAAAGAATCCTCTAGAATTCTTACACTCTCCTTAGTCTTAGGTCTCTCCTTGTCCATTGGCTGCTTCCATCCTTCCACAAACCATTCTGTGTCCTCAGCACTCCTCAAAAAACCTTCCCTTGATCCACCTCTGTCTACAAGCTGTTGTCCTTAGTCTCTCTTCTCTTTCATGGTTAAATGCCTTAAGAGGGCCTTCTACAATCAGTGCTTCCACCTCCGTTCTTCTCACCGCCTTCATAACTCTCTGCAGTCTGGCTTCTGACTCTATAATTCAACAGAAATTACTCTCTCCAAAACTGTCAATGTTCCTCTGTTTGCTGAATCAAATGGCCTTTTCTCATCCCTCATTCTTCTTGACCCTTTGTAGCCTTTGACACTTTCAATCACCCTCTTCTTCTTGGCTCTTTCTTTTCCCTCAATTATAATGACACTGCTGGTCTCCTCCTCCTTGGCCGGATCTTCATCTAGGTCTTATCACTAGTCATGGATGTCATGAATGTCTCTCAGACCCTTTTTCTCCTGATATACCACTTTGCCTTAGTGATCTCACTGGCTCCCATAGATTCAATTATCATTGCTGTGGAGGTAATTCCACAATCTATTCACCCAGTTTCAGTCTCTTTCTTGATCTCCCATCTTGCATCCACAACTGATTACTTTTCAACATAAATGTCCTGCAGATATCTTAAACTCAGTAGGTCCAAAATCAAACTCATCATTTTTCTCCCAACTCTCCCCCCTTTGTAAATTTCCTCTTACTGTTGAAAAGCCCACCATCCCAGGAGTCTCTCAGAATCCAACCTATTGTCTTCATTGACTTCACATTCCCTCCATATCCAATTAGTTGTCAAGTCCTTATGAGTCTTACTTTCCTAACATCTCTCAAATATGCCCCCTTCTCCTCTGCCATAACCCCACCCTGCTTCAGGCCTTTATCGCCTCTAATTGCAGTAGTTGCTGGTGAGTCTGCCTGCCTCAGTATCTTCAGCCACCAAAGTGATTTTCCTAAAATGCAGGTCTGACCACGTCATTCCCCCTCATTCAGTAAACTCCAGTGACCCCTTATTATCTATATGGTTGAATGTAAAGTCCTGTTTGACCCTCTGTTCTTTTATATTTTAGTCCTGTCCACAGACTTTCAGCTCTGACACTCCCTGACTCTGGCCATTTTCTTTAGCTGTACCCCATGCCTGGAATTCTTTCCCTCCTCATCCTCATTTCTTGGTTTCTTTGGCTTCCATAAAATTCTTGCTTGCTCCTCCTTACTGCTAGTCTCTTCCTTCTGCTGGTCATCTTCCCCCCCCCACCCAAGCCAAAGACAAGGTTTATTAGAATATCTGTCAAATTGGGCAGACTCTTAAGGAATCTAAGCATTTGTATCGCTAATGCAAGTGGGCCAGATCTTAAGAATCTGAGCAGTGGCTTGATTTTAACATTCTGAGCATTTTAATGGAGACAAGATGGACATTATATACAGAAAGACTGCAGGAGGGATCTAGGAGTGGCCAAGTAGTTTGGGGTGACTAGAGGGGTCTCAGGAAGATCTGGATGGGAGTGACCAGTCAGCTGGGGTGAACAGAAAGCCTGGGACCAGGATTATGTGGCCAAGGGAGAGTGGAGCCTAGCTAGGATTAAGGGTGGGAAGTGGCTTGGAGCCATAGGGAGATAATAGACAATGGAGGGTAGGTAACAGAATTGGGAGATTAATGAAAGGCCAGTTGATGGGATTATAGCCTTAGGTAAATGCCAGAGATTTGGCCACTGTGGGAAAGTCCAGGGATTTTCCATTTTGGCATCTAGATCCCATCCTCATCATTTCCCCTCAAACAAATGGGACCCAAATTCTTTTGGGGTAAGGGGCAAAGGTCTTGGCTTCTGAAACTGCTTCCTGCTGGCAAAGGGCATAGAGCTGTCCTTGCCTCAAAGGGGTCCTAATGAGGATGGAGTCTGGACCCCAAAAAGGAAAACCTCTGGACTTTCCTACATGGCCAAATCTCTGGCATTCCCTTTAGGCTATAATCTCATCAAGTGGCTTTTCATTGTAGCTAAACCCAATCTCCCAATTCTCTGTTACCCTTAACCTAGCCTAGCCCTCCATTTTTTTACCTCCCTATGGCCCCAAGCCACTTCCCACCCTTGTCCACATGGTCCAGGTCATTCTGTTCACCCCAGCTTATTGGCCACTCCCATCCACATCTTCCTGAAATCCCTCGTCCAGTGACCCCAAACTACTTGGCCACTCCTAGATCTCTCCCACAGTCCTTCTGTATATAATGTACATCTTGTCTCCATTAAGGTGCTCAGATTCTTAAAATCTGGCCCCCTTGCATTAGCAATACAAATGCTTACATTCCTTAAAAGTCTGCCCAATATGGCAGATGTTCTAATAAACCTTGTCTTTGGCTGAAAGAAGGCTTGTGTCAAATTTTTTTCAGGCAGGACCGGTGTGTCATGATTTTGGGGTCCCAGCACCCTTAAACCCCTAAACCTTAACAGTCCCAAAGAGGAGGTTGACTAGAACCGAGCACAGGCTGCATCCAGGGAACAATGGGGTGACATTGGCTTCTATCTGCTGTTTGCTACCAACTATAGGTCAATGGCCTGTAGTCTAGAAGACACAAATCTGACAGAAAAGACTGCAGGGCCCAGATGTGATAGGATACAACATCCTTAGCTCTGTTTGGATTCAGATAATTCAGTTTTCCCACCAAGCAGTATCAAATCCACCTCATAGCCAGACTCAGGAATAGCCAGGTGGGTAGCATGCCTTTTCAAAGGAGCATAATGGGGAAACTGAGCCAGGAGGATCCCATCTTAGACTGAGGCTAAAATTTTCCTCTCAAGCTTTTCGCAATGCTGACTTCCCACCAGTATCACATTCTCTCTGAGTAGATTGGGGCATTTCTCTCAGATAGTGTATTATTGATTATTGATGGATTATTATGATCCATCAGACAACTCAAAATAAAATCCCATGAGCTTTTACCTCAAACAGCAAGTTTCACTAATCACAACTTAGGAAAATTTTTTCCAAGATTTAAATCTCAAATTTAAATTTGTCCTGGTATAAAAAGCCAATCATTAGAGATATCTATATACTTGCAAATTCTCAGCAAGCCAAAACCCAAACAAACTCTTTAGGCAAGTTTCCACATTGAAACAATAATCAACAATAGCCAAATTGTTTTATCAGTAACAAAATTATGGAAGGTTGCTTGACGTAACTGATACAAGAAGTTCACCAGTTTGAAACTTAAAACAAACCCCCTACCAATCAGGTGACTTCAATTTTTGTTAAATGCATTTCCAAATTACTTTACACAGAGAATAACAATTAAAACTACAACTGTTAAAGAACATGCTTACCCAAATTCAGAAGCTAGCATCTTTACCTTGAGCAGGATGTGATGAACCTAGGTGATGCTTACAGGCAAAGATTGCCCCAGCGCCCAAGGCCATTGCTAGTGGGGCCCATGCTGTAGAGGATGAATTCAGAGAGGGGGTGAGGACTGCAGGGAGGGTGAAACATTCTTCTTTTAAGAGAAGGATTAACAGGTACCTTCATGACTCAATGGAAGGGAAGGGAATGGGAGAAGGGAATGACCAGGGCTGTCAGGAGGTGTTTCAAAACTCCTTAATGATTGATCACAAAAGTTGCAGAATCTGCTAAGATGTTTTTAGCTGTTCTAACTTTTCCCTGTAATCTCCATGAATAAGGATCCAGGGGTGTAGAGGGAATGGAGTAAGTAAGCCTCAGTGAACCAAAAAGCACCTGCAGTTTTCCCAATTCTCTAGCACTGAGAGAACTGACAGAATTGAGCATATGCTTCTGGATAGGGCATCCATCATTGTCTTGTATGCTGTGGAAGGTATACCCAGGTCCATGGCCTCAAACCAAACCTTTGGACCAACAGCCTGAGAGCATCAGGCTGAATGTGAGATAGCCTCATAACTATCTGCCCCAAAAGTACCTGTAAGCCTTCCTAGGTTCTTGGAGAGAGACCCCAATTGCGGGCAAGAAAGAAGCAGGGGAGACTTACATACCCTCCAGTCTTGGCTAGAGAAGAACTTGGGGTTAGGCAGCTTCTCCATACAGGCCATCAAAATGTTGAAGTTTAGAGGTTTAGGGGTGCTGTGAACCCAAAGTCACAATACACGGGTCCTATCTGAATGAATTCCACCTAAGCATTCTTTCAGCCAAAGACAAGGTTTATTAGAACGTCTGTCATATTGGGCAGACTCTTAAGGAATCTAAGCATTTGTATTGCTTTTGCAAGTGGGCCATATCTCAAGAATCTGAGCTGTGGCTAGATTTTAAGAACCTGAGTCTGGTTATCTTTAATGTATAATTATAAGCATGCATATATGCTTATATATCTCTATCTCTATCTATCTATCTATCTATCTATCTATATACACATATATATGTATGTATGTATGTATGTCTATCAAAATCTATATCATCTATCTACCTCTTTGTATCTGTCTATAATGTTTGTACATGTTTGTTTACATATTCATTAGATGTGAGTGCAAGGAGTATTTGTTCTTTTTTGTTTTGCCTTTTTTTTATATCCCTATTCCTTAATACAATGCCTGACACATAGTAGGTGCTTAATAAACACTCATTGATTTGACTTTACACCTTCTTTATCTTTTTTTTTTCTTATTTCTTTTTGAGCCTGGCTCCCTCTAACTCTCTCAGGCTGAAAGTGCAGCAGCTGTTCCTGGTCCGATGCCAATACCCATTGGCACGGAAGCTTTCACTTGTTCCATTTATATTAGCACCAGACTGTTCAGCACCCACTCAGCGTTTAGCCCTCCTGTAGCTTAGCACTCTGACCCAGGACTACCCAGGAGCAGCAGGGACTGGAGGCGCTTACCAGCATTCCCAGCTGATTGATCTTCTCAAAAAGCTGAATTTGTTGGTGAGTTCCTCTTTCAGCCACATAGGATGCACATTTTCTTTTTCTTTCTCATCAGAATTATTTCTCTTGGCAACTTTTGGTATTTCGTTGTTCATTGATTCAGATACCTGTTTCTGGAATTAGTGCTCCCTGATAAGCGGGATTCTTCGCCTTGTCTCATTTTACCCCCTGCTACTTTTTTCTTACTCACTGTGGCAGAATCAGTGAGTAAAATGGCTGCGACGCAGCTCCGCACTCCCAGAAGCAGCAAGGGAATCTGGGCTTGCTTTCCAGCTGCCCACTGAGCTTTCAACCTATCCACTGACCCAAAGAATGTGAATTGATTGGGCACTATACAAAGTTTCTGAACTTAAAATCAGAGATGAGGACTTTGTGATGCAAAAGTTCTGGAGCACAGGATTTGCCACGTAAGCCTTCTCTAGAAAACTGGCAAGAAGAGGTCCTAGTTACAGATTTTAATGAGTCTTTCTCATCCTTGGATTTTGTGTTGTGACCCTATATTTGGTGGCAGGCAGGACTGACGTGAGGAAGAAATCTGGGCAGCAGATTTTGCAGTTACTAAAGTCTTCACTTGCCCAAGAACCTCGTTCTAAAATCCTGGTCCTGCTTGTCTTTCTTCCACAGGAAAATAATCAAGTAATGTTTAATTTGGAGAATAAAAAAGGGAGAAATCCTGTGGGATCTGCCTTGGCACTTTGTGTCTCCTGGACCTGTCTCTGGGGTCACTGGTCTGCCTGTAAGCGTTTCAACATTACCCCTATTTCTCCGCTGAAGCCATGACAGGCCAGTAGGAGGCATGCTGGGCTAAATTCCACCAAGTCAATAGACCATATTAAGAGAGAGGGAGGGAGGGAGGGAGGGAAGGAAGGAGAGGGAAGGAGAGAGAGGCGGAAGGGGGAGAGGGAGAGGGAAAGGAGAGAGAAGATGCCTCCTTTGCTGAGTCTTCATCCAGGTGACACCCGCTAACTTGTGTTTCCCATAGGGCTCTTTCCTGGACACTCTTTTACTACTTCACTTGATCTCATCAGTTCCCATGGATTCAGTTATCCTCTCCCTCTTTCTTTTTCACACAGCTTTCTCACAGCTAGTAAGTGTCTGGGGCTAGATTTGAATTCAGATCTTTCTGATTGCAACCCTGGTACCCTAGTCATTATACCACCTAGCTGCCCCAGGCTCTCAAAATAGGTATCATGCTTAACTATTGACTCATTCTCAGCCCTCTTATCCAATCTGTTGCCAAGTCAATCAATTACCTCTGAATTACACCCCCTTCTCCCTTCTCACACAGCCACTACCCTGGTGCAGTTCCTCATGACCTTACCTACTGGACTACAATAGCCTGCTGACCTCAGCTCTCTCCCCACTCTAGACCACCATGCACTCAGCTATCAAACTGGCCTTCGTAAAGGTCAGATCTGACCTTGTCATCCTGATATTAGAAAAGCAGTGGAAATACCAACAACACAGCAGTCTAGCAGCTCCCTGTTACCGCCACTCTCCAGGTTAAGCCTCTGCTTGGCTTTCTAAGCCCCTCGTTATGGGACTCTTGTACCTTTCCAGTCTTCTGACACATCATTCCTCTCCTCTCACATGCCACAGGTTATTCTCTACAATCCATCAACACTGACTTCCACGCTGCTCCCAGTGCAAGAAGCTCTCTCTTGGCTCCATCACTTTCACTGGCATTCCCCCATAGCTGGAATTCTTTCCTCACTCATTTCCATCCTCTCGCATCCCTGGGTTCTCTCTAATCTCAGATAAAATACCACCAAATAAAAGATACTTTTTTTCTGATCTCCCTTAATGTTTGTTCCTTCGCTATGTGTATATCTCCATTTTATCCTGTATTCTCATTCTCATTCTCTCCGTCTCTATCTCTGTCTCTCTCTCTGTCTCTCTCTATATATGTATATGTGTGTATCTCACACACACGCATATACATATGTGTATGTATATATATATCCTGTTTCATGTTTATATATGTATATGTATGTGTATCTTGTTTCATATGTGTATATGTGTGTGTAGGATTTGTGCATCATAGTTTGCATGTTGTTTCCATCATTAGAGTGTGAGCTCCTTAAAAGGAAGAACATTCATTTTTGCCTTTCTTTGTACTCCCCACCTCTCATGATTTACAGAATGCCTGACAAATAATTGAAGCTTAAAATGTGTTTGTTGAATTCTTGGGACTAAATCAACATCTGGGAAAAAAAATAAAAATAAAATAATGCATCTCTTTTCAAGAAGAACTATCCAGAAAATGGTTCAAGGGGAGAAAATCTAATAATCATTGCTTTAACTGAAAACCATGACCCAGTGGGGAAAAAAGCCTTGATACCACATTCTCTCTATCACTTACTTAATCATGAACTGTCCCCCATTCACAGATTAAAATTAGTCTTCACTCCCCTCTAATGTGTTTATGATGTCATTCTTCATGTTTAACATTAAATGTGACACATTAGCCTAACCCTACTTTCTACCAGAAAACTGCTTTAAAGTTTTCCCAGCAGGTTTTTTTTAAATAAAATAATGAATTCTTATCACAGTAGCAGGGGTGTTTGGGTTTATAGACTACTAGGCTATTGTATTAATTTTCTTCTATATGTTGTGTGCCTGATCTGTTCCACTGCTCATCCTCTATTTCTTGACCAAGTCATTCCACTAATTGCTACTTTGTCATATAGTCTAAATGTTATAAAGTGTGTCTCTCATCTTCCTCATTTTTTTTTCACTATTTTCCTTGAGATCCTTGACTTTTTGTTCTTCCAGGTGAATTTTGTCATTTTTTCCCCCAATTCTTTAAAGTAATTCTTTGGCAGTATGATTGGTAAGGCATTGGACTAGTAAATTAATTCAGGTAGAATTATCATCTTTATAAGTTTATCTCGTCTATCCATGGGCACTTAATTTTCTCAAATTTTCAAGCCTATCTTAATTTCCACAAAAAGCCTTCTTAGTTGTCTTCCTGTGTATATATTGCTTGGCTGGAGACTCCTAGATATGTTATACCTAATGTTTTTCCAATGGAGTTTCTCTTTCTTTCTCTTCCTGCTGGGTTTGCTTGGTAATATACAGAAATACTACTAATTTATGTGGATTTATTTTATATTGCTAAGTTTTGCATAATTTTAAAATTGCTTCTATTAATTTTAGTTGACTCTTTAGGGTTTTCTAAGTATACCATCATGTCATATAAAAAACTATCATTATGTTTCTTTTTTGCCCATGCTTATTCCCTCAATTTCTTTTTCTTGCCTTGTTGCTATAGATACCGTTTCTAGCACTGTTTTAAAAAGTAATGATGTCAATGGGTACCAATTTCTTAAATACTGATCTTATTGGAAAACCTCTAGCATTTTACCATTATATTATAATGCTGGTCCTTGACATTAGCTAGATATTTATCATGCAATGTTTAATACACACACACACACACACACAAACACACACACATACATCTATATCTATATACATGTTTATATATTTCTGTTGTGTTTTTTTTTCAATTTACTTTAGTTCACCCCCCACACACACCAACAGGAATGGACATTATATTTTGTTAAAAGGGTTTTTTTTTTCTGCATTGATATAATCATATGATTTTTGTTATTCTCATTATCAATATGGTCAATTATATGGGTAATCCCCCCCACACACACACATTTATCTAGCTCTGCTTTCTTAATGTAAATATTACTTGGTCATAGTGTATAGACTTTGTTTTATGTTGTCATAGCCTCATTGCTAATGCTTTAATTTATTTTTCCATCAAAATTTATTATGAATATTGTTTTATAATCCTATTTTTTTCTATTTTGACTTTTCCTGCTTTAGATATTGAGAATATACCTATCAAAGGAAGGTATTTCTTGGAATTCTTTCCTTTCCTATTTCTGCAAATACTTTATATCATATTGGAATTAATTGTTTTTTAAATATTTAATAAAATTAATTTGTAAATCCATCTGGTCCTAAGGATTTTTTCATCCTTTCTTCAATCCTCTTGTTTTTGGACTGTGGTATTTCATGCATATTTTTCAATAACATATTTAATGTGTGTGTATGTGTATGTGTGTGTGTTTCTGCTCTCATCTGTGATGTTTTTCTGTCCTAATTCATCATCAGTTTTTTTGTAAAGGTGCCATACAGTGTTGAGAAATAGGTATATTCCTTTTTATTATACTTGTTATTGCTGGAGATATATTGAATGAAACTTCTAAATATGTGTAATTATATAAATTTATATATTATGAATATGTATTATATTATATATGTATTACATATACATATATTTTTTTCCTTCTTTTTGGTTTATTTTTGTTGACTTTGTCTAGCTCGGAAAGGGGACATTGAGATCCCCTCATATTAGAGTTTTATTATCTATTTTTTCTTGAAATTCATTTAGATTTTCCATTAAATATTTAGATGCTATGCCATTTGTGCAAATATGTTAAATAATGATATTAATTGCTTCTCTAAGGCACCTTTCTTTCAAAATTTCATTTCCATTGTATTTTTGCTCCTACCTTGTCTGAGGTTATGGCTCCTTTCCCTACTTTTTTTTTTTCAGTTCAGCTGAAGCTCAAAAATATTTTGTTCCTCCTCAGTCCTTTTTCACCTCTGTGTGAAAAATATTTCAAGCATGTTTCTTGTAAAAAGCATCTTACTGGATTCAGCTTTTCCTAATCCATTCTGCTATCTTCATATATTTTATGAGTAAGTTTATCCCATTCACGTTCACAG
This sequence comes from Phascolarctos cinereus, assembly GCF_003287225.1. Classification (NCBI taxonomy): domain Eukaryota; kingdom Metazoa; phylum Chordata; class Mammalia; order Diprotodontia; family Phascolarctidae; genus Phascolarctos; species Phascolarctos cinereus. The sequence continues at coordinate 7,212,393 of NW_027555514.1, read as the reverse complement.
TAATGATTACGAATCATGTGTTTATTTCTCTCCTATCCCTTTATAACTTAACCTCTCCTTATTCCCCTAACCCCTCATATAGATGAAGAGGCCTGTGTAACAGGCGTGTCCTCAGCACCAAGTTCCGATGCTTCATGCAGCCAGCTTCCATTCTCCTGACCTATATGTCTTCCTTCTTCTTAACCAGATTCCAATCATAAGTCCTTGGCCTTTTCATTTAAACTTCCCTTTGTGATCCCTTCTCCATATTTAGGTGTTGTCTTATGACTAATGTCTCCTCAAATTTATCCTGTTTCTTATTTCCCTCTTTCCACCTCTATTTTCTCCTATTTCTCTGTGTGTGCGTGTGTGTGTGTGTGTGTGTGTGTGTGTGTGTGTGTGTGTGTGTGTGTGTGTGTATACTCTATTTTCTTTGGTCCAGTTCATTGGAAAGAGAGGCTTCAGGGATGCCTGTTCCTTTTCCCCCTTCTTTGTTTGCATGGACTTCTATTTGCATCCCCCTACATTATATGAGATTATTGCCCCTACTCATGTTCTTTCCCTTTTTTTCATAGTACATCTCTTTTCCTTTCCTTTTCCTTTCTTTTAAGGTTGTCAAACCATAACAAAATCCCTCCTGAGCCTTCTGTCTTATTTGATCCTGCCTATGAACCCTGATATAATTAAGATTCTGAGGTGACACTGGTAGCCGTCTGCCCCTTCCCATTAGAATACAAACACTTCATCCTTGTACAATTTTTTCCAGTTGTTAAAAAACAAAACAAAACAAAAAAACAGAAACAAACAGACAATTTTTCCTAAGCTTTTCATTACTTCTGTGTTTGTATCCTGGCCTTTCATCAGGAATGCTTGGAAGTCTTCCATGGCATGAAAGATCCAATTTACCCCCTTTAGGGGAAGAAGTAGTTTTTTGGGGGGTAAGTTATTTTTAATTTTAAGCTTATTCATTTATTTATTTAGCCTTTTAGGGTTGCATATTATGTACTCTCCACTCCTTTATATTGGTAGCTGCTAAATCTTTCTTGATCCTGACTCTGAATCTTTAGTATTTAAAGTATTTCTTTCTGGCTGCTTACATTATTTTTATTTGGCAGCTAAGGATTTTGACTATGGCGTTTTTCTGGAGTTTTTAATTTGGTTTCTTTCAAGAATAGATTAGTGTTTTCTAATTTAATTTTTGCTCTAAACTTTTTCATGACTGGACAGTTATCTTTCTTGATTTCTTGAAATATGACATCCATTCCCCCCTCCTTTTTTTGTCATGGCTTTCAAATATTTAATGATTAAATGAATTATCTTTCATCTGTTTTCCAGGTCATTTAAAAATATGAAATGCCTAAAATATATTATTTTTTCAATATTTTTCTTTTATTTTAATATTGCTTATTATCTCATGGAATCATCAACTTCTTTTTGATCCATTCTAATTTGGCGGGAGTCTGTTTGGAGGTTTTGTACCTCTTGTGCTAAACTCTGCCCTCTAGTGTTTCATCCAAAATTCTCATTTCTTTTCCAGTTCTTTCATTTTTCAGTTGTTCTCACTTAATTTGTGCTATTGTTTTAAACTCTTTTTTTTTTAAGCATGCAAACTTTAGCTTCATTTCTTCTAGAATTCCAGTTGATCTTGTGTCCAAGGCAGGGATTTCTTGAGGATTGTCTTTGGGCTCTTTCCCTGTCACTTTTCTCTGGCATTGTGTTGTGAGCATTCCAGGAATGGTAATAGTTCCTGACCCTTTTGTTTTCTTTTCTATACTCATTCTTTCAGCCTTGCTTCCTGGATTAGGACTTTGGTAGGATTGGATTCTACTCAGTGCAGTCCTGTATAAGCCTATTGTGGACTTGTATAGTCCTGGTCTGTTTTATATGAGGTTCTGCGCAGAAGTTTACTGGTAATATTTAACAACCTTCTCCTTGGTAAAAAAAAAAAAAAGACTGACATACTTTCAAGTTTAATTTGGATTATGATTTCTCCATCACTTTCTTAAGTCTGGAAATCAACACAACAATAAGTCAAACCCAGACTCATAGCATTTGTCAGTTTGTAAGATTTACACGCACACACTGGAAATTTAACCATCACCTCTTACAAGTCAGTACGGCTTGGTTCCAGCACAACCCTGGCTGCTACTATGCTTTGCTATTCAGTGCTGTGTCCTTTAAAAGCCACCAAGGTGGCTGAAGACAGGAATCTTCACCTTTTCAGTAGAATTCTGTAGTCAGATCAAAGATAGGATCTGAGCACTCGCTTCCAGAGCTTTCCAGGCTCAGTTTGCTTAGTTTGGGGCTGGGCAGCACCACTGCAGACTTGGCCCTGGGTAACACTTCATCAGAAGATGATTGATTCCAGCCGTGGGCAAGCTCAGCAAGTTCAGACTGACTTTCCTTCCAGGCTAGCCTGGTTCTGGGCCCTCAGATGGGTCCTGATCCTTTCTAGACATTCCATTGGTCTGGCTCATATGCTGGGGTCTGTTGTGTCACTCTGACCTGCTCACAGGACTCTGTGCTGCTGGCCTGGCCTCAGGGCTTTGTAGGGGATCTCCTTTGTCACCTTTCTCCGTTATCATACTTGAGGGCCCTCCTGGTCTACCACATCCCACAGTTTCAGGCCTTATCCCTTGCCTCTGGGTCCAAGTTTGAATGGGAGCTGTTTCTCTTCTGATTTCCCTATCATCATGTACTTAAGCTTTCTTCTTTGATCTTTCTAGGATTAGTTGTGGTTATTCCTGAGTGGTATTCCTTCCTCCTACTCTACTATCTTGGCTGGTCTCCTGGTAATCTGATTAAAAAAAAAAAAAGAAAAGAAAAATTCTCATCACAAATGAAAACAGAGAATTCAAAACAAATGAAAGAGAAATAAATTATGAAAAACTTTTGCCCATTTGTATCTCACTAAAACTGATGAGGAATCATATAAATATTTACAGATTAACAGCACAAGAAATACATTGCTTATTGGACACAAATTTGGAAAAAGAAATTGAACAAGCTATATATGAACCTCCAAAAGGGAAGGGAATAAAAAGGCCAGATAGCTTTGCAGTTCAATTCTGTGAACTATTTAAAGAACAATTAATTCCACTACATTATAAAATGTTTGTAAAAATAGGAAGAGAAGGCATCCTATCAAACTTCTGTGCTGTAGATATGATCATACCTTAACCAAGGTAAGACAGAGTAAGAACACTGCAGACTCTCACCCTTACCGAACACTGGTAAAAAACATTTAAGTAAAATATAACCCAAGAGGGCATAGAAACACGCTGACAGGATTATATAGCATGACTGGTCTGGATTGACAACTGGAATTCAGTATTGTTTCAATATTAAGAAAACAATAAACATAAAAATAATATTAAAAACAAAAAACAAATGAAAATATTTGCATTTTGTCTCTCCCATTAGAATGTGAGCTTCTTAATGGGAAGGATTGTGTTTTGTGCTTTTATTTTTCTCCCCAATCCTTAGGACAGTCCTTGGCACACAGGCAGAAGCACCAAAGAAAGGGTTATTGATTCTTCAACTTATTAATTAAAACCACATGTATATTATTGTGATGCAGAAAAATCTTTTGAGAAAATACAGTTGTCATTCTTTGTTAAAAATATGAAAATGGGTAGGAATAAGTGGATTTGCGGTCACTTCAGCAGTACATATGCTAAAAGAAAGGAATAAATAGACTTTCCCCTAGTATGATAAATAGTATCTGTCTGAAATCAAGAGCCAGCATTATATGTAACAGGGATAAAGCAGACGCCTTTCCATTAAGATCAGGGCATAAAGCAAGGATGTCCATTATCACCACCATTATTTGATATAATATTAAAAATGTTAGCTCTAACAATACAACAAGAAAAAAAAAGAAATTGAAGGAATAATCACAGGCAAAGAGTAAACAAAATTTTTGCTTTTTGTCAATGTATGATAATTTACTGAGAGAATCCGAGAAAGAAAAATAACATTAATTTAAATAAATTCAGCAAAATAGCAGGATAGAAAATAAACTCACAAAATTATTAGCATTTCTGTATATTACTAACAAAGTGTGAAAGGGAGGAGAGAGATAGACATATTCTATACCAAATAAATACGTAGTGTTTAAAATACTTGTGAGTCTATTTGCCACAACTATATTAAGGCAACCACACAACACTCTTTACAGAAATGAAGGCATGTGTAAACAACTGTTGAGATATTATTTACTCATGATCAGGCTGTGCCAATCTAGTATAAAGGATAATATTACCTGAAGTGGTTTTTTTTAAAATTTATTCAGTACCATTGCAATCAGAATTATATAAGAATATACACAAGGAAAAAAATTAAAGTTTGAAAAAAAACAAAAAAATAAGTAAACAATTCACACAGAAGAACAAAAGGTCAAGAATCTCAAAGGCAATAATGAAAACAAAAAAAGTCTAGGTGAAGAAGACCCGGCAATACCACATCTTAAACTATACTGCAAACAATAAACATTCAAGTGATTTGGTGCTGAGTGTCAAGTAGAGAAGTAGATCAGTGCAGCAGACATGTCCCACCATCCAAAGTGGATGGTCAGGTAGCGTTGGGCAGCATCCAGCATGCAGACTCTGGGGAAACAACTCCCCATGGGACAAAATGTACTGGGGAAAACGGGAAAGCAGTCAGGCAGAAATTAGATACAAATCAATATCTGACTGACACGTGGTTTAGATAAAAATGGTGTTAGTCCTATCACAACTGTGGATAAGATTAGAGTTCTTGACCAAACAGTGGATGAAGAGGATCATAGAAAGTTAAAAGAAAAATGATTACACAAAATTGAAAAGATTTTGAAAAATCAAAATAAATACAGTTAAAAGAGGAAGTAAAATAGTAAACTAGGGGGAAACATCCAAAAGCCTTTACAGCAAATTTTATTGATCAAGGTCTAATATTATATATACACATATCTCATTCAAATATATAAGAATTCCCTGGTCAAAGGATAATGATGATAATAATGATCATTTAAAAGAAACAATATTTATGTAGTGTTTTGAGGTTTGCAAAGCACTTTACATATGTGGATAGGTAATTTTCTCCTTTTAAAAAATCCTGAACTTAATAAACATTAAAGAACTAGTCAAACAGAAAAGAGTTGTGCACATAGCTGAGAATCTCTTTTGTGAAGTATTTTTTTTCTTTTCAATATATAATAAATTCTCTATGTCATTCTCAAAGTTTCCTTACTTGTTTGTGCTCATTTCTTGCCTCCCTTTTATTCTATTTTATGAACTGAGGATACTTCAAAAACCCTTTTTTATCCTTTTTCTTTCTTTCTTTTTTTGGCTCTACTTTACATATCCTCCTTTATTTCTCACTTATACCCAAATTGAGTGTGGAGGAGGGAAAAAAAAAAGAGGGAAGAAAAAAAGAAAAACCCAAAACAATCCTTGGACTAGATGTACCTAATTTAACAAAATGAGTCACTACCTTTTAGCATGATTCCCTATCAGATTGGTTTCTTTATTAGAGTTCTTAAGGCTTTCAAATTGTTTTTCTTTGTAATATTGTTGTTTTGTAAATTTCATCTCTGATTCTGCTCACTTCACCCTGCATCAGCTCATTCAAATCTTCCCAATTTTTGTTTCCCCATGAAACTATTCCGTCTATAATTTCTTACAATGCAGCAATGTTCCTATTACATTCTTAAGTCATGAGAATCAAGGTATTGTTGGCTTAAGACGTATGCCCCATTTAGTAGCTTTGAGGGCATTGTTTTAAATTGCTTTCCAGGGGACTGTCTACCTTCACCAAATTTCCGTGGGCCTGTTTTGCCATAGCCCTTCCAGCAATTGTTGTCCCTCCCCTTCTCTCTCCCCCCACTTTTTTTTTTGTATGTTTTATTTTGCTTCGGTCATGTTTGCCAGCAGTCAACAAATATTTAGAAAAGATGTTCTAAATTACTGATAATTAGAGAGACAAATGATTTCAAATGAGGTTCCACCTCAAATGGATTAGATTGCCTTTGGTGGAAGATAGCAAGAAGTGTCTGTGCACCACATTGTCCTCTTTATGAGTGAAGGAGACAGGGCAGTGGGCTGAAGCTTCTGTTTTGTTGATGTTATAATAGAACAGTCTAACCCAGCCTGATTCTATCCATGGTTGTAAATGTCAGGAGCACTTGGGAAACTGACCTCGAGGGCTTGCTAACCCTGGGGCTGAGAGACTTCAGGGAAAGTGAGGATGAGTTAGGGATGCTGACAAAGCATGTATGGACTAATGTGTATGTTTGCATGCATATGTGTATATGTGTGTGTGTGTGTGTGTGTGTGCGCGCGTGATTTGGGGTGGGGAGAGATACTTTAATTTGCTTCATCAGTACATCACAGTGTGTCTTTTTTTTTTTAAGCTGAATGGTTCATGTGTCTTCAACACCTTCTTTAATCTTCCCCACCTCTTCCCTCTTGTCAAAGATCAGCAGTGCTTAATACTAAGATTAAAATCATTTTTCATAGATAAGTTTGCTTGCCACTGAGAAGCAGAGCTGCTAATTATCCCTGAACGTGTGAAGATACGTTTATTTGATGCAACATGGCCTGGTGTGCATTAATTATGTTACAAGTAGCCTTATGAACAAGGCAGGGAATCATCCTGACAAATGCTGTAGATTGCTGAGTCCCTGAAATCGCCCCCCCCCACATCGTTCTAATGCCCAGAGTAAATCAACATTCATTAGGCTTCCACTTTCTGTTGCTAAGTAACTGCTGGCCGAGGGAAGTTTGCAGCACAAATGAATAGGGACAGGTCCTCAAGAAGGGGGCATTGTGCTCAAAATGGAGAAGTCCCGTGGCTCCTCTCCTCTGCCTCTGGTAAGTCATATCTTAGCTGGGGCCACGACCGACCACTGAGTGGTGCAGACTCAAGGACAGCCAGTTGTACACATTACTTTCAAAACAGATGAATCAAAAATTAAAAAATAAAAATAAATGAATACCTAGTTAGGGGGGAGTGAGACTTGGGGGGCTGGAGAAACGCAGGAGTCCACCATCTTTCCTCAATCCGACATGGAAGCTACACTCAGAAAATTGTGTGTTTTGTGTATTTTCTTCCCCTCTCACCATTCATTGCAGGGGAGTGGGTGTAGGGGCAATGGAATCATTGGTGCCTTTGGAATCTGAGCTGGGCTTGGGCAATCTGATTCGGCGTTTCTCTGACCCTTCCTTTCCTTATCTGTTAAATGAGGGGGTGGGGTGGCTAGATGGCCTCCTAATGCCCCCACCAGCTCTACATGTGCGATCCTGGGAGAGGCTTAGTCTGTAATAGGAATGCTGATAATGATGATTAATGATGACAGCTAGCACGTAGCATACAGCACTCGATGTCTGGCAAAACATTAGATGTATATTAACTAATTGGATCCTCACAGCAACCCTGGGAGTTAGGTGCTATCATTATCCCCATTTTACAGATGAGGAAACTAAGGCTCAGAGAGAGTGAGAGACTTGTCCAGGGTCACACAGCCAGCCAATGTCTGAGGCAGGATTTGAACTCAGATTTTTCTGACACCAATGCTGCCCCCTATCCACTGAGGTCTCTTCCATCTTTATGATCCTCTCTGTGTGACCTTAGCCAAGTCACTTTACCCCTATGGACCTCAGTTTCCTCATCTGCCAAATGAGGGACTTAGAATAAATGGCTGTTCTCTCCCACTCTGGGTGCATGCTCCTAAGTGCCTATGAAAAATGCTGCATGTCCTGATAAGAGGGTCCATGCAGCATGACTGCAGCCTAATGCAGGGCCCGTAAACACTCCGTAAAGCTGCATTTCTACCCTTGTAATCATCATCTCATATTTATATTCTGCTCCCACTGAGAAGAATCTCTGGGTGCATTTACATATTGAATTGCTAAGTTAGAGCTAATGATAGGATCAATTAGGCCCCATACTGAGCATTGCAGTTTGGAATGACTTTGAGAAAAAGCAGGAGGGTCAAAAAAAAAAAAAAGGCAGCTGAGCCACCAGCACGCAGGTCCACGGCCATTTTGTGATTGTGCTAATAGCACACACACACACACACACACACACACACACGCACACACACGCACACAGGGATGCTGGCAACGGACGAGCCTTGGGCTTCCTGAAGGAGGCTGTTTTATCAGGGTGAAGAGGGAGACCCATTTTGAACACAGCTTTGATGAGCAGAGGGAGCTGGGGTTGGCACAGAGAATTATTCAGGGCTCTTTTCTGGTCAAATATCAAAGAGCAGTTATGGTATGAGCCTGTGGAAAATGCCTGGTCCTTTTGAAGAGGGCTGAGGGTGGGGGGGGTGCTTGTTCATATTTGGCAGCTTCAGCTGGGGGGCCTTGGCTGTCTCAGTTTTGATGCTCCCGGCTCTACTTGCTGAGGTGGGTTGCAGAATTCTGTATCTGCTCTTTTTTTTCTCTCCCTCCTCCTGCAGCTCCATAATAAATGTGCCTCTCACCTCAAACCCGAGTGCGACTGTGGAACCTTGAGGGACCATATCTTACCACCCACAGCAATCTGCCCAGTGGTGCTGGTGAGTGCTTCCTTTTCCTCCTCCTCCTCTAGTTCTCGCCGTGGGCCGGCTGGGCCAGCCTTCCATACGTGCTGCTGGACAGAAGATACTTCTCAGTCAAGGCAGAACACCGTAGGTTGGCGTCGTCTGGGGATGCAGAGGCAGGGGCACGGAGAGGCGAAGCCCACAGCCACAGCGCGGGTCCGTCGCCCTTCTTTGCTTTTGGCTGTGAAATTGGAATAGGGGATGGGGTGGCTGAGCTGAGCCAGGTTTGATGCCTTCACTGGGTTGCAGTTACCAGAAATGTTTCAGGCAGCACTCCGGTGCATTGTAAATCTTTGACAGACCCAGCTTCCCAGAAGTGTGAAGCAAGCCTTCTGGGCAATCAGGCTGGGGGTGATATTGTCTCCCCCAGGCAAGGCCGAGGTCTCTGCTCCAAGTCAGAAGTTGCTCAGAAGGATGGCAGGGCTTGGGAGGGAGTGATGCAATGCCCTCATGGGTGGGGTCTTTTCAGGAGAATGGGGCAGTAAATTTTCACCCATAGTAAAGCAATTACTCTGGTCAATGGAAATGAAAGGGCCATTGGATAGAGTGGCCAGGTCCGCAGAAAGGAGAGAACCATTTGCCTAGACAAGAGAAAGAAAGTGAGAGCCAACATCCAGCTTCAATGCAAAGGGACAGAATTCTTCTTTTAATCTCCATGGATTTTATATCCGGCCTCCAATCGATGCTCAGTCTGGCCGTGTCCCAATAGGCCAAGTCCCACAAGCTGAAGTAGATGACCTGTGCTTTGCAGAGCCAGGAAAGGTGAGGTGTGGTAGGCCGCACCTTGGCACAGCATCAGGCCTGGAGCCGGGAGCGGAGTCCCTGAGAGGCACGCCCTCCATTTGGTGAGGGAGGCCAAGGGAAGGACAGCCAGGCTACAGAGGTTTCTTCTCCCTTGGGCTGTGCCATACCTCCTTCCCAGGAACTGCCCGAGCATCTCGGGATGAGCAGGATTCCTCTCCAGAGGCTGGTGGAGGCCCAGCCTCCAGACTTGTGTTTTCAATGGCTTTGTTTGAGTCTGCAAGTCTACTACATGTGGGCCAGGAGGGCTTTCTTGTCATTACATGTTTTCTATCAGTCATCTTAAAATGTGTTCTTTCCTATGTTTTCCTATCCCTCAAAGTTACAGCATTATATAGCATGCCTTTATAAAAAAAGTCTTTCCCTCCGGAATATTTACACCTTTTAGATGTGTGTGAAAAGTCATCATGTCCTTGTATTTGTTACTTGTACTGTCATCTAAAAATCCTATCTATATTTATAGATATATTGTGTGTTTGTGTACATAGATCTGCGTATGTATATATGTATACATTCATACACACGTGTGTGTGTGTGTGTGTGTATATATATATAAAATTCAACATTTCAATATACTGGCCAGGTGATGCAATAGATAGAGGGAGCTCTGGATGGGGCATCAAGAATCTTGCCTCAGATACTTAATAGCTGAGTAACCCTTGGAGAGTCACTCAAGGGCTCTGTGCCTCAGTTTCCTTATCTGCAAAATGGGGGACTTAGAGTTAATGGTGTCTGAGACCCCTTCTGGGTCTGAATCTCTGATCCTGTGAGCCTTGTCTGAAATCTTGATGCTCATGAACATGCCAGGACTTTGGGGTGAGGGTGATAAGCCTCCACTCTTCTCCTTCAGGTTCACTCTTGGCCTAGAAACCTCATTCTGATCCTCTCTTTGGCAAATGCTGCTAATCCAAGTTGAAGCAAATGAAACAACTGCTTTAAAACAAACCAAAAAAAAAACAAAAACAAGAAAGATTTACATAGCTTATTGCATTTGTGATGAAAAACCTCTGCCATCATCCCAGAGGGACACCACTGCTCACCACTTTTTCTTCCTTCATTCCTCATCCCCATGCCACTTTTTGCCAACACCAGCATCTGCCTTTGCAGCGCCCCTTACTCTCTTCCTTCCATTCTGGGGTTCGTTTCACTGATTTCTTGACATCAATTCCGTCTCCCACAGGCTATGCCTTGAAAGTCTGTGCCTTGGCCCATTTGTCTTTGCATGGCTGAGGAATCATGCCAGAGCCTGTGATTTTGCTGTTACCAAAATGGCTTGGGAATCCAAAGACAAAAACCACATCGGGATCGATCTTGTCATCTTGGCCAGTGTTTGGTGAATTTCCGTTTTGGGGCGGTGGCCCTCCCAGGATGATGGACATCTATAACCATCTCTTTACATTGAGAAAGTCTCTTTGGAATAGTCTTCCTGGCTGTGCTGCTCATCACAGTGTCCTTGGGGGGAAGGGGGCTATCTCTTCAAGAAGTGTGGAGGGGGAAATAAACAAAAAAGCCTTTTCACACTTTTTTTTCTTGGATAAAATGGGGGACACTGGTCAAATCACAATTTCTCAGTACTCTAAGCCATTTTTCTGAAATAGAATGTGTCAGGGAGCTGAGGAATCTGTATGCTCTGCAGCAGATGCTACTTCAGGTGCTCTTAACCTGGACGCCAAGAATATTTTTTTTTATTTTGATAACTATGTCATTATATTTCGTTTCATTTGTAATCCTATGTGTTTTATGCTATACCTTTAACAACATTTTTTGCTAAGAAGAGGTCCCTAGGCTACCCCAGAACACCAAAGGGCTCCAGGACATGGAAATGGTTAACAATACCTGCCCTAGTATAAAAGGAATTTCACTGGATCACAGAACTCAGAGGTAGAGGGGACTTCATTGACCAAGTAGTCTATGCCGCATTTGACTAAGGACCTTTTCTACAATATCTCTGACCGCTGGCCATCCAGCTTTTCCTTGAAGACCTTCAAACTCTCCACCCCTCAGTTCTTTCCCAGGTCATTACCCCCGTTTTTTCTATACTCTCTTCCCCTTCGCCATCTTGACTTCATTGGCCTGGGGAATCAGATCAGCTCTATACTAACCTTTTCTCCAGAGTGACTTGACTCCTTATCTTTTCAAAAATCATACCCTTCCAAACAAGAGCCTAGGAATATACCTAACACATAATTACAAAAACATACTGGTTGTGTCCACTATAAATTTATGTTATGTAAGCCAAATGGGCCCACACCATGCAAGACAATCTTTTTATACCTCCCTGGTCAGTCCGTTATCCCACTCAAATAGCAAAATAATGGTTTTAAAGTTCTTAGGACAGTGCCTGGCATGTAGTAGGTATTTAACAAATGATTATTCCTTTTCCATTTCCTTCCCACTCACCAAAGAGGTTTTCCAAACTTTTTTTTTTAAGTACTCTTCTAACCTTCCATGGCTCCCCCTCCCGTCATCCACTCAGCTGAAAACTTTGTCTCATGTTTCACTGAAAGAATTCAAGATATTCACTGAGATCTCTCTCTTCTTCCCTCTTACTAAACTCACATCACCCATATCCCTTTCCCTACTTTCTCCACCCCTATCTCCCATGAAGAGATGGTCCTTCTTCCTGTGAGCACTAACCTCTCTACACAAAGAAGTGATTCCCTCCCATCGTATCCTCTCTGGCCATTGATTCCCTCTGTTATCCCCACCCTCTCACGCATCTTTGGTCTCTTCTGGTCCCCTGGCTCTTTCATCTGTAGTTGCTCAATCTGTAGACTTTTCTCTGCTTGTCCTTCTTGATCTCTCTGCAGCCTTTGGTACAGCTGATCACTCTTCTGTTCAATACTCTTTTTTTTTGTTTTGGTGAGGCAATTGGGGTTAAGTGACTTGCCCAGAGTCACACAGCTAGCGAGTATCATGTGTCTGAGGCCAGATACTCTCTTCTTTCTAGGCTTTCATGAGGCCAATTTCTCCTTGTTTTCTTCCTACCTGCCTGATCCTTCTTTCTCAGTATCCCGTGTGGGTCGCCATTCTGGACCACACCCACTGGTCATGGATGTCTTCCAGGATGCTACTCTGAGTTCTCTTCTCTTCTTCCACTATTTTTCTTGGTGATCTCATCAGCTCCCATGGATTCAATTATCATCACTTTGCAGGTGTTTTTCACATCTATTTATCCAAACCTGCCTTCTCTAATAATCTTGAATCATATCTCAAACTGCTTATGGGATATCTTCAACTGGATGTTCTAGACACGTCTTAAACTCTACATCTCCAAAACCAAACTGATTATCCTTTCTCCAAAATCTCCCCTTTTCCTAACTTCCCTATTACTCTCAAGGCTTCTAGCACCTTCTCAGTGATCCAGACCCTCAATGTAGGGGTCATCCTTAACGCCTCACTTTCTTGTCCCAATCATTTGCCAAGTCCTGTTAATTCTGCTTTCCTGATATCTCGTATACATCCCACTTTTGCCTTTTCTTCTTCGAGTCTGCCACCACTCTGGTGTCCACCTTCATCATTTCAACTATTGCAATAGATGATAATCTCCTTGTTTCAAGTTTCTCCTCAATCTACTTCCTCCTTCACTCAGCTGTCAAACTGATATTCCTAAAAGGCAAGTTATTGTCACCCCCATATTCAAGAAAGGTGAGAGGCTCTAGAATCAAAGCTAACATCTTTTACTTGGCTTTTAAAGACCTGCATCACCTGGCCCTTTAATACCTTTACAATCTTTATACACTAATGACCTCCCCACGTACGCAGCCATCTGTTTCCGACGGCTTCCTTGCTGTATCTTGAGCAAGATACTCCATCTCCCAACTCTAGGCGTTTTCACTGGCTGTCCTCCATTCCTGAACTCCCTCCTCATCTATACCTGCTGGCTTCCCTGGGTTCCTTCATGTCTCAGGTAAATCCCACTTCCTCCTGGAAGCCTTTTCTGATCCCCCTTATGAAAATGACTTCCCCCTCTTATTTCTAGTTTATCCAGCTACGGCTTGTTTGTTCATAGCTGTTTGCACGTTGTCTCCCCCGTCAGACTGTGAGCTCCTTGAAGGCAGAGACTTTCATGCTGTTGCTTGTTTTACTTTCTTTGTATGCCCAGTCCTAGTACAGTGCTTCACACGTTAGATGCTTCAGAAATGCTTGTGGACCTGACCAAGTCCAGACAGCCTGTTCCACTTTAGCTCACAATGTTAGGAGGTTTGTTTTCCCCTTAAATCAGGTAGAAATCTATCCTTTTCAAGGTTCACCTTTGCATTTCTTCTTGCTTTATGAGACCAAGCAAGAAAGTCTAATTCCTCTTCAATGTGGTGACATTTTTTCAGCTCCTTCCTTAATTCTACACTTTAATATCCCTTAAACATTTTTGGTTTCATTACCTTGCTCCAATATGAAGTATTCACTTCTTTTTCCTTCCCAACTCTCTGCAGCCACTGAAAAGCAAGTACTCCTGTATCACATAAACAGTCGAGGAAAACAAATTCCCTCATTCGTGACGCATTAAAACGAGCACACAACTTTTCTTGTTCTGCCTATTTGTCCATCACCATGAGGCAAAGAGCATTTTTTTTCTCTGCCCTCTAGAGTCATGCTTGATCAGAGTTCTTTGGTTTTCAAAGTTATCCATGTTTACAGTGTTGATGTGATAAATGGTTCTCTTGGTGTTTCCCACTTCAGTCTGCATCAGTTCATACAGGTCTTTCCACATCTCTGAAATCATCTGTTTCCTCCTCTCTTGCAGCAAAATACTATTTTATTACATTCATATACCATAATTTTTTAGCCATTCATCAATTAATAGGCATCCCCTTCACTTACCTGTTCTTTACCATCACCAAAAGAGCTGCTACAAATGTTTTTTTTTTTTTTTATATAGGACCTTTTCACCTTTGTTTGATTTCTTTGGGACTAGTGGACTAGCAGTGGTATAGGTGTGTCAAAGAAAATATACTGGTTACTAACTTTTTGTGCATGCAACCATATTGCTTTCCAGAATGGCTGGACTTATTAACAGTTCCACTAACAATGCATCAGTGTTCCTGTTTTCCCACAACTGCTCCAGCACTGGCCATTTTCTTTTTCAATCATCATTTCAATTTGCAAGTTTGAAATATAAGATAAGAGAAGTATAGTGTAGTGGATAAAGAGGTAGCTTTTAGCCCTAAGGACTTAGGATCAAGGCACATCTTGGACATATATTTATTCTGTGACTTCCTGAATGAGTCACTTACCTTCTCGGTGTCTAAGAAACTCACAAGACTGAAGTGGTAGAGCAGAACTACCCTCCATTGATAGAGGGACTTCTGTCATCTTGGAGTTCCCTATGTCACTGACATCATAGGTCTAGGGTTTATATTCATTCTTTTTCATATGGATTCTGGACAGCATATTAAAGTCAGGGTTTTTCCTCTGCCCATGATCCTTTTGGGGGGATTTCTTTTATAATTGGAGCCCTTTAGGACTTTCTGTTCCTTTCAGCCTTCTCTCTTATGTGGTCCAGAATAACATAGGGGAAATCCAGATTTCTACCCAACACTGTTATTAGTCTTTATGGCACTGGCAGCCCCCATGTGGAAGTGGCTCACTATGCTCGGCCTGAGCACTGGCTGTATAGACATGTCCTTCCATGCCCAATACCCTCATGCACATCCCCCTCTGCCATTACCCAAACACCACTGAGGCTAGAGTCCAGTCAGTGGTACGTCTGTTGTTGGTTCTCAGGATATTGTCACAGGCAAACCTTGCCATAAAGTGAGCCTTGGGGGGTAGAATCCCCCTCACTTGTTAAGCTTGCTGCTGTTGCTTTTTTTTGCGGGGGGAGGGAGAGGGAGGAGCTAGGTAGCAAAGTGCACAGAGCACTGGGCCTGGAGTCAGGAGGATTCCTCTTGCTGGGTTCAAATCCAGCAGCAAACACCTAGTAGCTGTGTGACCCTGGGCAACTCACTTAACCCTGTTTGCCTCAGTTTCCTCATCTGTCAAATGCTCTGGAGAAGGAAATGGCCAACCACTCCAGTATCTTTGCCAAGAAAATCCCAAATGGGGTCACGAAGAGTTGGACGTGACTGAAGAACAACAGCTCGATGCTTTTGCCAAGAAGCGCCCTTCATGCTCTTGACCAGCTCCTGCCTGTTACAGATTTCTGGGGGATGACGCCACTGCTGTTGGGGTCTAGTGAGTTTGGGTTATGCGCTGGCTCCAAGGGGTCATTTTTTCCTCAGCACCAGTATTTTATGGTATTAAAACGCTGAGATACAGAGCCAGAAAAGAATAAGAAGAATGGCCAACCACCCTAGTAGAGGCTGCTTCTACCGAGGGTAGGACCCAAACCGGCAGCAGGTATGATTCCTGAGCCAGCACTTCCCTGTCCCTCAGGTCTCCAGACCTGGCATTCTTACCTCCTTCCTACAGCCATCTCTTCCACAGATTACCCTCTGGGCCACCCTAACACTTGCAGGAGGTCAGGCCTATGAACAGGCTCGAATACGGACCAGGTGCTCTTCAGTTAATTTGTTTCACTTAAATATATTCCAGGTTTGTTCATATTCCTTAGGAGATTTAAGTTCTGTAGTTCTGTTGCAGTTGGCATTCAGATTGGGCTTCCCAGTTCTGGGATGGATTCATTTTGTAATTACTGTTATCTCACTAATAATTTGAGGCAATGTAATACCCAGTCAAATGATACCTTTGACCACCGAGTTGGGATATGCCATTTAATTAACGTAACTTTTGCATGCTATTTAACACCACGACTCAGTTTTGTGTCGGAGAATCGTTTGTTTCTATAGCTGTTATTTCAATTCAACAAAGAAGAAGAAGCCTCATATCCTCCCCATTTGACGACTAAGGCACTTAGTCGATAACAAAGTACCTGAAACTTTGTTCAGCTACTATGGTGGACGCTTGAGGTGTAGAGAGCCTCATTGGTGATGGTGCTGCTCACGCCCCTTGCTTTGGCACACGGCCTGCTATAGTCTTAGAATAACCCAATTCACCCACCCAATCTGATGAGGCATGGAAGGAGGGCTTTGGTGGAGAGCTCTGTCTCTAGCTCCACCTCACTGGGTCACTGGGGATCGATGGAGGTAGGGTATATTCAGTGTTTTGCAAACCTTAAAGCATTCTATTAGTGCTTGCCAGTATTATCTCCATCTTTATTCATTTAGATCTCTTTATCTGTATATCCGTATCTCTACATAAAGCTCACAATGCTTTGTTTTATATATTCCTGCTTCTTGTCTTTAGCTCATATAAATGCAGCATTATATCACAATCCCAAATTAACTTCAAGAATATGAGGGAATCATACAGTATTCAAAATGGTAGTTATCTTAAACATCATTGAGTCCATCACTTGACAAAAGGAGACTGAGGCCCAGACAGGGAAAGTTTCCTCCAAAGACACATAGGTAGAACTTGTAATTCACATGCATGGATAGGGCTGGTCAGCTCAAAGCATATCTGGATTTCCTGAAGAATTGAGGAGGAAAATCATGGCCTAAGTGTAGTCAAAACTGACATAAATGGAAGCTTTTTGGACCTCATCTCTGCCCGACAAATGGGAAAGAATTCTGGGAGCACACATCTCTGGTAGCTTTAGAACTCTGTGCCCGTCCTGGACCTATTGGCACCAAGTTCTCACCAATACCAGATACAGCCTCTTTCCCACAGCCACACATGCTCAGCACCAACCACATGGTCTGCCAACCACAAGCACCTATGTGAGCTCAGTTAGTTTGCTTTGTTTTGTTTTAATACATCACAAACTTTCTCCGCTCTCAGGACCCCTTCTGGCTGCCTAGAATGTGCCACAGAGAAGGTGGTGATGCTGCAGAGGTTAAGTATGTGCATTTACGTAATGCTTTCAGCTTTCCCAAACAGTTTCCCTGCATTATTTCACTGGATCTTTCCATTGACCCTTTGAGGTAGGCACTATTGTCATTACCATTTTGCAGATGAGCAGAGGCTCCAAGAGACACTGAAGTGATTTTCCCAGGGTCACCAAGGTAAGAGTAGATGTCTCAGGCAGCAGCAAACTGTGCTCTGGCTGACTCTATCCTATGCCACGCTGTCTCACAAAATATCCCAGACCACTGTCACGCAGTCTCCTTTTCTGTATTTTAATAAAATCCTGTCTCTATTCCTCTTTCATCCCGTCACTTTGCCAGCCCAGGCAGAAGCATGCCCAGCAGCCCTAGGCCCAGTGGACAGGTGCAATCAGGTTATTTTCTTCATCATTCATATGCCTTGCGATCCCATGTAATATTTTTTTCCTTGGAGAGTATGCTTGAGCACACTCTCAGGATTCTGCTAATGTTTCATCAATGTCACCACTTACTATTCATTTATTTAATATTCATTATAGATCAATTCATAATTGTCATCATAGTAATGAAATGCACAAAAAAAAAAAAGAGCGTCCCAACTCCTCTGTTCTTTGCAAATCTAACTCACAGGCTCCATTCAGAGACATTCTTCTTACAAATAGCATGGACAAGCTACTGTTTTAATATAATTACATATTTTAAAAATTCCAATGGCTCTGGTCCCGAAGGATGCTTGGGATTCTCGCCAGATAACTTCCCATCTCTGTTTCCCATATTGCTCTGAAAATCCCATGTTGTCTTTCCTAAGATAGGCTTCCTGGAGCCTTTGACAATTCCCTCTCACATACCTTCTTATGTCAGTGAGGCTTTGGGAGGGTGGTGGGAAGGGGCCAGTAATGGGGCTGGCCCCTGTTGCGCTGAGCTGTGCTGAGCTGTGACAGATGGACAAATGGAAGATCCCATGGCATAGGTGAACTTGACACCCAGGCTTTAGAACAATTCCTTTTTGCTAGGTGGGTTGACTGCATAGAATGAAGTCATGTTTATGAGGACTGACTTTCATAGAGGGGTTGCAGTAGGCCAAATCATGCTTCCTTTAGCAGCAGCCAAGTTTGTGCAACTTTTCACCCTCTTCCCACCCCTCCCAATCCCTTTGTTAATGTTGTTTTGTTGTTATGGCTGTTAAATTTACAACCCAGATAGGAACTAAAACAGCCCTAAGTAGTGTATAGCACAAGGAAGCAATTGATTAGTATTGCTCAAATATCAACTATTTGGTGGGTAATCTGCTGGGCCCTGGGGAATTCAGAGAGTGAAAGGAAACAACTCAGGCTATTGTGGAACTAAGAGAGAAGCAGGGAAACTACATTTGGCTAAGAAGGTATGACAGACCATGGGGGCAGCTAGGTTGGTCAGGGCTTAGAGCACAGGAAGATTCCTCTTCCTGAGTCCAAATCTGGCCTGACATTTAGTAGTTGTGTGATCCTGGGCAAGGCATTTCACCCTGTTTGCCTCAGTTTCCTCATCTGTAAAATGAGCTGGAAAAGGAAATGCCAAAACCACTCTATGATCTCTGCCAAGAAAACCACAAATGGCATCATGAAGAATCAGACAATGAATTAATATCAATACTGAATATATGTATGTACATATATAAACATATATATGCATATATACATAAATATATAATGACATTAAATCAATATCTTAAAGGAAAAGTTCAATAAATCACAGGAGGAAATAAATAGCAAAACCATAATAGTAGGGAACCTCAATTTACACCTTTCAGACCTAGATTAATATCACTAAAAAAATAAACACGAAGGAAGTTAAGGGCCTGAATAGAATTTTCATGATAATAGAAAGGAATATGCATATTACCTCCGCTGTATGTGGTACCTTTGCAGTAACTGACCATCAATCAGAGCACAAAAACCTCACCAACCAATGCAGAAAAGCTAAATGCATCTTTTATAGACTACAATGAAATTAAATACATACATAAAGGGCCAGTCAAGAAATGATTAAGCATTAATTGGAGACTAAACAAAAATTATAAGGATTGGGTGGGTCAAAAAACAAATCATAGAAACGTTTAATAATGGTCATTAAAGATAATGACAGTGAGACAAGATACCATATTTTGGGGGAGGCAAAGTAGTCCTCAGGCGAAAATTTATGACTCTAAACATTTTCATTGATAAAAGAGAGTAAACAGATTGATGAATTGGGCATGCAACTAAAAAAAGAAAGAAAGAAAGAAAACCAAGACAACAAACATTAAAAAACCTCCAATAAAACAACAAAATTAAAATCCTGAACATCAAAGAAGAAATTAACAAAAACACATTTTATCTCCAAAGAATGCGTTTTTTGTATCATTTTTAAAAATTTGTTTGCCCTAAAACATGGTCATTTTTTGGTAGGTGTTCCACATGATGCTGAAAAATGCATATATTATTTTGAAATTCCACTTATGTGACACCAAAAACCTTTTAAGTCTCTCTTCTCCAGCAGTTTATTAATTTTTTTTGTTTGTTTTTGTTGAGGCGATTGGGGTTAAGTAACTTGCCCAGGGTTACACAGCTAAATTTATTATCCATGTTTTTTGTCTTTCTATTAGATTTATCCAGAATTGAAAGAGGGACATTAAAATCTCCTGTCACTATTGTATTACTCTATATATTTTTTGTTTCTTTTTTTGTTTTTTTTTTGTGTGTAGATTAGTTATTATTTTCTTTGTTAATTTTGATGCTACATTATTTGGAACATCTAAGTTTAATATTAATGCTGGTTTCTTATGTATGGTTCCTATCAACATATTGTAGTTTCCTTGTTTATGTCTTTTTGTATTTTGTATTTCTAATGTTTGGTTTTGCTTTTTCTGATAGGATGATTACAAGTCCTGCTTTTTTTGGATTCACTTTATGCATGGCATTTTTTTTCCCCTCAACTCCTAAAAAAAAAAAAATTCTGTTTCGTGTTCAGTCTTTCGTAGCCCTCCCTCCCCCACACCTTTCTAGTCTTTTTACATCTTACTTTCCCTGCCATACTCTGTGATCCAGCAGCAAAGGGGACCTTGCTGTTTTTCGAACGAGGCATTCTAACTTTCAGCTCTGGGCATTTTCTCTGTCTGACCCCCATGCTTAGAATTCCTTCTCTCCTCATCCCCACCTCCTGAATTCCCAGCTTCCTTCAAGTCCCAGCTAAGATCTGGCCTTCCACAAGAAGCCTTTCCTGCCCCCGCCATGCACCTTAATGCTAGTGCCTTGCCCAGGTTAATCATTGCCAATTGATGTATCTCTTGATAGTTGTGGACATGCTGCCTCCCTCATTAGGTGACAAGCTCCTTGAAGGTGAGGACTATCTTGGGCGTCTCTTTGTATACCCATATCTTAACGCAGTGCCACCCTAGAACATAGTAAGGGTTTAAGAAATCTTTGTGGACTGACTGGCTGACTATCAGGGTGATCCACAACTTTTCTATTTCAGTAACAGGAAAGTTCCTTCAGTTTCAGGCTTCCCCCCCCCTTTTTCCATTTATATCTCAGGTGCCTAGCATATGGTAGACATTGAACAAATATTTGTTGATTGATGACGTAGGTAGATATCATTAGTTTAAAAGAAAACTTCATCTCTTTTAGGTCTTTTGCCATCCTCACCTCATTCTAAGCTTTATCACTCTTGAAGATCGTTTTTAGTACTACAATCCACTTTTGTAATCATCCTCTGTTTTCTGCTCGAGCTTCCATCTAGGCATGAGTCTTTGAAGTTTCAAGTTGCTTGAGGCTTCGTTAATCAGCCACCCTTTTCTTGCCCATCCGAATTATTCCTTTTGGATATTCACCATTTCATGAGGCAGACCTGTTATTCCTCCTGGCCTTCTCTCCTCTGCAGAATTTTAGGCCCTGGAATCATCCTGATTCTTTCTCAGAAACCTTGCCTTGAAGCCAGACTTTGCCTGGCTTTCCTTCTTTTAAGGTGAGATGATCACCTGCTCCCGAAGCTCCCATCCTTTGTACTTAAGCAGCTTGTTGTAGCTATTATTGTGGTTCAGCCGTGGCCAACTTTTTGTGACCCAGTGGACCACAGCATGCCAGCCCCTTCTGTTTTCCACTATCTCTCAAAGTTTCTGCAAATTCATGTTTGTTATTTCCACGATGTTATTTACCCATCTCAAACTCTGCCATCCCTTTTCCTTTTGCCTTCAATCTTTCCCAGAATCAGGGTCTTTTCCAATCAGTCCTGCCTTCTCATTATGTGGCCAAAGTATTTAAGCTTCAGCTTCAATATTTGACCTTCTAATGAATAGTCTTCCAAAACCAGCCTGCTCTTCTGGTATTCTTGGGTCACATGTTGGTGCAGCCTAGCTTGCAGAATCTTTAGCATCACCTTGCTGTGAACGTTCCCGGCATTGCCCTTCTTTAGGAATGGGACAGTTCACGCTAACCTGTTGCAGCCAATCTCATGGCCACGGTTGAGTTTTCCAAATCTGCTGCATTGAGTGCAGCACTTTGACATCATCATATCTCAGGGTTTTAAATAACTCAGCTGGAATTCTATCACCTCCCCTAGCCTTACTATTCCCAGCAATTCCTGAGGCCCACTTGGCTTCATTGCCTCTAGATCAGTAGCCACACCCCAGTGGCTCTTGGTGATGGTGAGATCTTGCTTGTGCGCTTCTGATGTATGTTCTTGCCACTTCTTAGTCACTTGTGCTGCCGGTGAGTCCCCACCAGTTTTGTCGCGTGTCGTGACCATTTGGGCATGAAACATTCCCTTGATGTCTCTTATCTTCCTGAAGAGATCTCTCGCCTTTCCCATTCCCTTCTTTTCTTCCATGTCTTTGCTCTGCTATTCCTTGTCACTCTGTGCTACGCGCTGGCATTCTGCATTCAGTCGGATGTATCGCTCCCTTTTCCTTTCCTTCTTTCCTCAGGTGTTTGCAAAGCCCCATTAGATGCCATTTTCCTTTCTTGTTCTTCTTTTTCTTTGTCATGCTTTGTTGTTGCTGCTACTGCCTCCTGTACAATATTGTGAATTTCTGTCCACACCTTCCAATGGGAGGGGCTCATCTTCTGATGTCATCTCTTGTATTCTTTTAATAGCATCCTGGGGATTTTCTTGGCAAAATGACTGCAGAGCTTTGCCATTTCCTTATCCAGTGGGTCACTTTTTGTCAGCATTCTCTACTCTGACCTGTCCATCGTGGGTAATCCTGCATAGCCTTTTTTTTTTTTGTCATTGCTTCCTTTGCCTTTTGCAGAAAGGCCTTTTCATTGAGATGACCCAAGACATTATTAGCTGGTGTGCTTTTAGCAGAGAACATGAATTCTAGCAGATTTATGGATAATTGAATGCCATGATTATTGCTATTAGGGTAGTATGCATCTATTGATTACCCTGCCCCACTTCAAAGTAATTACCTTTGTTAGCTAAGAGCTCTTTTTTATTCAGTCAATCAAATAGAACTAGTTACAAGTTACAGAACTAGTTTTTTAAAAAGACCTGCTCACCTCCTAGAATCAAAGGCATTCCAATTAGGTATAACAGGATAGCTTTTCAGATTGAACGGAGAGCTCGATCTGTCCTGCATAGCCCATGTAAATAGAGGAGTTTGTTCAGAATGTAATAGAGGTTGTCAGGGTTTGGCAGTAAGGGCAAAGGAGTAGGGGCCTGGTAAGCTGAGCCTGAAAGAATCTGTGGCCCAGGTGATACCGTCAAAGAGAGAAAGAGAAAGTAGGGATGAGCTGTGAAGAAAAGAGAAATGTAAGAGAGAGCCCTGGGCTCCAGAGACATCTGAGCATTAGACTTGGGCTGATGCCCTCAGCTGATCCCCTCCTTCTGGGCTGAGGGAAGAGCCAGGAAAAGGTCTGCTCTTTCCCCACATTACCTTCCAAGGGCCAGTGTATTAATGGACAATGTAACATCCTCTGCTACTTCATTTCCTGAGTGTTTCCAGGAATTTTAATTTGCATCAAATACAAACAGCTGGTGGCTAGCTGGAGATAAATAGGAATATGAATTAAGGCAGAGTACTGAACCTCTGCCTAAGCATTAGGACTTTTTCTAAGTAGGGGGCTCAGAGCTATGGTGATTTTATGCTTAATGTTTGGCTTAATATGAACTCCCTAAAGGTGCAGAAGAGGGAACCCCAAGGAAGCCCAGAGACTTGAAACAGCTTCATTATTGTAAAGGGTTTTGTACAGCTTTCTGAGGTCTCAGTCTAAAGTCTGAGTCTGTCTCTTGAATTGATCCCTTTTTTCTTTATGATAGGGTACTCAGCAGCATATTTACCATGATGAGGATGTTACTTCAATCTGTTACCCAAATATTCTGTATTGGGTTTGCTTAATGTGGGATTTGTGGAAACCCAAGGGGTCTACAGATAGACTTCCAAGGGTCTGTGAAATTGGTGAGAAAAAAAAATACAGCTTTAATTTTACTTGCCTCTAATTAAAATTGGCATTTCCTCCAAATATGAATATAGGCAGCAAGATAGGATTCTGAGAAAGAGTATGTAATCTTACACAGACTGCCAGATGGATTCATGATCAAACAAACAACAGCAAAACACACACACCACACACACACACGCACACACCCCCCCACACACACACACACACCCAAGACCTCTTCCTCAAGTTTCTCCATTCTCCTCGTGCACATGGCCCCAGCTACTTTGTGCCTATTCAACAGAGCTAACCCTGGAGATGAAGGGGAATTTGGAACCTGATCTCCTGAGCCATAAGAGTATGGAAGAGCTGAACTCTTTTCCCTAATGCTGTCTTTCCAGACAGAAGTTTTTCATCAGAAACAAAAATCCCATTTATTTTGTAATATGTCCACATTATATATTTTAAATAAGGAATATGATACATTTCTTACATAGCTAGAAATACCTACATTGTGCTAAAAAGCATCTATTCCTTGGCTTCCGTACTTCAAGCCCAGCAGGCTGGGCCTATTTAGAGCATGTTGGATAATGAATGCTTGAACTGCTTGATTTTTCTGAAGTCTAATAGGAGTAGTGAAGGCTTTAAATGAAGGGGATTAGAGCAGAGAGCCTCCTCTCCCCTCCATTACCCACAGCCCTTTCTGAAACGGACAGGGAATAATGGTAACTCTGATTCATACAGAGCATTAAGGTTCACAAAACACTTTCTTGATGACAGTTTTGTGAGGCAGGCTGGACCCATGTTATGATCCTGTTTTACAGATGTGGAAATCATAGCTTCAAGAGTTTTGTTGATTTGCCCATGATTCTCTACTTAGTGTCTGCAGTGGGAATTTAATCTAAATTTCCTGATTCCATATCTAGTATTCTTTTCACTATGCCAGAATGGGATCTGCTTCAGAATGAGACCTGCAGGCCGTTAAGTAAACTGTCACAGAAAGAGCAGGTTCCCAATGGAAGATTTTGTTTGGACAGAGACTGACATCAACATGACCCTCTGGAATCTAAAGATGGCACCTGCGTCTGTTTCGTCCAAGGTGTAACATGGTTTCATCATTAGTCAGGGATGCGTGTAGGTCTAGTGAGCTGGCAAAGGGAAATTAGTCACACAGTAAACATTTATTAAGCACCTACTATGTCCTAGGGTCTATGCTAAGCTCTAGGGATACAGATATAGAAAAGAGAGGCAATTTCTTTCCTCAAGGAGCTCACACTCTGATCAGGGAAAGACGGCACACAGAAGGAAACTGAAAAGGGAAGGCATCCAGGTGCCTAGCAATTACCTAGAGAAGTTATATAACATACCGGGACCTACACATGCATTTGTATGTAATATGTATATGTATGTGCATTATATATATGTAATATAGGTGTATATATATATATATATATAATTACATATATTGAAGACATTATAGTGGATATTATATATGTGACATATAAGTTATATACTATATATGTGTATGTGCATTTCTCTGTGTGTATGAATGTATTGTATAGCCCAGACTATGAACTCCTATGTATGCTCTTGTGAACACCACAACATGTCTACATAGAAATGATAATCCAACCCATGAACCTCTAGACAAGGGTGTCAAACTCTCAACCTGCAAAACTCCCAAGTGTGCTGAACCCAACTGGAATGTAAATAGGGAATGCTTAACAAAGTAACTAAAAATGCAGCATAGATAATGTTAATTTGTGGTTTTTCAGATCAGTGTGGGCCCATAAGGATCCCTTTCTATTGGCATTTGGCACCACTGTTATTTGACACATGGGCAAAGGGAGACTTCTTACAGAGACGTGCACTCAGGGCTATTGGGTTTTAACCCTAATAATGAAGATAGTAGTGATATGTGCTGCAGAGGGCTTTTAGATTAGCTGTGTGCTTCATGTGTGTTGTCAGGCTGATTTTGTTCACGTCCTTTGCATTTTCCCATGTAGAAACCAAGTAAGTGCCAGAGTCAGACCCAAACCCAGCTATTCCCTCATCTCAGCGCTTCAGCCTTTCTGCTCTATCACACGATGTCTGTACACATACGAGCGCTCATCGCTATATTTTCCAGTTTTGTGTTTGTGTTTTTGAACTATTCCCAGTGACTGGTCTAGGCTATTTGTGTGTCCACTTGTCTCATACCTGACCAGGTTACAAGCATGTTAAGTAGATGTAACATTCAATATGTATCTGAAATCTGCTCAAAACTTTGCCTGTGAGGTATTTTTTCCCCTTTTTTCCATATGGTCTCTAATCTTAATTTATGGCATCATGTATTATGCATTTTTGAAGGAGGATTCTATGCAGAACCACATGTGCATGTTCTACTTAAGGGAAACAGCCTGTCTTGCTAACCTGGGGTATTTTCAGTGATTTAGGCTTCTTTCCATTTCCAAAAAATGCAAATAATGCTTTTATCCAATTTCAAGTGTGAAACTATCAGCCAGATCAGGCTGTCACAAAGTGCAGGAAGATCTGGGCAGATGCCTAGGCAGGCCAGGTTAGAAATGACATTTTCTCCCACTTCAGTTAGTTGAGTAATACACGCGAAGGTGAACAACTTTTCAGACGAAAGGATTATTTTAACTCTGGCAATCAATCTAGAGGCATTCATTTGTTCACTAACATTATAATTTCCTATTTCAACTTGGGTTCAGGGTGAAGGATAGATTCTAGAATCTCTGGGCGGGGGGAGAGGTGGGGAGACTAGACCCTCTGGGTTGTGAAAAACCTCAGTGGCCACTGAGTCCAAGCCATGCCTGAAAGAAATCCCCATTCTGACATCTTTGATTAGCAGCCCTCCAACCTTGTCTTAAAGACCTCCACTGAGACTCACCCCCAGGAGGGGATCCTCTTCTACTTTGGGAGATCCTTAATTAGGAGGAAGTTTTCTGCAACAGGAAACTGCAATCTTTTAATTGCTCACTTTTCTATAGCCCTTTAAGGTTTGCAAGGTAATTTACATACCTTATCTAGGTGGATTCTCCCTACATCTCTGTGAAGTAGGCACTGTTATTTTCACATTTTGACATATAGGGAAACTGATACTCAAGGAAGGTCCATGCCTGGGGTCATCCAGCCAGAAAGTAGCAGAGTCTACATTTCCACAGTCCCTGATATTCTTGAGTCTGACACTTTCCTTTTATATTCTACATTTGGCTGCCTCTCAAAGTAAATATGATTTCTGTCAACATACACACATGGAATCATCTATCTATCTGTCTGTCTATCTCCTGCTATTTCTCTGAACTGAGAATCCAGTTACATAGCTGATAAAAAGGCACTTGTAATAAGATCTGTGACTCCAGGCAAGTCACTTATTCTCTGTTTCCCTCAGTTTCCTGAATGGTAAAGAGGGGATAAGAAAAGCTCCTACCTTTCAAGGTTTTTATGAGGCTCAAATATTTGTAAAAAGCCCACTTTTTTTCATGCCTCCAAGGTGGTCTCTCTATAGATGCTTATTCCCTTCGCTTGTCTAGGACCTTGGAAGACGGAGGCTCAAATCCCTGAATCTCACTAGCTGGGATTAGATTATCAGACAAATCCTTTAGTTTATTCAGGAAATGGGAATAAGAGTGTTTACAACACTCCCTCCCAGGCTCCTAGTAGGACACAAAAGAAATACTGTGTAGAAAGTGCTTTCTGAGGCTTAAAGGCCATTCAAATGCTAATTTCATTAGTGTCTGTCTTTCCTTCCCTCCCCCAGCCCTTCCAGTTATGCTGGCCCTTGCCATCTCCTAGAGAGGCCATCTAGGATACTATGTGGGGCCAACAGAGACAAAGGGGATGGAACAAGTCTAGGTTATTGACTCATCAACAGGCACTTTCATCACAAAGATTGGCAAGGGTGGATTTCTGAAGTTCCACTAAAAGTGGTCAAGCATTGCAGTCATATGGACAAGTTCTTTCCAGACAGGGCACAATTCTGATGACAAGATGAGAAATACAAAAGGCGAAAGATATTGCGCCCCTCCATCTGCCATTTTCTCCTTGTGCTTGGAAGCGGTCCCTACGATCTCTCCCCATCCTCCAGCTCCAGTGCCTGCACACAGCCCCATGGAGCAGAGCTCCTTACTGGAGCTAAATGGCTTTAAATATACACTCTGCATGCAGATCTCAAGCGATAGTCTCTTAATAGATGTCAGATACACTTTATTGCTACCCTCTTTTATTTCAGTAACATTTTAATTAATTCACACTGATTGAATAAATGTACATTGAGACTTGTTTCCTAATGAGGGCACATTTAGAGGAAAGGTTTTGCATCATTCTGATATCCTGTGGGTAATTATATTCTAATTATATGGTCGGGAAAGAGACTCTATAACTCAGTGCTGATATTGTTCATTGGACCCAATTAATTACAGGCACGTAATGAAAGTTCATGATAAGGTTGACTGACAGTCAGGATAAAATTTTAACTCAATTGAATCCTTGCCTAACGTGAGTACAGAATTGGACTTTAACCTGGTTAGAAACTGCATGAGCATGAGATCAGGGGATACTGAGGGGGGGTGGGGTGTAGTGTTTATAACCTTCACTATACACTGATTTTTTAAAGAATGTGGAAAGAAAAAAACATACAGTCTGGTGCATTATTCCTGCTTATTCTTCATCCCACTCTTACCTTTTATCATGACGTGGGCAGTGCCCAGAGGTGGAAGGGTCATGCACAGGGGAGCTCAGCTTAAGGTAGAGAATCATCAAACGTCCAGGTTAGACGTTGGTAACGTCCTCCTTAATTAAGGAGTGCTGATTTATGGTAGGTGCTTAATCAATGCCTTTTAATGATTTGATTCACATTGAGGGATGAATGTGTGGGTAGACCGTATGAGGACCCCCCAGTAAATCTCCCCTTCACTGTCTCATCATAGCATGACTCAAGCTTCTTAAAGGCTATACTACTAGCGTCAACTCCAACAAGCTTCGTGAAGCTGGGAAGGTTGGGAGTGAAGGCTCAGTGACAAGCTGGGTATTCCAATTCAATTCAGTGAGCATTTGTTGATTGCCTACTGTACACCAATCGCCGGGTTAAGTAGTGAGGATGCCAAAACTCAGTCCTCAAGGAGTTTAACACTCCTCTCAGACACGCGAATAATAATGTCTTTAAAACTATACAATTACATTAACAACTGGAGTAAGCAGATAGCTCTTGCCAGATTATGCTCAGACATCTTGATTTCCAGATCAACATCACAACTCTTGCAGGCCATTTTCTAAGTTGCAGAAAGTCTACAAGCTTTGGAGACCTAGGTCAATAGAAGTAGAAGCTATCTTTCTGTGCTGTGCCACAGAGAATCTGTCAGTCTGTCGAATTAATTTGTAAAAATGAGCTACTTTGTTAGTCTTTCAACAAGTCTCTTCCCCTGCCCCAAGTTCTCCATTCTGCACCTCCCCCCACCACATGCACACCTAGTCACTTCTCAGTTACCTGTGGAAACTGAGGTAACTGAGGATTGTCATTTGTCTTTAACTTCAGAATGAGCTCTTACCCAATGTTTAGGAATGTGTACATTTCCAATGAAGGAATAAAGAGGATTCTGAAGCTAAGCAGAGGAGATACTTTTGTTCCCCATACAGCCCCACTGTTCAGCTTGGGGTGCACCTTACTTCTTAGTTACTGAAATGAAAACATAAGCTGGATTTCTGGTGTAGCAAAAAAAAACAAAGAAAAACAAAACAACAACAACGAAAACCACCACACTTTTTTTTTCTACGTAGAGACTCAGGTCAGTATAAGCTGTGGAGGACAGGGCAGCAATTTGGGGTCTTTAATGTTAGTGGATAACCCACTAGATTTTGACTCAAATATAGGTCCCTTCTAGTCACTGGTCAACAAATTAAGATGCGGGAAAACCAAGAGCTAGAGTTTGGGAGATCAAAGGCAAAGGAGATTGGCATCCGTTTCAGATATCTTCATTCCAGTCTGACTTGTTCGCCTTTTGGCTCTATGCATCTCACTCCTTACCTTATGGGGACTTCATCACTCAGATTCAAATCCCCACCCTCAAAGGAAGCATTGGTTGCCTTTCTGGCCCTGTTTTCTTTCTGACTCACGTGTTTTCCCCTCCATGATGTAAAGAGGGTATTGCTAAGTAGGACAGTGTTGAGATGAAGGCACTCATGATGGAGAAGGGCCTTGAGTCCAGGGAGAATGGTATGTTTAGCAGGAGAAGACTCCAGGGAGAAAGTCAGAGCTGTTTTCAAGTTTTCCAAAGGCTATGTGGGAAAGGGATTAGGTTGGGTGTGTTTACTCCCAGAAGGCAGATTTAGAGACAAGAAGTAGCTGCCTTGATTTCACCTTGATATCAGGGAGGGAGAGCTAGCCTCAACTGTCCAGAAGTAGAATGGGCTGGTCCACAGGCAATGGCTTTCTCCTCCTCGGATTTCGTCAAGCAGAGGCTAGGTGACCGCTTAACAGATATGTTACTGTAGGCGGCTGGGGGACATCGCTTTGGTGCATAAGTTGAGCTGGATGGCTTCTGAGGACTTTTCCAGCTCCCTCATTCTCTGATTCTGAGCTTCCAGGAATAGTAGCCAAGTCCATATATATAAAAGAAACAGGTTATTCCTGTGAGGGTTTCTGACACTGTGCAATGATGGTCTGGCGATTACTTTATCAAATTAATCAATGGATTGGGTCAATTCCAATATTTCAGCAAAACAACAAATAAGCCCTAGGTTCTGAACCTAATTAACCCTCTGCATTGATCAAATTAGCTGAATAAATATAAGAATGCTACTGTAAAAGGTCAGAGATTTATATACTCAGATACTTTACCAGACTGGCAGTGAGGGGGTGGGTGTGGGCAGCCCTTTATCAGCCACACCTGTGGATCTCGACCTTTCCTTAAATAGCAGAGACACACTTAGATTATTTCGCCATGGTCTCTTATACCTTGGGCACACAGTATGTGATGAAATAATCTGGAGTAATGAAGGCAACAGGAATGAACTTAGTTGTTCAGGAAATGTTTTAAATGCGCCTCTTAAGACACGTAAGGAAGGGTCTGACAGGCTGCGTGATGCAAGAGAACAGTCTAGAATGGCCATCATGGGACACAGCAGTGTGTAACTAGGACCTATAAACCAACTGTCAGCAACAGAGACAGATCGAACTGTGGGGCAGGAACTTCAAGTCAATCCCCGACGAGGATTTTAGGGGAACCCTAGTCACCATGACAATGCAAAAGAAAACTGTGGTGCAAGGTTCTCAAAGCACTTTTTTATGTAGCTCATCACTGGATCCTATCAATAGCCTTTTGTGAGAAGAACTTTAGGCATTATTGATCACATTTCCCTAAAGAGGAACCATACAGAGACAGGGTAGGTGCTCGGTGAAGAATGAAGGCTAGGGAGACAATAAGAAGTCACATTTCCATAGCACTTTAGGATTTACAGATAGCCCTTTCTCACTCTGACCCTAGGGGGTAATTACATATTGTAACCTGAGTATGATATTCTCCATTTTGCAGATGAGTAAATTAAGGTAAAGAGAGTTGAATCAATCTATCACCAATCAACAGGCATTCATGAAATGCATACTAAGTGCCAGGCTCCTGTGTAGCAGAGAGTCTGTATTGGTCTGGGATGCCCTGAAAACAACTTTCTCTCACCGGGATTGCTCCACTCTCTTAGGAGAACAAGCCTGTCCCACAGCTCTGACATTTCTTCAGTCTTCTGCCATCTGTATTTCAAATTGTTCTACCTTCCCACCTCCTCGCCTGAGTCTGGGGTCCTCTCTTCTTCCTCAAACTAGGTCATCTTTGATTTCTTTTTAAGCATTTCTTCCATTTTTCTAAAGGAGGATTAATTCTGATAGATGTATTAGAAAATGCAGCATTTTCCCCTCTCTAGAAGTTGAGAGATGCGGCCTCCAGATGAAACGATTTAAAGCCCGTGGCAGATGACCTAACCGTGAGCTCACAGTTGTGTTGCTGTGGCATGTACAGTTGTTATTTGGCTGTGGAAGAAACACTAGCATGGGACAGTAACACAGAGCCGGTCCCTGCCGGGGCTTCTTAGCAGAGCATTCTAAGAGCTAGAAGGGAAGTCAGTCACTTCCTAGTGCATGGTTCTTCACTTGGGTTCTATGGACCCCCCAAAAAATCTGAGAAATAGGATTGGGGGAAATGACATCTTCTGTCCTGTACACATGGTACCCTCTGACTGCAGCTTCTTATTTCCTTCAAGTGTTTTAAAACATTCTCAGAATAGGGTCCCCAAAGTTTGACCAGAATGACAGAGGGGCCCACAGCCCCCACACAAAAGTTAAGAGGCGGGGCAGCTGGGTGGCTCAGTAGATAGAGCTCTGGGCTTAGAGTCAGAAGGCCTTGAGTTCAAATCCAGCCTCAGACACATGACACTTACTAGCTGTGTGACCTTGGGCAAGTCAATTAACCCCGATTGCCTCACCAAATAGCAAAAAAAAAAAAAAAAGGTTAAGAGTCCCCTTATTTTACAGAGAATGGAAATGAACTCAAGGAACATTCATTGGCTTTTATCCAAGGTCACAGCGGTAGTATCAGAGGTAGGATTTGAAACTACATCCTCTGATACTAGAGTCCTTACATTTTCTACATTAGATGAACTACTAGCCATTCTTTGTCTCTTCAGTTTTCTTCTTTCTTCTATGTTGGTCAGAATCATCTGTTTCTATTTTCCTTTTCCCTGTGGAAGCATCTCTTCCTAGTCAAGGTAGACTTCAAACAAAGAAGAAAGTCTATTAATAGACTTTTCTGCCCTTTTCCATATTTTTCTACCTTTGTCTACACTGGCAGTTTGCCTGTTACACATTTCAAGTCATCTTTTACATGTATTTTGAATACTGGTATGGTTATGGGAACTGAGAAATAGCATTTTTCAGTTATTGAAATTCACTAAAGATTTACTTAAATGGGAAAGAAAAGGCTATTGTAAAGAGAAATGATTAGTATCGCAACTGCTATTTTGTTAGATTGTCCATTAATTAATTTCAGATCTTTGAAAGTCTCTTTAGCTCCATTGCAAAAATTAAAAACAAAAACAAACAAACAAAAAACCCAGTAACACCCAGAATAATTGAATTGGACTGTGTTCCTGGAAGTCATGTGTGTCTCACCTTGCAATTATTCGCTGGAAAACAAAGCTAGGGGAGGAGATGGGTTGGGGGATGGGGGAGAGGGACAGGGTTGGGGGGTTCTGGACAGGGTTCTGGAACCAGGCACTGCTGCCACCACCCTGGCCCAAAGGCTCAGCCCAGCCTCCTTTTAGGAAATGGGCCTGGGGGATAAACAAGCTCCAGGAAAGTACACTTTGTTTGGGAAAGGTTAAGTCTGGTGCTCATGAGGGTGTGTGTGTGTGTGTGTGCGCGCGCGCGCGTGTGTGTGTGTGTGTGTGTGTGTGTGTGTGTGTGTGTGTGTGCGTGCACACGCCCGCGCGCGCTGCACCTGTGTGGGCACAGGGCCAGAGGAGAATCTTCACTGGAGGCCATGGGAATGAACAGAAAAGTAAAAGCAAAGAATATCTTTGTGTTCACAGAGCTCTAGGGCTGTAAACATTTTTCCTTTTCCTTTATTTGAAAACAATTTTAATATTAACTTCTCTTTTCCAACAGACTCTGCAAACTTCAGGAGTTTCACTTCCTGAGGTACGTAAAAATTCCCTAATTGAAAAATTAATAATAAGCAAAAAAATTTCCTAATTGAAAATATGATGACTCTTACCGTTTCATTTTTTTTTAGTCAGTAAATTTTGAACTACTTCAGTGGTATCATCATCACCATCATTATAATGCATGCTTTTTTCCTTTCTCCTTCAGGATTTTCTAATCCAAGCATGACCATGTTATTGGGGTATCTCATGATCTTGTGATGCCTCCTCCAGGTTGTCAGGGAGCTACAGCCGAGCCAGACCTGATCACCAAGAAGAAACAATATTGCTAACAGCTTATATAGCAGAGATGCTGCTGTCTGAGGCCTGGCTGGGCTTTCCCTAGATAGACCAGTCTATGGGGGCAATTTTGTTTTTATGTCAAGGAATGGCTGAAAGTTCAAGCCATTCCAGGCTTTACATACCATCTAATTGTAGCTCTTCATTAATAATGCGTTGAGTAACCAGAGGGTTAGTATCTCTCCCCCACCCTACTCCCTTACCCAACAAAAGATGCAATGACATCTCTATCAATCACTGAACACACAATCTCTGATGGTAACTCATTAGAATGGAACGTGGTCATGGGAGAAATGTTACCTCATTTAAAAATGATCACTGAGGTGTTGTCAGGGTGTTAATTTTCCATACTTGCTTTTGTATTACTTTGATCCGAGACTTCCGTCCTTCTGTAACAACATTGTATTGCATTAGTAGATCCTTTTTAGGAATTTCCAAAATACGACTTCTGTGTGTATGTCTATACACATAATGTCATGTGTTTTATACATATGTGTATATGTACACATATATAGACACACACATATATGCATGTTCATTTGCATACATGCACATACATGTGTAAAGCATATAACAACTAGTCCTCTGTTTAATAGAGTAGGTCATTTTGTTGATAAATATATTATGAGAAAATCCCCAAATCCATGCAATTCACACTCAAAACTGCCCTTGCATATGGGGATTGATGCATTGTTTTAGAAGCCAATGAATCTATCATCTCACTGTAGAGGGATATCTGGAAGGATGAGGTGATATGCTAGCCTCCTCACCAGCTTTGGTTAATTCTAGGACCCTGTATCCCATAAGGCAAAATGATCTTCCTCTGAGTACTGTCAGTTAATGACTGCCTAGAAAGAGGCAGTCATTGGTGAACTGCATAGCATATACAGTACTTTCATGATGTAAACAGAGCTGGCGGTCTTTCTTAACAGATCACTTTGCTTTACCTGGCACCGAGGCATCCCCCTTCTTTCTCAGCAGTTGCTGAGTAACTTTTGTTATTGTATTTCCACAATTCCTAAAGATCAATAGTTGACTTTGCTGGTGGAGCTGGACCTCTGGTGGAACCTCCCAGCCTGTGCTAACCCACACGCTGCCATGGTCACCTCTTGAGCTACAGCCTGCCTGAATTCCTTTAGCCAAGATCAAATCAAAAGCCACTTGGAGAAAGCTGAGTGGGGGCGGGGGCAGGCACTATGGGGCTTGGCTTCCCCTCTCCCAGTGAGCTCCCTGGTCCTGCCTGCTGCTTTGAGAGCTTGGTCCCTCCTTCCCAAACAGAACCCATCCCTCCCTCTCTTTGTCAGCACTTTGCTGGGCCCTGGTCCTCACTAATGGAGGCATCACTAGGGTGGGGTTCCAGGGGCTTTGACCCAGACACCAAATTCAGAGGGCTTTGATGCACTTATAGCCCTTTGTGGAAGAGACAGTGCTAAGAACCTAGTTACCGGGAGGAATTACTTAAAATAGGAAGTGACAGTCTGTGCTTCTGGCCCTGGGAGTGATAGGGACATCTGCAGCTGCTAACATGACCATGATGGTTCTGCTTGCTTGCAAGAACAGTCCCTTACCCCCACTGGCCCTCTTCCATTGGGGACTCGGGGAAGCCCAAAACTTCTGTCCATGGTGGGCCACATGTTCTGAAGTCCCCGTGTGTGAGTGTCTGCACACCCACACCCTGCATGAAGGCACATGTAGATTTTATTCACTACAGTACAGTCTTTGGCAGCTTCAGAAAAAAAGACAATCCTCCCCTCTCTTCTTTTTTAAGCAGTAACCCAAGAGTTCCAGAGCAGAAATCAGCTCTCTTTGGCCCAGAGATACAGATACACCTAGCATTGAGGCACTGGTCATGACTGATGGAGTCAGTGGGAATGCTGCTTCTGTGTGTTTCTGAACTGCCTGACTTGAGAGGATAGGGCAGGGATTCCCCCCTGGCATGTCTCCAGCCTCCCATCCCTGGGGTGACTTCCCAGCTCCCAAGCTTTTGCGGAGCCAGAGGGCCCTTGGGTTTGGGGAAGGACCAGGCCCACAGGAAGGCCAATGACAAGGAAGACAAAGGCTTTCACGAAAACCCAATAGACCAATGCAGGCCAGGGGCCCTGATATGGTGGGCCCCCAGGGGTGTGGAGGGGAAGGCTGACAGAGAAGCCAGGAGAGAGGGAAGGGAGCGCAGGGTCTGCAGCTGGCCGTGAGTTGGACAAGGGACTCCAACCCCCTGGGCCTTGGTCTCCTTCTCTCTGGAATGAACAGGATGGATTATGTACCTTCCAAGGCCCTTCCTTGGAGGACTCAGAGCCCTTTGACGCCAGGGGTGCCAGTTGGCATTAATGAAGATCATTAAAGTTTATGGAACATTTTATTGACGTTATCTCGTTGTATCCCCACCACAACCCCGGTAATGTTGGTGGACCCATTTTCCAGATGATGTTAATAGTTAACATTTCTGTAACTCTTTGGTCAGTCAGTCAATATTTATTAAGTACCATGT
Source organism: Phascolarctos cinereus (assembly GCF_003287225.1). Taxonomy (NCBI): domain Eukaryota; kingdom Metazoa; phylum Chordata; class Mammalia; order Diprotodontia; family Phascolarctidae; genus Phascolarctos; species Phascolarctos cinereus. The sequence continues at coordinate 7,176,351 of NW_027555514.1, read as the reverse complement.
GCCAAGCACTGTGCTAAGAGCTAGCCATAGAAAGAAAGGCAGAAATGCCCCAAGGAGCCCACAATCTAATGGGGCAGAGACAACCTTCTGAAAGGCTGAGGCAGCCTCAGCGGGCAGGGCACCAGGCATGGGATACAGCAGGAAGGAAGCCACTGCAGGCAGGAGGTTCCTCCAGAGCCGGGGGAGGAGGCGTCTCCTCCATCAGGAGCAGGGAGTAGACCAGTGCAGACATACTGAGGCTGGAGAGGTTGAAGGGCCCCGCCTAGGAAAGGTTTTCGGTGCCAGAGGAGCTTGAATTCGAGCCTGGGGATAATAGGGAGCCACTGGAGCTTATGGTGGAAGAGGGTGACGTGGTCAGACCGAGGCTGGAGGAAGATCCATTGGGTGGAAGGATGGAACGTGGACTGGAGAGCGGAGTCTGGGCCGGAGGGCGGAGCCTGGGCCGGAGCGGGAAGACTTGGGATGAGAGGACCGTCCCCGAGGCTGCTGCCATAGTCCCCGGGAGCCATGGAGGGCCGCAGCTCACACGGTAATGGCCGTGTGAGGAGAGAGAAGGGGCCGTGTGAGCGAAGGTTGGAAGACAGAACCCAAAGCCCCTGGCGGCTTTTACGGAGGCTGGGCGGCTCACGCACGTCCCGCGTGACTGGCAAGCGGGGGAGTCCGGCCTAGAAGCCAACTTTGCTTTGTGCCCTGGGTGCAGGATCATGGACTCGGGGTGCGGCAGGCCCTGGCTCCAGATCACTGCGTGCGCAGTTGTACAAACAGGCCCGGTGAGGCCGAGTCACGTGCTCCAGGTCCGTGGGGAGGCCACGGAGGCCCCAGGCTGTGAAGCCGGCTTCTCCGACTCCACATCGCACGTTCTCCTCCTTGCACCTGCAGGCCATGCTGCCCCCTCAGGCCCTCCCCCTAAGCCGCCACCCGTGGGCAGACGGAGCCGTTCCTGCGGCGCCACCGGACCCCAGAAGGATGCAAACTACCCCCAGCCTGCCTAGCCAGGCCTTGGCGCTGCCGTCCCGGGGCCCGCGGGCTCCGTGCACTGTGGCGCCACCTGGCGGCCCAGTTCTCATCTACGCCCGCTACCCGATCAGCGGGTTCCTGGGTGGAGTCGACAGCCACGTTGCCCAAACCCTGGCCGGCCAAGTAAACGGTGCGTGTGAGACCCTGGGAAAGGCAAGAGCTCTCTCTGAGCCTTTGTTCCCTCGTCTGTAAAACGGGCAGGCCGGGCTGAGAGCTGGAAGGGACCTCAGCGACCACAGAGTCTCATCCCTTGATCTGACAAGTAAGGAAACTGAGGCCCAAGAAGAGTGCAGGACGTGCCCGTGGGGGTGCGGGGGCTATGGGAGGAAGAGAGCTTGTGATTCTTTGGTGTTGAAGTGAACACAGTCCGGCTTGGGGAAAGTCTGTTGTTGTGAAGGGCTGTGAAAATAACTGCAGAACAGAGACAGAGATTAAGACAGTGGTATGAAAATCAATAGAACATAAGGTCCTTGATCACCAGGGTTGGTGTCTTCGTCTTCCCATTAACTCTTTCCTTAATCCCTCCCTTCCTCCCTTCCTCCCTTCCTTCCTCCCTCCCTTCCTCCCTTCCTCCCTCCCTCCCTTCCTTCCTTCCCTCCTTCCTTCCTTCTTCCTTCCCCTCCTCCTCCCTTCCTCCCTCCCTTCCTCCCTCCCTTCCTGCTTTCCTCCCTCCCTCCCTCCCTTCCTTCCTTCCTTCCTTCCTTCCCTCCTTCCTTCCTTCCTGCTTTCCTCCCTCCCTCCCTCCTTCCTTCCTTCCTTCCTCCTTCTCCTCCTCCTTCCTTCTCCTTCCTGCTTTCCTCCTCCCTCCTTTCCTCCCTCCCTCCTTCCTCCCTCCCTTCCTTCCTTCCTTCCTTCCTTCCTCCCTCCTTCCTTCCTCCCTCCCTTCCTTCCTTCCCTCCTTCCTTCTCTTCTTTCCTTCCTCCATCCCTCCCTTCCCTCCCTCCCTCCCTCCCTTCCTTCCTTCCCTCCTTCCTTCTCTTCCTTCCTTCCTCCCTCCCTTCCTCCCTCCCTCCCTTCCTCCCTCCCTCCTGCTTTCCTCCTCCCTCCCTCCCTTCCTTCCTTCCTTCCTTCCTTCCTTCCTTCCTTCCTTCCTTCCTTCCTTCCTTCCTTCCTTCCTTCCTTCCTTCCTTCCTGACTTCCTTTTTGACTTCCTTCCTCTCCACTTCCCTCATTTTTCTTTCCTTTCTTAATTAGCTTTCTGACTGCTTCTCATAGAAGAAGAGAAGGGGTGTGTGTGTGTGGGAAACCAACCTACTTAATTGGTTGTTTGAGATGGGTGGTCAGGATTGGCTTCACCTGAGGGCTTATTCCCCATGAATGAAGCCCAAAGATCCCTATCCTTCAGCTATCCCCCAAAATCTATTTCCAGAGTTTGGGTGGGTGTGGGTAGGAGTGAGCCTGCCTGCTCACAGTTGCTCTCAGCATTCTTAAGGACCCTCCAACACATACCTTGTTTGACACCTTCAGACATTTGGCCCTCAACCACGGAAGTTTGGACAAAAAGGCCCCCAATCTGATGTGGTGAGATATCCTAGAGAGACCCAGCATGAGTGATAACCTTGGATTCAACAAGGCAGCCAGCCGTGACATGGAGCTGTCCTAGGTCAACAACTCTTCCTTTTCTTTTGTCTTAGAAGATTCTGCAGAGCTTTTTTTTTTTTTTAGGCAATTGGGGTTAAGTGACTTTCCTAGGGTCACACAGCTAGTAAATGTCAAGTGTTTGGTCTGAGGCCGGATTTGAACTCAGGTCCTCCTGACTTCAGGGCCGGTGCTCTATCCACTGCGCCACCTAGCTGCCCTGCAGAGCTTTTAAAAACAGCTGCCTTTGCCTAATATTTCCTGTACCTAATTATCTCATTTGAATCTCACAACATCCCTTAGCATTGGGTACTGCAGGTTTAATTGACTTTTTTCCTATGAGGAAACTTCGTCTCAGGAAGATTATGGGGCTTTCCCAAAGTCAGCCAGGAAGCATTTACAAATTCCTTCCCATGTCCCTGGCAGCTAGATGACCCATTGTATAAAGTGCTGGGTCTGGATGCCGGAAAACTTGAGTTCAAATTTGGCCTCGCAAGGGTTGTTGTGGGGATCAAAGGAGATAATATTTGTAAAGGGTTTAGCCCAGTGTCTCACATAGAATAGGCACTTAATAAATATTGTGTTTGCCTCCTTCTAGGCACCAGGTCACACAGTGGAGTAAAAAAAAAATCAAAAATGGAATTTTGAACCCAGGCCTCTTTGGACATTAATCACTAGGCTCTGTCTGTTTTTGCAAAGTTGCTTCCACATACTGGCCTTGCTCATTCGCTGCCATTTGTCCATGTTGACCAGAGTGATGAAAGATGACTCCTGGACCCATTGACAGATACTGTCCCAATTTTACATGCCACTCAGTCCAAAGCTATCACTTATCTCTACTCCTGTTAATGCTTGATTATGTTAGAGGTGACGATGGAGGGCAAATATTTGTTAACCATACAAAGAGGTCATTTTCTAGCATTCACCGTATTGATGGACAAATCTTGGTTTCTGGGGGAGCAGGCAATGATTTAGAGAACTCTCTAATCCAAACTTTTAGGGCAGCTGGTCTTTCTACCAACACAGACATTCCAAGGAGGGGTCCCCAGTAGCTGGGTCTTTGTCTCCATCAGTTCTGCATGTAGAGATAGACCACACTGATGAATCTGATGGAGAGGATGGTTTGTCCTGCACACATGGCTAAATTCAGCAATGTGCTCTTTTTTTAAAGTGGGACTTTTCAAAATGGCTTCACACCAAGAAGGCAAAGAGACTGTGCCCATACATATTTAAATAGAATTAAAGGCCACTTTGAGCAGGTAGGGGGCACCATAGTGCCTAGAGCACCTAGCCTGAAATCAGGAAGACTCATCCTCTTGAGTTCAAATATGGCCTCAGACACTTCCTAGCTGTGTGACCCTGGGCAAGTCACTTAACACTGCCTCCATTTCCTGATCTGTAAAATGAGCTGGAGAAGGAAATGACAAACCGCTCCAGCATCTTTGCCAAGAAAGCCCAAAATGGGGTCACAAAGAGTTGGATATGACTGTAATGACTGAACAACAACAAAAGTCCACCTTAATAAATATTCCTAGGAGCAGAGATGTAGAATTAGAAGGACCTGAAATGTCATCTTGTCCACCCCCTCCACTGACAGTTGAGGACTTCTAAAACACCACTGGGAAGTTGACGAACCCTCCTTGATTAGCCCCTTTGAAATAGGTAGTCCACAAGCCAACTCTGCAGCCAATGAGACACAGGCAGTTTGAGATTCTCCACCATTTCTTTTGTTTGAGAATCCTGACTGGGCCGATTGTTAAATTTTCTTACCTCTTTCTTTCATTCCATTTTACTGATGGTTTGTCCAAGCTGCTCTTTATAGGTCCTGTTCCAATGGAGTCAGGTGAAATCAGCCTCTCTTAACTATGTTAAAAGTTCAATTTCATCTTGGGACATGAACAAAATATTGTTTTAAATGGAATTATTTTATGAAGCTAAGGCCTCATGTTTATTTTTCTTCTCTTAGGACCGCCAAGGAACCATGAACAAGGACAATGAATCCTCCCAGCAGGCCAACAAAGCAGGAGACAAGAACAAAATGCAGAGAGCTAACTCAGTGACTGTGGATGGACAAGGCCTACAGGTGGGGCATTCCTCCTGCCTCCCCTCACTCCCAACCACCACATCATCATCATCTTTTTTTAATTTTGTTCATTCCAGGCTTTTAGGGACATGCATCTTCAGTCATCAGTCTATTGGTTTAAGCCCCAGTTTGGCTTGGGAGGCAGTCTCCTGGGCTAGTTAGTGAATGGATCAAAATGTCAGTCTTGTAGGTGAATATCACAATGTTCGTTGTTCAATCTAGCTTCAGTATTCATGATGTTCAAACCTTTAGTGGTCTGGCAGCCTGCTGCACTGTGGGATCATCAGTATGGGGGTGTGGCCTATTGGCAACCTGTTATAAGTATGGGAAGAACCAGATTTTAGAATCTTCACGCCAGTAAAAAAAATTGTACAAACAAATGCTTTGGACAATGTATGAATAGATATTTTTTGTTTGTTTTTGTTTTCATGAGTTTAAACAAAACAAGAAGAGATGTATTATTAATTAAAATAGAAACATATATTATATATTCTATATAAACAGATATAGAATATATAATCACCTATCGTGTAAATTATTGAAGACACCTATGCTAATATATGTATGCTGCTAAGATGCACCATCCACGTAAGTTAGAAAACTTACTGTGACAATGACCGGGACCAGTTGTAGACCACCTCAGCCTTACTTGGTTCTGCCGCTTCCTATCTATGTGACATTGGACAAGTTACTTGACAATTGTAGGCTTTGTTTTGTCACCCATAGAATGAGGCTGCTAGACTGTATGCTTCCAAAGGTTCTCCCACCTCTAAATCTATAACCATCTTAGTTGCTATAACCAAAAATAACCATTAACTTTAACATCATCTTCACCATTGTCATCAAAAGATTTTGATTTTGTTCATTCCAAAAGTAGTGGGGCAGTGATAGAGCACAGAGCCTGGAGTCAGGAAGATCTGAGCTCAAATCTGATCTCACTTAGCTGTGTGACCCTGGGCAAGTCATTTAACCTCTATTTGCCTCCACTGTAAAATGGAGATAATAATGGCACCTGCCTCCCGGGATTGTTGTGAGCTGCAGATATTATACTTGTAAAGCACTTGTCACGGTGCCTGGAACATAGGTGTCCTACAAATGCTGGCTGTTTTTTTTATTTTACTTTTTTTAGACATACTGTTATCCAGTTTATATTAACATTAACCAGAATTTGGACAAGAGTTGTGACAACCCCAGTGTATACAATATAGCGGCACTCTCAGCATGTTGGACTTGTGTAAAATGGTCTCTAAGCTTGGAAACTAATTTGTTTGTAATTTAATCATGTGGACAAAAACACATGGAAGTGTTGTATTGTTTAGCTATGACAGGCAAAAGGAGGAAAGAGAAAAGGCCCAGCCCGGCCCCTCACTGTTCCCAAAATCACAGAAGAGAGAAATCGATTATTTTGCTGTTTTGCTAATAATGGACTTTTTAAAGTAATAAAAATGGTAGTGCTTTATCGAGATGGAGGAAAAAGGACTGCCAGAAAATTAATTTAACCCGTAAGCTTTAAAAAAAATACATCATGAGAAAGCATTGAGTTGCAGCCGCGTTTGCATATGACTCGCTGACAGCGGAGATGTGCGCTGCTTAGAGAAGGCGATTAATCATAGTTAAGAACATTCATCTTACTTCTTTCTAGCTAACCAGCATAATGATCAGGATTATTATTTCTAATTAGAGGAAGTAATAGATCATGTATAACCTTAGTATGAGCCTCATTAATTAACCCAAGTCCTACGGGACTTCCCATAGAGGTGGTTGGGCTCTTCATCTTTGTCATCACCAAGGCAGAGGTTTACCCCAATACCGATGATCACAGGTTATGGGCATGGTCACAAGTCACAAGAATGGATTGAAATGGAAAAGATGCCAACATCCACATGCACGTCCTCCATGGAAGCATTTGTGTAGAAAAGCTCATGGCACCATTAATAGAACGGATGCCCCAAAATGGACATTTGAAAAGAGAGCTCTTAGTCATATGATTTTCCATTGTAGGAAAGTTTCCCAAGGAAGACTTTTGTCAGAAAAGTGTGGTTTCCCTAGATAATGCTATTACCCAAGATTCAGGATGTTTCTCAGTGGATGCTCTGCTCTCTCCTCCAGCTCAATGTGCTTCAAACAGAGTTGTTCACTTCCCTTCCCTCACAGTTGACCCCCGCCCTTGATTCTTCTGGTTAATTCAATGGAAAATCATGGGTTCAGTCTGTAATTCATGCGCAGGCACCTACTTTAACAGACTGATCTTTTCAGGCCAGACCTCCATTTCCTTCGTGCTTCCCATAGGTAAACAGAAGCCATTAGAGACCACAAGGACCTCCTTTCATTATCTCAGGAAGACACTCATAGGGTTGGACTTCATGAAGCTTCTTCTGTGAGGGTCCATCACAAAGAAAAGGCATAAACTCATCTACCAGGCACAAAGGAAGGTTTTCCCATCATGTCAACAAGCATTGACTTTCCATGAATATTGGTCCAGTGATTCACAAGACTTCCTTGTTGAAGTGGTTTATCCAATCTTTGTTGGTAAAGCAACAGGCCAGCTTTGCATCATGATTCACCATTCCTAGAAATACATGGCTGATGTTGTAACCTGACATATAGTAAGTGCATAATAAATACTTACTGATTGACTCCACTTTCCTCTCCTCTTTCCAGTCCAAGCTTATTATCTGCCACCTTTACTGTTTGACCTCTGGGGAGTGATCATGACTGCCAAAGCTTGCCTATGATTTAGATAGATAGACAGATATAGATATTCACATGTATACATATACATATTTTATATATGTGCATATATACATATACATAATAAACACATGTGTGCACATACACACATATATGTATGTGTGTATCCTGCCATGGTGATCCCTTGTGGCTCTTTGGGGCAGATGTGTCTTTCCATGTTTGTGTAAGATTTATGCTTGCTGTATTTCATCACAGATCATAAAAGTGGCCACAAACCCGTGTGTTCCTGCCAAGGCAGTGGTGTATATGGTGATAAAGGCAGGCCCTCCCTCCTCCTTGCCAGTATAGCATCCCCCATGACTTCTTTCCCTGCTCCTTTAGCCAATGGGTCCTGAGTTCTGTTGATGCTTCCTCTTCTGACCTTCGGTCCTTTCCTACCATTGCCACGGTCCCACTCCAGTTTAGGGCAGAATCATATCTTGCTTTCTCTCTTGGCAATAGGTTCCTAACTGGGCACTATTTCCAGGATCTTCCTCCCTCACTTTATACTTTGTGAGGCTGTCACACGGTAAGCCAAAGACGTTGCTTTCATACTTTCATTACATTAATCCCTTGATTCAAAACAAAACAAAACAGAAAAGACTCTGTTGTGACTCTGCCCCCTGCAGATCTCAACTGTAAACTCTTTCTCTTCGTTTGGGAGGTCCTTCCACAGTCAGACCTGAAATTATCTTCCTACTTTTGCCCAGTTACTGCCTTTCATAAACTCCATGTTCCAGTTAGGTTGGTCTAGACCAGGGATTCTTTTTTTGTACATGATGGACTTTGGCCTTTGACCCTCTGGTGAAGTCTGTAGACTTCCCTCTCAGAATTAAGTGTGGATTACAAAGCAAGCCAGTTATGTTAAAATACATTTATCCAAATTTATGTGTAAAAGGTGCATGCACACATTTATTGACCTCATAGTGAAAATCCTTGGTGTAGCCATTGAATAATACATTCTGAGTTAGAAAGGGTCTTAACAATGAGCTACTTGTCTCTCTCATGAATTCTTTCTATTATCACCTCAACAAGTGTGCAACTTGCCCATGATTAAATGCCCCACCCCAACCCCCAGTGACAGGAGAACTGACATCTGGATGTTACGTCCCTTTTCATATCCAGACAGATGGAAAATTCTCGTTTACATTGAGCTGGGCTGTGCAGCAGGACTAGCTCCTCTGGTGTGAGGGCTGCTCATCTACCTTTGGTGTCTACCTGGCACTCACACACAATGGCCACACCCTGCTCAAACCATCTTGGCAGATGGGCTAAACCAGGGTGAGGATAACCAACAGACTTCAAACCTGATGTCAGGTTAGGGGTTGTCAGCACCAAGCATGTGAAGGCATCCGCTGTGGAATGGGCAGATGAGAGCAGCTTCTTCCAGTGGCCCTGAAGGCAGCTGAGGCAGGCACTGTGGAGTGCTGAAAGCTTGGTTAGCCATTGAAAATGGCACAGCTCATCTACTGCACCCCCAGCCATCACCAGTCATCTTTACTTTTGTCTTGCCACTGGACTTGGAGGACTCTGGAACAGAAAGTGAGACAGACAACTTTGTGCAGTTCTGCCTCACTTAAAGTCAAGGTAGCTCTCCGTGATGTCATTAGTCCTTTTTGGAAATGAAGGACAAACCACAGCTTTGAGGTAAAACCTTCCTCCTTGTGACTTTGGCCCATTGGATCCTGCGATAGGTGTGCCTGAGGGGCAGCCTGGCAGAGAGAACAGGGAGTCAGGAGATGCCGGTTATGTGATCAAGGACTTCTCCCAGCCTGGAGGTGAGAGTAGAACATGTGTATCTCCCTGCCAGGGTGGTGTGAAGCACCCTTCATTGATATAAGGTGGATAAAACACTTGGGCAACTGTTTAGCGCTACAGAAGTGAGAAGCTAGTCTGACGGCATAGAACAAGTCTAATCTGCCATCCACAGGACAGGAAGGACAGCTAGCATGCTCTCTTAAGTCTCTTCCTCCTGTGAATTCAACATCTGTATCTTTTAAAAGACCTCCATAGGAAAATATTTCAAATGTCCTCTCTATCCCCTCATCCTCTGTGGGACTAGTTCCATTTTCACAAAATACTAGAATGTCCAGACCCTAAGAACCAGAAGGGACCTCAGTGTCCATGTCATCTACCCCACACCCCTGATTAGCTTCTCTACAACCTGCATGGCAAGACCCATCCTGGACGACTTGCAGTGACTGCCGGGATTCAAGTACAAAGTTTCCTTGTGACGTTTCAGAATCTCTCTCTCTCCCCCTTCTTCCCTTCCCGGTCTTCCCACACTCCCCTCCGCTCCATGCAGTCTGACTGACCCACTTGCTGCTTTTCCACAGAGATTTCCATCTGTCATGTCCATACCTCTGCAGAGACATACCCTACACCTAGAATACACTCCTTCCTAACCACCAGCTCTTGAAATCCTTGGCTTCTTTCAATGTTCAGCTCAGACTTCACCTTGGGCAGGAGGTTTTCCTGGCCCCGCCCCCTACCTCCCCCCTCCATTTGAGCCTTTCCATCAACTAGGTTACCTTTCTCTTGCCCGATCAATCAGCTTCTGCTGTGTGACAGACACTGTACTAGGCACTGAGAATGAGGGTAGAAAGAAGGAAAGTATTCATCGCTGTATATAAATATCGATTTCCTTGTTGTGTTCCCCATTAGAACGTAAGCTCCTTGAGGACAGCCACAGTGTTTTTGCCTTTGTTTGCATCTTCAGTGTTTACACTTGATTAACGATCAGCCACTTAAACCCTTCAGTTGCTCTATAGAAGACACTGGATACTGACTAAAGATCATGATGTATTCTGGATAATTGACAAGGTGTAGCGAGTGCCTGGTTGTCCATTTTCTTTTTTTTTTTTCTTTCTGTAATCCATATCCCACTGTCCTGGGTGCAGTCAACAAACAACAGCAGATGTTCCAGACTGTACCTTGGGTTGCATTTTAAAATGAAATCTTTTAACAAGTTACCTTAGAGCAGACAAATTGGGAAGAGTTTCCTGGACATAAAATAGATGCTTGTGAATGATGGGATGAAATGGTGGAGGGATAAGAGTGAGTCCCAGAGGGAATCAGAAGTAGAATCATGGAGAGCTCTTGTGGTGAGGCAAAACCAAGGAAATTCAGGCGAGTGATGAAGAGAACTCAGAGCCCTGTCAAGAGGGAGGTGAGAAGAGAAAACACTAACTGAGAAGAAGGATGTTGAGAAGGAGGGTGAGGAGCAGGGGTCAGAACTCACAGAAAGTTTTCTTTCTTCAAACTCATGGGCAAAATCAGCATTTGGGGATATATGTAGAGGAACCCTAACTGGCTGACCAAGCCTGGCCAGCCCTTGATCAAGTTTGGTTTCCGAGCCCTTGAACGTTCACTGTGATGCCTCTTCCTCATTTGGTGTCCATAACAGGGACACCATTTTGGGAGCCCGACCCAGCCCACTATTCTGTCCCATTTTTGACACTCCCTCCTTCCTATTATCATGTACTAGTCCTATATCTCCTTCCATGAAGACTTGGCCAAGACCATCTAGTGAATTTAGAATCATAAGATTCTAGATTTAGATCTGGAAGGGTCCTTAGAGGTCATGCCCTAATTTTATAGAAGAGGAAACTGAGAGACAGAGACAGGAAGTGAATCTTCTAACTCCAAATCTGGTGTTCTTTCTGCCTCTCCACAATGACCACCAGTGATGACAGTTTGGCATCAGAGCTTTAGAGCTGGAAGCAACTTCAGGGGTCCCCTAATTCAAACCCAGTATTTTATGGAAAGCAGAGGTGGAGCAAGGTCAAGTGGCCTGCCCAGGGTCACAAAGGGCATCAGTAGCAGAGTGACCCCACATCTTAATCGACCAGCTCATTCTCTCTCGTTTTTCCAGCCATGGTTATTCATTTTGTTCATTCTCTCCAGCCCTGTACCTCATGTTTATTTGTCATTGTTCATTTGTTCATCCTTTACCAGACCAGACCACAAGAACTAATGACCTTGTCTGTTATTTCCCTAGATTACTCCAATTCCTGGCACTCACCCACTGTTGGTTTTTGTCAACCCCAAGAGTGGTGGGAAGCAAGGAGAAAGGTTTGTGTTCTTGGTCCTACTTTTTCTGTGTGTCAGATATGTGTAGAAGCATTGAACAGTATATAATAATGAGACACAGCATAACTGGAATGAATGATTTATAATTGAATATCCCAAGAGTCAGTGTGGTATAATGGTTAAAGACCTAGCCAGGAGGATGTGAGCTCAAATTCTGTTCCTGACACTGCCTGATTGTGTGACCCTGAGTAAGTCACTTAACTTCTCAGTGGCCAAGGCACCTCTAGATCTGAGTTATGAGAAGATGACAGCTTATGTTGACAGAGGGGTGTTCTCTCGCAGAAGTTCCCTGTACTAATGAAATTGCATGCCTAGATCCTCTCCCTAAATTATTGTCCAAGTTGTGATTAACTCATGGAGAAATCTATGGGAGAAGTTGTGGTCTGGTTTCTCCTCCATTTTTTGTTGATATTTTATATCTGGAGATATTTTAATATAGTAATGGGGATTTTTATGAACTTTTTTATTGCCTTAGTTCAGGATTCGGTATTTTATTTCATGCTATTAAAATTATCCACAAATCATTCATTTTTTGTTTCCTGTGATCCATGACCACAGAGGCTAGGATCATAATTATGTCACTATGATTCTTCCAGTATTAGGCCTAGCAGAGGGATTGTGTATTTAAGTCTATAGAGAGAGAACATCAATGCACATTTATGTAAAAAAAAATGACATAAGGTCACCAGAGTGTTTAAGAGGAGAGTTGGCCTTAGAGGATGTATATCATAGCTGTTGGCAGAGCTGTAACTATGGTGAACCTCGTGGGGCTTTGCCCTAGGGTGCTAAATCCCAGAGGGCATCCTTCTCCACAGCCAGCCCCACCTGTTCTCTGCCTTCTCTGCCTCCATCATTCACCAAAGAACCCAGCCCCTTCCCTTCCCTGGTCTGCAGCCCCCAAGGTTCTGTCAAAATGGCACCTCTCCTTCTGTCTGACTGCCCTAAAAATGTGGTCATGTCCCCCCTACATCCTACTAGGGCTTGAGGAGTTGGAGCATCATCAGTCCTTGGCTATTTGAAAGGCCCTAGAGCTGGAGGAATCTTTCCAGCAAATATTCTTGGAGAAAAGAATGACTCCTTGTCCCCATCCCTGCCAGGGCTTCATTCACTTTAGTTAAACAACTATTAGGAATAAAATTAAGGGATGTATACACACACATACAGGCATATGCACCTATGTAGGCATACAAGTATTTATGTATATGTGTAGTTGGGCAAATGCATATATGTATATGTGTGTGCAAATGTATGTGCACATAGGGACTGGACCTCTGATTACACTGATGTAGGGAACTCCCTCTACCAAAGCAGACAGCAGACCGTCTGTAACTTATGACCTTAGAGAGTTGTCAAAGGGCACTGAGTTATTTAGGGACTTGCCCAGGGCTGGCCCCAGGAAGGAGGGGCCAGAGGCAGGATTTGAACCCAGGGTTTCCTGAACCTCTATCCATCATACATGTGTGTGCATGTATGCATGCACGTGTTCTACTGGTTTGGAAATAGCATCATATAAAATGATATTGCCTTTTTATGTAGGCTCTCCTTCCTCTCTCTTCTCTCCATTCTCTGTCTCTCCTCTCTCTGTCTCTCTCTCTCTGTGTCTCTGTCTCTTTCTCCATCTCTCTCTTTTTTCTCTCTCTCTGATTCTATTGCTTTCTCTAAAGACTACATATCTGTATAGTAAAACTTAGATGTGTATTTATGTATGTAAGTCTATTGAGCATGTATCCATATAGACATGTATGTTCATATCTCCAATCCAGTCCAATCCATTCAACTTGTATTGGGCACCTGTCACATGCCAGGCACTGTGCTGAGTGCTAAGAATACACTTAATAAAGTGATAGACCATCCTTGCCCTCCAGGAGCTCACACTCTGATGGGAGTGGGGAGGGACAAGAGGACACCAGAGGATTCCCTTCATGAGGCAATCTTGTTCCCTGGAGCTGAAACCAAGCAGAGTAGCAGATGCCAAGTGAGGGGAGCCCCAAATACAGTTTCTACCCTCTGTAAAAGAAAGCATTGGGAGGAGTTTGAAATGCCACCTTCCAGCCCTCCAATCGGAGCAGAGAGGAGGCTGAAGGAGGTGGGTGATATCAGACAAGGCTTGAGTCAGCAGAGAGGTGAGGAGATTAGAGGTGATGGGGCTTAACCTGGGAGAGGCAACTTGTTTTGTGGAGTTGAAACCAGACAGCAGCAGATGGAGACAGATAAATAAAATGATAGATATACATATACACACAAATACACACACACACGGATAGATAGATAGATAGATAGATAGATAGATAGATAGATAGATAGATAGATAGATATAGATATAGATATCTCAGCAAACCTTCATGCCAGAGGTGCCAGTCCTCCCTGAACACCCCACTCACCCCTTTGCAGGGCTGCTCATCAACCTTAGGTGTCCACCTGTCGCCCAACTCTCGCCTGAAGCTCCAAGAAGCTATAGCATTGATAGCAGCAACACCTGCTAAAGCCAGTTCAGTATGTGGCTAAAACAAGTTGAGGGTGACCAGCGGACCTGAAACCTGAGTTAGGAGGGTGTCTACCCCAAGTATGGGAAGACTTCTCTGGTGGAGCGGGCAGACAGAACAGTTTGTTCCAATGGCCATGAAGGGGCCTGAAGCAGACTCCATGAAGCACTACAGCTTGGTCAGACATGGAAGACGCGAAGGGCATGCACTGTATCCTGGGCCATCACCAGTGGTCTTGACTTTTGTCTTTTCACTGAACTTTGATGACTGGATGAGAGAGTGAGGCTAACAGCTTTGTGTAACTCTGCCTCACTTAAATCGATTTCGTGCCCAAGTAAAGACATCACCCTGTGATGTGATCTTTGAAAACAAAGGATAAACAACAGGTAGATATTTATCCTATCTATATCTATATAGCCTATATAACACACACACACACACATATGTGTATATATATAATATATATATATAATGCACTAGAAATACATAGATACACATAAAATATTATATAAATACCTATATATAAAAGGAGAAAATACAGTTACACATGTACATACATATACATATATACAGTAGGTCTTTAGTGGTCAAGATCTTTTTTCCCCATTGAAAACTGCTTTTCTTCATTTTGGAATTTCATAGAGGTTAATTTAGGTTCAGGTAGTTTTTAACAGTAAATGAATGGCAATAATTTTGTGGAATAAATGTTTTTTTGTATATTTTTCCCCTAGATTTTCAACAGCATTCAGTGAAATGCCTCCTCTTCCTCCTTCCACACTAGTTTGGAAGACTGGAGATTTAATTTCCACATACATTTTCATCACCTAGCCATCAGGGACTCTTAAGACTGTTTCTGCATAGAACCATTTGTTGGTTACCAATTAGAGCAGAGCCACATACTCTGTCCTCTGAATTTTTCTAGTAAAAACTCAACTCCAGCCCTGCATATTTGCCACTTCGTCTTCCCTTATGCCCCTCTTTCTTTCTGTCTCTCTTCTTCTCCCTCTGTGTTCTGATACTGAAAACATGGCCCAAGGAGGGGTCTGGCTATACTTCCTGCTTCTACAGCCTTGAGCTTTCTAGTGGTCTTGGCTTCACTTTCTTCTGCCTCATTTTCTTTGAGAAAGAGGCAAATGACTCTCAGGACCCACTTCAAAAAGTTCTTGTGAGAAAAGCCTGTGGTGGGGCCTAAATTGCTGTAGAAACATGAGTGACCTTGTTCTGGCTTTCTTCTACTTTCCCCTCTGTCCCCTCAAAATATAGAATTGGGCCTTGAGTCTTGTCTGAGCATGTCAGGATAAGTCCTGGGAATGCTAGCTGTTATGATGATGATGATGATGATGATGACTATGATGACAGTGGTGATCATTATTATTAATTAGCGAGCTAGCTAAGAGGTTTCCTGATCCCTGGACAAATCACCTATACTTCTCTATTTGTTTCGTAGCTTGGACATTCTGTAATTTTTATTGGTGGTTGTCTTCCCTTCTGGAGGGTCTTTGAGCTTGCCTACTTTTGAGTGAAATAGGACTAAGACTGCATTGGTATGGTGATGTACTCAGACACTCTTTTTTGGTGTGATAGGGAGGTGAAAAAAGCTATCAGGACGCTCCAGCCTGTGAGGAGAGGAGCTCACGAGAGGGTTCCATTCCTTCCCGCTGTCTAAATCCACCCAGTTTTCTTAACATCTCTCCTTTTTTGCCCACAGAGATAATGTGAAAGACTTTGTCAAAGTCTGAAAGAACTGGGTGCTGAGCAATAACATTAATGTGTTTAGAAATACCTGAGGATGGTGAAGGCAGATTGTGGAAGCAGTGGAGAGTGTTCCAACAATCCTTTGTGTTCAGTGGTCCATAGAGTACCATTATCTCGTTTAGCCACAAACATACCCATAAAGGTTCTGCCAAACGCCAAACATGCCCCAATCTTTTTTTTTGTTGTTGTTATTATAATAATTCTTTTTCTTTCATTTATTTCAATGGAGTTCACCTAGACCTCATTCAAAGACATTACCTTTGACTGTTATCATTTTGTATTTAATGTTCTGCCAGGTTGAGAAAATGACTGCTTTGGTAGTTGCATAAAATAATTGGGATGTAAGTGCCTACCCTTTAGACGCACTGAAAGCATGTTTAGAACAGATTCCAGCAGTAGCTAGGATGATGATGATGAGGAAGGAGAAGGAGGATATGACCTTCATCCTGTCCCTGTGATGTTTCCACTTTCTCAGCTTGGGCTCCTTCTCTTGAAAGTGTTTCCTTCCGTCTGGTTTTGAGATAATGAATGTTGGGATGTTGTTCTCTCTTAAAATATTGTTGTTGTTGTTTTTTAATTTTATACACTGATATTATGTCAAGGCAAACACGGACAAGAAAGCTTGGCTTATGATAATCGCATGATTCTAAAATAGCTTATCGAATGTTGTTAATCATATCAATATGCATGTACAATTAAGCACGTATATCCCTCTTGATTTTTATCAATCCACCTACTACCAGCTTTAATGATAGATGTACCAGGTGAAGTGACAAGAAGAGCTAAGTTATTAGTTTTATTGTTCCTGTTGCTATTTATCCCCACAATGCACCTTCCCCACACTTGTTTTCAAAAGTAGAAAGTCCAAGCTTCTTTGTCATGATTGTGGTCAGTCTGGCTTTTAGCATGGAATTGGAGTATTGGAAGCATTGTCTCTCCTGTTACCTGAAATACAGTTTCACATGTAGGGAAACAAGGACTTCTTCCTATCAGGCAAAATCCTCATAGATGTGCAAATGAATGCCTAGAGATGTCATAAGAGACAGGGTCACCTAATGGGCATGGGTTCAAATCCTTCTTCTCACACTTGGCAACCATTTGCTATGACTTTTCTCCTGACTCATCAGTGATTATGGGATCCATGTTAGTGCAGGGAGTGTCTGACATGGGAGCATTAGCACGAATGCAATCCTAAATCCTTCATAAGATGATAGATTGAAAGCAGAGAGACCTTAGAGGCCACTAAGTCCACCTCCTTTTTTTTCAGATGAGTAAAATGAGGCACTGAGGGATAAAATCATTTGCCCAAGGTCACACAGGGAATACGTGGAAGTAATAGGATATGAATCCATATATGCAGTTATTTATGGAAGTGTGGTCTACTCCAAACATAGCAAAGCAGCTGATTAGTAAATATGGAGATTTTATCATGGGGAGATCAAGTGACAACCTTATTTCTTATTCATAAAATCTGTTGTGTTCCTTATTTTGTCCCATTTCTTGTTAATATCCAGGAATAGCATGAATCACGTTTGGTGCTTGAGTTATCAATTCATCAGATCTATCAGTAAAGCTCAAGAATATCTGAGATGGAAATATATTCCTACCCATCATTCCTGGTATATGGTTTAAAAATAGAATTCATCCATTCCCTTTATGATATTTTTATCACATTAAGTACACTGTCAAGTACATTTACAAATGCATGTGTGCCCACCTGTCAGCCATCTTCCTCAAGACCTGGAGGAAGGTGGAGATGGTGACAGGACAACCTGAGCCTTGGATTTTGCTCAAAGATGGACTGTTGTCTGAAAAGGAGTTGTTGAATTAGTCCCACGGTTCTCAGAGCCAAGTGTTAGAGATCGCTGTCTTTGTCAAGAATGGAGATCTGGGGAAAACACATGTTTACAAACACATACATGAAATGGGAGCAGAATCGTGACAGCATCCATTTGGGTGGAGGCTAGTGCCTTCTCCCTGTGTGTTAGGTTGGCAAGGTGCCCCTAAGTTTCAGTCATTGCCAGGATTTATTTAGATAAAGTATTTAAACAACTAGGGCAAAAACATTTATTCTGTCTTCAAAACGAGCTGGCATTAAGATATTTTTATGGAGGGGAAGTATTTCCAGTTGTATTTTAAGAATATCAGTGTAATTGTCTCTGAATGGAGAGCCTTTGGTGCTCTTTATTGGGAGAAGGGGCTCTCTGATTGCCTTGTGGCTCAGGCCCTGAGCTCCTTTGCCACACTTAGGAAGAATCTACTTTAAACTGTTCTGCTTCTGACATTTTCTTATGCCCCAATGATACAGAGTTTTAAAAGATGACTTTGAAATAATACCTAATATCATGTTAGACTTTATTGATAAAATTATCTCTTTAAAAATGATAGCATTGTTCATATCACTAAATAACTGTTTTTTTTTTCCCCTCTTATTTCCTCCCACCTCCCAGAATCTACAGAAAACTTCAGTATCTCTTAAACCCTCGCCAGGTTTATAGCCTTGCTACACACGGACCCATGCCAGGGTAAGTCTGAGCCTCATGTGATCATCATTCATTCATTTAATATTCCCTAATTAAATAAGCAGGCTGATATACCTAGAAATAATGTGATCTGAATGCATCAGCTAGACCACTGGGGGAAAAAAGTGTAATATCAACTACCAAAAACAAATCCAAGCTTCCAAAGTGACTAATATCCTGTTTCCACTGTTTTTTCTCATCCAAATGTGTTGGAGGAAAAAAAGGGGTATAGAATCAAGGAAGGGTGAGTTCTTTGTCCAGCTGAGGAAGCTGAGAAAAGCTGGTGATGGAGCCAGCCCCTCTTCTTTCTTACATTTATAAATATAGTCCATCTGCTCGCAGATTAAGAGGAGGGTGTCTTACCAAGAACATTATCTTGTTTAGTTATAAATCTGCCCATAAAGGTCTTTTGTGATACTCACTGAGTCAAAAGGGTCTGAACTGCAAAGGATCCCAGGATCCCAGGAACGTCAAGGGAGCCGATGAGGGTGGGGGCTTTTGTCTTTAGTCATGTGCTTTAGCGTGTGAAGGAAGACTAAGGGAAATGTGGCTGGAAGGCTAGGGTAGAAGCAAAGCCTCAGACCTGCCATGACAGGCGCAAGGTCTTTAGAACTGCCATTAGGGGACCAGGGTCAAGTCTAATGTTCACTGTCTATGTAATGTTGGGCAGGTCACCTGCTACTTCTGGGTCTCAATTCCCTTTTCCTTAGATTTCATTTGGAGGCTGGCAGTTTAAGTAATCTTGGAGGAGTTTCCAAACCAAAATCCTGTGATGCTACCTCCATTCCCTTCCTGACAGGGTTATTGTGGGAAAAGATGTGTGTGTGTGTGTGTGTGTGTGTGTGTGTGTGTGTGTGTGTGTGTGTGTGTGTGTGCGCGCATGCGCATATGTGTGTGTATGTATAAACGTTAAAAAAATGCAATAGAAATGTTACTGATCAGAATGTTAGTCTCTGATGGGGTGGAACTCGGTTAGACTTGACGTTATACTGACTGTTCTCAGGACTGGTGATTCTGTGAACACTGCCCTTGTCATATAAGTCTGGATTTATTTCTTCAAACTCTTTACTCATTTCCATTGATTTTTAATTTATACCTTGAATTCCTATGCCTTACCTTCAGGTAGAATACAATAAAAAGCTAATTAGTATAACCTGGTAAGAATCTACTGCTCAAATCCACCTTTTCCATTGAGCTTCTGATGACCCCCTCTCCTTTCCATCCCAAGTGTGAGCCCCAAAGGAGGAAATTCCTGAGCATTGACCAGCTTCTAAGCTTTTTAGTGGCCCTCCTTGTCACATGCCTCATATGTTGGAGGGTCTTCCAGGCTCTGACCTCACAATGCCCTGGGCATAGGACACTGGGGACCCTAATACTCATGATTAGTGAGATTGGTTATCCCTGTTAGAGGTAGAAAGGCAAAACCTAGCTAAAAATCAGGCAAGAATAGAAGGCTGGCAAAAGGCAGGAGGGCATGATTTGTGTTGTCCTTGGTGAATCAGTCAATAAGCATTTATTAAGTTCTTACTATGTGCCAGGTACTGTGCTAAGCATGAAAGATAGAAAAAGCAAAGAACCAAAGGGAAAGGTCTGCCTTCAAGGAGCTTACAATCTAACGGGTGAGACAAAAAGCAGACCAATACATGCAAAGTTACATACAGGCTAGAGATAGGAAATACTTTTAAAAGCGGAGGCATTAGAATTAAGCAGGGTTGTGGAAGGCTTTTTGTAGAAGCTGGCATTTGAGTTAGAATGTAAAGGAAGCCAGCATGGCCAGGAGTCTAGGCAGAAGAGGGAGAGTGTTCCTGTCATGATGGCAAGCCGGAGAGAGTATCCAGAACCAAGAGGTGGGGTATAGTGTTTGTGGGACAGCCCAGAGGCCAGCGTCACTGGATCAAAAAATACACGGTGGGGAGTAGGAAAGGCAAGATGAAGCAAGGTTATGAAAGGCTTTGAACGCCAACTACAGAATAATCTGGAAGCAACAGGAAGCCACAGGAGTTTTTTTTGAGTAGGGCGATGACATAATGGATCTGGATTTTAGAAAAAATGTCTTTAATGGCTGAATGGAGGATCGATTGGAATGGGGAGAGACTTGAGACCCCAGGCCAGCCCACCAGCAGCTCATTCAATAGTCCTGGCAGGAGGTGATGAGGGTCTTTACCAGGTTGGGGGCAGTGTCAGGGGAGAGAAGGTGTGTCCTAGAGATGCTTGAAAGGTGAAATCCAAAGGCCTTAACACCATATTGGATGTAAGGGTGCAAAAGAGAGTGAGGAGCCCAAAATGACTCCTAGTTTGTCAGCTTGAGAGATGATGAGGGAGGATGATGAGTTGTAGGGGGTATGGATCCTCTTGCTGGATCTTTCGAGGTTTTTTTCCCCTTTTTTCCCTTTTCTCTGAATCATAGTTTTAATTTCTTTGAGTTTTTGCCTCTGTGTGGTAGAAGTTTTAATTTACTTAAAACAATTAAATATGGAAAAAGTGCTCTCCAATTCTAGTTCTCTTTCAGTATCAGCCATTAAAAGATCAGGATCTAATTAAGCTTCTGGTTTTCATCATTCCTAATTTTTCGGCTACAAAATGTAATCTATGTCGTTTTCTCTATAGGGCTACATCTTGAGGCGATGTTCCCTATTCCCTTTAATGATTCATGAATCTCATGTCGCCATTGTTACTCTCATAGAATTTCTTGTTTTAGTGTTGGAAACTACCTTGGAGATCATCCGTTTTAATGCTCCCATTTACACTTAAGGAAATTTAGGATCAGAGGGGACAAGATGCTTACCCACAGACAGGCAGGAAGTTAGTGACAGGTTATCTAAACATTGCTTTGGGAGCCATTAGGCAGCAATAAAAATCTGTTTATGAGAGGGGCAGGGCCTGTGACCTAGAACATACCCCAAGCAGTAAGGGTGCAACCTCCTGAGGTCTGTCACAGCTCCAGCCAAACCCCATGGAATCCTCCTCTCCTGTAAATCCAAATGTGTGCCTAGAATCTCCAGTCTGTGCTATTGGTGTGTTTGAATCTTAAAGAAACCTAAATCCCAGGCTGTTGTCAGGTATGTTAAAGAACCTTAAAAAGCAGACAGAAACTGAAATATTGGTGAGAGAGATAGACAGAGAGAGACAGAGATACAGAAACAGAGAGAGACGGAGAGACAGACAGAGAGACAGAGAGAGCGACAGAGAGAGAAACAGAGAGAAGACGAGAGAAAAGGGAAAGGGAAGGGTGAGAGAGGGGTAAGACAGAGGAGAAATAGAGTCAATGACCTAAGACACAGAATACTGAGTGACAGCCACAGAATATGGTCCTTTTAATTAGAGGAAGGCAGCTATCCTCCTTGTATGCTATTGATCACCTTCTAACCACACCCCACTATTCCCCATCATTTCACCTATCACAGTAATGCCCCGACATAGTGTTGGGTACTGCAAGGTTAGGGAGGGATGAGGGAATGCCAACAGTGTTCTTATAGCACATGCATCAGCCACTTTTGAATGATATTAGAAAACTGTCATATGATCATAACTCCATTTTTGCAAACTGAAAAAGGCTGATGCATAGTCAGGTTGATTTTTTGGCCTTCTGTGATTCAGAAAACAGTTGCATGTTCAGGTAACAGATTAATGCTCAGAAAATAAAATGATCATTTTAACCTGTTCAGCTCCTAGGCACCTACTTGCCAATTTAGTCTCAAATGCATTAAAATGCATTCCTCAAGACTAGAGGAATTTGGCACTTGACATAGCAAACAGTTCATCACAAGGTTCTCTCTTCTATAAGAAGATTTGTTTTAATTATAAATGTGCATTTATTACACACACACACACACACACACACACACACACACACACACACACACACAGCCAGCATATCAAGTTATACTGAAGTACAAAGGGCTGCCTTGGTCAGCATGGGATCCCTCCCATTCTAGTTACTCAAATAAAGTACATAGGACCATTGGTCATGAAGGAATTCGAATTCTTATGGAGAAGAGGGGAAGGTTGGGACTGGGTAGCTAATGAAGTCCCTTCCACTTTGTAGATTCTGTAATTATCTGATATTAAAGAAAGCAACGGACATTCTAATTGTTTGATTAATGTGTAATTTGGAAACTTTTTTTCAGATAATTGGCACAATACTCTCTGATGGAAAGCCATTGATAATAGCTTTAAGATACACTGGAATCACGAATGAATATTGGCACTTGATATGTCTGACATGCAGATTAGTTATCCAGCAGAAGGGTCATACATATTCTTCCCAAAGATGATTAACCTTGTCAAAAGTAAAATATTTTAAAAGTGAATTGTGCAAGATTATATGTGGATATACTATGTACGTACTATTCATGTTAATGTATAAATGACTAAATGATATGCATTATATACATAAACACGTGCACACATTTATATATACTCATACTCTGTGTGTATGTGCATAGATAGTATATGTGTGTATATACATATATGTCTATGTGTGCATATATGTATGTGTAAATGTGCACATATGCATATGTGTATGTATGTGTTTATATATGTGTGTAGACATATATGTATATGTGTGTGTATATATGTATATGTATATATATGGAGGAAGTAGAGAGAGGGTAAGAAGGAGAAAGGAATAGAAGAGGGGAAGTGGAAGGTGGGAAAGGGAAGGTATAGGTTACATAAAGTATTTTCTTGGTTGAATATATTACATGCCTAGATCTATTAACTACAAACCTAAAAATTTAACTTTAATTACTACCCCACATTCTCCACTTAATTGTGTTGTTGTTTTCAAAGATTAGCTAGGGGTGTGTGGGGGGGGTGGACTTCATAGTGGTTAGTCACTATTACATACTTACTAATTTTTCTGTCACTTTTTTCTTCTCATTTAGGATTTTATTTTCCCCCAATTACATGTAAAAACAATTTTAACATTCATTTTAAAACTTTGAATTCCAAAGTCTCTCCCTTCCTCCCTCCCCAGCTCCCACCCCCATTGAGAAGGTATATAGCTTATACATATGTGGTCATGCAAGGCATTTCCATAATAGTCATGTTATGAAAGAAAATATAGACAAAAAACCTCAAGAAAAGTAAAGAAAGTTTAAAAAAGCATGCTTCAATCTCCATTCAGACACCATCAGTTCTTTCTCTGGCGATGGACAGCATTTTTCATCATAAGTCTTTCAGAGTTGTCTTAGATTGTTTTATTGCTGAGAATAGCTGAATTCTTCACAGCTGATCGTCTCACAATACTGCTGTTACTTTGTGCGCAGTACATTTCACTTTGCGTCAGCTTGTATAAGTCTTCCCAGGTTTTTCTGAGAGCATCCTGCTCATCATTTCTCATAGTACAATAGTATTCCATCTCCATGTCACTTTTCTAATAAGTTCCCTTTACAATTGTTGCAAGATTCTTTACATATCAGGAGGTGACAGCTGTTTTTAGCTCAGTGATTAGTGGATAGGAGATCTGCCACAGAAATCCCCACCCATTTGTTGTAGGGAAGGGTTAGTTGTATAATCACTGGCTGAACTTGTGGTCCATATGTGTGGTCTGGAAAAAAAAAAGACACTGATGGTGCCTTCAAATTTAGCTGTTGCAGTGGAAGGGGTGGGGGAAACTCTTTAGAATGGCTGATTCTCTTGTCTCCAGCATGGAGACATATTTGGTCTGTTTCAGTGATTTTCTCAATTGATTTTTCTCCAGTATCTTCTCTTGAGAAAAATAAATGAAATGCAGCGGGTAGACACAGGTAGGAAATGATAATCTGCTTGCAATGAGTAGATTACAGAATAGATTACAATAGATTACAATTACAGTTTTCTCAATAATTCTGATCCATATATAACAAAGTCTAGAAATACTTTTTTTTCCTAAAAATTGAGAGCTCTTCAACAGACATAAGCAAATGTTTAGTTGGAAAAGGAAATCCCCTATTAGGCATTGAGAGTCAGGTGTCCCAAATGGGTGGGCTCAACTCTGCCCTGGGTTTTACTCACTCTTTTTTGAAGACCTAGTGGGAAGCTTGCAGCAAGTCCAGTCCATCTTCTGGGGAGGCTTCCTGGGAGGTCATGGGTAAGAATTGCACAGGGTGAGAAACTATGGATGGGTTGTAATCTGCACCAGAGGAGGGTGTGTGTACCTCAGCACTGAGTTGAAGCACTTTTAGTAAAGGCATCCATGCTAAGAAAAGGGCTTCTATAGCAGTGTGGTAGAAGATAGGAGCCAAGTCAAGTCTTCTGGGTTGAACAGCAGTCACTGTGTTGGGAAGAACACTGGTCCTCACTTTGGAAGGCCTGGGTTCCCTTTGTGGCTGAAGTGTCATAGGAGCACTAGGTGTCTGGGTGGGAAGAGAGTGAAAACAGCCTTTATTGACCCCTGCCCTTCCGAGTGTTCACCTGTGCCTCACTGCTTGAGATAGTATTGGGACCCAAGCAGGTCACGCATGAGCCGCAGGTGATAGAGAGATTTGCTCGCCCGCTGTCAAGTGGCAATGTGGTGCTTGAGAATGAGCTTCGGGTGCGCTCCAGACGTGCAGGTTCACTAGCAGTGACGTGTTGGGCAGTTTGAGCTTTGTTTACGGTAGGAACAGACTTTGTGAGTCTTCAAGTGGTTTGTAAAAGTGAGAAAGTATTGGAGGTATTAGTCAGAGGCCTCGAATCGGAGAGTTAGCATGGGCCTCCGAGGCCATCCAGTACAGTCTGGAGCAGACCAAGAGTATTGATTGTTCTGATCCCCCAAGAGGTCATCAGTCTGCTGAACAAAGACTTCCAGTGATGGAGCTCATTACCAGCCCATTCCTTTTTGCAATAGCGCTGCATTTTAGGAAGCCTCTCCTCCAAACACGCACAAACACAGCTCAAGCCTAAATTTGCCATTTAAAAACTTCCTCCCGTGGCTCTTAGTGTTGACCTTTGGGCCAAGCATCAGGCCCAATGTCGGTTCCACAAGACAGAGTTCATAGGCCTTTAACACAACTATTATGTCTTTCCCGGAACTTTTTTTCTCCAGGCTAACTGTCCCTTTTCTTCAGCTGATTCTCATGTGGCACAGATCCAAGGTCCTTCACCAGACAGCTGCTGCTGCTGCTCAGGAAGACTCACAATACTGTCCACCATCCATTCAGACAGATAATTGAGAGCTGACAGTATTAAATCACTTTTCCTTTTGGCATTTCAAATTTGACAGAAAGTATGGCAGTAACATGGATACGAAGGTGCTTTTTTTCTTGTTTTTGTTTTGTATTTAGCAATTTCCCATTTGGTTCTAGCTGGAAAAAAACAGAAAATGAACCATTATCTAAGTGATATGGATTTAAAATATTATTCAGTCTTCAAGTGGTTAAGCCTGTGTTTCATCAGATTCAGTGATAGAATTGTACAAATGAATAAAAGAATAGGAATTTTTGATTTCAAAGTGTTCCTGTTTTTCAGGTTAAATTTTTTCCGAGACGTTCCTGACTTCAGGGTCCTGGCGTGTGGTGGAGATGGAACAGTGGGCTGGATTTTGGACTGCATAGGTAATGAAGACAGAAGTAATGTATTTAAGGGAGATGGACGGGTGGTGGCAATCAGGCTGAGGGAATTGTTGGGCCTCAGCAGCTCTGGACGACCATTTTCCCATTGTAGAAGGTCTCTGATTGCTTGGTGGTAGAGAGAACATGTGCACTGAAGAAAGCCCAGATCCTTCAAGTGTTAAACTGAAGCTAATTACATTTCTCATCATTTCTTTCGAGATCATTTTCTCTTCTTTTCTTAGAGCATTCACTGTTGTTTATCCCTCCGACCCATGTATTGTCCTGTCTGGGCTTTCAGAAATTAAGTCCCTTCTTTCCATTGTGACGATCAGTCATGGAGCAGCTTCTTGCCTGACAGACCGGTGGCAGCAGCCAATGAGAGTGGTGGTGATCATCTCACAGATGTAAACCTCTCCTTACTTTAAAGGGGCATCTGTTCTGCAAGCAAACACATCGAGCAGACACCGAGTTTGACTTGTTAAAGGGGGGGGAGTGTGGACAGGAGTGTCTCCTCTCTCTCTCTAACAGGGCCTTGCACCTGTTGGGCAGCTCACCAAGGCTTCAGCCTCCACAGGAACTGAGAAAAAAAATAAGCAAATAAATAAAACCTCCTTCTAGGTTAGTGTGGTAAGACAAAACTCCAAGAATTGGAATGTGTTCTTTCTCCATAGTCACTAGTTAAATTGAAGGTCAGCCCCAAGCATCCATTTCCCTCGCCTTTCATCTGGTGATTCTGGATTTTCCTGGTCTGTTGTTTTCTTTGGCTGATCTTTGAGCTTCTTGATGCGCGTACACCTTTCAGTGGTGCCCATCTCGATCCATCTGTATGCTCCAGTTGGTTTTGCAGAAGGTGTCTATGCAGCATGCTGGGAACCTTCCTCTTGATGTCGCGCCCTTGAATGGACACATGATCATTGCTCACATTCATAAATGTAGGTTCTGTGAGGAGGGACCCAATTTGCATTGTTTTTGCATCACTTTCTGACCAGTATTCAAATCTCAGCATCTTTAAGGTTACCATTCAGATATTATGGTGAAAGGAGAGCAGCAAGGGCGCTGCATCTGGCTTCTAGCCCACATTACAAGGTAAGCAGAGTGTATGTGCTGCAGAGCATCCCTCCGGTGCTGCATCACTTTACTGAAAGCACCTGGGGTTTGGTGGGGATTTGTTGTAGAATCTAAGCCATCAGGTGATTCAGGCTGATTCGAACTGCCTTTTTCAGGCAGACAGCTGTGCTCCTGGGAGTCCCAAGAGGGAGTCTCATCTTATAAGAAGGCATCCAGTTGAAGGGGCCTTTTCTTGCTCTTCATTCTGAGCCCCTTTGACTCAGACAGAAATCACCCCATGTATGGGACCACCAGAGGAGGTGATGTTGAACCCAGATTTCTTCTCCATTTAATTCTATTTCTGAAAATGAAATCTTCCAACAGACATTGGTCTAGCAAAAGAACCAAATCTCATAGCACAGGAGAAAGTGTGGATAAAGTGGCCTTGGCCACATTTTCATCTATGCTCCAATCACCCCATAGATCTACTATCTCACAGATTGGGAAGTTCCCTTCAATGATGCAGATCATAGCCCATACATCCTTGCTACTCTCATTCATGTGCTCCTCCAACTTCACCAAAGGGGGCCCACCTAACATACTGCAGACTTTCCTCCATTTCCCTGACATGGAAGGATAGTAGCAAAGCAGGCTGACCACATATCTGTCATCCCTCCCTCTCCACACATGACCATCTCTTCTCTTATTCCTATCATCTGATTCCTCAAAGATGTCTGTTACAAAGATGTATGTGTAAGATGCAACCTGTGACCAGCGAGGAGGTCCAAAGAACAGAGTACAAGATAGTCCTGTATACATGTGGAAAAGTAGGCATAATGAGTTAGATCTGTGAGCCTGTTTTTATATCTTATTCTTAGAGATACCACACAATTTATGCCTGGTGTTTTTGTCATATGCAACAGAATACATATTACCTCAAACATTTATTAGGTGCCTACTGCATGCCAGGCTTGAGGCTGGACCATGAGCCTCAAGGGTACAAAATCAAACAAAAAAAAAAAAAAAACCTCTGTTCTAGAGGAGCTTACTGTATGTTGGGAGATATAATGGAGATGCTTATATATATATATTTTTTTTTGTGAGTAAATGTGGGTATGTGGGTAAATCTTGTGAATTTGTATGAACTTCATTTTCTTTTACCTATTAACATCAAAAACCTTTACTCCAAATGTGTGATTCCCCTGTGCATGCAGGGCTGGCATTGCTCACATTGTCCTGTTATCACTTAATTCTCTATGTGTGTGTGTTTGTCTGTTTCCTTTCCCATTCCACAGAAAAGGCAAATATAGTGAAGCATCCTCCAGTTGCAATCCTGCCTCTTGGGACCGGTAATGACCTTGCCAGATGCCTCAGATGGGGAGGAGGTAAGTATAAAGAATGAATGAATGAACAAACGAATGCAAGAAAATATAAATTATTGAGTTTGGCTAAGCAGAACAGACAGGTTCATGAAGCCTTCCATTCAAAATGGATTGGCTAGTGACCTGCCACAATGAGAAGTATTAGTCCTCCTTGCTCAATTCAATAATAAAAAGCATTTGTTTCTCTTAAAATTGGCTCACATATGATGTGTGAAGAATGAAAATGGATACCAGTGGCATGTGGAAAACCCACCTGACTGTGCCTCTCAGGAGAGTATTGAAGGACAAAAGATCTTTTCGAAAAATCCTTTTTCCTTAAAAAAGATATTAAGGCCATTCTACCTGTAATGCCAGTTGTTAGGATTGGAGCATGACTCAGGCCAGTCAACTGATAGTTTAGGCTAAATATTGGGAAAAAGGAGATATTTAGAGGTTATTCAACAGTTAAAAAAAAAGATTAATTTAGCCATAGTAGGGGGAGGGGGAAGATATTCACCAAGGGGAGGCAATGAGGACACCTTGAGTTGATTCAACCTGAGTTACCCATTGAAATCTACAGGCTAAGCATCAGAAAGAGTGCTTGGAGCTCCTCATGGCTATCTTGCACTCAGGTGGCCAAGAAGGGAAGCTCAAAGCCTGAAGCTTTAATCCTCTGAGCCAACCAAGTCTTGAAGATGGTCTCCATACATTTTTATGGGGGGAAAAATCTATCCTAACTTGCATTGGGGCAGGAGATAAGCTATGAGCCAAGCAGGGAAGGTCCATTGTGGAAGTCAGGCTGTGCAATAAACAGCAGCTCCCACCCCTGGGTGGATGCAGTGGACAGTTCTTAGTATCCTAACTTGCTTAAGAAATCCATGTGGAGAAGAACTTCTCCATGAGGACTATAGAAAATGATTATGTAACTTGGGTAGAAGGTTGGTTAATAAACTTATTGTAATTTCTAGTTTGCGAATCATGGGAATAATAGAATTGAATGAGAGATTGCTATAAAGCATTTGGCTCCATCACCAAGGAACTAAAGAGAAAACCTGTATTCATGTTTGGATTTCAAAAAACAAAACAAACGACAGAAAGAAAACAGCTGATTGGGTGCCGTCAGTGACATTGCACTTGTGAGCACCCATGCATGTGTGTGTATGTGTGTTTAAAGGGAAAATGGTTGTGTTTATGCAAAGAGGCAGGTGGCAGTAATGTCAATGACCTGTGACTATGACAGTCACTTAGCCTTTAAGGGTCTCAGGTGACTTTCTGGATGTTTGTCATGAGGATGAAGTCGCAGGTACTGACTAGATCGTTAAGATACTTTCTTTTTCCTTCTTGGAGAAATCAGTTGGCACAGTAGATAGAGTGTTAGACTTGGATTCAGGAAGACGTGAGCTTGAATCCCTCCTCAGACACTTATTAGATATGTGACCCTAGGCAAGTCATTTAACTTTCTCAGCCTCAGTTTCTTCATCTGTAAAATGGGGGCAATAACACCTACTTCACAAGGTTATTGTGAGAATCAAATGAGATAAGATACATAAAGTGCTTTTTGAATCCTGAGGCACTGAATAAATGCTAGATATTATCACTAATAATAATATTTCTTTCTCAGTATCGTGTAGGTAGGTGCCAGTTTCATGTTTTAGTATTGAGTCCTAACAACCAAATGGTCAGCCAAGGTCAGAAGACCTTGGGAACCTGAATACCATTCCCATGTGGGATACTCATGGAGGAGCAGAATCAGCATTAGGCAAAGATGCTCTCTGGAGAGCAGTCTCTTTCTGCAGATTCCCTTTCTTATGACATCTGCTCAGGGAATGCTAGAGTTGAGAATGGTGGGTGAAGAGAGGCCAGCCTGATTGGTAGTTTCTCTTGGGCAAGTGTGTATGCCTTCCTCCAGGAAAGGCACCAGTATCGTGCAGATACGCACTGAGCATCTCAGTGAAATGCACTGAGCACGTGGTATGTCGCGTGGTGCATACACTACTGATTTGGGTGTCAGGAGGTGCTGGATTCAAATCCCAAGTCTGAAGCATTTTGCCTATGTCATGTGACTGGAGATATCACATAACTATCTGAGCATCTTGCCAACCTGATCTGCAGGAAATCCAAGAAGAAGGGGAATCCTTGACAAATCCATAGCCTGACATGTTGGGGATACAGAGACAAAAATTAAACAGCTCTTGCCCCGAAGAGTCTTCCGTCTTACTACTACACTCACAGATAGTCAACATGCATTTTTTAGCATTTCACTGTGCCGGCATCCTGAGCCCCTGTCTACCCCACAGGTGGCTGCTGGCCTAAACTCAAGGTTGGGCGAGGCATTGCCATGGAAACCAGTTGTTCACAATCTCTTAAGGTTCCAACCTTCCTCAGCTGTTGTCCTCGCTCATGGAGACCTTCAGTCCTACTGCCCAACAGCTTCTTTCTATGCTCTCACCCAGGTTCTGACAATGCTCTCCTTTCCTGGGATTGGCCCCTGCCTGAAACACTTCAGGACTAAACTTTGTCCTTGTCCTGGGGACCGCCATGCCTCGTCAGCTCCCCAGGCCTGAATTATCCCCACCATTTGTCTTCCCTGCTCCTACTTATGCGCTGCAGAACAGAGCTGATAAAAGCCACAACACCTTTCAAGGAAGGCACTGGAATTATTATTATATTGCCTACAGTCTCCAGGTGGGGAAACTGAGGCAGAGAGCAAGGGAATGACTTGCCAAAAGTCACATATGCACAGCATGTCAGAGCTGGGATTCAAATCTAGCTATTTCCTCCTGCCAGGTCCCCCACACTTGGCTCCCTCTCCAAGAAAGGTGAGGAGATCTACTTGCCTCTGCTTACACAGCTGAGCCTCATTTCCCTGACTCTGAGTCCAGGGCTCCTTCCATTATACCCCACTGCTTGCTCAAATATAAAATCACGTTCCTTGCCTTGTAAATAACTTCTCGGCAGTTTAACCATAGTCAGTAGAGGCAGACAACTGAAGAGTACAGCTATTTGAAGGCTTCATGTTATAAGAGTGTTAAAATAGTTCTCATTGATTCTTAATGATGAGAAGAAAACAGAAGAAGGAGCTTCCTGAATGCCATCTGAATGTTCTTACAACTTCAGAGATTTTTATTCTGTGGCTTTCAAGATCACCAAGGTTATTTTATGGGGCCAGCACAGGTGGCAGAGAGGTATTGAGTGATGAGATTATACTCCCTTCCCTCCCAACCCCCACCCCTCTGCCCATGCCTCCATGCTCCAGGTGTCTATGAAAACGTGAGCATGGTCCTTAAGCTAAGGCAGGCTCACCTTTGGCATCCCTTTCCCATTTCCTCGAGCTAAGCAATCATTGTTCCTTGTCTTAGGCTATGAAGGGGAGAGTCTGATGAAAATCCTCAGAGACATTGAGAACAGCTCCCAGATCATGCTGGACCGATGGAAGTTTGAGGTCACCCCGAATGATAAAGATGAAAAAGGAGACCCAGTGCCTTACTCGATTATCAATAACTATTTTTCCATTGGCGTGGTAAGTCTTCTTACTAAGGGCTGTGGTTTGTCTGTGCTGTGCTGATGGGGGACTGCTGCTAATGTTGGAAAACCTATTGAAGGGGAAAGAATAAATTTCATCCACACCTTGTCAAATGGCTGCTAGCTGCCCCTATTAAGGCTTTCCCTTCAGGTTGGTTTCTTTCTCTTCTCCAAACACCACCCGAGGGAGGGAGGAGATGAAATTGTGTCTATTGAACAATTTTTTGAGCACCTGAACCAATAGATTTTAAGAAAGGAAATGGCTGAATATTCAAGGATGATTTCCAAATAGTATACAAAAGACCAGGTTTGTGAGAGCAGAACCTGGTTCTTATGGTTCTAATTTACATTGAGATCCAGGATTGCATTTGAAAGGAATGGTAACCAAGCCAGTTTTTGCACACATGTGCATAAAAATGGACAGAGACATAAAAATTAATTATGACTACATGTCCTCTTCTGTGGTTGAGTTCACTGGCTAAGTTTCTTACTTTTTCTCTTTGGGACCCTCACATTCAAATAAACGAATTAGGATTTGACAAGAATATGAATCGAAATTGGTAGAAAATAGGCATTTTCACAGTGGATGTGCTGGGGCTGGGAAGGAGTTGAGAAGGGGAAGGCGATAAGCATTTATTAAGTGCGTACTATGTATCAGGCATTGTACTAAGGGTCCTGTGAATATTAACTCATTCAATTTTCCCAATAGCCTATGAGGGAGGGCCTGTTCTTATCCACATTTCAGAGTCGGGGAAGCATAGCTAGTGTCTGAGGCCAGTTTTGAAATCAGGTCTTCCTAACTTCAGGCTTAGAACATTATTCATTCTACTGCCCAGCTGCAATATTTATTGTAAAATGATTTGTGGATACAAAAAATAGTTTTATCCACATTGCATTTGCCTTGATTGTAGTCTAGTATCTAGCACAATGTCTGTTTGCACGTCTTTTTTTCTCTTTCTTCATCTTCAGTGAGGTACAATACAGTGTCATATAGAGGATCAGTCTTATTTTCATGGTTCAAGCCCTATCACCTGTGTGCAAACCCTGTGCTGGGCATGAGAAGTCAGGGAAGAAGGAAGGAAGGAGAGGGAAAGGGGGAGGAAGGAAGGGAGGGAAAAGAAGGAAAGAAGATTGATTTAATTTGGGCTCTTATGCTCCATGAAATGGTGTAGACCAAATGAATAGTTAGGATGACTTTAGTTCCAGCCCATAACTCTTACTGGTCACTAGACCCTGTGCAAGTCACTTGGCCCAGAGAGTTTTCTGAAAAAAGAAAAAAGGTAGGAAACAGGGAGCAAAACGTATTGACACAGTGACCACTCCCTATAGCGTAGGCAACATTCGCCATTCGTGCCCAACCAACCCTCATCTCTCCAATGAAAAGAAGCAAATACCTTCCCTGCCCTTCTCTGGAGTCAAGCTTCAGCACTGTAATTGTACAGTGCCTGGTTTTGTATTTGGGGAGCGTTCCTTCTGCTGATCTTCTCAGAATCCACATATTTGTTTGTTCTTATTGAACTCGGCATCAGATTCCACGCCTTCCCATGTTCCTCTTGTTCCATCACCGCCGGCTACTACAATCTGTGTAGCCATTCCCTAATCGGCCAGCACCTGCTGGGGTCCCATTTCTTTGCCAACAAACCCAGAGAATGCCCCTGGGAGCGTGTCCATGTAGACGAGGCCTTGCACTTTGGAGTCACACCACCATTCTAAAGCACTCTCCAAGGGGCCTGTGCCTCTGAAGTCTGGCCTTCCACCCCCCCTCCCCCCAGTGCTAACTGTTCCCGTCTTTGTGGTTCTCTAACTCTGCATTTGGGAGCGCCGGCTCATGTCTTTGTCAGGAGCTGGCGGTTCTCTTGAGAACTGTGTAGGCGTGTGTTTTGGCCACATATCCACGGAGATGGATGAATGAAAGTGCACCTATTGAGTGCTTGCTGTATGCCCAGCATTAGTTAAGTGGAGAGAGCTTTAGAAAAAGGGAGACAACGTCTGCTGTCTGGGAGCTCACGCTCTTGTTTGGGGTAGAAGCCCAAGTGAGAATTCAGCTGCAGGGCAGATGCAAATACCTGGAAATCCTGAGAAGGGAGTGACTGAGCAAATGGCCAGGCCAGAGGTCCTCCGGGCTTGTTGGCAGGCTAGATAAGGGTGCCCTGGGGCACTGGGGGACGCAGCAGCTGGACGGGTAGTAAGGCCTGAAGAATGTTCAGATGCAGTGGCAGGGACAGTGTTAGGGCGTGGGCATCTTCCCTCTCACCAGAAGGATCAGACTTGGTGACCCCCACCTTACCTAAGTGGTGTGACCAGTCAGGTTGTTCCCTCACCTCATGGTATTTGGGTAACCTGGGGGTCAGGGGAGGAAGTAAAGGAAAGGAAATGGATGAGGGCACTCCAGGTGGTGGGTCTTTCTGCAGCTCAGCCTCTGAGATGATCCTGGGAAGACTGGCATCAGAGGAGGGGGCAGAGGGCTTGCTTTGATATATGTGTGCCAATTGCCTATAGATCCTAAATATCACATACTTTTCTGAGATACTTGATGCAAGCATTTTTTCCACTCAGTAGTTTTCTTTTTATCAAAAATGCATTAATTTTGTTCAAGTAAAAGTTTTGTTCATTTATTGAAATTAAATAGTGTATTTCTTTTTGATGAGTCAATTAACAAATATCTCTAGGGCAGCTAGGTGGCACAGTGGATAGAGCACCGGCCCTGAAGTCAGGAGGACCTGAGTTCAAATCCGGCCTCAGACCAAACTATTGACACTTACTAGCTGTGTGACCCTGGGCAAGTCACTTAACCCTAATTCCCTAAAAAATAATAATAAAAACAAACATCTAGCATGTGTCTATACCAGGTGATAGGATGTGTGATAGTATGGCTAGAGGGTCTGCCTTGGAGCCAGGAATATATAATTTCAGGTTCTTCCTCTGATAAAGCCTTGATGTAGAACCTTGGGACATCACCTAACCTCTCAGTGGTCCAGGTCAATCTAGAAGATTCTGGTAGACCTCCCTTGGGTATTTTCTCATCTGGGAGTTCTCAATGTCAATTAAATCAGAGTTCTAGCCCTATGTACTTTGCAAGATGGTGGAGACACAAAAAAGAAAATTAAACAGCTCCTTCTCTCATGGAGCTGGTTTTTAATTCCTTGCTTGGTTAAGAATTCTCCCCTTACTGATATTTGTTAAAAATAGTTGTTCACTTTTTTTTTGTGGGGGAGGGAGTATAATAATAATAATAATTCTAGCTAGCACTTACATAGCATGATGTGACTTTTTATATCTGAGTACCTTTAGGAATGCATGGTGTTTCATGTGTTTCTGTTGTTCCATCGTTTCAGTCACGTCCAGCTCTTCATGGCCCCATCTGGGGTTTCTTGGCAAAGATACTGGAGCAGTTTGCCATGTCCTTCTCCAATTTGGTGTGTTTTTATTATGATGCATGCTATCACCATCATCATGAATGTCAGCCTGCCTTCGTGGTTCTCATTTCAAGGCTGCATCCGCGTATGCCAGTTTTCAGGGTGCGTTGATGTGCAGACGATGCTTGGAGATTCATTAAAAGATCTTCTAGGACACGGG
This sequence comes from Phascolarctos cinereus, assembly GCF_003287225.1. NCBI lineage: Eukaryota > Metazoa > Chordata > Mammalia > Diprotodontia > Phascolarctidae > Phascolarctos > Phascolarctos cinereus. Next base: position 7,141,071 of record NW_027555514.1, on the reverse strand, counting down.
GTGAATCTCTTATAGTAGACTTCTGGGATAACCTAGATAAGAGTCACCCAGTAGAGACAGACATTGCTGGATTGAGATTTGAATCTTTTGAGGGATTAATCATATTGATCAAATCACAAATCCATTAATTTATCAAAGCAATTAATACCTTCTATAGGCACTTCTGGAATGGTCTGATTAATAGAGGACCATTTAGAAGTAATGCTGTTTTTAAGTTGCTTAAATCCTCCCTAACAATTTGATCCCTTACTAAGCTAACCTCCTCTGCCTATCACTTACTACAAATAAGTCTGAAATTTCTGAATCTTTTCTAAAATTGTTTTTCTGTCTCTTGTATTTACATTGCCTAGATTTCCCATTGCATCCTACACATTGCCTCCTCCTAGAGTGACTTATTCCCCGCCTCCGGGACCCCTTTATACTCTTAAAAATTATTGAGCCCCTTCCCCCAAAAAGCTTTTCTTCATGTGGGTTTTAGCTATATTTACAGTATTAGATGTTAAAATGTCTTAGTAGTATTATGAAAATAGTTCTGATTTTACTTACCTTCCTTGGAGATAGCCAGGGATCCCTGGACCACACTTTGAGAACCACTCCCTTACATAGCAAAGAATTAAAAACAGAAAGAAAGAGGAGAAAAGAGAAAAAATAGCAAAACTGATAAAAATATTGAAAAATCTGATATTTGTGCAGTATTCCACAACCATGGACCCTCCCCCTATGCCATCCTTGCAAAAGGAGTGTGTATTCCTGAATCCTTACATGACTTGCAGGTTCTCCTGTGCCTACTCCTTCTTTCTACTCTCTTTCATCTTCTCTGCTTAAATAAGCGTCTGCATCTGTACAGTGGCATACTAGTAGTGTATCCATTAACTCTGAGGAATTTCAAAGTTGAATGTGGACAGTGTTTTTGATGTCTAATATCAAAACCATTCTTCTTTCTTGCTCCCCACCCCCCCGGAATGTGTGTTTAGGATGTAGAGGAGGATATTGGTTGAGCAAATCTGTCAGGCCACCTTACCCTACTTAAAGCAAATGATACTTTGACAGGGTTGAGAACAAGACTCAATCAATCAGTGACTTGAGATCCAGTGTGGAAAGTCCTTGGTTGAACTGTTTGCATTGGCTAAGGGAATTTAGTCATTCTCTGAGGGTGTTTTATAAAATATCAGAGCAGTGGGAAACTGAGAGATCAAGCTCTGGTGTCGAGATATTAGGAGGGCTGAGAGTGGAGGAGTGGGGACGCCCAGAAGTGAAACAGAAAGAACTGGCAGCCCACAAGGAGTCACCAAAAGGAGAAGGTCATTGTGAAATATGGCAGAGAAGGAGATTTCAAGGACAGAATCAGCCTTACTGGCATCTTGAGGCACATTGGGCTGGCACCACCATCTGTAGCCACTCCACAAAGATGAGGGAAATTCCAAGAAAAGGCCTGCTTTTTTTTTTTTTTGGCAGCTTCCCCTCCTGGAGCCTGTCTAGGATGCTGTCATATCCAGAAATACTGTTATATAGTCCATCCCTTTATTATTCCGATGTTTCTGATAAAATGAACTTTACCTCAGCCACAAAGTGGTAAGCAGTTAATTAGAGATAGGTAGAAATGTAAAATCAGCTGAATTGGGGGCTCAGAGCTATTATGATTTTACTGCTAACATATTTGTCTAATATGAAAGCAGAAGAAGAGGGAATCAGTGGGCTTGAGGGGACATTATGTTTCTTTTAGGCTTAAAAAATATGAACTAATTATTATAACATGATATTTCAAGTAACTAAACAGTAGAAACAGCTTTGAAAATTATCTCAATCTCCCTTTATCGTACCACCTGCTAACTTTTCCCTTACTGGAATAAAACACCATTCATAGACTAGAATTAATTGTGTGATTAAAGCATAAAGTACTAAGTAAGGTCCAAGAAGGAAGAAACTGGAAGGAAGGGGAAAGGAAGGGAAGGAGGGAAGCATTTGCTATGTGTCAGGCACTGTGCTAAGTGCTGGGGTTACAAATTCAGGAAAAAGAAGAGTACTGTCTAGCCTCAAGGAGCTTGTATTCTGATGGGTGAAGATAGCACACAAAAGGGAACTGAAAAAGCAGTGGGAGGAGTTGGAATAGGGGAATGGAGGCACCTTGTGTTTGAAGTACAGAAAGTCAGGACCAGGACTGGGAGGGGGAGTCCAGGCAGGCTGGCCTGGGCCCCTCCACAAAATGGAGGCTCCAGGAGGAGCTCACCAGTGCAAGACAGGGATGAACCCTGCAGAGGTGTGTTCCAGGGTGAACATGGATGGTAGGGCCTTCACAGGCCAGCTGGTCCAACCAGTTCCAGATCAAGAATTCACTCTATAACATCTCCTGACAGTGACCGTCCAGCCAGGGCCAGGATGACCATTTCCACTATGCCAGTATGTCTTCTCTTCCTCATGTCAAGATGGATTTAACTGAAAAAGAAAAGGTCTCAAAGAGGTCTAGGGGTTTTGGGGTGCTGGGACCCCAAGATCATGGTACCGGGCACTGCTGAATGAATTCAACTCAAATCTTCTTCAGCCAGAGGAAAAGTTTATTAGTGATAAATCACGTCGGCCAGGTGACCCCCATAAAGAAGAGCGGGCATGAGAGGTTCTCAGCCTTTTGAGCATGAGATTCTCAGCATCTGAATGAGGGCCAAGGTGGATCTTAAATACTAAAGTAACTTTGGGTGGCCAGAGAAGGGGGTTGGGAAATGGGTCTAGGTAAGAATTCTAATTGGGGAGGTCAGAGAGATTGAATAGACAATGGGAATACATAATGGAGGGAACAGGAAGGCAGAAGTTTGAAAGGCATCTGCACAAAATCAAGGTGGAGCTAGGACTTTCAAAAGGAGATAAAGGAAGGCCTTTCTGGGGCCTATAGACAAGAGGGAGCCTAAGGCTTTCAAAGGGAGATGAGGGGAGTCAATTAGGAAATTTGAAGGTTTAAGGGTTTTCTGGGTCCTGTAGACAAACAGGAGCCAGATTCTATTCAGGGCAAGGGTTGAAGGTGCATCTGAATAAGATCTAAAGGTAAGCTAGGGCTTTCAAGGGAGATGAGGGTCTGGGGCCTGTGAGTCAGATTCCCTTTGGGGCAAAGGGTGAAGATCTTGGCTTGGGCCCTGCCCCCATCAGTCTGACTACCAAAGCAGGCAGTGGTGGTTGCCCTCCCTACTTGACCCTTTCCCTCTGAGTTTGTGGACACTTTCCATGGTAGTATGTTCATGTTTTCTCTGTGTGTGTGTGTGTGTGTGTGTGTGTGTGTGTGTGTAGAATGGCCTTTTACACAGCAAGCAATGAATTTATTCTCTTAGAAGCATCTGATACATTCATTGGGATGCTAATAGAGAATAACATATTTTTTAAAAGTCTTTAGCTCTATAATTACTGCTAGGAAAGCCTCTGTGGAGCCCATGATCCCAGCTACCTCCCAGTTCTTTAATTAGCATACCAGGGCAATATAAAGCAGGCCTACGAACATCTGTATTCTCTTTCAGTTTTAATTTCTATAGGAAAAAGTGATCAGACTGACTTGGAGACAGATTGCAACAACTGAAATGTCATGCCATGGTTTCAAATATAATAAATGTCGTAATCAGTTTTTTAAAAATCAGCAAACCCATTTCTTGTTGCCATTAGCAATGAATTCCCTTTCTATTAAGTGAGTATATTGACTAGGGTATTTGTCAAAGAACAGTCCCTCTTCCCTATGCCATTGTCCTCTGTGCCTCTGGCCATAGCCTTGCAAATGATACTGGGCTTGTTCACATCCATAGAGATCTGCTCCTAGCTAAGCACTGCTCGTGTCAGGCTGCTTCTGTTTTCCCTACATGGAGGATTGATTTTGTAGCAGCTGTTAATCATCCCAGTGAGTTCCAATTTGGACACTCTTCAGTAGAGAAGTCAGCACTGTGAGCATACGTAAGGAAAGCCAGGAGAATTTCAAATGCTTCTGGAAATGTCCCCCAGCTTGTGGAAGATGGATCCAGAAACAAATTAGCATCACACACTGTGGAGTACATGGAAGCCAAAGTGGAGAAGCAGGCCTGATTCATGCTGAAGCCTCTCATGAATGGGAAGTCCATCAGGCTCCAGTGGGGCTCCCCAGGAAGTGGTCAGCAGTGTCACCAGGCTAGCTGACAAAGACAAGTGGACGTTTATGCCTTCATGCAGGTTATCATCCAAACGCACCATCAAGGACAGTTTTACATGGCCGTGATTTAATATCCTCGGCACTAGTCAGGCACTAAAAGCCTGTTACTCTGCCAATTCGGGGGAAAATAGGACTCCTCGATTCTGGCTGCCGTAAATTTTAAGTTATGGGTCTGGAGTGTTCTCCATGTCACCTTGATCATCAGTTTTATCTTGTATGACAACACTCAGATTCTTTACTGAAGAACGCTACCAAAGTGAAGAGGTAGTCCAATCAAGCCTTAATGCTAGTCTTCCTCGATAAGTGAAGATTTGATGTGGCCTCCAGTCAATAGGTCGAACACAGGCTGGGATCAAAGTCATTTGCCCGTCCACCATCTTGCTCCCTCTCTTTGATCAGGCCGTGCCAGCCCTCGAGCGCTTTGCTTTGTTATGAGTGCTATGTATTTTTAAATTCTCCCACCTGTCTTATTCCTTAGATCTAAATTTATCTTGACCAGATGGTGACAGTGTTCTAGAAATTATGCTGAGTAAGTTGAGCCTCTGTACTGATTTTATATAATGCAACACCTAGAGTCATCCCAGCCTCTTCAGTACAAACTCTGCATCTAAATGAAGCCTTGGAGCCTTTTCTTGAATAACCAAATACAAGAGCAGCATCATAGTCTCCAGAGGAGAAAGCATCCAGGCTTGAAAACCGTGTTTGCCAGTTGGGACCCTTCTTATCTCCTAACAAAGGGACACACAGAATGATATTAACCCCGTGCCTGAGTGAAAGGTTGGTTCTTCTTGAAAGGGAAGCATCTGTCCATCTTGATGTTACAAGCTAACTGTAAAGCAAGACACTTGCTCCCTGGAAGAGGTCCTTATCTCCTGGGAAATGCTCACCCCTGAAGGTCAAGTATTCTGCCAGGGAAAGATCATTGACTTCTAATGCAGGCTAACCTTACCTCCTAGAGCAAGTGGGAGTTTATGGCCCACACTCCACTATAGAAATGACCCAGTTGTTTTCTTTGGCAGTTACTTTGGGAAGATATTTTAGCAGGAATTCCTTGTCCTTTTTAGGAAAAAAAAAGTCCTATCATTATTCACTGGATAAACAATAGGCATATTTGTCTTTTTTTCCCCCAAGAGTTTTAAACAAATGAAAAAAAATCCATCTTTAGGGATCCTTTAATTGAGAAGCAATTAGGGATCCTCTGAGCTCTTCCTCTGCCTGCCTCCACCACCAACCAGAAAGACCCTCTCAAGAGAGCTGAGTCATACAACAGCCCGAAACATATTGCACTCTGAACCTGTTGAACTATTGTAAAAGCGGATTGTGTTCTCAGTCGGCAGCTGAACTAGGTGATGTAATTGCTATTGCCCTTCACCAGTCTGGTGTATTCTTTTTTTTTTTTTTCCGTTAGATAGCTCTTTTTAAATTTCATTTGGTTTTCACAAGTCAGTCTTGTAAATATGCCTGTCACCTGTGAAAGGTAACAGCAGAATACAGTTGTTAATCAGATTGTCCTACCTTTGAGAAAGTCAGAATGGAATGTCCAACCAAGAGCATTCTACAAGATCTGATTTCTTTGAGGAATGAAGTGAATGGAATGAAATTCTACTCCTCTTAGTAAGAAAGAATTCCACTTTGAATCGTCTCTGAAGTTTTCCAAACATAATTATTAACAATTATAGTTTAATCAAATTTGATCTTATTTAAATGTATTAAGCTTCCTTAAATATTGAGTGGGATGCGTAGAGCAGGGACCTTTTTTCTTTTCATTTTGATGTTTGAGTCATTTAAGCAGACTTGCTTGCCAGTTCTCTTGCTCACATCTGATCACAGGAGCTGCCATTCTCCTGCTAAAGGAAGAAGCGGTTGTTCAAAATATTCATTACAAGGTAAAACAAAAGCATACAATTGTAAGCTAAAGAACTTTTATTTTCTGGACATCTGGAAAAACAAACAAGACTTTTTAAATGGGTCTGTGTATTTTTAGGAAATTTGTCATCGAAAACAGGAAATAGTATATGGCAAAGTATAAGTGATGGGTTGTCAGCGTCACTGTAAGATGTTAGGAAATGCAGCCCCTCATTCAATGGAGTCTTCCAAAAGAGAGTAGGTGCCAATGTGGTATGGATAGAATTCTGTGCCAGGCAAGGAAAGGGGAATATAACTATTCTTTAAGTTCCTGGGAATCCCATTATTTGACTTGTTATGAACCCCATCCCCTACCCTGCCCAAGTTCAGTATATTTCATCATCAGGAATGATGTCACAATGAAACTCACAAAACATGGCAGCCATGACTTAATCAGAGTGACTGCTATGAGTCAGGTCGAGGTTACCCAGACAAAAATAAAACAGGCCCTACAGTCAAGGGGATTACATTGTTTCGTAAAAACAGCGTGTATGCAAATAAACATAAAATAAATGCAAATTAAACACAAAGCATTTTGGGAAAGTTATGGGCATGAGTAGCTGAGGGCAGGGGGAGATACAGAAAGGCATTATGTAGGAGGAAACACTTAAGCTGAACCTTGAAAGAAATTAGAGGAATTTGAAAATGAGAAGAGCCTACCCACCAAACCTATAAGCACAGCGCCAGCGCAGATGCTCTGAGTGGTGATGTGAATGAAGAGAGTTTTCCTGAAGACATAATTAATCTGCGCCAGGGATCAGAACGGCTCCTTAGGTAAATGAAACTAAATCAGCTGTGTGCTATGTAATTAACTTACAGCTCTATTAGTCCAAGTGCAATATTATTCATTAGACCAGCAAGGAGGCCTTCTTTTCTCCAAGAAAGTCCTAATTTGCTAAGTAATGATTAACAATTCATCACCATACCTGATGTACGTTATCATAACATGATTGTGGTTCATTTCTTTCTCAGGCAGTTTACTCATGTAGTTCTGAAGGCTGACGTAAATGTGTATTCATCACGGTGGCTTTGCACCCTATGAACTCCTTAGCATCGAGAATTATAGACTTCTAAATGCCCCAAACTACAGCAGGTTTACTCTCAAATTGTGCCAGGCTGCATGGACAAGCCAGTCCACTGGACCAGCCCTGATGTACAGTCATAATGACCCATCCACGTGCTGCTCCCTCTTTTTTGATGAGTTCTCTACCCTTTCTCATTCTCTATACCATTGTGACTCTTACCTTTCCTTTGGTGGCTTCCTCCACCTATCCCATACCATGAGGCTTCCTCAAGGCTCTGTCCAGGGCCCTCTTCTCTGCCCTCACTATCTCCTTTGAAAACCACACTCCCATGCTTTGACTATCAAATCTATGTAGGTGACTGGAAATCTCTCTCTACCAGTTTTTTGTTTTTTGTTTTTTATTTCCCTGACTGCCTGCTAGGTATGGTCACCTGAGTTTTTTGCTGACAGTTCAAATCCAGTATGTTCAAAATTGAAATCACGCTCATCCTTTAAAAACCTGTTTCTCCTCCTAGTTTCCCTTGCTTTGTTGACAGCCCTACCAACCATCTCAACCAACCTTATAGTTAAAATTGGTTCCTCCCTCCTACTTATTTCTCATATCACAATGCTTGCCACCTTCTTCCAGTGTTACCTTCCAAATGTCTCTTGAATCCATCCCCTCCTTCCCACTCCCATTGCAACCAACCTTGTTCCAGCCTTGATCTCCCATGGTCCTCCCACCCAGACTGCTCCTCTAGTCTCCTGACAGTAATAGCGGTATCTACACTCTCTAAACTATCCTTCATATTGCTACCAAATCATCTCTGTAATACCTGCCTTCCCTAATGCAAAGCAGCCACTGTTGTGTCACTCCAGGTCAGAAAGATGACATGATTTGCCATGTGTCATGGTCACAGACTAACAGGGAAAGAATAGGAAGAGATTCGCTTGACCCTGAGGCTGCCTGTAGCTCTGCGTCATATGGCTGCATTGGTGCATTACGAAAGGGCTTTTCAAACAGACAGTGAAAACCCAGGTCTGGACCCTACCTTCTAAAACATGGAAATGAACCATGCTGATCATGAAATTCTTTGCCCAGCAATAAAGTATCAATATCCCTGCCTGGAATCCAGAGCCCCAGCTCACCAGAACTTTATACTTGCCAGCATTTTGCTTCTGCTACCTTCTGTCTCCATGCCTTTTTTCCCATCATCCCACACCCACCTCAGTTAGCTGGCATGAACTGCTCTCCTGCCCAAATCCTTTTCTTGCTTTATGATGCAACTCAGATGCCTTTGTTTTCATCTTTCCCTGATGTCCCCACCCTTACTCTAGCTGGGTGTCACCTCTTCATTCTCAGATTTTTCATAGGACTTTGAATGTTCCCTTAGCACTTTAACGTGAATTAGTATCATGTGTATTCATACCTGCTCTTTCCTTTTAGATTGAAGCTTCTTGAGGGCAAGGGGGGGGTATGTCTTAGTCCTTAATTTTAATGGGTATTATGTTCAGTTCTGGTGCCATTGAATCAGAGAATCATGGAATTTCTGACCTGCATGGGACCTCAGTGACCATCTAGTCCAGACCACACCCAGAAGGAGTCCCCACTATGTGCTTGTCCAGTTTCCAAATGATGACCTCCATAGAGGAGGAACCCACGATCTCCCAAAGCTAACTATCCCACCTTTAGCCAGATCCAGAGTATAGAAAGACAAGGATGAGCTGGAGAGCTTCAGGAAGACAGATACCAGGATGGACAAAGCCTTTGAGTTCTGGCTACGTAAGGACTGCTTGAAGAATCTGGGGGTATTTAACTAAAAGAAAGGATGACTCAAGGGAAACATGATCTTCAAGTATGTGAAGGACTGTCGTGTGGATGAGAGACAAGACTGTTTCTGCTGGCCTCCAGAAGGCAGAACCTTGAGTGGTGGGTGGGAGTTGCAAACTGGCTCCTTCTGATCTGGTGTTAGGAAACATCAAAACAACATCTGCAGCAACTGCCCTCGATGGCAATGACAGCTATCCGAAAGTGGAATGGGCCCCCTCAGAACTTGGGAAGACAGAGAGCCTGCTGTGTGCCAGGGACTGGGCTAAGCTGCTACATACTTTCAAATCACATTTGAGACTTACAACAACCCTACAAAGTAGGGCTCTTATCCTTATTTCACAGTTTGGGAAAGCAAGGCAAAAAGAGGTTAAACAGCTTTCCTAGGGTTGCACAGCTAGTAAGTAGTCAGATCTGAACCCAGGTCTTCTTGACTCCAAGCCTGTGCTTAATCCAGCTGCCTTTCATGGGTTTTCCCCAAGTGGAGATATTTAAGCAGAGACTGGGCAACCATTTTTTGGGGGTATCATGTAAGAGTTAGGTGAGAGCAGGGTTTCTGAATCTTTTCTTCTGTGTTATAAAGTACTCTTGACAGTCCAGTGAAGCGTAAAGTAAAATAAAATAAATAGGTTTAGGAAGGAAACCAATGACATTAAAATATCATTTTTAAAATAGTTTTAAAAAACATTACCAGCTAGATTCCCCATTAACTTGTTGGCATGAGATGGTTTCTAGGGCTCTCTCTATTTCTGTGATCCCATGGTTCTGTACCCTAGGGCTCCAAGGGCCACTTACCCATAAGAGTGTTTCATGAGTGTGGTTAAACTGATGAATGTTAGAAGGCCTGTGAGAAGGGCAAGACAGTGAATTCAGGGCGATAGAGAAGGAACCAGGAAACGCGTGGAAGAGATGATTCCTGATCATTCACATTCAGAATCACAAATTCAGGTCTCTGTGAGTATATGAGACCTTATGCATGTGCCCTAGCAGCTCGACCTGTTGTGGAGTCATGATGCCCCAAGGAGAGATGAGCAGTAGCTCAAATAGAGAAGGAGTTATTATGTTATACAATTGAAAGTTTTTATAAGTTTATTAGCTAATCTGAAATAGGTTAAGGAAACGGTACAAAAAGAGCTCAGAATAGATGAGAAGAATTTAGCAAACTAGCTTTGATCCAGGAAGGATGATCTGTAAACTCCTTAAGAGCAGGTATTGTTTCATTATGTGTATTTGTATATCTACTGCCGAGCATAGTGCTTGGCACATATGCTTAGTACATACTTGTGGATTCTTTGACCAATAAAGAAAATAAATAAATGGGTATGTCATTTTAGGCAGCTGAGTGCTATTGGATAGAGCACTGGGGCTGGAGACAACAAGACCTCAGTTCAAATCCAGCCTCAGACACTTACTAGTTGTGTGACCCTGGACAAGTTAACTCTTTGCCTCAGTTTACATATCTGTAAAATGAGCTAGAGAATGACATGGAAAATCCTTGCAATATCTTTGCCAAGAAAACACCAGGAGGGGTCATGAAGAGCTGGACACGACTAAGATGACTGAAAAATAACAAAAATGCCATTTAAATCAAATTGGTAGCACAGATATATGTATGACTTACCACTTCATACTAGGTTACATGTTCCCAGAGAGAGCCCCATCTGAATGATTTTTTAAAATTCCTCAGTGCCTAGTTATAAGGTCTTGCACATACTCAAGGTTTATTAAACATTTGCTAAATGCATGAAATTGAACCAATAATTTATCATGTGTCAGCCATGGGTAGCATAATCCGCCTTGTTTACTACAGGGGATGGGAAGCAAAGTTAAGTGTAGATCCTCCCCTCAAGAAGCTTCTATTTTAGTCATGAAGCCACGACGTTAACAACATAGGGAGAAGAAAGGACAACACAGAATGATCGGTCAGTTGGTTGTCTGTTCTGAAAGAGGACCAAAATGACATCACTCTGTCGGGGTCAAGGTTCATTGTGTTGGACTGTGGCTGATCAGACCAATACAAGCTTGGAAGTCTACCACAGGTTGGGCACAAGTAGTCCACATGAACATCCGGAGTGGAGATGGCTCTGAAGGTGTTCATCTCATGTTTCTTTTGAACTACTGTAATTCTGCTTTGCCTTCTTTGATGGGGACAGGCCATGCCGGGCAGTACTATGCCAGTATCTCCTATGTCTCACAATTGATACTAAAATTCTTCAGAGAGACTTTGAGAGTGTCTTTGTATAACTTCTTCTGACCTCTATGTGAGTACAGAAAGTAAGTGAGTGAGTTCTCTGTAAAATAGTCTTGTAGACAAACATGTGATTGGGATTTGAACAACATGGCCAGCCCATCAGAGTTGCGCTCTCTGCAGTAGAGTTTGAATGCTTGGCAGTTCAGCTCAAGAAAGGACCTCAGTGTCTGGTACCTCATCCTGCCAAGTGATCTTCAGAATCTTTCTATAGACAACCAAATGGAAACGATTTAGTTTCCTGGCATGTGCTGGTAGACTGTCCAGGTTTCTCAGGCATACAACAATAAGGTCAGCATAAGAGCTCTGCAGACCTTCATTTTGGTAGGCAGTAGAATGCCTGTTCTGCCCCCCGCTTTCCTTTGGAGCCTCCTAAACGCTGAGCTAGCTCGGGCAATGTGGGTGTCAATCTCATTGTCTGTTTTAAAAATATCAATTGTATTGTTAGTGAACAATTGATATTCCTAATAAAGGTGGTCCTAGCCCTAGAGGAAAGCAGACAAATAAAAAGAACTAGAAATTTGTGAAGGAATAAATAGGAAACAGAATCACAAAGAGCCTTTGAAAGGAGGAGATGAAAAGCAGTAATGGAAGGAGCCTGGAAGAAAGGGATGCCTAGTGCTCCTGAGTGTTTGGCTGTCTACAAGAACGGGCAATTCTCTGCTCCTCTTGGAACCTCAGTTTCCTTATTTGTGAAATGAGGGTTTGGGACTACATGGTCTTCAAAGTATGCTCCAATTTAAATATTAGGGGTGTGTGTGATAAAGATGAAGATAGACTATAAACTCTTGGAAGCAAGGATTGTTTCATTTTGTCTTTGTATATCCGATACTTAACAAGGTGCCTGGCATACAGTAGGTAGTTAATAAATACTTGTTGATTGAGTGTGAGTGATTGCTAATCTAATGGGAATGAGAAAATGTGAGAATGTTCTGAAAAATTAGACATAAAAGAAGCTTGGCATCGGAAAGAGGTAGCATCTGACAGTAGACATAGAAGTGGGAGGGAGTGAGGCGGGTGGGGGGGGAGCAGAACTGATTTGGGAGAGCGCCTAGAAAGCAGAAAGAGAAAAAAAAAATGAAAGACTGGTGGAAAGAAAGAAAGAAAAAAAGCCACCAGTGTGATGGGCCTGGAAAGCATAGAGGGTTACTAGTCTAAAAGAAGACACAACACCGCTCAGGAATTTCACATCTTGTCCTGGGAGGGTTTCCTGCCAAGAATCAGCACATGGAAGTGGTGGTTTTTTTTTTCCCTCTTAATTCACTCGACAGCATGTTTAATTACCCCAACAATCTTCACTGCCTGATCTGACTCTGGATTATTATTTTGGAGGAAAATGAGAACCCGCAGAACCAAACATTCAGAGGTGTCCTCTTTGGAGACTTTGGTTTTCATCTGGTACTTCAGGGATAATTGTATATAGAGAGTAATTGGCATTTCCCCATCACCAATATGGGGAGGTCTCCCAGTGTGCCATGATGCACATTTTCAGATTCCCAAACCATGCAGAGTTGTATGGAAACCCGTTTGCCCAGTAGGACCTCATATTGCTCCCATCAATGTACTCTTGCTTCCTATCAAACTGGGTTATCATCCATCCCCTGGACTTATCTGGCTGTCATTTTTCTCCATAGCTTTTTCTGCCTCCTCTGCCTAGAATAAAGCAGCCCTAAGGAGCCCCCAGGCAACCCCTGGGAGCCCCCCAAGAAATTCATTTGAAGTATTCCTTTTACTTAAAGTCTCAAGTCAGAAGTCACTCACCTCTTCCATGAACGTCTGATGTTTAAAGCCCTCTGTAACCAAATTTCGTCACCTCTCACTCTCCATACACCTGTTTCCAGTCTTCCTCCACCTCGTACCTTCCTCCTTTTAGTTATTCTAAGAGCCAGTGACAATGGCCTCCACACTGTTTCTTGCACAAGGCTCATCTCCTGGCTCCAGGCATTTTCCATGACTGTCTCTAATTCCTCATCTCTGCCTCCAGACTTCTCAGGCTTCTTGTAAGTCCCAGTGAAAACCTCACCTTCTACAAGAAGCTTTACTAATCCCTCTTAATTCTAGTATCTTCTCCCTGGTGGTTATTTCCAATTTATCATTTCAGAACTTGTTCACAGTGGTTCCCATGCTGTCTCCCTCATTAGGCTGTGATATCTTTGAGGGAGGGGACTGTTCACTTGCATTTCTTTGTATCTTCCACACTGAGCTCAGTTCCTAGCAAACAGTAGGTGCTTTATGAATGTTTATTGCCTGACTTCCTCTAACCCACCTCCCCCAAAGTGGTATCTCTTTCCTTAAGTTATCTTATATCATGTTTTCCAGACATGACCCTGTCTCATCTCATATTCAACCTTGCATTATGCTTATTTGCATATATGTTGTATTTCCTCCATTCGGCTGTAAATTTCTAGGCAGTAGGGTCTGTGTGTAGCCATCTTCTTGGACACAGTGAGCATAGCCCATCTCTGATACTTAATCAGTGTTGAATGGGGCAAATTTCTTTGCAGAGTAATAATAGAATTTTTTTTTTGTTTTGGGAGAGGCTGGTTTGGCACGTGCAAGGCATAGTAAACACTCTTCCCTACCAAGGAGAAATGAGAATTTCGAAATATAATTTCTTAAAACAAGGGAAGGGAATTCTGAGGACAGAATGTGATGTGGACTCCTGGAAAGTCATTCATGGGCCTCTTTGTACACACTTACACACAATATAAGAGCCCCTTGTTACTGAAAAATCAAAATCATTCAGAAACTCAAAAAAAACATCGTGAGCTTTAACAGAGACATTTTAGAAACAAAATCAATATTGATTCAACAGGCTCTTTACCTCTGAGAGCTACAAGTGGCCATAGGATTTTAAAGGCACTTACTGAAGAAGTTAAAGACAAAACCAGGCAGGATGGAGCAAGGAACAATGTTTGGGAAAGAAGGGACTTAGAGGAGAAATGGGCAGTCCTAGAAAGCAGGGGTTCCATGCGGGGGAGGCATATGGCTCCTGCTGTCTTTTGTGGAAATTGATGGTTTTCTTTTTTTGTTGTTGTTGTTACAATATGGGGAGGAGAGGGAGGGGAGCACCCTGCCCTTCACCCACGGGTTTGCTGGGGACCCTCTCTTTTCTGTAGTACCTATGCCAAAGGCAAGTGATTGGTTGCAGAGGGTGAGTTAAGAGCCTTTACCTTCTCTTCATTGCCTCAGAAACCCCATATCCTTGATTTGGACTAATAGAATCTGACATTTTGAATGTGCAAGAACCTCTAGGTTGTAGAACAAGCATGAACCATGTTGCATTCTCTTAATTTGGAATGTTTATACTCATTCTTCACTATATAGAGACACTTGGTTTACACATTTTGACTTTAACATACAATAATATTGCTGACTGCATGATCTACTTTTTAAAACTATTGGCATCTTTTATTTCCACATCCCGGTCATTTCCAAGTGTCCCTCTGCCTTCTCCCCTATGCATAGAACCGTCCCTTATAACAAATTAACTACAGCAGGACAACCACCACACGGGGGTGGGTGGGAAGGCTGCCGCTGACTCTGAAAGAAGGGACAATGTTCCAAATCCATGGTCTCCCCCCCCCGAAAAAAAAAAAGAAAGGAGCAAAACATCTTTTTTCATCTCTTTGTGGCCAGACTTGTTTACCAGACTTCCTCCTGGCTCCTGTGGAATACCAGACGACATATCGTCATTCCCTTCCTCACATATGCTCTTTAGCTCCAAGGGTTGTCCTTTCCTTCTGATTGTGTGACATTCCTTCTCCCTCTTTTCTCCTGACTCAGCTCCTGTTTCCCCTCTCTCCTCAGGTCTTTTCTTTCTTGATTGTTATACTATAGGCCATCTTCAGTTTGCTTTAAAGGAATACCCCACTGTCCCTGGAACCTGAATTGTGGAGACGCATTCCTCGAGATCCCCATATTCTCTCATAATAGTGATCAAAAGGTTGGGGTTTAGGGAGGGAAAACTGGACAGAGAAGGGATTGGAAGAAATAAATAATAGTAATAATAACAACCAAGAGATGGGGATGAAGTTGGCAGATTACTAAGCTTGGTGACCAGTGCTAACTGAATTCACTGATATTTCCCTTGCTGGTTGTTAGGTCTCTCTGAGAGTTAGATGTGGTCACATGAGAAGGGTTGGCAGTGTCTCAGCTTGTCAGCAGAACTGGGTATGATTGGCCACCTAATCCTAGAATGTGAAATTAATGAAATAATTAAAATTTCACTAATGGGTCATTAGTGGTCTCAGCTTTATGAGACCCATAGAGATAATTGGGGTCACCCTGGAGAATCAGCAAGCTGGGGATACACTATGCCTGCCCTGGTACAAAGAATTCATCACTGTGGCCATTCTCAAAGACTCTCAGCCTGCCATTTAATAAACTGTCTGTCCCCTATTTCAGAAGGTGACGTCTCTCCATCGGGGGGACACTTAGTTGACTTTTCTCCAGGTTCCCCATTGTGCCCTGGGAAGGGGGAGTCTTCTTTTTTCATAATTGCATCTTCACTGGTTAGCACAATACCCAGGACATAGCTGGCATTAAATCAACGTCTGTGGATTGTTTGATCTATCACCCTGGTGTACAATCAGCCAATCAATAATTGTTCTTAAAGTACCTACTGTGCATGAGATGCTGTGCTAAGTAATGGTGCTAGAAACAAAGAAACAGGCCCTGTCTGGAAGAAGCTTTGCATGAGGACTTTCCTCCAAGACTAGTTTTCATGGGTCTCTCTCCTACCTGCCTGTTTGAAAGTGAAAATCATTTCCTGTAATTCCTTTCTGCCCCCATAGGGCCCAGGCCATGGTGTCATAAAGCAGTCATGGCACATGCTTGCAAAGTGGTTGGTCAATCCATCACCAGTGTCCTGCCCTCAGCAGGGCTCCTTATAATTCCTGCAGAACTCTTCCCCTTGCAAACATGCCTGTCACTGTTGGGGGCCCCTTTATTCTCTCTGTTACCCGGTGTTCTGAATTCTTCACTGCTGTTCACACTCGATCCTGTCATTATTTCCTGGAGGACATTTCCCTTATCACCACTCATCTGAATTCAGGCCCTTCTCACCTTACCTTTGGACTAGGGCAGTAGACCTCTAACTATCCTTTCCCCAGTCCAGGAGATTTTCCATTCAGCTGCCAAAGTCAGCCAGTCAGCAAGCACTTATTAAGTGTTTACTAGGGGCCAGGCACTGGGCATACAAGAATGCAAGTTCCTGTCCTCAAGCAGCTTATATTTTAATGAGGAAGGGTGGAGGGGTACCTTCTTTCCATCAAGGGCCCCAGGGCACATTTTTCTGAAGGGCAAATCTAACCATGTCACTCCTTCCCTCCTCGATAATCTCCAGTAGCTCCCAGTTAACTTTGGGATCAAGTCTAAAATCTTCTTAATGGCATTTAAAGTCCTCACAACCTACCCCCCCTGCTGCCTTTCCAGTCTTCTGACACCTTACTCCCCCCCATGCCCTCTCCCATCCCCATACCTTAGTCTACTCACAGTCCCTCTTAGATGGCACTCCGTTTTCCTCCTTGGGGCCTTTGCCCTGGAATGTTCTCCATCCTCTCCACCTCTGAGAGTCCTTGGCTTTCTCCCAGATTCGGCTCCGAGCCCACTTTGCTGCCCCCATCCACCCCAACGACAACAGGGCCTTCTCCTCTGCTCTGTATCTTATATGTACCCAGCTGCTTGCACACTATCTCCCACATTACAATGTGAGCTTCTTGGGAGAGCAGGGGGATGGTTTCTTACTTTTGTTTATTTTCTTTGTTTCTCCAGCACTTGGCACAGAGTAATTGCTGACTGAGTGACTGGCTGACTTGTAGTGGTATCCCAACTGACCTTTGGTGTTTTACAAATGGTAATATAGCCAGCAGGACTGTAGTCAATGACTGCGGCCAATAGTTAATGTTCTGTTGACAAAGCTTCCAAGTTTATATTTGAAGTAGGATGTGATAGGAGCCACGTAACTTGTCATGTCACAGAAGTGGCTTCATAGGACCTGGATCCAAATTCTGCTTTCACTGTTTCCTGTCCCCATGACCTTGGGCAAGTCACAGAAGCTCCTAAGCTTCAGGTGCCTCAGCTGTAAAATGAGGCTGTTGGACTGATGGCTGCTGAGTACTCTGATCTCTAGATTCGTGAACTTGTGAATTGGAAGAGATTTCAGACGCTGTGTCTGGCACTGCTCAGGTCTATCATCAAAGGAATTATATTTCACATTTAGGTTCAACTAAATGGTCCCTGAGGTCCCTATGAACTCTGAGAGTCAGTGATTCTGAAGACCCAGGGTCCCCACCAGGCCACATTGGAGCCCATGTCTGGTGGAAGGCATTGTTCTCTCACATAGTGAAGAATAATTCAATGCCTGGGCACTGTCCACAGTATAGATACCTCTCTTTCATTTCAGGATCAACACAGCAAATTATAAAAATGTGTTGGGTGGGGTATGAAACTAAATGGAAAAATCATGTTTATCTTCTGAGAGTATTCTGATCTCTTCCTTATGTTGGGAGGTGCCTAGGCAATAGTGTTGTGTGCCATCTGTAGAGAACAGATGAAAATTGTCACCTTGGGTTCTGTGTTCTTTGCGGTTAATTTTTTGGGTTCAAATTTAGAGTGTTTGGTTAATTATAGGACATGCCTGGTTGCTTCATAATAGGAAAAAAAGTACTGTTAGCTACAAAAATCTATATTTTTTTTTAAAAAAGAAAAGTTTATACTGCGATTTTTCTGTGAGAATCTTTGCTTTGAGAAATTATATCATTCCAAAGATGATTCAACAAGGGGAAGGGTATTATGGTCAGCTCTGTGTAGGTGTTAGACTAAACAGCTGTCATTCACTTTCCCATTTTCCTTGGGGATGGTTCATCCCCCAGCAGGGGCTTCTGCTACTCACATAGCAAGTTCTTGATGAATATTTGAAACGTGGCCACTAAGAAAGCTAATGTGATCCTGGGCTCCATTGAGACGAATCACTTCCTAGAATAAAGAGATGGCTGTCCTGCTGGACTCTTCCTCTGTGAGACGTTGCCAGGAGGGTCACTGGGCCCTCTAGGAAGGACATTGCCAAATTGGACAGGGTCCAGAGGAAGCCGAGCAGGCTGGGCAAGGGCATGAGTCTATCTATGCCTGATGAGGCTCAGCTGAAGGAATGGGGGGGAGGTATCCTGGAGGAGAGAAAGCTGAGGATGGAGAGCAGAGGCAGTAAGAACTTTAGTCCAGTCCTTCAGGGAGTGAAGTTTTCGGAAGTGAAAATGTACTGAATTTGGAGTCAGTGGCTCTGAGTTCAAATTAATATCATGGCCACTATCGACATGTGTGATCTTGGGCAGTGCACACTTGGCCTGTCAGGGACACTGCTCCCTCATGTGTAAAGCAAGCTCACAGGACAGTGTGAGCTTCCCAGCTCTGGACTGACAGACCCCGACCTATAGAGAGGGAGATCGAGGCTCTCAGTGAGGGCAGCATGATTACAGATAAAACTACCCAAAAGCAGGCGGGTGTTCTGGGGGGAGGGGGCGTTCTCTTCTGGTCGTCGTTAGGCACAGACTGGGGGCCTGCTTTTGAGTAAGCTGTGGTGGCTGTTTTTACAGGTGTAAGTTGGACTAGATGCCTGCAGAGCTCTCTTTCAGTTCTACGGTAATCTGTGATTCTGCGAAGGAATGAAGGAATGAAGGAATGAAGGAATGAATACATTTCCTTGGTGATGACAAAAACTCCTCTTTTATTTCTTGGGGTTTCTGACACTGCTTTTTGTCCCTTGATGCTCAGGGCCCTCACAAATGGATGGAATCCCTTGTTTCTTTCTGATCTATTAAGATAATTTAGAAAACTTTTTTTTCTAAAGGAGCAGCTAGACTATGGGTCCATACAGCTCTGGGCCTGGAATCAGGAAGACCTAAGTTCAAATCTGACCTAGACACTTACTAGCTCAGTGATCCTCAGCAAGTCTCTTAACTTCATTTACCTCAGTTTCCTCATCTGGAAAATGGGGATAATAATAGCACCTACCTCCCAGGATCAAATGAAATAACACTTGTAAAGCGCTTAGAACGGTGCCTGGCACATAGTAGGAAGTATATAAATATCATTCATATAATATTGTCATTTATATAAAATATTATTTACATAAATGTTCAAAGTCACCATCACCATCATCACCATCATTATTATTACATTTCCCAAAACGTAGAGGATAAAAGGTCATGGTGCACAGGAAACCGAAGAGCTGTGGCTCAGCCATAGGGTTGAGGCAGGGGGTGCAGATGGAAGATTGAAGTCTTTCAATAGTCAGTCAGCAAACATTTGTTGGGTGCCCGGGAGTACAAAGAAAGGCACAAAGCTGTCTGAGCTCTCTGGGAGCTCCCAGTCTGAGAAGGAAGACATCGTGCAAACAGCTAGCCTGGGGCAGAGGTGCCAGAAGGCTTCCTGTGGGGAGGGGGAGGGTCTGGAGCCCAGGGTCACAGGGCCCAAGAGTACATGGCTGGGGATGAAAAATGTAAGGTGTAGGAAGCAAGAGAAGGTAAAAGGGCCAGGTTATGAAGGGTGTTAAAAAGCCAAACATGATTCTGTATTTGAGCCTGTGGGAGAAGGAGCAGCCCTGGAGATGACTGAACAGCAAGGCTGGACTTGAATTTCACTGCTGAGCTGAGGAAGGACCAAAATGGGGAAAGACTGGGGCAGGCAGACCCCCAGCAGCCATTGCTCCATTGTCCAGGTGTGCAGCGATCAGGGCCTGCACCAAGGTGGGGGCAGGGGTAGAGAAGGGAAAACCACTGATCGAATGTAGGGGATGAAAGAGAGAGTCCAAGATGACACCCAGCTTGTGAGCTTGAGTACTCTGGACAGCAGTAGAGAAGATAAGAAGGTGGGAGGGTTTGGAGGAAAGATGATGATGTCGCTTTTGAACACATTGAGGCTAAGATGTCTATGAGACATCTCAGAGAGCTGGTTAGGACCTGATGCAAAATGGACTTCCTGCTACTAGAACTCCCTCCATCCACTCTAATGTGTTCAAAGTTCCTTTCAGGCCTGGGACTGACCCCCTGTTGTTAGGGCTTATTGGAGAACAGACTCTGGCTTCCGAAACCAAAGAACGACAGGACAATAGGGACATAAGGAACGTGTCACTCTCAAAAACAAGCAACTGTGCTCATGTTGGAAGTTCTGGCATTAATGACTATAGCATGAGTCAAATGACATTTCCTGTCTTAGGAGGGTTCTTGACATTTTGACCTAAGGCAGAGACCTTTAATGAGATCTCAGTCAAAGACGATATTTGGGGAATGACACATGAATGCTTAAATACTAGCTCAAGCAAGGGGACTGCAGTCCATTTAGGCCTTTGCTTTCTGGGGAGCTTGCTCAGGCTCAAAGGTTAACAAGATGGGAGAATGACTCCCAGTCCTTTCTCACTTGTCTGTACAATTACCACAGACTAATTGTGGAAGACGATGATTGAAACTATTTTGCAGCATCCTTTCATACAACTGCCAATCCCAACATTTCCATGGAGATGGAGTATGGCGCATTAGGCAATTAGTATCACTAACACAAAGTAAACCATTTGGGAAACCCTCGAAAATGAATTCCTGTCTTGGTGGTTGTAGGTAAGACCAACAGTAACATAATATTGGACCTTCCAGATGAAGAGAAGATATTCAGGGTCAGCGAGGCTCTTTCTCTTCCGTGATAAGACTTTGCCCTCAGTCGTTGCTGACTCAGGAGACATTTGGGTTAATTGCTCAAAAAGAATTTTTTTTTGAAAGACCAACAACACCTATGATGGAATGCTTTTGCCCAGGTCTGCTGGGCATTATGCACAGAACTCTTTTAATAACTTCCAGGGTTCTTCAGCACAGGCTGATAAATATTACAATCTGCTTCAGATCTCAAATGGCTACGTCTTACTTCTAGAACTTATCAGAAATGGGACTTCCAGGAGAAAAGCCCTGGTATTCATGTCTCAGGCCTTGGGTTCAGACACCTGCTGTTCCACCTTATGGTAGGTAGACAAATTACAGAATCAATCTGTGACTTGGTTTCCTCTTCTGTTAAATGAAAGTAACAGCATGTCCACTGCTTTTTCCAATGAGCTGCTTTCCAAGTCACATAAGATTGGTGAAAGAGAGTATTAGGTAACCCTCCAACAGAAAGGCATTATTCCATTATCATTATTGTTGTTGATGATATTGCTATGACACATAGGTTAACACAAGAAAAAGTAGGCTCATCAAAGGCATATTAATGCCCATGGATGATCTCCAGTGCATGGTCCAAATCAAAGATGGATTCCTCATGGATGGTTTAGGCCTCCTGATTTATATTCATGTTTGCTCGTGGCATTATTGTGATTTCATTAAGCCAAATTATGTTGCCAAGCTTCCTAAATGAGTTTCGTTATCAAGTTCAACCTAACAATTTACATAGTAAAAATCAAGGGGATGAAAAACACCTTGGCATAGATGTCAATATCCAGTTATATGGATGGCCTCTAGAGCCTATCCATCAATATCCAGTGTAGACACTGCACAGAACTGAACAAGAGGAGGGGGCATCACAGATGGACTCCATGCAAGTGCAGCTGTTTGAAGGACCCCAGACTCCCAGAAAAAGGGCCTTCTTTGACCATCATGCTTTGGATATTGTTGTATGGGTATGAATCATGAAATACTATCCCTTCCAAAGCATTCAAGTGGACAGGCACTCAAATAAATGGATAATGTGGGAATTTCACTAATACATTGTTAGGGAAAACTGAGGGAAATGCCACCATTGGTGAGCTCAGTGAGGCCTAACTAACTGGCAGTAATGCTACTGGGCCAAGAATCCTCACTGAAGCCCATTTCCATTCACCATCCACTGAGCCCCAGAGCACAGGAGCTGCTGGCAACCCTTTCTCCTCTTCCTGGGGCTATGTCTTCATTTTCTGGTCTTAGTTTTCTCAAAAGGATTAAACAAGGAAGTGACCAAGTACTCTTTGAACCATCCACTAGGTATTGTGTGGCAACCCATGCCTCCTGGGGGCTTTAGGGTCTAGTTCAGGGGTGAGGAACCTATGGCCTCAAGGCTGCATATGGCCCTCTAGGTCCTCAGGTGTGGCCCTTTGACTGAATCAGGGCTGGACTTGTGGACCTGGAGGCTGCAGGTTCCCTACTCCTACTCTAGTTTTTTGCAAAATAGAGATTCCTCTTCTGCCTCTTCTCTAATGAATTGTGTAGATTTTTGTGGTTAACCTGAGGCTTCTTCATTAGCACAGTGTAATGATAGCATTTTTTCTCACTGTTACCACTCTATACAGCATTTGTATTATAATGTAGCTACTCTGTAATTACTGTACAGGACAATGACAATACAAATACATTTTCTAGCAGATTCCTCTGTAATTATACTTGAAGTTACTATGTAGTTCAGTGACTAATTACCATGTTACTTGCAATTTTTATATCTTATAGGGCCGCAGTTTAAAAGACAGAAATAATCAGATAATTATGCTTTGATTGTACCATACTTACCCTGTTCTTAAATGTCCTTAAATGGTCAATAATTACCATGTAATTGCAGAGCAGTTGTGGGAGTGCATTCACACTGCCATATGTAAGTCAGTGTCAGTGAATACATCCCCTATGTTTAGGGCTGACTCAGTCATGGAAGGTCACTCCAGCCTGCACGAGGGCAAACCCACTCTGCCAACGGGAAGCATTGTTTAAAGGTAGGAAAAGAAAGAACCATGAGGGAAGAAAGTCAGGTTTTTTTTTTAAAGAAATTTAGCATATTTTGTAAGGCTGACTTCCAAGGCAATCTAAGCCAAGAAACATTTATTCAGCAGCTACTGTGCCCAAGACACTGTGCAAGGTACTGGGGAGACCAAGACAAAAGCTTTGCCTGAGCAGGGTGTGATGGTGGGATCGCCAGCCCTCTGCTTAGAGCCATCAGAATACTTGGAAGGGGAGTGGCTGCTCTTTCCAACCCAGCCATTGTCTCTCCAAAGATGTGTCTGCATGCCTTCTCTCGCCAACCGAAGATGGAGTTGATTTTCCTGGTTGCCAGTGGGCCCTTTAGAAAGCACAGTGCAGCCAGTCTTCACACCATAAAAAAAAAATCCCGTCTCGCTTCCACATCCCAAGAGGCGTTCGGTGCCAGCACCTGGCACCTCAACTAAAGATCTGGGTTAGCACATTTTCTTCTCGCTGTTGTTGCATGGCAAGAATGATGATTTTCCCACTCATAGAACTAAATAAAGGTTGCCGCTTCAAAAAATGGTATTTATATTGCTGTAGTTCCTTAGTGAACTATGCCCCCAGCATACAACATTGTCATTCAGTCATGTCCAACTCTTGGGTTTTAGACATTTTCTCTAGATCTTCATTAGAGTTATTGAAATTAGATGTGAAAGGCAGATATTAATGTCTGAGCCTCAGTAAGGAAGAAGTGGTTAAAAATGTGTGTTGCCCCAGAGTCGAATTCACTGTCCTGAAGAGTGGTGGGTTCCTGGTCCATGGACATCCTCCAGCTGGATGACCACTTAGCCAGGCTGTCAGGGGAGAGATGCTCAGTCAGGAGGCTCAAGGCCCTGCCAGGGCTGGGGTTCTGTGGCACAGGGAAAGCTCCCCTGCAAGATGGTTCTCAGTTTTCTGCCACTAGATACTGTGACCTCTGATCTAAATTGGCTTCACCTGACTTATGACCTCCTTGATGGGGAAGGTGCTGCCCTTCGCTGTGGTTGGCCCCCTACTGATGCGTGGCAGGGCTGATCATATTGGGCACTTCGCACATGTGTGTTCAGTGGAACTGAAATTCCTAATTAAGGTTACTTAAACATTAGTCTTAGCTATGCCCTGGCAACCCCTAGCCCAATTCACTTCTTTCAAAGGCTTTTAAGGAGCCATTATGTTTCCCTGTCTACTTCATTCCCCCACCAGCCTCTGGCAGAGATGCTGAGAAGTCAATCATCCACGGAATTCACTCAGAACTAGCTCCCCCCTCAGACCCTCATCACCTCTGGCCCAGATTGTGGCAACAGCAACCTCAAAGGGCTTCTAGCCTCCATCCTCCTCGCTCTCCAGTCCATCCTGTGCATTGCTGACAAAGGCATCTTTCTCCAGCACCGATCTGACTGCATGACTCCCTCACTCAGGCAATCCCAGTGGCATCCTATTATTGCCTCTAGGGTCAAATAGAACATCCTTTCTTTGGCTTTTAAATCCTTGAACCACCTGAACTTAATTTACCTTCAGGTTAAGGTTTGTTGCAGTCAGAATGATCAAAGTAATTTTGCAGTTACATTATTGGTTGGTTGCTGTTTAATTTCATCGTGTCACTGGTCTGGTCAAAGTGTACTTGTCCTCATTACTTCACCTTTAGCAAAGAACATTTGAGGAGCAAATGAGGATATGCCTAGCCCATGAGGAGGGTGACTTCGCATGATACAGGTAGTTTTGTCTCCTCTAGCACTCTGGTTGTGTAGGAGGAAATGCTCACATTTGTTCTTGGCTTGGGATCTGTTACTGGGAATGATTTAGGTTTCATGAAAATTAGATTGGGAGTGAAAGGGATGGTACAAGGCTGCCATCCATACACAGGTGTGCCATGTTGTCAAAGGGAGGCAGTGAGAGATGGTGACACCCCTGCGCAGATATTCATGCCTGCACTGTTGGGTCATGAAGCCAAGCTCTGAATGCTGTGACCTCTTCTGGCCCCAGTGCCCTCTGCTCAGTCCCTTGAATGATGCCTTTGTTTTTTTTCCTTTTTGATTTGTCCTCAGGGAGACGATTAGAATATTGAGCCATGCCATCCGAAGCTTGGCAGGAGCAGACGTTGCCCTGTGCGTGATTCTGTAGAATCTTTTGGAGCAGTCAGGTCACAGTGGCGTATCTTATTTAAGTGGGAAGAATAAGTGAATGGATGAATGAATGAGTGAATGAATGACAGTATCAGGGAAATAAACCTCTGGGAAAAGCATATTTTTGTTCCATACATTTGTGTGGAATTTGATTCACTTGAATTCAGTTCAGCAAATATTTGTTAATTAATCTTCATAAGGCTCAGTCTAAGGCACTGAGTTTAACTAAGGGGAAAAAAAATGAGACCATCCCTGACCTCAAAAATAACCCAAGCTCCCCAGTAATGTCATACTTTCATAATGCTTTTCAAACTCTCACTGACATATTGCTTGGTCCTCACAACAACCCTGTGAGATAGGTCTTGTTATTAGCCACATTTGATAGAAGAAGAAAATGAAAGAAGGAAGATGATTTGCCCAATATCATAGAGCTCCTAAGTGTCAGCGACTGGGCTTGGATCTAGCTCTTCCTGGCTCAAGTTTGGGGCTCTGTATATTAGACCAAGCCTGCATTGGAATGAGTTATGTGACAGACACACAGAGAAACAAATACAAACAATGTACAAAGGAAATCCAAGCAGTAGCAAACCCCAAGAATTTGGGGTGGATGAGGGAGAAGGTATTGTCTGGTGGAAAAGGCTAGACTTGAGCTGTGCTCTGGAGGCACTTAGGGATTCTCCAATGTGAAGGTGAGGAAGGCCATTCCAGACATGGGGGGACCAGGCACGGAGGCTGGAGGCAGAATGTTCTGTATGGATTTCAGGAATCTGTTTGCTTGGATTGTATGGTCTGTGAGGAAGAGGAAGAAGAAATTGGTCTGATAATTCCCAACTGATAAACTGTAAAGGGGTTTGGACAGGCCGTTTTCTAAGTAGGAAACTCAAGCTATCCATAACCATGTAGAATCAAAAAAAAAAAAATCCAAATCACTAATAATTAGAGAAATGCAAATTAAAATAACAATGAGGTTCCACCACACCCTTGTTACTTTGAGGAAGGAAGGAAGAAACAAACTAGTGAAGGGAAGAGGCAGGAGGGAGGGATGGAAAGAAATAAAAAAGAAACATAGAAAAAACAGGTACAATATTGCATTGTTCTTGGAGCTCTGTATGCTGTAGTCATTCTGAAGAGAAATTTGATACCATGCCCCTAAAGCTATGAAATTGTGTGTGTGTGTGTGTGTGTGTGTGTGTAGCCACACACACCCACACACCCACACACCCACACACCCACTCACCCACACACCCACACACCCACACACCCACACACACACACACACACACACACACTTTGGACCAGAAACACTACTACTATGCCTATACCCCCTAAAGATCATAGAAAAAGGGAAAGGACCCATATGTTTAAAAAAAAAAAGGTGCTGGAAAGCTGAGGGAAGGGATGATGCCATGTGGGTGGTGAAGTCTTAGAGGGTGACTTGAACCAGGAATGAAGTTGGCATGGCCTGGGACCCACTTGAAATGGCGGTCAAGGCCAGGGCATCAAGTCAAGTCAGGGGAAAGGGAAGTCAGAGTGGGAAGGCTGACAGAAGGGAGGTAGAGCAGCCCAGGCAGAGCATTCTATGCAAGGTTGTTTTCACCTGTGAAGACAGCATTTTTTCCTATGTTTTTGTTGTTGTTTTGGTGCGGCATGGTGTAGAGGACACAGTTTGAGCCTTGAAGGAAGAGAAATATTTCAGTGGGTAAAAGATGAGGAAGCCCATTACAGTCTTGAGGAAGAGTCTCTGAGAATGTTCCAAAGAGGGCAGAACATGATAGGCCCATCAATCATAAAACATTTTTAAAGAGTGTTTTCAGCCAAAGAGAATAAGGCAAGTCCTACAGTTGAGTATCTATCTCATGCCTGCCATTTCTCTTTGGAAAGAAAACTAGGTGACTCCTTCTAGAGTAAGGTGAACTCAATTCAGCTGCAGCTAATAGGTGGGTACAAGTGGAATTGTCCTAGTCATTTCATTATTGTAAGGACCTCCCAGGTGAGGAAACTTCCTCCACCAATGCAGATTGGCACATTCTATCTAACTGGAACCTTGAAGAGTTGCTTAGAGCACTGAAAGTTGGAGCAATTTGCGGGAGACACAAGACCTGACTTCCTTCCAGGTCTTCCTCCCCTTGAGGATGAAATACCAATCTGCCTCTCATGTATGTATTTATGGGAAAAAATAGAATAATAAACAAAATAGGGAGACTAAATGTTAACCTAGAATACAGCTATATCTCTATATGAAGTTATATCACATATTATATAACAACATTATTATGATGTTTATGATTATTAAATAAAGATAATAGGTCAACATAGAAGAATTTAAAAATCCAAAATGAATATAAAATAAATCCTAGAAAAAAAGAAAAAATAACCACACTAGAGAATGGAATTGCTATTTAATAAGAACCACTGATCAAAGCATACTGTGGTGTTTTTTGTAAACTTTCTTTTTCTTTTTTTTGTCTGTGTTTTCTTTCACAATATGACTAATATGGAAATATGTTTTGCATGACTGCACATGTATAACCTTTATCAAATTGCTTGCCTTCTCAATGAGAAGGGAAGGGAGAGAGAGTGGGAGATAATTTGAAACTCAAAATTCTAAAAAAATGTAAAGTTTAAAAATTGTTTTTACATGTAATTGAAAAAAATATTAAAATTAAAATAAATAAGAGCTTCTGGGAAAATTGTGTACTTGAAGGGGCAGAGATTACACTTGGAACTTTACTTCTCACTATATAATTCAGTGAGCTTTAAGTTGTTGTTGTTGTTATTGTTTTAACCCCACAAAAAAAGAGAAAAAAAAAAGAGAATACTCTGGCTCAGTTGTGAAGTAGCTCTCACTCAAATTGAGGACATTATTAAAAACAAAATAGAGATACACACATATATACACCCACGCTTGTGTATTGTTTCATAATTTGGAAATCTGGCAGAGCAAGCTCTCATTCTCCTAGGCTCTCTCTTCTTCTTCTTCTTTTTTTTTTTTTCCAGAATATATCATATTCGTGGCCATCTGCTTTTCCATATGAGTTTGTGACAACTTTATCTAATTCAATGAAGTGCACTATTGGTATTTTGATTGAGATGGTATTTAATCCAGAAATTAGTTTTTAGAGTTTTAATGGATGAGTTGGCCAACTCATGAGTAAGGGCCAAAGAATTGTAAGATGCATTGAGAAAGGGACCCAAGAGCTCATCCAATCCACCCCTCTCATTGTATTGAAGAGTACATTGAGCCCCAAGGATGTTGAGAGACTGGCTTACGATCGTGGAGGTAGTAAGTAGTAAAACTGGGATTTAAACCCACATCCTTCCCCAATATAGAGCTTTCTGCACTTCACCACTTGCCCCTGATCTGTTCACTTCTTCACTGATAGCTGTAATCATGATCATTTGTATGTCTTGACAAAGTTAACTTTAGGTATAACGAGCTGTACCATAGACATCAATAGTGAAGTCACAGAATCGGGAAAGTTAACGGGAGGAGTTGCAAGTCATCTTGGTTGCAGACACCATTAGTTCTGCAGAGCAGGAAGAGATGCCCTGGGAACATCTATACTTAGCAAAGACTTGAAGTTAGACAAGACAGGGAAGGGAATTAAGTTTTGAGAGGCATCTGCATGGAGCTAGCAGTAAACTAATAAAGTAAATGAAGTGACCAAAGAAGACAGTGCAAAGATAGTCCAGAGCTGAGCCAAAAACCAGTTTGGAGGAACTCCAAGAAGGAGGGTGAGCAGCCACCCAAGGCCCTGTTACAGAAACAGGAGGAGACCCCTGGGGGCTTGGTTTTACCAAATTTCAGGGTGATGAGGGCATGCTGTAGGAAGGTGGGGGAAGTAGGGTCTATAACTTCAAACAGTAAAAGAATATGGAGGCAGAGAAAAGTTCACAGGATTTAATGATTTGAAGGTCATTGATGTTCTTTGTGAGAACAATTTCATCAGAGTGGTAGGGGAGGAAATTAGATCACAAGGGATTGAGGCAAGAGTGAATAGTGAAGAGGTGGGAGAGCTAGTCCAGAATCTTCATCAAGATGATATGCAGCAAAAGAGAGGAAGAAAGACATGGGGTGATTAACTTAGGGTGATAGAAAGGTCATTTGAGGGTTAGATTGAGGAAACCTGAGAATTGTTCTAGAAAAGATAAAAACTAGGGGAGAGAGAGACAGGGACAGAGAGGGAGCAAGTTGAGGGGGTCAGAGACAGAGAGTTCTCACTTTAGTGAATGTCTTAATCTAGGTATTGTGTGTCGTTCAAACACTTGATGTTGCCCTTGTAGATTGCTAGGCTGACTTTAGTGTGTGACCTTGAATTTACCAACTGAGGCCCTACCATGGAAAACAATAACATCTGGACAGTTTCACCTTCAACAACTTGTGGAAGTTCTAGTATTTCAAGAAAAAACAACAACCTCACCCCAAATGTTAAAGGACTTCAGCTTCAACAATCACCAGATATATAAGTGATCAAAACAAATCATTTGCACTCTCATTTCCTGGTAAGAGCAAGAGAATATGTGGGGAAAATGCCATTTACAATGACAGCAAAAATCAAATATTCGATAGTCTGCTTTTCTAAGGAGAGCAATAAAATTTTAGCACTCCCCCCACCCCCAAAGAAGAAACTAAGAATCATGTGTTAGTGTGTTTGTGAATGTGTATGTATGTGTGTTGCAGGGGGGATATCTGGGGTTCCTGTCTAGTTCAGATGAATACAGTAAAAATGATAATATTCCCCAAATGAATTATTGTAATTCACTAACAATCAAATCCAAAGAAGATTCTTTGTAGAATTAAACAAAATTATGAAACTGTTTACCTGGAGCAAAGAAGTCAGAAAGAACCTGAAAGGGCCCATTCAAAAGCAAATCTCTTGCCAGGGGCACCCGACACCCTGCCCAATTCCACTTCCCACTCCTGCCCCTCAGAGAGAGTACAGAGCAGTTAGTATCAAAGCTGTCTGTCCTAGCCAGGAAAATGGAGAAACAGATCAATAGGATAAAGCGGATGCACCAGACATTCAAACAAATGGATACAAAAGATTTTTGTCTGATGAAATGTTTGAAGATAAAAATTGGGGAAAGAATTCATTATTTAACAAATGGACTTCAGAAAATTCATTGTCAAAATGATTTTGGCAGGAAAAGAATTTGGACCCACATCTTAAGACATATACCCTTCTGAATTCCAGCTGGAGGCATGTCTTACAATTCAAAAAAATGAATTCTATAAAAGATGGAATAAAATGCAAATATTTATCTCACTTGTGGAGAGACATTTCTTTCAATTCAAAAAAATCAAAAGAATTATTGGGCACAAGATAGATTTGCTGAAGTATCATAAAATAAAAGCGACAAACTTCTGGAAGCTCAAAGAAATATAATAGAAAAAAAGGAAAAATAACAGATTGGGAGTATGTTTATGGCAAACATGACAGATTAAAAATTTGGCATCTACAATGTATAAGAAAATGTTAACAAGTCATAGTGGTAACTTCTAGTACACCAAGGATAATGGTCTAATGGATATGAACAGATAATTTGGAAAAGATGAGAAATATGCTAAAAACGAAAACAAAAAAAACCCCTACTTTACATGACCAACATCATTAAGAATTATTTGCAAAGCAACATAACTTTGAGGTATCCCTCCCACCCATCACTGATATGGGGGAGGGGAGGCACATGACCCTCTACCAGCTAGTAAATGTAACCACAGAAAATAAGGGGCTGTTAAAAGAGATAATCAATTACTAATATGATAAAGCAGGTGTAACCAATCTGTCCAGCATTTATAAAAGGTGGAGGGGTTCTCTGAAGTAGAAAAGCAACTTGCTATTGGCTGGATTAAGATGTGCCCCATCCCTGGGGCTTTTACAAAACTATGCATTTCAAGTCTTGAGCACGGTTAGAAAATTTGCTATTTTGAACTGTTTTTAAAGTAGGGGCCAGCTTTGTGGAGTGTTATCCCAACAATTTGACTGAAGGGTAGCAAGAGGTGAGGACAAAAGTGATTTTTTTTCACCCCTATTGACCACAACTTCTTGCACAGAATCTAAATATTTACAGTAGGAAATACTGCATCTAATAGAGTTCAGAACAAGACACAGATACAAAATCAATATTTGTAGCAGGAAGCACCTTCAAGGACTAAGACCTCAGGAAGCAGAGAAGAAAGATGACTGAGTATTCGAAAGAGGACCAAACCCTGGCAGTTTAAACTGAACCTTCAAGAGAAGCAGGTCCAGAGAGCTGAGTTAAGTGACCTGCCCAGCAGGAACCTGGCATCCAAGGGGAGAGGGCAATGGGGGCTGTGACATTACATGAGGCTTCTATGGGAAGGGAAGGAACCCTAGTACCCAAAGGTCCTGGGGCCCCAAGTCACCTTTTCCCTTTGTTTCCTGTGTGTTCCTTACCAAGTCATATCCTCTCCTCCCGCTATCCCTTTGTGTTGCTCGTGGGAGAGATGTCCAAGGTTTATGGAGGTGGAGGTTGTTTGTAGCTGCTGTTTGTACTATGCTATCTTAGAAAGCTGCCTTTGATTTGAACTAGTCTAATTGTGTGTATAGACTCTTAAGAAGTTTATCATTGGAAGCTTATGAACTCTAATGTAGGAATGAGAGTTTCCTGAGGGATACATCATCCCACTAAGGACCTAGCCTTCGAATGGGATTATTGTGAGTTTGGTTGTAGCCAATGGGGCCCACAATGGCAAAAACCTCATTAAAAGCAACGGAAGTCAATGCTGTTGAGATTGTTTGTCTGCTCATTCACTGCTCCTGGAAGTAGGATCTTTCTATAGAACAGTCTAGTTCTGTACAGTAAAGGTTGGGGAATGAGCATACCTCTTGATCCAATCATTCCCTTATTAAGAAAATACACTGACGGTAGTGGTATAAAAAGCAAAAGAAAAGAAAAAAAAGTATGTTAAATTATTTTCTCAGTAGAATATTTGAAAAACAAAATAAAATGAAACCACCACCAAAAACTGGAAGGAACCTAAACGTCCAGTGTGAAATCCTGCATTTTGATTTGTCTTTTTTTTTTTTGTAATCAACCTAAAATGAGGGCAGCTCAAAGTCAATGCTGTGACTGACAGTCTAGTGTGCTATAAAGAATTTATCTGAAAAAGCCCTCACTTTCACATTGTTCGCTCACAATGGATCTCATTGCATGGGTAGGCCAATTTTTCACATTCCATAAAGTATATTGTTGGGTTTGGGGATTTTTTTAAATTCTCAAGAAACAGATTGGCAGGTCATTTGCTGCTGTCTTCTTGCTCACATGTTCAGGGAGATGCAGAGATCTGATGTGATCCTTCTGGAAGTTTGTTCTCTTTGGTCCTTCTTGGCAATCAGTTCCTGCATCCTTTCCAAATTGTTTCACTTCAGAATAGGTTTCTTGTTTCAACAAATAAGCTTATCAACTGAGAAGCAGAACCGTGGGTTCCAATACTGCCTCTCAGCCTTAGAGGTTGTAGGATTCCATGGACCCTTTCTCATCTCTATTTTTTCGATCCATCAAACAGGGAATAATAATCCCTGTACTCCTCCCTCCTCAGGCTTGTGATGAGGATCAAATGAGATCATGGAAGGAAAGAGTTTGACGTCTTCAAAACACTGTGGAAGAATCAGTTATTGTTACTTTGCCAGGTCTTCTCGCCCTTCCTGATTTCATCTTCTTTTATACTAATTCTAATTCCTCATGTTGAAAATCAGCTGTTGAGGTATTAGAGTTCAAATAAAGTGGTGCCTTGGTCTTACATGAAGGGATTAGTGCTTGATAGAAACAATGGCAGCTCTATTTCTGTTTCATATCTATTTGTTGACCTTCTTCCATACGCCTTTATAGGTACTTCTGGTCTGATCTGGCTAAGATGAGTCACCATTGCCCCAAACACAATGCTTCTCACTGTTTCTGAAGGCAATACTATTAATTTTATTTTATTTTTGTCTTCTTCTGTAACATTTTGCAAAAGAGCTTCTCCGTTAAGCTAGTATTGCCATTGGCTGCTATATTTTTGCACATTACAGAAAGATCAGGTGCTTCCTGACTGGGTTCTTTGGGTCCTTTCATTGTGGCAATTGCTTTCCCTCAGTTAAAACCCTCCTAGAATAAAGGCCAAGCAGATGTGTTCCCTCTGTACTCAACCAGTCCCAAGTTTCCAGAGTCAGCAGGATCAGACTAGTCCTACTGTCACTGTAGACAATGTCATCTTTAAATACTTTTCCTTTCTTCTGATTTGGTGTTAATTTTGACTTGCACTATAACCAGCTGTTGATCTGACTTTACTTTTAGTGTATCTTTATTTCAAATTAATAATCCTTAATTTCCTCTCCCTCGAATTCCTCTTTTGTTAAAAGGAAAAATAATGACCTTAAAATAGGTATAATGAAGCAAAACAAATGCCTGCAATTTCAGCGTCTGCAACATATATTCTGCTACAACATATGTGTTCTGTCACTTGAGTCCGTTATCCCACTCTCAGCTGATGGATGACATGATTTGTGTGCAGCCTTTGTGGGTCATCATAGCATTGATTCAACTTTTTAAAAAAGTCTTTCAAAATTGGTTTTCAGTGTTGTATCAGTTGTTGTCTGTATTCTGCTGACTTTCCATCAGTTCCAACTGAGCTTTTCCAAATTGTTGCTTTTTCTTGCCACATCATCCCCTTCTCTCCCCCACCCCCCCTGCAGTGGCTCAATTATATCCCATTACATTCAAATACCTTAATCAGTTCAGCCATGACCTAGTTAATGGGCATCCTCAGTTTGTAGTTTCTTACTACAAAAGGAGCAAGTAAGCATCTCTCTCTCTCTCTCTCTCTCTCTCTCTCTCTCTCTTCTCTCTCTCTCTCTCTCTCTCTCTTCTCTCTCTCTCATATATATATATATATATATATATATGTGTGTATATATATATATATATACACACATATATATATACACATGCATGCATACATATATATGGTTTCCTTTGGTTCACAATTAAACCACCCCCTTGATTTGGTTCTTCAGGGGAAACCATCACCCCATTTGACTGCAATTTATTTAATTCTGCTTTCATCTCTATTGAGAAAGCCAGATAATTTTTTTAAACTAACTTCTGTTTTTAGAACTAACTTCTTCCTGCTAGAAGGATTAACATATCGATCTTAAGTCTCTCTCTGAGTAAGGGCTAGAAAATCCTTTTCATTACCAGCATTCTTCTTTATTATATTTAGACAGCTCACAATCCAGGAACACCCCACATGGCAATATTGGTGTTAAATACCATACCTTTCTCCATATATCCAACATCTTTTGGGTGTCCATATGCAAATGAGTAGGTAAGGAAAACCAGGCATTGATATATAGAGATGGATGTCATCAGATAGATATTTCTACCTCTACCTGTCTATCCATGGAGCTACTATGACGGTGCCACCTTTTATTTCAAATCCTTTGTCTTTCATCAGTATTCAGAAAATTGGGGCAATGACCATCCCATTGGCTGCAACTTATTTAAGTCTTCTACTTTCATTGGTGTTGAGGAAAAAAAAAACAGATATGGCCCTATTTAAGCTCAATGGTAAGTAGACAAATAACTCACACTGAAACTACTAGAACCAGATTAAATGAATGTTTCTAGATGGTTGAAACACAACATGACCCTTTCTGTTCTCTGTTCTGCTTTTGGGTACTCTGCTGTAATGCCATTTCAGATATAGAAGGGAAGAGTTATGGATGGCCAAGATACTCATGACCTTATGATAAGCCTGTAGGAAGGGCCCTTTCTGTGCTTTACTGAGCTAGTCCTCAGGCAGCAGGCACAATCACCAAGATGATCCTTGAAGCTTTTCAGCTGGGTAAAATCCCTCTGTGATTATGGTCCACTGTCATAGCCTATAGGAAGTCAGTATAAACTCCATTCCATGATGAGATATCAAAATATGACTTTTATGTAGGGAACCAGAGTAGTTGTTAAATGAAATGAACAGTGCAATGAACATATTACATTCATAAGAAATGTTTGTTGGTGATTCCGTAGGCATCTGGTCTAGTGAGAGCAGAAAATATTTGCATTTCGTCACTTGATTTTGACTTAAATCAAAATGTGGTAATTTAATCAGCTTCAAATCTACCGAGAAAAAAACATACAACATATTTTGTGGTTTCAGTGATATTATATGAAGTGCAAATAATCTTGTGAGACATAACGTATACATCAACCCAATAGCCCTGCTGGGATGAGGCCATTTTAAGCCCTTGACTTGGCGTGCTGGGTTTTCTAGGCAGAATACCAAATATCCAATTATGTATTTTATTTTTAAAATCACTTTGAAAAAAAAGAAGGTTATTCTGTAATGTGCACACTTCCACTTGTGAAAAACTGACCTAAAACTGTGAATCTTTTTACCATTAAGCTCTTTGGTGATCCTAATATCCTAGATACCCATCCAGATTGCCCACACAAGCACCATAGAAAGAAAGCCAGTTGTCTAAAACATTATAGAGTGATTTTTTTTCAAAGGATAAATACCTTGTTTTTTTCTACTACATTAACTTTCCCATGTATTCTTCCCTCCTCTCCCCACTCAAACAGCTGTCTCTTGTAACGTAGACTAGGAGTTCTTAAAGTATGGTCCAAAGAACCCTGGGAATCCATGAGACCCTTTTAAGGGGTCCATGAGGTCAAGATCAATGTCATAATGATACTGAATTATTTTAATGTCTACAGTAAATATAAATATATCTTATCTATATAAAAGCTTTTAGGGTGGGGTTACAAATGGGTCCTGAGATAAGGAAGTTTGAGAATTTCTGACATAGATTTTTAAAAAAAGTTAGGCAAAACTAACCCAGACTTCAGCCAAGTCTGCCAGCCTGTGCAATGCTTCACACCCATCGTCTACCATCTTTTCCCAAAAGAGTGGATGGTAACTCAGTGTCTTCAATGGAATCTGGAACAGAGTCACTTCTCATGTACCTTAATACTCTTGTCAGTATCCTTTTTGAAGTGTATAAATTGAGATGGAGACAATACGTAGGCCCTAGGAGTTGGCCTGATAACCACGAAAAATTAAGCTCTCTGTTTGTCCACATACAAAAATTAGAATAATAATATTTGTTTATCTCAGGAATGTCTTAAAATTTTTATTTTTATTTTTTTAAAGGATGTGAATTTATTGATGTAGGGACCAATTCCTGAGGAATTTCCTCTATGAAAGAAGATAAATGTGTCCTCTGCAATATAGTCTTTAAATATCGCCTGGGTGGATGGGGAGTTTAAAGGACTTGCCCAGGGTCACACAGCCAGTGTGTGTCTGGGGTGAGGCCTGAATCCAGGCTCTATGACTCTAAAGACAGCTTTGTAACCACCATAGTCTCCTGCCTCTTTCTTTCATTGTATGCCTAGGAAACAAATCAGGTAGCCCTGCAATTCTATCCTAGAAAAAAGGCTCCAATTCAAGGTAATGGCATGATGAAAGGATCTAAGGAAGGGCCTCCTGATCATGGTAATACATATTTAATGGGGGCCCTCATTACCCTAGGGGTAAGTCATATCTGTCAGAAATGGCCCAGGTATGCTGCTGTCTTCAGATAAGTAGGGCAATGACCCAACCCACCTACCCCCCTCAAACTTAGAGTAAGTTAGCAAATATTTAGTGAGCATCGCCTGTCTGCCAGGCAGTAGGTTAGATGTGGGAGACACAAAGCCTCAAACACAATAGTCTCTACACCTGACAAATTTCTATTCTACTGGTGGTTTTGTATGTCTGTTTATACTTTTTGTCTGCTTATAAGTAAGAAATGTGCAAGTGCGTGAAAGGAGAACAGACCTAGTGTGCAACACACATGAGCCATTAAAGGAAAATGGAGGTCATTAGAAGAGACAGTATAAACTTAAGAAATAGTTACTAAATCTTATATGAATAATACAAAAACCCTTCTAGCTTGATTCTTAATTATATATAATGCCAAAAAAAGTGTCCGAACCATTTTAATATAGGTGGAAGATAGAATAATAAAGTATAGGTTCTGTCTTAATCACTCTGCTTTATGAAATATTCAGATGCTGTTATTAATAGCACCTGTTATAATATATGTCATTTTGTGCCTAGAATGAGAATCTCATCTCCTTTCAAGTATTCTTCACAAAAGCTGAGGTAGAGATTGCATAATCATTTTCATTCTGAACATTGTACCCCAAAGGCTTTGCTTTTGACCACATTCCACTTCAGTCCAGTGGAATCCCTTAAGTGAGCCTCGCTGATCCATGAGATATTTGGTGGAGGTTGGGGGAAGGCATTTCAGGCTATCGTGGCAGCCAGTAAATCCATAGGTCCCTGAGTTACATTATCACCATTCAATAATTAAACAAGTATTTGCCATCAGCTATCCTGTGCCACGGGATGCAAAGAGCCTGGGGGTTGTGGCGAGGGTCAGCCTCAGGATAAAGGACCCGGATTCAAAGTCAGTCTCTGTACTAACTACCTGGAGCACCTTGGGTAGAGCATTTATCTTGCTGAGACTCGGCTTTCTTACATATAGAATCATGGAGTTTGGTAAGCCCACCTTTAAGATCCCTTGCAGCTTCTAAGCTGTTATCCTGTGATTCAACGCACAGGTGGTACTCCTCTGTATCCCCAGAGTCAACAAGAGGACCAGCAGAGGGAAAACAACACCTCCTATGACTTTTTTTTTTTCAGAGACAGAGAGCTCTGTTAAATCCTAGAGTCTTTCCCAGAGACTGAGTATGTTTGGAATACAGATCCAGAGACATCTCATCTGTTTTTAAAACTAACTTCTTCCTACTGAAAGGCTCAACATATCAGTCTCAAGTCTCCCTTTTAATTACCAACATCTTTCTTTGTTATGTTTAGTCAGGCACAATCCAGCAACATCTCACAAGGCTCTGTTGGCTTTAGACACCATGCCTTCCTTCAAATACCCAACGACCTCTGGGTGTCTATATGCAAACGGTGGGGAAGGAAGCCAGGAATTGATACACAGAGATAGATTTCGAAAGATAGATAATTTCTCTCTCTCTCTCTCTCCATCTCCATCTCTCCATCCCTCTCTCCATCTCTCCATGCCTCTCTCCATTTCTTTTATGGAGCTACTGCGACTCTGCCACCTTTTACTTCAGTCCTTTATCTCGTATTGCCGTCTTTCGCATCCATATGTGACTGGCTTAGTGGTGTGTGCCTAGAAATACATTCTAGAACATTGCCAGGAATCAAAGTCAAGTTTGCTGTCCCATGGTTGCAGGCTTCATTCCCTTCTCTTTAACAATATCTTTCTCTTTTTAAATGTTTTCTTCAAGAAGATTTAAATACATCAAGAAGAACCCAAAATAGGATTGAATAAGAACCTGGAACTTCCTTCTGTAACACCATTTGTTTAAATATATAGGAAAGCTTTTTTTTTTTATTATAAAAAATGAATGGTGATTTTCTGTAGGCTTTGAAAGATGGCTATGTGGGATACTCTAAATGATAAGTTAATAGAAACAGCTTTGTACTATGACTCGAGGCATCTGGGCTTATTAAAATTGTCCATAAGTAACGAAAGCCAAGTGATTTCCTAATCTGTAAATTGATAAAGCTGGATAAGATTGTCTAATGGCTAACAGGACTCAGGACTATATGGCTAATGAAATCTTACCCCTGACCCTGTGACTAAACACAAGTCCTCCTTCTAGATTTTCTGGGTGTTATTTTCTCATCTATAAAATGGGGATGATGTCGGTTCTGTGCCTCAGTCATAGAGATATTGCTGATTTAAATGAAAAAAAAAGAGATGATTTTATATAGCTGTATAGCTAAGGACCCAGTAAAAGTCACCTAACCGAACCTTCACATTTTATAGAGGAGGAAACAACGGGCTGAAGAAGGGAAGGTCTCATGGGTAGTAAGTGGCTAGGGCTAGGATTTAAAACTGCCCTCCCTTCATTCCCATAGGCCAAGCCATCTATGGGTCAAGAAACAGACTAAGTAGACCTTCAGCTTAAACATTATTGCCCAAACATGTTCCTTCCACCATTTTAAATTTATTCCCATAATCCCTTGTTTGGGGATTTTTATGGAGAACATTTGGAAATGAGAGTGAAATTTGTTGGCTGTTCCTTGGAGCACTACTATAGATTCTTTAGGCAAAAATGAAAATAAGCAGCTTTCTGCATGTCTGTGCTTTAACGATTAGATCCCCAGGGCAAAGAGCAAGACTTTGCTTCCAGCTTCCACTGATTGTCATCCAGCACCATCCCAGGCGCCTGTCCTCAACAGCCGGGAGCTCTTTTTAAGAAATTAGTCTTTAAAAATCCTAATACTCCAGCTTGGAGCTAGCTTGTTGATGACAAATCCTTCGAATTGTAAGCATGTTCCTTCGGCTCAGGCTGGACGACTATTTGGACCTCCATGTCTGGGAAATGTGCCATTGGGCCCCACAGTGGCTGCACATGGTTTCTTGGCTCGCTCCTCATGTGCCATCTGTCCTCTTGGCAGGGCGCCCACCCCCAAGTTGGTCAGAACAGTGCCAGCAGGATGGAATATAGATGAGTAGGACGACGAGTACTGGGGGCTAGATGATTGCAATTGAGAAGACCCGCTTTAAATAGGGATTTAAGGGGGGGGGTGGAAAAGGCACCATATTGGTCTAGCAATGCAGCATGGCCTCCAAGACCCCTGAAGAGAGAGAGAGAGTACAGAAAGACCCAGAGTTCTCAGGTATTCCCAGAGGGCACAGAGACAGGCCATCGATAATGACCTTGGAGAGAGTGCTGAAATAAAGCCCAGGCCATTATTTCAGTCGCCAGGCAGAGCACAACATTAAATTAGATGAGGCATTTCTCTGGTTTACTTCATCGTGGATGGGCTGCCACGCTGCTTTGAGGTCAAGCGTGGTGTCCTTGGCTGTAGTCACTAATGGTTAACTCCTGACACCAGGCTTTGTGGAGCTCAGTAGGGCTTTTCATCCTGGCTGACTTCTTTTCCAAGAGTTATGACTCCAAGTCCAAAGATACCAGAAACTGCATCATCGGTCATCCTTTGGGATTGAGTGAGGGCTCGTCCTTTTTGGGACTCTGGACTCTCATCTGAGATCACATGCAGTGCCCAATCTTATGATCTCTACCTCTGAAATTCACAATTAGATAGCACTTAGACTCACCAGTGATTTCAAATCAAATCCGTAACGTACCTACTAAGAGCCAGACACTCTACTAAATGCTAGAATTAACCTCGGGCAGAAGAATCTAGGGAAAGAGCACATAGGTTTAAATTCATGTTTTGAATCCAGAGGATTCCTCTGTCAGTGTGGACATACACCATGGACAGATAAGGATCAACTTGTGCCCAGAATTAAATAAGAAGAGGAAAGCAGGCTGTGTCGCCCCCTTTAAGTTAAAATAGCACAATCCTCCCTGAAAGGAAGGCTCTTCATTCAGTCAGCAAGCGTTTATGAAGCGCCTTGTCAAACTAGAATCCCTTCTGTAAGAAGCCTCTCCCAACCTCTCTGAAGTCTCAAACTCCTCAGTTTCCTTTGAGGCCCTCCCCAAGGCCCTGCTACTTGCCCTTTTACTGTAGAGGGCAATACCATCCTCCCATTCCTTTAGTCTTACAACACAGGAGGCATCCTAGGTGCCTTGCTTTTTCTCTCACCCCCCACATCCAACCTGGTGCCAAGACCTGCCAGTTACACCTCAGCAGCATCTCTCAGATATCCTCCCTTCTCTCCTCTGACACTGCGTGGTCTCATGCCTCGATTTTGCAATAGCTGTGGATGGGTGCACTTGCTTCTGGTCTCTGCCTCCGTTCAGCCGCTAAAGTGATTTTCCTGAAGCCCAGGTCTGCCTATGTCACTCCTCTAGTCAATGAACTCTGATGGCTCCTTGTAGCCTCCAGGAGCAAACACCAAATGCTTTGTTTGGCATTCAAAGCCCTTCATAACCTAACCTCATCCTACCTTTCCAATCTTCAGGCACCTTCCTCCCCGACACTTTCTCTTTGATCCAGTGATGCTGGCCTCCTGGCTGTCCCACAAACAAGTCCCTCCTTCTCTGGGCTCTGGACATTTTGTCTGGCTGTCCTCCATGCCTGGAACACTTTCCGTTTTCCTCTGACTGTTGACCTTGCTGGTGTCCTTCAAGGCCCAGCTAAAACTCCATCTTCTACAGGAAGCTTTCCCCAACCTTTCCAAATTCCAGTGCCTCCCCTTAGTCGATTATTTCTTCTTTATCATTTATGTAGCTCACTTTGTTTATATTGGTTTTCCTGTTGTTTCCCCCAGTAGGTTGTAAGCTCCTTGAGGGTAGGGACTATCTTTTGCCTGTTTTTGTAGAACTTAACATAGTCCCTGGCACATAGTAGGTGCCCAGCGCCTCTCCTCTCAATGCTTTCCTATTCATTCTACATAAAGCTAGTTTTGTATGTAGTTGGTTGCTTGCTGTCTCCCCCAGTAGAATGTAAGTTCCTTGAGGGCAGGGACTGTCTTTTGTCTCTTTTTGTATCCCCAGTGCTTAGCACAGCGTCTGGCACATAGTTTAATAAAGAGTTTAGTAACTCCATAACTACAGTTTAATGAATGTTTACCAGCTGAGCACTGAGAATGAAAGCTACAAACAGAAAAAAAAAACAGCTGCTGCCCTCAAGGAGCCACCATTGTATTGGGTGAATGTAATATCCAACAGACAGATGGAAGTTGGGAGTGGGGGCTGCAAGGCGGCATGGCAGAGAAAGTCCAGGGACTCAGCAGTCTAGTTTGGGGAGGAATGAAAATAGTCTCGGACTAGGCCTTCTTAAAATGGTGGTCCTGGGAGGAAGCAGCTAATCAGAGGGAGAGGACCTGGGGTAGGAGGGGACTTTTGATGTGAAAATTAGTCCAGGAGGGGAAGGAAATTCCAGGGTGAAGAGGTTTATACGGAACAGGAGAGAACATCCTATGGAGAAGAGTTTGTGCATCGTGGTATATAATGGTATATAAATACAGTTCTGCAACAATAGAGTCTTTAAGGAATTAAAATCACCTATCTCTAGGAGAATAATGGAGTGGAATTTAGCAGGCACATATAGGTTAAAATAGGTAATGTATAAGGAACTTTGAGGGAGAGCTGGTATACTGTAGGACAACCCTGAAATGTATGATTGAAAAAGAAAATGGGGCAAGCATGTCATGAGAGTGAAGAGTGGCTAATGAGCAGACTTTTTAATCCACAGCAGTTCTTGTGATATCCAGAGAACTCAAAAAAGGTCTGTAATCAATAATTATAATGCTGACATTTGTATAGCACCTACTGTGTGCCAGGCGTTATACCAAGCACTTCACAAATATCAACCTACTTTGATCAGATCCTCACAACAACCCTGGGAGGTAGGTATTATCCTAATTTTACAAATGAAGAAAAGTGAAGCAGATGGAGGTTAAGTGATTTGTTGAGGGCCACACAACCAGTAAGTGTTTGAGGTCAGATTTGAACTCAGATCTTCTTGAGCCCAGGCAAAGTACTCTATTCACTGCATCACTTCACTGTTGCCTGTGTTTAGCACCTTGGGAATACCCTACTCTGTGGTGTGCTTGATGGCTGGGTACGTATAGGGGCCATTATATGTCCTTTGAGGGGATAGCCACGTCAATGAGATCCAGAGATTTCAGGATGGGCATAGACTCTTAGTTAGAGCGATGCTTAGAGATCCTCTGAACCCATTGGTGCCTGGAGAAGGAAGTGATTGGTAGCTAAATGATGGCCAGGTTTATCAGCCCATCAACACATATTAAGCAGGTGCCAGTGTCCTAGGTACCATCCTTTGCTGGAAATACAGAGACAAAAACCGAAATGGAGCCTGCTGTCTCAAGGAGCTTACATCCCCAGGAAGTCCACAGACACAGGTATAGTGGCATGTAGAAGTACGTGTACAGAGAAGCTTGCAAATGAACCTCAGGCTTCCTGGATCACTGTCACTTGAAGTACGTTGTATTCCAGGAGACGATACATGGAACTCAGATAGCATTCATTGTAGGCCCTTGTTGATTTGGCCTCTGAGAAGTTTCTCCATCCCAAGCCTGTGTCCGTGGCCAGAGTGTGTTGAGCTGACTATGGATTCCATCACTCACAGGGGCCACTCTGCCTTTCTCAGTTCAGGGGCAGCGTAATAT
The DNA here is from genome assembly GCF_003287225.1 of Phascolarctos cinereus. Taxonomy (NCBI): domain Eukaryota; kingdom Metazoa; phylum Chordata; class Mammalia; order Diprotodontia; family Phascolarctidae; genus Phascolarctos; species Phascolarctos cinereus. The sequence goes on along the minus strand of NW_027555514.1, from coordinate 7,097,957 downwards.
TTTGCTCATCTCTGATCAGAAGCGGCTGCCAAAGTCTTGAGTCTGAGATTCCAAATTTTTTGAGCGTTTGCATGCTATGGTTCCTCTGTACCCACAGGAATTTAGACACTGTACGTATACATACAGCATGCTGCCCAACTGCTTTCAATGTATATTCTAAAAATTATGAGGACAAAAGAGAAACTTACATGAACTCTCTATGCTTCACTTGACATGGTCAGACTGCCATATCATTGTGGCCTCTTTTTCTTTGCCATCTGAGATATTATCATCATGATTCTTGCCCTGCCCCTCCCTTGGCCCATTCACTAAGTCATTAGCTGTTGAATTCCCAGTATAATGTCTTGTATAAAGGAGGGACTTCACAAATGTTTATTGAATGGAATTTGATAAGCTGTTGTATGCTACATACCTTTGAGCACCAAAGTTGCCCAATTATCCAGGTAACATAAACAGATTATATGGCTTCTACCTCTTTCCTTCCACTTTGCTTGGCACATGGCCTCTGAGCTGACACTTGGATACAGGCCAGGACAGAGCAAGACAAAAGGAAGAGTGTCCCACATTTAGAGCTGAAGTCTAATAGAGTTAAGAATACATTCGCACAGTGAGAGTCTACTGGTCATTTTGAGACAGAGAGAGATGATCTGTGGCATCTAATCTAGTCTAAAACTCTGCACATAGAATAAGCTGTGTCCTGGATTGGAAGAAAGAAAAGTTGGTAATGAGGTGACTGAAGCAACAGGAAGAGTATGGAAACAACAAGACATACTTAGAAAAGATAAGAAGCCCTTATTCTCATGAGGAGAAGGAGTTAATAAGTAGAAGAGGGAGAGGACTCTGGGTCTGGAGTTGACAGCTGGGCAAAGCCAGAGGATGAGGCAGTCAGGAAAGACAGCTCATCCACAACGATGATCCAGGGCCATTATCAGACACACAGGGAACATCAGGGTAGGAGAAATTGCTCACATGCTGGATCACTGAGCCAGGGCACCATGTCCCTAGGCTTGAGGCAGGCCGGCGGAGGCTGAGTTTAATGACATGGGATTTAATAGAGAGACACGAGAAAGCTCACCATGTGATTAACAAATGCGTTTCATGAACCCAAGATTGGGGGAGTCCATGGCTAGACTCCTGTTTATACAGGGATTGGGGAGGCTTGGGGGATTTAGTGGCCCACATGCTCAAGGGAAATCCAGCATGGGGGGTAGCACCCTGAAAAGCAAATGTGATCTTGGACTGCATTAAGAAAAACCCAGGGTTCAGGAGGAAGGAGATGATCTGGTCAGACCACATTAAAATTGTTGTCCTTAACTCTGGGCACCACATTTTATGAATTCTGCTGCTAAACTGGAGATTGTCCAGAGGGAGGAGGCTATTGTAGAGAAGGGCATTAAGTCCATGCCAGTTGATGGACCTGAGTGTGTTTTGCTAGGAGAAGAGAAGGATTCCTGAGGCACACAATAGCTGTCATCAAGTGTTTATGGGGATGTCATATGGAAGACACTCTACACTTATTTTACTCACCCCAAAGGTAAGAGCTAGGAATGATGGGTAAGATGTTGCAAGGAGGCAAATACAGGCAAGATTTAAGGGGAAATCTCAGCTTTCCCCAAGCTGAATGGGCCACCTTGGGAGGGAGCCAGTCCTGCCACACCAGAGGCCTTGAAGCAAAGGTTGTGCAGCCCCTTTACAACAAATGGTGGACAGGAGACTCTTGGTTCAGACTGGACTAGCTGGCTTCTGATAGGCTTCCAACTCTAAGCTTCTATTGATTGATTCTGTGAAATGCTTGGAGATGCGTACTTTGCTCACCATTAGGTTAGGACTAATTCTAGCACCATTAAAGGATGATTGTTGAATTGACTGATGCCTACAAAATACTTTCTCGTCCTTCTGAGCTGAGGAGAGAAGCCATTTGTTACATAGCTCAGCCTAACAGGCTCTATTTCTGGCATGACTGATCCATGCCTTAAAGAGAGATTGGCACCCTCTAGCAAGACCCACACCTCACGCCTCAATTAAGTACATTTCATTTTCAGGAAACATTAAAGCTAAATTCCCTTCTTTCCTAATCTAGTTTTTTGTGCGTGTGAAAGTTAGAAACCTTCAGAATGATACACGCTCCTTTAGAACAGATCAGCTTTTCAAAACTATAAATGGGAGGGTCTTTTATAGTGGAGGGTGAGATATGAGTTAATATCACGCCTAATGAGGTGAATGACATACAATTAAGCAGGACAGAATAGTGGATTACTGATTACCTCGATTCCAATCCTGCTTCAGTCACTTGCTAGCAGTGTGATTTTGGACCAGTCACTCTCTGGTCCCCAAGATCCTCATCTATAAAATGAAGAGGTAGGGCTGTGAATTTCAGGATTCCTTTCTGCTCTATTTTTTGTGATTCAAAATCCTAGAGGGAAATAAATCTGCTTTGTTTAATGAGTCCTGTTAAGAAGCCAGTCAATGGATATCCATTTAATGTGTGACGATGTGAACTCCAGCTGACTGTCCTAGCAGCTGTGTGACTTCATTACCATCAGAGCGGCATGCAGCCAAGCCAGCTGGCACCCAGTCAGCTCCGTCATGCACGTGGTGGATCCGTTTGTGGGGCCACACGGCAGAATTGCATGAGACCCCCGTGAAAAGTTGAGAGTATAAAGTCAAATCTGCATAATGATTTAATTGAAAGGGCTGATCGTTGCTGGGCCCAGTACAGGCGAGTTTGTTTTGTTCCTGGGATGATGGTGGATTCAGAGGCGGTATTCATCTCTTCAGGAAGTACAGCCAACACAAGATTTGCATTCAGATACCAAACATCACCACGCATGATAATTTCTCAGTTTAGAAAACATATTTTTGTGCTGTTTGTTGTCATGCCGGCAACAATACATTTTCATTTTCTCCAACTGATTTCAGAAAGGGCTTTCGAGCCTTGCCAACTGCCAGCTTTCATATTCTCTGGTTTTCAACAATGCTGCTGCTAAATACTCAATAGAACAATGATCACCGTGTCAGGCAGCCAGGAGGCCTCTATTAAGCACCTACTGTGTGCTAGGCACTGTGTTAAGCATCAGCAATAAAAAGAAAAGCAAAAACAGTCCCTGCCTTCAAGGAGCTTACATTCAAATGGGGCATGTAAATAGCTATGGACATAAAAGCTGTATACATGGAGTAAATGGGAGATTATCTCAGTGGAGAAGATTCTAGCTCCATTTGGGGATGGGGGTCGGTAGGCCGGGGTGGTGAGGACTTTGAAAGGCTTCTCACAGAAGGTAGCATTTGAGCTGAGTCTTGAAGGGAGAGTACCTCAGGCGTGGGAGGTAGCCAGTGCGAATGTGCAGAGTTAGGAGATGAGAGTTGCATGTGAGTAACAGCCAGCAGATGAGTGTCAGTAGATTGTAGGGTATGTGGAGGGGAAACGAAGTCAGAGAAAAGGCCAACATGTGAAGGGCTTTATACGTTCAAGGAAGGACTTTGATTCTATAGGGAATAGGCAGCCCAGGGTGTTTGGTGCAGTGGAGAAGGAACAATGTGGCAGCATTAGATTTATGTTCTAAATAAATCTTGTTGGCAGCTTCATGGCAGATGGATTAGAGTAGAAAGAATATTGACGTGGGGTGACTTGTTAGAAGACATATTTTTAGTAGGGCAGGAGACATGGTCTAAGCACTTCTATTAGGCTGCCACTTACTGAGTGGACAGATGTGGAAAGTAGAAATGCCAAGATCTGGATGAGAAGGAGGCATTGGGGGTAACTCTGATTTTGAAAACCTGGGGAACTGGGAGGCTGGTGGTATCCTGAGTAATAATAAAGAAGTTCAGAAAAGGATAAGTTTTTTTGGTAGGGGGTAGGGTAGCATAATTTCATTTTGGGAAATGTTAAGTTTAAGATGTCTATGGGAAATCCAGTTCTAGTTATCTGAGAGGTGATGCTGGACTGGATCTCAGGAGAAATGTTAGGGTTGAATATAAAGCTATGGCAATCATTAACATTGAGAGGATTAATGCATAGAAAGGAACACTTGGGAAATGTGTGTGTGTGTATACATACGTACATATGTATATATGTATGTCTGTCCTTACGTGTATGTGTGTGTGTCTTGAGAGAGAAAGCTAGAACAAGAGTGAGGGCAAGAGGGAAAGATAGGAGAGGTGGACAGGCAGAGAGGGAGGGAGAGAGGGAGAAAGAAGGAGGAGGAAGGAGAAGGAGAAAGGGAAAGCAACAGGGAGACAGAGAGGACAGAAGAAGGCTGAGAATAGAACCTTGGAGGATACCCACAATGGACATGATGAACCAGAAAATGGCATTGAGAAGGAATGGTTGAAGAGACAGGAGGAGAACCAGGAGACAGCAGAGCCATGAAAACCAAGAGAGAAGAGAGTATTCATGGGAGGAGGAGGGAGAGGGAGGAGTCAGGTGATTGGCTGTGTCAAATTAAGGTATCACTGGTAACTTTGGAGAAGACAGTTTTAGTTGAATGATTGAGGTTTGGAGTGTTTAGAAGAGAGGTAGAAGTGAGAATATAAAGGCACCAAGTGTAGATGACTTTGTCAAGGCATTTAGTCACAAAGGGAAAGAAAGGCTTATGATAATAGCTAGTAGCTAGATGGAGTCTGAAGTCAGAAAAACTCGTCTTCATGAGTTCAAATCCAGACTCAGACACTTACTAGTTGTGTGAGGCTGGGCAAGTCATTTAACCCTGTTTGCCTCAGTTTCCTCATCTATAAAAAGATCTGGAGAAGGTTATAGCAAACCACTCTAGTGCCTTTGCCAAGAGAACCCAAATGGGGTCATGGAGAGTCGACCACGACTGAAACAACTGAACAGCATCAAAGTTGGGGATATGCCACTTTCGGAGAGTGTGGATCAGCTCCCATAAAAAAGCTATAGCTCACGTACGCATGAGTGCCTCTCACCATTGCCCTTTTGGTCATCTGCAATTCTGAATCTTCTGAGATGATGGAGGGCCCCGAGGTACTGCCCAGCCTCCCTGTAGACCTCGTGGGGTGCACAGGGGATTGCCCACATGTCATCCAAACCCTCAGATCTCGACCGCCCTCACTGCGTATCTCAGATGCCAAAGGAATCCTTGGCAGCTTGGATCCCACAGATGGTTTGGTGAAAAAAATTCATTTACCTTGAGAAACAAAAATGTATGTTCCTCAAAACCGGTCATCACTTGATTTTTGCCATTAGATCCTGAACCTCGAGGATAATGTATCGCCACAAGTCAGTGCTGAGTAACATTTAGGTAGTTAGATTGAATTGAATTGAAGTTCCTGAAGAATAGCAGTTGTTTATTTATCTTTCTTTTTTTGTATCCCAGTAACTAGCACAGGGCTTGGCATGTAGTAGGCAGTTAATAAATGCTTGTTGATTGAATACTTGCTTACCCAAGATATCAGCCACAGTGATGAAGGGTACACAATGCAAACTCCAAGGGAAAGTAAGGTTCCCAAGAGAGTATGGAATTTCTCCAGAATAAAAAGGAAAGATTTTTTTAAAGAGAATTTGACACAGCTCACCCATCTGTTGCCCAGGTGTGATAATATAAGCACTGTATTTAATGCTCGTGTTCCTCTACCTCTGCAAAGAAGAACGGGAGATCCATTTTCTAATCCTTCCTCTAGAGCTGAGCTTGATCATTGTAATTATAGTACTCAGCTTTGGCTTTTTTGTTTTGAATATATATATGTGTGTGTGTGTGTGCAGATATATTTATAAATATTTGAATATATATATAATATAGCATATATATGATGTATATGTAGATATGTGTATACATACACATACACACATACACACATACATACATATATACATATTGTATGTTTTCCTGATGTGGCTTAATTCACTCTACATCAGTTCCTAGAAGTCTTCCCAGGCTTCTGGGCAATTGTCAGCCTCCTCATTTCTTCCAACAGCAGAACAGCCCATTGTACTCATGTGGGATCATGTGTTTGGCCATCACCCAATCATTGGACATCTGCTTTGTTTCCGGTTCTTTGCTATGACAAAAAAGTGCTGCTCTGGACACTTTGCGTGTTCTGGTGGGCAGGGGGCTTTCTGTCCTTGACTTTCCTGCGGTACATCGTGGTGTTAATTTTCAGTGAAGAACAACATGCAGCTGCATTCACAAGTACTTTTATCCAAATGTTCCCTTTAAAAGAGGCTTCCGCATTGTTGGGTGTGCAGCAGAAGGACTGATATATCCTGGGCCCCAGCTGGAGAAATAGAGAAAGATTCTCTTCATTTCCTTATCTCCCTTTGTCTTTTTAATAGTCTTAAAAAAAAATCTGTCCCCACCACCACCACCACTACCACCACCACCACCACAAATACACATACACTTTGAGAATCACAAAAGAAACTGCCGGGGGGGGGTGTGGAGGAGATAAACCTGAAGCATTGACCCCTAACCCTTGGATTATTGCCATTTCCACATGTGCAAACATTGTCCTATGTTCTGTTGGAAAATTGATGCATCTTTTATGCATCTAAGGTGAGGTAGGAACAGGACCAGTTCAGCAGGTTAAAAAAGATGCCAGGCAGGAGGTTAAATATTCATTTGAATGTCTTCAATAATGGGCAAAGCAGCTATTTAAAGAAGGCATTATTCCAGTGTGTCAACACCGCTATTGATTGGAATTAACCCACTCCCCAAAGTCCCAGATCATTTTTAACAGAAGTTTGTCGTCTTTAATAGGACCCTATCCTTGTCTTTTTTTTTTTGCCTATGCTCAATTTAGCATCAGATTTGCAATTAATCATTTGCTGATTGCAGTGAATGGTCTGTCAATGATGCTCGCTGCCATGCTCCAGGGATTTCACTGAGGACCCTCTTCCTCCCTTTGCCTAGGAAGCACTTTGTGAGCTGGGTTTCCTAGAATGGCTTCATGAAGGGATGTTTCCGAGGAATGCACTCTGGTTTTAAAGAGACACTGCGGGCTTCTCCAAGAGAGATAAATCCTGTTTGGGCCCCAACTTTCCTGTTGGTATTCCGATATTTGGACATCTGTTCCAACTTCTTCGATGTGAAATAGGCCTCATACGATATACAAGAACGAACTAAGGGTTTCATTATCTTAAATGTCATAACATTTGTTTGAATCATCACACGTGGATTTTAAATGCTGAAATTGTCATCCTCACTTTTTATTCATTTTACTGTCCTTTCAGAGGACGATAAACCAGAAAATCTTCTTTAAAATTGCATTCATAATTTAGGGGAAACAATTTACAATTGAGGCAACAACAGGGAAATGGTTGCAGATGAGCTATACAATTTGGTAATTCCTTAAAAGCATAAATATTTTACTGAAAGAAACATGGCCTTTTAAGGCACAAAAGATTTCTTACTGCGGTGGACGAGGCACTTAGTGACAATAATGCACAAACAAGAGGCTGCTTTGCCCATCAGGAGGCATCTGTAGAGCAGCCTGAAAGTCTCTCATTTGTGAAGTCGTGAATTCATTGTATTCGGACCTTTCCCATTGTCTGTTTCAGTAAGAAATGTCTCTGCCTGCTCTGATCTCTTGACTCCTGCTGCCTTAATGGTGACTTAATGAATAATAAAGCAGTAAAATGAGAAAATAAGATATTTTCATTTTGAGTTTAATGGACAAAAAGACCAAAATAAAAAAAAAACACATAAATATGATCACCAAATAGACACCAAGATCCAGATGCTTATTGACTCCGCCGATGTTCTTTCAATGTCGGAAAGAAATAAACAAGGAAGGGCCTTAGGATGCTGGGCGGTCCCAGTCGCTCTGAATGGGGAAGGCTGGACTGTAGTCTTTGCCAGGGAGGGAATGTGGGCATCATATCATTCAAGGGCTGGTTGAAAGGATTTGAGTTAGGCACAATACGCTGCGCATGGCAGCTCTTGGGAGTCTGGTCTGGACCAAAGTGGATCATAGAATCCTAGAAAGTGTATTGGCCAGGAACTGCCAGTCTCCAGCTTCTGGTGCAGCAGGAGGCTGGAATGTCATCGGACCTGAAATAAATCATATTTGCATATTTTAAAGATGTAATGGAAGCTCTCACTCTTTGGGGTGTTTTGCATCTTTGATGTCAGGTGTTTTGACTAAGGCAGCATGCAGACCCGGAGTATTTTCTTACTGGCTTTAAGGTGGTTGCCAGTCCCGTCACAACAAGGAAGAGATGTCTTTGTGAAAGGGGGTCAGCAGGGCAGGAAGCCCCCAGCTAATTAAAGCGCATCCCAGCCCTCCCTTGTGTTAAGTAAAATTCATTCTGAATAATTAGGAATAACAGAGTCGACTGGCTGCTATTGTAGAACTTGCTGCAAATCTGAGGATATTTTAAAACTTTCTGTCTTCTACATCTGCTGTTTTTTATTGGTTTTGTCCCATCATGGAAATGCCCTCCCTCCTCCCCCTACTTCACCTACAGGATTATTGGCTTCAGTAGAAGCAGAGCTCCCAGCTATGAAAAGCTACAAAAGTCTTTCTACCAGTGGTTAGTTAATTCTCCCTGTTAAAGTTACATTGTATCACTTTGCATAAACCTGTACCTTGACCTACATACTAATGGAACATGTAGGCTCCTTAGAATGACAGTTCCTTGAGGGCAAGGGCCATTCTGTTCCTCTCTTTACATCCCCAGGACCAGACCTGAGAAAGAGTGGGATGGGAGTGAACTATACCAACCTAGCCTGGGGCCTAGGATGTAGTAAGCAGCCACTTAACAAAGTCTTTGAATTGGGATTACTGAAGGCTCTGGCTTTCCTCTGGCATCTTTTACCACTTTTGGAAATTTTTGGCCAGTGTTTAGGGTAAGCTTTTTGTTATGATTGCTCCAAATGCTTTGAAAACCTCCTTTGGTTTGGTATTCAGCTGTGTCCGACTCTACGTGACACCATTTGGGGTTTTCTTAGCAAAGATACTGGAGTGGCTTGCCATTTCATTCTCCAGTTCATTTTACAGATGAGGAAACTGAAGCAAACAGGGTTAAGTGACTTGTCCAGGGTCACACAGCTAGGAGTGTCTGAGGTCATATTTGAACTCAAGCAGATGAGTCTCCCAGACTCTAGGCCTGGTGCTCTATGCACTATGGTGCCACTTAGGGGCCCCAAGGTTTTAAACCTTTGCTTGGAGTAAGTCACAAAGACCAATATTAAACAATAAGGACAGCTAACACTATTGGATTGAGCCAATGAGATTCATTCCCTTGTTCCAGGGCCCCACGTGCAATGTGCCATAGGTCTGAAAGGAGGAGCGCAGGCTGCCCTAGTTTTGTTTCTACTCTGATAAAATAAAGAAATGGGAATAGCCAGGAGTATGGCCTCTAAAGAGAAGCTTCTTGACCCAAGACACACTAGACCCAAGGTGGCACGAAGTCGCCATGATTCCCTTTCCTCTGTCTAGCCACAGTCCTGTGTGAAAATGGTGAGATCACCATTGGGGAGGTTCTTCAGACGATGACTTTAGTGGGAGACCCTGACTCCCCGAGGAGCTAGACTTTGTCATTGATCTGCCTTGGGGGGGAGGGCACGCAAGGAGATTATGATTAATCCGTTAATTGCATGAAGTTGCCCTGGGTGAGATAGGGAGTTCTTGTCTGGCTAATTGCCAAGATCACAGCACTGTATTCTGCTCTGACTGCTTCATTTTTGTCTTATGATTGAAATTAATAGTGCCTTGATAGGAGGAGGGTTTTTAAGATTGTTTCCCCCCAAGATAGGAATGACTGTGGATACAAGAAGCCCGTCTCATGCTCTCCTTTGGTACCTGACAGGCCCATCTCTCCCCCATGGATCAGACTTTTCTATCCTGTGACAACTAGCCTGTGCCTGCACACAGAACTGAATTTTCTAGAATTTTTTTTAATGTCAAAACTTTACAACAAAAATAGAAACTTACCCATCTCTCTGAATTTGTTTTTAAAGAAGTGTTTGCATGTCTAAATTATTCAAATCAGAGATACTGAAAGGTGGTTCTGTTCCAACAAGTGCATATGCATAGTTTTATGGAAACATTGCCTACTGGTATCGCTATTCAGTGCAGCACCCAGGGAGAACATTTACAATGCTTTTATTCAGCTGTACCTACATTTAACTCATTCCCTTCCACAGCCCTAAAGTTTTTTCCTATACATAATTTTTCATACAGTTGAAAAATTTAATGATCTTGGAGTCAGTGAACCTGGATTTGAACCCCAGCTCTGCCAATTGATCACCTTCGTGACCTTCTTTGATATTTCTGGACCTCAGTTTATCCGTCTGTAAAATTAAAGCATTAGACTAGATAGTCTGCACAGTCCTTTCCCCTTATAAATTGATCTTCTGGGATGGATTGTTTCTCTGGAACTTAATACAAAATTGGTTCATGTTGTTTATTGGATATTAATTTCTAAAGTGATTTATTAAAAAAAATAATTCCTTATTTCGCACAAACTACACTCTAAAGCCACAGCCTCAAGGGAGCCCCTTGAGCTTTACCGTAGGTAAGTGCATTTTATAAGGAGGTCCTATCAGTGTTACGGGTAGTTAGTCACATGAAAACGCAAATAGTTGATCTGGGTGCAGTGTTTTACAATGCACAAGTTGTCTCATTTTTATGATTTTAGTTGAGCTTCACTACAACTAACTGAGATACATTTGGCAGGTAGTGTGATGCAGGGGACAGAGTGCTGGGCCCGGAGTCTATGTAAATGTTTCTCCCCCTCCTCCCCCCTTCTCCCCCTCCTCCTTCCCCTTCTCTTCCCCTTCTCTTTCCAAATTGCAACTGAGGCAGAGAGATTAAGCAGTATTCTTAAGGTCATACAGATACCAAATGGTGAAGCACAAGTTGGAACCAAGTCTTCTGAATTCAGTTTTACCTTTCTACCGTTCTGTGGCAGCTTCCCTGAGAGAGCCACTTCTAATTTTGCGTTGTTATTATTTGCACATTGACTATGTGAGGTCAGTTTGGTGCCATGGAAAGGTCCTTGGAAGACCTGAGTTCCAGTCCAGAATGTGCTCCCCTTACCACCATTATGGAGAATCACCGGAGCATCTTGAAGCTGCAGTGACCTCCCCTGTAAAAAGGGGGCCTCTGTACTAAATGACATCTGGTATCCCTTGCAGTTCTACATTTCAAAGGCTTCTCCTTGCCCTTCCAACCTCCTCTATATCACTCTCCATAGCACTGAGATAAAGAGTTTAAGGGTCACCCAGCTTGTAAGTGCATGAAGTAGAATTTGACCTCTGGTCTTCTTGTCTTCTGTCAGAGTTCTGCAACTGCTGAGCCTTGATGGAACCCACTGGAGTCTTGACTGAATTGAGGTGGGTTTAGCTCAGAAGTCCTTGATTAGAATAACTTTACCCTTCCTTTTTAATGAAGTCCTTTTAGGCCTTTATGCCCCTGGGAGCCCCTGCTCAGTGACAGGCAAGGTCTGTTCTAACTTCCTGGGCTCTGAACGTACAGATGTTGTGCATGAAATATATGTGTCCTGAGCGGCTTTGGAGCCAAGGTTTTCTTTCTTTAGCTCTAGGACAAATTAGTCAATTCTGTGTTCTCAATCTGACTCCTTATTTATGGCAACTTTCTTTTGAAGTTCTTTTATCATAAATAATGTCATTGAAAATAAATGTTTATTTAGCCTTGGGAACCAAAGAAGCAGCACAGGACCAAATTAGCTTTATACTGTCCTACTCACTCACTTGTTCCTGTTCACAAACTCTTCATTTCCTGCCATGATTTCCTCTGTTCTCACCCTCCTTTTCCTCTTCCTTCAAACCTGGGTACAGAACGGTCTCCTCCCTGTCTCTACCTCTTGGAGTCCCACCTGTACCCAAGCCACCCACAGCTCCTTGTACACAGCAGGTAATTAATGTATGTTTGTAGATGTCTTGCTTTCAATCAAAAGGCCCCAATTCACGAGCTGCCTCCTCCACAATGGCTTCTCCACTTCATCTGAGCCTCTCCTTATACAAATGGTCCCTGTCTTCCATAGCATTTGGTTGTCTTCTTTCCCTATTTAGACTGTAAGCCCCTTGAAGGCAGAATGTCAGTTCATCTTTGTGCTCCTATGGCTGAGCTTGGTGCCTTCCATCTTTGGAGAGACAGGGTGGTGCGGGAGGTAGAGCACTGTGTTTGGAGTCAGGACAACCTTGGTGAGGCTCTCACTTCAGGCATCATTAGCTGCGTGATCCTTAGCCTGGTCCCTTCTCTGGGGCTCAGTTTCTTCAGCTGTAAAATTAGGGCAGTATTGGACCGTGTGGCCTCTGTGGTCTCTTCCCGCTCTGAACTGATGCCCTTGTCTTCTTTCCAGGTTCCATAAGTGGTATTTTGGGGTGTGAAGAGTCCCCAAGGAGGACAGCAACCTTCTGTTAAAAGACATCAGCTAATAAGTTTGGGAAGACAGCCATCCACCCAGTAGCTGACCCTCCCACAGGACTTTGAGGTTTCCAGAGCCTTGGTGGGCTTGGCTCCTCTCTGTGCTCTGCAGGCCAGCTCTGTCGGTCGTCCGACTCTTCCTCACACTTGCTATTTCATCTCCCATCTCTGGCCCTTTGCACTGATTGTCCATGTTTATAGGGCACTCGTTCCCTCCTCACCCGTCCTCTTAGAATCCCTAGATCCCTTTGGACCTCAGCTCAAAAGCTACTGCATGATGATGAGACATCGCACATGTGAGACCCTTCCTGGGTGCCCCCCCCAAAATAAATCCTTCTCATCTTTTTTTCTTTTGTTTTGATATAAATTTATTTATTTTTAGTTTTCAACATTCACTTCCACAAGTTTTTGAGTTCCAAATTTCTCACCCCTCCCCCCACCCCAAGATGGCATGCATTCTGAATACCCCTTCCCCTGGTCTGCCTTCTCTTCTATCCCCCCCCCTTCTCTTATCCCCTTCCCCTTCTGTTTTCCTGTGGAGCAGGATAGACTTCTGTACCCCATTTCCTGTATTTCTTATTTCCCAGTTGCATGTGAAAACATTTTTTTAAAACATGTTTTTAAAACTTTGAGTTCCAAATTTTCTCCCTTCCTCCCTCCCCACCCACCCTCATTGAAAAGGCAAGCAACTCAATATAGGTTGTACATGTGCAGTTATGCAAAACACTTCCTTAGTAGACATGTTGTGAAAAACTAACTCTATTTCCCTTAATCCTATCCTGCCCTCCCATTTATTCTATTCTTTCTTTTGACCCTGTCCCTCCTCAGAAGTATTTGCTTCTGATTACCCTCTTTCCCAATCTGCCCTCTCTCTATCACCCCTGCTCTCTTGTCCCTTCTCCCCTATTTTCCTGTAGGGTAAGACAGATTTCCATACCCAATTGAATGTGTATGTTATTCTCTCCTTAAGCCAAATCCTATGAGAATAAGATTCCCTCATTCCCTCTCACCTTCCCCTGTTTCCCCTCCACTGTGAGAGACTTTTCTGTTTTTTTTTTGTGTGAGATAATTTACCCCATTCTACCTCTCCCTTTCTTCTCTGAGTATCATCCTCTCTCATCCCTTAATTTTATTCTCCAGATATGACCCCTTAATCTTCAACTCACCCTGTGCCCTCTATCTATCTATATACATACATACAATTTTTTTCCTTCAACTACCCTAATACTGACAAAGTTCTCATGAGTTACAAATATCATCTTTCCATGCAGGAATGTAAACAGTTCAATCTTAATAAGTCTCTTATGATTTCTCTTTCCTGTTTACCTCTTCATGTTCCACTTGAGTCCTGTATTTGAAAGTCAAATTTTCTATTTAGCTCTGGTCTTTTCATCAGGAATGCTTGAAAGTCCTCTATTTCACTGAATGACCATTTTTTCCCCTGAAGGATTATACTCAGTTTTGCTGGGTAGGTGATTCTTGGTTGTAATCCTATCTCCTTTGCCCTCCAGAATATTATATTCCATGCCCTGCGGTCCTTTAATGTTGAGCTGCTAAATCTTGTGTTATCCTGATTGTTTCCACAGTACTTGAATTGTTTCCTTCTGGCAGCTTGTAATATTTTCTCCTTGACCTGGGAACTCTGGAATTTGGCTACAATATTCCTAGGAGTTTTCCTTTGGGGATCTCTTTCAGGAGGAGATCTGTGGATTCTTTCAATTTCTATTTTGCCCTCTGGTTCTAATATATCAGGGCAGTTTTCCTTGATAATTTCTTGAAAGATGATGTCTAGGCTCTTTTTTGATCATGGCTTTCAGATAGTCCAATAATTTTTAAATTCTCTCTCCTGGATCTATTTTCCAGGTCAGTTGTTTTTCCAATGAGATATTTCACATTGTTTTCTAATTTTTCATTCTTTTGGATTTGTTTTACAGTGTCTTGATTTCTCATAAAGTCACTGTCTTCCAATTGCTCTATTCTAATTTTTAAGGAAGTATTTTCTTCAGTAATCTTTTGGACTTCCTTTTCCATTTGGCCAATTTTCTTTTTAGGGCATTTTTCTCCTCATTGGCTTTTGGGACCTCTCTTGCCAGTTGGGTTAGGCTGTTTTTTAAGGTGTTATTTTCTTCAGTATTTTTTTGGGTCTCCTTTAGCAAGCTGTTGACTTGTTTTTCATGATTTTCTTGCATCACTCTCATTTCTCTTCCCAGTTTTTCCTCTACTTCCCTTACTTGCTTCTCAAAATCCCTTTTGAGCTCTTCCAAGGCCTGGGACTGATTCATATTTTTCTTGGAGGCTTTGGATGTAGGAGCTTTGATTTTGTTGTCTTCTTCTGGTTGTATATTTTGATCTTCTTTCTCACCAAAGTAAGATAATATAGTTTGACTCTTTTTGCACTGCTTGCTCATGATCCCACAATTACTTGAGTTTTAAACTCTTTGTTAAGGTAACAGTCTGCTTCCAATTTGGAGAGTGTACTGTCCCAAGCTTCTGGGGTTTGTATAGCTGTTTTCAGAGATACTTGTAGGGACCTGTAAATTTTCAGTTCTTCCAAGGTGGTATGATAAGGGGCAAGGTGTTTACTCCTTTCCTGGCCTGTGACCACAAGTATTCCTTTTTGTCCCGTAACTGTGAGGAGGGGTTCCTCTCCACAGGCACTACAAGCTCCACCACACCAGAGCTCCTCCTCACCCCAGCACTGCCCCCTAGAACTGTGACCCAGATCCAAACACGGGCAAAGCAAGAGATTCCTGCCTCAGCACTGCGAAAGAGATCCCTGCGGTCCCTCTCTGATCAGCCACTGGATTCCCCGTCAGTCTGTGAGCCAGAAGCTCAGGAAGCAGCTGCCCCCCCCCCCCATGCTCTTGGGGAATGGAGCTGAACCCCGCCTTCTTCTCTGAGCACCGACAGAAACAGACTTTTCCCACTGACCTTCTAAGTTGTCTTTGGCATTTGTGGATTGAGGAGTCTGGAAACCTCCACAGCTGCCCAGGATTCAGTCCTCTGAGGCCTGCTCCAGGTTTGCTGCAGCCTGCACGCCCACGCTGCGCTGCGCTCCCAGCCTGGTGCGATACACCTTTCTGATCAACCATCCAGGTTGTCTTGGGCTGGAAATTTGTTTCACTCTGTCTTTTTGTGGGTTCTGCTGCTTCAGAATTTGTTTAGAGCCATTTTTTATGAGTATTTGGAGGATTTTTGGGGAGAGCTCAAGGAAGTCACTGCTTTCACTCCACTATCTTGTCCCCCCCCCAAGCCTTCTCATCTTTATATTGCACAAATTGTGTAAAGACTTAAATACGTCTGGATGCACAGATATGCCTATATCCTTATAGATATCTCTCCTCATAGAATATAAGCTTCTTCAGTACAGCAGCCATTTCATTTTATACTTATCTGCCCAGTGACTACCAAACAGCACAAAGTGGTCATTTAAGAAATGCCCATGCATTGAATGACTGATGGATGAACTTCTTGGAATCTGAACAGGCTACAGAAGGTATACAGGAATCATTCGTTACATTCACAGACCAGGATACCGAGTCTTAGCAGCCAGAAGTGACATGTCCTTGTCCGTGGCCAGGCTAGTAAATGTCTGAGGTGGCATCAGGATCTGCGTCACTCCCGACTCCAAGCCCAGAACTCGCTCTGCTGTATCCCACTGCAGTTCCAGTGAAATCCACTCCCTTGCTGGGTGCTGCCACCAGTAACCCAAGGCCACCTTCACCCAGTTAGAGAAGTGAAGGACCCTAGTGTTGGGACGGGTGTCCTCTGGGTGAGGAGTTCCTGAGAGAGCACTCATGACTGTGGCATCAGGGTGGGTGAATGAGATACCGGGAGCTCACATTTACGGAGGCACCAATTGCAGAATTGATGAAATCCTGGGGAGATGACCACTGGGTTTTCCCTACACAGCCACTGTCAGAGGACAGAGACAATGAAGATGGAAGCCTGCTAGAAACCCAAGAAATCTTTTATGCCCGTAGGCTTCAGGGAGACCTGTGCCTAGCGTAGACCTCTTCTCTGAGGGGTCAAGGCTAGGAATGTGCTGAGCTGTTTTCTTTTTCTTTTTTCTCTCTCTGTCTGTCTGTCTGTCTCTCTCTCTCTCTCTCTTTTTGGTGAGGCAGTTGGGGTTAAGTGACTTGCCCAGAGTCACACGGCTAGTGAGTATTATGTGTCCGAGGTCAAATTTGAACTCAGGGCCTCCTGACTCCAGGGCCAGTTCTCTATCCACTGCCACCTTACCTTCCCCGGGCTGTTTTCTTTTCTGTCTTTCTAATCCCTCTGATTCCTTTGGAACTGGTTGAGGCTGAATCCTGGAAGCAGGAGGAGCATCGTCCCACGCCAGGGCCCTTTGGCCAAAGACATTCACCTTCGTCCTTCAGCTATAAAAAGCTGCTTCCTATGAGATGCTCCCAACCTCCTTGTGGGCAGTCTTTCATTACCCACGACCTTCAGAGAAAGGAGACATTGTTTTGACTAACAAACATGGGAATCCTGCCCAGGGTGGGCACACATGGGTTCGGGCCCTCCAGCAGCTTTCTATCAAAAGTGGAAAGTTTTGTAGTTGTGATCATTCCTCATTCTCTTCTTAATTAAATGTAATTTGGGGTAAGACCAGATAGTTCTGACTTGGACTTTCTGGGTTTGACAGGTGCTGGCCAGGTTGTGCCTCACAAGGTCATAGGATCACAGATTTTGACCGGGAAGTTTTATCTGACACCATCTGAGCCGACCCACTCATTTTACGTATGAGAAAACTGAGGCCCAGAGATTGTCTCAGAGGCAGGATTAAAATGCAGGGCCTCAGGAAGCCCAAACGCAGAGCAATGACTCTAACATAAGTGTGTTATATATATGCTACCTAAATAAAGCTGTTCTCACTTTTATCAATGACCCTGGGAGCCAATGCTGCTTTGAATTGTCCTTTCTTATGAGTGTAAGCTGTTCCTTGTAATAAACCAAAGGGATGCTGTAAGCCATTGAGCCCGGAGGGGCCTTAGAGATCTGATAATCCAGCCCCTTCATTGTCCAGAGAATGAAATGGAAACCCAGAGGATGGGGGTGCCATCATGCCCATGGTCTTTTGTTTTCTTTTCATCAATAAACATTCATTGAGTGCATATTAAGAGTGATGAGTTAGGTTTTCTTGGATAAATTATGTTTGGTTTTCTATGTGCACAAGGTAGATAATATTTTGTTTTGGCTTTTTTGTGCCTCTTCAAGGTAAGGGAAATATAAGGACAAATCCACCAAAGGCAGCCCCCACTCCAACATTGTCCTCAGTACTTTTGAGCAGTGTTCTGGGAACACATATCATACCCACAATCTTATGAATCACTGAGATTTTGTTTGTGATGTTCTAATCACGTGCCCTGCTGAGTTACTGACTTAGGTCCTGGTCTCAAATAATATTCCACAGAGAAGCATCTGGGAGGAGAGGGGTGTGATAATTAGCCAGTTTTTGTTCAATAAATACATACACAGGCCATCCAGGTTTATTCAGTGGAGCAGAATGGTTCTGATTGTTAATGGAGCTGTTGGTCACAGAAAGCTTTGACTTGGATGCATAGGACTACCCTAATTCTTACAAACGTTTATTCCCAGTGTTTTCCCAATATTAGTAACACTGAGCAGAGGCTGTAGCAGATTTCTTTCTGATAATGCCAATATCCATTGGAAAGGAGTGTATGTGTATTTGTGTGTGTTTGAGAGACAAAAGAGACAGAGGATGCAGAGAGGAAGCTGGGAAGGAAGGGGGCAGCGGAATCCTAGGTGTCAAGAAGATTTATCCTTAAGCTTCTTTTCCTCTTAGCAGGTCCCTCTGGGACCCACCCAGGTCACCTCAGTTGCTTGTCCCTCTCCCTCCAGCAAATGACTTCAAACCCACCCACAGGTGGCCTTGTGACAGAGGTTGCCTTTTGATCTTTGAGTAGCAAGTACCAGGCCCAGTGCTTGGCACATAGTTCTACCCCAGAAATACTTTTGGATTGGTTGGTTGGGCGGTTGGTGGAGAAAACCCTGGAGTGAGAAGCAAGAGGACTAACTCTTGTCTTGAATCTCTCAACAACTTGCTGTGTGACTGCTGTCAGTAGACTTTATCACCCAATGTTTATATCTGGCTTCAATTCATTGTGAAATAAGTCTCAGACTAGTAGAGGTTTTGAGAATTGTGATGGTGGGGTAGTGGTATGAAGCAATTATCATCATGACCTGGTGATTTGGGGCAATAAATTTTAGGGTTTGATGTAGTAGACAATAGTCTTGGCCCAATTATCAGCCACATCCTCTGCTGGCGTGTGCTGACCGGATCTCCCTGGGTGAGTCACTTCAGCTCTGTGTCTCTTAAACAACTCCCTATGGCTTACTTCCTACTTCCTAAAAGTTCTGTGGGCTAGTTTGTGGAGAAATTTTGATTAACGGACATTCCCTTCAGAAATCACTTTTTTTTTTACATCTTCACCAAACTTTTGGTTTTTATTGATGTCTGCCCCGCCATGATGAGATAATATTTTGTAAAGAACTTAGCACAGTACCTGACACATTAGGTGCCAAATAAATGCTTATTCTCTTCCCCTGCACATAAAAATGTATTCTTCTAGCATCCCTTTTGTCTCCTACATGAAGACTTTTCTGATTTCTCAATTACTAGTATCTCCTATCACTCCTCCTTCCTCCCAAAAATGACTAATTATTTAATTCTATGTTTACATGCACCCGCCCGCCCACCCAATCTGCAGAATGTAATTTTCTTTAAAGCAGGAGCCAGTTTATTTTTATCTTTCACGTATCTGGAATACAGTAAGCACTTAATAAATGTTGTTGATTCATTGTTTTAAAGTCAATTTATAGAACACAACAAAATCTGTAAAGGCCTCCTATCTTTAGCAAGTTCAGTGCCTGGCATAGCCTACCTTCCCAGACACATCTGTCCTCAAACAAATATCACCTGAGCCCCTGGATGCCATGAGATAATGGCAGACTTTGGGCATCAGTGACCTATTGCTAGCAGTCTGTTTTTGTGGGGGAACTTCCCAGGGTTCCTCACATTGCCGCATGTAGGTAGCCACTTAATACACACAACTATCTTGTTTGGTTGAGTGACTGCCCTTCTCTCTACACCCCTATTAATCAAAATGGTGAAATGAAAGCTGGTTGATAAGTGGGACCCAGGTTCATTGTGATGCTGTTGAAGATGCTTTAACCCTTTGTTCACCCTGTTATTGAGAATAACCGAGCCCTGGCTACCTTGACAGGATGCAAGTTAATTTACTCTCAAGATTCCTTCCTTTTGACTGCAATACAATGTAATTTCAACAGCACTGATCACCAGCTTAGATAGAATAACTTAATTAAAATGGCAGAGGAAGTTTATTAGAAGAGAAAAGAAATCCTGAATTGCATCCGGATATTGAAGCTAACTCATTTTGTGTGTGTTGTGTATCACTATACAAACCAATGGCTTTTAGAAGCCAGGCTTATGTTTTCCTTTCATGTAGAGAACAAGCCAGAAATAGAATTAATTCATACCCTTTCTGCCTTTCCAGGCTGGACAAAAGCTGGTTCTTTATGGTATTGTAAATATCCGACCTAAGTATGCTCTCAGCCCCTGTTTCCATCTGCAAAACATGTTGGAGACAACTCTTCTTGACTTACACTCTTCATCTGATTTGTTAATGGTGCAATGTCAGAGAGAGTTTTCTCAAACAGTATTCATGACTCAAGCAAGCAACTTTCTGATTTGCCTTGAATATTTTCAAGCCAATCAAATTTGTTTATCTTAATTCATACCTTTGTAGAAACCATAAACAATGTCCATGGTTACATCATAAACTATAAAACCAAGCAGTGGATGGGCAAGGTGGGACGTTGTCCAAATATCAGAGCACAATTTTGTTAGATCTTCCTTCTGCATGTTAAGGCTACAGTCACCCTTCTTATTTTGAGCTCTGTCTCAGCTCTTGATGGTTCATCGTTTTTACTTTTTTATCATTGAAGTAGTTGAATTATTTATTTAGTTAATCGTTTATTATATCATTTATTATTTATTAGTTGAGGTAGAATTAGAGGAAGAAAAACACATCCAGTTTGGAGGGAATTTTCAACTACTTCAAACTTGCATGGAGAATTAAGCATCCCTTTGCTATCTCTGGTGGGCACCAATCTCATCTAATGCATGTTGGGCCCACTCATTTGTGTTGTGTAAGTACAACCATTAACTTCTTCATTTTATTCACTAGACATGTCATGTCATCGTTGAATTGTATTTTCTGGGTTTATTCAAATATGCAATTTCATTACCCTATTTGTTTTACTCTTTCTATGAACTTTTGCTGTCCTCTTTTATCTGGAAGTAAATTAATAACTAAGCCTTCCACAGTGTTTTTTCCCACCACCACCCCCTGCCATCATTGCGGACATATTTGTGACTATAGTGTTTAATAAAGTGGGGATGAAAGTCCCAAAAGAGGTTCTGGCAGCTATCTGAGGTCAGCTAGAAGGGAGTTTACTGGGGAAGTGTCTTTTACTCTCTATCCATTTGAGCACGTGATGTGCCATTGGGAACTGGAAGCTGTGCTCTTAATGTCAAAGTCTTCCCTTTGCCAAGAGCTTAGGGACCCCATGAGCATCTCAAGTTTTTGGTTATATCTCTCTTCTGTAAGGGTCAGAGTAGTTTGTCTTCTGTTACTCTAGTGGGAAGGAGAGAACAATTTAAGAGCCTGGCTGTACTATTGGTGGTTATCTAATTGTTCCTCAGAACTGATTTCTAAAGAACTTAATTCTTTGTATTTAGTGATAATTTGTTAGGTGAAAATTTCTGCAATCCCCAGACCTCCATTTTCCATATGTATATTGACCCAGAGGTTTCCATATGTGGCTTCCCCTCCCTTAGACAATTCAGCGAATATTCATTTAACAACCTCCTCAAATACTTTTTAGAAATATGCTTGTCCATGTGCTTGGCTATAATTTGGAAAACAAGTTCAAATTTTGAAAGGGATGGAAATTACGGCTATTTTTGAAACAGAAAGAGTCTCAGGATTGAAAATCTGGCTTTTGTAAAACATTGAAAAAGATGTGCAAAAGTGAAGCATCTTAACCTGAGTTTGATCCTTTCCTGCCCTGTGGCATCTAGGAGCTAGGACTCTGGCTTTTAAATCTGTCATTTCTCTATGATAACAGTATTTAACTTCAGAATTGTTTTTCCCTCTTAGGATGCCTCCATCGCCCACAGATTCCACATCATGAGAGAGAAACACCCAGAGAAGTTCAACAGCCGGTAGGTGCCCAAATGGTGCTGAACTTTTGTGCACTGGTGAAGACACTAAGTGTCACAAATGCCTCTGCATGTTTGTGAATGAGGGAGGGGAGCTGGGTCTGTGTCTGTAAATGGATGGAAGAAGACAGTGATGCCTTTGATTTTCCTCTCATGTGAACGTCTTCATAATTGAGCAGCATGCCAAACTCTTCTGCTGTGGTTTGTGGGGCAGTAGGATATTGGGGGGAACTGGCAGAATGAGGAGGGGTCAGCATCCCCCTTTGTTGACAGATGCCCCCCTTTAAGGTGAAGATCTCATTGTTGATGGGAATGAGCCGCAGGGGCTTCTTTCCTGGACCCCGGGCTTTTCAGAGGAAATCGGAACTTTGTCTTTAGGATACAGGGAAGACATAGGCTCAGTCTCCTCCATGTCTCTTCTTTCCCAAGAAGAGAGCACTTTCCTGTCCATGCTGGGCAGAAGCAAGGAAGTTTGTCTCTTGTTTTAACCATCTCAGTTTATATCACTATCAGGGGCTCCTTTGTTATTTTCTGTAAAGTGTGAAAGTCTGTACCTATGCCTATACCTATATCTATATTTCTAGCTACAGAATCTTTAAACTGCGCTAAGCCTTTTGAGACATCTGGCATTTATACTGCTATTGATGGCTACAGACAGGGACACTATCTTTTGACACAGATACTACAGTGAATTTTGATATAAAGGGGAAATTTTAGTCCAGTGTCTGGATTCCCTTTGGGGGATGTTTTGGGGTGAGACATATCAGAGCCCTTTTCCCCTACCTGTAGCTGAGATGCCTGTGGTTGCTGATACTTGGGGCACATTTGGGGACATTTATCTGCAGTAATAGAGCACGACTGAGAATCCTTAACCAATCAATCTACCTACACGCTCTGTCATAGTGGCATCAGCATTCTTTGGTGCAGTTTACTCTCACATCTAAATAAATGAGATATAGAGGCTTTGCCTTTCATAGAAATATTACTATATGGCTTGGGCTGACACTTAACGAGTTTCTATGTGAGTTTCCTGTGGAATTTACCTGTGGAGGAAATTCTACAGAAAAGAAATGGAAGCTGTGGTGTCTTCAATTGGAAGAAACCAAACACAAAGGGATACTTGGAGCTCGTTTTCACATGTATCATCACTTTATGGGATGGCACACTGGTTTCCTGTTCGTCACAGTAAAATAATCCATGATATTTAAAAAGTTTTCACTTAGTCACTTGAATCAGGAACATTTGAAAACATTTGCTGAGGATATCATTTAGAATGTCTAATTGCCCATCTAGAAATGAAGTTTTGGCTTGGTAATACACCTCAGCTGTAGTGTAGGCACAGACCCCACTATCACTGAAAAGCAGTGGAATTGAGTAGAAGATAATTTGCTGCAGAGGCTGTCTGAGGATGCCAAGGGGCTGAACGGAGGGAGCTCCAGCTGCACATGGAGGTTTGGCCTGGACAGCAAGCCATGGCACCAAAGCTGACTGTATAGTGAATAGACTCAGCAAGTCACGTGTCTGAACATATGTGACAGCAAGTCATACAGAATGGCTCTGTGTACCCAGCGTGCTGGATCATTTGATTCTTAGATTTAAAGAATTTGAAAGTTGGAAAAGGGTCTCAGTGGCCATCCACCTCTAGTTATCAGGAAGTTTCCCCCAATATTCAGCCTCAGTTCATTCATTGCTCCTGGTTTTACCCTTTGGGGCCCTAGAACACATCTCTTCCATTATGTCTTCTCCCTTGTCATGCCCCCAAAATGCTCTATTCCAGTCCAATCCAAGCCAAACCAATCCAAGCAACGTTTATTAAGCACCTACTATGAGCCAGACTTGGGGCTAAGCACTGGGGACACGATGAATGAAAAGAAAGTCACTGCTGTCAAGGAGCCTGCAATCTAAAACGTACTCATTTCCTTTAATGTATCCTCATCTATCATGAATTTGAGGTCTTCGTGAACCTCTTCCTCCTGGGTGCCCTCTTCTGGACATTTTCTAGCTTATAAGCTGCCTCTTTCCATCGTGGTGCCCGTGACTGAACATAGTAAGACTCAAAAGGAGTCTGATGAGGTCAGAGTAGAATGGGATCATCATGTCTCTGTTCCTTGAAGATATAGCCCTCTCAATGCTGCCCACGATCTCATTACTTTGGGGGGCTAACTCCTCACTCTGCTGGCCTATGCTAAGTCTGTAGTTCACTAACACCCTTCAGATCTGTTTAGAACAGCTGCCTTCTGTCCAGGCCTCCTTTACCTTAAAAGTGGGAGCTGGATCTTCTCCACTAACCAGACAGACTTGAAATTCTTCCCTATTCATTTTCATCTTGTTAGAGTTAGCCTGATGATTTTACCTGTCAAGGTCTTTTGGAATCTTGACTTTGCCATTCATTGTGTAAGCTATGCCAGTGCTTAGCACGGTGCCTGGCACATAATAGGTTCTTCATGAATGTGGGTTGACCGACTGGTTATCCCTCCATTCAGTGTATAACTATAAAATTGACGTGTGAGATTGTCTCTATGTTCAGAGATGATGCTGATATGCTATCAAGAGTTAGAGCAAGTAGATTTCCATTCCCTTAAAGGAGGACAGCTCTTTATAAATATGAGTGCCGGCATGATTCTTTGTGCCCCTATCATTTAGTACTCAGTGGGTGCCTACTAGATATTTGTTGGATGGATGATGAATAAGAGTTTATGGTGAAGAGGCTTTGCAGGCAACAGATCTGGTAGGGGACCACATCTGACTCCTTACCGCCCAGGAGCTGGGGATAAGCCATTCTCTAGTGCCAGTAACCTTGCCACCAGCACCTAACTAATATGTGCTTAGAAGAATTATCTCAAGGTCAATCTTATTGAAGCATGTTTGATAGAGTTAGGCCATGAGGGAAATGCGAATTTGTAATATGTTATAATGATAATTGATATTTATAAAATAATTTAAATTTTTCTAAGCATGTTACACACAGTATCTGTTATGAACTTCACTCCCAATAACTTTGTGAGATAGGTAAAATGAGTATTTTGATGTTTATCTTACAGACTGGTCAACTGAGGCTCAGGATGGCCATGTGACTTCCCCATGATGTATGCTCCCTGCCTTCAAGGAACTTACACTCTAATAGGAGAGTCAGCACATAACTAACTGCATATATTCATGAGGGAATCTGGAAGCTAATATAGGAGGAAGGGGCTGGGGAATTTGGGAGCATGATGGGGAGGGTCCTTAGGAAGGTGATATGTGAACTGAGTCTTGGGGGCAACCAGAGAATCTGGGACATGGTAGTGAGGAGATGGTGTGCCTAGTTATGGATGACAATCAGTACAAATGGAAAGAGGGAGTGTCCTGTCTGAGGAGCCCCAAATGGGCCATTGTCAGTGGCCCACAGAGTGCTGAGCAGGGAATAAAGTGGGAGTAGAGGAGAAAGGCAGCTGCCATTGTAAAGGGCTTTAAATGCCCTGGAGGTGTTAGGGAGTTGCTGGAGTGTGATTAGTAGGGAAAGCAGGACGTGGTCAAACCTGTGCATTGGCAGAATCTCTTTGACAGCTAAGTGGAGAGAGAAGGTGAGAAGCCCAGTTAGATGGGAGTTAGAGCAGTCTGAGGGAGGAGACGTTGGTGGCTACTGGAGAGGAGGAAAGGGGACGTACATACGGCAGTTGTAGGTTCCTGTGACTTCCAGGATCAGATAGAAAATCCTCTCCTTGGCTAGAAAAGCTAGATCCTCCTTGGAGCTGCCTTTCTGGTGTTGTCGTTCCTTCCTCCCCTCCATGTCCTCTGTCATACAATGGCACTGGCCTTCTCACTGTAATTTGGACAAGGTGATCCATCTCCCACATCTATCTGCCTTTTCCCTGGCTGTCCTCCATGCCTGCAATGCTTTCTGTCCTTACCCCCAAAAGCAAGCTTCTGAGATTCAGCTCAACTCTCCCTTTCTGCAGGAAGCCTTTCCCAATTCACCCCAGTGCTAGGGCCTGCCCTCTGATGTTATCTCCTGCTTACACTGAGTGGATCTTGCATTACACTTTTTGTGTGTGGTTTTTTTTTTTGCATGTACACTTTTTCCATGTTTTCTCCCATTAGGATGTGACTTCCTTGAAAACAAGGATTCGTTTTGCTTTTCTTTGTATCTCTGGTGCTTAGCACTGTGCCTCACACATAGTAACCACTTGCTTTTATTATTGCAGACATAAAAATGACAAGATTTGACCACATTGTGTAGGTGGCATAAGAATGTGGAGTCAAGGATAACACAACGGTGGTGAGCCCCAGTGACTAGAAGGATCATGGTGCCCTTGAGGATAATAATGTACCTGGGCAAAACAGGATTTTGGAAGGAAGAAAATGAGTTCTCTTTTGGACATTATGAGTTTGAGATGCCTATAAGATATTGGCTTCAAGATATCTGAGAGGCAGTTGATGATGGCAAACTAGTGTTCAGGAAGAAGATTAGGGCTGGATCGTATAGATCTGAGAATCACTTGCATGGAAATAATTGAACCAATGGGACCTAATGAGATCACCAAGTGAGAACATATGCTGGGAAAAGAGACAAAGGTCCAGGACTGCCCTTGGGGGTCATTCATCCTTAGTAGGTTTCCCCTGAATAAAGATCAACCAGAGGAAACTGAAAAAGGAGTGGTTGAATAAGTAGTGGGAGATAAAGGGGAGAATAGCATCATGAAAACCTAGAGATGAAAGTTTCTAGGAAGAGAGAGTAATTGACATTGTCAGAGGGTGCAGAGGGGTCAGCCGAGATGATGATTGAGAAAAGGCCATTAAATGTATCAATTAAAGCATCACTGGTAATTTGGAGAGAGCAATTTCAATTAAATGCTGAGGTTGGAAGTAGATTGCCCAGGATTTGCAAGAGAATGAGAAGAAAGTTGAGGCAGTGAAGGCAGATAGTTTTCTCAAGGACGTGGGACATGAAACAGAGAAGAGATGTGGGATGAGAGCTAATAGCTTAGAACAATTGGATTAAATGAAGGGCTGTTTATTTACTTTTTCCTTCATTTATTCATTTTTATGATAATGGATTCATGGACATGTTTGTAGGGAGCAGGGAAGGAGCCAGCAGAAATGCAGAAGAGACTAAAGACTAAGAAAGACTTGAAGACTAAAGAGAGATTGGGGTTGTTTAAAGGGCATCATGCGGGAAAAGAGCAGAGGATGGAACGAGGTGCACGTGTAAGATTTTGCCTTGGCAAGAAGAAGGACAATTGTTGATGCAAAACATGGACACAGAAGAAGATAGTAAGTAATTGCATCTGAGCAATGTGAGAAGAGGAGAAGGGGAGAAAAGGCTCTCTTGGCAAATGGCCTCAGTTTTTTTGTTATTTTTTTGTTTTTTTTTTTTTAGTGTAATATCAGGCAAGCTCCTCAACAGAGAGGATAGGGGTGGAGGAACCATGGGAGGTTTGAGAAGAATGAAAAGATTTGGAAAAGCCATTGTGATAACTGCGACAGTGAATTGATTAGGAGCGTGTAAAGTTCTCCTTGCTGCAAAGAGGGTCTAGATAAAATCATTTGGTGAGAGTACAGATATGTTGTGGACCCAGTGACCAGAGTTCAGTGATTTTCCACATATAAAAACTCACCTATGAAGTTTCTTCTTCCCTCCCAGTCCAGTGTTTCTCTGAGCATGTTTTACTTGAGTCCAAAGTTAAACTGGAAGGTTCTTATACCAGGGGCCGGGTCTTAGAATTCTCTTTTTCTCTTGCTCCACAAGTGTCTAGCCCAGCGCCGCTGGTATACGGCTTCTCAAGGCAATTCTGGCTGATTGAATGATTAAAGCAGGTCTTTAAAAGAGAGGGATAGGGAAAATCCAGTGTGGACACATTCACTTTTGTCTTGGTTGTCTAGCCAGGCTTGGGTGCTGTGAGCTCCCCAAAATGAAACATGTTCCCATAGACGTAGGAGAACATTGAAGGTAGGACTCTCTCTTCTTGCAAGGACACAACTTTGATTGTTTGCACAAGGTCTGTAACACCTAGTGATGGCCATTCTATTCAATTCCAGAGGTGAATCCATTTTCTCTATGGCCCTTTTCCAGTTTTGCTATAGCAGAGGCCAATTAGAGTTTATAAAAAGCCCTGCTAATAATGGGTGCTTCAGATTGGGCCTCTTGTCACAATAAATCATAGGCCATTAATAACAGCTAGGAGCGGGCTCACCTTGAAATTCATCTATATTTTAAAGAACCTGATGTTTCTAGCATTATCTTAAGGAAATTAATTACCAAAATATAGAATTCTGCTCTCTGTGCTTCTTATGACAGAGAGATTGGAAGAAATGGAAAATGGAATGACTTTTCCGGTGCTTAAGAGAACTCCAGTAGAGACGGATTACATGATATTCTAAAAAGAAATTTCAATGTAAATCTAGGTCTTAACTGTTTTCAAGAAGTGTGAGTTTTCTTAACTGAGATGTTCTCATGCCCACTTGGATTTCTGATATTGATACTTGTAGTACTGACATTTTGGACTCAAATTTCCAAATACATTTCTGCTCCACGATGTTACTGTTCCCGGGATGGTGGAAGATTATTTACCTAGTAAATAATGGAATTTTTTATTTTTATTGCAAAATGATGAACTATTACCTAATATTCAGTCAATATAGTATAAAATAAAATTTTATGGGAATTAGTAGAAAGTTTTATCCTGTACTTAATTTCGAAACTCAATTCCACAAGTACACGATGGGGGAGATGGCAGCTTTAACAAAGGAAGAAAAAGATCTGGGCAGCTTAACGCACGACAATGTGCAATACTACAAAGCACGATGCGAGTCACTTGTGTGATATCACAATCAAGAAACCTTCCAATTCGGGGCTGATTAAAATCATCAGACTTTCAGGAGTAGAGATTACAAGGCTCCTGCTCTGTGTCTTGGTTGCATAATACACGGAGGCTTGATGTCAGTTATGAATGTTTTAGTAGGAATAGTGATAAGCTGGAAATTTATAGGAGCAACTGGTATAGAATGAGATATGGAACCAGGAATCCACTTCATTCCAGAACAGGAACAACATAAAGACAAATTGCTGTGTGTAACTCAAGAGCTATGACCGTTTCAATGACACGTGCCAGAGGTCCAGTGGTGAAGCATGTGACCCACCTCCCGAGTGAGGGTGGATTCAAGGTGCAGAATGAGCGATGCATTCCAGAAGTGGATAAAGCCTTGTGTGACTGTGGATGTGCCCCAAGGGCTGAGGTTTCCTTCTTCCCTCCCTGCCCCTCCCCCCACCGTCGATGGAGGAGGAAGACAGGAAGCAGACATCGATATTTGTCAATTGCAAAAAAAAAAACCCACTAAATTAAACAAAATAAGAAGCAGAAGAAGAAAAAGGTGGCAGCCAGCACAGTGAATGGTGACTGACCAGTTCTGGTTACCCTATAGATTAGGCCTCTGAGCTTCATTCCAATGTGGATATGCTGGGAAGAAACATATAGATATAGAACACCCACATTGATCTTTTAACTCTTAAGAATATTAATAACAATAACAACAACAACAATAATAATAACAGGCATTTATATAGTGATTTAAGATTAGCAAAGAGCCATATGTATTCAATATCATTTGATCCTAAAAACAGCCCTGAGTGGTGGGTGTTATTATTATTCCCATTTTGCAGACCAGGACACTGAGGCAGAGGGAGGTTAAGTCATTTGTTTAAGTTTACATGGCTACTAAGTGCCTGAGACCAGATTTGAGTTCTAACACCTTGCCTCCAGGCTGCTGTACCACCAAGCTGCCTCATAATTAGATGATTCCATCCTACGAAGCCCAAGAAATCCCTATCTTCAAGGGGATGATAACCCATTGGAAGTAAACAAGATGTGCATTATTGCTTATCATTTCCAGGGGAAGGAAATGTGTCCTACTCCAGCTATTTATGCTACACATTTACTATCCCCAGTCACTTCCAATGGATTTAAGGTCCCACAGGAGGCTTACTCCCCTTCTCTGAATGCCCTCCAGGTAACATGACCTTCAGAAGTATTGCCAGAACCAGATTGGAACCCAGTGCTCCAGAGTTCATCTAATGAGGGTGGGCTAGGCAAGCTCTCTACTTGCTTATTCCTGAAAGCCAGGGTCTCAGTGCAGTGCCACATCCCATCAGCTTTCTGGGAGGGCCGTTTCACACTGATGACTCTACTGAGTTCACTGGCCATGGAAACACCAAGATCTTTTTTTTGCGTGCTCCCTAAAAACTGTGATTTCACTCATGTACTCATGATATCCCTTTCCTGAACCCAGGTGTGGTGATGTTTTCTTTATCCTTATTGTATTTCAATCTTATGAAGATCTCTTTGGATCCTCCTTCTGCCATGCAGTGAGCTAGTGATACCACTCAGCTTGGTATTAGGAGAACAATGGAAAAGGTGCCATCTCTCCCTTTGTCTAAGTCATTGATAAAAATGCTCATTTTTTCATGTGATGTGGACAATTTGGCATTCAAAGGTGAGAGAATCCACAAATCATCACAAAATACCATACCATTCCAATAATAACAATATGTATGTTATTAAATGTTGGCTCAATTTAAAAGAATAGAAATGAAACATTCATGTAGCTCTTGTATATTATTCCTCATTAAAAAGACATGTGTAATAGGACATAGCCAAGCACCATGGGAACCAAGGTTCCAAGGGAATACTGAAGCATTAATGACTGTTCTGGATCAAATATCTCCTCTTGTTCTGAATCTACCAGATGGTCCAAGATCTAGTCACCACCTCACCATGTTTTCCACCACATCATAGGATATTTGATGAAATACTTGGCTAAAATTATATCTATAGTTTGGGCTCATTTAACAGCTTGACAATTACTTTAAAAAAAAAACATTTATTTTTTGCCAAAACCTGTTCTCCTGGAAGTTCCCCTTCTTGCTATTCTAGTGGGTCAATGTCTATTACTCTGGGTCCTGGAAACATTTTAGAACGTGCTACAACATCTAGGTGGTTGACTTTCTAGTCTGTAGAATGCATTTTCTCTCTGTCTCTATCATTCTCTGTGTGTCAGTTTCCATTTGTCTGTCTGTTTCTCTATTTCTGTCTCTGTTATGTCCACCTCTTTGTCTCTCTCTGTCTTTCTGTCTCTGTCTCTCTAATTAGGACAACCAGTCTCATTTAGATCCAAGGTATCTTTTCTTTTTTTCCTCTCATGATCTTTACCATGCCACAGTGATTCAGCCGTCACACCTATCTGTTCTTTCATTACCTGAGGATATGATTCATCTTAGCCCAGTGACCTGAATTCATGAAGGGTAGCTAATCTCCCCACAGTATCTTTTCTTTTATCAATTCCCTATTATCTTTTGTTGAATTCTTTCTGGTCCAAAAGTCATTCCATTTGTCAGAAAAAAAATATAAACCAAAGAACCAGGGAGCACTGAATGCCACTGTTTTGTCGTCAGTGATCACCATCTCACCCACGCTGGACAGCAACATCCTCCCTTCTGAGAGCCTCCTTTGCTGCCAGTGAAGCTGAAGTAGCCTTGCCTTGCTTCTCACATATGACTCTCCATTTCTCATTTCTGAGACTTTATGACAATGTCACTCCTCACTGCTGCCTTTTCAAACCCTGAGCCTCCTTCAGAACTCAGCTCAGGTGCCAGCTTCTGTAAGAGATCTTCTTTGACTCCCTCTGTCTCTAGTGTCTTTCCCCCAATGGTTGCTCTGTGTATGCTTTGAATTTGCCTGTAAGTATACATGTTGTTACCTCCTTTAGAACACAAGCTTCTTGAGGGCAGAGACTATTTTGCTTTGTCTTTGTATCTTCAGCCCTTCACAAGCTGCCTTGTATATAGTAGGTGCTTAATAAATGCTCATTGATGGATTTCCACTCAGATTCAGCTCTTTCTGAGCTTTTGCCCCCCCATTCCATCTGTACAGTTACACCATACTGTTACTTTCATCTTCTGTTACCTTCCCTTACTTCTTTCTGCCTTTGTAGTATAAACTTTTAAAATTAAAGTGTGTCTTGTCTATACACATTATTACACTCTTCACTTCCTTCCAATTTTTCTTCATGTTCAGAATGATTTTTACTTTCTGTAATGGTAAGGGAATGGGGTTATAGCCTGCCTGACTAAGGTTAACACAGAAGGTCTAGAATTCTGGCTGAAGCGGTCAATCCATGCAAGTTGCAAACCAAGCCAAGACATGAATCAGGGTGGGAGGAGGGATTTCATACTTGGTTCATTGAAGAAAAACAGACCAGGCCACATTCGAATTCTTCTGTGATTGGCTGAAACTGCCAGATCTTTACAGCAAGCTGCTTCAGAGGCTTAAGGTCCAAAGGTCAAGCTATGAAGTTTCAGCAGCTTCTTGGCCCTGGGAGCTCCTTGAGGAGGCAGATGGACCCACTGTGAGCAAGAGTGATTGGCAGTGAGCTTGGCAAGAGTGCAGTATTTCCCCTGATGATGACCACGTCATCAGAGACAATAAGCCAGGCTGATATGGTTTACTAAATGGGAGCTTAGAGATACCAAGACATGCATTGTCAGGATTCTGCAAAGGCAACAGCCCCCAGAGCTGAGCAGAGAGCTGCACTTAGGGGAAACTTCCTGAGGAGCTCAGAACAGTCATGCTGGAATTCCAGGTCCCTTAAGGGTATCATTGAAACCCTGAGGTGAGAGGGAATAATCCCAATCTTGAAATCCAGCCCTCGAATGGGAATTTGGGGAAGTAACCTGAGAGCAGGAGTAACATGTTTTAAATTTTATCCTTCAGACCGTCTCATCCTTCCTCAGTTAAAATAGCCCTGTGGCATTTTGGTCTGTGAAATCCACCTATTCTTCCTATGAATGCTTTGAAATCTGGTCTTCTAAAGTCTAGGATACATGGGAGACTGGGTCCAGTTTTTCTCACCTTCTCTATTAGAGAGATGGAGGGAGACAAAGAGAGAAAGAGGGAGAAAAGAAGGGAGACAGATAGATATATAGAGAGAAACAGAGAGAGATGGAAGGAAACAGAGAAAGATAAAAGAAGGGGGACAGAGAGACATAGAAAGAGAGAGAGAGAGAGAGAGAGAGAGAGAGAGAGAGAGAGAGAGAGAGAGAGAGAGAGAGAGAGAGAGAATGCATTCTAACAGATGACTAGATCACCAAAGTCCCCCTTCACTCCTCTGCCATGCTTTTGATTTCTTTCCTGAAGTCAGCTTGTCTTTCTATGCAGATGTTTATTCTCTAGTAGACCCTGGTGGTGAAATCACTTCTGTTCATTTTTCATTGGTTTTAACCTAAGATTTCCGGTCATGCTTCTTCCCTCTGATTGTTGGATTTTCTCATGTGTGTGGGTGTGTATATGTATATACCTTCTTAATACATAATGCACTCCAGGCTTTTTATATATTATGTTTCTTCTATATAAAGATATTTTGAAAATGTAGAGAGCTACATTCCAGTCATAGGTTTTATGTCACCAAGTCTAAGTGATAAAACACTGAATCTGGAGTCAGGAAGACATGAGTTCAAATCCTGCCTTAGACACTATCTGTATGACCCTAGAAAAGTAACATAATCTTGGTCTTCCTCAGTTTTTTTCATTTATAAAATGGGAATATTAATAGTACCTACTTCCGAAGGTTGATGTGGGGATCAAATGAGATGGTATTTTTAAGGCTCTTGGTAAACCTTAAAGCACTATATAAATGTGAACTAGTAGAACATTCATTGTCTTGATATTACCTAATCCTTGGGCATTTTTGTATAGCTATTTGTAGCCTTAGCTTCTTTCTTGTATTTTGTCTGTCTGATCTTTTGGGTGTTAGAAGGGCTATTTTCCCCACTATATACTTTCTCTATGTCTTACTGACTATATATATCTAGGTCTGTGTTTATACTCCTTTATTTCTATCTGTACCTCTTTGTCTGCAACTTTATATGCATGCATATATGTGTGTATGCATGCATGCATGTATGTAGGTATGTAAGTATAAGGGACCTGAAAAATAGGTAGAGGAAATGATGGAGTCAGGAATAAATCCAGGAGTGAAGGAGTAAAAATGGCTGGACTAGACACTTTCTTAAAATGCAGGTTGAGAGAGGGGACTCCTGAATTGGAAGAAGGAGGCGCAGATGAGAAGAGATCTTTCAACGTGCCCAGGCTGCTTTGGAGCATGGTGGAGAAATCCAAAGAGTAAAGAGTGAAGCCAGGATAGGAGTGAAGGGATGAGCCTGGCTGGCCTGGGAAGTGTGCAGGGGAGCTCTTTTCCTGTGAAGTAACCAGCTCTTCTTGTTTTTAGAATCTGTATTGTGGTTATAAGATCCATCCTTTGCCTGTTTTCCCTTGTGTATCTCCATGTTTGCAATGTGCTCTCACTTGTCTCCACCTGCCCCAAACCTCCTTAGCTGATCCCCAATGTCAAGTCTTGAGAAACTTTTCTGTTAAGTGCCAAGCAGTTTTTTTTTCATTTTTTCAACTTGTGCAACATTTAGTTTTACTTCACAAAAATTGAAATATAAGTCCATCTGTTATTCTTCTCCATATGGGATTAGCCTCACAACTTACGACATTTGTAGTACTGACAAATTAGGGAAAAACAAACAACTTTATGTCTGTAACTGGATTAACTGCCACAATCCTACTCTGTATGGGAGCTGTTCTATGAGCCTTTTAATTCTCTATATTTAGGCTCTAGCTGGGTGAATATAGCTTCTAAATGCCTGAACAATTTAGAAAACATTATACACATATCAGTTCTCTCAAGATGGCCTTGGAAAGCAATGATTTCCCTTCCAGTCAAGGGGATGGGCTTAGTCATGGGTTGGTTTCCAACCAGTAATTGTCAAGTCTGCCTGTTAGCTCAGAAGAGTGCGTGATAGGCTGGATGCAGCACCTGGCCACTTAGACAAACTTAGTGGGTGATGATGTTGGAATGCAGATCATGGCTTCCTCATTCACCCCAAGTATAATCTCCTGATTACCCACGGGCGTCTCCAGCACTTCTAAACTGGGGGCCAAGGGCAATACAATCTAATTTTCTTTAAATGGTGTTGATCTCATATAGCTCCTCCCCCTCAAGTAGTATATTTTATTTCTCGTATTAGGTCACGAACCTTTTTGTGGGTTTTGAAGTGCAAACTGTGTGTACTGTGCAAACTTTAATTAAAACAGTATTGCTTTATTTTGGAGCAAAAAGGTCATCCGAGAAGCGAAAGATAAGGAAGCCATATCAAAGTACTTATTTATAATAGTGGGGGAAAGAAAGAGCAGAGTCAAGCAATAATGAAAAAACATTTTATTTTGTTTTTATTGTTAGAGTTGGAGGCTCAGGAGGCCATCTGATCCAGGGTGGTCCTAGTAAGATTCTGTATTATAATATCCTGACAAGTGGTCAGGAAATTGAACCTTTAATTGAAGACCTGCAAGGGGGAGCCCATCGATGCCCTGCTTCCATCCACTTGACTGCGAAGTTGCTACAGTTTTGCTTTCCCCTTATGTTTATTCTGAAGCAGCTTCTGCCTCTTCTTCCCGTTCCTCCTCCATCTGTCCTCTTGGCCAAGCAGAGCAAGTGTGACTCCTTCCTGGGAAAGCCCTTCGCATGCTTGAAGACCAGCCTGTCTGCAATCACCGTGCTCTTTGTGGTAGGAAACCAAGTCAAGAATGAGGTCTTCCAATACTGGCTGAGAAGTCCTCTGTTCTCAACTAGAGAAGATGACTAGCACATTTTCATTTGCCATGAAACAAATCCCTTCAATTTGGTCTGGTGAGAGAATGGGAAAAGGGGGGATTGCATCATGGCTTTTTCTGCTTAGAAGTGGGAACACCTAGTTCAGATGTTGTCACAGACACTGGCAGCCTGGTTGGCCTTGTACATACCCTTTGGTCTCTGGGTCACAGTTTCCTCATTTATAAAACAGGGGAGGTGGAGGGGCTTGGAAGACCTCTCACAGGCCTTGCAAATCTAAAGTTAAGTTGTGGTGAACTTTGGAGCAGTTTAGGATTTTAGAAACTCTCAGTTTCAAGTTGGCATCTGTGCTCTCTGAATTACATGGGGCATTGTGAGTGTCTAACGCTGGGATGTAGAAGCTGTCTTGACTTCTGCTTCATTGGGTTTTATTTTATTTCTATGTGTGTGTTCATCTATGTATATATATGTTTGTGTGTGTATATACACACACACACACATACACATACACATATAGAGAAATGTATATATGTATTGTAAATATATGTGTATGTATATATGCATGTGCACATATACATATAAACATATATGTGTATACATACATGTATTTGATATACAGTATCTCAAATATATTCATATCAAATAAATATAAACTTTTTAGTCATGGCTACCGATTTAATTTTGTCTTCTGCTAATTTTGTAGAAAGTACATATGGAATCAGCTTTCCTCAGAACATCATTCTGTACAACAGGATACTTTGAAGAGATCTTTAGCTTCCACCAAAAGTCGTAAATGCTCAGCATCAATGTTTCTTCTGACTAGGAATATTTTTTTTCAGTGATAACCTGAAATAGTGAGATGTGTATGTGCATGTGCTAACCCCCACCCAAACAACACAAATAAATCCTAAACAGCTTTTGTTCCCATCATCTTCTGTTATGGCACCTGACCTTACTTTTGCATCAATAAACATAATTAACTTAATATTTGTTAGGGAAACAGCTTCCCCCCCCCTTATTGCATAATGTAAATTATTTAGATTCATTTGTACTTCCCCATTATGTAAAAAAAAAAATCTCCTTTTATAAATCATACCACTCATGTGAAAGTTAAACACTGACACTATTGTATTTTGAATAACCTCCTGGGAGAGCAGACCACCTAATTCAGCACTCCCAACCCCCACCCCAGTGTTTGTCTTCCATAGCATGGCAGGTCCTTCTAACTCCAGAGATAGCAGGGCTCCTCACAAACCCAGGTGGGCAGCTTGTGGCAGCCAGAGGAAAAGGTGGGGCCACAGCGGACCTTGCTGGATAGGAGAGGATTTGTCTGCCTGGCTTCCATCCTTAAGCTTCAGAGGATCAAGTCATAACTTAAGCAGGTGATCTAAAACTCTGCCTTGTAAATGGATCACTTGGAGGATGCTTTTGCTCAATAACAATGAAACACGTGGCACTTTGAGCATGATGAAGGGGGTATTGTCGAGTCACTCCCATAGGTGACCCATCTTCCACACAACTAACAAAGCGGGATTTATAAAGCCTGGTTATGACCGTTCCACACCTACTTAATCTGATGGTGGTGGTGGTGGTGATGATGAAGAAGAAGATGACGATGAAGGTGATGATGAGGAGGAGGAAGATGATAGCATTTATGTAGTGCTTCAAGATTTGCAAAGTACTTTACAATTATTATCTCATTTGAGCTTCCCAACTGCCCAGCTATCATAGCTGATAGGAAACTGAAACCCAGAGACTAAGTGAAGTGAAGGTCACAGAACCTGTGGCTGAGTTCAACTTGAACTCCTTTCTTTCTGGCTCCAGCTCCACACTTAGACCACTGCTGTGTAACAAGGCACAAAGGAGATAATATAGATAACACCCTTTGTGAAACCATAAGGAGCCCTATAAATGTCAAGTCAGCACATGTGCATTAAGGCCCTGTTACATGCCTGGCACTGTGCTCGGTTCTGGGGATACAAAGAAAGGCAAAAGACAGTGCCTGATGTCTGCCTTTGAGGAGCTGGAAAGATTTATAGGAAGGAGAGATAACTGTGACATATCTTTAGAGAAAAAGTTCTAGTTGTGGGGTCTTTTAAAATATGTTTATTGATACATTTAGTCTTTTCTAGTTAAAACTCAAACTCTCTGGTCCCAGAATTGAGCCATCCCATGTAACAAAGAAAAGCAGGTAAACATGTTACCAATATGGTAACTGTATCTGATCAAATATGCGCCATTCAGCTCACATAGTTCCCACCCCTGAAAAAGAGGGAGAACTGTTATGTTCCA
The DNA here is from genome assembly GCF_003287225.1 of Phascolarctos cinereus. NCBI lineage: Eukaryota > Metazoa > Chordata > Mammalia > Diprotodontia > Phascolarctidae > Phascolarctos > Phascolarctos cinereus. The sequence continues at coordinate 7,060,402 of NW_027555514.1, read as the reverse complement.
TTATCTTTTCTCCGCTTCTGCAATGGGCTCTGCTATTTGTTCTTTAATTTTTAAGTCACTTACTTGTAGTATGTAAATATCATCTCCATGCAAATCATCCCAATGTTTCTTCCACTTGAGGATGACTTTTATTGCCAGGGTTTGCTTATTATTTTCCATGACTTTGCATGTGATGCATGCCAGAGGGGAAATGTTTCCATGTGGAGCAAATGAACCTCGGGGGGTGAAGCACCCATCAGCAGTGGATTGTGGGGCTCCATAGGAGCACATGAGGTCTTGAGATGGGAGGGGCCTTAGAGATCAGTTCCTCCAAATCCATCTAAAATATCTGAGATGAGGAAATTGAGACAGAGAGAGAGAAGGTACCATGTTTAGGGTCACACAGCTAATCAGTAGCAGAATCCAGGTTTTCTCACAGTAGGTTAATCCTGCCTACTTTCTGAACACCAGGCTTTCAACCAATGGGGTCCACCTCAAATAGAAAGCAGGGTCACTTACCTGGCCATCAGGATGTCTACAGGTTGTGTCTGGATTGGGGGGGGTGCAGGCCCCATGTTAGGTGCCACTGCTTTAGATTGTCCTATACAGGGAGGACATCATGTCTTCATACATGATCAAAGGTGCTGTCCAGGCATTAACACTTTAGGAAAACAGGCATGCAAGTTTTTTTTTTAAAAGTAAATGAAACTATTTCCCCTTATTCATATGTCAGGAATGTGTCATTATTGTCTTCAATTGGTCAACAAAATAATTAGTCCTAGTGGAAGAATCCAGGTGTGTGCATGTTCCACAAACACTGTGTCAGCACACTCCTCAGTCAAGAATGCTGTTTAAATTAAAGAAGCATTTGTAAAGCACCTACTGTGTACCGGGTCCCAAAGCTATGAAGCTAAACACATAAATTAGTCTTTGCTTTCAAGGAGCTTGACTTCTCTTGGGGAAGTCAGACTGTACCCAGATAAATCAAATCCATATGTCAAGCCAGAGAGTGCTAAGCACTGTGGTGGTCAAGGAAGCCTTTATGAAGAATGAAATACCTGAGCTAAGCTTTGAAGGGAACTCTGGCTTCTAAGAGGCAGAGGGGAGGGGAAGGAGACACTGCAGAAGTAAGGGACTGCCTGTATAAATGTATCGAGATGGGAGATGGAGGGCCAACCTTCCAATTGAGTTTGTCTGCAACATCAGGCATGTGAGAAGAACTAGTAGGGAATGAATAAAGCTGGCAACATGAGTGGGAACCCAATTATGTGCCAGGCTGAGGGGGTTGTATTTTATTTTAGAGGCAATTGGGAGCCATAGAAAGTATTTAAGCAGGAGAGTGATGGGCTCAAGTGATTCTCATGTGATTTCTCCTAAATCTGCTACAGCCTCACCTCCATTTTCAGCCAAGGTCCATTTGCTTCTTCCAAACTTCCTCCCCTACCACCATTTCTCAGAAATGGCTCTCCTAGTGTTCTGCAGAGTGGAAAGGACCTGCCACTTAATTGATGAGGAGGAGGATTAGTACCCTGGCTATATTTTGTCAAGAAACCTTTTAAGAGGCAAGATCAAATTGGAATGAATATAGATAATTCCCCTAAAGGGCACTTGGGAATTGACCACTGTTCACTTTCCCATGAAAGAACACAAATGCATATATTGAATAGTTGGTTGGTTGGAGATCACTATATCTCCAATTGCTAGAGGACTTAGGACATAGCAACCTGTTCTACCAGAAACATCATGGTTCAGATCAAGTGACTGCTCTGCAGAAGAGTCATTCGTGTGGTATGGAGGCCTGAAAGCAAACATATAAACAAGGAGAACTGGGGCTATGTCAAGAGGCGTGGCTTCCAGGAATTAAAAGGCCATAGTTCTCATGCTTTAGCTAAACTGCATCTGAAGAAGTGAGCTACTCTTTCTGGTGCTACAGTTTAGGGAATTTCTGGGTAAGTGGAAGATTGTCAGAGGAAGTCTGCCAGGATGGTAATAGGCTTCAAGCATTGGGAGAAAGGGGATGGTCAGTAAGTCACCGAGCACTTTTTAAGTAGTTATTATGTTCCAGGCCCTGCACTGACCTCCAGAGATACAATGAAAGGAGAAAACAACAGCAGTAAACACTCTTCCTGTCCTCAGGCAACTGACCACGAGGTAGGAGAGTAAATAGAGAGTTCTGAAATTAGAGTCAGGAAGATCTGAGGTCAAATCCTCCCCCGAAGACTTACTGCTTATATAGTTGTGACCCTGGGCAAATCACTCGACTTCAGTTTCCTCATTGGAAAACAAGGGAGTTAGACTCAGTGGTGCCTGAGCCTTCTGACATTGTGATGTGCAGACACACAAGAGGGGTACAGGACAAATGAAAGGTGATTTCAGGAAGAAGACACTAGAGGCGGTGAGGGAAGAGGAAAATTGGGAAAGGTCCCTTGTAGAAGGTAGCAATGAGCTGATTTTTGGCAGAAGCTGGGGAAACTAAGAGGCAGAGGCAAGGAGAGAGAACAGAGGAAGTGCTCTGTGGAGGAATGGCAAAGTTGTTGGAAGAGTTTCATGGTAGATCCTCGGAGAAAAATATGGTATAGGAAGCCCAGCAATGTCCTTAAGTGTCAAGCAGTGACCTTTATATTCAATATGGGTGCTTACGGGAAGGGACTGGAGTTCATGGCATATGGGAAGCTCTAAATAGGTAATTTGGAATTTACAGAAGGGAAACCCTAACAGTTAAGGTTTCGCCAAAATGGAATGGCTGCCTTGAAAGGCAGTGAGCTCCTGCTCATTGGAGATCCTCAGACAAAGACAGGATGATGCCCTGTTGGTTGTCATGTAGAGACAGTGCTTCATTTTCATGTATGGGTTGGACTAAATGACTCCAGGTTCTCTGCCATCAATTAAACTCTGTGCTTCTGTGATACTCTAGACAGCACAGAACAGATTTCAGAGTGAGCTGGGCCAGGATTATACTTCCTCCACAGAGGCTAATTACTATAGCCAGTCTCTGCTCTCAGGTGATCCCATGGCATAGAGAATTGGGTCTAATTATTGATTGGATCAGTGTCGTCATTCTTTCTACCTCTGGGGCACCAAGCAATAGCTCTTCTTTGCAAGTGAATCTGTGACAATACTCACATGCTCTGGGTTCTTTTTTTTCCCATTGACCATAATTAATTTTAAAACCCAAAATTTCAGCAGCTGATTCACTTACTCGTGGGGGGAGTAATGAAAATACACATGAAACAGTGCCTTGGTGGCCATCTGGACTAATGTTCTCTGCTCCGTGATTCTGTATGAATAATTTTGTATTGACGTTGTGGGCACTCTCTCCTTGGAAGACTGTTTGTCATAGCTGCTTAGAGGAACCAATAAGCACTCAGGAGGAGACTTCACTAGAAACTTAACTGCTGTAGAAGCTCATTTATCACAAGGCAAGAAAGGAGCCTGTGGCATGTAGCAGCGTAGCAGCGTCTGGCCCTGGCGGATCCAGCCACCGGTCCTGAATCTGTGGGCCAGCAGGGCCCCCCCCACACACATTCCACATTTCTAGTTACTCCTGTGCTGAACCATCTATAAACAATTGAGAATGTGTACGGGTGTGTCTTGTGGGGATTGGAGCTCTCATCCCACGTACCAAGCAACTCCGTGCTCCTGGTGGAGAGAAGCGTTATATAGAGATACTGTTAGTGCCCCCACAGGGTCTTCTGGGATTTTTTTTTCCTGAACAAGAAACCTCAAGGAGAGGCTAGTAGAAACTTATCATAAAAGGGAAATTACTGTTATCTCTATGATAAGATAAAATGAGATAATATAAATAATTGTATAAACTTAAAGTGCTAACTTCTATTATTGTTATCATTACTGCTACTGATCATAATATAGGTATCGTCATCATCATAGTGCTACAGGATTCAAAAAAGTGAACTCCTAGTTTAAAAATAAAAAGGAAACCTAAGTAGAAAAGTTAAACCTAGAGCATGGATTATGTGATGCTCATTCTCCAATAGTCCTGGGACCTCCTTAATTCTGCATCCCCTGCAGTGATGCAGATCGCAGCCCATCCCTGTTTGCATCTGCGTATTTCATGTGACTCTTGCCCATGTCCACCTGTGCGTTTACCACAGGCAATCCATACGCACACACACACACACACACATGCACATGCTAGGAGCCTTCCTCACTTTCTCCCTGTGTCACATGTGTACCAGCGAAGCTCTCCAGAATGCTGGCTGCCTCTTCTTATTGCCCCAGGAGCAGCCCATTTTCTCTTCCTCTCACAATCCCTTAATGGCATCCTTTGCTTCTCTTCTTTGGAGTTCCTTGTTGGTTCTATGTTGCAGTTGCTCACATCCCACAATCACTTCTTCCATCCTCTGGGAAGTCCCTGGTTTTTTTTTTTGTTGTTGTTGTTTGTTTTTTGTTTTTGTTTTGTTTTGTTTTTTGGTGAGCATGATGCACCCTGTCTTGTTGCTCCAGAGTAACACTGGTATGAGAACAAAGATCCATCTTTTTCGGTTTAGTTGAGGATTGGAAAGATGGACCCTTGCTATCATACAAGTATTTCACAGAATCAGTGAAACAGAAGAACTGCTCCCCAACCCCACTACTGCTCCTTAAAATCTCAGGCTTAGAATGTACCGCTGAAATGATTTTGCCCTATTCTTGCCTGCAGCCTAAATCTCCTCTACAACACTCCCTTCAATGGGGCCATCCAATCTCTGCTTCAGTATCTCCAAGGGATGCGGAAGTCACTTTCTCCCAACTCAGTTTGTTAGGTCTTGAACAGGTCCAATCATTTCAATACTGTCTCTATAAATTGTACTCCAATTTCCTTCCCTGTTACTTCTACACATCTGTCCTAGCAATGACCTTGGGACCAAGGAGAAAAAAAATGAATGTCTTTTCTACAAAAGAGCTGGATAAATAATCGAAGACATGGATTGTATTCACTCTACCCTCCCTGTGGTTTCTCCCTTGCAGGCTTAATATCCTTTGTCCTGATTTTTGTGTGATAGTTGCCTTACACTCATCTCCAAATGAGCACACTTGATCTACTCTCACAAAGTGTTTTGTAACTATACTATTTATCCCAAGTTGCTGATCAAAAAAGTTAACATAATTAAGAGACTATATGAAAAATGGAATTTTTATATCAGATATATGAAGGACTTATTTTTGTCCTGGCTTTTAATACATAAAAATGTAAGTATCTGTAATATAATATAAAAATACACATTTTATTGTAGGGATTAAGATGTTACTTAGACTGGTAGTAACCACTTGTAAGAAAAGAAAAGAAGAGAAGAGAAAAGAGAAGAGAAAAGAGAAGAGAAGAGAGAAGAGAAGAGAAAGGAAAAGAATTTGCACCTACTGTATGCTGGACAGTGGAGATACAAAGACAAAAGTGAAATGGTCCCTGTCCTCAGGGGTCACCTATTCTCTTGAGGGACATACACCAGAAACACAAACATATAAAAGCCAAGTAATTGGAGAACAGAGAGTACAGTCCTCCAACTGGTGACGGAAGAATCAAGGGTGAGTCCAAGGTGGCAAAGGCAGAGGCCATTGTGACTTGAAGTGCCATGTGTTCTCCAGTCCTCCACATGGCTTACCAGGTCCTTTTTCCTATAAGCTTTCGTGTCTAAGGTCATAGAATATTTATTTGGAATACTATTTTGAGATGAGATTATTTATCCCGCTGGCTGGATTGTTGTTTCAAGTGTGGACTTGAATTCTGCCATCCTAGAATTCTGACAGACATCTTCACATTACCCATAGTTACTGGCCAGGTTAGAAAGGCTTTGCTTCCTTTGACTTGCAAAGACAGACGAATCCCTCACATTTCTATGACATTTAAAGATTTAGAAGGTGAGGAAGACCCAACAAATAGATTATCCCCATTTTAAAGATGAGTAAACTGAGACCTAGAGGAACACAGTGACTTGTCCCATTCTAATATGTATGACATATGAGATTCCTAGTTGAGCTTCTCCAGAACCCAAGTCCAATTGAGATTTTTACTACAAAGGCAAAATAGGTTTGTTTTGCTAAATAATAATAATAATAACAATGCAAAACCATGCTTTTTGAAAATAAGGCAGCTTCTGTGTGATATTGGGCAAGTCACTTAACCCCCATTGCATCACTAAAAAACAAAAAAAGATAATAAGGCAGCTTTACCCAATAACAACACGTCAGCCCTTGACAAAAATGAGATTCTTCCTGATTGGCAAAAAGTAAAATGAATCCAAATGAACTCATCTCTGGTGACTTCCTTTGATCACTCCAACATATCTCTCATTCTGGATACTCTCAGCTTCTTGGTGAATATTTCACCTGTTCCACTCATACTTCACACACACACACACACACACACACACACACACACACACACACACGCACACTCTATCAATAGGACAGTTACCTGCAAAATCTTAGTAACTGGAAACATTAGGGGTTACCAAGCAGTTGTTCTGTTGTTCAGATTGTGGGGAATCCTATTCCCTCTGTAGTCTGGGCTGGTCGCACTAGAGCTAGAATGTTATTTTCAGTTCTGGGTGCCTGATTTTAAGATGATCATCGAATGGCGGAACACAGAGAAAAGGACCATGAGGATGGCAAGGCCGGCCATCGTGGGGCTGGACGACGCTTCTGAGAGTCATTGCAGGTGTTCCGTGTACTGACGTGACATCTCCCTGGTAGACTGTAAGTTCCTTGAAGACGAGGACCAGATCACTTTTGGTCTTTCTATGTCTAACACTTAGCTATGGCATCTACCACATAGTAGTAATTGAGTTAATGCTTAGTGAATGGTTGAGCAAGCTACTGTTCTGTAGAATACATACTTATGGCCTTAATATTTCTAACTTTGGGCTGGAGCTTCCAGAGTTTTAAGTGAATTAAAGAATCAGATCAGACAGACTGTCAGAGTGAGGATGTAATGCAGAAGAGAGAAGATTAAAGAAAGTCGCCAAACATATTTTCAAAGTTGTCCTGGGTATGGGGGGTTAGGGAAACAACAACCACCCCCAATGGTAGAAGTGGCCTGAGGTGTGAATTATAATCCCAGCTCCAATGCTGCTTCCGCCACAAAGTCTACCAGGCTGTGTGATCTTTTGTGAGTCATGGACCCTGATGACATGGACCTTGATTAAACTATTCCACCTTTTTCTCAGAATAATGCTTTCAGATGCTTAAAGTATATGGAATTACAAGGGAAATCAACTAGAGTTATGAAAACATACATTAAAAACATTTCACAGAGCCTGGGTCAAGGGCCCCTGACTTGCGCCTTGTATAACCCTTTGCTTTGCATTAGATAAATGCACTTACCATTTAATATGAATCCTTAGATTCATCTCCATTGGGTCTTATCTGCCTGCTATTATAAGCTTGCTTTTCCAAATATCCTTTTTCTCTCAGCACCTAGTTACCATGCTATGTAGCCAGTGAACAATAAATGTTCACTGAAAAAAAAAAATGGAATCAGACTTAACATAACTGTCTAAATAGTTTCCAATAGTAGGGTAACAGACTTCACCGTTTGGGGGCATGAGGCAGAGGCTGGAGGACCATCTGTCAGGGATGCTGACACACAGAGAAGTTGGGAAAAAATGAACAGGAAGGTCAATGTCAATGGCCAATGCTATCATTCTGGGATCCTATGCTTTTTTTTATGAACCAAAAGAAAAACCAACCATTCCCAACCTTGATTTGGTCACATATGGCTGGGTGTACATTTAGCATTTAGCAATCTCTATGAGCAACTGGATTTAAATCTTCTCATTTTTCTAGGGGCTAATCCCGTCTTTTCTCACTGAAGTAATGTTTAACAGGCTATTAGACCACAGAGACCTTAAGGAAGAAAAACTGAACTGCTTCCTGGTATCCACAAAGACCCTGAGTTTGTCCAATGTACAAGTGAATGGAAATCTTAGCCAGCTTATTTATTTTGGCACTGACCAATATCTTAATATGTGCCTAGTGTCTTATTCTGTAATGGAAATAACAGTCTCAGGAGGCCATGTGGCATCTAGCACAACACCCTGAGTTACTTACTGCTCAATAAATATTGTAGGGGCTGATTTTTATTTTATTAAACCATGCTCATTAGAATAAAATAATTATAGATTTCAAAATCATAGGATCTTGGTGCTGGAGGAGACCTCCCAGAATCAATGGGAGGAGGAAGTGACAGAAAGAGACACAGAAACAGAGACAGAGACTCAGAGAGATAGAGACATGAATAGAAAGAGAGAGGAAAGGACAGAGATGACTGGAGGTGGGAGGAGGGGAAGAGGGCAAGGGAAAGGATGGGGAAGATTCTCTAAGATCGCTTCTGTCTTGAAGATTTTAGGATTTTGAAATTTCTACTCCTTCCTTCCCGTTCCTCCTTCCCTCGTCTAAAACAAGTTTGAAAGTTAAGACATGACGGTATCCACCCTAGGGCGAGGGTATTGAGCCCTCTTGCTAACTTGAGGCCTAAGCGTGTTTACTTGCAAAGATCTTTGTTGCAATGTCATGCTTGTGAGGTAATTAAGAGCCATAGCACATTATTTTCTTGGCTTCTGACACTTCAACGATGCACAGTTTTGTGGGTCCCATCTCTGTCACCCAGTGTTTCTTAAGCACCTATTGCACACAAGATTCGGTGCTGGGTTCTGAGAATATCTACATGGCATCTGTTCGAGGCTATACCTAGGACTGCAGGAATACAGTCCAAGATAACTAGAGGAGAAGTCTGCCCTTTTAGCAAGGGGGATACTTCATTTCATTGACAGGTACTCAACTAGGGCAGCTGGAGCCAGGCAGCCCGTGGCACCTAAGAACAGTGATACTCAAGATTCAAGATGTGTATTATACCACTTTAGATTGCGAAGAGACTTCAGACATTATCTAGCTCAAGTCAATTCAATTGGATCCAGTAAACATTGCTGGGGATTCCAATAGGACAAAGAAAGGGGTTTGATTGCTGTAATACACCACAAGAGGATAGTTCTAGCATCTGCCAAAAAGCCTCTGATGTGAGAGCACTTTTGCCTTCCAAAGAAGCCCACTCTACTTGGACAACACTACTTGATGGCCAGGTTTTGTTTTGTTTTTCTGCTTATATCCTAGCTGGGTATAATCAGCACGGGTTCACATCTGAGACTATGGCTCCGAGGTTGACCTGTGGACTTTGAGTGTCTTGATTCTCAAACAAGCCTTCTGATTATTTTTTTTTAATTTTTATCAGGGTGGTCTCATTGTTCTTGCTAGACCCCTAGGATTAAATGGCTTTGCTTTTCACTTACTTAATCAACCCCAAGGTTTTTGTTCCTGTATTTTACAGCCTCACTTCTGTAGCTCCTGCTCATTCCTCTTCTGCTTTATGCCATTCACTGGACTCCTATCACTGACCTACTAAATGTCCCTCCTATATTGCACTCCAGCAGGTCCTTAACAGTGATGAATCCTCATGTCATGCCTCACTTTCAAAGCCTTCAGTGACTCCTCATTGCCACCATGTAGAGTCAGCTCCTTAGCCTCACACTCAAGGCCAACTTAGCTTAACTGTACCCTGCCTGCCTTCCCAACTTCTCCCACCCTTAGTCAACTTTAGCCTTGCTGGAAACTCCAGTTCTATATACATTGGTTTTGAGTCCATTTTAGGAATTTCGGCTTTCCCAATATTTCTTATAATACTGTAACTTCTTAGAACTGGTCTCTTGCTAGGTCATCATAGAATTCTTCTACCTTAAATATGAGTTTACCCCTTACATACCTAAAAAAATTCTCTGAACATCCTTATTTGTGTTGAGAACTCTACTGTGTATCCAGTCACCCAAGTCTAAAATGGAGTTATAGAGTTATTCATTGTTTTTTTTTCTTCCTGCCCCCAGTGCTATCCTTACTCAAATACTGGACATCTCTGACATCTGTTCCCTTCTTCATACTCATGTAGCCTTTAGCCTAGTCAAACTTGGTTTTGTTCTTTGGCTCTGTTAATCTAGTAACTTGGAATTAAGAAGAAAATTGTTGCCAAAAAAATCATCAACAGATTTTAGTTTTCCACATGACTTTTCTGTGAGGTAGAGTAGGTTAGAGATTAGTATCCCCAGTTTACAGATGAGGAAACTGAGGACCACAAAAATTAAGTGACTTTCCTAAGGTCACAGATCTTATGACTGTCTGATCTGGGATTTAAGCCCAGGTCTTCTGACTCTAAATATGTTGCTCTTTATATTGAGAAATAGTGCTGACGCTTCATAAAATAGAACCCACTAAGCCCAGGCCCCCTGTCTCCTCTCTCTTCAGCTCCCCATTCCATGTTGTGGTTCCCCATTAGAATGTAATCTCCCTGAAGACAGGGACCATCTTTTACCCCTGGTGTTTAGCACAGTGCATGGCACATAGGAGGTAGGACTTTAATTGGGCGTGTGAGTTTGTTTTCTTCATTCCTTTAGCACCACATTTATCCAGATCTTTATTTCCTGGTCCCAGCACTTGCTTTGTTTTTCCTTCATGCACATCGGAACCCAGGCTGCTGGGCTAGGTCACAGGGGAGTTGGGCCAGTGAAGGCCTGCTGTCAGCACAGCCCAGGCTGGTGGCCATGGGCTAATGGGGAGAAATGGACTCCCGAGTTCTCAGCACTTACTGCTTATTCTCCTGAACTTAGATCAAGGGGCTAAGCTCAGGTTTTGGTGGCTTTGTCTAGAAACTGGAGTAACTGCCAGAATCAGAGCGGCAAATGGACTTAATGATTAGAAAGAATTATAAAATTTGGAAGTGAATTTAAAACTTCATTTATCTCTAAAATAATAGAAGTAAGTATTAAGATAAGCTAAACATTAAAACTTTGCATAATGGTGAGAATGGGCTTAAAATTAAAAACAAATAACAACATTTACGGAAAATATGACAAATAACATTTTGTATCCAAAATTTATAGGGAAGTTGCGAAAATGGTCATCTGAAACCCCAGACCGCGATGGACTGACGGTCGAAGTGTGATTTTTCAAAGAAGAAACACAAATTGTTCTTAGTCACTTGGGGAAAAAAATTCAACACCTAATAATCAAAGAGATGAAATTAAAAGAAGTTTGAAGTATTGCTCCATGACCATAAGATTGGAAAAAATGGTTAAAAGCACTGAAATCCATGGTCTCAGGGCTCAGGAGAAATGGGGACATTCATTGAGTTCTAATGCAATTGAGAACATGTAGAAGATCTTTGGAAATCATTTGGGTAACCCACAGCTAAAGCTACAAATTATTCCAGCTCATTAAACTAATAATTCCCTAATAGAATATAACCTGGAAATGTTATGGGGAAAAACAGTCTGTTCAAATAATTTCATAACAGTATTTTATATGATTAAAAAACAAAAACAAAAACAACCCCAAACCCTCAAAGAAACCTAAAAGCCCGACAATAGCAGAATGATTAAAACAAAACTTGTGATGCATTAATTAATAAATAAATATTTAATAAGAGCCCTCTGTGTGCCAGTAATTGCACTGGGCACTGGGGATACAAGTAGAAAGCATCAGAGTGTGAAACACAAACACTACATTGTTGTCTGCATATAACACATAAGCATGGATGTGTGTTTATGTTTATGCATCCATATATACACACTTAGGAATAAATGTGTGTGTGTCTGTGTATCCATCCAACTTACAATGTCGCTAGGCAAGGCCGTTGGTGACAAGGACTGAAGTTTAGGGCAGAAACTGGGGCTGGGCATATCTTGTTTTGTAAGGATGTGGGAGACCTGAGCACATTTGAAGTGGGCAGTAAGGAAGTAACCTGCTAATGGTTGAAATCCAAGAGAGAGGAAGAAGATTGAGGGCCCACCCTTGGGGAGGAGGCAGGAAGGGATGGGATCAAGGACACATGTAGAAGGGTTGACCTTGAGGAGAAGAAGAGACTCCTCTCTGGAAGAGACCCTAGGAAAGGAGAAGAGAGGAGTATTATAATGTCATCAAAGTAGACAAGTGTGATTGATACAGAAAATTCCAGAAAGCTGCTTATGAAATAATGCAAACCTAACAAGGTAGGATCATAAGGACAGAGTTCACAATAACAGCCCATATAGCAAGGAACCTATTTGTGTCTAATAGTAGCCATCACTAGGGTGGGTGGATGGGGATAAAAAAAAAAGATATTTAAATGATAACTTTATTATATATTTAAAATAATAGCAAGTTGTACATAATCGATTTGCAGTTTCATGTGCAATCATCTTTTTTATTATGCTGGGCTATGGAAATGCTTGTTTTATTCCATAAATAAAAAATAAAATAAATAAAACAATTCAAATGAATTTAAAAAAAAAAGAAAACTGATAGGAACTTGCAAGGAATGACAGAAAAGTTGTAATTCTTTAAACACAGAAATTAATTGACACATAAATATTCACAAAGCATCTTTGCTTGTCTTGATGTCCAATATTAAGTATTTAATAAAACATTTAATTTTTTAAATGAACAAAAGGTCAAGGCAGTGACATCTCTAGAGGTCTTGTGAGGACTTTGATAATATCTACTGTGCTCTGAGTTCTAGGAGGATTTAGAGTAATTGTTGAAGGCTTAATGAGCCTCAGATATAGCTGTTCAAAGCATATTTTGCCATAGAAATACCAGAAAAAAAATGACCTCCATAATTTGCGTTTGGTCATGTTTTCTCCATGTGCCTTTCTCATAAAGCTTTTTATTTTCCCCCAACTTTGAAACATGCCCAAATGAAGTCATTGCAATTTAGCAATTTGTTTTCCTGTGGCTTTCATAGGCAGTAATCTAAGAAGAATCTGAACTGCTCAGAGGCCCAGGCCCTGAAGACTTTGGAAGATCCCCCCCCCCCCACAATGGAGGGACAGATGGAAGCATTTCTGCCTTTGGTCTCTCAGGCAAATCTGAGGCTGGAGCCAGCAGAGGGCTCTGGTGCTCATGTCCACTAAGGTGATGAGGGCATGTTCTAAGAACATGGCAGGCCTTTCCTATGGGAGGCAAAATCCTTGTGAAGTCTAGATTTCATCACGGACAAGTGGGGAAATATTGACACTCACCATCCCTCTCTTTGTCAAGTGGAACATCACTTGCCTTTGAATGCCACCTAGACTAGAAAAGGTTGTTAGAGAAAGTGCCTCAATCTGATATGCGTATGTGTTTGTGCCTGCGTGGTGTGTGCTGGGGAGGTCAGAGGTCATCTATGCACTCAGAGCACACCCGCTAATTAAAGAGCCTAGGTTCCCATCTGCTGAGCTCCCCATTTTGAATCTGGGATCTGAAAGGCATTTTGCTACAGGCAGTCTCCACATAGAGAGGTCTCCCCTCTGCTTAATCCCATAACTACCAGTAACACCAGCGCCTACGTATCTGCTGGATGGTAACTCAGATGTGGAGCCAGGGATGTGTCCTCAGCTAATGAGTTTGGGTCTCAGCCTGAGAGTCGGAGACAGAGGAAAACAAAAATGTGCATTTCCAGAGATGAGGCGGGCCCCTGACCTCCCTTCAGGATCATGAGACTCTTCTGTTCATCACTCTTTGTGCTCTTCCTTTAAGGGACTTAAGTGTCCTTGTGGAATTGTGTTACAGAAACATAGGGCAAATAAAAGGTTCATGATTCAGGTTAAGGATGGTTCATTTACCCTTCACATTCTAATCAAAGTGGGGAACATTTAGAAATTACTGTTCTCTATGCATAAAAGTTTGACCTATTCGACACTGCATGTTTCAAATCGTACAGTTAATAACGTGGTCTAATGATGTCTCAACAAAGAATTGTTTACCCATAATTTTGGGTGCTCTGGAGTTACCTCTTAGCATCACTTGACTGGTCCATTTTCCATCTTACTTGGACTTATGCATTGGACACCTCTCTGGGACGGTCCATCATGTGGGAGGGTTTTTTAAAAAAAATATTGATATGAAACGTATTTGCTTCTTAAAGTTAAAAAGCATTTAATTCTGCCATTTGTACTTTATGATCGAACACAATGGATGCTTAATAAATCGTTCAAGAAACTGTGGGAAGTTAATTTTCATCTGTAATGGTGTGAGGGGGTCTTCTCTCTTTGCTTCCCACAATGAAGCTTATCACAATTTTATTTGCAAAGATGATGGTTATTTAATAAAGTGACAAACTGTCCCACTGATAGGCTACATTAATTTGCTTCCAAAGCTGTTCCTTGTGTTCCATAAGAAGGTGATAATTAGCTTTGCAGATTAGAATGATGTGCTCCCACCACTTGGGTGGATGCTTGTTAAAATATATTTTCCCCTTTAGATAAACTTCAAAATAATTAAAACCTGTAAAAAATATTTCTCTACATGGTCTTTAAAATGAATCCTGCTAAGCTATCACGGTCGTCTTAAGCCAACAGGACTCTTGTAAAGGTTAACATTTGACAAAGACTATGAGGAGTGATTAACTCATCAGTGAAAGCAGGAGGATTAGGCTTTGCTGGAACACCTACAAGCCAACCCAGGCTCATTCATATCCTGATTTAATTTCTTCCACTGTCATTACTGATTGTACCATTTAATCTTTGATAAGTCGCGTGAAATCATCTTGTATGTGTCAATTAACACCCTCAATTTTCATTGCTGTTGAGAGCAGAAAATATCATTGAGGAGACTGCAAGTGATTACATTTCAATATTATCCTTACATTAAACACGAATTAAATGCATTTATCGACGCCACATCTGAGTGCCTAAGAGCACCATGTAATAAAATGTTTTTAATTTGGAACAGTAAAAACATGTTTATAAAAACTAAACATGATTTTTTAAATTTTTTTATTTTTTTTAGGGCTGATCCTTTCATTGGCTTGGGGCTGGTGGGAGCACATTCCCTGAATTTGTTCAGCCATCCTGTAATTTCTTAAAGCCTGTCTGCTTTATGATTGCACAGCTAAGGGCAAATCCTTTTCCTTTAGAGTCTGACAATATTAAAAAAAAAAGATACTTCTTAAAATCTATTTCTTATACCAAAAGATGGAATACTCTGTCAGCCTTCAGAAGACACATGAAGCATGAAATGTTTTTACTGGATTGTTTTAATAGGATGAAGAATTTTTTATTTTATTATTATTATTATTATTATTATTATTTTTGGTACATGGGAAACTCAGAGGTGGCGTTTCAAGTGGAGAGGTGGGAAGTTAGTTCCACTGCAAGAGAGGCCTCCATAAAAATACGGGACAAATATATGATTTAAAAGGTGCTTATCGAACTTTGAGAAAAAAGCAGCAGCGATTGCTCAGTGATCATGTGATTCTACCAGGTTCTGTCATAGCAAATTCACTGCTTTCTTTCTGTGTTAGCAGAACAGTTGACCAAGTATCCCATTCTGTGTCTGACAAGGAAGAGATGTGGGCTTTTTCACCTATTTGGGCTAAGACCAAGGTTCATTATAAGGACTCAGAATTGTTTGAATGTTCAGATTCAAAGAGCACCTTTTGGTAGGAGGTCTCCAGGGGAGTGACCCTGGGATCTGGGCAGAGTTCTACGATACTTAATAACATTTTTATCGGTGACCTGGATAAAATCACTGGCCACATGGTCATCAGAATCTGCAGATGACACGAAGCTTATACATCAGCTGACAAAGTCAAGATCTGAAAAGTTCCTCAAAGGGGATCCATCCATTCAACTCAAGAAGTAGATTTTAAACAACTGCCTTGTTTAAAGAAGAAAAAAGCAGATTACTGAGGCATAATGGGGGATGGGGGAGGCAGGGAGGGGGTGAATGGAAAGCGTTCTATACTTGGAGTCAGTACCTAGGGTGATATCTTGTTCCCCCTGTTACCTTGGGCCAAACTGGGAGTTCCTCAGTCTCCCTCATATGTCAGACAAGGGCAGGGGAGATGTAATTTGATGTCCCTACAGCTGTAAGTCTGACCCTTTGATTCAAAGGAAGGTCTCTTGATGACAGTAATCACTTGCTAGGAAGTATTTGGTGGTATAATGGAGAAGGCACTGAAGCTGGAGTCAGGAGGATCTGAGTTCAAATCCTGCCTCTGACTGCCTGACTGTATGACCCTAGGCAAGTCACTTCATTTCTCTGAATCTCTTTCTCATCTCTAAAATAGGAGCAATAGTAGTAGCACCAAGGCCCAAGTTTGTGGTGAATGTGCAATGAGATAATGTCCTAGCTCATCTTCCATAACTTAAGAGGCCTTGTCTAAATATCTGTAAAGATGATGCCAGCGGCAGTGATGATGATGAGATGATGGTGATGGCACTGGTGACAATGCAGAAGAGGAGGAAGGTCCCACCTCTATTTTTGTTCACTGTTCATGTATTTCACAGAGTCAAAGACTCTGAGGTGCCCTGTGCTCTGCAGGGCTGCTCCAAACCAATTCATTCCTACTTGGCTTCCCATGACCCCATCTCTCATCAGCCTGGCATCCAAAGACTCTACTTCATCCTGCCCCCCAAAATTGGAAGTCTCACTAAGTTTCCCTTTCTCATCTTATATCACTCCAAAATCTTCCACTACCTCTTCCTGAGCTCTGCTCTTAGATGTACCTCTCAGAGGGTACTTCATCTCCTTGCCAAGACACAACCGTTTAGATGAGCCTCTGATCTCTTTCTGATCTCTCTCTGTCTCTCTTTCTCCCCTCTCTCTGTCTCTCTCTCTCTCCCCTCTCTCTGTCTCTGTCTCCCCTCTCTCTGTCTGTCTCTCTCCCCTCTCTCTGTCTCTCTCCCCTCTCTCTGTCTCTGTCTCTGTCTCTCCCCTCTCTCTGTCTCTATCTCTGTCTCTCTCTCCCCTCTCCCTGTCTCTGTCTTTCTCTGTCTCTGTCTCTCTCTGTCTCTCTCTCTCTGTCCCTCTGTTTCTGTCTCTCTCTGTCTCCTCTCTCTGTCTTGGCTCCTTCTCTGCTGCCTGCAGATATTCCCATGATTCCTCTGTCTTAAATAAAACAACCCTCCCTTAATCCAAGCATCCTTGCTGGCTCTCATCTTATGTTTCTCCTCCCCTTCTTGGCTGAACTTTAGAATGCCATCTGCACCAGGGGCTTGCTCTTCCCATTTGAACTTCTGACCTCTTCATTCAACTATTCTTACCCTTTCTGAAATTACCAGTAATATCCTAGTTCAGCTATGTCTGATTCTTGTTGACCCCATTTGGGGTTTTCTTGGCAGAGACACTGGAGTGGTTTACCATGTCCTTCTCCAGCTCATTTTACAGATGAGGAAACTGAGGCAGATAGGGTGAAGTGACTTGCCCAGGGTCACACAGCTCGCAAGTGTCTGAGCTGGGATTTGAAGTCATGAAGATAATCAGATCTGATCCTCCTCGTGTTTCCCTTGGTCCCTCCCCTTCTCCTGACCAAATCCACCTCTCTCGAATTTCCTGATGCTTCTCTTTCTTGGCTGTCCTCCATATCTCTGACTGCTCCTTCCTCACCTCTTTTGTTGATTCTTCATCCATGCTGTATGCAGCTCCCGTGAGCCGGCCCCAGATCTCAGCCTTTGCTCCTGATTCTTTGCTCCATAATCTACCTGGCCATTTTGTAAGCTCCCATAAATTCAGTTACCAGCTCTATGCAAGTGAGCCTCTCATACCTGCACGTCCAGCCTTGTCTCTCTCCCAGGATCCAGTCAGGCATCTCCAGCTGCTTCTTGGAAGTTGCAAGTGACTGACCTGAAGGCATTGAAAACTGAGTATGCCCAAAAAAGAATTGCTTCTTTTTCACTTGAAATTATTCTCCTTCCAAACTTCTCTATTTCTATCAAGGGCACCACCCTCCCCCTAGTTCCCAGGCTCCCAATTGTGACCTCACCATCCAGTGTTGGCTTCCTGTGCCCCAGAGGCATGCTGGGACATGGCTAACATCTGGTTCTTTGGGGGAGGAGGAAGGACATACAGTACACTTTAAGTTTAATCTCTATTATTTACATTTTCTCCATTCCTCTCTTAAGTCTAGACAATCAAAAAAACAAAACAAAACAAAACACAACAATAAATCAAGCCCTGATTCATAGCATTTGCTGATTTCTGAGGTATCAGTGCTCAAGTTGAGTGTTTAACTATTGGCTCTTCTGGGCTCAAAGCTGTTTTTTATTTATATGTCACTAGTTATTTATATGTTGTCTTCCCCACTAGAATGGGAGCTCATGGAGGAATCATTCTGCTTTTTTTTTTAATACACATTATTTAGCATAGAAAGGACTATTGCCTTACTAACAGAAAAGGAACTGATTAACCCAAACTATTAGAGTCTAAAACATCTACTTTTCAAAGTCTTTTGAAGTATTGTTAGAAATAATTGACTAATGGAAATGGAAATTGTCCAAGGCCTCCAGGCTCTTTTTAGACGGAAGCTCCCCTGAATCCACTCTGAGCACCCACAGTCTGGGTCCAATGTCTCTCAGCCAGAGTCCTTAAGCTTATTAGTCTATGCTGGCACCTCAGGAGAATTAACCGTTAAGTGTCTGCAGGTTTTGAAAGATGGGCATTGAGTAGCTCTACAAGGATACTGACACTTGCAATTCCATGGCACGGTTCTTCTAAATTAGTTCCATGATCAAAATCAGAGACTCAGTCACCCCAAACCTGGGCAGGAGCAGTCTATCCACTGTAAATGACCGCACAATCCTGCTTTTCAGTATTAAGCAGTATCTCCAAACAAGTGCCATGCTGGGTGGTTATGTTGTGCTCTCCTCCCTGTGAGAGTTGTTGGATTGGGGAACCTATGGCCGAGATTTTTGTTGTGACCCAGTGGTCCACCCCTGAGTGAATGTTCAGCTAATTAAATTTGCTGCTTCTGTCTTCGTACAGCTTTAAAAAGGAAGCTGCTGCTGTCTTTGGTGATGAGACTAGAATGTCATGAGAAATGAGTGGTGCCTCTCAGGGAGCTTGGCTACTTTTATCTGAAAGACATTGTAGGATGCCACCTTGACATGTCCAGAACTAGACATCAGTCCAGAAATTCTCACTATACTCCATGTAACAATGATGAAGTGGGAAGAGGAGCACAGCAAAGCTGTTAGTAGCTCTGGTAGCTGGAATGCCTTCTGGAACAGATGGCTTTTTAGGAGTTTTTGAAGGAGAAGAGCAAGGTGTCCTGATGTATATTAATTAGGAGGCTGTTCCAAGGGGGGGGGTTGGAAAAATTCGTGAAGCCTTGAGTGGGTGACTGCTATAAGCATGTAAAATTTCTAAATATCCCGAGATTTATTTCTCAGAAAGCAATGAGACAATGCACACAAACACACTTTGCGTGGTAAAGAGAGGGGCATCAAGAAACTGGTTAAGTGTCAGGGTTTAACAACAAACATTGAAAATGGCAGAGGAAAACAAGCCAAGCCAGGCAGTATTTTCAACTTGGAATGCTTGACTATTGTCCACTGGCCAATCACAAAGAGCTCTAATTAGGAGAGACTGAGGAAAACTAACTTGCTGATTTTGTTTTTTCCAAAGAGCAAGCTGCCCAAAACATTTCAAAAAGCCGGGTGCAATAACGCTTCATGGCTCCTATTTCTGTAGAAGATCCCCCTTTGTAGAGAGTCAGCTCAATGCAACAGATGCTTCTTGGATAAAAGAGTAGAGGGATGGGCAAAGAGCCTTTGTGACCCTCACTGGTTCCTTTCCCACCTGCCCCGAGTCTACACTGTGGACATCCAAATCCAGACCTAGTGGGGCAACCAGTGGGCCAGTTGAGTTAGCATTCTACTGGGACTTGTCTCCTTCAGTTATCTTCAGGTTCTTCAGCATCACTTATCTCTCCTTTTCGATAGGCATCCCCTTTTTTTTCCCTTCAAGCATAGCTAGGCCACCATGATCTTGAGAAAAAATTCTCCTTATCCTTGTTGTCCCCTCTAGCTGTCTCGTACTCTCTCACATTATAGACATAGTCAACCTGCTCAGATAATTAGTAAGAAGAGGTTATTCAATCTTTTCTCAGCCGCCATTTTGTTATTTGCTCAGAAGTCACTTTCTCCTTGAACTTCCAGCCTCAGAAATCTAAATTCTGGCTTCACTGCCCCACTGAGGCAGAACTTGCCACCTGAAACATCTCTTGAATCAGAGAACCAACATAGTCCTACGTTCCTAGGATTGTTGCATTATAGGGCTCAAGCTACCACAGGGTAGAGTGATCATTTTGCTCAATACCTTCCTATTAAGAGGCTCAAAGAAATTGAATTCTTGACTCACATTGGCACAGGCAGTGAGAAGAAACGTCGTGATCAGTCTCTAACACCGTCAATCAATCAGTCATCAAGCATTTACTGAGCACCGGTGTCTCTCTGTTACACGTGTTATTGTCAAAGAAACCCTGGATGTGGCATCGAACACCTGACCTGTACTAGCTTGCAAGCTGCAAGTTCTGGGGTTCGTCATCCAGCAGTGGGCAGCAGAACCTGACTGTCTCAGGTGGAAGCCCTGAGAGGCTGCAAGAACTGTGGGAAATGACCAAAGGACAATTTTCAGATAAAGTAATCAAAGCTATCTGTAGCATAGGGGAAAATGCTCTCATTCACTATTGATTAGAGAAATGCAAATGAAAACAACTCTGATGTACCACATCACACCTATTAGATTGGCTAATATGATAAAACAGGAAAGTGATAAATGTTGGAGAAGACGAGGGAAAATTGGAACACTAATGCATTGTTGGTGGAGTTGTGAATTTATCCAGCCTTTCTGGAGAGCAATTTGGGGCTATGCCCAAGGGACTATAAAACTGTGTATATACCCTTTCATCCAGCAATATCACAACTAGGTCCATATCCCACAGAGATCATACAAATGGGAAAACGACACACATGTACACAAATATGTATAGCATCTCTTTTTGGTGACAAAGAATTGGAAATTGAGGGAATGCCCATCAATTGGGGAATGGCTGAACAAGTTGTGATACATGAATATAATGGAATACCATTGTTATAAGAAATATGAGTAGGCAGACTTCAGAAAAACCTGGAAAGACTTACATGAACTGATGCTGAGTGAAGTGAGCAGAATCAAGAGACCATTGTACACACTAACAGCAACATTGTGCACTGACCAACTTTGATAGACTTAGCTCTTCTCAGTGATGGCAGTGATCTAAGACAATTGCAAAAGAACTCATGCTACCCACATCCAAAAGAATCTATGGAGTCTGAATGTGGATTGAAGCATACTATTCTCTCTCTCTCTGCTTTTTTTTCTTTCTTGCCTTTTTTTCTCTTTGGTTTTTATTCTTCTTTACAACATGACTAATGTGGAAATATGGTTAATGTGATTGTACATGTATAGCCTATATCTGATTACACACCACTGTGGGGAGAGGAGAGGGGAAGAAGGGGGAGAAATTTAAAACTCAAAATCTTATAAAAGTGAATGTTGGAAATAAATAGTTTTTAAAATGACCGACATGAAATGAGGGCAAGAGATTATGATTTTCCACCACCACGGATTAGGACTCTGTTGACTAACTTACTATCTCTGTGATTTTGGTCAATTTATTTTGAATCTCTGGGGTTTAATTCCTCTATCTGTGAAATGGGGATAATAAAAGCACCCACTTCACAGACTGGTTGGAAGGATTAATTGAGATATTAATAAGAATAACAGCAACAACAATAATAAAAACCAGGATCTATAAAACTCTTTAATTAAAAAAACCCTGAATATTAATTCATTTTTATCCTCACAATAACCCTGGAAGACAGATGCTATTGTTGTCCCCATTTCATAGATGAGGAAACTGAAGCTGACAATAGGTGAAGCAACTTGTCTAGAGTCACATGGCTACCCGGTGTATGGGGCTAGATTCGAACTCCAGTCTTCCTGTCTTCCTGATTCCAGGTCTAACACTCTGTCTCTTCAAGGCGATGCCTTTGCAGGGCGTTGCTCACTCACACGACTTCAGGTACCAGTTATTTGTCATCATTATAATCCATGTGAGGGAGGTCGACTAGCTCTCTACGATAGTTCTTCAATTTATGGATCATTTGCTGGGCAAGGTTATTGCATAGTCAGGACCCTGTGCTGTTGAAGGTAGGGCCTCTGGGCACAGCCTGTGTCCCTCTCTGCTCACTCCTTGGCTGTGGCTTCTCCTTCAAAATGACAGCACTTTCTCTGCATGGTTTTGCCATCTGTCATTGGCCCCTCTTCTCAAACTCTGCCTTGAAGAGCTCACCCACTCCAATGGCTTCAATGTGGAAGACGTCCTAAATCCCAGTGTCCCTTCCAAGCTCCAGCCCCACATTTCCAGTCTCTGACTAATGCGCCCCCTGCTCCTCTTCCCTAAAACACAGCTGGGCATAGCACACCCTCTATACCACATTCCCCAAGCTTTTCATTTTCAGTTAATCCCTTCTCTGTCCTAAAGACTTCCCAGGTTGTCCTGGTGGAGAGCGATCCTACATGTGTGACATTAGCACACTTCCAGCCCAACCCTCTCATTTTATAGATAAGGAAACAGGCAGCAAAGAGACCTCAGTGTGATTGACCCAAGTTTATCCTGGTCAGAAATGGCAGGACCAGGTTTCAAACTCAGGTCCTCTGATTCCAGATGGTAAATGTCCTCTAATGCACAAACCACCCTTGTACCAATGAGTTTTCTCTCCTGTGAATGCATTGTATCACGTGTCACATATTGACTTATATTTGTCTTAATTGTTAATTCCTTAAATGTATTGCAATATCCTATAGTGCATTAAAAAAAAAAAAGGTCCTATACTGTTTTGTATACCCCATGGTGGCAGATGTGGTATGTTGTGCACAGTAATGACTTTTTTTTTTTTGCTAAAAAAAGAAAGAGAAAAAAATGTCAAATGAATGAATGAATGAGTCAGGGAAGTTCTGCAGCCTTACATTATGTGTAGAGCTTACTCTCTTGGCTTATAAAGCCCTTGAGGGAGTCATTTTGTTCTGAAGTTTTCAAGTTGCTGATTAAGGTACCAGAAACATCCCAGTTTAGTTGAGAAAGTGGGAAAAAGAAAAAACTATTTCCCAGAAGTTAGATGGCCCAGTGCATTGACAAAATGAGGTAGTCATGGACTTTTGGGATCAGCTTGTGTTGGAAGCCAGCCTGGCTTGGGGATAATTTCACCAAAAGTCTCATTCTCTGGACTTTGCTTGTTCCAGATTTAATGATTCAGGGCACTTCAAAGTGGGAAGTAGAAGTACCATGGTATCTGTGCCTGGAGGCAGGTAGTTATGAGGGGCTCACAGAGCAGTGGCTAGGACCCCCATGGGCAGCACTAGGTGGAAGCATAAAATGAGTGAGGAGCTTGGAACTGGAAGACCAAGGTTAAGCTTCCAGTTCTTCCCTCCCTCCCTGAGCCCATGGGATCCCAAGATTCCTCTTGGGTACAATGGGCAAAAATCTGCCTGACTACATCTTTTACAGGGTAACTTTGAGGAAAACACTTGGAAGACTCTCCCTAACTCTCCAGCCATCTTTGTTGATAAGAGCCAATGTTAGTGAAATAAAGGGCTTATGCTTCACAATGGAATCCCCACATGTTCTGGGGCTGAATCTCTCTTCTACATGTAAGTCAAAGGGCCTCGTGAATTGGGAGAAGCAGGAGGTGGAGTGGGGAGAATCTCAGTCTGCCTGAGGGAATGACTGAATATCCTGATGGATGAAGCAGGGGCATACAGCAGGGCCTGGTCACTGAGCATCCTGGAGAACATCAGAAAAGCTAAAACTAAAGGCAACCCCTCCCCTCCTTGGAGCCCCGAATCGATCACCATAAGCTGACTTTCCTTCCCTTCCTTATCATGATCAGTGTCTGAATCCCTTATGGGTACATTGACTGCTGCCATGTCACCATGCCAACTTGAGGCTGCATTCACTAGGCCCCCATGCTCACTTAGAGGATGGTGCAGATATATGACAAGCAAAGGAGGGAGGAAGCTTCCCGTAAAAGGTGATCAGATTTTAGCCTGTAACCTGCTCGAATCCTTGACCCGACTTAGTGGCTGCTGAATGAAAGGAGAAGCAGATTCAGTTTGCCTAAGCTTTTGGACAGGGCTTCTGAAGAGCCTCCTCAGCAGACTGGATAATGTGTAAACACCTGCTCTGAAGGACAAGCTTGATTCTGAATGAATATGTGTTAAGTAGCTGCTTCTCCAAACACAGCAAGATCCCCAAAGGCTGGGAGGCTGCTGTTGGCAGTTCCCCCTTATCCTCTTGTCTGGCCACTCCTGAAGTTCAAAGGCAGTGGGGGACATGAAGTGGGGAGCGGAGTTCAAAGATGGCAACACTGGACCCTTCATGACTGGGGAAAAGGGGTTGGAGGAGCAATTACTGGGAAAGTCTCTACAAGAAAAAAGTGCTCACAAAATTGGTGGTGCCATGGCAGATGAAGGCTGGGACCTGTTACTGATATAGAAGTTAATGGTGAACAGGGAAGGACTGCCCAGCTCCAGAAGGGCTAATTCTGTTGAGTTAGACTGTGTGATTCCCAGTGTGTTCTTGTACATGAAGAGCTGGGGGTTTCAGTGGACCTCATATTTAATAGAAGCTAAAAGTACAAAGTTGTATCACAATAAGGCAGTGCCATCCTAAACTTCATTAAAAAAGGATGAGGGACCAGGGCTCCAGAGGTGACAGTCCATCTCTCCTCTCCCCTGGTCAAGCCACATTGGGAGCATCTGTTTTAGTTCCTGAGGCAATTTTTAAGGGAGGATGTTGGAAAACTGGAGGTCATACAAGGCATGGCCAGGATGGCAAAAAGCCTTGAGGCCGAGGCATCTAAAGCTTGATTGAAGGTGTGGGGATGGTGATCCTGGAGAAGATGATGGACATTCTAGCTGCCTTCAAGGGTTTGAAGGACTCTCACAAAGAAAAGGGACCAGCTATGGTCTGCTGGACCCCAGGGGCAGAACTAGGAGCCCCCATGGGTGGGGAGACCCTTCCTGACCAGCAGAGCTGTCACTGAGTAGAGCAGGGGGTGGCACAGAGAAGCAAGTTCCTCATCACTAAAGACATTCAAGAAGAGGCTGTGTGGGCACTGGCTGGTGGTGGGGCGATGGTCTTCTTCTGATCCAGGTTGGACCAGGAGCCTCTGGATTCTTTTGGAGCTCTGCAATGCTTTGTTCTCTGAGAGTGGGGACATTCTGTGGCTTGCTGGGCCTTCCTGGTCAGAGAACAGGACACTTTGTTTAATGCCTGAAGAATAGCTTTCCTGGTATGTATAGTAATATCCTTTTCCTATGGATGTGAGCTGGGAATAGCAAAACTTAAGACTAGAGATAGAGAATCTGGGGCCTCGAGGCTATATATGGCCCTCTAGGTCCTCAAGTGTGACCCTTTCACTGAATCCAAACTTCACAGAACAAATTCTAGTCCAAGGCTGCACGTGAGGCCTCGAGGCCACGGATTCCCTAGCCCTGCTTAAGACTGAGCTGGAGTGAGATGTGCTTAGAGCTGTTGGGAAGACAGGTGAAGGGGTCCTGAGTTAAATCAGAAATGGAGGAGAGCAGGGACTGAGGTCCAGCAAAGCATCCAGGTGAGGAAAGGTACCACAGCTTTCCCAAAATGTTCAGGCAGGTAGATTCAGTTCATCTTGTCCTTTCCAGAAAAGAGATGATGGTGTTATAGGATAGGGGCACAGAACCAGGAGAAGCTTAGGTTCAAATACTCCTGCCTCTCTGGTCCTCTATTTCCTTATCTCTAAAATCAGGCTAACAGTGGCTGTGTTCTTGACCTCATAGGATTGTTTGTCCCATAACTCCAGTAAGATGCCACTTTGATATAAACTCAAAACATTATTGAAATTCCAGGAATCATGATTCCAAGATTGAGAGTGGAGACTCTACCTTCAGTGTCCAAAGAATGTTACAATTACCTACTTTTGTTTCCCATGCTGGAATCTAAATTGGGCCCAAGGAATACTAGCCCCTCCCAGCTGCCCCACCTCACATCCCCCAAACCCCTGAAGATGTAGGATTCTTAGGAATTAATGCCTTCAGTTCAATGGGATGTAATATGTATTTGTAATAAAGGACAGAAAATGATGCTGAAGACAGCAGGAATAGTTATTCCAGGGCTCAGCTTTGTAAGATACATTAGAATTACTTATGTTAGTGGCTTGAGATCCCCCGAATAAGCCTTTGCACTGGGCTGGATTCTGCAGTATTTTGAGTGTTATAATCAGTAGCCATATGTGTGATGGATAAAAGGTTCGAGAAATATAATTTCTGTCTAATAATTTCTCTCATGTGACAGCAAGAGGGGTGACATAGCTTTTCTATGTGGAATCCACAAAGATAAATTCATCTGATGTGTCAACTTATGCCCACTCTACCACTGTGGACTATAAGGCCAATGAGGGAGCCAGGACAGAGAATGGGAGGGGATGGTGAAATTGAGTAAGAAAGGTTAGGCTCAATACTTGAGAACCATCACCTCCCTCTCCAATCTAATGTTGTCCACTCTGTAAGTCTGCAAAGGTTTTGATCCTAGAAATGTCCCACTTTAGAGATCTTAGCACTTTTTTCTTAGCTCTTTTACGTTAAAAACATATATGTTTCATTGCTCTATGAAGAGTCATTTGCTAAAGTCTGCCAATTAGCCCTTCTTGATTATTCATGGATTCATTTAATTTATCTTTCTTGTTAACTAGGATTATAACAGCCTCCCGATACCAATCTGTCTTTTGACCAATGTCTTCAAAGAATTCTTGCCCAGAGGACCTAGTCCAGCTCTCTGGAGCATGTGATGACCTGACATGGAGCTGGAGATCCTTAGGGACCAGAGCTGGAAATAGAAGCTCCTGGCCTTTGTATTTTTAATCCAATTAATTCTCATCTCCCTCTCTTCTTTCTCCAGTTGGGGATTATAGTTCAGGAGCTTGGTGAAGTAAGTGCCTAGGGGGCAATTTATTTTATTTGTTTTTCCAGAGATTTGTGTTCCTCCTTTTTAGATTTTTTTTGTTAACATCTAATGCACATCTAACAGTTTTTAATAAGGATTATTTCTCTAGCATGTTAAGAATAGCATTTAGATAGGCTTCAAAGTGCATTCCAGGTGTTTATCACACTTGATTCTTACAACAACCCTGTGAAGTCATTTTACAAATGAAGAAACTGAAGCCAGCAGAAGCTAAGTGACATGCCCAGAGTCAAACCCAACTTGTGTATGCCAAAGGCAGGATTCAAACTGAAACCCACTGGACTGCAAGCTCAGCCTACTATATGCTATGCCACCAAGAACCTCCAAGAGAGCTGCTGTACTACATGCAATGACATGCCTATGTTGGAAGTGCGGAAGCTGAGGCTCAGAGAACTGGGATGACTTGTCCAGGGTCATGCAGCTGTACATGGTAGAAATGGGATTCTAGTGCGGCCTCCTTGGTTCAGTCGATCTGTGGAGTAGACCATTCCCCTTCCAGTCCTCCCAGGCCAGCTCTTCACTGCCCTTGCCACCCCATCCACTCAGTTGCCAGTCTTCGCCCAGCATGTTTCACGTGAATCCTCTCCTGATGGAGACTCCCATGTCCACTGCCCTCATTCATTCAGTCCTTCCTGGTAACCTCTTAATCATTGTCACTGCCTCCAGTCATGCTCTACCTTCTGATCCATCCTCCATGCAGCTACCAAGTTGATATTCCTAAACCACAGGCCAGACCCCATCTGTCCCTTGCTTAATAAACTCCATGGGCTTCCTGTGGCCTCTGGAATGAAGACTCCTTGGTTTAGCATCTTCAGCCCTTCGCAGTCTGGCTCCAATTTATCTTCCTTGGATAAATTTCCTGTTACTTCCCCTCTTTCCAGTCCTTTGGCTCCTTGTCATTCCCTCCAGGTGGCCCAGCACAGACTGCTTCCTATGCCCATGACACCCCTCCTCCTGGAAGCAACCTATCCTGATGCCACCCCACCCACCCACCCATGCAAGAGAAGCACAGTGTGTGTGTGTGTTATACCAAGACTTGCTATTTCTTTCCTGCACAGTTTGCATTTACTTTTCTGAATAAACTTTGCCCCTACCTCCCCCTTAGAATGTAATCTCCTTGAAGGCAGGGACTTGGTTTCCCTTTGGTGTTTTGTGTTCTTTAGTGCAATATCTGCAATAGCCACTTACTGAATCAATACCTGTAATGTTGAACTGGGTTGAAGCCCAGTTCTCTTATCATTATTATACCATGCCATTTCAAGATCATCAAATGGAAAAATTAAGTAAAAAATGCTCCATTGTTTCCCCGCTCATCCATTCATCATCAAGCTACACCTCTTAGGGAAAGGGAAATCACAAAAAGAAAAGGAAAACACAAACCTGTGCGCACACACACAAACTGCATTATGGAACTTTGCATCTAGAAGCTAAATGTTTACCTTCATTTGGAGCATTTTAGGGATTTGACTTAAACATAAAATCTCACACCCGGTACTTGCTGCCCAAATGAGGTAGTCTTGGCACAGAGCCTGGTGCTTAGGAGAAAATCCTAGCCTGGTTCACCACCAGCGACTAAATGAGTGGTGCTGCTGCCTGGCCAGGAAGGACCTAGGAAAGACGACGGAGGAGGAGTTACTAAAGCCGCTGGAGCGATTCCCCTTCTTGTAGCAACATCCTCAGTATTGGATACTTTGTGTTGTAGCTGACCTACTGGAAAAATTAGCGCGTCCGCTTGACGAGCCTCGACAACATGCTGAGGTCCATTAATTAAGCACCTACCTACCCAGGGGCTTGATGGAGAAATACAGATGCCATGTAGCTGGTGGGAAAGGTGAAGATTGTTCTGAGTCCCCTCTTCAATAGAGGCCCTGGCAGCCACGGCCCCGCCCTGCAGCCAGAGGGTCCAATCAGAGAGACCGAGGGGACTGAGGAGATGTCAGGACCAGGCACTTTCAATCTTGTAACTTAATGAGATTTCCCAGTGATGAGTATTTGGGGAAGGACAGCATGCTGCAGAGTCCAGAGAAGTCCGAAAGTGGTACAGCTGGTGGAAAAAAAAAAAGAAAGAATAATAAAAAAAAAAAGGGGGGCAGCTAGGTGGTGCAGTGGATAGAGTACCAGCCCTGGATTCAGGAGGACCTGAGTTCAAATGTGACCTCAGACTGACACATAACTCTTACTAGCTGTGTGATCCTGGGCAAGTCACTTAACCCCATTGCCTAACCAAAAAAAAAAAAAGAAAGAAAGAAAGAAATAATAAAAATGGTACAGCTGGTGGGACAGGGATTTTAAAGGGACAGAGCAGGCTGGGGCTTTATGCTTGTGAGGACAGGCAGAGGCAGACATTTCCCCCTTGTTCTCCAGGCTTCCCTTGCACGGCTCACAAGAGTCAAAACATCCCTTGGCTCAGCTGGTTCTGGAATTTCCTGTGCAAACTGGGCTCCTCCCCAGGGATGATGGGTGCTGAGTCACTTTTACATTGTCCTTTTCTTGAAGCTTTCCTAAGCCATACTGCAATGTCACAATAGCAGTGACTCTTTGGAACCATTTCTTTAGGGCGTTTGCCCCACTGGCATTGTGATCTCATTATTGATTGGAGCTCCTGATTAGTTCCTAATTCTTCCAAGACAAAATTACACACAGCCAGGATATATGAAAGGCAGGCCTTGAACTCAAGGCTTCCTGAGACACTGCACCTTGGGATATTACTGATTTTCAATTTTAGGAGAAACTGATTTTTACATTTCTATCACTCTGTGAAAGTCAGAGAAGGAACAAAGGTGGGCACTGAGGTCACTCAACACAAATGTGCTTGAATCTCATGTCACTTCCCCAGAGAGAAAAGCTGAGGCTTCAGGAGAGCTTCTGGGGCCACCAGGAATCAGCAGGCTCTGGAAGAAGAGAGGGGCAGTGGGCCCTGGAGGGACACATTCAGCTGGCATTCCTTGGGCACCATCTCCTCTTTTTTCCACAGTCCACATCTTTCACAGAGACTTTTTAACCAGCTGCCGATTTTGCACTAAAGTGGCCATTTGTTAGAGAGCAGGGCTCATCATCAGGGTCACCAATTCCAATCCCATTTCTGGCTGAAACCAGTTCTGTGACCTGGGGCAAGTCATTGAACCACTCTGAGCCTCAGTTTCCTCATCTGTAAGAAGGATAATAACACCTGTAGTACCTCTAGTATCTATCTCACAGGGTTGTTGATACAAGTAAATGGGGTAATAAACATATGATATAAATGTCAGCTATGATGATGATGATGATGATGATTGATAAATGAGCTATTTTAAGAAGGAGTTTAGGCTTCACAAGCCCAGATTATAAAGGTTGCCTCTCTTATTATAGAATTTTGCATGTAAAAAAATAAAATAAAATAACTTGGATAATGGTAAAGGTTAGAGGGTTTATTCAGGTCACTACATCTTTTTCTTATTACCTGGACTTTAAAATGTGTAAGCTCTAACCTTTCAAAAAGGCCTAGAGAAGCAAGGCAATTAGGTGGGACTTAATTATCTGTTTCTTCCAGGGAGATCTCACCGTCCCCAGCCTACCACTGGCTGCCAACACTCGCATTGGCCTGCTACGGGGGCCTCCCCTTCCTTCCCAATGACCTGAGTCTAATTTGAGATAAAATAATGCACAAAACCATGCAGCCATCTATAATTCATGGCCACTTATGAGAATAATTCATTGCAATCTCACCTATGGCACAACCTTTGTCTCTCCAGGAAGCCAGATGCATAGCACTCTTCTTTCTGGTTTTGTCCAAATCATTATGTTTGCCTTTGGAGGGGGGAGAAGAGAGAAGCTGAGAAGGAAGGCAACACATTACATACAATAAACATGAATCCAGTGGCTGACATGAAGAGCTTGCTTCTAATGAGAGAGTTTGTGTTCATTTTATTTTCCTCTTTTTTTAACAAAAAAAAAAGAAAAAAAAAGCACACACACAATTGGATCTCATCTGCTAAGAGCAAGACCTTCTCTGAATGTCTTTTGTTATGAGAATGTAAAAAATAGAATAGCCCAGCTTTTTTAAGCTCCTAATACAGTTTGCTAAGAAGCCAGGACTACATCCACCATGGTACCAGGGCTGCCAGACTGTTCAAGTCCTGTTGTCTTTATCTTTCCCATTAGAGGATAAAAGTCATGTTGCACTGTTTTTAAAATTTAAAATTTAATTATTTTAACATTCATTTAAAAAAAATACTTCCAAATTATTTCCCTCCCTCTCAACCCTCCCCATTGAAAAAGCAAGCAATGCATGCTATCTGTTATACGTATGAGGTCGTGCAAAAATGTAAAACACATTCTCCATATTAGCCATGTTACAAAAAAAGAAAAAAAGAGGGGGCAAGAAAACTATGGTATGTTTCAGTCTACACCTGAAGTTCCTCAGCTCCCTCTCTGGAGGCAGGCAGAATTTGTCATTATAGTTTCTTTAGAATTGTCTTGGGTCATTGTAGTTCATCGGAGTGCCTTAGCCATTCACATGTGACCACTGGACAATGGTGCTGTTACTGTGTACAGTGTTCTTCTGGTTCTGCTCACTTCACTTTGCATTGCTTTATAAAAACCTTCCCAGGTTTTCCTGAAACCATCCTCAGTGTCATTTCTCATAGCATAATAATATTCCATCACAATCATATACCACAACTTGTTAATCCAGTTGTTGGACATCCACTTCAATTCCCAGTTCTTTGCCACCACAAAAAGAGCTGCTATAAATATCTTTTGTATGTATAGGTCCTTTTCCCGTTTCTCTCTTTGCAACCCAGACCTAGGAGTAGCATTTCCTCATCTGCAGTTTTCTAGCCCTCTGGGCATAGTTCCGTATTGTTCTCCAGAATGGTTGGACTGGTTGACAATTCTACCAACAGTGCATTAGTGTCCCAGTTTTTCCACATCCCCTTTGGTATCTGTCATTTTCCTGTTCTGTCGTGTTAATCAATCTGATGTGTTAGAGTTGTTTTCACTTGTGTTTCTCTAATCATTTGTGATTCAGAGCTTTTGTTGTTGTTGTTGGACTGTTTGGACTGGATAGTTCTGATTTTTTGTTCTGAAAACTGCCTATTCATATCTCCTAATCATTTATCAACTGAGATATAGCTCTTTTTTTTTTTGTAAATTTGACTCTGTTCCCTATGTATTTGAGAAATGAGGCGTCTATCAGAGAAACTTGCTGCAATCCCCCATCCCTAGTTTGTTGCCTTCCCTCTATTTTTGGTCGCATTGATTTTGGTTTTGCAAAACTTTTTTTAAATTTCATATAATCAAAAATATCTATTATACTTCCTGTGATCCTCTCTATATCTTGTTTGGTCATAAACTTTTCACTTATTCTTAGATCTGACAGGTACATTTTCCCATGCTTCCCTTATTTACTTATGATATCAGCCTTTACCTCTAAATCACTTTTCCGTTTTGACCTTATCTTAATATATGGTATGAGATGTTGGTCTATGCCTAGTTTCTGCCAAGCTGTGTTCCAGTTTTCCCAGCATTTTTTGTCGGATGTTGAGGGCTTGCCCCAAAGGCTTGTAACTTTGGGCTTATCAAACACTAGATTACCAGATTATCCAGCACCAGATTGCTTCGATAATCCCCACTTTGTCATACAATGTGAGAGCTGGTACTACTAATAGATGCTCTCCAAAGGCACAGACACATTCATCGCAGCATTATTTTTCTCATCAATCACTTATGAATAAGACTTTGTCATGATAAAAGAAGTCTGACCCAATGCTCCAAGTTTTAATGCCTGGCCCTCTGCTATGACCAATCTATTTACTTTCACATCCCCTGATTGGCTCTGGCCCACTGTTCCCTACACAGAAGGTTGGCTCCTTAAGGTGAGGGGATGCTTCCTGTGTTCTTTGGCTCTCTGGTGCCTAATGTAGTTTCCAGCACAGTGGAGACAATATTAATAGTTAACATGTATATGGCACTTCAAGATTGACAATGTTCTATACATATATTATCCTGCTTGCTAAAGACTTATCAGATTTAGGTTCTGGGGCTCCCCATTCTGCAGGCTGGGAATGCAGACAGGGCCAAGTAGTTCTTTCGTCCACCATCTTTTTCCACTGGTTTTGCTTTGCTTTATTTTTTCACTGTCCTCCCCTAACCCAGGATGCCTTTCTATTGCTCAGAGGTCAGGGATGAAGCCTGTCTTTAAAACCCCTTCCTCAGAATTCTCTAAGGCTCAGTGGAGTCTTTTCCTACATGGAATTCACAGTGTTTCACTTTACAGAAGTCAGATCCCAGTAGGGGGAAGGGGATTGGGTCCTAGGGGAGCGTCAGGGTAGCAGACCAAGCAGGGGGTTGACGTGAAAACCGGACAAAGTTAATCATTGAGAATAATTATTTGAGTTGGGTGCTTTACTATTATTATTATTATTATTATTATTATTATTATTAATTATTCTTCATTAGAAATTACTTTGAAGACAATTCTCTGCTTTCTCAGAGCTGCCCTTTCAAGATGCAAATTACACAATTACCTTAGCTGAAAACATATTTAGGAGTTATGCAATCAAAGTAATAACACTGTTAAATAAAGCCCCCACATGCAATCATCACATTGGGTAAATGAATAATCTCTAATGAGAAACTTAAAAGATTTTGTTTAGAATCCTTTTAAATTCCATGGGGAGCTTGTACCCATGCAGACACAGGGCCCTCCAGTATAGCAGCAGGCCCTTCGCCTCACAGGGCCATGGTCATTCTGCCAGCTTCTTTTTTTTTTCTTCCTCCAATTCCAGGAGAAAAAAAAAAGAGGTAAATGTGTTCTAAGACTGATTCCCCCAAATTATTGAAATATTATTAAAATTAGAGGGTAAACCACCATGCTTATTTTGCCAATGGTAATAAAGGACAAACGATCATCCCAATTACTGTCAAGTTACTTAGGATTTTAGCATTTTTGTAAAGCACTTGACACGTGGTATCTTCTCTGAGTGTGACCTCAGCCCTGGAGGTAGAGATGGCAGGAGTCAGAAGCCCCTGTGTGAGAAATGAGTGAACTTGGGCCACAGTGATCAGCTGGGTTTGCCCACGGCCAGATAGCCAGTAAGTGTCACAGGCAGGTTCGAGACCTCTTGTCTCTTAGCTCCCTGGGTCTGGCCTCCAACTGAGACTGAGCAGGGCAGGAGAAAACGTCCTACTCTGTGGTCATGGAGCCTGGCTTTGAACCTCAGCCTGACCATTGGCTTGCTGGGGACCTCCTGGACCTCACCGTTCTCCTTTGGCTTGGGAAAGTCCCTTCCAGAGTTAAATGTATGCTTCTGTGACTCTGCGTCTCAGGACTCCTAGAAAGTTAAAGTCGTCATTCAGTATAGAACATACACAGCATATCCCACCCGGATTATCCCAGAGTGGGTGGTCGAAATCCTGCCTTTTGCTACCAGTGACGCTAAGAATGTTTTTCTTGGTTCTGCCTCTGAGTAATAACTTTAAAATGGAAAGAAAAGAAAAAAAAAAGACCGTTCTTACTCTTAGGGAGAATGCACATACACAAGCATACACATATGTACATATAGGTATGTATACATGTATATGTCTATGTTTATATATATGTATCCACATATATGCATATACATATATGCAAATATACAAAAATATGTGTATATATCTATATTTGTCTGTAACATGTGTGTGTGTGTATATATATGTATACAAACAAAAGAAGAGATGATGACTCTGTATGTGTGTGTGTGTGTGTGTGTGTGTGTGTGTATATATATATATATAGGTACTATCTCCTCTTTTGAGACACACGTGTGTGTGGTATGCATGTATAATTTGCTGATTTAGCAGGTATTTCCTGCTAAAACCTCAAAATAAGCAAAAAGAAAGGGAAAAATACAAACTAACAATTGAGCTAAGTTCATTAAGGAAAGTAAATGTAATTGTCTTAATTAGTGACTGGCTGCAATGAGGATCTTGGGTTTTTAGGAGTTCACTCCTGGAGGTGAACAGTGCTGTTCATTTAAAGGGGCCTCAGTCAGAGTCCCTATTTAAAGTTCCCATTTGAAAAAATAATACGCATAAAAATTTTAATGGTGCAACTAATGGAAACCAATGTCAGGCCCCTCAGGTTGAAGCAAAGGAGTGGTTAATGTTCATTAATTTTGTGGGGAAAAGATGCTTCCAATGGGCAGAAAGGCCCTGATATGTCAGGAAGAGTAAAATAAAGAGAGATTTTCAAACTGAGTTCAGCTACTGTCCTTAGTCAGTCAACAAGCCTTGAATAAGTGCTTTCTGTGTGGCAGGCCCTGTGCTGAGCATGGGGGAGACAAAGGCCCCCCCTGGGGCCCCCAGCCCGATGGAGGGACAACATGCAAACTGCTCCCAGCTGGATGGGAGACCCTAGAATGAAGGGGGGGGGCTGTGGGTGGGATGTGAAGGAAGCCAAGAAGTCGAGAGGCAGAGGTGAGTAGGAGGGAGAATGTTCTGCGCCAGGGGACAGTCGGCAGGTGGAGAGTCTCCTGTGGGGACCAGAAAGGTGGCTGGGGCCTCTGGGTCATGGGGTGCAAGGGGAGAGGGAGCCAGGGGGTTAGAAGTGAGAGGGCTCAAAGGGGAGCAGGCAGTCAGGTTAGGAAGGGATTAAAAAGCAGTAGAGGATGCTGTATGTGAACCTGCAAGGAATAGGGAGCCTCTTATGTTTATGGAGAAGGCAGGTGGCTGACATGGTCAGATTTGGGCTTAAGAATGATCAGTCTTACCGGTGAGTGGAGGATGGGCTTGAACTGGGGGAGACTGGAGGCAGTGAGACAGAGGACAAGGCAGGTGCCATAGGCCAGGTACATGATGTGAGAGGAGTGGCACCAGCATGGTGACTGTGTTAGAGGAGAGAAAGATGAGCCCTAACGGGAGAGGTGTGAAGGTGGAAACCATAGGATTGGACATCGGATGGATGGGCTGTGGGGATGGGGTGAGAATGAGGAGCGTGAGCACCTGAAGGACGGGGGAGCTGTGCACGCTAACAGGGAATACCAAGGCTTCATCTGGGGACGTGGTGAGTTCAAGAGGGCCCCAGGAAGTTCAGTACCCACTCTGTGCCCGATAACACAAAGCCAGGCCCTTGGGGAGAAATTAAGTTTATGAGAAAGGGTCAGGATTCTCATGTTACTTACCTAGGAGAAGGGTGAAGCAGAAACACAGAGAGCTCAGACGTGCAGGGTTTAAAAGGGGTAGCAGACAGCCCGGAGAAGCTTGTAGCGAGAGCCCTGAATACACTCGGGGGGCCCTGGCTTCGAATCTCCCCTCTGCCACCAGTTTTATACACATGGGCCCACATGGGCTCACATGGGCTCAGTTCTCCAAAAGGCTAAAAAGGGTAAATGATAATGCCAGGAAATCAGTGAAGCCTCCAAGAAGATACGGCTGTAAGGTCCTCTGCGAGCTTTAAAACACTAGAGAAATGTCTATTAATATTATGGGATTATAGATAGAGAGCCATTAGAGAGCTCCGAGGCCACTCCAGCCCTCGTTTCACAGAGAGAGGAGATGAGGGACATCTCTAAGGTCCCAGAAACAGGACATCGCAGAGCTGGACCCTGAGCCCAGCCAGGCCTTCTGCTGTATCGTTGTCTGTCTCATTAGAAAGGTGCTTGTGCAGGGTTAGCACACACATCCCCTGGGGCTGAGATGGCCAGTGAAGCCTCCTTGGCCAGCTGCCTTCACTTGGGCCTAGAAGGTTAGTGCTAACAGGTGGCGCCGTGGTGCATAGAACACCAGGCTTGGAGTCAGGAACACGCATCTCCCTGAGTTCAAATCTGGCCTCAGACACTAGCTGTGTGACCTTGGGCAAGTCACTTCTTTTGTCTGTTTCCCTGTCTGTAAAATGAGCTGGAGAAAGAAATAACCAACCGCTCCAGTGTCTTTGCCAAAACACTCCAAACGGGGTCACAGCGAGTCAGACACACCTGAAACAGCTAACAACACACACTGAGAACACTGATTACCATCTCTTCTCCTGTCCCTGGAAAGGGATGACTCAGTGGGGAGGAAGGCTGAGCCCTCTCTGTGCGGCTCCTCATCGGGTCCTCAGCACATCTTGGTGAGGCAGAAGAGCATGTTTTGTAGAAGAAGAACTTGGTCATGGCCTCACAGCTAGGAAGCTTTGCCAGGGGCTTGACTCTTCTCCAGCCTTCTTTCCCTGCTCCACGTGGCTTGGTGTTTCCCCTTCCTTTACAGAGACACCGATGATGTCACAAGGGCCATCTTGACTCATGCTGGGGTTGGCTTGAAGTGGGGCAAAGCTGCACAAAGTCTCCGGCTCACCCTCTCTTCTAGAGTCATCGCAGTCCAGGGGCCAGGCAAAAGTCAAGATGACTGGCTCTGAGTGCTCCACACCTGCGTCAGCCGCCTTCATGGCTGTTGGACCAAGTTGTTCTCATGTGCCCATTCCGTTGGAGGTGGGGGAGTCTTCACACACATGGGGTAGACATTTCCCTGAGTCACTGGTGGGTTTGTGGCCTATGGGTTAAGCCCAACCTGGTTTAGGCCGTCTGCCGAGATGGTTTTACCAGGGTGAGGTCACTGGGCATGCTATAGCTTCTGGGAGCCACAGGTGAAAATTGGTTAAAAGGTGGACACCAAAGGTGGATGAGAGCCCCAAAAAGGACTTGGCAAGCCCCCACTCTAGAGGTGCTAGTCCTCCTAGGACACCCATACTTCCCCCTTTATTGTATTTATTTCCCTTTTTGTTTCTTTTATTTATTTCCTCTTTTTCTCCCACATGGTACCTTGGCCAGAGGTGCACTAGGTGCAAGACTACAGATGTTGCCAAGGAAGCTGACCCTTGGGGCTATAGTATGAAGGGCACATATACAGGAGGGCCTACCTGCCTACAAAAAGCCCAAATATATTATTGGTCGAAATATAATTGTTTATGCATAGATTGAGGGGATGCATTTTTGTTATTATTTCCAGGCAAGAGCCTTGTTTCCCTTTACCATCAGGGCTGGCTGCTGAAGCTTGTGAACAAATTTAGAGCTGTGGACAAGTTCCCTTTCTCAATAATATGAACAAATGTGTCTGGGAGGGTCAGAATGAGGACAGACTCCTCTGGGTCATGCTTCTCTTCAGTTGGCCTGTTTGTCATCCAGTATTCTGTGCCTGTGCCTTTGGTCCAGTTATAATTTAAAGAGTTCTGTAGAATTCAACTCCAGAGCTCTTGCCCTCAAGAGCCAGATCAATCGCTGAGCCATGCAGCCCTGTTGAGGACTATGAACCACGAGTCTGGGCGCCAGGAGGGCAGACTCTCCCGAGAGGAAACGTGCACATCCTCATGTGCACCCAGCAGGCAGCCTGTCATCCCAAAGCACCTGGCCCTTCATGGGGGATTGTTGTCAGTGGCGATAAAGTGTAACTTGAAGGGATTCCACTCTCATGGCTGAGGAACACTGTTGGGAAAATAAGTGAATCCCCTTTTTAAAAAGCTTTATTGACATGTTTTATTTTTACATTACAAACATTTCCAGATTCCTCCTGCTCTGGGAGGTCTCATAACGAAGAAAATCAGTCGAGCAAAACTAGCAATCCAGTGTCCTTTTCTGAAAGTGCATGCCACATTCCACACTCACAACCCAACCCCCTCTGTTTTTTAAGTGAACAGAAATCTATTTTCTTTCCCTCCTACCCACACTCCATTTAAAAGGAAAAGAAAAACTTTTTTGTAACACATATCCATATTCAGACAGAACACATCCCCTCACTGGCTCTGTACCAGAATATGTGTCTCATTCCGCACCTAAATCCATCACCTCTCTTTGATGTTGGACAATGTATTTCACCATTTCCTCAGGAATTGTGGGTAGTCGTTGCACTAATCATGGTGGAGACAGCCTTCAAAGTTGCCTTTGCAATGCTGTTGTTCTCCTGGTTCTGCACATTTCATTCTTCATCATTTTATAAAATTCTCCAAAATAGCTCATTTTTTATAATATTAATCCTATAAATTATCCTCCTGCTTCTGCTTGCTTCACCCTTCATCAGTTCATATCAGTCTTTTAATGTCTTTTTGATATCATCAGTCTCAAATGAGTCATGGTATATGAATGTGGTGGAATGTGTTGGGCTATAAGGAAGGAGTGTACGTTTCTAACGGCCCAGAACATTCTATATGTACATGACGTGATTGAGTGGACTATGCAGAGGGGCAGTACTGAGACTGGAGACAGAACAGGAAATAGTGCCGCAAAGAGCAGGAGCCCTAGATGCCATGGTGACCCCTGCACGGGTGGGTGACTTGGAGGAACATGGTCAGATACCTGTGGTTTAGGAAGATCATTTTTGGCTGATGCATGAAGCATGAATAGAAGAGAGGATGGACAGGACTGAAAGAGCTGCCTTCCCTCTGAGGGTGCTGTTGCTGCTGCTGTTACCATTGTCATCTTCTTCTTCCTCTTTCTCTTTCTTATTACTCGATATTCTTGACCTTTTATTCCTCCAAAAGAATTTTGTTATTATGTTGTCTGGTTAGCTTCAGTATTCTTTTAATCATTTAATTACTATCATATTAAGTCTAGCATCACTGCTGAGCAGAGAGAGGCACCTGCTTAAAGGCTGAGACCCTGAGGTTTGGGGCCAAGGCCAAGAAAGAATGTTCTACGCACCTACACAAATCAGAAGTCATCAGAGCAAATGGGTTTTCCCCTAATGGTCAGCAAGTCCCACTACCTCTTCCTCATGCAGGCCACATGTTACTGAATCCCTGACTGCCCAAGACCAAACCAGCCTCTTTCCAAGTTCCCTTGTGCATCCTGTGATGCCGTCCACTTCAAGCTTATCGATCTAATGTCTCATTTCAGCTCTGCCACTGCTTCCACTGCACCCTTTGGAGTCTTTATTCCATATTTCCCCATGTTGTACCTCCTCCTCTCCTGTCCCTGACATTTTCTGGCACTCACAAAGATGTGGCCACCCCCCCAGTAACACTCCCTCCCTGAACACCTTTGTTGTAGGGGATGCACATTTTCTTATAAGCCCTGACACGCTGATCCTAGTTATACTTCTCCTCCATCAACATTGCCCCTTCCATAATCTCTCTTCTCTGCCATCACTCACAGGCTCCCACCCTGGGTGTGCATGCTGCCCCAGTGCATCATCCAATCAGAAATGTCGCACCTCTCATCTAGCATCTGTACCATTCTACCTCCTTTACCACAGAGTCAGTCTTTGTCCCACAATCCTGCTGTCATGAAAGGGGACTGGAGTATACATGTTGACATGCCTTCAAACACTCCAAACTTCCAGCTCCTCAGACTATTCCACTCCCATGACCCTTTCTTCCACTCAATCTCTGTTACACACAGGGATGGTAACCCCATCCCCACCCCAATATTGCCATTACTCAAAACTAGTCCATTTCCATGATCGAGAGCTCTGCATTATGGTTGGTTACACCCTTCAGTGAGTCCATCTCACTCTGTGCTTGACTGCCCCTAAACAAAGTCTTCATCCTCACTGTGACCTACAATTGCTCCCATGATCAAGACCTTCCCAAGTCATCAATCTTGCCCCTTTTACCTCTTCCTAGTCTTGACCCTGTAGTTATCTAGTTCAACCGTATACTTTCCTGTCATCTCCAATCCTGGTTTTATCACATGCTTTGACAAACCTAAATTCTGTATTAACCCTACCTTCTATTTCCTCCATTAATTCTCACATGCTGTTGAATGGTGGTGGTGATGATGGTGGTGATGAAGGTAAAGTTAGCAATTATATAGCACTGTAAGGTATATACTTCACGTATTTAAACATATTATATATTTTAGGCCATGAAGCTGTTCTGACCAGTTCCAAATCTCAACTGGTATGTAATCATCCCCCCATTAATTTTCTAGAGCACTCCCCACAGCATCTAGCACAAGCCTTCTCTTGTCTCCTGGAGCTTCTCACATCCTCCTTCCTAAGGACCTCACTTGTACTTGGCTGAGAAAATAGGCTTATTTTTTCCTATGAGCTCCCTGTCTTCCCCTCTTCTGTCTCATGAGTCCATTGCCATCATCCTCTGTTCTTCCTCTTTTATTGTCACTTCTGATGAAAAGGGGGTCTTTCACCTCTTCAAGGCAAAGCCTACTGCATGTATCCTTGATCCCATCACCTCCTGTCTTATCCAGTTAAATGTCCCAACCATCATTTCCCTTTACTGTTCCCTCTCTTCAATCTCTGATTATCTCCTGGCTCCTTCCCTGCTGCCTACAAGAGACAACCCCAGTCTCTCCCATCCGTAGAAACAAAAACAAAACAAAGACAAATAGAAAACCCTCTCCAGAGCCCACCACGCTCTCATACCAACAACTATACCTCTCTTCCCTTTCTTACCAAACTTTCTGAAAAAAGCTTCTACATTTGCTGCCTTCCCTTCCTCTTTTCAAGCCTTTGTAAGCTGGATTTTGACTTCATTACTCAACAGAAATTAACTTCTCCAATATCACCAATGATCTCCCAATTGTCACATCTCATGGCCTTTTCACAGTTTTTATCCTTCTCAATCTCTTGTCAGCATTTCATTATTTTCTTTTCCTCTTGGATGATACTCTTTCTGCTCTGGATCTGTGTGGGATTGATTTCTCCTGGTTGCATCTTACCTGTCTGACCACTCCTTGTTTGTCTTCTCTGCTGGATAATCACTTCAATTACATCTCTTCATTGTGGGTGTCCCTTAGGGCTCCATCCTGGGCCCTCTTCTCTCTACACCGTCTCCCTCAGTGAGCCCTTGAGCTCCCACAGGTTTAGTTATCAGCATGCAGATGACTCTTAGACCTATCTGTAGAGCCCTCATCATTCTGCTGGGCTTGAGTTCCTCATCACCAGTTGCCTATTGAATTCTTCAAATTGGATGTCCCAGAGATGGCTCAATCTCAGCATGTCCAAAATTAAACTCATTATTTTTCCCACAAACCCATCTCTCCCTTTTATAAATGCTATTGTCTCTTCTTAGATCACCACTTCCTCTCCCAACTCCCAGATTCATATTGAATTGGTTTCACTGAATTTTTAGATTCTCCTCCCACCCTCTATTGCTTATCATCCTCATGAGTTTGTCAGCTTCTATCCTAAGCTTCCAAGTCTTCATTCTCAGGTTTACCAAGAGACTGAGATTGCTAAGATCACTGATTTTTTTTTAATTACACTTTCCTATCACTCTCATAGCTATCCCATTGCCTTTTCTAGGGCTCTAGTTGTAGCTGATGCAGAATTATTCCCTTATTTTAGAGAACTTTCTCACCATTTTCTTACCTTGTAGTATTTCTCAATTGTATTAGGAACTTTTCTTTGCTCACACTTTTCCTCTGCTCTCCACACCAGGTGCCTGGAGGCCATGCTTGAGAAGAGTTAAGCAAATTGCCTCTGGCCTCCTGACATTATGAGTCCTCCTCTTTACCTGGACATTTTTTGTTCTGCCATGTCATGTACCCTCCCTGCCCACCCCACCCCCATCTTACTACCTAATGCTGTGAGAAATGTAATCAAATCTGTGTGGGTAAGAGTGCATCAGCAGACTGTCTCAGAGCTCGACTCGCCTTTCCTCTGACTTCCCAGTCTAGCCCATTAGAATGTAATCTCTTTGAAGGCAGGGATCATCTCTCACTTCTGCTTAGTAAATGTTTAATAGATGCTTTCCATTTATTTATTTATTCAGTCACTCAGCCTCTTCTGGTGTGTGTGTGTGTAGGTGTGTGTGTGTGTGTGTGTGTGTGTGTGTCTGTGTATTTAACTTTCCTACTTTAACTCAGCTAATGCTCAGCTTCTGACTCTGCCATTTTTTCAGAAACCCTGAAAGTGGCATTTCCCATTAAAATAACAGTATACAACTTGAGAGTTGTTAGTTCCAGAACAAGCTAGTCACTTCATCTAGACACAGCACAATGTTTACTAATGAAATTGTGGTTTAAAAGAGAGGATCCATTTGAAAATGTGAAGTGATATCCATTCTTTAGTCAGGCTCTGAGATTTTCAGTGCTTGCTGAGAATTAAACAGATTTACATTTAATTTCTTAGAATTTTCTAATTTTTACTTTACAATAAGGAACATGGTTTTATTAATAATGAAAAGGGAAAAAAAAGTTAAATCCT
Organism: Phascolarctos cinereus; assembly: GCF_003287225.1. Lineage (NCBI taxonomy): Eukaryota > Metazoa > Chordata > Mammalia > Diprotodontia > Phascolarctidae > Phascolarctos > Phascolarctos cinereus. The sequence goes on along the minus strand of NW_027555514.1, from coordinate 7,017,513 downwards.
TGTAGAGACCAATGATTGTGTGTCTATCTTTTCATGCTATTAAAAATGAAATTGTATTTCTAAAATAATTCTATTTCAGATATCGAGACATTAAAAATGACTTGCAACCTCCAGATTCCACATTGCACCTTGCCATTGCTCTAAGACACTGTATTTCTTAAATTCTCATAACCCTCATTCAGACCCTGAGTTCTTCATTTCTGTAGCATGTTCCCATTATGTTCCTCTCACATATATGGTAACAAGATGGAACCAAAGATCTGATGTCATACATTCAATTTGATGACTCATATTTGAAGTGGCATAAACGAAAGGATAATAAATTGAGAACTGAATATGACCTTAGAGAAAATCAAGAACAGCACCCTTATGTTGCAGATGAGGAAACTGAGCAAGAGAAAATATAAACGTATTATATGGGAACACATAGCTATTAAGCGTTTGAGGCAGAATTTGAATTTAGATCTTTCTAAATCCAAATAAAACACTCTAACCACTGTTCCACCTTGCTCCTTCCAGATTCACTTCTATTCAGTGAAATTCCATTCAACAAACACTTTAAACACCTGCTATGTGCAGAGACACTGCTTAGTGTGGTGTGCATACATAGACAAAAGTGGGGAACCGGATGTTACTTCAAAGGACTTATAATCCACGGAAAGAATACAGTCTTTCCAACCTCAAAGAAGTGATTCTAGTGGCTAAGGCACTTTGTTGGCTCTTGGCCTAAAGGAGGTTACTTTGGAGATGTTCTCTTTACAAGATTGCTCCACCCCATGATGTTTTGCAAACTCTGACATCTTTTACACATTCCATATAAAGAGGGCACAGTAGAGCAACATATGCCTAAAGGCATGTAATGTGGCAGCCCCATTAATACAGCGTAAACTGTCCAGCCAAACATCTCCGTGGGCCAGGGAGAAGAGAAAACTTCCACTTAAATCCAGGATTTAGACAGGATAGTCTCTTTAGGAGCCTTGGGACTTACTATACACACAGAGCCTAATGATTATCGGACGGTGGCTTTGGGATTTGAAATCAAGGTATTCCAGACTCCAGGCTCAACACCCACAGAAACTCAGAATTGGAGAGCTGAAAGGGAGCCCAGTGACCACCCAGCCTAGCCCACACATTCTGCCTTCCTTCTCTACCCACCATCCCAAGATGCTTCTACACAATTGGCGTGACAGAGAAATCCTTCTAGGGCAGGGATTTTTTGGAATGTCTGAAATGGCTGGCATCCATTAGAAACATGGTGGCTTCATTTAATTAGAATAAAGAGAGGCAAGGAAGAAGAAATGAGGAGGACATATCTGGGGGCTGTTGAGTAGTTGGTCATATTTGACCATGGATTAGAGGAGAAGGAGATGGGCGTAACCTAAATTATGTGATACAGGTCTATAAATAATGGGATGCCACATCAGAGAAGGCCTCAAATTTTTGTCTGTTGTATTTGAACTGTTAATAAATATTAAGGAGTCATTGAAGGATTTTGAGCACAGGAATGGCATGACCAGATCTTTGTCTAAGGATGATCTGGCAGAAGTAGAATTTATTTGGGATGTGGTGGGAGAAAATGGAAGCTAGAGAACAAAATGGGTTCTAATGGGAGTCTAGACCAGGCTGGTAGCAATGAGAATAGAAATGATGGCTATCATGAAGGGGGAATCAACCTATCATGACCCCTGGCTAGACACTGACAGTGAGCAAGAGAGAAAAGAGAAAGATTGTGATAAGAGTCCCTATGTGGGAGCTAGGTGAAAGGTCATGACTCTTACAGAAATAATGAAGTCAGAATGTCGAGCAGATGGGGTGGAGGGCGAGAATGAGGCAACCGTTTCATTTGGTACATGTTGAGCATTAGGTGCCCGTCACATAACAGTTCTGCGGACAGTTGTAGATGTGGCCAGAAGGAAAACCAGGACTGGAGATGGAGAGTGGGGAGCCTGAAGGAGGCGTGATAGTGAAAGCCGCTAGTTTGGATGGGATCTCCGAAGGAGAGAATGTCTGGAGAAGAGGGTCTGAGAAGAAGAGCTAAGAGGAAAAAGAAATACTACCTTATCACACTGTGGATGTAATTCACCCAGAATCTTTCAAAGTGTGTGATAGCATATCTCATGGTATTCTTGTGAAAAAGAGGGAGAGAGAGAAGAGGGCAGTTTAATGGAGTCCAAAAGAGTTGATGGGCAAGATGTAGAAAGGAACTGGTGATCTAGAACAGAGGATGGAATCCAAGAGAATGAAACTGAATAGGAATCAATGTCAAGTTTTATACTTGGGTTCAAGAAATCACCTTTGTATTTACAAGATGAGGAAGGTGCAGTTATCTTAGTGCTTAGCACAGTGCCTGCCAGATAATAGGTACTTAATAAATGTTTATTGAGTGAGTTAAACAGCAATTTGTTTGAAAAAATATGCATGTTATAATAATAAGAGCTAATGTGTATAATACTTTCAGTTTTGTATAGCGTGACAGATATGGACGACAGCTATATCTAATCTCCTTTGATTCTCACATTAACCCTGGGAGGAAGATGCTCTCTTTATCTGCATTGCACAGAGAACAAAACAAAGCATAAGAAAGTTTAAGTGACTTGATTACTCGCTTGGAGTCACACAGCTGGAAAGTATCTGAAGCAGGATTTGAACTCACGTCTTCTTGGCAACAAGTCCTGTGCTCCATCTCCTATGCCACATCACTGCCTGTTGGTGGACTGTAAGCTCGGTATGAGTTAGTGATTTGGTACTGTGGGCAGTTCCAGTCTTTACAAAGAGCAGTGCCAGCCAGAGCCTGTCCTGCCCATTTCAACCCTTTCAAACACCTCCTATCCCATCCCTCTTCTTTTCGCTGTCAGAGTTTGTGGAAAAGGTGCCAAGCTTCCTGAGCCACCTTTGTTTTCAGAGTTTGTCACGTGTTGCCCCGTCCACCATCCAATTCAACTGCAGCTGCTCTTGGAAGAGGCAGTGGGGATCCTCGGGTGTGTTTTCTGACCAAACACCATTGCATGCAAACATGCTTCACGTTTGACTGCTCCTGTGCTGCTTGTTTCTGTTTAAAACACATACACATACACATACATATACACATGGACCTAAACAAAAGTTCCAGAGCAGATTCCACTTGGTAAGATATCATTCTGAATATCATCCTGGTATTTTTGGCGTTTCTCTCATGATTACTAGTTTGGGGAAGCTAGGGGGCACCGTAGATAGAGTACGGTGCTTGGAATCAGGAAGACTCATCCTCAGGAGTTCAAATCTGCCTTCAAACACTTATTAGCTGTGTGACCCTGGGCAAGTCACTTAACCCTGTTTGCCTCAGTTTCCCTGATCTGTGAAATGAGCTAGAGAAGGAAAGGGCAAACCACTCCAGTATCTATCTCTGCCAAAAAAAGCCCCCAAACAAATGGGGTCATGAAGAGTGAGACACAACTGAGACAACTCAACAGCAGTAACAACAATGCTATAGATTTGAGAGCTGAAATGGACGGCATTGTTCTTTGAGGGAGAAAATGCCCTTACAGCCTCAATGATAGTCTTGGCCTCCAGTCTTCTAAAAACGTTTCTTCCTTTCGTCATTTTTTTAAAAATATCTGCTGACATGGGGTTGTGCTGATTAGGCGCCGAAGACCCTTGGAGTCATATTTACCGTGAGGCTGATTAACGAGGTAATGTCAATGACATACACAGAATGCTGCTTGTGGGTCATTGTCTTCTCTCTCCTGCTGTTCGATCAACTCGAAGGCAAAACTGAAACACTTCTTTTCAAAGCAGGAGATATTGATGCAGCCACTGGGTTCTATTTCAGTGACCTGAGATGTAACACTGACGACGGGATTATTGCTCTTAGTTTAATGGACCTTTCCAGAGGAGGACGATGTGTCCAAACCACGGTGGCTGTCTTGGCCGCTGGATAAGCTTGTGTGTGTTATGCCTCTTATCTCAGGATTATATTTGGACAGAACAAAAACAGAGCCTTATTTGTAGCCATCTCTTTCATTCCTGACTCTCACTAAGTACCTGCAGGCTGACTGACTTAGAAACACATCTATATTCCCTGGTGATCAGCCTTATTAGAGGTCTGACTTTCCCAAAAACAACACTAGGCAAAAGAGATGTTTTAAAGAGCTAAATGGAAAGGTGCCTCGAAGGAGCTCGGAAAATGATATCAAGCCTGTTGTACGTGGGACAGTATCTAAAACGAGTGTCCAGTAAGACTCTGGGACATCTGCCTGTGAGATCCCAGCAAGACTAAAGAACTTGAGGGGGTTAATTGCCTAGGGCCTCCTGGCCATAATTTTGTGTCCCGTTAAAATGCATTTGTTTCTTTGGTTCTATTTGAATCATTCTTCTAAGCTTGACCATCTTGATTGTGGCGTTAAGAGATGCCGTCAGAAATCTGATCTACACGTTTTACATGTGGACACGCTCAGGCTCATACAGGTGTGGTGATGGTCTGAGGCTGTGCAGCCAATGTGTTCATGCAACAGCCAGGTTAGAACCAGGGTTCCTGGGCTCCCATTCAATCACTAAGTTCAAAATACTACAAAAAGAAGCTTGCTGCTATAAGCAGAAGTGAGCACTAGAGATCCAAGGGAAGGAAGAAAGGATGACCATCAGATTTCCTTCTAAATGACAGCCAAATGCAGTTCTGATATCCTTCCTGTGGCCTGTGTCTGCGACCTGGCCTGTCAGTGTATTATATGGTCACATACTGTTGGGGGTCGCATCACTTGACTGCAGCCAAGAACCCTACACATGCGTAGATGGGACTCCATGGCCATACACCTGTGCAGATGCAACTCCACGGCCATACACCTGTGCAGATGGGACTCCACGGCCATACACCTGTGCAGATGGGACTCCACGGCCATACACCCGCACAGATGTGACACCATGGTCATACACCTGCTGCAGATGGGACTCCACGGCCATACACCTGCACAGATGGGACTCCCCTCATGTCACATCATTTTCCTTGAATTTCCAGAAGGATTAAGGAGAGATCTCTTCTTTGTGACCTGGCAATAATGAGTGACAAGGCCTGACATTTCACTCAGTGCTTCATGATTCTTCTGACTATATATTGGATCAAATCCAAATGACTCATATTTTGTATTGAATCGAATTCAGCCCCTTCCTTGTCATTCCTCTTCACTGTCATTCTGCTGTTGGTATCGATAGCTGCTGCCCATGAGGCCATGTGCAATTAACCCCCTCAATTTCTTTCCTTTCTTTTTCGGGACATGCATATGTGTGTCTACATAAACACATAGGTGTGCTGGTAAATGTTTAACAACCCCCCCCAATTGTATGCACAACACACTTTTAATTTGCATTATTATTTTTTCTCCATCATTTTCTTAAGTTTAGAAATCAATAAGACCATAAATCACACCCTGGTTTGTTAGCCTTTGCTTATAATGAATGTTCAGATGTTCACAATGAAAACTGAATGATCAGACAAGGCTACCTGGTTTGGTTGGCTCCAGCCACAACACTGTGTGTTCACACACAAATATACACAATCCTACCTATGTACCTTTATGCAAATGTGTGTGTGATTGGGGTGGGGGGGGGAGAGATAGGGCAATATGGTTCAAGGCCTTTAACAGTGAATCAATTAATTCATTAGCTAGTGGGCAGGGACTCCTTCCTCAGAGCCCTGAGAGCTGAGTCACAGTGGCAGTGGCTTCCCACTGTGGGCAGAGAGGCAGCAGTGATGGATGAACTCGTGGCACCTGGTGTCGGAAGCGCTGCGTTTGAATCCAATTTCAGGAACTCATCCAAATGCCGTGGCCATGTCCCTGAAGCCCTAGAACATCATTTTTTTTTTCCTTTGCCAAATATGACAATATTCCTATTGGTATGTTATCTATTAGTAGCTTCTAGAGATTGTTAGGAAGAAAGTCCTTGGTAAGCTTTACAGAATGAATTGAAGCCAGAGTTGTTATCAGTAGAGCTAAGAATCCAAATTCCTTATCTTGACATTCAGGGCTCTCCTACCCAATTTTGCCATTAGGTCTAATTATTCCTCCATATCTACCCTTTTCTATAGTGAAATCAGACAAATTAGTATTCCTCGACTTTTCATCTCTTCACATTTGTTCTTAAACTTCCCTCACCGGAAATAGTCACCCCAGCCCTGAAATGCTGGAGCAGAATGGCCTCTAGGCCATCCTCTGGTGGCCAGTTCCATGCCCTTAGCCTGGCTGAATTTCAGACTTCATAGCAAGAGGCCATTTCCAAATCCCCATTCCTTGGTGGGACCTGTGTCCCAGTCGTTGCCACCAAGCTGTAGCCAAGGTGATAATCATTTAATGAAATAGGCAGCATAGTGTAATTGAAAGAAGACATGGAAGTGAATATTGGTCTGATTTCTAGTGCCTTCATGAGCCTGGGTGTGGCATGGAACTTCTTGGGGCCTCAGCTTTCCTACCTGCCTTTCTCCTACCCACACCAAATGTGTTGCTTCTCTGGCCAATTCCCTTATCCATAAATTACCTCTTCCCATATACCCACACACACATACACACTCACACACAACAGGAAGAATGGAAGCTACCTGAAGACAGGTGCTGTTTTCTGTTTCTGTATCTGGTATAGAGTAAGCTGCTTAATATATGACGATTGAATTGAATTAAATTAAATCTGTAAACTGAAGAGAGGAAGAGTGAACTAAAGAACCCTGTCCAGACCTCAGTCTGCGATACAACCTGCCGACTGAATCGATCTAAAATGATCATTTCTGGAACTCATTATCCCGCCTTGTCCACAGAGGACCCACATTGCCAGTGTCTCGGGCATCCTGGGATCTTTTATAAGGTCAGCACACAAAAGCCCAGAGCCCCTGGGTTTGCTTTTTTTTTTTTTTAGTATATTGTAAATGATTTCCAAGGTGATGAATACTTTTAAAAATGAAATGTCCAATGGCTCTGTCCTAATTTAGGGATTTACATTCATTAGAATGTAAGTCCCTTGAGGACAGGAACTGCCTCTCTCTTTGTGTTTGTATCCACAATCTTTAGCATAGTGTCTGACACACAATTGGGTCTTAATAAATGCTAGTTGATATACTAATTGATAAAATCATGCCATTTCCAGTTTCCAGAGATCTTGGAGGTGATCTAGTCCGGCTCTGTGATTTTACATATAAAGAAACCTAAAAGTTATGGTTATTAATGTGGTTATAAACAGGTAAGAGATATACTTTACTCACTTATGAAGAAAATAATTATTTCACTTAAAGCATATTTTCCTATCATGAATGCAAGCATGAGAAACTACTGTATTATCTAATAAGTTAGGAAGCTAAATAGATATGTAGTTGTTACTAAGGCTTCCCAAATGTGCTTAAAAATCAGTTTTATGAACTACTAAGCAGTAATTGGACAGTTAAATCAAAAATTTATATGTACCTGCATTCATTAGTTCTTGTGTACTAATTACAGGCCAGATGATATTTAAGTGGGCTGAAATGCCTAAGAGACATGATGCAGTTTTAAACTTCTTAAATGTCAAATATTTTTATTAGTTTTCATGTAATTAATATTCCATTGCCTATCTCAAAAGGTAAATAGCATTATTCTTTCTGAGAGGGAGTTTTAAGGAAAAAACTCTTCTCTCAAAAAAAAAAAATTCAGACTGGATTGTACCAGGATGGCAGCCTATTAACCAAAGGCATTCCAGTTGATGACTAAAATCCTCTCCTTTTAGAGAAAGAAAGAAGAAAACACCTTCGCTTTGGCCTTTCACCTTAGATCTTCTTGCACTGACGGCCAGAGACACACCAAGTTTGTGGAGGCCTCTCAAGATGTAAGGGATGACACCAGGCCACTCAGTACCACTAAAGGAGAGACATTTATCAGTTCAGAAGAGCTGGGAAAGATTATGGAAGGAAAGAGAAAATCCACAGAATTAAACTATTCTGTAGCTGGCATAGAAATACTTAAAATAAATTTTTGTCTTCTTTTTCTTCCTCTTCCTCTTCTTCCTTCCTCTTCCTTTCCCTCTCTCTTTGCTTTTTCTCCCCTTGCAACTAACATAGAATGGAATTCTGCCACATCTTATGTAGGTGAATACCCTAAGAAAAAAGATTACAGAGTCCCCACTTCCTGGAAGGAAAGAAAGGGAGAGTGCCAGAGGGCATACTCTCTTCTTTCAAGGTGTCTAGAGTAGATTGGTCTTTCTGGCTCATTTGCCAATCCTCTTTAATGGACTTTCCATCGTAATTGGGGGTTGGGGTTCAAGGCCCCCAAATACTTTTTTACCAAAGGCTTCAAATCTTTTGTTTTTTATTTGCCCCAGGCTATATCCAGTGCTCCCTTAGGGTCCCCTGTGTAAAGTCATGGACCGGTATGATAAAGATTTTCTTTCTTTGAAATGATAGCCTTTTGATTCATATATCCTTTGAGGCATAGAAATTCACAATTGAAAACACACATTTTAGATTAAATAATAATGTGTTTGTTCTCTTGATGAAAATTTGCCAGAGCATCTTCATGTTGTAAAACTACGCTGGCAAATCATGAAAGTGCTGTTATCTTTTGTGGCCACTAGATTCATCATATTTAGAAACAGTGGAAAGGACATTGAATTTAATTTTATTTTCCCTTTTAGGTTAATGGTACTGAGGTGGGTAATAAGATTCAGCAAATTGATAAAGGAGATTTGTTGTCCCAAAGACATTTAAAATACATAAACATAGTATATCAATATTTCATACATACGCACATTCTATAAATATGCTCATTTTTCCCCCAGATGCTGTAATGGCTCCTTTGCAGGCCTCATGTATGCCTCAGGTGACTTTTTATGGTCCAGTTAGAAACCCCTAACAGAACAGTTTGTAATGGAAACATGGTTAGATATTTAATATCAGCATGGAAAGATGTATTGTAATTCTGTTTGGAAATAGTAACAGCATTCAGAATGTGCTCTCTCTGTCTCTCTCTCTTCTCTCTCTCTCTCTCTCTCTCTCTCTCTCTCTCTCTCACCCCCATCTGTCTCCCTCTCCCTGTCCTGCCCCCTCTCTCTTCTCCCCTCTGTTTCCCTCCTTCCTTCCCTCCTCTATCTTTGTCTCTCTGTCTCTCTGCCTCCTCTTTATGATCTTTATGGCTTTTCTCAGCTAATAATTATAACTCACATGTATATAACCCTTCACATTTTGGAAAGCTCTCTATATCCCTCATATAAAAAAGCTATCCTATGAAATGGGGTGACAAATGCTTCCCTTCTCTTTCCTTTCATAACCTTTCCCTTTTCCTTTCCTTTTTACCTTCTTTCCCTCTTTTTACTTCTCTTTTCCCTTTCCTTTCTCTGTCTTTTCCTTTCCTCCTTTAACTTCCCTTTTTCTTTTCATTTTCCCCCTTTCCCTTAATATATTGGCAATCCATGCTCCAAATCACTCAGGAAAGCAGTTGAGAGCCATCTCCCAAAACATACTAACCTGTATATACCCTTAGTCCTAAAAATACTACCACCACCCATTCAGGTACTACCACAAAGACAAAAAAATAAGAAGAGAAAAAAGGATGTACATACAAAAATATTTATAGGAATTCTTCTTGAGGTGGCAAAGAATTGGAAATTAAGGAATTGTCCATTGAGGAACAGCTTGGCCAAACAAATTAGGGCATATGAATGCAATGGGAAGAGGCTACTTTGTTGCAAGAAATGATGAAAAGGGAAGTTTCAGAGAAACATGGGAAGATTAGTATGAATTGATGCAGAAGAAAGTGAACAGAATCTAAGAGAACAATTTACACAGCAAAATTATACAGAGAAATAATTTTGAGAGTTTAAGAGCACTAGTCACTCCAATGATCAATAACAATGAAGACCAGTGTAACACAGGCTACTTTCCTCACGACAGAGAGCTGACAGATTCAGGAGAGGATAGGGAATATGCGCTTTAGACATGGCTGCTGCAGGACTTGGCTTTACTTGACTTTGCAAACTTATTGAGAAGGGGGTGGTGTTTTTGGTTGTTTTTGTTCTTGTTTGTTTTGTCTTGTTCTGTTTTGTTTGCTTGTTTTGTTTTGTTTTTTCCCAATAGAGAGTGGGAAAAAAAACAATATTTGTTCATTGAAAAGAAAATAATAATAGATTTTTTTTTGTTTTCCCCCCATATATAGTCTAACTGTATTCTCTAAGGGTGAGATGATAGCCAACAAACAAACAACTGAGCAAAAACAAAACAAGAGTTTCAGAATAGCGGATTCTATTTTAGGAATATTTCAACTTTCTGGAATTTGTCTAGACAAGAACCTAAGTTATCTAGAACAGAATAGAAAAAAGAGAGAATCTGAGAAAGAATTCCACACATCCCCGGTGGGAAGGCCTGAGATCATCTCCTGAACCTAAAGTGGGAGGTCACCCACAAGAAAATCATTGAGAGTTAGTGGATAGCTAGGTGGCATGGTAGATAGAGCACCAGGCCTGGAGTCAGGAAGACTCATCTTCCTGAGTTCAGGTCTGGCCTCAGACACTTAGTACCTGTGTGACCTTGGGCAAGTCACTTCACCCTATTTGCCTCAATTTCCTTATCTGTAAAATGAGCTGGAGGAGGAAATGGCAAACCACTCCAGTATCTCTGCCAAGAAAACCCCAAATGGGGTCATGGAGAATCAGACATGACTGAAAAATGACTAAACAAAATGAGAGTAAAGAAGAGAGGGGCCACCATCAGAGAGAAACATCAACCTACACTCTCTGCCTCAATTTATTCATCTGTAAAATGGGGTTAATAATATCACAAACCTCACAGGGTTGTCATGAGGATCAGAGGAGATAATATAGGGAAGTGCTAGCAATTGTTAAAGTATGAGATAAATGTTAGCTATCATCATCATCATCATCATGACCTGTGATTTCATGTCAGTAGGTTGACAGGGAGTCTTCCTGGGAGTTCTAGATAATTGAGGTTTTTCCATGTTTGTTTATACATTGTATAGATAACTATATACACACTTGTATATATATATATATATATATATATATATATATATATATATATATATATATATATATATATATATATAAAACCACAACATATACGTGTGTGTATGTAACACATGTATACATTATATGTTAAACATATGTTATTGTAACCATAGGTATGTTGTACTCAAATGCCAAGTAATGATATGTAGGATAAAATATTTTATTATGTATAATAAAATGTTAGTAATAACAGTATGTATGCATGCATATATACATATGTACATATACTGTGTGCATGCACATATATGCATGTATACTGCTATATTGCTACCTAATGTTTTGAGACCAGTGACGGAAGCATATGATGTTTCCAACATGAAAAGTGGCAGTTCGACAAGTTAATAGGAAACATGGTTAGCCAATTATCTGCTATAATAGTAATATAAAAACACTAAGCACAGTAGGACAACTCTAGAGCGTTTTACGTTGCCCGTGGGCTCTTAAATATTTTCCACGTCATTCACCTCATTGATCCCTTGAGGTTCCAAGGTAATTATCAGGAGAAGAGGAAACCTGGGTCCTGACAGGTTCCATCTCAGATTTATCCATTGGGAGCCAGGACTAGTCTCATTCCCTGCAGCCCTGGTCACATACAAGATGTGATAACCCGCTCTGTGAAGCCCCCGTAGTTGAAGGTCTAACTTGGTGGATCTGCTTTCTTTCTGTTGGACTCCATTGCACGTTGAGACTTGCATCAAAGCACAAGTCAATGACCTTGATCCCAGTGCTAGAGAGAGAGAGGTTTTCCTGACTCCAGGCCTAGTGCAATATGTACTGTATCACCTTGTTGTCCCTGTGGAGAGTTGAGTTCATTTTATTTATGTTGAATATTAATTTTTTTTTAAATAAAACAGTTGAAATATCAATAAGACTGTCTCTTCATTGAGATAACAAACATGAATCCCCAAAATAACTGAACTAGACTAATACTTTGAGATTATCTCACACAGGGCTTTTTTACCTGGAGTTCATGGACCCTCAAGGGATCCTTGGGCTGGATTTAGAGGGACTCTGAAACTGAATGGAGAAAAAAATAATACCTCTTTATTTTCACTAACATCTGCCTTGTCCCCTCAGTTTTTTTTCTGTGGAAGCCTTTGTCACGATTGTCATCAATGTTCCTTGTACCTTGGTGTCTAGGGAGCTTTCAAGCTATGTATGAAATTAACTAAACAGACCTCTTTCTCTTGTGCTACCTCCATTACAAGGTTGTCTGACAGCTCAAAAGAGATTATCTATGAATGCATGTATCTATATGTATATGTGTTTATACATATTTAAATACACATGTGTAATTGTGTGTGTGTGTGTGTGTATCTTAAAATGCTGTGGAACTATTAGTATTCATCTTCATCATCATCCTTAGAAGTCAAAGCAATGCCAAGGAAGCACTGGGGCGCTAAGTGTGGCATTGGCCTGAGGTGCGTAGCACAGTCCTGGAGGCTGTGGCTGAGACGTGGAGCAGGCACTAATGGACGCCGCCAGGGGCCACAGCTAGGGGCGCAGTGGAGGACAGCACAATCGCTCAGATGTGGATGTTGTGGATTTTCTCATTCTAAGCTGGGTTCCTAGATTCTTTTCTAAAGTGATGTCTGCTCAGGAAGCTTTGGTGGGTCCAAGTTGCCTTGAGGATAAAATGCAATCTCTCCTGTCTGGAATTTAAAGCCATCCACAGCCTAGCCCCAGCCCCTCTTCCTAGGCTGATTTCACATCATCCCCTCTCACACATTCTACTTTCCAGCCAGGCTGCTCTCCTTGCAACTCCCTGTAAATAACGCCCAGGCTGGCTGCCGAGCCTCGAACGCTCTCCTTCTGTACCTTCCAGTCTGGGCCTGGGAGCCCCCTGCTAGGCTCAGTTCTGTCACCTCCTCCCCAAAGAGTCCCTGCTGAGTGCACACTTGTCACTTTGCATACACATGGAATAACAAAGAAGGGTGGGGTGTGAGGGAGGTGGTATTCAGGAACAAACTCCCTGAAATCACACCCTGTCTGCTACTGCCTCCTTTCCCGATTTCTTCTTTTCTCCAGGTTTAAAAGTAAGTTGTTGGCTACACTGTGATGTTTTCAGTTACCGAAACTGCAGAAACTCACACGTTTGCTCGCTCTCTCTCTCTCTCTCTCTCTCTCTCTCTCTCTCTCTCTCTCTCTCTCTCTCTCTCTCTCTCTCTCCCCCCTCCCTTCCCCTCCTCCCCCTTCCCCCCCCTCCACACACAGAACAGACTCACTCCCACCGTGAGTAAAAGGAGGGATTTTTCTCCTCCCTCCCAGATTAGACCAATGCTCTCCCCAGAGCTGTAGCCCCTCCCAGAAATCAAATGATAAAACCATGGAAGGCTCATTTTGTTTCCTGTAATGGCAACTTCTATGTTCTCTGTTATTAGAAATTTTCCCTCGTATTTCATGGAACATGATCAATTAAAAAACCAGGTCTTTATTAAGCACCTCCTGTGAGCAGGTCTGTGCCAACCTTCCTCATGAAGAGTTCATATTCTCCCAGGAATTCACCATATGCATATGGACAGAATTAATACAAATAGAATAATTGCAAATAAATAGAGAACAGTTAATAAAGATCTGGGTCAGAGTTCTAGAACCTCAGCTAAGTGACCTCAGTGTGATCAAGTCACCTTTGAGCCTCGGTGTTCTCATCTGTAAAATGGAGATATAAAGAATCCCAAGATATTGTTCACTACTCACCCCATGAGGTTATTGTGAGGAAAATACTGTAACCTGTGTGGTATGTAAGCAGTTTGTACAGTGGATAGAGAGCTGTATATGGAGTTACGAAGACATGAGTTCAAATCCTGCCTAAGCCAGTTACTTATCTCTGTGACTCTGGACAAGTCACCTAACCTCATTCAGTCTCTGTTTTGTCTTCAGTAAAATGAGAATAATAATAGCACCAACCTTGCAGGGCTGTTGCAAGGTTCCAAAGAGGTATATATTTACATAACTTTGAAGTACTTTAAAAATAGTAGCTACTAGTTGCTACTGTTACTACTGACAGAACCATTACTGCTGCTGCTGCTATTTCCACTCCTCCTCCTCCTCCCCCACTTCTTCCTTTTCCTCCTCCTCTTCCTGCTGACATGTCTTTCTCATTCCCAGGATCCCTTCTTTTCACTTATCATCAGTCAATTTAATTAAGGAGATGTAAGATACAATGCTCAACACTGAGAATTTAGAGTGAAAGGTTTCCACAGCCTTCCCTAAAGAACTTTCTGTCTAATGTGAGGAAAGTAAACATACAGAAAACTCAGTAGCAGGGAGAATACAATTACCAAACAGAATTCTCTAGGATGTTTTCGAATGTGCGCCCTTGTGATTACCAGCCTTGTGATTCACTCCCAACACACATACATGTATTTGTGTGCCACGCATTTGTGACTGTCCTCATGTTGTGCACACATTTTCAAACAGATAAAATGGGTGTTCCAAAGGCCTTGTCTGTGCTGTGTGCTGCGGAGGGCCGGGCTTCTGTCTGTTCTCTGTGCTTTTGCTTAGCACAGATCTGGTCACTATGAAATAGTAACGGCTCACTTTCTTACTGGTTTCATTGATAGTTGATGACCTGGGATGGAAGGTATGAGTAAAGTTTATAAATTGAGAGAGATGTTGAATTTTTATTAAGTAATGAAGGAACTTCCAAACATACCTTTGGATTTCCCCTACAATTTGAGATGATGTGACTAAATACAGGAATGAGTCAATTAGCAGGCTGGACCGACACTGAGGTCTGTGTCCGTGATCCGTTGATGCCACTTTGTGGGAAGGCCATCTTTCTGGCCAACCCCTTATAGCTCACCCCTCAGCTATTACTGGACTTGCTCTCAATTATAATCACATATATGTACGCATGTATGTTTACATGCGTACATATATATGCATGCACTCTGACACCCACAAGTAGGTGTTCCCAAAAAGAAGTGGATTCTGTAGCCCAGAATATGACCTCTGGGGGTCTGGCAGCCTAAAGAATGCCAGGGCAGACAACAAAATAAATGAAAAAAAAAAAGAAATTAAATTCAAAGCAATCATAAGAATTAATGAGAAGGTGTCAGTCCAGCACTGAGCACGAAGTTCTCCTTTACGCCAGGCATTCTGCTTAGCACTGGGGATACAAAACACAAAAACAAAAACAAACAAAAGAAAACCCTTCAAAGTCCTAACTCCTAACCTACTCTCAGTTTATATAGCATCCAAAATGACTAGTGGCTTGTCCCAGGGCACACGAGTAATTGGTTATGAACTAAAGCAGAACTGGGAGGCGAATGCAGGTTTTCTCTTCCCAATCTGTTGCTCTTCCAGCTGAAATGACTATAAGCCAGCTTGTTCCAACAGTTTGGTGGTAAAAGTGAAAGGAGCAGGCTGGTCATAGAAATGACAATGTAATCATTTGAAGGCTTGCTCTTCCTGTTCTTGTTTTGACTTTTTTGTTTAGAGATCTCAAGGTTTTTGCTGGTGCCTTCACCCACTAGAACTTTGCTGCTTTGACTCTACTTCCTATTACTGTTCAAAAAAAACCCACCCACATAACCAACTATGTATATCACTGACTTCTCCATCTTACATAAAGCTCTCTAATCCCTCCTTTTTTTCCAAGAGTAGGTTAGCACCTTTCATCCAGAAGAACATGCGTGACCTTTTTAATTACTTGGAGGATTCTTCACTTGCTTCTAGAACCATCATTAGTTTTATTGATTTTTTTTTCTGGAAATGTAACTAATGGGTCCATGACTGTTCTACAGTAGTTTCTTTACATGAGAGATGCCTAAGTGCCCAGTGGTTGAGCAAAGCCATGAGCTCCCCCATTGCCCTTCTTGATGGGCTAGACCTTTGGTGCTCCAATTCGCACAGTCCTTCAGGAGTGTGGTAGTGCTGCTCCCCACTTGCATGAACAGATACTTTCTAAGGCAGAGTCAAGAGACGAGTTTCACGGCGGCCCTGAAAGGAATCCCAGGTCAATATTTTGGAGATCTTGACAGGAGCCACTCATTTCCTGGCTGACAATGAACAACTTCTGTGTGAGTGAGCTTTCCCTGAGAGCAGCTGCAGGCTCTCTTAAAAATTGGAGGAAAGAAGATGAATTGATTGGCTCACTAAGAGGCCTGATATTACGGCCTTTTTTTATGGTAAAATGATTCCCAATAGAAAACATATGTATAGTAGGAGAAATAGAGGAAGAGAAGATGAAGAAAATTGAATGCTCACTATTGATCAATCATAAGGATTCAGTTCTAGTTGGCCAAGAAAAGATGAGGTCCTGAAGCCAAGCCAACCGCCAAGGAGCCCGCCAATGAGGTACTGTGTGCCCATGGCAGATGAAGAAAAGGAACTGGAGAGGCACTCAGATTACGTGCATATGATGTGTGAGGGGAATCAAGTTATTCTACCCCCCATCTATCCCTCTAGAAAGGACGATAGAGGTGTCACCTGGTGCAACACTCTCACTTGATAAAAGAGGCTGCTGAATTCTAGAAAAGTTCAGTCACTTATCCAAGGTTACCCAAGCAGGAAGAGGCAGAGCTGAGTCCTTTGGCTCCATACTCAGAATTCTTTCCTTCTACCATATCGTGCTGCCTTAATTCTGAACACCAAGTCTTTTGTTCAGACTGAGATTCTGCTTTTAGGTCATAGGACTTATAGCATGTAGTTCCACCTAAACAAACAAAATGAGAACACACATGCACACGCACAACCACATATACACCCCAATTCCCCACCCTCCCCCACACCACTTCTTTCATCTTCATTTGTGAATCCATTGGTGCAAAGAATTTGTCATATGAGAATTCGCTTCATCGAGGGTGATTAGCAACTTGTCAATGCATTATTAAAGAGTTATATGGGGGACTGAGAGGTTAAGAGGTCAAGTGACTTACTTACCTAGCATCACCCCAACTAGTATTAGGAGAGAAAGATCTTGAACCTAGGTCTTCCTTTGGGTCTTCCAAAGTGAGCTCTCAACACTACATTGGACTTTTTCTCAAAGCAAAACTTGGCCTTTGTCGTCACAAATGAATGCACATCAATTATATTTCTCCCGTAATATTGATGACCTTTGCAATTTCATAAGAAAAACCATCAATCTTGATTCCTTCCCAGGAGAATGCAAAGTCCTGTCTTGATTTTAAGCCTTTCCCCAAGGAGTTCATTTTCCCTCAGCCCCTGCTTGACAGTCGAGAAATAGAATTCTTTGAGTAGAGACAGAAGATTCTCCCTTTGAGATGGTGAACTGGTTAACTCTAATGCTGGAAAGGGACCATTATGCCAATTATCTGAAATGCTTAAAGCCAACCTAATGCCGACTATTCTGTTTGGAGTTAATGAAGCACTAATCCCCTGACTGTGGCTGAGTAAAGGGAAGTGAGCTCTCATGCCAATAGGAACCTCATCAGGTGATGGTCTTGTCAGAACAGCCCGATCCCTGTCACCCAGAGCTGTCATAAACAAGTGGCTGACGAGACAATGACAATAATTAACACAGTGTTAATGGGCGAGAGAGCCTCACAGTGATTTTTCAGCTACAGTGAACTGAATGAATGCCAAGCAGTGCACTTGGCTTCCCCTTCCATATGTGTTTCTCTTCTGTTCACTGAGGTGACGTGGGTTCTTTCTGGGCTGCCTATCCCAGATCATCTTCCTTTGGCCCCTGGGGAAGGTAGATAAGGAAAATCTGGAAAAAAAAAAAAGATGATGCTGACATGACCACTGAGGACACCAAGAATGGACAGCTTGACTCAGCCTAGCACCGACTGCTGGGAGATGATGGCATATTATCCCTGCCCCCTGAAAAGCATTTCACATTGAGATTACAGCTCTCAATGGGCTGGAGGGGAGCGTGTTGGCATAAGAAGCTGGCATGAGCAAGGACCAATTATTCATAGCAAAAGCTCTTTGGATTCTGGATTTTGCCACTGGGTGGGATGAGGTCCACCAAGAGATGCCAGCAGTTGCTGCTCTAAGCTGGCACATGTGGTGAGAATACTGAGGGGGAAACAGTCAGCCGAGACCCCCTGACAAGACTGGGGAGCCAGGGCAACTGATGGCCACGGGAGCGGGGGGCAGCACCAACTGCTGCTTCTCTATAATGGACTCTCTCTCTAGCAATGGTCATCAGCACACAGATCTCCATGTACTGTGTGAGAAGGGTTTTCTCCCTGATGTTGCCTGTTCAATAGGACATTTGTCCTATAAAAGATGGCTTCCCAAAGCCCCATTTCAAGCTTAATAAACCTCATCTCACACAAGGGACAAACATGGTGTGTCTAGACAGAATTGTTGCTGTTTTTTTTTTCATTTGAGTTCAAACCAAAGGAAATAGCTACCCTGCATAAAATCCATTCATGGTAGAAATGTAAGTGAGGAAATGTTTTGATCTCTATTAAATACTGGAGATAAAACCCATTTGAATGTATTAAATAGTCCCAGTGAAAAGTGGGACTGTTTGTACCAGCCTTTCTCAACAGCCTTTCCAGCAATTAGTCTTAGGCCAATGTCATTTCTACACTGGCAAGACAGAGCTCATTCCTTGCCAGAACACTGGAGAAGATGGCGCTTTCATGGCAGACAATATCATATGCCCAAATGCCAGAGCCGTGGCTTTACTTTGCCAGTGTAGATAGAGCTTGAGATGCTGGAGATACTAACATCTGGATTCAAGGAAGCACTCTGTGTTTCTCAGGGATCTCTGAGAGATGAAGGAGCTCTAAGAGCTAATACTAAAGAGAATAACAGAATGGAAATCTTTCCATGTCTGAGCCAATGCCAGGAAAGAAGGCTGAGATTACAGTCACAATGGCTTGGATGCTTTATATTCTATGTGACCTTGAGCAAGTCACTGGATTTCCTGTGCCTCAGGTCAAAGGTCCTTTCCAGCCCTAAGTATATGGATGAAGAGTGAGTAGAGAAGGTGGACCCCTGACTCTCAGGGAGATTGTGAAGAAGTCAGTCTCCTTAGATCCACCATTTAAGCATGAGAAAGGATGCAGTGTTATTAGTAGATTTGTAGACACAGTTCTCCCATATTCTCCAGGATCTAAGTGCTAGTTTTCATTGTCCATTAAATACTCTTTGTAGAGGCCTCCTTCCTTAGAAGTCTTTGGAAGAATATTCTTCACTTTCCTGCCAAAACCCAGGGAAGATTTCATAGGCATCTGGAAATATGGTTAGTGGCACCCATTCCAAATCTATTCTCTCTGAAAGAAAAAGCCTGGCAGCTAATGGGAAGAATGACAAGATTTCAGTTTGGGGCAGAATCCAGAATCCCTCTGTGACCCCCCCCTTATCCTTTCTGTTGTGGGGATCTTAAAGGGAGATGGAGATTTAAAATCTGCCCCATCAAAACCAGTTAACCTTGCCATCGCAGGAACCCTTGTTTTGGAAATTCTGCCATCTTACCTCTCAATTAAAGAACATTCATCTTCTAGGCTTTCTTTTTTCTTAGGCCAAAATGTAAGCTGCCTTGTTCATAGAACATGCCCCCAATAATCAATTTTCTCTACCAAATGTGAGAGCGTGGATATAGAAGTAGCCGCCAGTTACTGAAATGGCAGATCCAAGGAGAATGTCATCTTTATCATCTTTTATTACAGGAAACGGGCTTTTCCTCTTTTTCAGTTTTATTCCTGAGTCCCTCACTGGGCTGCCAGAAGTATCTTTTTTTTTTTCTAGCTAAAAGGTTCAGTTTGTGGATCCTTATAGAATTTGGATCTGGGCAGCACCATGGAGGTGATCTAGTTCAATGTGCCCATTTTACAAATGGAAAAACTGAGACACAACATAGTTCAGGAACTTCTGTAAGATCAAATAGTTTAGTAACAGAAACAGGCTCCAAACCCAGGCCATCTGATTCTCAATTCAGTTTAATTCAGTTAAGCACTTATTTAAGGATGCATCACATACCAAGATATGTTCTGCACAATGAGAGAGAGAGAGAGAGAGAGAGAGAGAGAGAGAGAGAGAGAGAGAGAGAGAGAAAATATCCCTGCCCTCAAGGACCATCCATTCTATTGATGGGGGCAAAGGTTACACAGGTATATAAACAAGGCAAAACAACAGGTACTTCAGTGGCAGAGCCCCAACAAATTCAGAATGCTTTCTTCTGTACTGTGCGCTCCCACTCGATCCCCAGTATTTGATAAAGACCATTTCCTCTAAGGATCTGGACTGTAGTCTTACTTCTGAGACTATCTTGCACCTCCGTATACATGGTGTGTGTGCAATATTAGGCTGTTTTGTCTTCCACAAGAATGTCAGCTCCTTCAGGGCAGCTTCCGTATTTCTTCCTCTCTTTATATGCCCAGTGTATGAGTAC
Source organism: Phascolarctos cinereus (assembly GCF_003287225.1). Taxonomy (NCBI): domain Eukaryota; kingdom Metazoa; phylum Chordata; class Mammalia; order Diprotodontia; family Phascolarctidae; genus Phascolarctos; species Phascolarctos cinereus. The sequence goes on along the minus strand of NW_027555514.1, from coordinate 6,997,193 downwards.
AGTGCCTGGCACATAGTAAGTGCCTATAAATTCTTACTGATGACTGATTTTGTTTTGGCTTTGAGCATGCTGTTGGAGTTTTAGAAGATTACCTATTACCCCAAGTGTAGGGCAGGGAGTATTCACATGCTATCAGCGGCCCTGACACATGTCAGCAGAAATCCAGCCATTCATCTAGAACTGTATCCCAGACCACTTGCACCTTCATCTACAGTTATACGGAGAAGACACTCAGTAATGTGTGTGCAGTGATGATGCTAAGCTCACAACCAAATGTTAGCGAGAAGTATTTTATACATGTTAGAAAAAAGAAAACTATCAAAATAATCTTAAAAAAAAAAGTTCAGCGTAAGGACACTGTCTCGCGGAGTCTCTAAAAAAGATGCCTCTGGAGACCTTGCTACTTTTCCGAGGCTCATCTTGGGTTGTTTTAAGGAATCACTTTTGTAAAGCCTGGGCCAAGTCCCTACCAATGCACCGTGGCCATAGACCACACCAACTATAATTGCAATAGCGTGTAACTAAGAGATAAAAATAATAGAAGGGGATTGTTTAGGGCAGTCAGGCATTGCTTCCATAAACAAACATTCAAACTATTTATTATCTATTCTTCAATCTCCAGTTGTGTCTCTAGCATGGAGGTACACAATGGAGCACTGAAAGGTGTACAGTTGCTTCTAAACTCAGGTGCTGTGTAAAAAGCCTGAGTTCTTATACCGTCTTCCTCGTGGGGATATGTGGGAGAATGCTAGGGAGTTAGAGAGCTGCTGAAGCCTCGGGCCCAGGGCCTGGGGCTGGCTGTCTTCTGTGGATGCTCCTGGGTTCAGGGATCCCACGGGGCCACGTGCTCCACCCATGCTACCAGCCTGTAGCACCTTCCCTCTGTCGCTGCCTGTTCCTGTGGCTCCTTTGAGTAGCCCAGCCTTAACTGTTTTTCATTCTTTAACTAATATCTTCTGTTCACGTGACTCCTTTGTTTCCTTCTTTGCCCCCCTCCGCCACCCCATGTTTGCCCCTTCTGATGATGTCCCTGCGTGTGCGCATAAGGCCGCATGTGAATCTGAGGTTTCTGCGATGAATCCTTGTTCCTTGGCCTTGTCACTGTGGGTACTTGAAAATGTGTTGGAGAGTTCGTGTTATGCACGAGATAATCCTTGCTCAAGTCCAAAGAGGTGAATGCTGAGCTCTGTAGCCAACTGTCACCACTGATGGCTGAGCCTGTCTAACACTAGACACTGGCCACTTGGGTTCAGCTTTCCCTTCCCCCTGGGCAGTTCATCCCTCTGATGCTTTTTTCATCCTAAATGATTCTTCATATTTCCACATTAAACACATACACATACTCACACACACACGAGCACATGTACAAATGCACACACATGAATGCACACATACATACTCACATGCATATACACAAACACATGTACATATGAACATACACATATGAATGCACATACACATGCTTATATACACCCTCAAACACACATACACACACAGATTACAACCAGGCCTTTCTCCTTTGCTGTTTCTAGGGTGCCCAGGTAACCTTGGGTTGTGCATCTATCTCGATGTCACCCTCACTTGGTGATGGGGTCACTTCCCTCTTCATTCATTCCTGTCCCTCACAGGCATTTTTAAATGTGCAAGTTGCCAACATGTCCCCATCTTTAGTTCGGCAAGTTCAACCAGGCGTTATTAGCAAACCCAATGGAACCACAGCATTTTGGAGCCACAGGAGCTCTCATGCTGCAGAAGCCTTTTACAGAGAGGCAGCTGAGACCCGGAGAGAGTCTCTGACGTCCCTGAGGTCACATGACTCCAATGGCGCTAAGACTCAGACCCCACACTGCCCTTGCCCCCAGCAGCTCGTTTCATCTCCGTAGCACAAGGACGCCCCAGTGAATGTGAAATGCACCTCGTCCCTAGCTCTCCAGACTCCAATTTCGCTGAGTCCAGTGTATCCGGTGTTGTTCTCTGGGGCCATCTTGGCTTTGCTTCACAATTTGTGACGCCCCTCAATTGATGGAAAGGTAGGGAAAAGGGCAGGGGAAGAGCCATTCCTCTAGGGTTTTTGGGTTTCTTTTGTTGTGGTTGCTGTTTTGTTTTGTCTAGAAAGGTAAACAGGTCCAATAGTTGCCCACTAGAGGGCTCCGATTTATGGAATAGGGCTAATAGAGGAGCAATTTTACTTCTGAAGAGTATTTAAAAACGATGAACCTGTGGTCATTCACCAGGCATCAAAAAAAAAAACCTACTGTGTGGGAAGCTCTGTGTTGGGGAAGACTTGGAGATAAATAAAACGTAGCCCCACCTCCCCCAGGAGAGTAGATGCAGCTTGATGCACAAAACCAGAATTCTAGGTCAGAGATTAAAGGACCCCAGCACCTGCTCATCCAGTCGTTATCTGAACTGGAACTTCCTCATCAGCAGCCTAACAATGGGTCATCTAATCTCTGCTTAAAGGACACAATTAAATATAGGGAAGAAGTGTGGTGCTGTATCAGAAGGCCTGTGTCACTTCCCTTCTCTCTGAAATAACAGCATTGTACAAAATGGTCCCTTCCAGACCCTTCCAGGTCTTAATCTATCCTCCTGTGATGGGCAAAGTACCAAAGGAATCCAGAGGAGAGAAGGGCTCACAGCCAGATGAAGAGACGAGTTCAAGAAGGTAGTGACACGTAAACTGCACCTTCTGTAATAGAGAGGATGATGGCAAAGGAAGACGGTGGGACAAGGGGCTGGCAGGAGGGAATACACTGTGCCATTTCATTCTCACGGTAGCCCTATGAGGTGACTGGAGAAAGAAGAGTTCACAGAAGGAAAAACCGAGGCTCCATACGCTTAAATGGTGTGCTTCAGGAAGCACAGAAGGTGGTAGACTTGTAGGTGAAACTTACATCTTAATGGGTCAAGGCCCAACGTTCTTCTCACTAACTGTCCTGTTCTTTTAAATGAAGACAGCAGTTCAGTTTAAATGTGGAACCTGCTTTAATCGCCACATAATTAATTAATATTGATTATTAGATACTTTGCAGAAAACCCATCAACAAATGGGTGTGTGTTTGAAATCTTCGGTTCTGAAAGCCTCAGCCAGATGGCCCTCGCTGATTTTAGATGGCTTAAAGTATCATCTGTGCATTAGAGGCTATTACCAGAGGTTTTACACCAGAAAGAGTGATTTGCGAATCCAAATTTAATGCTGTTCCTGGTAGTGAGCCAAAAAGGTTAGATATTGCTAGAAAATAACCTGTTGTAATTATTTAGGCAAATAGCACAGAAGGCCTGATGTGTGCCAGGCCAGGTGACTTACTGCCCGATGGAATATTGGCCTTTTGCATGACAATGACTCCAAGGCATACTTATCTTTTGCCCCTTCCTTAGCTTCTCGAATTACTTTGTCAATAATCACAATAACTTGCATTGGCATAGCAATTTGCAAAGTACTTTCTCAAATGGGATTATATAACCCTCAGAAGTAGGCAGATCACTTTTTTAATCCCTATTTTATAGTTGAATCTCATATATGTAAAACAACATGCCCAAGGTCACGTCTAATTCTTGGAGAAAACTGGAATTTGAATCGAGGTCTTACAACTCCATTTCAGTATCCATTCATTGCACTCCGGGATATGAAATTGGAGGTGGCTGATGCATCAAAACAAGGACATCTAAGGGGCATCATTAAGTGAGATTTGGGAATTTTCTCAAAAATGATGGTTCCCGTTCAGTGCAAAAAGCATTGATTACTCACCTGTGCAAGGCCCTATGCACTAACTTGTGCAACTCTCTGTGTTCTGGGAAGCCAAAGAGGCACATGCTCACACCCACCCAAATACAAATACACATACTCATTCACTTACACACATGTACACTCACACTCCACACCCCCCAATGCAGACACACACGCTCACACACACCCACATACACACGTACTCATTCACTTACACACATGCATGCTCACACTCCACACACCCCCAATGCAAACACACATGCTCACACCTACCCAAATACAAACACACATACTCATTCACTTATACACATGCACACTCACACTTCACACCCCCAATGCAAACACACACACTCACGCACACCCACATGCAAACACACACTCCCATACACTCATTCATACAAACACTTATGCATTCACACATATACACATCCATACGTAGACACACTCTGATACACACATACTGACATGTGCAGACACACACAAAACTACCCTGACCCATAGAGCGTGCAAGCACGTGGCTGAGGAGCAACAGAGAATTTCCAGAGTTATAAATAATAAGTTCAGGAAGGAGAGAGTACTAACCAGTGAGCGTGTGCATGTGTGTGCGTGTGTGTGTATGTGTGTGCGTGTGCATGTGTGAGTGTGTGTGCGCGTGTGTGTGCGGTAGGTGAGGGCTCTGGAGCCGGCCTCTCAGGACTCTGGGGTTGCTGTGAAGGAGAAGGGGGAGGCTGGCGATGAGGAAGGCCAGAATCTCGAGGAGGTGGTTGTCTGTGTGGAAGCGGGGGTGGGCCCTCAATAACTTCACCCTTAACGTTTCTCATCTTAGCTCCAGAATGTTCTGGCTCAGTACTCCCTCCAAACGCCACAACTTGCTGCCACTCTTAGAAGAATAAAAGAAAAGTAAAAGCTCCCATGTCCTCTGCAGATCCTTCAGCCTGCCTGACTCGAACAGGCTGTGCTGATGTGCAAGGCAGCCACCTTAACTACAAGCGAGCAAAGTAACCTTCTATTGATCTATTGATGCTTTGCAATGGGAAGCCTTGTTCTGAGGGCAGCTCTGCAAATGGACGTTGTCTAACCTTGAAGCTTAAGGGCAGGGAAGTTGCTGGAAGTTGGATGCTTGGCAGGTGGCTGTGGTCCTGGGCTGTGAAGGACCAGGGCTTCTAAAGATGGGAGATGATTTCTGAGGGCTATCACATCTAAGTTCTTTGCAATAAAAGAGATCTGTACAAGGTAGGTAAAATTCTACTTTCACTGGGAATTCCCTAGGCTAGATTAATTAACTGGGAATCAGAATGCTAGGATTGTATGTTTTCAACTGATAAATGTAGATAAAGTCCAGGTAAACTCATCAAGACTTCTGTCAGCTCCACTTTCTTAAATTTTAAAGGAGATAGCAATCGCTGTACCCTGACTCTGTCCTAAACAGGTTCAGGGGATCATAGACCCGGAGCTGGAAGGGAACTTAAAGTTATGGATGCCTCCCTTTTCACTAAAGAGATGAACCAATAAATAGCTGAGGAAGGAGGGGGACCTCTCAGATTCCAGAGGCAGTGTTTATTTCTATTGTATCATGCCCCCTCTCATTTCCAATGGATAAGGCTCTTTTGGATTACAAGGATAGAGGGACAGAGAGGAGAAGAGAAGAGAAGGAGGGCGATAGGAGAGAAATCAGATAATTATGCATATAGAAAGATAGTTCTACACCTATAGAGAAACATATCCTCATCTACCTTTCTATCTTTCTACCGACCGACCTGCCTCTCTAGCCTTATCATCCATTTTAAATGAGAGGTGACATGAGAGCTATACACAGAAAGATAATTGATACATCTGTACCTGTACTTATATCTATAGAGCCATATCTGCCTATGTAATTATTCATTCACGTCTATGTGTCTATATACATGTGTGCATGCCTGCATGTATGTGTATGTATGTACACATGTATATGCAATCATGGTTTGGGGCCAACCTGCTATGTCACTGGTGAAGAGGACTACCTTGAGGGGGCAACGCCTTCTGATGTGAAGCCTCTCCTTCCCTTATGGCCTTAAAAAGGTTAAAGGATTTGCCCACAGACCCTCCTCCAGCCACTGTCTGTGAGAAGCAGATCTTGAACCCAGGCCTTACGGGTGTTTCACATCTCCCCCACTGCTACTGCAGTGGCCATTTTGAAGAGCGAACAACATAAGGCAGTTACAGCAGCATCTGATGTTCTCAATCCGAGTCTTTCTTTAGATGATGCACTGATGATTTGTATGGATTTTCCAGTGGGGCCAGGTAGAGAGAGGGGCTGCTAGTGGACATATTTCATCACTGTATTCATCACCATAAATCAAATTGCCTGTAGGATTTGCCTTTATGTTTTGGAAGACCAAGCTTTTTTTATTGACTGTCTTTCATAATTAATAGCATTTACTCTGTGAATCAAATTAGTCCACATCTCATCTCCTAAAGCGTTCATGTAAGATCATTTTTAAAAACTCTAATGACCTTGACAAAAATGAAGGATCGATAATGTGCTGATTAGCGGTCTCTTGGCCAGACCAGGGAATGTTTGCCCCTCCTGAGCTTTCCCTGGTTCCGTTTTCATAGAGGGTCAGGTGGGGGTTGCTGCCTCCTAGCAAGGACGTTGCCTGTACCTGACCATGTCCTACCTGACTTGATGGGCCCAACTATCTCTGTGGATTTTCTAATGTGTCTTTAATCCATCCGTTTGAGGATCTGGTTGTTTATTACTAGACAGTCATTCATTATAGAGGAAGAAAAGTCCGTCTTGGTATAAGATTGGGTTTTGGTTTAATCAATTCATGGGGTAAGACTTATCCATTGGTTCCAGAAGAGAGTAAAATAAAAATGGGATGGTGGCATAAAAATGAAATTAAAATGGGTTACAAAAAGATCTGAAGGGACCCCAGATCCTCTTTCCCCTCCTTCATTGTTCTGAGTGGCACTGGTAACAGACATTGGGTCAGGTCACCACGATTGTAGATGTTAGGTCTGAGATACTGAAACAAGAACTTGACATTATTCAGGGAGATCTCTTCACAGTAGAGTTCAGCCTTTTCCCTTTGCTTTCCAAATTCTGAGAAAAGAGCTTAATATATGACAAGTCACCTCTGCTTTCAATGGAAAACCTGAATATATGTAGCCTTTGCAAAGATACACTAGGAAGAGTTAGTCTAAAATAATGGAATTAAAGAAGGGGGGAAAAGTTTGCTTAGTGTAGCCAAGAAGAGCACAGGACAAATGAGCTGCAATTAAGCAAAGGACAATTTAGTTTGACTCTAATAGCAAAGCCTTTAATGATGCTTTGGTTCAGATAAATTTGATTGAGAAAAGACTCCAACTAAGTTGTCGAAAGACATCTCTTCAGTCACTTAGAGTTGGACAGGACAAAGTTAATATGCCGAAGAAGAAAATTGGAACCTTGGAAATGGACTAAATGACCTAATTGATCTTCTTTTCCATCACTGATTTTCTGGATACTACTACGAATTAAATGAAAAAGGTTAATTTTTGCTATTTGAGAGGAAAAGAAATGAAATGAACTTACAAGTGCTTGCATTTTTTATTCCCTTCCTGGCTGTGTCTACAGGATGGAAACATCAGAAAAAGACTCCTCTGTTTTGGCCAGACCACTGCAGTCCTCAGACACCCCCATATTTGGAGGTGATCAGCATTTGTCAAGAACCCAGAGAACTGAAAAGTATTCTGTATTCCCCGTTGAAAGGAGAGAGAGAGAGAAGATGTTTTTGAAAAATGTTAGGTAGGGCAGTTCATTGGGTAGGACTGGGCCAGTCAGTGAAAGAAGGATATGTCAAGATATTTGCCCTGTCTTAAAAAACAGTGTTTGTGTCTTGCCTGTAATCAGACAGCTAAAGATAAGGAAATGGGATGTCCTTTCCTCAATGTTTTCACAGCATTTTCTATTTGAAAATTTAGCTCTAAGATGTGGCCACTGTAAAACATCTCTAGCTATTCATGTGTAGGAGCATAGACTCAAGAAGCATTTAACCTATAATAATGGTAAACCCAGGACTCTTAGGTCCATATTCATGCACATATCTAACACTTCTCAGCCATACCCAGAACCAGCATGACTCTTTGGGGTTATTCCCCTCACATTCTGAGCCACTATTGTGCCATCACTGGACTGTACCAGGAAGTTGTACTTCCAATAACAAAAGCATTGAATTAACACATGGAATGATGTAAATGTCAGGTACAGAATTCAGGGAGTAAACTCTCGTCTGCACCCACACACAAAGCTTTGTCATCTTCTCCATCATCTCAGAGGAAGTTACAACCAAATTCTGTGGGAGGGGGTAGGCAGGGCCAGGGCCAAACCCCTCTTTGTGACTCAGGACCACAGTGGTGAACTCTCTGAGGTCTATAAAGGCCTCTTCTTATCATTTCTTTCTGGGGACTCCTTCTGGGCAGACAGGAGAGAGCCTGAAATGTCACCCTCAGCTCTGCTGTCATTGACTCCTAGCTGGGACAGTTCACTCTGGGCACTTTGGCCCCAACTTTGCAAGATGTCTTTTTCTCATTTTTCTTTCCCACTCTGACTTCAGGGCCATGGCTTGCCTCTCCCCTCATGGTCAGCATCTCTGTATCTGCTTTAGTCTGCCCTTTTAACCTTTCTCCCTTGTAGAGCATGACCTCACCAGACAGAGACTTTGCTTGATGACATCACTACACTGGGGCTTCCATGTAGCCCAACAGTCCCATAAGTCATTTCTGATGGATGACATTATCTAGGCTCATGCGTCATAGGAAAATAATTTCTGTGGCTGTGCCTTTTACTGACACATGTATACATCACCTGTACAGTATTATAGTGTATGCCCTGCTTCGGTGACCCCTGCCCTTCACTGTGAATATAGGCCCAGTGAAGGGGAGAATATAAGGCCAGCACAGAGAAGCCCTCTGTCTTCTCTGTGGCCCAGGGTGGGCATGTGGCAGCGGGACAGGGGGAATGCAAAGTCCACTTGACTAACCCTGTGCTTATTTCTTCACCAAATTGAAATGCTTGCAAAAATGATTCAAAAGCATACCTCCCCATTCCAAAGTGCTTGTGCTTTCCACTGTATCTCATTTGCTCTCACACAGCACCTGCCCTCACTTAGCTCACAATCTTCTTTTGTATTTTGTTTTGTTGTTTGTTTTTTGGTAGTTAGGGAGGAGCTCTGGCCATCCCAGAGCAGAAGCACAGTGACAGCATCTAGAATAAGAATCAATGATCACAAGTTGACCGCATGACTTCTTAAAGAAAAAGTCATGATTAAGTTAATTTCTTTTTTTTTATAGTTTTACTTGATTGGTCAACATCTCAGAGGCCAACAAGGGTTACCCACAGTCAGTCTCAGTTAATTGGGCATCATTGTTTTGTGCTACTGCATTGTGCTTTCCATCGTGCCCTTCCCCTGGGGGCCATTCATCTAAGTCTTCAGAGGCCTATTCCTCCCCTTCTTACATCAGCAAGTAGTCTTCTACCTCTTGAGCCCTCCTTCTCTGGCTCTGAAAGCAGAGCTCTAGTATCACCTGGGAAGGTGAGAACCTTAAAAGGGGCTGGATGGAACCTGCTTGCCCTAAACCCCCAAGGGCATCATTGTTTGATTATGCTATGCCAGGGTTCCTATGGATGGGTTTTAATGGACCCTGCCAGTGGTTCGTCTTGATAATTCAATTAACTCTGGAGAATCAGGGGTCATGATTTTTCTGAATAGCAGCCTCTGGATATCACTTCATTCTAGTCTCAGGGAATATGACTAGATTGTTCAACCCTGGCATCAAATATCACTGTTATATATCAGATAATAATCCTGCACATAACAGTGAGGAGGTACAAAAACTAGGGTGATCAAAGAATATCACCTGATTTCCAAATCCAGTGACAGAAAATGGAAGAAAAGTATCACTAGTCAAAAAAGAGAGAAAACAGATCTCGTGACAACCAAACCGATGCAATCAGAAAGGTCGGATTATCTCTGATTAAGTTTGAATTTGAAAATATTCATTCAGGAAGTAGGAGGTATTTTAAAATGAGGGCACCCTCCGTACAGTTCACTGTTAGGAGTCAACATGATTTGGTGAATTTAGGACTTCCTTTGGAGCCAGAATATTTGGCTCTGACTCAGTTTTTCCGTCTGTACACTGGGAATAACAACGCACTGCCTACGTCACAAAGCGGCTGTAAGCAAAGTACTCTGTAAACTGTAACAAGTTGTAAGAATCAGAGTTGCTATTTTGTGTGGCTTTTCTGTTTGCCATAGCATGATACCTTGGAGTCCTGTTTATACCAAGATGTACATGAGTCTATTTAGCAAGCCCCAAAGTTATTTCATACTGCCGCCATCATGCTGAGGAATCGGCAGAGGCCCCCAGTTTTGATGTCTGGAAGTCATTGCACTTTGGGAGGAATACTAATTGTTTGGGGTCAGTAGGGCCATGTTTGGGGGCCTGAATCAATAATTTGTGGACGCCGCCATCATGGCCCCACCAGCCAGATCCTCAACACGAGATCCAAATGAGGTCAAACCTCTGTGGATGTACACCACCCATGTGGACTTTCAAAGGTCACTTCACAACCTGAGACCTCTTTTAAAAAATTGAGGGGATTGAACTAGTTCTCTGAGGAACACCCCCATACCCACCTCCTACCACCGGCCCAGCCCGGCCTGGCCTGATCTTCAGGATAGGCTCAAACCTGTGTAAGGGCCTCACTCAGTATCGACAGTAAAAAAAAGTGAGAAAGGATGTTAGGAAGCACAGTTCTTCCAAAGCATATGGGATTAGGCAGCAGTTAGTATAATGGCAGCCAACAGAGTTCATGTCTTTTCAGTAAAATTCCCAAGCTCGCTAAGTAAGTTGAGTGCTGCTGAGAAGCTAGTTCATCTCTTTGTCCTTTCCATAAATTCATTCTCTTAAATAAGCAAAGCTCTCAGTCACAAAAAGAACCCCACTTAATGGATTAAATTGAATATGAAGTTTTGCTTTGCCAGGCCCAGTTTTTCCACTCTAACAAACATCTGTTTTCTTGATAGTCACTTAAATGGATCTCTTCCGCTAAGAGTGTGTGTGTGTGTGTGTGTGTGTGTGTGTACACATTTGAGTGTGAGTATATATCCATATCCACATCCATGCACCTATTCATTGAGTGACCCTTCCTTCCTAGATCAGTTCTGGAGGGCTGAAGTGCTCACAGAATGTGTCTCGGGAGCATTTTCCCTCACATGTGGCCTTAGGGTCGGGTGAGGTGGGGTAGGTTTTCCTCATGTTGAATGTGAGGTCCCTGAAGACAAGAGTCATTCTGTCTTGCTTGTAAATTTGGCTCTACCTGCAGGTTGTTGTGTTTTGTTTTTGTTGTTCAAAGGGAAAGGCCCTGGGTTATATACTGGAGACTCAAAGACAAAAATGAAAGAATTGCGGCCTTCAAAGAGTTTATAGTTGATCAGGGAAGACAGCACAGACATGAATAAAACACACAAAACAGATGCGATTCAATCAGTCAATAAGCATTTTGAAGCACCTGCTATGTAAAAGACACTCTACCAAGCACTGGAGTAAAGTCTTTCAGTTTCAGTGGAAAGGTCACCAGCAGCCAGAAGGATCAGTGATGGGCATTCTCCGTTAAGACAGAGAGGTGTCTCAAGCTGAGATGTCACCCATACGGCCACCATGTGTGAGGGATGAGTGCGGCCCACAGCATTCTCCAAGTTAAAAGGTAACTGAGAAATATTTAACAAAATAAAAATGAAATAAATAAGATAATAAAATAAAAATAAAATATTGATAACATCACATTTTAAAATTCAGAATGCATTCTACAGGGCTCCTTATATGTAGATCACTGGAACCATTTCTGTTTGTGTTTGAGGTCACTGATCTGGAGGATGCTCCCCATGTTTGCTGCTTAAATCATCAAATCGGCTGAATCCAAATGAGTCACAGGGCCTATCTCCAGGATTCAGAAACCTTTCAAAATCCACTGACATTGGAGTTTTCAAATTAGTGTATAAAATAACAACCTAACCCAGCAGCTTTATAACTTACTTTATCTGCCTTGACTTCTGGGTAGAAAGAAGAATTCTTAATTGCCTTCTTTCTGGTCCCCAAACACCAGATTCCATTGGGGATCTTAGTGAATCCCCATTCCCTGCACACTTTCATTTCAAGGAGTAAGTTTCCTATTTAATGTTTAGAAGAAAAGAGATTTGGGAGAAGGAGGCATCAGTCAGGGATGAACAAGTCCTGGGGCTAGCCATGCAAAGTCAACAACAGAATTGAGGTCTAGCTTTTCTTTTCCCAGGGTTTCAAGCACTAAGGTCAGAGAGGGAGTGCCTTTCTTTTGCAGCGGATGAGGAGAGGTCAGCCTAATGGTTCAAGCCATGTCCAAGGAAGACAGAGGTCCAAATTGTACCAGTTGGTTCTGACTCTCATCAGTGCCATACCCACCATATTTAAGTGAAGAGAAGCAGGCTGGTACAATACAGGGAGCTCTGTTTGAATTCAGGAACAAAGCCTCCTCAGACACACTGGCCGTGTCACCAGCACAATATATTTAAACTCTTCATGTCCCAGGCTACTCTCTAAGTCTGTAACTTACCAAGAAAATGCACACCTGCATTGGTAGACTTGGAAGTCCCCTCTACTCATGAAGGCACAGGTCTAGTCCGTATCCTTCCGTATTTAGCAAAAATGATTTAGAAGCTATTTCTATGGATAATGCCATAGCATGCCCTCAAGGATGTGTAAACTGAGGGCTAAACCCAAATTGGTGCCTAGCAGTCCTATCTCAAAAATGTGACATGCCACCATTGGGCACCTGGCTGGTGGCACCTGCTCACTCTGGGCTGTTGTGGTTTAGGTAAATGGCGACTGTTGGCTATCATTGGGCCTTGGAGCCTTGTTCCCTCCCCTGTGCTTGAGAGCTGTTTCACCGTAAAGTGGGTTGTCATACCCCCTTAACTTGAACAAGTGTGACTGATGGATGTGGTCCATTTAAATGCACGACCGAGAGCTGAACTAGATAACGAACTTATTATTACTCTCTCAGGATTATAGGTTAGTCCCCAAGGAGTGCAGCAAGCCAGAGAAAATCCATATCTACTGGCTAAACAATGGCCAGAAGGCTGACTGGAGGTATTGATTTACTTTCTAGGCCATTTAGGCCTTAATGGTGGAGAAAAGCTGCAGTGATGTTTACTTTTCTGCCAAGATCGACCAAACAACCAGTCCATTTTTTACAGGTTTTTGATTGATTTCGCTTAGAGGAATTAGAGGTGATTTATTTTTAAGCTGAAAGCAACTCGTAAATATCATCCATGGCCCAGGTTCCCTGAAAGGAAATGTTAAGTGGAGACGCTTACAGAGGAAGACTGTGCTGGGAATCGATGGGGAGCAGGCAGGTGTCAGGCACCTCTGTAGACGGAGCCCGAGACTGTCATCTTGTCCTTCAGAGGCGGCTCCTCCAAAAGAGCTTGGCCTCCCCAGGATCCAGCCTGATGCACCCTGCTGATGCTCAACAGGCCCTGGATGGGACAGCATAATGACGCTCAAGGCTGACGCGGAGCACCTTCAGTGTCTGATGGGTGAAAGCAGTCATTGATCGCCTAAGTGCAATCTTCCAGGACTCCGCGGCCCCTCACACAGAGAGGGAGAGCTGACAAAAAGGAGGAGGCAGATTCTAAATAAATAAATAACAGCCCAAAGGCCCTTGGCCTATGCTCCCATATCAGACCAACTTTAAAAATAAAATGTCACTTAACCATAGAATGGCATTTTGTGATGGTGGAAGAAGCACCAACTGGTATCCCGCTCTTCTGCTTTGAAAGTTGGCTGTCTAGTGGATTCAAAGCCTGATTGAAGACCCTGCACATCTGTCCAACACCTCCCCCACTGAGCTGCTCTATGTGTTTGGCAGCTGGAGGGCAAAGGGAAGGAAGGTGGGGAAGAAGGACGTGTGATTGAGGAGCTGCCAACCTGGCAGACAGGTGAAGGGTTGACCAGACTGCCTGCCCCGAAGTTGTTGTGCCTCTGGATCTGTCCAGCAGAGACTACTCTCCTCGGATGTTTCTCAAGTGGACCTTGTCTCTGTGGTTGTTAGTTTGCCCCTCTGTCTTTCAGAGTATGGTTTTCCAAATTTACTTTCTTAAAAATTAAAATGTTTGAACCAAAATAAGTGTTTTAAACACACAGCATATCACTTTCTTCCTTTTTTGGTTTTGTTTTGGTTTTATTGCAAACACAAGAATAGGCAAAGAATCTGTGCTTTATGAAGAACTGAGGGTATCTACTCCCACAACAATCCAGTTTGCAATGCCCTTATGTTAATAAGTCTGAAAGCTCCCGAGGTTAAGGGAGAGACAGCGTGGTGGTGCAAGAGCATGTCACACTGAAGAAATAGGACTGGATTTGGAGTCTTGTGGGTCCTGGTGGAGCTCAAAGTGGAAGAGAGAGATGTGCCCCCCCCACCAGCATCTGCTCTGAAGAACAGTTTTGTTCTGCAGGAACTGCAGTGAGGAAGGCAATGGCCTAAATGTGAGGTCTGACAAGAAATGGGTATAAAATCTGAATATCCCTGACCCGACTCCATCAGAGGCAGCAGCACTGAGGGGCAGTAAGGTAGAGGAGAGCCCTAGAGAGGGAGACAAGAAGCTTTCATTCAAGTCTCCCCTAGTGCCACCCTGGACCTCAGTCTCTAAATCAGGTTGGACTTAAGATGGATGAATAAAATAATGACTTTTTTTTGTAAGTGGTATTTTATTTTTTTCCAATTACATGTAAAGATAGTTTTCAACATTCATTTTTAAAAGCTTTTTAGTTCCACATTTTTCTCTCTCCCTCTCCTCCCCCTTCTCTAAGACAGCAAGCAATCTGATATAGGTTATACATGTACAATCATAAACATATTTCCACATTAGTCATGTTGTGAAAGAAGAAACAGAACAAAAGGGAAAATCATGGAAAAAAAAAAGTGAAAATACTATGCTTCGATCTGCATTCAGACTCCATAGTTCTTTCTCTGGCTGTAGATAGTGAATAATGATAATTGTAAAGGATAGTCATTAAGCTCTCACTGAGAACAAAGCCACTGAAGGCATAAACAGATGAGGTTTCAAAGAGTACACATCATCACTGGGGGAGACAGTCCATAGAGGAGAAGATCTGCTGTAGGATGGAGAGAAGGGCCCAGTTGGTCTTAAAGGTCTTAAAGGCATCCAGGAGGGTAGTCAGGTGTTTGAGCCCTAAGGATGTATTAATAGTTTGGTGGGATAGCTGTAGCACAAATAGCGAGCCCACTGGGTTTTTTGAATCCCATCAGTTGTCTCTGAGTTCTTTCTTCAATGGGGACTCAGACTTGGCCTTCTTTCAGTTGCCTACCTACCCTGCTAAAATAGCCAGTGCCAGTGAGTGACCAGAGATTGTTCATAGATTTTTATTTTTCAAACCTTTGTCTTAATATTTGTAGATTACATAAAATTTTTAACAACAGCCGTAACTCGTCTCTGGCTCCATCCCTCCCACCTTGCTGCTCCTTCACAATATGTCAGCCTTTTGGAAGAGGGAGTCCAGGATGGCAATAAAGAGCTAACAGTCCCTGGTCTGTGTTGAGCTTCACCTGTCCCTGGTGAGGGCAGACCCAGGGCTGCCACTTTGCACTTGTGTCCTCACTTATCTGCTGCTATTCACTGAAACCTATGCGACTATTTTAACAACTGATGTTGGTTCAGTGGCTGTGACAAATATTCCCTTTACACTGCAGGCTTTTTTTTCAGATGAATAAGGGAGCATTGCTGGGAGAGAATGATCCTTGAGAAAGGAACCTGAGGGCAGCTCTGCTCTCGGAGTATCCCTGGTTGTATAGGAAGGTGTGAGACGGCTACCTTTCCTTTTGTCTTCAAAATTTAAGTAGAGAGGCTTGCAGAGAATAAGGATGAGATTCCCAGGAAGACAAAGTCTCTTTTTTCCTCCTGAAAGTGAAACGTGGGAAGGAAAGGAAACAACAGCTGGTGGAATCGATTAGCAAAAGCCAGAGCTACGTAATGAGTAGAATTGCAATATGGCGCCACAGTGGGGGAAGTCTAGCGAGGGAAACAGCGGTTGAGGCAGACATGGTGAAGGAAGGAGCCCAGCTCTGGTACTTGGAGGACTACAAAGCTTACAGAGGCCCCCATGGACATTCCTGCTAGCTCAGGTTCCACCTGCAGAGCTCATATCCCATCTCAAACCAGGCCTAGGGGTTCATTGGGGCACCTGAGAAAGGGCTTCACTTAGAAGAATCCCGATGGTGCAGGGGTGGCCTTGGTAAGGGTTCATCAACAGGCACTTATGAAAGGGCTCACTGTGTGCCAGCCACAGAAGGGAGAGTTGTATTGTTGACTCTGGGAACCCTCTTCGGCATCTGCTCAGCACAGGAGGAATCAGATGGTGCTCTCGCTGTTGCCAGTCTCTATGCTGTTAGGACACTGTTCAGGTCGTCATTGTATAGCTAGATACAGGGATGGACTAGACTTGAGATTGCATAAGAAACTCCCTAGTGGGGAAATACCTCGTACCAGTGCAGGTTGGCATATTCTCTGCAATTTAGAGATTTACAGATTTGCCTAAAGTGGTGGGAGGCGAAGGGACCCACCTAGCATCACAGCTGGTGTGGAAGAGGCCAGACTCAAGCCTGGGTGTGCCAAGACCTCTGTCCACTGCACCACGTTGCCCCTCAGGGCCTAGAGCTCAAATGAAATGCCTCATCCGCCTCTCTCTGGCTTTCTACAAATGGAACCTTAGTACGCAGAGTCCAGAAGATGAAATCAGATAATGGAGGTGAGATGATTTTCATACTTTCAAATACTTAAAAAAAAACCCCTATGGAATATCTATATCTATATCTATATCTATATCTATATCTATATCTATATCTATATCTATATCTATATCTATATCTATATCTATATCTATATCTATATCTATCTATCTATCTACTTTTCATGTGCCTGGATAGATGATGTATTTTTTTCTTCAGGAGATCTGTGGCCTCTCAATGAAACACATTATTTGGACCCATGTGGTATTCTTTCTAAACCAGATTGTACCACATCAAAGGGTTTATGATCTGGCTGACGTGAGCACTCTCACCAATGGGGGCTCACCTTGCCTTCTTGCCCTGTAAGCCTCCTGCCCAATACTCCCTAGAGTCCTCTGGGCACTGACAGATTTCCTCCAGAGACTTTGATCTTTCCTGGGGAGCAGGGTAGTGGTCAGTTCAATCAACTCTCCTCCTTCTCTCATCACACAACTGTCTCACCTCTTTTTCTGATCCTTGATTTTTCCAGTCTTTTTCATCATTTCTGATATAAATTTCCCAGTCAACATTTAGCATATTCTTCAGTCTACTTAGGCTATCATGAGCATTTCAGCAGGCTACAGGGTGATATTTCATCAGTGTCACAGCCCTTCAGTCCAGTTCTTGCAGCCAAACAACAACAATAACTAGAATTTATGCAGCACTTTAAAGCTTTTGAAGGACTTTACAGACTTTCTCATTTGTTCCTCATGGCAGCCCTGGGAGGGAAGAGCTATCATCGTCAGCCCCATTTTATAGATAAAGAAACCGTTTCAGAGAGGTTAAGTACTTGACCAGGGTCACCCAACTCGTTATGTGTCTGAGGCTAGATTTGAACTCAGTTCTTCCTGACTCCAAGTCTGTCACTCTACCCACTGTGCCACGGAGCTGCCTCAGGCTTGGTTTTAACTTATAGGATTGCATCACAGGACATGGACTTCAGATGCCAAGGCATTTCCTGCCTTCAGTCTGAGGTAATTTTCAGTCTAGGGTAGTATTGGTGAATTAGGTGGTTTCAAGTCACATGTAAAATATATTTCCTGGGGCTTATTGTAAACTCCTGGCATAACCATTTAGCAAACATTTTTTTTTTCTGAACAAAGAAAACTGTTCGTTAAAACATCAGCATTAATATTACCAATTTTGTGTATTGTTTAGAAGGATTACATTGAATGAGAGTCCTGGCTGAAGCAAGAATGAAACAATAACATCATTTATTAAGTATCTTGAAATGACACACCCTCTTTTGTTCAAGGAAAAACAGTGTGACACAGACGTGCTGGAACTGACGGCACAGAGAGCTGGTTCACACTCCACCTCGGACACATATGCTCTTGTCTGTGTGACCCATGGTAAACCATTCTCTTTGCATTCATTTCCTCATCTTTAAAATGGGAATGACTGTAATAACCCTTCCTCACTGGGTTTCTATGGGACCCATCAAGGCTTTCTAAACTTAAAAGTGTTAAATGTCAGTTATTTTACTTGTGATTGTAAGTTGCATCCTTCTTTACCCTCATGCTAGGGAGTGGTCATACAAAAGTAAAATCAAAATGACCTCCTTCTTCAGGGAGCTTCCTCCTTCTAGAGAAGTTCAATATATATCGATATAGTAGGAGTTTGAGAACTGACCCAGAATCTTGGGATTTGTCATTCAGAGAGGCAAGCATTCCCCTCAGCTGTAAGAGTGCTTTGTGGCCATTAGGATATTTGAGTTGGGACAGAGAATTGGATCATACCCCAGAGATACTAAAATTACACTCAGATCTAGAAGAAGAAGAGGAGACCTCAAAAGCTGAGTAGCAGCCAAATCCTCAGATTTGCCCCAGACCTGCTCCAGACTTATGAGCTTAGCCTGAAAGAATAGGAGACACAGGAAGAAGTAGTTGAGAGCAGGAAGTGAAGGAAGGGCCATGAGCTTCCTCTGATTCTGTCACTGCACTCACCTCTTCAAAGAATGAGGAAAGTTGGTCCCCCAAAATAGCAGGTCTGCCCTTTCCCCAACTTCCCCTCCCTCTGCCTATCCAGTAACAGACAGTCTCATAGAGTCTGTTCACTTCTTCCACCTAAACATTTCTTGAATCCTGATTGTTGCCTTAGATTAAAAAAGATTGCAAGGTTACTTAGACATCAACAAAAATGTTAATTGGAGCAGAAAGCCAAGTCTCTGTCTCTCAGCGTTAGGGATTTTCCTAACTAGGGACTGTGACCTATTGTCATTGTGCTACTAACTTTTCCTCTGATATAAACAGTATGAAACATCCAAGGAGGAATCTGCTGAACCTGAGGGTCCAAGGCTGAAAACAGGCTGATTGGTCTGAAGTGTGGCTGCTCAGCTCTTCAGAGGCCAAGGGAGTAGGACTGGGTTATAGGTATTGGCCACACCCAGCGCTGGGAAATCCAAAGATAGCATTGACAGCTGGAATATCAGGAAAGAGGTCTCATGGAAAAGGGGGACCTTGAGCGGAGCCTTAGAGACTGCTCAGGGCCTCAGTGGATGAGGAGGTAAGGAGAGGGTCCCAGGCAGGACCTATTCAAACACAAGCAATTTGTTTGACTGCAGAGAAGCTGAGGGAAAACCATAGAAAGTCAGTTGGAAAGATCAGCTGGGACAAGTTTGTGAAGAGCTTTAAATGGCAAGTGCTTTATTCTAAAGGTGATAGGGAGCCACTGACGTTTCTTGAATGAGGGACTTGAGTGGGAAAAAGGGGAGCAGATATAAGAACTTTTATGGAGGCTAAATCAATAAGACTTGACAACTCATTGGATGTGGGGGATGAGGTAGAAACAAGACTTGAGGGGGACTTTTGATTCACCTGTCCTCCATAAGAATGAGAAGATTGAATGCTATATTCTAGACATGCTGAGAATGTCTAACTTACCAGAGGTTAAGAGACCAATGGGGGCTAAGTGAATGCACAGAGATGATCATTGAACCATTAGAGCTTAAAAGGACACTGAGAATGAGACCTGAGGGATAAAATGTCATTCCCCTCCTGATGTGCAGAGCGTACCCTGCTCCAGGATCAGACAATAGCAGAGCTTGTCCCCGCCTCCCATCTGGATTCCATGCCTCTCCAGGGCAGACTAAGGTGGTCTTACCAGCTTGGGGTATTTTTTTTTTTAATTTTTTGGCAGCCATATCACATTGCTGACTCATTTAGCTGTCAGCCAATAAAGACCTGAGACCTTTTCCATTACAAACTGTTGCTTAGCTAGCCCACCTTCTGAAGCTAATTTTCAGAGCAGACAATTCACCTTTCATTTAAAACCCTTACCAAATGTACAAATGGCTTCTTTAGGTTAAACATATAGTGGGCTCTCTCTTTGAAAGCCTTCTCAGGACATATACAGGATCAGTGTTTTATTTATTTATTTTTTCAGGTCAATGTCTACTTGCCTCAGGGTTAGCTAATTAAACAGTGTGCCATACACAGAATCAATTCCAAAGAAAGCCAATAACCACTAATAGCTTGTTAGTACACAGCTTATGGCTGCCCACCACCGCCATAGTTGCAGGTCGACTTACTTGTTCCCCAAACAAATCCCCCCAGAAGCCTCAAGACCAATCCAAGAAGGGAATTATTGCATTAGAAGCAAAGATACACAGTTCATTAATCAGTCTCCCGGAAAGCAATAAAGACCCCTCTGACCCCCTCCTTCCTCCACTCCCTCCAGATCATCAGTGTTCACAGGAACAGACAGAAGGAGGAGAATGAGGCAAGCTCATCATGCTGTCATTTCTTTCCTGAACTTCCTGATGGATCACCATCTAATTGGAGTGATAGCAGAGCTGATGCTCCAAGTAGAAAACTGGTTCAGCAAAGAATCTTATACTGGCTTTAGGCTTGTAGGTGGCTAAGCAAACCCCTCTGGGGCGCTGAGCTAAGATCGGAGTTTGAAAGCAAGCCCTCTCTGAATTCAGCCAAAGCAGGAAAACAAAGGAAGCCAGAGAAATGAACTAGAGCTCCCAATGGAAAATGTGGGGAACTCCTGAAAAGGTCCCATGAGCACAGTGCCATGAGAAGGTATGAAAATTCCTGTGATAAAACGGGTGATGATTTTCTTGAAAACACCCCCAAGAGCTGAGCTTGGGTCAAACCAACTCCTCACCATTCCAGACCACCCCGCCCCCCCAGCGACTCAGGTGTAATCGGGACTTTCATTTCCTTCATTTTCCCTTGTTTGTTTCCTACATTGACTTCAAAAAGAGAAAAAAAAGCATAAATCGTTCCTCTTTCACCAGGATGCACAAACAACTTTTTTGTAGAAATGTGGCATTTCTCTGAAATTGTAATGACCAGCAGAGATATTTTAAAAATTACTTACCCCCACCTTTTTTCCCCCAGAGGTAAAGGACTGTGGGTATAGAACATTACGTATAATGTCAGCATTATTTCACATGTTAGTTTTGTTGAAAATCCCCACCCTTCTTGTTATTATTCATTATAAGGGATAGTAAGTGATGTAAAAATAGAAGTTATGAATAGTAAATTATGCATGTGTATATATATATATATATATATATATTATATATATATATATGCATACCTACATAGGCATTTTTAGTGTTGACCATTGTTAGTAGATGCTATTCTTTAGACCACCTTTATTATAAAGCACCTGTGACGTTCTTACACAGGGGCAGTGTGTGGCAGAGTAGACAGAGAGCCGGACTCAACACCAGCAAGAGCCAGGTTCAGGTCATGCCCTTGACACACCGTGTAGCCTTTCGCTGGTCACTTAGCTTCTTAGGACCCCAGAGCTGCAGACCAGGGGCTGCCTCTCCTTGTTAGAGGGAAGTGACCCTTCTCACCCCTTCTTTACCTGCAGAATTACCACCTTGAGCCTTCCTCACCTCTCACCTAGGTCATGGCAACAGCCTGCTAGCTGGTGTCTTTGCTTCAGCTCCATCCCTGCTGTCATCCATCCCCTTCTCTGCTGACAGGAGTGTTCCTAAAGCTCTGACCTGCCCACATGATGCCCTGGCTCAGCCACCTCTAGGGGCTTCCTGTCACCTTGGGGCAAAGCATACCTGCCTCTGCTTAGCTTTTGATGCTTTTCACAAGCTGGCTCCCCCTCATCTTTCCAGCTTCATTGCATGTTAATGCCCCACTTACTAATTCTGATCCAGCCTCACTCTGTTCCTTGCTCACAAAACCCCATCTCCAGACTCCATGCTTTTGCCCTGACCATGCCCTAGGCCCAGAATGCCTGTCTTCCTTCACTCCTTCTTAAACGTGCAGCTCTGGCACAATTCTTCTGCATGGAGCCTTCGCTGATGCCTCCAACTTTGAAGCTGACTCCTTCCTGTGTCTTTATTCACTTTAAATTTATAGTGTACATGGTGCTGTCTCCCCTATAAGAGTGGAAGATTATTTCACGTAGGCATTGTTTCATTCTTGGTGTCCACAGAGTGCTTCTTAGGAAATGCTTAATTGAAGGAGACAACCTACCCAGTGAGGCTGCTTCCAGTGGGTTCAGGATGGAGCCTGACTCAAAGAGGAACCCAGGACCCACGAGCCTGAGAAATTCCCAAGAGCGGACATATGGGCTGAGACTCCCTACATGAGGGGTGGGGCCAGGTGTGCGCAGTTGCCTCCCCACCCCCAGCCCCACAACCAAGTCTGTCATTCTCCATTCTCTCCTTCCTTCGGACTCACTCGGGGAAGCCCCAAGCCTTTCTCATCCTCCCTGCAGGCGCAGGGGAAGCCTCTCTACCTGCCCTTGTTTCACGTGTTTCCTTTATGTTTTTAAACACTTTTAACCACAGGCTTTGGCTGGTCTGAGTTTAGTTATTAGAAAGGCAGTGAGGAAGAAACAGTCAAATAGGGAGCATTCCTGGAAGGGTGAGGGAGAGATTTTATGTAAGTCAGCGAATGTTGATTCGGCTCTGACCATGTGCCTGGCCCTGAACTAAGTGTGGGATACATGCATACAAAGGGAGATGGGGTCAGCGCCTTGAGCTGTTCAAAGCCCATTTGGGTCTAGCTGTTGGGTAGTTACTTTGGGGTGGGCCAAGGGTCTTATCTATTCCCATGTACATATGTGCATCCCCCTTTCCACTGCTTGGATCATTGATTTAAATCTGGGAAAGGTCTTCCTCATTGGATCATCAAACAATAGAAGCAATGCCCAGAGGTGCTGGGACTCCCCAGATCACAAGCTACAGTATGAATCCTGAACAGGCCTCGAACCCAGGGCCTTGGCTCCTACCCTACCTTCCCTGCCTGGCTTTCACCACAAGCGTGGAGGCTACAAGGATTTCCAATCCCCTGAGACTTAAAATCAGGCCAAAATACATAGGCCTTAAAAAAGGAAAGCTGTGCTTTAAATCATCAGGCAAATTCAAAAGTTTAACAGGAGGACCGTCTCTGCCATTGTTCATATTTCATTTTAAATTAAATCACAGGAATAAAACAATTTTCCCTCTTCTCTCTCTTAAGAGCTTTGCCCATTAGAACCAGAATGACATTGAGTGATTGCAGAATTAATGAAGCCATTGTTACTGTTCTCTAGGAATTTAGGGATAGATTCATAAAAGCATTTTTGTTCCAGAGCTTCCTACAACTGAGGCTCTGGTCAAGGGGAAAGCCAGGAACAAAGGGGTAAGGTTACCTGATCCTTCCTGTAGAGGGATTTGGATGCCCTGGCTACAAGGTCCCAGCAGCTATCAGTGGGGTCCTAGACCAGGTTCCCAGTCATACTTTCAAACTGCAGAGACCCCATCCCGAACAGCCCCATCATCTACCACCCCATTGCTAGGATTGGACAAGGTCCGAGGAATTCCTGTTCATTAGACCTGGGAAAGAATTCCAAGGGAGTCAATGAATAGTTAGTTGGGCCCCCAACCTTTAAGGGCTGGTGCTCAATATTGCTCCATCCCCATGTCCATTTGCCAGGATCCCTTGGGAATTTCAATATGGGTCATACAAGGGTCACTTAAAAGACCCAGAGGTATTTCACCTACAAGAAAGAGAAGGTTGTAGAAAGCGCATGAGAGCTGATGGCAAAGACAGGTGAGCCTTCCTCATCATGTTCTTAGAACAAGAAACAGTAAGAGAAAGCGGCATGGAGGCAAAGTTCAGTTCAGGGTCAGGAAAATTGTGCCTTCTAATGAGAGCTGCCCCAAAGTAGGCTGGGCTGCCTGTGGAGGCATGTGTTTCTTCTACAGTGGAGGTCTTCCATTGCAGGTTGGAAGAAGGGCAGCTCTCTGGGATGCTAGAAAGAAGATCCCACCTTACAGGTAGGAGGTGGATAAAAATGGCACCTGGGGTCCCTCATTCCTTTGAGAATCTGTACTTAAAATGGGAAAATCTGTGGAAAGAACTTTGCCAACTGGAATTGTTAGGTTTCTTATCAGCAAGTCCCTAACCTCTTTAGGGACAGTCTCAGGGGCAGCAATGCTCACATGTGGGCACATCCTTTATAGTATGCTGGGGTGGAGAGGAAAGGTCTTTTTTTTCTCATTTCCCAGTGATTTAATTCATAATAAAAAATGGTTTTGCTCAATTTTGGGGTTTGCTGACAACATTCTGCTCCCATGAAGGGAGATACACACACATATACATACAAACATGTATGTATACATATAATATGTATATCTGTATATATATGTATATATATATATATATATATATATATATATATATATATATATACAGATATATGTATATGTGTGTGTGTATGTATACAATGACATTATGTTTCCATCATAGTTGAGAACAGGAGAGGAGGAAAAAGATTCAAAATATAGCAAGAGCTGTTTAGATATAGGGGCTATGCAGGATTAGAATTAGGTATGATCTAGAAAGGCAAATTCTTCAATACCTGGAAGGTTAACCTTGGCAGTTACCCCGCTGCTAAAAAGTCACATCCATCATAGGGAAGGTGTTCTTAGTATGGA
This sequence comes from Phascolarctos cinereus, assembly GCF_003287225.1. NCBI lineage: Eukaryota > Metazoa > Chordata > Mammalia > Diprotodontia > Phascolarctidae > Phascolarctos > Phascolarctos cinereus. Next base: position 6,972,710 of record NW_027555514.1, on the reverse strand, counting down.
CTGGTGGGGCAGTATTTGTATGATAGGTCTTACTGATTCTTTAATCCACAATTTCTCTTCCTCCCTTCCACCCTTCCTCCCTCTCTCCCTATCCCTGTCAGTGTCAATCTGTTTGCCTCTATTTCTGTCTCTCTGTATCTCTTTTTGTCTCTCTCTCCCTCCCTTTTTCCTTGTCTCTGTCTGTCTCTGTCTCTCCTCTCTTTTTTCTATCTCTGTCTCTCTCATCCATTGACCTCCCCTTTTGCACTCCTTTCCATGGCTACCATCTTCAATCAGGCCCTCAGCCTCTCTCACTAGGAGGGGCTCAATGGTGTTCCAGTCTCTCCCGCTTCCACTCCTTTTTGGACACAGAGCACAAGTTCTTTGAGATCAAGGAATGTCTTTGTTTTGGGATTTGTATCCTCAGATTTAACCCAGTTGGCTCATTGTTAGCACTTGATAATTTTTTTTCATCCATTTCTTTGTGCAGTAGCTAGGTGATGTGGGGGCTAGAGTGCTGTGCCTGGAGTCAGGAAGACTTGAGTTTAAATCCAGCCTCATGTACTAGTTCTTAACAATGTAGCCCTGAGCAAGTCATTTCACCTCTGTGTGACTCATTTTTCTCAACTATAAAATGGGGATAAATAATAGCACCTACCCACAAGGTTGTTGTGAGCATAAAATGAAATAACATGTGTGAAGTGATTGGAATGTTATCTGGAACAAATAAATTAATCTCTCCTTCCCCTTATTTCTTCACAATGCTGCCAAAAGAGTAATGAGTCATGTAAGAGATATAGTGAATGGGATGCTGGAATTGGAGTCAGCTGAACCAGAGTTTGATTCTTGCCTCAGACTCTTACAAGCTGTATAGCTGCGGATAAGTCACATAGGCTTCCTTAGCCTTAATTAGCACATCTGTGCAATGGGGATAATCATAGCCCCTACCTTGTAGATTGTTGTGAGAAATAAATGTGATAATAAATATAGAAGGCTTTGTAAACCTTAAAGTGATATGGAAATGGTAGCTACCATTATTTCCCAAAGCCCCTTAGCTGACTTCTTTATTCTTCAAGAATCTTCAGTGACATCCCCATCCCCAATTGGTCATCAGTCTACATTTCTAGATGTATTCCTTCACTCTCTTTCAAGTCAACAAGCATTAATGAAGTACTGACTATGTACCAGACACTCTTCAAAGTGTTAGGGATACAAAGAAAGGGGGGAAAGCAATCTCTGCTGTTCATGAGCTTGTAATCTAATGGAGAGAAAATATGCAGGTAGCTGTGCAGAAACAAGATGGAGAGATGGATGGCTGAATAAATGGATGGATGGATAGATGAATGAATGGAAGGATGAATGGATAGATCAACAGATAGATGGTAGAGTAATAGATGATAAACTGGAAGTAGATGAAGGAAGGCGCTAAGATTGAGGAAGCCTGGGAAAAGCTTCTTTCAGAAGGTGGGATTTTTCACTGAGATTTAAAGGGAGATAGGAATTTTGTTAACCTTTTAAAAAGGAATATTTACTTCAAAGATTAGCAAACTACACATATTTTACCCAATACCTCAAGAGAATTATCCCTTCTATGCAATCTTAATCTCTGGGGAAGCTACAGTTTACCCAAGTTTTATATAGCATTGGTCCCAGCAAGGTAAAGTCCATAACCTCACTGGACTCATCTGACAGACACTGCTTTCTGAGGCTCTCTCTGAGGGGCCTGCTGCAACATTTGTCTGGAATACTGTGGTCCAAGATCGCCATGTCTTGAGTTCCTAGGTCTAAGGATCTACTTCCCTGCCCCTGTACTTGGGCAGCTGGCTATTCCCCACTTTTGCCCTGCCCTCCTTGGTCTGCACAGTCTTCTTCAATCCTGGAGATCATCTCTCATGATTACAACTCCAGCCCCTCCCTCCAGACTTCTCCTTTGTGACATCCTACTAGTGCCAGCCCCAGCTCAGGGTCCACTCCTTCCAAATTTCCTCCCAACATTCTTCTAGCTGAAATGCTCACCTCCTCACCTGGCTTGTGGCATTTTCCCTGGATTCTCCCTTTGTCCTTCTCCAGTGCTTTGTAGCACACTTCTTTGCACAAGTGGCTCTGATTTGAAGTTTCATGAGGTAGAGATTGAGTCATTTATCTTTTCTTCTTCAGTGACTTGCACATAATAGCATTTAAAAAATAAAACAAAACAAACAAACAAAAATACCTCAGTTGAATTGAATTCAATGAGGACCTAGGATATCTGCTTATATAAGGCAAGCTTTTTGTGACACATCAGTTCCCCAGAGAAAGGATGATGTAAAAGAAAAAGCACTGACTTTCAGCTCCAAGACCAGGTCTCCAAATCCGACTCTGCCACTCACCTCTCAGTGCTGCGCCACTGACCAAGTCACTTGCCTCATTGAACCTCCCTGTATTTCTGTTTCAGGTAATAGAGATAGGACTGATAAACTCATCAAACATTTATTTATTAACCCCACATCAAATGCAAAATCCCAAGCCCTCTCATAATGGCTAAAAATTCAGGAGGGAAAATGTTAGTTCATGGTGAGCCAAATGTAAGCCTTGCATCTAGTTTTTAATGTTTTTTTTATTATTATTAAAACAACATAATTAAATTGCATGATTCCAGTTGTAGTGAAACTTTGATGGTCACAAATTATTCCCACAAATAAAAATAAGTCCACTGAATAATCTGATGAGTTGTTTCTCTTTTGAAATCCTG